>NC_082639.1:189175241-190484407 GCF_028023285.1 Balaenoptera ricei | reverse complement strand
TTGCTCCACGGTATGTGGGATCTTCCAGGACCAGGGCTCGAACCCGTGTCCCCTGCATTGGCAGGCAGATTCTCAACCACTGCGCCACCAGGGAAGCCCCTGAGCTCTATTATTTTTTTATTAATTTTTAAAAGTTTTTTCTCTTGAATTTTTCAAGATAATTATATTTTCTTCAAATAATGTCAGTTTTGTATAATCCTTTCAAATAGTCTTTATTTTTTTTTCCCTGTACTTATTGAATCTTAGTGGAAAGCTGAACAGTAGTGAGGATAACTTTTGCCTTATTTTAACCATGATATTTTAACATTATAATGATGTTTGCTATAGGTTTATTTCAGATATGCTTTATCAATCTAAGGAAGTTTTCTTCCAGTCTTTGTTATTACTAATTTAGAATCATGAATGGCTGTTAAATTTATCAAACTTTTGTGCCATGTTTTCCAATTTTTATTTTTCCAAATGTTTTAATCTAGTGATTATTATCTACTGTTGAAACATATTTTATATTTATGATTAAACCTTACTTGAATGGGACATATTAGTCTCTTGATATAACTGCTAGCTTCCCTTTAATAATGTTTTATTTAAGAATTTAGTGTATATGTAAATAATGAATGAATGTATTAATCACAAGTGGTTCTGTTAGACCTTTAGAAAATATACTATTTTTTATGCATTGATTTAACTTCCATAGATATTACCTATATTTAATGTTTTACAAAATTTCCTGAAAGGCATCCAGAACGGGTGCTTATTTAGAAATAAGTGTTTGACTATCTTTTCAATTTATTTTATATATACTAGTCTCTTCATCCCTTTTTCTAACAAAATTTTGGGAACATATAGGTTTTTAAAAATTATCCATTTCCTCCCAATTTTCAAACATATTCATATAATCTCTCTATATAGTATAATCTTATTTTAAAATATCATTCATAGTGATAGCTCTGCACCTTTTCTCACTTTCAGTGTTCTTGTTGGTGTGTGTGTGTGTGTTTGTCTTGTTATTTTCTTGGTTAAACATGTGACATTTGGCTCTGATTTACATCAAAATACAAGTTTCTCCACCTGCATTTGTTGTCTTTGGCTGCTGTAACAAATTAGCACACACTGCGTAACTTAAAACAACAAAAATCATTCCTTCACAGTTTTGGAGACCAGAAGTCTGAAATCAAAGTATCAACAGATCTGGGCTCCCTTCAGAGCCTTAGAGGAGAGTCTGGTCCTTGCTTCTTCCCTCTCCAGGTGTGGCTGCATCAGCCCAATCTCTGCCTCACATCATGGCACTGCCTCTCCCCTGGTGCCTCTTAACTTTCTTTCCTCCTTCTTATACAGATACATGTGATTGCATTTAGGTTCCACCCAGATAATCCAGGATAAGCTTCTCCCACAAATCCTTCATTTAATCACACTCTTTTTTTGCCAGATAAGGTAATATTAAGTGGTTCCAGGGATTAGGACATGGACATATTTTGGAGGCCACCATTCAGCCCACCACACCTCCCAACATTCCACTTCCCATTTTTTGGCACCTATAAATTTTTCCACATTGTTATGGAAGTTAAAATTTTCATTCTGTTCTGAAGCCACACTTAAGTTTTCCATCTCTTAGATGTGTGCTGATTCTAGAAGGTAAATGTTGAAAATAAAAATAGCATTTACACTCTTATGTCTAGATATGTATTGGCTAGACATGATATTAGGTCTAGATAAGTATTGTTCACTGCAGTGTCCAGTGTGTGCTAGTTACCTTCTCTGCCTAATGCACCACCCCTCTGCCAACTGAAAGATTTTTCCTAGTGTTTAGCAAAAAGGAATTCTCTTTTCTTCTTTTGGTTAATTCCATATTTTACTTTCTTACATAGGCTGTTAAATTTTCTTTTCCTCTAGGGTTTTTCATTGCTTTCTTCCTGTTGGTCAATACAAGACATTATATTTTCTTCACTGTGCCTCCAAAGTTATCCAGAACCTTGATTATTTTCTCTTTTTTTTTCTAAAGTCCATTCAGTTCTTCTTCCTTAAGATCTTCTTACAGGTCACTGACTTCTTGCCTATTACTTTCTCTTATTTTTATACTCCAAATACTTTTCTCTTCCAAATGTTGTCATCATTTTCTGAATACTTTCTTAAGTATTCAGAAATGTAATGTATAGGAGGTGATTTTACACAGTCCTTGATTGTTTTAAAATGTCTTCATATGGCCCTCACAATTAATTGATACTTTGCCCAAGGCATAGAACTCTGCACTTACGATCATTTACCTTGAAGGTACCTAAGTACCTTGAAGACGATTTTGTTGGTTGTGGGTTTTTTTTTTTAAATTTATTTATTTATTTTTGGCTGTGTTGGGTCTTCGTTTCTGTGCGAGGGCTTTCTCTAGTTGTGGCAAGTGGGGGCCACTCCTCATTGCGGTGCACGGGCCTCTCACTATCGCGGTCTCTCTTGTTGCGGAGCACAGGCTCCAGAAGCACAGGCTCAGTAATTGTGGCTCACGGGCCTAGTTGCTCTGCGGCATGTGGGATCTTCCCAGACCAAGGCTCGAACCCGTGTCCCCTGCATTGGCAGGCAGATTCTCAACCACTGCGCCACCAGGGAAGCCCCTGGTTGTGGTTTTGATGGTGTATTTTGCATCCTAACAGTGCTTCTCAGGATGCTGATGGAAGACTGATGCCAGTCTGACCCGTGTTCCTTTAAAGGTGATCTTTCTCTGTTCTTTCTCTTCCTCTGGAAGGTTTTAGGGTCTTTTCTTTTTATCCAAATTATAAAATTCCATAATGCAATTCTACTTAGCACCTGGAGAGCTATTTTCATTTAAAAATTTGTTTACTTCTATGTTGATTTGATGTTTTCAGTTGACTTCAGCTTATTATTATTGTCATTGCTATTAATGAAAATAAATTCACCAAAAGGATATTGGGTAGGTAGGTACCACGGTCTTTATTTCTGCAATTGGTCAAAAAGCTATAGCTGATATTTATGCTTTCTTCCTGCACTAATTGTTTCATGATCCATTTGCCTTCAAAAAAAATCTCTCAAGTTGTCTCTTCTTTATCTGGAGAGATGACCCAATCCTTTATTTTTTAAGGGATCTGAGCCCTTCATGCTCCCAGTTGGGTGGGTTTGTCATACTCTTCTATTAACTTTTACCACTGGTCATGAATTCATTAGATTCTCTTCTGCAGAGGGGACATTTTGTTTGTTTTTGAGTCAATCTGAATCAAACCACTGAAATAATAATCCTTAAGTATTGCTTTCAACTTCTCTCCAGGCTTTCAGTTATCCAACAACAAACTTTAATCCTTCCATCTTTCCATCAAATTATAAACAAAGAATTACCCAAACACACATGTTCTTTATATTTCCTGCTTTTCTCAAACCATCTATATATGATGGTAATCTAGCTTCTCCTTCTGCAGGTTTGAAAATATTCTTTTCTCTTGAGTTTCATTCTTTTTTCTTTCCTTCAGTCCTATCTTTCCTTTCTTTAAACTCTGGAGTGTAGGGTTAAGGGGGTGTTGAAACTCCTTTCGGAAAACCATGCATTATTATCTCTGCCTTATTCTCTTCCTTTTCATGACAATTCCCTCAGTACTTTATTCCCAGCTTTTTTTACCTTCCTTCACCACATTATTTCTGCTGTTGTCATGTGTATCAACTCTTGGGCTTTTAAACCTCTTGAGAACATCCACCAAATTTCATTTATACAGAATCTCCTTACAGGACCAAGTTCTGACTGCACACAGGAAAAATTAGGTAAATATTTTTCACACATTTAATGACATTCATCCAACAAATACTTACAGAATACTTCCCATAGGACAGACATAGCTTTAAGAGCTGGGGATGCAGAATTGCACAGAAGGCCCCTGTCCTCCTGGGGCTTATATTCAAATGCTTCATTACAGGACATGCTCTTCTATTTAAATTTGGGTTGAATTTATTTAATGTGATTAAACTCAAACTTGTTGAGCACCTATTCCATGCACACTAATGCGTTAATCTCTCCGTGGGGAGAAAATGATGAAAACGTGAAGACATAGGCCCAGGCCCTAAAGGCATTGACCAGTTAATGAAGCACAACACTGTATAGAGATACAAGTAACCTGAAGGAGGACTTTATGGGTCAGAGGCTAATGCTCTGCAGGAATATAGTGAAGTGTTCACAGGAGAAGTAACATCTGAGTTGACTTTGAGGTGGAAGGGATTGGGGTGGGTAGAGCTGAGGCATTGAATCAAGAGTGATCGAAGATGTGATACTGTCCTCGGCTCATGGGATCCTGGTTTTCATCTCAGAGCTACTATGAATCCCTCCTTGTTCACCACCTGGAACGGCATACTGACCTCAAGGAATGGTCAGTTCTAATGGTTACCAAGGCCAGGAACTTAACTGTCCCTGTTCCAACTGTGATCTACCAGATCTATATGCAGCTCCTGTGTAGCTCTGGTCATACAAAGAGTCTTCTTTGGGACATTTAATTTTAATTCACTGTCTGCAAAATATTTCTTTTATTCAGTGTATTTTATTTACGTCCCATTTAAGTTCTCTTTGCATACTCTTGCTGAATTCTTTCTTCCAAAGTATGCTACCTGTCTTTCCAGGGTCATTTTTGAAACCACAAGCCCCTCTTGCTATAGCTTTTGTTTTAAATAATTCGCAAAGCCATTAGAGTCATAACCTAGAAAGGAATTTTTCTTTCTTTATAAAAGTCTGCCTGAGCCCCTTACAAACCTAACGAGCAAATAAAATCCTGGATCTGAGTTGTTTTAAGAGAGCTTACAGGCATATTTTTGGCTAAGGTTCAAGGTTCTCTTTAAATATTTCACCATAAAGTCTCCTGACTGCCTCTCTTTGTGGAACTGAAATGGCGTGTTGGGAAAATATGTATTTTCATTTAAAATAAAAAACGGTCACACAGTGCAAACTTTTTGTCCCAAGAAGCTTGTATTACAAGCTCCCAGCTCAAGCTTCTTTTGAAATTTTAATTCCTTTGCTTATAAAGAACAGAGCACCAAGCTATATAAATATCCATAATGCAGAAATATGGCCGATTCAAGCATCAATAGCTTTTACTCTGGAACACCTGAGAAAAACAGTAAGTATTATCTGAGTATATTCTATTCTTTGTACTGAGGCTAGGTCTTTATAACTTTTAAACCTTTTGAAAACTGAAAATAAACAGCAATAAATAAAAAATAAAGATGGTACATTTTAAATTATTCAGGGACTAATTGCTCAGTTTCAGAAATATTTGAGCACTAGTATTTTACTCACTCACTTGGTTCTTAAACTGCATCGTCACCTAAAAAGAGAATGAAATGGGACAAACCTAAATTTAAGCTCATCTTTTACCTGTGTGCAAGTCTGGTAAGGGGCTCAATGAGAAGGAAATTGAAAATAATTCAGCAACTTAATGTTACCTACAGATGTGAAATAATGCATGCTCTTCTCCTCATTACCTTAGAAAACAGGAAAGTTGCATAAATTGATCTGAGAAGGAGAACACCAGCCTTTTTGTTATATGGAATCAGCATATTTTCTGCAACCTCAAGAAAGGTATAATCCAGAATATAGGGAGGATATGGCTACACATTCCAATTAAATTTATTCCAAACAAAAGGAGTCATTTAAATGTAATTAAATAAAAATTTTCGAGAAGTAAGATAGCCATAACTCAGCATTTACCTCGCGTCTTTGCTCACATTCCCCTGTAAAGAGTCACTCTCTGTTTTGTCAGTTTCTATTTCTTCAGTTTAGTCAAAGGTCACTTATCAGGGCAGTGGACACTGAATATGAGATAATCACTGACATTTGTAGTTCACTTGAGATTTGATAGATAAATTTTAGATGCATCCTCTCATTTGATTCTCTCAACAACTCTAGTTTCTAGAAAATGTTTCTATTTTACAAGTGTGTGAAAACTAAGGGGAAAAATAGATAATAGATTTGCATATGGTGCCCAGCTAGTTAGAGAGGTGACTATGACACATTCAGTAAAGAAAACCCAGCACTTTTCTTCTGCTTTCAAATAATAAAAAGAACACTTGCTGATTATATATATGCCAGGCACTATACTCAGCACGTGATGATAATTATCTCATTTAATCTCTATAAGACTGCAGTAAGGTCATCAGGGCCCCCATTTAGCAGATAAGGACACTGAACTTGGAGAAGTTACATGACGTGTCCAGGCTGTTCTGTGGGTGGAGGAATGGCTGCCCTCATGGCCTCTTGGTTATACTTTCTCTGGGACCTTATTTTGAGTAATGGGAAATCCCCTAAACACGCAAATGTGTGTGATTCTCTTTAAAAATGGATTATCTTTTAGAAAATTCTGGTGACTATTTTCTTGTCAGGACGCCCCCAATACAGTAAATACAGCTTGGTTTTTATATTTAAGTGCATATTCTGGAGTGGGGGAGGGGTGCTGACCAAAGAGCAACAGGACAGGTTTAGGAGCAGATTAGTTCAATTATAAAACAATTCTTCTCAAGTCTTATTTTACTGAGCTTTGGTTGTTTTGAGCTTTTACCCTTTCTTTTTTTTTTTAATTTATTTTTTATGCTCTATGGATAGCTGTAATGTGGCAAAGATGAATCAATTCATATTCTTCTAGGTTGTACTTATTATTCTCTGGAAAACTGTGTTCTTTTGAAAAAATAATCTCACACAGAGAAAATAATTTCTGTGTTTAGATGAGAACCTGTTGCTGATGAGTTTATCTGGACATGGCTGAGGCAGTTAACTCCCGCAATGGATTTTTTGGTCTGGCCCACCCCCACAATTCCTGTTCTTTCTTTTTTAAATAGCTCGTGCATCCCCATTAAAAATGTATCTCAGCCCTCACTCAGGGGTGGTAGCTGTGATTTTACTTACAGTGGGAATCTCAACCAAAAAAAAAAAAAAAAAATTCCAAGTGAGATTCTAATCCCATTATAAAATGCAGGTGGAACAACTGCAGTGTGATAAATTAGAATCATTTAAAATTTTGGAATGTCCTAACATCCTTACGTGATCTATTAATGGCAAGTTATACAGACTTATTCCCAGCCTAAGCCAATATACTAATCAGAATTTTATTATGTGTGTGGAACTGCTGAATTTTGTCAAATTTTTGAGCATTTAAAAAGAACATTCCCTTCCCATCAGCTTAGCTATTGTCATCCTGGTACCAAAGGACCCACTCTGAGGTCTTAGAGATTGGTTTCTTTTGTACTGTACTTTGGTACATGATGAGATACATATGTGTGTGTGTATATACACACACACACATAAAAATACTTGCACATATACCTATAACTATGACTATCTATCTATATAGATCTATCTATATAGAAGCAGATTAGTTTCATTGTAAACTAAGTTTTCTCATGTCATTTTACTAAGCTTTGGTTGTTTTGAGCTTTTATCTTTTATTTTTTTCATTCTGTATCTATATAGATAGACATAGATACAGACATGCTGTAGATATACACAGATACACTAAAGAAAATGAGAAATAGTATATTTTAGAAATCCAGGATTAGGAAAAAAAGGTACATAATGGATCAGAATATAAAAAAATATAAATATTACATTTATGTTTATAATTATTTTATATAATCTTTTTTGGCTTCCTATATATGATCATTGCTATGGATTTTCTCTCATAGTAGCAGAGGATAAAGTAACTACTGATCATTTATTTAAATCACCAAACTGAAAGCAAAGCTTAAAATTTAAAATGTCCATGTCATTTTCGTTATGTACAGCCAATTTGTGTTATTGAGTATTTTAGAAGTAAGTAATTCCATTAGGGATCCCGTGTTTTTAACTTGGTCATATGACCATAAATTTATTTTATGTCTATTTTGCATATTTTGCAAATTTTGCTCATAATACTAGTAAAAGATAGCCTTTCAACTTTTCAAAATATGGATAAAACAATTAAATCAACTTTGTTTATACTTTAGTATAGTTTAGTATAGCACAGTTAAGGAGAGGAAGTTGGTCATCAAATAGGTTTGTTCCAGTTAGGAAAAATATATATTTAATGTTAATTAATTAGTTTATTCACTCCTTTATACCAAACACATTTCATGAGCACATTCTGGTGTCAGGTACTATGCTAGGTGCTGGGGTAGCAGTGAACAAACAGACTCATTCTCAAGATAACATGAAAGAGACTGAATTCATCTTAAAATACTAATGGACATGTTTAGTTAGGCTACATTACAATTAATAATGTCCTTTCCCAAATTCAAGTTAGACTGTATTGTTTTGCTTTTTTAAAGACAGTATTTGCTTTTAATTTATGTACTTCATTTGAAACTAGATCACACTGATGACATATATAATTAGAATGCAGAATTATCCTAAAGGTTTATCCCAGATGTAAGCTCAGAAACCTTAAGCATGAGTATACCCATGAAACTCTGAATCTATTCTGAAACTCTGACCTCATTTCCACCAAAATAGCTGGGCATTCTACAGAATCCATAATTCAGTGACATCTGTTTAATCTACAATGTCATTTGAATATGAATGCATGCACTTTCATATACAGGTCAACAATACCCTTTTCTTGTTTTCTATGCAGGTTTAAGTTTCCTGTGTTTGGTGAGTTTTGCCAGATGACTAAGAATGCTTTATTTTGAAAGCCGCTATGTGGCTGCCATTTTGGGTCCCTAAGTAAAAGTTTATTCAAAAAAAGTCCTTGATCAGGAATTAACTCAGTAAATTCTTTCAAAAACCTTTCCTGACTTAAGTATCTATAGCATTAAGAAGAAGAAGAAGATGAATAAAAAAGGAAACAAAATCCTCCATACGTTGTCCTGACTTCTTCTTAATCCAGTGATGGGTTAGAAGCAGGACAAAGGAAGTTTGCTTTCTGGTCCACTTACTCTTACCCATCACATTGTATATCTGACTTGCAAAATTCACAGCGTAAGCTCACCTGATAACTAATGCTGCGCAACATAGGGCTTACTAACCTTTTCTTTTGACTTAAACTCTTAACACCTGTTTTTCCTCTTTTTCATGGCAGGTACTTCATTTACAATTATTGACACTATTCCACTTTTTACTAACCTTCAAAACTTCTTTACTTTGTAGGGAGAGGATAAGGTCCCATAGGTTGAATATTATTTATTAGCAAATCATAAAAAAAAAAACTTTGTTGTGCTAAAAGCACCAGGTAAATCCATACCCTGGGTCTAGTGATTTAAACTAGTTTTGGGTATTTGGTGCTTTAACATCAGTTGTCTTATTTAGTTAACATCTCGTAATATCGCTTTCCTTTATTGTAAGTTGAATTCAATTCATTTACTTGGAGGATCTGAGTTTATTATGTTGGTTATATTATGGTTTGTCCAAATATAATACTTTTATATGGCATCGTGTGTGTTGTAGGAAGTAGATTTCAAATGTGATTGCACAGTAGGTTCACAGTAGAATCATTTGCATGCAAAATGCATATTCCAAGGTCCTTTGAATTATTACTGCAAAAATATTGGTAAGCTTTCAGTTTGATTCCCTTGTTTGGTGGAAATATAGAAAATAACACCTTAATGTGATTTGGTGTAATAACTATAATCTTTAAGAGTGACAAACATAAACAGAAGTATTAATAACCGACTCTAGAAAGCTAACATGATTTTTTGAATTAAATATGCTTCAAATGTTATTATTTTTAATAGAGGGCAAGTACCCTTAAAATTTCACCCCATTAAAGACTTAGGATCTGGTCCAAGATGGAAACATGGGAGGCTCCTGAACACACCTTCTCTAATGGGCACACCACATCTGCAGCTACACGTGGAACAATTATCTCAGAAATAAATCCAGAAACTAGCTGAGTGAGTCTTCCACATTGGGCAAATGAGAAAATACTTACATCAAAACAAGTAGGAAAGACTTAGAGACACTCTGCCATAAACCCCCCTCCTGGCACAGTGACATACTGTCAGGAAGGAACTCTCAACTCCCAGCTTCTCCCTGAGGAGCAAAGGATTTGCATGAAACATCTAAGCTAAGCTAAATGATGATGCTCACCTACTACACAAGCCCACTCTGTCAGAGTGGGAGAGGTGACTGTCTTATCTAATGCACAGAAACCAACACAGTCAAGGAAAATGAAGAAACAGAGTTTATGTTTCAAACAAAAGAACAAGATGAAACTCCAGAAACAGATCTTAATGAAACAGATGTAAATGATATACTAGATAAAGAGATCAAAATAACAGTTATAAATATGCTTACTGAAGTCAAGAGGACAGTGCATGAACAAAGTGAGAATTTCAGCAAAGAGATGGAAAATATAAGAAAGTGCCAAACAGAAATCACAATTGAACTGAAAGGTGCAATAAAGTGATTCAGTGGAAGACTAAGGAGAAGAAAGTATCAACAAACTTAAAGACAGGGAAGTGGGATGCATCAAGTTGGAGCATCAAAAAGAAAAAAATAAAATAAAAAGGAGTGAAGATAGCTTAAGGGACTTATAGGACACCATCAAGTGGACCAATATACATGTGATGGGGTCACAAAAGGAGTAAAGAGAGAGAAAGGAGCAAAGAGCTTATGCAAAGAAATTATGGCTAGAAAATCTCTTAACTTGGAGAAAGAAATGTACACCAGATCCAAAAAAACCCATAGAATTCTAGGATAAATTGAAAGAAACCCACATCAAAGCACATTGTAGTTAAATTGTCAAAAGTTAAAGGAGAGAATCTTAAAAGTAGAAAGAAGAAAACAACTGTTACTTACAAAGTAACCCCCATAAGACTAAAAGCAGGGTTTTCAGCAGACACTTTGCAAGCCAAAAGGGCTTGATATATCCAAAGTGCTGAAAGAAAAAAAATCTGTCAATCAAAAATAAAAAGCTGAAGGAATTCATCACCACTAGACTAGTCTTACAAGAAATGTTAATGAGATTTCTTCAAGCTGATAAAAGAATCCTAGTTAGTAACAGGAAATAATATAAAAGTATAAATCTCATCGGTAAAGGTAAATAATAAATAAATCTCATCAGTAAAGGTTAATTTAAATTACTGTAATGTAATGGTGGTGAACAAATCACTTATAAATTGATTATAAAGGTTAAAAACCATAGTAGATATAATTATAAATGCAATAATTTGTTAATGGATGCCCAAGGTAAAAAGATGGAAGTGTGACATCAAAAACATAAAATGTGGGGGAAGGAATAAAAGTATAGAGCTTTAGCATGCAGTCAAACTGCTATAAACATAAAATATTTTATATAAGCTTTGTGGTAACTGCAAAGCAAAAATCCTATAGTAGATACACAAAAGGTAAAGAGAAAATAATTTAGGCATACCACAATAGAAAATCATCAAATTGCAAAGGAAGAGACAAAGAGAAGAAAGCAACAAAGAAGTTACAAAATAACTAGAAAACATTGAACAAAATGGCATTTATAAGTCCATACCTATTAATAATTACTTCAAATGTAAGTGGACTAAATTCTCCAATCAAAAGACATAGAGTGCCTGAATGGATTAAAAAAAAACAAACAGAAAGACCAAAAAACAAGAACTAACTATATGTTGCCTACAAGTGACTCACTTCAGCTTTAAGGACACACACACTGCAAGTGAAGGGATGAGAATAGATATTCCATGCAAATGGAAACCAAAAGAAAGTGGGGGTAGCTATATTTATACAGGACAAAATAGACTTTAAGCCAAAGACTGCAATAAAAGACAAAGAAGGTTATTATATAATGATAAAAGGGTCAATCCAGCAAGAGAATATACCATTTGTAAATATTTATACACTCAACACAGGAGCACCTACATATATAAAGCAAAGATTAACAGGCCAAAAGGGAGAAATAGACAGAAATACAATAATAGTTGGGGACGTCAATACCCCATTTAAACAATGGGTAGATCATCCAGACAGAAAATCAGTAAGGAAACATTGGATGTAAAAGACATTTTAGACCTGATGGACTTAACACATATTTATAGAACATTCCATCTATCACCAGAAGAATACAGATTCTTCTCAAGCATACATGGAGCATTTTCCAGAATAGAACACGTTAGCCACAATATGTCTTAAAAAATTTAAGAATATTGAAATCATATCAGGCATCCTTTTCTGACAACAATGGTATGAAACTAGGAGTCAATTACAAAAAAAATTGGAAAATTCACAAACATGTGGAGATTAAACAGCTTACTACTGAACAACAGGGTCAAAGAAGAAATTTTAAAAAAACCTTTAGACAATTGAAAATGGAAAGACAACATACCAAAATTTATGGAGCACTTTAAAAGCAGTTCTAAGAGGGAAGTTTATAGTGATAAATGCCCATATTAAGAAAAAAAAATTCAAACAACCTATCTTTACACCTCAAGTAACAACAACAACAACAACTAATAGGACAAATGAAGCCCAAACTTAGCAGAAGGCAGGAAATAACAAAGGTCAGAGTGGAAACAAATCCAATAGAAACTAAAGAGACACTAGAAAAGATCAATAAAACTAAGAGCTGGTTCTTTGAAAACGTAAGCAAAATTGACAAACATTTAGCTAGATTTACCAAGAAAGAGAGAGTACTCAATAAATAAGATTATAAACAAAAGAGGGAACATTACAACTGACAGCCCACAAACACAAAGGATCATAAGAGATTACTATGAACAGCTGTATGCCAACAAATCAGACAACAAAGAAGAAATGGATGAATTACTTGAAACGACACCCTACTAAAACTAAACAATGAAGAAATAGAAAATCTGAACAAACTAATTACTAGTAAGGAGATTGAATCAGTAATCAAAAACCTCACAACAAAGAAAAGTCCAGTACTAGATGGCTTCACTGTGAATTCTAACAAACATTTTAAAAAGAATTAATACGATTCTTTCTCAAACTCTTCCAAAAAATATAAGAAAACACATTCAAACCTATTCTACAAGACCACCATTACCGTGATACCAAAATGAAAGACACTACAAGAAAACAAAATTGCAGACCAATAAGTCTGATAAACAAAGATGCAAAAATCCTCAACAAAATACTAGCAAACCAAATTCAACAGAACATTAAAAGAATCATACACCAGTGTTAAGTGGGATTTATTCAAGGGATGCAAGGATGGTTCAACATTGGTAAATCAGTGTGATACACCACATTAACAAAATGTAGGATAAAAATCATATGATCATCTCAATACGTGCAGGAAAAGCATTTGACAAAACTTAACATCCATTTATGATAAAAACTCTCACAAATTACGTATAAAAAGAATGTGCCTCAATATAATAAAGATCATGTATGACAAGCCGACAGCTAACAGCATATTCAATGGTGAAAAGCTGAAAGCTTTTCCTCTAATATCAGAAAAAAGAGAAGGATGCCTGCTCTCAATACTTTTATTCAACATGCTATTTGTGTCCGCAGCAATTGAACAAGAAAAAGAAATAAAGGGCATCCAACAAAAACAGAAATATAGATCAATGGAACAGGATAGAAAGCCCAGAGATAAACCCACACACATATGGACACCTTATCTTTGATAAAGGAGGCAAGAATATACAATGGAGAAAAGACAGCCTCTTCAATAAGTGGTGCTGGGAAAACTGGACAGCTACATATAAAAGAATGAAATTAGAACACTCCCTAACACCACACACACAAAAATAACCTCAAAATGGATTAAAGACCCAAGTGTAAGGCCAGACATAGGAAAACATAGGCAGAACACTCTATGACATAAATCACAGCAAGATCCTTTTTGACCCACCTCTTAGAGTAATGGGAATAAAAACAAATATAAGCAAATCTTAAAATAAAATAAATAAATAAAATAAAAGGCATCCAAATTGGAAAGTAAGAAGTAAAACTGTCATTATTTGGAAACGTCATAAAACCCTACAGACTCTACCAAAAATTGTTAGAACTAATAAATAAATTTAATAATGTTGCAGGGTATATAATCTATATAGAAAAATCAGTTGCATTTCTATACACTAACAATGAACTGTCAGAGAGAAAGAAATTAAGAAAACAATACCACTTATGATTGCATCAAATAGAATAAAACACCTAGGAATAAATTTAACAAGGACGTGAAAGATCTGTACAATGAAAACTATAAGGTTCTGGAGAAAGAAATTGAAGAAGACACAAATAAATGGAAAGATATTCCATGGTCATGGATTGGAAGAATTACAGTTGTTAAAGTACACATACTACACAAAGCAGTCTACTGATTCAATATAATCCCTATCAAACTCCCAATGACATTTTGTTTTTTACAGAAATAGAAAAAACAATCCTAAAATTTCTATTGAACAACAAAAGACCTCAAATAGCCAAGGCAATCTTGAGCAAAAAGAACAAGTCTTGAGGCATCATGCTTCCTGACTTCAAACTATAATACAAAGCTGTAGTAATTAAATCAGTACAGTATTGGCATAAACACAGACACAGATCAATGGAACAGAAGAAAAAAGCACACGGATAAACCAAATGCATATATGGTCAATAAATTTACAACAAAGGAGACAAGAATATACAATGGGGAAGGGATAGTCTCTTCAATAAATGGTGTTGGGAATAGTAGACAGCCACATGTAAAAGAGTGAATCTAGACATCTTTTACACCAAACATAAGAATCAACAAAGCACTTATTAAAGACTTGAACATAAGACCTGAACAATAAAGCTCTTAGAAAAAACATAAGGGGTAAGCTCCTTGACATCAGTCTTGGTAATGATTGTTTGTTTGTTTGTTTGTTTTATATTGGACACCAAGAGCAAAGGCAACAAAAGTAAAATTAAACAAATGGGACCACAGTTGACCCTTGAACAACGTGGGTTTGAACTATGCAGGCCCACTTATATGTGGAATTTTTCAATAGAAAATACTGCAGTACTACACAGTCCATGGTTGGTTGAATTCTCTGATGTGGAGGAACCTTGGATACAGAGGGCTGACTATACATTATACACAGATTAACTCCTGCATTGTTCAAGGGTCAACTGTATGTCAAATTAAAAAAACTTCTGTACAGCAAAGGAAACAACAGAATGAAAAGGCAGCCTACAGAATGGGAAAAATACTTGCAAATTATCTATCTCATATGGGTTAATAACCAAAATATATAAATAACTTATACTACTCAATAACAAAAAGCAAAACAAAACACATAACACCAAACAATCAATCCAGTTACAAAAAGAACCAAGATATCAAATAGATACTTTTCTAGAGAAGATATACAAAAGGCCAACAGGTACATGAAAAAGTGCTCAACATCACTAATCATCAGGGAAATGCAAATCAAAACCACAATGAGATACCATCTCACATCTGCTAGAATGACTATCATCGAAAAGACGGAGATAAGAAGTTTTGGTGAGGATGTGGATAAGAGGGAATCCTTGTATACTATTACTGGGAATGTAAATTACTGCAAGTACAATGGGAAACTATATGGATGTTCCTCAAAATATTAAAATAGAACTACCATATTATCCAGCAATGCCACTTCTGGGTATATATACAAAGGAAATGAAAATAGGATATCAAAGAGGTATATGCACTGCCATGTTTATCGCAGCATGATTTACAATAGCCAAGATATGGAAACAACCTAAGTGTCAGTCATTAGATGAATGGATACAGTAGATGATACTTTTATATATAAAATGGCAGGATATACTTCTTTATCATGGTCTCCTCTGAATACCATTCCATATGTTTCATATCAATATGATATATGGAATGGTATTCAGGGGAGACCATGATAAAGAAGTATATCCTGCCATTTGTGACAACGTGGATGGACCTGGAGGGCATTATGTTTAGTGAAATAAGTCAGGCAGATAAGGACAAATGCTGCATGGTATCACTTGTATGTGGGATCTAAAAAAAGTCATACTTATCAAAACAGATAGTAGAAAAGTGATTTCTAGGAGCTAGAGGGTAGGGGACACAGGGGGAGGTTGGTAAAAAGGTACAAACTTTCAGCTGTAAAATGAATAAGGTCTGAAAATCTAATGTAAAACATGGCGACTATTGTTGATTACACTGTCTTTTATAATTGAAATTTGCTAAGAGAGTAGAACTTAAATGTTTTCACCAAAAAAAAAAAAAGATAAATATGTGAGGTGATGGATGTGTTAACTCAATGGAGGGAATCCTTTCACTATATATATATTGAAGTATACATATTTCATATTATATACATATACCTATAAATCATGATATACATTTTAAATATTTTACAATTTTTTTGTCAATCTACCTCAATAAAGCTGAAATTAATGGAAAAAAAGGAGCACAATCAAATGTAATTTGTGGCATTGATTGGATCCTGATTTGAATAACTGAAAAATTAATGTTTGGGGAGAAGTAGTACATTTCAATATGGATTACATATTAAATAATTCTACTTTGTCAAATTTGAAAATGATATTGTCATGATGGAGGAGAAAACCCTTATTTGCTGGAGATGTTTGCATGAGATTCTGAAGCTCAGTCTAAGTTTGCCATATTTTCCTGTCACTTGAAACATGTAAAATTAGAATAAAACAAACGTACAGATGTCTGCACTGAGAAAAATCAAATAATTAAACAGAGAGAAAGAGAGACAGTGATGACATATGGTAGAAGTGAAGAAAACAAAACTCTTTCTTTAATCCTGATTCTGAGCGTTCATTTCATGTATCTGTGACTTACCAGGCATGTTTGGTGTTTGGTGGGGTAGGGAAGATTGTGTCAAAATTTCGTTTAATTTGCTTTAAGTAGTTCATTAAATATACACACACATAAGAAAAATGTGGCAAATTATTATCAAATGTTGAATCTGGGTGGTGAACATATGGGTGTTTATTTTACTTTTCTACTTTACTGTACATTTGAAAATTTTTATCATAAAAAGTTAAAGAAATAAAGAACCATTGGAAAAATTGATGATCATTGGAAAACCTTTTATATAAGAGATAAAAGGATGTGTGTTTTTTAAATTGAAAGATAACTTTTCATATCATTTTATTTTATTTTTATAAATTTATTTATTTTATTTATTTATTTTTGGCTGCATTGGGTCTTCGTTGCTGCACATGGGCTTTCTCTAGTTGCGGTGAGGGGAGGTACTCTTCGTTGCGGTGTGCGGGCTTCTCATTGCAGTGGCTTCTTTTGCTGTGGAGCACGGGCTCTAGGCGCACCGACTTCAGTAGTTGTGGCATGCCGGCTCTAGAGTGCAGGCTCAGTAGTTGTGGTGCACGGGCTTAGTTGCTCTGCGGCATGTGGGATCTTCCCAGACCAGGGCTCGAACCTGTGTCCCCTGCATTGGCAGGTGGATTCTTAATGACTCCATCACCAGGGAAGCCCCAGGATGTGTTCTTTTATTCATTTGTTTATTCATTGCATTTATTTATCAAATATTTATTGATTACTATGTTTGAGGAGTTATAGGTTACAGGTTTCAGCATGGATTACTTAATAAGCTACATACCTACCATTGAGAAGCACTTGTCTAATGATTCATGAACTTTTTTCCATATAATACCATATAGAAAATAGTAATATTTCTACAGCACAGTGGGGATAAAATGTAGTAGATTTGGAACGTCTACATGAGGCTTGGGAAAAAATTATTATATTTTCTTTAAATAATAATTTTTGAAAAGGGAAATAAAATTCGAAAGATTAGGGGGTATACTGAATACTGAATCTGTATAACAAATCCAAATAAAACTGTTTTAAAAATTTAAATGGGAAAGTTGAACTTACCGTGCTATTAACCAAGCTTTGTGTCTTTTATTTATTTCATTTTTATTAGTCCCATATTAGAGTGTTGACAGTTTCCTGGCAGGCTTGTAAAATAAGCAATTCTGTGATTGAGTGAGGCATTTTGACTTCAGATACAATTGAATGACCTTGTATCTCACTTCTGGAGCTTGTTCCAATAATGTTATAAATAACTAAACTCTGAAAATAACTTTGTTTCTTATTTTGCATTTTCCATCTTTCAAAAAATCTTGTCATCATTTTCTGTGTAATATGTATATAGTTTTCTTGATCCCATTAATTTTTTTTTGATAACCTTCCCTTGCAAATAAGAACAAATAAGATATTTCATCTGAGGAAGAGAATATTCACCAGACACATAAATCCAAATTTCATCTTATCTTTATTATGTTGCTTATTTAGTGAGTTTAACTTTTTTTGTCATTTAGATTACCATGTCTGTCTTATGAATCTGATGACTCACCACCTTTAATCGAAAAGTTGTCATTATTTTTGGAAAATATATATTTTAATGAAATACATAGATTTAAATATAAAGTACCTAAGAAATATATAGGTCATTATAGTGGCAGAAAATTTATTTTAAAATATTCAACATTCTTAAGAATATTGTAAAAGAAATCCATGAAAGTTTGAACTTAAATATGAGAGAAAATAGTATTAGAACATTAATTTTCATCAAATTAACAAATTATAAACATTTCATAAGATAGAAATATTATTTTCATTCATGTTTTATCAAATATTTAAAACATATATAATCTGAAAATGTAAAGGCTTATGGGTCACTTTAATGACCAATTGAATGCATTTATTATATTTTAAAAACTAAGCTTTTTTTCGTCATTATAAAATATTTGTAACCTTAACATTTTACTGACACACCTGTGTGCTGCCACACACTGGCTGGTACATAGTCTAGTGAGGAAGGGGAGTGATGCAGTGCATTAAGGACTAAAATACGTGCACCGAGAATTGCAATCATGCCTGACTGGGGGATTAACTGCGCCTGCCTGCATGAGTTGGAGGTGGGTGAAATGAACGAGCCAACTCAGCACGGAAGATTTTTTTCTTTACTGTTACCTTGTGTCTTGTTCTCTCTTCTTCATTTTTTGACTTTTTGTCAACATAAACATCTGTACGTTAGTTTTCTCCTAATTTTAAATGTTTCGAGGGATAGGGAAGTATGGCAAACGCAGACTGAGCTTCAGAACTCACTCTACAGGCCAGTTTCATAAAGAAAGGAGTTTAGATGACCATGGTTGCAGACCTCGGAGAAGGGTCACTCTGCTTCCTCTTGCCCCCTCCTCATTTTCAAGCTTAGTTCTTACGAACATTTCTTAGGCTATATTCTTCAAAATACAGTATTTTACTCAATGCCATGTCTAGGAGAAACACACTCAGTAATGTCAATAAAAAGCTTGTAAATACTTTTGCTTTCTCACTGTTATTTTAACTGAGAATTTTTCTCGTCTAGGAGTGATCACTTTAGAATAAAACTATAATTTTGTTATTTCTTACAATCATCTATTGTTGAGCAGATTAAACCCAAGGAGCGGTAGTATGTCAACAATACAGCATTCCCTTTGAGCTTTCCAGTTTTTGTTCTTATAAGTCCTTTTATAATAAACTTTGCATGTAAAATCTTAATAGCTAAGAAGAGCTGTGCCAGTCCTTGAAGGCATAAAGTAAATGGGGTTTGTTGTTAACAAGCTAACGTACTGAAAAAGACTTAGCCCAGGAAAACTTTGTCTTAATTTGACAATTTAGGCCGGTATATTCAGACACCCACAAATCCATCATTGCGGTATTTTCAATGCCACCTTACTGCAGTGTCTTTATGCTCCCAAAGAGTCAGCAAGTGTAACCAAGCCTCCAATAGATTTTTACCACTGGGGCAAAGTTTCAGTCATTCCAAAAAAAGAAAAAGAAAAGAAATCAGAAAATGTTGCTTCACATCCTTCTCCGTGATGGACAAAAGGAATTGCAGGTGTACTGCTGAAAGCCTAGGAGCAAAAGGAGTCTTAAGTGACAGCCCAGGAGTGCTACTTACCCCTGTGGTGGGGCTGCAAGTGGAAGTTCATCAGTGGCTGTGGGCCAATAGAGCCCCTCTGGTACTCTCCCAGAGAGCATCCAGACCACCTGGACGCGGCTGCTGCCCCTCACCTCCCCACCTCCCCTCAGCTCCTGCACCCTGGAGGGGCCAGTGCAGCCCAGTGAGGAGGAGGAGTAGCTCTAGAAAGCACTAAGAGTTAAGCGACAGTGTCACCTGTCCCACGCAGATAGCCAGGCCAAAAATTAGCTGAGTTAAGGAAAGAGAAGTTTTTCTTCAAACGAGGTTGGCGATTTTCACTATTACATGGAGTAGGGTGCTACTATTTATTAATAGAGAGTGGCAAGAAAAGTCCTGACCCTTGCTCTAGATTCCTCCAAGAGACAAGAAAGGTTCTAGCCCCACTGAAGAAGCTTGATGGGACCAGGGGGGATAAAAATGAGGTGCTTTTATGATTGCACCTCGCATCCTTCACGTCGATGTGGCAGGTATAGTGCGCATCTGTGGTCACACAGCTGTCACTAGTGATGTTCTAATTAGAGCTCAGGACTAACTTCAGAGCCTTTGCTTGACCCAATTCAACAATTGGGATAAGTTGGAATTAATGTGTGGCTAAGAGAAGTTAAAAAATAGGAGTTTTCTTTTAATTGGAAATTCAGTCAGTAAACATTTTTGAATATTTACATTTTGCTTGGTCTTGGGATGGATATAAATATTCTATTGAAAAGACCACTTCTCTCCCTAATTATGCTGCCTAGTTTATAATCCATAATACGTAGTTCATATATTCACTACCTTCAGATGCAGTATCATTAGTAATTAAAGCATAGTAGTTTAGAAAACATGGACATTTGTGTGAGATGTGATTTTTCTCAACTAAGATTCAATTCAATTAGGACTGGGAGCCCTTCTGCCATGGACTAGCTCTGTCACCTACTTTCTCAGACATTTGGTTTTCTCAGCTGTAAAAAATAGTATGGTTAATGCTACTTGCTCTGCCTACTTTAAATGATTGAATTATAACAAAGATTATTAAGTATATTTATAAATGAGCATAAGTATACATAATTTTATGAATATATGTGTACATGTATGTATACATCTTAGTCTGCTTGGGATCCCAAAACTACATAGCATGTAGTGGTGTAACATACCATGTTCTGTGGTGACATAAACCACAGAACTTTATTTTGCAGTCCTGGAGGCTGGGAAGTCCAAGATCAAAGTGCCAGCCAATTCTGTTTCTGGGAAGAGCTTTCTTCCTGGTTGGCTGACGTCTGACGACTTCTTGCTCTGTCCTCACTTGGCCTTTTCCTCTCTCTCTTCCTCTTCTTGTAAAGCCACTAATCCCATCATGAAGGCTCCACTCTCATGACCTAATCTAACCCTGATTACCTCCCAAAGACCCCATCTCCAAATATCACCACACTCAGGGGTTAGGGCTTCAACACAGCAATTCAGTTCAGACAAGATAGATAACAGATGGTCTCTGACTTACAGTGGTCATTCAGCTCATGAGTTTTTGACTTTATGATGGTGTGAAAGTGATACACATTCAGTAGAAACCATGCTTTGAATTTTGAATTTGGAGTTTTTCTCAGGCTAGTGATGTGGGGAATGACCCTCTCTCATGATGCTGGGCTGCAACAGCCTCAGCTTCCAGGCGGCCCGGTGATCACAGAGGTGAACACCGATATATTTACAACCATTCTGTATCCAGACAACCATTCTGTTTTTCACTTTCAGCACAGTAGTCAGCATGAGATATTCAACACTTTATTGTAAAATAGGATTTGGGTTAGATAATTTTGCCCAATGGTAGGCTAATTTAAGTGTTCTTAGCACATTTAAGGTTGGTTGGGCTAAGCTATGATGTTCAGTAGGTTAGGTGCATTAAATGAATTTTATTATGATAATATGAAATAATAATGAAATGATTTTTTTCATTTATGGTAAAAATGAATTTTTTTAATTTTCCACTTTATTTCATTCAAAAATATTATTTCACTTATTGTATTTTTAACTTGCAATAGGTTCATCAGGATGTAATCCTATCCTAAATTGAGGCAGATCTATATAAATAGGAATATAGAAGCCCTAACACCTAATATGATGATATTTGGAGATGGGGGCCTTTAGGAGGTAATACCCATAAATATATTAAAATAAATAAATAATTAAATAAATCTATTTAATTTAATTCTATAAATACTTTAGGGCCTTTTAAAGACTCTTTGGGAAATCTAAAAGAATTATTGACACCGTACCTTATTAAAAGGTAGCTTATTATTCATTTGGAGTGGGGGTGGGAAGTTTCTTTAGACAACTCACTATAACACAGAGCAGCATAAATTAAATACAACAGCAACGGCCCAAGATACATGCTTATGACAGAGAAGCATAGACGAAATTAATTCCAGGTGGAGGAGGTAAACGACGCCTTCCCGAAGGTTATACCATTTTAGTCGGGTCTGCAGCAGAAATCACCAATGGCCATTATTTGCAAATAAGATTCTGATTAATTTCAGTGTTTTGTTGCCATGGGCTTCCCTGGCCTTACCCTCTGGTCAAGGGGTGAATACTGATTGCACCAGTGTTTGTCAACCCTTTCTTTCAATGTCTTACCCCCTCAGGAGGCTTTTCAGACTTGTTTTTCCCTAATACTAATTACCCTTCCACATGAAAATTTAATACCACCAACGTGCTGTGTATCTGTTTGTATACTGCATGTATATCTATACTTTGAACATAAGGAGAGTGAGAATTTTTTGCCTCCCAACCACCAGGTATTGCCCTCTTGCGTGGGGGTAATATCATTCCTGTTGTTTAAAACCAATCGTGGTAATTCCTTTCCTTTCCTTAGGCAGGGCAGGTAACGCAGCAGTGGTCAGTAAGCTACAAGCGGAACCCTGAGAAAAGACGTGAGCTATAAATGTGACCTTTCTTGCTTTTAAATACAGTCGTGTTAGGATGTGATGATTAGAGCTGCAGCGATTTTGCCACCATGAGGGAAAAACTGGAAGGATTCAGGGAAATTAATGTATCGTTCTGTCACCTTGAGATACTAGATGAAGCAACTCTGGACTTTCTTTTTTCCCAGACTTCTTGATATGTGAGATAATAGAGGTCCTTAGTTTTAAAATCATATTTAGTTGATACTTTGTTGCTTAATGATGAAAGTATCTTATCCAACAAACGTGTTAAAATGTGGTAACACTTTGATAGGCAGAGACTTCGAGAGTCAGAGAACTCCATGGACAAATGTAAGAGAGGCTTAAAGGAGATTGAAATTTCTGGCATAAAGGCAAACATAGAAAACATGATGGATTTAAAAGAGTATGAAGCTAGAATGATACAATGAAACCAGATGCTGAAGGCATTGTTTTTTCAAATTAAATAATGTTTTTTGAATTTTTTTAAAGCAGGACCCTCTGACTCATATTTGGAAAGAATACAAATGTCAGTTTTGTATGGGAAGGGACATTGGAGATAGTGTGAGTATGACATAATTGTGGCAGTGGGAATGCGTGGATGGGAATGCATGTGAAACCTACACAGAAATAGAATATGTAGAACTTGGAGAATAATGAGGAGTATAGAGTGGGGGAGAGAGAAAGAAGAATTAATGATG
The DNA here is from genome assembly GCF_028023285.1 of Balaenoptera ricei. NCBI lineage: Eukaryota > Metazoa > Chordata > Mammalia > Artiodactyla > Balaenopteridae > Balaenoptera > Balaenoptera ricei. Next base: position 190,460,952 of record NC_082639.1, on the reverse strand, counting down.
ATTCAAAGTTTCTAGGCTTGATGTGTCAGAGAAAAATGGCAGCATTAACTGAGATAAAGATTAGAATGAAAAATTGGGGGATTGGGAATAAGAAGCATATAAAATTATAGCAAGTTGGAATATTTTGAATTTCAGATGCCAGTAGAATATGACGATGGAAATACTCAGCAGGACTTGGATATAATAATGATATATTACACAAGTCTTTACTCTTTTGCATTTTTTACTCAATTATCTTTCCAAATCAGCAAACAGGGATTATGGAATGATCCTTTCTCTAATAATTAACAGGAGATTCCAGAAGAATAAATACGAATGTATTTTTCCAAACACCCACACAAAACCAGAGCTTTTGGTCATTAAAAATTGCCAGACTCGGGCTTCCCTGGTGGCACAGTGGTTGAGAGTCTGCCTGCCAATGCAGGGGACACGGGTTCGAGCCCTGGTCTGGGAGGATCCCACATGCCGCGGAGCAACTGGGCCCGTGAGCCACAATTGCTGAGCCTGCGCGTCTGGAGCCTGTGCTCCGCAACAAGAAAGGCCGCGATGGTGGGAGGGCCGCGCACCGCGATGAGGAGTGGCCCCCACTCGCCGCAACTGGAGAAAGCCTGCACACAGAAACGAAGACCCAACACAGCCATAAATAAATAAATAAATAAATAAATAAATTCCCAGACTCTTCTTTTCAACCAATTCAGAGTGACATTCATATATTAGTGAACTTCATGTAGGCTGTAATTTGATTTTATCAGTCATTAATCTTTTTGTTCTCTGAATTTTCTAGAACATTTGAAAGTATAGTGTATAAAATAATGTGTTAAATCAAATATGGAATCTTTACATGTGTATAAAAATGTAAACACTTCCTGAAATCATCTGTCTTCAGAATTGAAAAGCTATAATAAGGAACATACACAGCATAAATCTGAAAATGCTCACTTCTAAACCAGAGCTATGTGAGAGCCCTACGTTGGTGCTAGTTAAGAACAAAAGTAATACAGGTTATAAGCTCTCCACCTTCCAAAATCAAAACAAAAAAAGCACCGCCAACGTTTGCAGTGTGAGCATCTTACTGCCTCTCAACTCATTATTTTAAAGAGGACCCTTTTTAAACAGAGTCTTCAGTGTTTTAGGTTCTTGCCCATATGGTTTGACCTGCTTCAGACTGACTTCAAACGGATGCTTTTGCTGGAAAACTTAGGCACTAAAGCCTCAAAAGGAAAATTCCCCAGTAGGACTTCAGAAGAACGGAGAAGGAAGTGTTTCACAAATTCTTAGGGAAAGGAAAATAATTTGTTTGCATGTTTTTATGGAATTAGGGAGTTCATAATACTCAGTACCCGTAGCCTCTATCTCTATTAAAGAATCGTTTGGTTTTTCCTTTTCTCTTTTCACTGCATATGACTACTCTCAGCCTCCCCTAGCCAGGGGACCGTGATTCTAGCATGTGGTGTATGGGGTTCAGCCACAAGCCCATGACGGATGCTGTTCGCGGTGGGTATTCTTACATTGTGCATAAGTTTAAAATCACACCAGGCACCGGGAGGGTCCTTGATTTTCAAACAGAATGATTCCTCTCAATTCATATCGACTCTTACCAAGAAAATTCACATATCTTCAACCAAAAGTACTCTTCAAGTTGGAGAGACATAATTTAAAATAACTCAAGAACACAAAAATGCTTTAAGTAAATTGAACAAACGAATACCTTGAAATAAAGTTACACTGAATCACAATTTTTTAAAAAAATGTAGGAATATTACAAAGAACGCTCTGGTTTCCAGATTCCCATTTCAAACACAAAACCACAGAAGCCCCTGTCAAAGTATGGCATCACTCTGAATGAAGTATTTTTAGCTCCATACCACAGGACGCTGTTTTCCAAGCATTGCTAAACAAGGGGAAGCAAATTGTCTTTTCTCTGTTCTGATTCACTACCTCAAGGCAAAAGTAAAGTAAGAACGACAGGAAAAGGAAAGCTGGAACAAAATCTCTCACATGTGGGTGTCTACGAATCTGAGAAGGCTAATGTGCAGAAACCAGCTGATGTACAAACTGGTAGTTAGGTCATGCCCACTAGATAAGTGCAAAGAAAAGTTTGATTTTGAAACTTCAGCTAAACAATGGTAATTTTATAAAAATTATTTTCACTTGAAAAAATACTTTTTTACCACATTAAATATATTTATTAAAATAATTTATTTCCACTACTAATTCCAAAAGAGTGCTAAAGATAAGGCCTTTTAGATAATTTCTTTTTAATGTCATATTTAAAATATCATAAGCTGCACAAAACTTTTAATTTGAATGTTATTCACAATTCATTTTGCTCTGTAGTATTTAAATTTAAATAACAAAGAGCTTCAACTATAATCTCTTGATTTTTAAAAACAGTTTAATGGTTTTTAGTACATTCACAGAGTTGTGCAACAATTATCACGATCCAGTTTTGGAATACTTTCATCATCCCCCAAAGAAACCCTGTACCCACTAACAACTGCTACCTATTTCTTCCAACCCCACCCTTTCCAGGCTTTAGGCAACCACTAATCTACTGTCTGTTTCTATGGATTTGCCTGTTCTGGACATTTTGCATAAATGGAATCATACAGTATGTGGTGTTTTGTGATTGGCTTCTTTTACTTAGTATGAGGTTTTCAAGTTTCGTTCATGTTTAGGACTTATCAGTACTTCATTCCTACCCCTTTTTATGGCCTAATAATTTTCAATCGTATGGATATACCTCATCACTTATCTCTCCACTCATCCGCTGATAGACATCTGGGTGTTTCCACTTTTTGACTTTCATGAGTAATGTCGATAAGAATGGTCATGTATATATCCATTTTGTGTGGACATATTTTTTATGTCTCATAGATATATGCCTCTGAGAGGAATTGCTGGGCCATACAGCAACTTAACACTTAACACTTTGAAGAACAGCCAAACTGTTTTCCAAAATGGCGGCACCAGTTTCCATTCCCATTGTCAATGTACGAGTGTTGCGATTTCTCCACATCCTTGTCAACACTGTCTTTTTGATTATAGTCATCCTATTGTATTATATATGAAGTGGTAGACTATTGATATTTCAATTTGCATTTCCTTAATGTCTAATGATATTGAACAAGTATTTATATGCTTATTGTCCATTTGTATAATTTCTTTGGAGAAATATGTATTCAAATCCTTTGCCTATTTCTAATTGGGTTATTTTTCTTTATTTTTTTTTATTATAGTGTTGCAAGAAATTCTTTCTATGCTCTGGATACAAGTTCCTTATCAAATATATGATTTGAAAAATACTTCCTCCCATTCTAGGGATTACTTTCTCACTTTCTTGATGGTATAGCTTGCAGACAATTTTTTTTTTTTTTTAATTTTGATGAAGGCCAATGTATCTATTGTTTTCTTTTGTCACTTGTGTTTTTGGTGTCTCATCTAAGAAACCATTGCTTAACCCAACGTTGAAAAAATTTACACCTATATTTTCTTCTAAGAGTTGTACTCTCTTGATTTTATTTAAAATCAAGATAGAAGAAAGAAGGATTTCTTTGAAAGAAAAGGAAGAGAAATACTAAAAGTAAAGAAAAAGAGGAAAAGGAAGGAAAGAAAAAAACATCATAGGCCTTTTGAATGCAGGAAGTGTGTTTTTGCGGGACCCTTTTGAAGCTATTTAACTGGTGGGACTTTCCAGAGAACAACAACTAACTTGCTTTTAAAGGCTCGGGGGGCCTTAGATAAGAGAGACTGTGCCTGAAGCATTTTTTTCTCACTGCTCCTTTTGCCAACCCTGAGGATCAGAGAGGCTGCTGGAGCTACAGAAGGTGCTGGCCTTTGGGACCAGGGCTGAGGCGGGGGTGGGGCAGGAGATGGCGCAGGGCTGGAGCTGAGTGTAGGACTGCGGGGAGACAAGGTGGCCAAACTTCCCCCAGGCATAAGGCTCTTCTTCCCCTCTTGTGTTAGTTTCTTAGAGCTGGCATTTCAAAGTGCCACAACCTGGGTACTTAAAACAAGAGGAATTTATAGTTCTGGAGGCTAGACATCCCAAATGGAGGTTCCATCAGGGTTGGTTCCTTCTGGAGGCCCAGGCCTGTCCCCTGGCTTCTGGCAGTTGCTGGCACTCTCTGGCGCTCCTTGGCTTGTAGGTGCATCACTGCAGTCTCCACCTCCATCTTGGATTGGCACCTTCCCTCTGTGTCTGCGCATGTTTGTGTCCAAATTTTCCACATCTTATAGGGCTCATCCTAATCCAGCATGACCCCATCTTAACTCCATTACATCAGCAAAGAGTCTTTCTAAATAAGGCCAAATTCAGAGGTTCCGGCTGCATGTGAATTTGGGGGGAATACTATTCAAAACAGTACCTCTCTTTGATATGTCTTTTGGGGCTCGGACTCACGTTCCAGGGCCAAGAAACATGACAGGTGTGGGAGAGCAGCTAACCAACAAGAGGATGTTGTTCAGACTTCTGATAATGACTAAACCCAAGGTATATCCTAAGCTGTATGGAAATCACATTGAAAATTATTATCAGATTCTACTATATTAAAGGATCTAGGTTGTATCTTGCTTTGTTAGAGAACTACTTAAACACATTTTATGTTTCTGTTCCCAGTGCTGGCTTTCACTTTGAATGAGTTAAAAGTGTCTGACTTCACACCCTCTCTGAACAGAGCTACTGTGAGTTTTTCAGATGCTACAGAGTGACCTACTTTAGATTACCAAAACTGGAGGTGTGAAAAAAAAGTAAAATCAATTTTGGTAACTAAAAGGAGGAAGTGGAGGTGTAGAAGATCACAGAAAGCTGTTAGTTGCACTCTCATGCTGGCAGTCTGTAGGAAGATCCAAGGAACCATCTGTTTGTAAAGTCTCTAGATATGTTTTAACAGTCATACATACAAGCAACCATAGATATTCACCACGGAAAAAGATTCTATCACATTAATGTCACTTAGGAGGGCTAGTGGTATTTGATACTATATAAGAATCATTTTTAAAAAAGAAAGGTATACATAGTCATATGTATAAAGTAATATAGTAGTCTAAAGTAACATACAGTTTTTTAAAAATTTATTTTATTAAAGTATAGTTGATTTACAATGTTGTGTTAATTTCTGCTGTACAGCAAAGTGATTCAGTTACATATATGTATACATTCGTTTCTATATATTCTTTTCCATTATGGTTTATCACAAGATATTGAGTATAGTTCCCTGTACTATACAGTAGGACCTTATTGTTTATCCATTCTATATATAATAGTTTGCATCTGCTAATTTCAACCTCCCAATCCTTCCCTCCCCAAGCCCCTCTCCCCCTTGGCAACCACAAATCTGTTCTCTATGTCTGTGAGTCTGTTTCTGTTTCATAGATAAGTTCCCTTGTGCAACATTTTAGATTCCACATGTAAGTGATATCAGATGATATTTGTCTTTCTCTGTCTGGCTTACTTCACTTAGTATGATCATCTCTAGGTCCATCCATGTTGCTGCAAATGGCATTATTTCATTCCTTTTTATGCCCAAGTAGTATTCCATTGGTATACAAATTATTTTTAAGTCTCTTATGAGCCTAATATTTGAATACAACTTGGATGTATTATTTGCCCTATCATCTCCATCTACATTCATGATTTGTTTCTGTGTAGTTCAATTCCATCTCCTGTTAGATGAAGCTACACTGAAGTAACAAATACAAACATCTTAAAAGCATAAAACAAATTTTTTCTTCTTACTCCTACAAAGTTGCATGTTGGTGGATGTCAGTCTGTTTGGGCTGCTAAAATAAAATACTATACACTAGGTGGCTTATATACAACTGAAATTTATTTCTTATAGTTCTCGAGGCTGAGAAGTCCAAGATCATCACACCAGCAGATCTGGTGTCTCATAAGAGCTGGCTCCTCACTGGTGGCCAACTGTCTTCTATCGGTAACCACACAGGGTGGAAGGGGTGAGGAAGCTCTCTTGGGTCTCTTTTATAAAGGCGCAAACTCCATTCATGAAGACTCCACCCTAATGTCCTAATCACCTCCATGAGGTCCCACCTCTTAATACCATCAGTTTGAGGGCTAGGATTTTGGCATATGAATTTTGGGAGGTCACAAACATTCAGACCATAGTATTGGGTCCTCTTCTTCATCTGGTAATATAGGTAGCCTTAAGGATGGTCTCCAGTGGTCCTTTTTGTATTTATGCCCTCTACATCTCCATAAGTTATCTCCTTTTCTTGAGTAGAGATTGGACTTGTTGACTCACATCAGTGAATAAAACACTGCAGAAGTACAGAGTATCAATTCCAAGATTAGGTTAGAAAAGACCATGGCTTTCATCTCTCACTTTCTCTTGGAACACTTATCCCTGGGGGAAGTCAACTGCCATGTTATGAGTGGACCCTAGGGAGAGGCACACATAGCAAGGGACCAAGGCATGTCAACACACATGAGTGAGCTTGGAAATAGATCCTGCCTCACCACAGCTGAGCCTTCAGAGTAGACGATGACCCCAGAGAACAGCCTAACAGCTATCTCATGAGAGAGCTTGAACAAGAGGAACCCAGCTAAGCTGTGCTTGGTTTCCTAACCCACAAAAACTGGGAGATAATAAATGTTTGCTCATGGGTCATCTGTTATACAGCGATTGATAACTAATACACCTGGCAGCTTGGGGATCCAGGGATTCTCCATCTTGTGGTATCACCATAGCAACATGAGACTGGCTTTGGAGAGTCCCCTCCTGAATTGACACACATCCCTCCTACCCACAGCTCACTGGCTGGAACTGGTCATGTGAGCCTAACCTAACCTCAAGGGAGGCTGGGAGAAACAGGGAAGTGCATGTAATTCTCTGTGGACATCACTGTCTATCACATGGTCACTTACTCCATCCATTCAATCAGACATTCATTCAACAAACGTCTTAAAAATCTCTAGTATGCAAAAAAAAAAAAAACCAACCAAACAAAAAAGCAACCCTTCCTCAACACTGTCACCTCATTAAGTTAAAATCCCATTTTCCTCTTCATTGCAGTGTTACACCTTATAAAAGAATATTCCATACCATCTACATCCACTTCTTCTATCCCCACCCCCAGCTTAATCCTATCATAATCTAACTTCAACCTCCAAATCTAGAGGAAATTATTTTTGAGGATTTCCCATAATTTCTAAATTTAAAAGAAAAAGAAATCCATTTTGAAGCCCTCACACTTGATCTCTATAGCTCTCAATGAAATGTTTGCATCAATCTTGGTAGTGTTTATGTCCTCTTTCAATTTCTGTGATATATTTTATTATCTTACCCAATGATTGGAGACATAGTGATGGGAACTATTCTAAATGCAGCAGCACATCCTGTTCTCCATTCATATGGCTTTACGTATTTGGCATAAATATAAAAGAGAAAAGGAAAAGTTATTTAACACATCTTTAACAAAATCCTATGAGTCATTTTACTTCCCTGACCATCCCTCTGTCAGATACAAGAATAACTTGGAGAGACTGTAGAACGATCATTTCACTACACACTACTACAAACTATAAATAAGAAATTAGTTTCTCCATTTTTTCCTACTTTCCCGTATTTTCCAAATGAGCCGACTTCATATCCCTAGGAAAAATAAGAAGAAATGACACACTGATTTAGGAAAACTATTTTTAAAAACCGTATTATTTGTCATAAAGATGTACATTACATTTATATAGACACATTTTAGTGTTTAACCAAAACAGGGCATTTCATTGGTGTGTATCTTGTGTTTAACATGTCTGTTAAAAATCGGTTTGCAGAATGCAGTCTAAGTCTGAGGAAAAGGTCCCTGAAGGATATTCTAGTGTATCTTTCATACAAAAGGCTCTGATACCATTTTATGTTGCTCTTTCTTTTTCACTTGTTCTTATTCCTCCTGTTTCCCTTACTATAGAGGCTTCCAAGTGTTCTGACTTTGGCCATATCTTTCAGCTCTCTCCTCCATTAGTGATCTCATCCTCTCCCTCAGCTCTGCATGACCTGCTCTAGTATAACTGTCAAGAGCGGGTTGCTGGCCTTGACCTCATGCCCAGACTTAGAGCCTGATTTCCAACGCCTGCTGGCTGCCCTTTGGACACCTCCTGCCCCACAGTTTCAAGCAGAACTCAGATCTGCTCGTCTTCCTGGCTTTATGTTTCTGCTAATGTCCTGAGCCTTCTCCCAGCTCCTTCGGGGAGACACGGAGTCCTCTGGTTCTCCTCTTTCCCATGCCCAACAGCGACCCAAGTCCTGCTAGTTCTGCCACAGCTTGCTTCTTTGCCAGTCCTTTAGTACCTTTCTCTTGTTATATTGCCTCTCCTAGAGAAGATAGTCAATCAACATTCATTTAATCTGAATCTTTTTTCTTATCTACCTCCAATTCATCGTACATACTGAACAAAGTTTTAATCTTCGTACTCCTGGTTCATACATCTTTTTCTAGAGAAAATGTTACTAGGGTTGGAAGCAGCCTTAAAAAATGTTCTACATGTGTGAGAGAGAGGGGGAGAGAGACAGAGACAGAGAGATATGGAGACAGAGAGATTCTGCTCATCTTCCTAAGTTCAATGATGTGTGAAGAAGATCCGATGTGTCAGGTGCCCCAGCAAAAGGTGTGAATGGGAGCTGAAATCAGTAGAAAAACGATGCTGTCGCAGAGTTGCAGAGTGGGCCGTACCACTCAGGCACTGAGCGGGGGTCACGCCATGTCTTAGGAATTCACACCATCTTCAACATCAAGGGATCTTCCACTGAGAAGGCTTTTCCCACTTGTTCTTAGGTTGTTGACTGAGTAGGAAGGGCTGCTGAGCCCCTCCTGAAGTGATGAACGTGCAGGTCCCAGGCTTAGAGAGAAGGTAGTGAATTGCTTCAGCCGCTGATTCAGCAAGGTGAGCATCTCACAGTCCAAGGGCGACTAGCATGGGCTGGAGGACAGCGGAAGCCCAGAAGCTTGGGTTTTACACAAGTCTATGTTAATTCCGAATTCCACTTGAGAGTAAGGTGTAACCTTGTCGGTTGAACCAAGCAGGACTTGTGGGATGGGAAAAGGAATCAATATTGTACCCTCTCCCACTTACCACTGAATGCTTATCCAGGGGTTCTTTGCCCCTAAATGAAAACTTAGGCAAGCTTATGACTTTTCTGATCACACTTAGGTAATAAGTCTTATGGTCAATTTCAGAAAAGCACATCATTGATTGTGTTCAGTGCCATTTAATCTTCAACATTTCAAAGCTTATTTAAAATTAAAATTTCTCTTTTGCCCAGATGGAGATATCCCCTACATCCCCCCTACAGATATCCACCCTGTAGGCAGGGGATAGGGGTATGGACATACCTGCCACCTCTGTGCCTTCATCTTTACCTGGGTAACCATGGTTTCTGCCTCCCACTGGGGTCAACACAAGATGTGGGCGGGAGGAAGTGTGGGGTGGCAGGTGAATTCCTACAGGACCAGTGCTGTCATAGAATGATTTCACTCCCTCTGGGCCTGGCAGGTATTTAAAGCTGATCCTTTCTCTCCTGGGTATTTTTATGCCTTTCTAAAAGATGTCTCCTTCATTTAGAATAATCAAAGGTGCTTCACATGACACAGATGATGTATTTTTCTCGGTTAACCCTTGATTATTCTTTAGTGATCTACTTGAGCAGACTTCCTTCTTTGGATTCTTGGCAGAAGTAAAATCACACCAGGTCAGCTCTCTTTCTGGAAAAGCCCACATTCTGTCCTTGGGAAACTTTCATTCCTTCTTTGCCTTGATGTCTCTTGGAGCCAAGACCTTCAAGCCAAGACTCCAGCAGCACGGTCTTCTCTTTACTCTCCTGCGGGGGCAACTGGTTGGCCCATCCCTGCTGGTTACTTTAGTTTCTCTAGCTGGAATCAGATTGAGCTCTTCATTTCTCTTGAACTGCAGGATAATCTCTCTACATAGTTCCATGGAAGCTAGAAAATTGAATATCTTGGATCAGAAAGGGAAAAGCATACGAGTTCATGGATTAAATTATATAGGGATAAAGAAACTTATGTTTGACTTCCTTCACTCAGTATGAAAATCTCTAGATCCATCCATGTTGCTGCCAATGGCATTATTTCGTTCTTTTTTATGGCTGAGGAATTTCCATTGTCTATATGTACCAGACAGAGAAAGACAAATGTCATGTGATATCGCTTGAAAGTGGGAATCTAAAAAAGTGATACAAGACAGAAATAGAGTCACAAATGTAGAAAGCAAACTTATGGTTGCTGAGGGGGAAAGGGGCATGGGGGAGGCATAAATTGGGAGATTGGGATTAACATATACATACTACTATGTATAAAATAGATAACTAATAAGGACCTACTGTATAGCACAGGGAACTCTACTCAATACTCTGTAATGGCCCATGTGGGAAAAGCATCTAAAAAAGAGATGCCTTTATGTATATGTATAACTGATTCACTTTGCTGTACAGCAGAAACTAACACAACATTGTAAATCAACTATACTCCAGTAAATATTAAAAGAAAAAAATTTTATATTTGCATGTCTATATTGCAAATATAAATTTTAAACTCACTACACTACATTTAGGGATCTTTACTTTCTTCACCTACATATCCCAAGGGCTTATAAGAGTGTCTGCTGAACAGTACATGGGTTTAATGGATGTTTGTTGAATGAATGAATTGGTTAAGTTAAAGGGTACCCACTGAGCCTTGTTTTCTAGGAAAGTAATTTGCAAAAGCCTGTTTTGAGCCAGTAATCTTTGCTAGAAGAGCCAACTCTCTTTCTTCTTGGCTCTGTCTTTGCTCTCTGGACTCTCTTATGTGCTTGGAATAACCAGAAGGGCCAGGTTTTGTGCTTCCTCTTTGTAAGGCCCTCGTCTCAGAAGGCTGAGACACACGGCCATGAGCACTGGTTCCCGCTTTCCCCCTGATGGTTTCACTGTCTCCTAATTCTTTACTCTGCAGGTATTCTCTGTATAGTCCTTTCTCTGTGTCATAGGAAGACCCATATCCTGAGCATGATCTTATTGGGGAAAGGGTAAAAACACAGTTTTGCATACTTTGGCCCTGAGTTTGAGACTGACTCTCGCCTAGGGGAAGGATTTCTCTACCTAGGTCAATTTCATTCACTAAGGCATTACATTTGTGATTGCAGTCACAGCCTCATGGAAATAAAGATTATTCTTTGGTTGGTCATTGCCTCTGTGCATACATGTCTTCTGGTGACCTTGTGAGAATCAGGAATCAGGTAGCAAAGGACAAAATTCTGTGCTTCTTGGTTACTTGATGAAAAGAGATCTTCAACTCACCTCTTTTACTTCCCCCAAATAAGTTTGTTTGCTTTCCCTGTATATTTGTTCTAATTCTTCCTTCTTGGTGTATCCATCCCTGAAAACATCTTTTCCATCACTTGTGTTTTCAGCCAAATGTCATTGGAACATTCTTTTATTTCAGTTAGAAGTGGATTCTCCCTTCCCTGAATTCCATAGGCCATTCACTGCAGTTGACACATTCTGACCTGTGTGATACTTACCGCTATACATGTTTTTCTTTTCCTTCCCAAATAGCTGGTTAGCTTAATTATCTTTGTTTTCCCCACAGTGCATTACCTAAAGCCTAGCACGTAATAGATTTTTTAAAATGGTTATTGAATGCATGAATTCAGATTAGTGAATATTAGAATTTATAATTTATTTCTGTTAGAGACTCTGTAGAATGAGATGAGATAAATTTTACATGTATCTGAAAAGTTATTCCATCCCAGATTCTTGTCTCTATATTCTATTTATGGGCAACTTCTTTAGGGCGAACACTTAATTATACATACTTTAGTACAATGCTGAAATGACTTCATATTTACAATGTTTCCTCCTTCCATTACAAGCTCAAAAGGCCAGGGGCTTTTCTTTTTAAATATTTTGTATCGCCCTCTTGGCACTTAGTACAATATTGAGTCCATTGAATACACATAGATCAGTTGATTGAACGTTTTATGTAAGATTCCCAGCAGGTTGATATCGCTATAATATTGATATTATAATACATACTCTAAATATTGAACATATTTTTTAATTAGACTATGTAGAGATTTAACACTCTGTAAATAATATGGTGACATTTATCCAAACCTACATGTTCACTTTAAGTTTGGTCTCCTTGGAACCAAGATACCTGAGTAAAAATTGAAATCTTTACTTCTTCAAAATAAGGTAACATTTTAAAAGTATTAAGTGGTTACATCAATTGTCCTTTCACTACTGAAAGCATCAATATTAAAGAGTATGACATCTTTATTTCAAAATTTCTGAATAGCTGGTTTTTACTTAGCACAAAATTAGATACCTTAAAATAAATATAGAGAAACATTTTTAATTCAGAATTTTGATGCCAAGTATAATAATGCATCAACCAAAGCCAATGGAATCTCTTGTTTTAAGACAATTTGTACATTTTCAACAAGGAAAAATGTATCTGATGGTGTAAGCTATTCAATCACATTGCCTTCTTGATGAAACAACATTGTACTTTTTGTTTTTCTTGTTTCCTAAGTTATAAAATATAATTTAGGAAAAAGTCTAGAGAAAAACATTCTTAGATGTCACAATAGTCCATTATGTATATGAATTAACTTTTAGCTTGAAAGAAATTGAAAGTCACTTCTAACACACACATATATAGAGATCCATAGTTTCTTCAAGGATGGTCAACTCAGTTGTTTATAGACATGTTCAGGACACAAACAGATATCTCTATCTATCTACCTATCATCTATCTATCTATCTATCTATCTATCTATCTATCTATCTATCTATCTATCTATCTTATCTATCTCCCTATCTATCATCTATTTCTCTTTATATGTATCTATCCACCCAAACGTCATCTATGTATCTATCCATCAATTATCTATCTATCTATCTATCATCTATCAACAGAGACAGAGGAAGTGAGAAAAGTAGATATCTAGAAGTAGGAATAAAACCCACAAATAAAACTTAACACTTTGTTACCTGAAACTTTAGCCTCATTCAACTAGAGATTATTTTGTAGGAAGACCTTGGTGTTAACTAGTGAATGACTGAAAATCTGACAGCCATACTCAAATGTAGAGATTCTGCAAACAGAAGAGTAGGAAGAACCAAGAACTGTTAACATCAGTCTCCTCAGCTGTTGATGAGAATCAGGGTTGTCCTGGGGAATAATAATTTAGTAGGTAGGTTGTGCTTAATACCTGGCATACAGATAGAGTTCAATAAGTCTTAACCATTATTTCTGTGGATAATATGCCCATTTCGATTCTATCAGTCTCAAGTGTTATAAATGGATTTAGATTTTCCTTCTACTATCTGTAAAGTATATACAACAGCTCCTTTACATACAATATCATACTAGCAATGAAAATGCAATGAGATTTTTAGGAAGTAATAACTATATTCATGTTTTGTTTTGTTTTTAAACAGATATTTAGTAATTCTCTTATACCCCAACAGCTAAAAAGTGGCAGATATAAGACTAAAGTCTTGCTCTTTTTGATTCATCATCTTTTTCTACTATATTATATGTTACTTTTGATGACTGACATTCCAAATCATTAAATTTAAACTCATTTATTCTGGAGAATTTACTGTAGATTAGTATGTGATCATTGGACATCCTTATTTAAATGATGAAAGCACAGTTGAATTGTATCTGAATTCACTAATCATAGAATAATAATACTAGTTGAATGTTTATTCATATAAGGAAGAAGAAAATAAAAAACATTTCTAGCTGTCATGTCACTAACCTGAATTTTGATGTGAAGCAAATCTCTCAGCTTTCACCTGACATAAATAAAAATTGAAAGTAGGGTTATTTTATTTGCTATTTACCTCACTGGCTTAGAATAATATTCAACAAGTTAATATTTTAGATTTTTACATAAACTTTTTGGGGAAGAAGAGTGTTTTTCTGAAGGTTTTCTATTTAAATACTATATTAATCATTTTACAAGAATTTTTCCCCATTTTGGAAAGGTTATTTTGACAGAAGTCATGAAGCTGAAAGAACAGCAAAACCACTGACAGAAATTAATGCAATAGTTAAATGTGGTCATGTTTGTAAGAATCAGATAAAGTTTTCCATCCATTTGGAATCTGTGTATTTTTACTTCCAAAATATCACTAATATTTCAGTTGTTTGAGCTCTGTTTCTCAGGCTGTGAAACTTGGTTTGGGCATGAGATGAGAGGGGCTGGGGGGTGGTGAAGGCAAGTGGCAAATGGGGGTTCATTTAATTTCAGCATTTAAGCATCCAGCCCAGTGTTTGTTTGTGGGCTTGGTTTTCAGACTTATTTATACTAGGAAACTAATGTTATGGCAGTAGAGTCAGTGTCACTAGAAAATTCTTAAAATAGGAATTGTGCAAAAGAAATATACCCTAAGGGCAAAAAGTATTTCACATTTGTTCGAGAAGACCATAGCTTCATTGGGAATTTATTGAGGTCTTCAAACACTTGTATTTTTGTTTGAATTTCCTGGAACCACAAATATATGTTGTCAAAAGTTTTTGACTCCATTTTGGGGAACATGAAACTTTTAAACCTTGGGAATTTTTTTTGCTCTCCTACTTTTTTTTTTATTTTTTATTTAACATCGTTATTGGAGTATAATTGCTTTACAATGGTGCGTTAGTTTCTGCTTTATAACAAAGTGAATCAGTTATACATATACATATATCCCCATATCTCTTCCCTCTTGCGTCTCCCTCCCACCCTCCCTATCCCACCCCTCTAGGTGGTCACAAAGCACCGAGCTAATCTCCTTGTTCTATGCAGCTGCTTCCCACTAGCTATCTATTTTACATTTGGTAGTGTACATATGTCCATGCCACTCCCTCACTTTGTCCAAGCTTAACCTTCCCCCTCCCCGTGTCCTCAAGTCCATTCTCTAGTAGGTCTGCGTCTTAATTCCTGTCTTGCCCTTAGGTTCTTCATGACCATTTTATTTATTTATTTATTTTAGATTCCATATATATGTTAGCATACAGTATCTGTTTTTCTCTTTCTGAATTACTTCACTCTGTATGACAGACTCTAGATCCATCCACCTCACTACCAATAGCTCAATTTTGTTTCTTTTTATGGTTGAGTAATATTCCATTGTATACATGTGCCACATCTTCTTTATCCATTCATCTGTCGATGGACACTTAGGTTGCTTCCATATCCTGGCTATTGTAAATAGAGCTGAAATGAACATTGTGGTACATGACTCTTTTTGAATTATGGTTTTCTCAGGGTATATGCCCAGTAGTGGGATTGCTGGGTCGTATGGTAATTCTATTTTTACTTTTTTAAGGAACCTCCATACTGTTATCCATAGTGGCTGTATCAATTTACATTCCCACCAACAGTGCAAGAGTGTTCCCTTTTCTCCAAACCCTCTCCAGCATTTATTGTTTGTAGATTTTTTGATGATGGCCATTCTGACCAGTGTGAGATGATATCTCATTGTACTTTTGATTTGCATTTCTCTAATGATTACTGATGTTGAGCATTCTTTCATGTGTTTGCTGGCAATCTGTATATCTTCTTTGGAGAAATGTCTATTTAGGTCTTCTGCCCATTTTTGGATTGGGTTGTTTGTACTTTTGATAATGAGCTGCTTGTAAATTTTGGAGATTAATCCTTTGTTAGTTGCCTCATTTGCAAATATTTTCTCCCATTCTGAGGGTTGTCATTTTGTCATGTTTATGGTTTCCTTTGCTGTGCAAAAGCTTTTAAGTTTCATTAGGTTCCATTTGTTTATTTTTGTTTTGATTTCCATTTCTCTAGGAGGTGGGTCAAAAAGGATCTTGCTGTGATTTATGTCATAGAGTGTTCTGCCTATGTTTTCCTCGAAGAGTTTGATAGTGTCTGGCCTTACATTTAGGTTTTTAATCCATTTTGAGTTTATTTTTGTGTATGGTGTTAGGGAGTGTTCTAATTTCATTCTTTTACATGTAGCTGTCCAGTTTTCCCAGCACCACTTATTGAAGAGGCTGTCTTTTCTCCATTGTATATTCTTGCCTCCTTTATCAAAAATAAGGTGACCATATGTGCATGGGTTTACCTCTGGGGTTTCTATCCTGTTCCATTGATCTATATTTCTGTTTTTGTGCCAGTACAATACTGTCTTGATTAGTGTAGCTTTGTAGTATAGTCTGAAGTCAGGGAGCCTAATTTCTCCAGCTCCATTTTGCTTTCTCAAGATTGCTTTGGCTATTCAGGGTCTTTTGTGTTTCCATACAAATTGTGAAATTTTTTGTTCTAGTTCTGTGTAAAATGCCATTGGTAGTTTGATAGGCATTGCATTGAATCTGTAGATTGCTTTGGGTAGTCTAGTCATTTTCAAAATGTTGATTCTTCCAATCCAAGAACATGGTATATCTCTCCATCTATTTGTATCATCTTTAATTTCTTTCATCAGTATCTTATAATTTCTGCATACAGGACTTTTGTCTACTTAGGTAGGTTTATTCCTAGGTATTTTATTCTTTTTGTTGCAATGGTAAATGGGAGTGTTTTCTTAATTTCACTTTCAGATTTTTCATCATTAGTGTATAGGAATGTAAGAGATTTCTGTGCATTAATTTTGTATCCTGCTACTTTACCAAATTCATTGATTAGCTCTAGTAGTTTCTGGTAGCATCTTTAGGATTCTCTATGTATAGTATCATGTCATCTGCAAACAGTGACAGCTTTACTTCTTTTTCTCCGATTTGGATTCCTTTTATTTCTTTTTTTCTCTGATTGCTGTGGCTAAAACTTCCAAAACTATGTTGAATAATAGTGATGACAGTGTGCAACCTTGTCTTGTTCCTGATCTTAGTGGAAATGGTTTCAGTTTTTCACCATTGAGGACAATATTGGCTGTGGGTTTGTCATATATGGTCTTTATTATGTTGAGGTAAGTTCCTTCTATGTCTACTTGCTGGAGGGTGTTTCTCATAAATGGGTGTTGAATTTTGTCAAAGCTTTCTCTGCACCTATTGAGATGATAATATGTTTTTTTCTCCTTCAATTTGTTAATGTGGTCTATCATATTAATTGATTTGTGCATATTGAAGAAGCCTTGCATTCCTGGGATAAACCCCACTTGATCATGGTGTATGATCCTTTTAATGTGCTGTTGGATTCTGCTTTTTAGTATTTTGTTGAGGATTTTTGCATCTATGTTCATCAGTGATATTGGCCTGTAGTTTTCTTTCTTTGTGACATCTTTGTCTGGTTTTGGTATCAGGGTGATGGTGGCCACATAGAATGAGTTTGGGAGTGTACCTCCCTCTGCTATGTTTTGGCAGAATTTGAGAAGGATAGGTGTTAGCTCTTCTCTAAATGTTTGATAGAATTCGCCTGTGAAACCATCTGGTCCTGGGCTTCTTTTTTTGTTGGAAGATTTTAATCACAGTTTCAATTTCAGTGCTTGTGATTGTTCTGTTCATATTTTCTATTTCTTCCTGGTTCAGTCTCGGAAGTTGTTCATTTCTAAAATTTGTCCATTTCTTACAGGTTGTCCATTTTATTGTCATATAGTTGCTTGTAGTAATCTCTCATGATCCTTTGTATTTCTGCAGGGTCAGTTGTTACTTCTCCTTTTTCATTTGTAATTCTATTGATTAGAGTCTTCTCCCTTTTTTTCTTGATGAGTTTGGCCAATGGTTTATCAATTTTGTTTATCTTCTCAAATAACCAGCTTTTAGTTTTATTGATCTTTGCTATCATTTCCTTCATTTCTTTTTCATTTATTTCTGATCTGATCTTTATGATTTCTTTCCTTCTGCTAACTTTGGGGGTTTTTTGTTCTTCTTTCTCTAATTGCTTTAGGTGTAAGGTTAGGTTGTTTATTTGAGATGTTTCTTGTTTCTTAAGGTAGGATTGTATTGCTATAAACTTCCCTCTTAGAACTGCTTTTGCTGCATCCCATAGGTTATGAGTCGTCGTATTTTCATTGTCATTTGTTTCTAAGCATTTTTTGATTTCCTCTTTGATTTCTTCAGTGATCTCTTGGTTATTAAGTAGTGTATTGTTTATTCTCCATGTGTTTTTATTTTTTACAGATTTTTTCCTGTAATTGATATCTAGTCTCATAGTGTTGTGGTCAGAAAAAATACTTGATATGATTTCAATTTTCTTAAATTTACCAAGGCTTGATTTGTGACCCAAGATATGATCTATCCTGGAGAATGTTCCATGAGCACCTGAGAAGAAAGTGTATTCTGTTGTTTTTGGATGAAATGTCCTATAAATATCAATTGTCTCTCTTGTTTAATGTATAATTAAAGCTTGTGTTTCCTTATTTATTTTCTGTTTAGATGATTTGTCCATTGGTGTAAGTGAGGTGTTAAAGTCCCCTACTATTATTGTGTTACTGTCGATTTCTCCTTTCATGGTTGTTAGCATTTGCCTTATGTATTGAGGTGCTCCTATGTTGGGTACATAAACATTTATAATTGTTAGATCTTCTTCTTGGATTGATCCTTTGATCATTATGTAGTGTCCCTCCTTATCTCTTATAACAGTCTTTATTTTAAAGTCTATTTTATCTGATACTAGTATTGCTACTCCAGTTTTCTTTTGATTTCCATTTGCATGGAATATCTTTTTCCATCCTCTCACTATCAGTCTCTATGTGTCCCTAGGTCTGAAGTGGGTCTCTTGTAGGCAGCATATATATGGGTCTTGTTTTTTTATCCATTCAGCCAGTCTATGTCTTTTCGTTGGAGCATTTAATCCATTTTCATTTAAGGTAATTTTTGATATATATGTGCCTATTACCATTTTCTTAACTGTTTTGGGTTTGTTATTCTAGGTCTTTTCCTTCTCTTGTGTTTCCTGTCTAGAGAAGTTGCTTTAGC
The DNA here is from genome assembly GCF_028023285.1 of Balaenoptera ricei. Taxonomy (NCBI): domain Eukaryota; kingdom Metazoa; phylum Chordata; class Mammalia; order Artiodactyla; family Balaenopteridae; genus Balaenoptera; species Balaenoptera ricei. The sequence goes on along the minus strand of NC_082639.1, from coordinate 190,442,082 downwards.
ACTTGTTGTAAAGCTGGTTTGGTGGTGCTGAATTCTCTTAGCTTTTGCTTCTCTGTAAAGATTTTAATTTCTCCATCAAATCTGAATGAGCTCTTTGCTGGGTAGAGTAATCTTGGTTGTAGGTTTTTCCCTTTCATCACTTTAAATATGTCCTGCCACTCCCTTCTGGCTTGCAGAGTTTCTGCTGAAAGATCAGCCATTAACCTTATGGGGATTCCCTTGTGTGTTATTTGTTGTTTTTCCCTTGCTGCTTTTAATATTTTTTCTTTGTATTTAATTTTGGATAGCTTGATTAATATGTGTCTTGGCATGTTTCTCCTTGGATTTATCCTGTATGGGACTCTCTGTGCTTACTGGACTTGATTAACTATTTCCTTTCCCATATTAGGGAAGTTTTCAATTATAATCTCTTCAAATATTTTCTCAGTCCCTTTCTTTCTCTCTTCTTCTTCTTGGACCACTATAGTTCAAATGTTGGTGCATTTAATGTTGTTCCAGAGGTCACTGAGACTGTCCTCAATTCTTTTTATTCTTTTTTCTTTATTCTGCTCTGCAGTAGTTATTTCCACTATTTTATCTTCCAGGTCACTTATCCGTTCTTCTGCCTCAGTTATTCTGCCATTGATCCCTTCCAGAGAATTTTTAATTTCATTTATTGCGTTGTTCATCATTGTTTGTTTGCTCTTTAGTTCTTCTAGGTCCCTGTTAAACGTTTCTTGTATTTTCTCCATTCTATACCCAAGATTTTGGATCATCTTTACTATCATTATTCTGAATTCTTTTTCAGGTAGACTGCCTATTTCCTCTTCATTTGTTAGGTCTGGTGGGGTTTTGCCTTGCTCCTTCATCTGCTGTGTGTTTCTCTGTCTTCTCATTTTGCTTAACTTATTGTGTTTGGAGTCTCCTTTTCGCAGGCTGCCGGTTCATAGTTCCCGTTGTTTTTGGTGTCTGTCCCCAGTGGCTAAGGTTGATTCAGTGGGTTGTGTAGGCTTCCTGGTGGAGGGGACTAGTGCCTGTGTTCTGGTGGATGAGGCTGGCTATTGTCTTTCTGGTGGGCAGGTCCACATCTGGCGGTGTGTTTTGGGTGTCTGTGACCTTATTATGATTTTAGGTAGCCTGTCTGCTAATGGGTGGTGTTGTGTTCCTGTCTTGCTAGTTGTTTGGCATAGGGTGTCCAGCACTGTAGCTTGCTGGTCATTGAGTGGAGCTGGGTCTTGGCGTTTAGTTGGAGATCTCTGGGAGGTTTTCATCATTTCATATTACATGGAACTGGGAGGTCTCTGGTGGACCAATGGCCTAAACTTGGCTCTCCCACCTCAGAGGCACAGCCCTGACGCCTGGCTGGAGCACCAAGAGCCTTTCATCCACACAGCTCAAAATAAAAGGGAGAAAAAAAGGAAGAAAGAAAGAAAAAGATAAAAATAAAATAAAATAAAATAAAGTTATTAACAAAATAATAATTTTAAAATTTAAAAATTAATATTAAAAAAACGAAGGAAAGAAAGAAGAGAGCAACCAAATGAAAAAACAAATCCAGCAATGATAACAAACACTAAAAACTATACTAAAAAAAAGGAAGGAGAAAGAAAAAAAAGGACAGACAGAACCCTGAAACAAATGGTAAAAGCAAAGCTGTACAGACAAAAATCACACACAGAAGCATACACATAAACACTCACAAAAAGAGAAAAAGGGGAAAAAATATATATATCGTTGCTCCCAATGTCCACCTCCTCAATTTGGGATGATTTGTTGCCTATTCAGGTATTCCACAGATGCAGGGCACATGAAGTTGATTGTGGGGATTTAATCCACTGCTCCTGAGGCTGCTGGGAGAGATTTCCCTTTCTCTTCTTTGTTCGCACAGTTCCCGGGGTTCAGCTTTGGGTTTGGACCCGCCTCTGCATGTCGGTTGCCTGTGGGCCTCTGTTCTTTGCTCACACAGGAGGGGGTTAAAGGAGCAGCTGATTTGGGGGCTCTGGCTCACTCAGGCCAGGGGAAGGGAGGGATACGGATGCGGGACGAGCCTGCGGTGGCAGAGGCCGGTGTGACGTTGCAGCAGCGTGAGGTGCCATGTGTTCTCCCGGGGAAGTTGTCCCTGGATCACGGGAGCCTGGCCGTGGCGGGCTGCACCGGCTCCCGGGAGGGGCGGTGTGGAGAGTGACCTGTGCTCGCACACAGGCTTCTTGGTGGTGGCAGAAGCAGCCTTAGCGTCTCATGCCCGTCTCTGGGGCCCACGCTGATCGCCGCGGCTCGCTCCCGTCTCTGGAGCTCCTTTAGGGGGCGCTCTGAATCCCTTTCCTCGCGCAACAGGAAACAGAGGCAAGAAAAGTCTCTTGCCTCTTCGGCAGCTGCAGACGTTTTCCCGGACTCCCTCCCGGCTAGCCGTGGTGCACTAGCCCCTTCAGGCTGTGTTCACGCCGCCAGCCCCAGTCCTCTCCCTGCGATCCGACCACAGCCCGAGCCTCAGCTCCCAGCCCCGCCCGCCCCGGCGGGTGAGCAGACAAGCCTCTCGGGCTGGTGAGTGCTGGTCGGCACCGATCCTCCATGCAGGAATCTCTCTGCTTTGCCCTCCGCACCCCTGTTGCTGCGCTCTCCTCCGTGGCTCCGAAGCTCCCCCCTCCACCACCCGCAGTCTCCGCCTACGAAGGGCCTTCCTAGTGTGTGGAAACCTTTCCTCCTTCACAGCTCCCTCCTACTGGTGCAGGTCCCATCCCTATTCTTTTGTCTCTGTTTTTTCTTTTTTCTTTTGCCCTACCCAAGTACGTGGGGGAGTTTCTTGCCTTTTGGCAGGTCTGAGGTCTTCTGCCAGCGTTCAGTAGGTGTTCTGTAGGAGTTGTTCCACATGTAGATGTATTTCTGATGTATTTGTGGGGAGGAGGGTGAGCTCCACGTCTTACTCTTCTGCCATCTTGAAGTTCCTCCTACTGTTTTTTTAAAAACATTACTAAAAAGATCTGCTTTAAAGCAAATGTTTAGGGAAGGTCAGCAAAGGAGGAGAAATATAATAGATGACAGTTCATTTGTTTTTCTGGCCTTCATTTAGAGAAGCCATATTTAATTTAGGCTCAAAAAAGAAAAATAGTTTCTGAAGAACCTAGGGGCAGGACAGGAATAAAGACGCAGACATAGAGAATGGACTTGAGGACACGAGCAGGGGGATGGGTAAGCTGGGACGAAGTGAGGGAGTGACATGGACTTATATACACTACCAAATGTGAAATAGATAGCTAGTGGGAAGCATCCACATAGCACAGCGAGATCAGCTCGGTGCTTTGTGACCACCTAGAGGGGTGGGATAGGGAGGGTGGGAGGGAGACGCAAGAGGGAAGAGATATGGGGATATATGTATATGTATAGCTGATTCACTTTGTTATAAAGCAGAAACTAACACACCGTTGTAAAGCAATTATACGCCAATAAAGATGTTAAAAAAATTTAGGCTCAACTCTAAAAGATCACAGAATATTTTAAGTAATCATCAATCCTTTGCTGTTTCAAAAGATGTTGATTCATCTGACTAAGAAATGGGTAGGTGGGAAGCTTGTCTATTTACTACACTTTTAATCTTAGAACAGTAGAAAAAATAACTAAATCGGATAAGAAACAGACCTCTTTTGTGTAGGGGGTGCTCAGTCCCCAGGAAAGTGATGCAGAATTCATTCAGAGTGAAGAGCTTGTGAGACAGGGATTCCCATCTACTCACAGGTGTGGAGGTGATTGCCAAATAGAGCTGGAAGGTTGTCTCACTAGATCATCATCCTCTCTTCCTTTGCAGATGCTTGAAGTTTCTAGAATAGAGAGATGAACTTTTCTTATAGTTGATTTACAATGTTGTGTTAGTTTCAAGTGTACAGCAAAGTGCTTCATTTATACATATTTTTTTCAGATTCTTTTCCCTTACAAGTTATTACAAAATATCAAGTATAGTTCCATGTGCTATACAGTAGGCCCTTGTTGGTTATAGAGAGATAAACCTAAGTCCACAAACTCAGGTGGAGCTACAAGGTTAACACCTCTAGGAGAAGGAATATAATGGTTTGGTAGCTAACTTGGGGCAGGTTATGTCATTATTTGATCAGCAGATATTTATTGCCCACCTACTACATGCCATGTTCTTGGTGAGATTCGGTGAAATTGAAGCTTGAGGGTCATAGGAATCCTCTCTGATGTCTTACTGGGATTCTTCAAACTGAACTGATTATTTCCTTCCTTCTTTGGGCTATAGCTATGATATCACACATTTCTGCGACCTGCAAAAACACTGCTTTTGTTATGGCCTGTTTCTCCCACTGGATGTTATGCTCTACACAAGAGCTGAGACTAGCTAGGTCCTACTCACCTTGGCCAGAGTATATGAGAATTGTGGCATTCAATTGACTTTCAGTTCATTTTTATTGAGTATGTTAATGAGAGTGAATGAGATATTAATGCTACCTTTAGGGTGCTTGACAATTAAGACAAGAAATAAGACATGGGCACAGAAGAGACTTATTGGGAGATTAGTTGCTTTAAGTTTATCATGTAGAGTTAGAGAGAAGACACCAACAAATAAGATCAAGGAGCCCCCAGAAGACTTTGCTTTCTTCGTCCCAATATAGCTGTGCAAATATTATGTTCAGGTTTGAAAACAGCTAGGTAGCCATTACCTTGCCTTGAGATGTTCAGCAGCAGTTATTGTATATTACTCATTTATTTACTAGAAATTGACTGAAGTTTAACTGATTTATTTAGAGAACTTCAAAGCAGTGATATGTACCAGAAATCTTTACCTGTTTATTCATTTTTCTGTAGGTTCATCCTGCATTTAAATTTAAAATTAGAAAAAGTCAGTTGCATCAGAAACTCCTAGTTCCTCTGGAAAACAGGAGAGTTGACTTGAGTTTCAAAAGTCATCATGAATCAAAGATTAACAAGGCAGTTCAATCCTGGCTCTGCCATTTGATACGCTTGAGGTCTTAGACGACACACTCAATCACTTCGAACCTCAGTTATCTATAAAGTGGTGATAATGATGCCTACCCTGTTTATCTCTGAAGGGTCTTATGGATAAGAAAATTCGTTGCACGCTATGAGATGCTATATAAATGCAAGGGGTTCTTGTTGTTGTGATGACAAGAGCACAGCTGAGCACGGACCTGAAGGCACATCCATGTAATGAAAGCATCTGCCTTAGGAACAGCTATACACGGTTCCCATCTGTGAAGCAGCATCTAAGTCCTTAAACTCATCAGACGAAGTATATGTTGATGGTCCCTGTAGAATTATCGGCACATTAATTTGCTTGCCTGGGAACATCTCGATTGTCTAAATTTAGATTCCTGATGAAAGATTCCTGACATGTCACCAGATTTCTGTGTAGATAATTTTCTCCGGCTCAACAAACATGAATTGGATGCCTATTACAGACCAGGCATTGCTGGAGTCAACAGAGACTCAGAGAAGTGAGCATGGTTGCTGCCTTCAGAGAGCTCATGGTTTATGGGCAGAGATAGCTATGCAATTAGATGTTCACAGAAAGTAAAGTGGAGTTATGTGCAATTACTACATAAATTATAGTGGCACTCCATGAAGTGTCTTCAGTGAGATCAGAGTCTTTCCTGATGGAAGGGATGCCTGAGTTGAATGTTAAAATGTAAGTAGAAATTAGATACAGTAAGTCCACTACATATGAACGAGTTCCATTCTGAGAGCACATTCGTAGGTCCAATTTGTTCGTAAGCCCAGCAAAGTTAACCTAGGTACCCAACTAACACAATCGGTTATAGAGTACTGTACTGTAATAGGTTTATAATACTTTTTGCACAAATAATACATAAAAAACAAACAAACACAAAAAATAAAGAAAACATTTTTAATCTTACAGTACAGTACCTTGAAAAGTACAGTAGTACCAACTACATCACTGCTGCTTTTACGCCTGCTTCCGGAAATCCTGGGCTTGAAATAAAGATACTGGACTACTGTACTCTACACAATCCTGTACAGTAAAGTACACAGAAGCACAACCACTTGTAGAGGATGCACGCACGTGACAACGTACGCCAGACCCGTGAGCTACCTTACGTGACAGGACATGGGAACGCACGTTCACATTTTGAAAGTTCCCAACTTGAAGGTGCGTATGTAAGGGGCTTACTGTCATCAGCATGGGTGTCTGGGTGGGGGATGTGGATGATTCCAAGCGGAGAGAACAGCATGAGCAAAGGAGCCGAAACTGGGAAAAATACATGGCTATTCGCTGTTGCCGGAACAGAAGTCATGGTGAAAGATGGAGAGTGAGGGAAGGTTAGAGACACCTGGAGAACAGAGGAACCGTCCCTGCAGGGCTTCTGGGTCAACGCCTTGATGCTGTGGCAAATGGAAACCATGGACGGTATGGAACAGAGACGTAATGTTATGAGATACAGATCATCAATTAAATGTTCTGGGTATTGGATTGATTGAAGGACATTAAGATTTGGAAGCAGGAACCTGGTTAAGGAGTTATTGTAGGGATTCAGAGATGAACCAAGGGAACAGCGATGAAGATGGGCAGCAGGAGTGCTGAGAAATATGTCAAATCCCAATCTCTCAATTTATCCCCCCCTCCGCCCCCCCGCCCCCCCGCTTACCCCCTGGTAACCATAAGTTTGTTTTCTACCATCTGTAACTGTATTTCTGTTTTGTAGATAAGTTCATTTGTACCCTTTTTTTTAGATTACACATATAAGCAATATCATATGATATTTGTCTTTCTCTGTACAGCAGAAACTAACACAACACTGTAAATCAACTATACTCCAATAAAAATTTTTTAAAAAAGGGTGGTGAGAAATACTTGGATGAACACACAGGACTTGACGACTGCCTTAAAGTGGCCTTGAGAGTTAGAAAGAGGTCAAGACAACTCACCCAGGCACAATACTGGTGTGATAGATGTGAATCTCAGTGCATGAAATCAAGAGCACTGACATATAACTTTATTTTTACAAACTATCTGATTTCTGATGCCAGTCCAAATCCCACTAGTCTGTTGGAGGAAAAAGGCCCCAACTCCAAAACCCCAAACCTTATTGAGGTCCCTCTACTCTGGCTTGTGCTAGAGTTTTGAGGTCTTACTTAAGGAGTTGGGGATGCCCCATTTGGTTGTTGGTCATCAGAATATACAAGTAGCAGCCGGGATCAGCACTGTTCTGGTTCATTGGCAAAACTTTGGGGAGAAGATGTATGTTCTCTTCTGCCTGGAAGCAGTATGAGCCATTTTGTTTCTTTGATGTGCTCTTCTAGGAAATAGGAGATGAGATGCCTTCTGCCACAGAGACCAGCCTACTCATTATTGCCTTTTTCTCTTCATGGGAGGAGAGATCATTCTCTGAAGAAAATCGTTTTCTTTTCAGGTCGCTCTGTCTTCCTGTGTTTATGTCCCAACTTTTCTTCCACTCCTCAAGGTTGACTTTTGGTAAAGAAAATTTATCAAGGCAGTCCCTTCCTGAATGCTCATATTTTGTCATATATATATTTGTTTTTATTTTTGCTGTCTGGTCCCTTACTCTCCATGAAGTGGGACTTTTTTCCCTTGCTCTTTATCTTTAGCATCAGGCATCCAGAATGCTCTGGCACATAGTAGGAATGCACACACATGCAAATTTTTTTGTTGAATAAATGAATATGAGCGTGTGTAATGAGCTGGCATGACTCTTCTAACATATTTTACAGGGAAAAGATGCTACTATTTTGGAATTCTCTCAGGAGTTCCACATATTGAAAGAGTGAATTAGTTTTCTTTTTTTTTAACGAATGAAACGATGGCTGCTGACTTTTGTGTTCTCTGCCTCATCCCTCTCCTGAGGCACTGAGCACAGAGCTGACTACATGCTGATGAGAGGAAGAGAAAGGAAAGCAAAAGGTGGTGGGAAGAAAAAGAAATAATTAAAATATTAAATGATCCAGCCAGGTGAGTTATTTCAAAGCATCATCTAATACCAATCAAAATACCACTCACTAGCTACCTAAATAAAATATCTCTATTAGAATGTATAGTTGATTTGAAAGATGTAAAAAAGATGGAATGGGGGAAGAGGAAAAGAGCTTTTCTTAGAGACTTGCAAATTTATTCCTACTTAACCAGACTATGTAGAGAAAATGTGATTTTTAAATTTTATCCATGACCTGTCAGAGCTTACTCCCAGGCCCCTGGCCTTCTATAGCTTGCTAGGTTTTGTTTTGTTTTGTTTATTTATTTTGTTGTTGTTGTTGAGGAAGGGACCACCAACCTGGGGCAGAATCATTCAAACCTGGTGGTAAAGTTTGCTTAAGAAGAGAACATTGGATCCAAAAAACCCCAAAAGACGAAAGATAAAAAAAAATGTAAACTAAGAGTGTTACTTTATGGGCTCAGGGGCACAGGAAAGAGAATCAAGAGAGCACAGGTGATTCAAATCCAGATCACAATTCCTCCCTCCAGGCTGGGCTGGGAGAGGAGGTATGGGAGGACTGCCTCTGCTCTTCGTCCGCACTACTGATGCGATGCACCAGCCTCCTCTGGGTTCTCTTACTGTCTCACTGCTGCTGGTGCCTGGCCGTCACAGGCATGGAGGCATTTTCTCCACCCACATCAGAGATGGTTTAATCATCAGTATGTTCAAATGGGAGAGGGTAGAGAGGATGAAGAAATTTGGATAATTTTCTCTCAAGACATTAGCCTGTCTTATAGTGTTATTACTTTCCTACACCTCCTATTTTGCATTTGAGAAAATAGTTTCCTTCTTTTAAAAAATAATTTTTATTGAAGTATAGTTGATTTACAACATTGTGTTAGTTTCAGGTGTACAGGAAAGTGATTCAGTTATACTGATATATTCTTTCTCAGATTTTTTTTTTCCATTATAGGTTATTACAAGTTATTGAGTAGAGTTCCCTGCACTATACAGTAGGTCCTTGTTGTTTATCTATTTTATATATAGTAGTGTGTATATGTTAATCCCAAACTCCTAATTTATCCCTCCCCCCTTTCCCCTTTGGTAACCATAAGTTCGTTTCCTACCTCTGTTGTTATCTTTGCTTTCAGATCATCCCCTATCCTGTAGGCTATTGGGCTCCAACTTGGATCAATAGACTCAGAAAGGCAACTATATTTTCAAGATATTTTTATATTATACCAATTTTAGAATGATATTTTGAAAATTACCCATTCTCTATAATTGAATATTGAACAACTGAGCACCAAGTACCACGTTAAGGATTTTATGTTCATTTTTTCACAGTATCAAATACATACTACAGATTTTATGTCCATTTCTTCCTATGAAGTGGATATCATTGGTTTTCAGAGGTAGATATTGAGGCTTAGAGAGATGAAATAATTTGCCCCAAATCATATAGCTCTTAAGTTGCTGCACTGAGATTTAGACCCAGGTGAGTCTTGTTCAAAAGATCCATGAATTTTTCAGTACACTCTGGTGTTCACTCCCATTTTTGTATTGAATCCTCAAGAAAGTTCTCAGATATTTTATAGGACTATGTCAGGCATAGTAAAAACAAGAAAAATACACTCAAGGTCAGAAGTCTTGGGTTCAAATTCTGCCATCTTGCATTTTTCTGTTGATAGTATGGTAATAAGAGACAGAAGATGAGCTCGTATCCCAATTTTGTCATTTACCAGCCGTGTAAACTTGGGAAAACTCATCTCATTTCTAAGTCTCCAATTTCTCATGTGCCCAAGAGAGAGAAAAACAATAAAGTGGCTATGAGACATAAATATGATAACACCCTGCAAAAAGTGCAGCACCACCCATGGCACACAGCAGGCACCCAATAAGTGTCATCACCTCATCTATTTCGGCTAATTCTGATCATTTGTGAGGCATGCGTTATGTTCTCTCTGGACTTTTAAGTTGTTTGGTAAACATATGGTGTTTAGTACCGATGCTTTGATGTAACTACAGTAAAAGCAGAAGAAATAAGTATCCAAATAAGGAACTCTTTTTTTTTCTCATTTCTCTAAGACATTGGTCCACCATTTCTAAGTTGTAGAAATGAAACGACAATACTTTATTATTGAACACCTGAACAATTATTTATTACTGAAACCACTTCTGGACCTACATTTTAATGCCAGTAATTCATAGCTTTCTCCAGTAGCCTAGAGCCCTGGAAGGATGGGATAGGGTTGAATCTGAAGCCACCCTCTGAGTGAAGCCACTGGCCTCCCAGCCCAGGGCACTGAGCCAGGAGCCCAAGCCAAGCATGTGACATTCCATCTGCTGTCCTAACCAAAGGTAAATGACCCTCAAACCTCAAGGGAGTCATTCAGATTCATGAAGGAGATCTCACCTTTCACAGGAGAGACAGGATTGAGAGATGCTTTGTTTAAGTGACTAAAGAAGGAAAAAAAAATTTGAGATCTAGTTAACAAAATGTATTGAGGTCATTTCCACCCTACATTGATGGAGCTCAAAAGCAGAAAGTGTCACGAGGGCTATAATTAGGAGAATGAGTTAAAAATTTAACAGCACTCCAGATTTCAACTACACCTATCATTTTCCCAGCCATAAACGTCTTCCCCTTTACACTTTATGGGGCCTATAGTCATCCTTCTTTTTTTCAGCATTTGAGAGAAATAGGGGAAGAAAAATAATAAAGGGGAAAAAAAGGTAATGTTTTGAAGAGATATTTGGGAGGAGCCAGAGAGTACCCGGGAGGCAGGCTCAGTTCTGTGTCCTTCTTTCTCGGCACTGCGATCCTTTCTGGCCCTCTCTGACTGTGCGGTCATCTGGTCCTGAGTGCATGGCCCCCCGTGCATGCCCTGAGAGTAACCACCTGCTCCTTGTGAGTCCCTATAAATGGAAAGCACACTTGGTACAACGTGCATGCAGAAACGCTAGTTTATGGTGATGCACGGTAATTATCCCTGAAGATTGCAGGCTTCAACTATCACACACCTTGCTTTTTTTTTTTCCTGGCAGACTTTATTTTTTAGAGATTTAGGTTCACAGCAATATCGAGCAGAAAAATACAGAGAGTGCCCATCTATTCCCTGACCTCACCTACAGACAGTTTTCCCAATGATCAACATCCCCACCAAATGGTATATTTGTTAAAATCGATGAACCTACACTGACACATCATTATCACCCCACATCCACCGTTTACATTAGGGTTCACTCTTGGCGTTGTACATTCTATGGGTTTGGACAAGTGTATAATGGTACGTTATCCGCCATTATTGTGTTGTACAGAATACATTCACTGTCTTAAAAATCCTCTGTGCTCTGCCTATTCATCTTTTCCTGCCACCAACCCTTAAGAAGGACTGATTTTTTTATTTTGCTATCTTCATAATTTTGCCTTCTCCAGAGTATCATATAGTTGGAATCATATGGCATGTAGACTCTCTAGATTGGTTTCTTTCACTTAGTAATGTGCATTTTAGGTTCCTCTGTGTCTTTTCATGGCCTGATAGCTCATTTCTCTTTAGTATGGAATAATATTCCATTGTCTGGTTGTACAACAGTTTATTTATATCTTCACCTACTGAAGGACATCTTGGTTGCTTCCGAGTTTGGACAATTATGAATAAAGCTGCTATAAACATCCATGTGCAGGTTTTTGTGTAGACATAAGTTTTCAACTCTGAGTAAATGCCAGGGAGCCCAAATGCTGGGTTGTATTGTAAGAATGTGCATGGTTTTATAAGAAACGGCCAAACCACCTTCCAAGGTGGCTGCACCGTTTTGCATTCCCACCAGTTGCTCTACATCCTCACCAGCATTTGGTGTTGTCAGTGTTACAGCTTTCGATTATTCCAGCTTTCGATTATTCTCATAGGTGTGTCGTTATCTCATTGTTGTTTTAACTTGCAGTTTCCTAATGACATATAATGTAGAGGGACTTTTCGTATACTTATTTGCCATCTGTATATCTTCTCTGGTGAAGTGTCTGTTCAGATCTCATTTTGGTCATTTTTAAATTGGGTTGTTCATTTTTTTTAAGGTGGAGTTTTAAGAGTTCTTTGTATGTTTTGGATAACAGTCCTTTATCAGGTGTGTCTTTTGCAAATATTTTCTCCCAGTCTGTGGCTTGTCTTCTCATTCCTTTGCTCCCTCTCCTTTTTGTGTCTAAGACAAACTCAAAAAAAAAAGATAAGTATTTCTGTGTCCATCTTCATGTGTTAGACAGCTATCCAAAGCAACAGGAACTAAAATATTTGAGTTACTGTGGTGTCAATTTCATGAATTTAGTGAAAACTGCTTAGAAGAGTGCAGTTCTCATAATTAGGGGTGTAGATAAGAGTTAGTCATTATTAGCAGTACAAAAGGAGTTAAGGTATTTCCAGTAACATTTCTCCAATTGCCTTATTTTGGTGTTAATACGACTTTTATGAGAAATTCTTAGATAAAAGCCTTTGGGAAGAATTTGGATTAAGTCAGTGGTTCTCAAGCAGGAGTGATTTTTGTCCACCAGGGAAAATTTGCCAATGTCTGGAAACATGATGACTGGGGGAGGGGAGACAGCACTAGTGGCATCTAGTGGGTAGAGGTCAAGGAGGTGCTAAACATGTGTGGTGCCCAGGACGGCCACCAATTTCATCCCCCACTTACAAAGAATGATCTGGTCCTAAATGCCAATGGTGCCAAAGTTGAGAAGTCCAGAATCAAATCAAATCAAATGTATTCTCTTAGTATAACTCCTCTCAGCCATTAACATGCAGTTGGCTCAGTAAAAGATTGAAAGCAGGCTACAGTGAACAATATTTTCTGAATACATACGTATCTGACAGACACTGGAGCTCTACCATGCACCAGGCTTCCTGAGTTTATCCCTAAGTTATTATCGCAGACATGTTCTTTCCAAACCTTGGAAATTGAAGCTAATACATATATTTTAATTTTGTCTAATGTTAGTGATTGGCAAATAATCTAAACTATTTTCCACAGGGAAAACACTGCAAAAAAGAGCAGCATTTGCTTAGTAAATACAGAATATCTAAAAACAGCCTTGCTAAAAACAGGTTAATGCTTTAAATGACACAATTGAACAAGACATAATTAGGGATAACTATTTCCTTCCTCTCGTTTTAGAAACACCATGAGCCATTGGCACAGGGGTGAAAGAGGGTGATTTCATGACTTCTATGTGGAATTTCTTTTTCAGTGTTGCCATTAAGTTGTTCTTACACAAAATGGTACCAAATAGACCAAATTTCCTTATCTGTAAATCCAGTTTGTGAAGAAGTTGTTTCATGGCCAAAGAAGTTAGCAATAATTAAATTACTGTTGCTGAAGTCCCTATTTCTTCTTTGAAGATAATATTTGGTATATGTACATAAAGTATGGAGAGAAGGCATTCATTTTAAAATGCATCTTTGGCCAAGATTCAAGAGTAGTAAGTTTTCCCACGCCCATATGAATGGTCGATAATGATATCTTTTTAATTCAATTCTATTTCTATACGTTTATGGGTACTCAATACACTATGCTGGGTGCTAGAAGGACCAGAGAAGACTAATACATAGTCCTTTTCTTTGAGAAGCTAACAAATTAATGGAGAAGACATGCACACTTAGTTACTGCAGTGTTAGCATGAAGGGCTGAGTATGATCAAGTGAGTGACTTGTTTGGAATGTGGAAAAGGACCACAGAGAAGACACCACTTGAATTGGCCCCTCATTGGGAGTGGGACTCAGAGAAGACGACCTCGCAAGAAGCTAAGCGCCAACTCCCATGGCTAATTCAAAAACAACTTGATTTCCTAACTACTGATTTCATCTTTTCTCGCCACCTGTTTTGTGCTGTTTCTTCAATAATTCAGTGAGAACTGGATTCAACATTTAAACTCCACCTTTTTGGGGGCTTCCCTGGTGATCCAGCGGTTAAGACTGTGCTCCCAATGCAGGGAGACTGGTTGGGGAACTAAGATCCTGCATGCCGTACAGCGCGGCCCCCCAAAAAAAGAAACAACCAAAACACAACTCCACCTTTTTACTTGATTTCTGGCTTTTTGTTTACAAGTTTTGAATTATATACACACATAATTTGCTCTCCTTAAAAATGATGTTAAAAATTACAAAGCAGATAGCTTTTACTCTCAGAACAATGTTTCTCTTTCCTTACACACTTGCTGAGTGGCTTTATATTTTTATTTTTTGAGTTTTTAAGAAATTTATTTTATTGAAGTATAATTGATTTACAATGTTGTGCTAATTTTTGCTGTACAGAAAAGTGATTCAGTGATATATATATATGTGTGTATACATATATATGTATGTGTATACACACATATATATATATTCTTTTTCATATTATTTTCCATTATGGTTTATCACAGGATATTGAATAAATTTCCCTGTGCTATACAGTAGGTCCTTGTTGTTTATCCATTCTACTTATAATAGTTTGCATCTGCTAACCCCAAACTCCCAATCCATCCTCTTTATGCATTTTTAATGTCACATTTGTTGCCATGGCAATTTTTTTTAACATCTTTATTGGAGTATAATTGCTTTACAATGGTGTGTTAGTTTCTGCTTTATAACAAAGTGAATCAGTTATACATATACATATATCCCCATATCTCTTCCCTCTTGCGTCTCCCTCTCTCCCACCCTCCCTATCCCACCCCTCTAGGTGGTCACAAAGCACTGAGCTGATCTCCCACTAGCTATCTATTTTACGTTTGGTAGTGTATATATGTCCATGCCACTCTCTCACTTTGTCCCAGCTTGCCCTTCCCCCTCCCCGTGTCCTCAGGTCCATTCTCTACATCTGCGTCTTTATTCCCGTCTTGCCCCTAGGTTCTTTATGACCATTTTGTTTGTTTGTTTGTTTGTTTGTTTTTAGATTCCATATATATGTGTTAGCATACGGTATTTGTTTTTCTCTTTCTGACTTACTTCACTCTGTATGACAGACTCTAGGTCCATCCACCTCACTACAAATAACTGCTGAGTGGCTTTAGATAACAATCTATGTAATCTTTGAAAAAACCAGGTTCTTTGGACATAATGAACAGTTTCATCTTTATATTTCTGTAGCAGGGAATATAGTGCAATATTCAGTATGCAAAATGGATTGTTTAAGGAAATGAAGAAACTACAACTTGAAATAGCATAACAAAAAAGAATCTCATTTCACAATTGATGATTAATAATAAAGAATATCATTAGGAAAAATAATGCTTCTGTTTTGAGTGGATGTGCAAAGTTACTGCAAGCTCACCTGTTTCTATCACATTTACATCCTACATAACATAAAATTCAGCAACCGTCTGAGTATTAGAGAATCTTGAACTTATTACTCAAAGAACATAATGTTCTTTCTGGATATTGTGACTTTTTCTTTTTCATTTTTTTAGTTGTATTGAGATATACTTGACATACAGCACTGTACAAAGTTAAGGTGTACGGCATAATAACTTACATATATTGTGAAATGATCACCACAATAAATTAACATCCGTCATCTCATATAGACATAGAAAAAAAGAAAAAATGTTTTTGCCTTGTGATGAACACTTTTAGAACCTACTCTCTTAACTTTTATATATACCACATTTCAGTGTTAACTATAGTCATCTTGTTGTACCTTATATCCCAGGACTTATTTATCTCGTAACTGGAAGTTTGTACCTTTTGACCACTTTCATCCAATTTCCTCACCCCTCACACCCAACCCCTCTGGAAAACACAAAGCTGATTTCTTTGTATAAGTTTGTTTGTTTTTAGATTCCACATATAAGTGAGATCATAAAGTATTTGTCTTTCTCTGTCTGACTTATTTCACTTAGCACAATGCCCTCAAAGTCCATCCATGTTGTCACAAACGAGAAAAATGATGGGATTTCCTTGATATTTAATGACTGAATAATATATATATATACACACACACACACATATATATATATATACCAAATCTTGATCTATTCATCCACTAATGCATCAGTGGACACTTAGGTTGTTTCCATGCTTCGGTTATTGTAAATAATGTTTCAGTAAACATGGAAGGGTAGATGTCTCTTTGACATAGTGTTTTGTTTTCTTTGGAAATATACCCAGAAGTGGAATTGCTGGATCATATGGGAGCTCTATTTTTAATTTTTTGAGGAGTCTCCATACTATGTTTTCCATAGTGGCTGCACCAATTTAGAATCCAACCAACAGTGCACAAGTGTTCTCTTTTCTCTACATCCTGGCCAGCATTTGTTATTTCTTGTCTTTTTGATGATGGCCATTCTAACAGGCATGAAGTGACATCTCATTATGGTTTTGATTTGCATTTCCTTGATGATTAATGATGTTAAGTACTTTTTCATGTACCTGCTGGCCATTTATATATCTTCTTTGGAAAAAAGTCTATTCAGGCTTAGCTCATTTTTTAAAGTGGATTATTTGTGGGTTTCTGCTGTTGAATTGTATACATTCTTTATTTATTTTGGATATTAACCCCTTATCGAATATATGATTTGCAAATATTTTCTCCCATTTTGTAGCATGCTTTTCAAGTTTGCCTTTTCATTGATCATTTCTATTGCTGTGCAGAATCATTTTAGTTTGATGTAGTCCTATGTGTTTATTTGTGATTTTGTTGCTTATGCTTTTTGTGTCATATTTAAAAATTCCTTGCCAAGACCCATGTCAAGGGACTTTTGCCCTATGTTTTCCTCGAGGAGTTTTATGGGTTTTAGTCTTAATTTAAGTCTTTAATCCATTTTGAGTTAATCTTTATGAGTGGTATAAAGGTCTAATTTTATTCTTTTACTTGTGGATGTCCAATTCTCCCAGCACCATTTATTGAAGAGACTGTGTTTTCTCCATTGAGTATTCTTGGCTCCCTTGTCAGATATTAGTTGACTGTAAATGCTTAGGTTTATTTCTGGGCTCTCGATTCTGTTCCATTGGTTTATGTGCCTGTTTTTGTATGTACCATACTGTTTTGATTACTGTAGCTTGAAATGAGGAAGTGTGATACTTCCCATTTTGTTCTTCTTTCTCAGGATTCTTTGGCTCTTTGGGGTCTTTTTTGGTTCATATAAATATTATGATTGTTGTTTCTACTTCCATAAAAAATGCCATTAAAATCTTGATAGAGATTACATTGAATCTATAGATGGATTTGGGTAGTATAGACATTTTAATAATATTAATTTTTGTAATCCATGAGCACAGGGTACTTTTACAATTATGTGTGTCAATTTCTTTCACCAATATTTTGTAGATTTTAGTGTAGAGATCTTTTACCTCCTTGGTTAAATTTAGTCTTAAATATTTTATTATTTTTGATGCTATTGTAAATGGAATCATTTTCTTTATTTCTATTGCAGATAATTCATTGTTAGTGTATACAAATGCTACTGATTTTTGTATGTTAATTTTCTATCCTACAACTTTACTAAATTAGTTGATTAGACCTAACAGCTTTTTAGTGGCGTCATTAGGACTTTCTATATATAATATCCTGTCATCAGCAGAGACAATTTTACTTCTTTCTTCTTTACTCTGATTCCTTTTGTTTCTTTTTCTTGCCTAATTGCTGTGGCTGGGAGTTCCAGCTCGATGTTGAATAGAATTGATGAAAGTGGGTACCCTTGTCTTGTTTGTGATCTTAGAGGAAAAGCTTTTAATCTTTCACCACTGAGTATGATATTAGCTGTAGGCTTGTCATACATGGCCTTTATTATGTGGAGGAATGTTTCTTTATACCTAATTTATTAAGAGATTTTATCATGAACAGATGTTGAGTTTTGTCAAATGCTTTTTCTCTGTCAATTGAGATGATTTTATGATTTTTTTCTATTAATGTGATATGTCACATTTATTGGTATGCCTCAGTTGAGCTATCCTTTCATCCCAGGGATAAATCCCACTTGATCATGGTGAATGATCCTTTTAATGTGCTGCAGTGTGGCTTTTTTTTTTTTTAATGAAACATGTTTACAACTATCCACCTGCTTTCTTTTTCTGATTCACTTTAATTTAGTAAAAAGTAGGGTAGAGAAGGAGGTATATACCACCAGTTCATAATACATTCTTGTAATTAATAAACCACAGGTGATTTATTCCTTTAGAAATATAATTCTCCTAATCAATTAATAATGTATAATTTAAAAATCAGTTTGAGAACAATCTCAATTTAATAATCTAAGAGTTTATTTATGAAGAGATGTGAATACTTCTGTTGGTACTTACATTGAAGAACTTCATTATTTTTTTCTGGAAAATTTAAGCACTGATGGAATATACATTGAATGAAATGGGCCAATAGACATCAAGTTAGTAACTGGCTTTGGGCCTGTAAATCACTTGTAAATATCTCATAACTTTATCATATACATTAAGTGTGAGTATTGTAAAGATAAGAGATTGGGACCAAGAGGGATGCTTCTCTCTTGCATTGGTTACAAACATTGTTTTCTGACAAATAAAAGTAGATGAAAAGTTTCTAAAGCCATCAAGTAAGTGCTCGTTATGAATCATTCACCTATAATTTGTGAAAAATAGCCCATCCTAGTTTGAAATTTTGTTTTCATTTTAAAGATAGGAAATGTATGATAAGTTCACAGAGAAGTACTGTAGATTAGAATAGAGAAATACTTGGAAGAAATTCTAAAATCAATAAATATTAGTTAAAAGATAAAATAAGTGTACACAAGTAATAACTTCTTTTTCTCCAACAATAATTTTTAAATTATAGGAGTCATAATTTGTAAATTTCCTCTTTACACACTCTGTTTTTTGTCTTTTCACATTACTGACTTCTGCTCATACTTAACCCTTGTTTTGACATATCATTGCTATATTTAAAGTCACCAGAAATTACAAAAGTTTTAACATTTTGAATAGAAAAAAATTGAGTACAAATTTTACTTTTATTGGAAAGCAATTCCAGAAAATTATTTTATTGAATATTAAATAATTATTTGTTGCAAATTAAATGACTTTTAACAGGAGAAAAACATTCTGCAAGAAAAAAATTATTCATTTTAAACAGTGCACTTTTATTTTAAGTAATGTTTCTAATACTCTCAAACAAATTATCAACGAACATAATCCCCAATCTCTAAAGAGATGATTCCAAAAAAGTCTTACCACCATATTAAGTTTATAATACTATTATAAAAAATAGTTGTAATAAATCTTAACCAACTTCTTCAAATTTTGTTGTTCAGGATCATGGTTAAAAGGCTAAAATTACATTTGATATATTATCAAGTACGAAGTGGACTTCTAAGGTTAAAAAACGCAGTCTATTGAAAAGGAGTTTCACCTTTGACCTGCTCCAGTGAGAGCAGTGAACATGAACAGGCTTTGGGAAAGGCAGTAAAACTATTACTTTTCCTCCCTCTTTAGCTTTTCCAGGGACAGAAAAAGGAGAAGGCAAAATACAGAAGGCCATGCATGACAAGCAACCGCAAACCACTGTGAAAGGGAGTCTTTGGTATCTGAGATGACAGAATCAGATAAAGACAAAAGGATGCAGTGGCCCAGGGAGAGCTTCTTTCTGTAAGGCAGACCTTCCCACTCACATCTGAGTAAATGCTCTTGTGCGAATATGAGGAGGAAATCAATGTTTTTAGTGTTCAATATTCAGCTTGGGGGCAGAAAAAAGGCTCTCGTTTCTGAAGTATTAGTCACAGATGTTAGCAGAATTATCTGTGTTACTTGAACAAAGTTTTATAGAGGAGCTGTGCATATGGGTTTTATAATTTTGTAGCTACAAAATTATACTAATGGGAACTGTAGGATTTGTACAACCCGATTCCTTTCCATTTTTACTTAATTTCAGTAAGTTGTTGTTTTCTGGCAAAGCAGTAAGGCAATATTAAAATATGAGCTATATAATATCACGTAAGCCTTGAGAAGCTCATACAGTTTGAATGAACCCTTAACTACAACTTTAGGAAGGTGAAAATGACAAGAGGAGGAATGAATAACTTTGTGAGGTGAACAAAAGAAGTTCAAGTGATCTACAACCTTCACTTCAGGGAATGAATCTATTTAGTGTACTTCATGGAGAAAAGGTCTGCAATGGGTCTCTCTCAGGAGCAAGTGACCAGTAGAAAGATGTAGCTGGACAATGAAGCATGTGGATAGAAAATTTTGAAAATTTCAACCTAAAACTTACCATTCTCAGGATTTCAACGATTCATAAAATAAAGGGAATGTGGCCAAGTGGAAAAAGGATAAATACGTAATTCATGAAGCAGCCCTTTCTGACATACCCTGCTGCTTTTGGCTCCAAAAAATAGATCAGTTAAGGGCAACATGTAATAATTTCCTTCAGAAAAGTGGTAAAGATATATTTTATTTGGAAGTGTTCTAAATTTTTTCATTATAAGCTATAGAGGAATCTTGAGCCTATTTCAGAGAAAGACACAGGGTATTATGCAGAATATATTTGAAATAACTTTTTTTTTCCTGTGGCATTATTAGCATCTAGCTGGAAAGCATTGCATGCTTCTTTGCTTCACTGTGTTCTATGTAAATTACCAGGGTGGAAAGTGCCCTTACTAATATATTTAAAATACATTTTAGAGTGATGCATTTTTTTTTTTTTTTTTTTTTTTTGCAGACAACATATTTGACATGGTATCTTCAATTGGGGGTAAAGACATTAACCATCAATTTGAAATCCAGAGAATGTAGTGACACATCAAGTAACATAAGAAGTCATTTCAGAATAATACAGAATTTAAAATTGACCTGCATAAGTAAATCCATTATCACTCTTCTCTAAATTCTAGCCTTCTGATACATTTTTAAATATGCTAAATTTGTAAAGTATAACAATACAGAAGTATTAAATCTACATAGAAACTATTTTTTAATAACACATTATGTTTACACTTGCTTATACCTATTTTCTTTATATCAATTAGATTACTTGCATTGCATGAACTTGAAAATATAGTATTGAAATTTTACCATCATTTTGAGGTTAAGCATTATAAAATATTTCATCCCAGTGATACTTGCATCTACAAATAACTGCATTAATTTTGGAAGTTTAATGATTTTGAAAAATATAAAATGAATATACAATCAGAATGATTAAATTTACTTAACTTTTTAACATTGCTCAGTAAAAATCTTCAATGTTATTAGTTTTATAAAACATTTTAATTTATGCTGTAAATTAGCATAATCTTATTAATTTTCATCTATCTCCAAAGAAGTGCCATCTTTACAAAAAATTTCATACCAAAAATCTATAGCCTATAGACTTTCTGGTAGTCTACCTGTCAGTTCTGATTATTTTCAGTAATCCAGTTATTTCACTGACCTACTTTTTCAATGACTACTAACCTTTCTAGGCAAAAATCAAAAGTTTATTTTTTTCTTGGTGGTAGATGTGTTTCTTGCCTAGGATTATTGATAATTTAGTTAACATATTTATAAAGCTAACTTTTTTTATATATTCATAATAAAATAATGAATTATCTATATTTCTCTACTATTGAGACACGTTATGTGTTTCATGAGTAATTTCCATCCACTGTATACCTCTGAAAAGACTAAAAAATAAGAATGAATGTATACGTCAAAATATCTTCAAAGTATAAGAAATCCTGAATTAATTTAAGGTATTATTGGCACTTTCTAAGGCAAGATAATTAAATTAAAATTGGTTCTTATGAATATAGTTTCAAATTTTGAGAATTATGGAGTTTGGTTTTTAATCCATTTTCATATCATGTGATGACTTCACTGAGCTTAATTGTACAAAGTGCATTTTAATCTATTTTCACACGCACACACACACACACACCTATTTGTATCTGTCTTATTTGAAATGGCAAAGATGTGACACTGCTGATTAACATGGTTCCCTTACTACTCATGTTGTGAACTTGGAAACTGCTTGTGACAGATGACTCCGGTAACATTGCTCTGAAATGTTTTTGATAATTGTGGAGTCCTATTCAGTTAACCATTGAGAAGAAAAAGGCAAACCTCCCTTATTTTATAAGAGCAGCATAGGTACATAACATTAATACCTGTATTAATGTATACTGAATGTGTACTGAAATGCTAATTAGTCCATCACATCCACCATTGCAGCACAGAAACAGTTACGGATTAATTCAGATCTTCAGTCTCACAACGGGGTCTTAAGGCTTGCCTTTGGTAAAGTTTTACAGGAAATAGAGTAAATTCACCTCATGCTAATATGGATTCTTCTTAAATAGGAGCTGAGTTATCTGCTGTCCTTTGAGCATAGCCATCACAGTACACTGTTAAAACGAGATGGCTATAATTGGTAAATAGGTCAATGAGTGCACAGTTCAGAAGACAGCCAGCTCATGCTGTCATTTGTTCCCATCCTTCCCGTAATGGTGATGTTTGCATCGCAGGTTAAAAGTTGCTTCTGTGAAAGGCAACATTTGAATTGTATACAAAGCCGTTGCACAAGGATGACAGGGTTCTTAACAAGAAAGGATAGAACAAGGACTAGCCAACCCCAATGTGTCTATTATAATAAAATTCAAAAGAAAGAGCTAATCTAAGCAATGGATGTGAAATGGAAAGTGTATGCATCTGAGAGGAAAATGGGTGAGGGATGATCACAAAATGATTTACAACCTAAAAACTATTGTGGTATTCATGATAGGGAGAAATTAACTTTGTTTCACAGTAAAAACAGGAAAAATTAACCCTCCTGATTTATGCTTTTTGGGGTGCCCTCATTTGTAAACCTCCTCAAAAGTCTTCTGTAAATAGCTGATGTATCAGCAATGGAAAAATGCTTTCATACTTAATTTTAGAGAGAGAATATTAAAAGGGCAATTGCTAGATGATTTGCCATCATCTAGTGGGTTCTTAGGTAATATTTAATTAGATTTAGCTAGAGGAATTAGATGCAACGAGACCCAGTTCACCTGATTTGGAGTTAAAGCAAAATCCTGTGACTTAATTTGTACAGGGAAAAAGAAAATATCATATAAGTCAACGTTAAAATTAACCACAATAATGGTCCTTAATTTAGGGGCCTAAAAGGCTAATACATCTCACCCTTAATAATCACAGAAATTTGTTATGTTGAAGCCATAAGAAGGAATCCTTTTTAGTGAGGAATCCACCAAAGTAAAACAAACAAACAAAAATAGGTTGTGTTTAGTTGTTTCACAAAGCAAGCTTTGTTCACATTGCTGATGAATATTCTAGGGCAGAGCTTTTTTGCTGCTAAAGAAAAAGAATCTAAGTTTTATCCTTTACCCTATAGCAGGACATGCTGTCAGAAAATATCAGTAATTTCCTCCATTACCCTTATATTTTCCCCAAAGTCTTTCCCTGTGTGGCCATGAACTACTATGGTTTTAATAGAATTAAGAGTTTATATCAGCTCAAGTGTGCCAAATAAGATGTGTAAATGGAAACCAAGCTAACCTTAAATTAAGATCTTTAATCTCCATGGGTTTTCATTATTCTCTAGACTCTGAAGTGTTTTCCTGAACATTAGTGATGTTGACCATCTTTTCATGTCACTGTTGACCATCTGTATGTTTTCTTTGGAAAAAAATGTTTGTTCAGGTCCTTTGCGCAGTTTTTATCAATTTTTTATATTAAGTTTCATGAGTTCTTTATATATATTCTGGATATTAACCCCTTACTGGATATATGATTTACAAATATCTTCTCCCATACAGTAGATTGCCTTTTCATTTTGCTACTGGTTTTCTTCACTGTGAAAAAGCTTTTTAGTTTCAGGTAGTCTCATTTGTTTATTTTTGTTTTTGAGGCTCTTGCCTGAAGAAACAGATCCAAAAAAATTTCACAAACTCTAATGTAGAAGAGCTGACAGCCTTTGCTTTCTTCTAGGAGTTTTGTGGTTTCCGATCTTATATTCAAGTCTTTAACCTATTTTGATTTTATTTTTATATATGGTGTAATATGCTGGTCCAAATTCATTCTTTTACTTGTAGTTGTCCAGTTTTCCCAACACCATTTACTGAAGTGACAGTCTTTTCCCCATTGTATACTCTTGCCTCCTTCATCATAAATGACCAAATGTCTGTGGGTTTATTTCTGGGCTCTCTATTCTATTCCATCAATCAATGTGTCTGTTTTGCACCAGTACCATATTGCTGTGATGATTATAGCTTTTCAGTATAGTTTGAAATCAAGGCACATGATATTCCCAGTTTTGTTCTTTTTAAAGATTGCTTTGGCTATTTGTCATCCTTTGTGGTTCAATACAGTTTTTAGGATTATTTCTTCCAGTTCTGTGAAAAATGCTATTGATATTTTGATAGGGTTTGCATTGACTCTGTATATATCTTTGGGTATTATGGGAAGTTTAACAATACTAATTCTTCCAATCTATGAGGGTAGGATCTTTCCATTTATTTGTGGCATCTTTAATTTCTTTCATCTATGTCTTATAGTTTTCAGATTACAGGTCTTTCATCTTTATGGTCAAATCTGTTTCTAGGTGTTTTATTCTTTTTGATGCAACTATAAATTAAATTATTTAAATTTGTCTTTCTGATAGTTTGTTATTAGTGCACAGAAATGCAACAGATTTCTGTATATTAATTTTGTATCCTGCAAATTTACTGAATTCATTTATTAGTTCTAGTAGTCTCATGGTAGAGTTTTTAGAGTTTTCTATGTAAAATGCCATATAATCTGCAAAGAGTGACAGTTTTACTTCTTCCTGTCCAATTTGGCTATCTTTTTTTTTCTTGTCTAATTGCTGTGGCTAGGACTTCTAATACTATGTTGAATAAAAATGGCAAGAGTGGGCATCCTTGTCTTGTTTCTGATCTTAAGAAAAAAGGTTTTAGCCTTTTATCATTGAGTCTGATATTAGCTCTGGGTTTGTCATATGTGGCCTTTATTATGTTAATGTACATTTCCTCTATACCCACGTTGTTGAGAGGTTTTTTGTTTTTTTTTTTACCATAAATGAGTTTTAAATTTTGTCAAAGGCTTTTTCTGCATCTATTGAGATGATCGTATAATTTTTATCCTCATTTTGTTAATAGAATATATCACACTGACTGACTTGTGGATGTTGAATCATCCTTGCATCCCAGGAATAAATCCCACTTGATCATGGTGTATGATCCTTTTAACATGTTTTTGAATTTGGTTTGCTGATATTTTACTGAGGGCTTTTGCATCTATGTTCAACAGGAATATAGACTTATAATTTTTTTTTTGTGGTGTCCTTGTTTGGTTTTGGTATCAGTGTAATGTTGGCCTCATAGAATGAATTTGGAAGCTTTCTTCCTCTTCAATATTTTGGAATAGTTTAAGGATAAATGTTAACTCTTCTTTAAATATTTGGTAGAATTCCCCTGTAAAGTCATCTGGTCCTAGACTTGTTTGTTGAGATTTTTTTTTTTTTTTTTTTGGTTTACTGATCCAAATTCATTACTAGTAATTTATCTATTCATATTTTCTATTTTTTTAATTCAGTCTTGGAAGATTGTATGTTTCTAGGAACATATCCAATTCCTCTATGTTTTCCAGTTTGTGATGTATAATTGTTTGTAGTGGTCCCATATGCTCTTTTTACTTCTGTGGTATCAGTTGTAACTTCTCTTTAATTTCTGATTTTATTTATTTGGTCTCTCTCTCTCATCGGGCTAAAGGTTTGTCAATTTTGTATATCTTTTCAAAGAATCTGCTCTTAGTTTCATTGATCTCTTCTAACTTTTTTTCTCTATTTCATTTATTTCTGTCTGATCTTTATTATTTCCTTCCTTCTACTAATGTTGGGCTTTGTTCATTTTTTTTCTAGTTCCTTTAAGTGTAAGCTTATTTATTTGAGATTTTACTTATTTCTTGAGGCAGGCTCATATGTCTATAAACTTCCTTCTTAGAACTATTTTTGCTGTGTCCCATAGATTTTAGAAGGTTTTGTTTCCATTTTCACTTAAGTTTTTTTTTTTTTACTTCCTTTTTATTTCTTCAATGGCCCATTGATTGTTAGTAGCATGTTGTTAAGCCTCCATGTGTTTGTGTTTTCTCCCAGTTTTCTTCTTCTGGTTGATTTCCAGTTCATACTCTCAAAATCGGAAAAAAATGCTTGATATGATTTCAATCTTAAATTTATTGACACTTGTTTTGTGGCTTAATATGTGATCTATCACATATTAAAGCTCCAGGTGTACCTGAAAAGAATGTTTATTCTGCTGTTTTGGATGGAATGTTCTGTATACGTCTATTAAGTCAATCTGTTATAATGTATCATTTAAGGCCAATGTTTCCTTTTTGATTTTCTGTCTGGATGATCTGTCCATTGTTGTAAGTGGGGTATTAAAGTCCCCACTATTATTGTATTACTATCAATTTCTATTTTTATGTCTGTTAATAATCTGCTTTATATATTTAGGTGCTCTTATGTTGGGTGCATAAATATTTCCAAGTGTTATATCCTCTTGTTGGATTGATCCCTTTATCATTATGTAACATACTTCTTTGTCTCTTATTGTAACCTTTGTTTTATTAATTTTTTCAGTTATATTTTCCTTTATTTTTTTGCTTCCAGAATAACTAGTCAATTCCTTAACTTTTTTTTAATACATCTTTATTGGAGTATAATTGCTTCACAATACTGTGTTAGTTTCTGTTGTACAGCAAAGTGAATCAGCAATAGGCACACATATGTCTTCATGTCCCCTTCCTCTATAGGCTCCCTCTCATCCTCCCTATCCCAACCCTCTAGGTCAACACAAAACCCCGAGTTGATCTCCCTGTGCTATGCTGCTGCTTCCCACTAGCTAATATTTTACATTTGGTACTCTACATATGTCGATGCTACTCGCACTTCAACCCAACTTTCCCCTCCCACCCAGTGTCCTCAAGTCTATCCGCTATGTCTACATCTTTATACCTGCCCTACAACTAAGTTCATCAGTACCATTTTTTTTTTTTAGATTCCATATATATGCATTAACATACAGTATTTGTTTATCTCTTTCTGACTTACTTCACTCTGACAGTCTCTAGGTCCATCCGTCTCACTACAAATAACTCAATTTCATTTCTTTTTATGGCTGAGTAATATTCCATTGTATATATGTGCCACATCTTCTTTATTCATGCATCTGTTGATGGACATTTAGGTTGGTTCCATGTCCTGGCTATTGTAAATAGTTCTGCAATGAAAATTGTGGTGCATGTCTCGTTCTGAATTATGGTTTTCTCAGGGTATATGCCCAGTAGTGGGATTGCTGGGTCATATGGTAATTCTTTTTTACTTTTTTAGGGAACCTCCATACTGTTTTCCATAGTGGTTGTATCAATTTACATTCCCACCAATGGTGCAGGAGGGTCTCCTTTTCATCTCACCCTTTCCAGCATTTATTGTTTCTAGATCTTTTGATGATGGCCATTCTGAGTGGTGTGAGGTGATACCTCACTGTAGTTTTGATTTGCATTTTTCTAATAATTAGTGATGTTGAGCATCTTTTCATGTGCCTGTTGGCCATCTGTATGTCTTCCTTGGTGAAATGTCTATTTAGGTCTTCCACCCACATTTTCACTGCATTGTTTATCTTTTTGATATTGATGTCCATGGGCTGTTTGTATATTTTGGAGATTAATCCTTTGTCTATTGTTTCATTTGCAAATATTTTCTCCCATTCTGAGGTGGTCTTTCTGTCTTATTTATGGTTTCCTTTGCTGTGCAAAAGCTTTTAAGTTTAATTAAGTCCCGTTTGTTTATTTTTGTTTTTATTTCCATTGCTCTAGGAGGTGGGTCAAAAAGATCTTGCTGTGGTTTATGTCAAAGAGTGTTTTTCCTATGTTTTCTTCTAAGAGTTTTATAGTGTCTGGTCATACATTTAAGTTTTTAATCCATTTGGAGTTTATTTTTGTGTATGGTGTTAAGGTGTGTTCTAATTTCATTCTTTTACATGTAGCTGTCCAGTTTTCCCAGCACCACTTATTGAAGAGTCTGTCTTTTCTCCATTGTGTGTTCTTGCCTCCTTTGTCATAAATTAGGTGCCCATATGTGCGTGGGTTTATCTCTTGGCATTCTATCATCTACCATTGATCTATATTTCTGTTTTTGTGCCAGTACCATACTTTCTTGGTTACTGTAGCTTTGTAGTATAGTTTGAAGTTGGGGAGCCTGATCCCTCCACCTCCGTTTTTCTTTCTCAAGATTGCTTTAGCAATTCGGGGTCTTTTGTGTTTCCATATGAATTGTAAAATTTTTTGTTCTAATTCTGTGAAGAATGTCATTGGTAGTTTGTTAAAGATTGTATTGAATCTGTAGATTGTTTTGAGTAGTATAGTCATTTTCAAAATATTCATTCTTCCCATCCAAGAACATGGTATATTTCTCCATCTGTTTATATCATCTTTGATTTCTTTCATCAGTGTTTTATAGTTTTCTGAGTATAAGTCTTTCACCTCCTTAGACATGTTTATTCTGAGGTATTTTATTCTTTTTGTTGCAATGGTAAATGGGAGTGTTTCCTTAATTTCTCTTTCTGATTTTTCGTTGTTGGTGTATAGGAATGCCAGAGATTTCTGGGCATTAATTTTGTATCCTGCAAACTTACCAAGTTCATTGATTAGTTCTAGTAGTTTTCTGGTGGCACCTTTAGGATTTTCCATGTATAGTTTCATGTCATCTGTAAACGGTGACCGTTTTACTTCTTCTTTTCTAATTTGTATTCCTTTTATTTCTTTTTGCTCTCTGATTGCCGTGGAAAAAATTTCAAAAACTATGTTGAATAAGAATAGCGAGAGTGGACATCCTGCTCCTCCCGGAGGGCCCTCTTCTGTCTCCCCTCAGCCTCCTTCATATGCCCCCGGCATAAATGCAGCCAGGGGGAGGGGGGGCCTTGGCGGGCAGGGGACCAGCCTGGGAGCTCAACAGTCTCCCTGGGCGCAAATGGGTGGGGCAATCATCCTCCGCTCCTCTCTCATTCTTCCCAGAGGGTCCCTCCTGCTGGCCTCTCCTGATCTCCCCGGCCTCAGGGGCACCGATCCTGTCTGGCCGCCACTTCTCCTCCCTCCTCAGTCCCCCCACATCCTACTGTTTCACTTGGGGGTTCTTCCCATCTCCTTGGGTGTTAGGGTCCCCCCACCAGCAGCCAGCATGAGCCCTAGTTGTGGGGATACACTAACTTGGCATCTTCCCGCTCTGCCCACAATCTTTGTTTTAAAGTTTAATTTGCTGATATAAGTATTGCTACCCCAGCTTTCCTTTTGTTTCCATTTGCATGGAATATCTTTTTCCATCTCTTCATTTTATTGTTTTCTGGTTGTTTTTTGTAGTTCTTCTCTGTTCCTTTTTTCTCTTGGTCTTCCCTTGTGATTTGATGATTTTCTTTAGTATTATGTTTGGATTCCTTTCTCTTTTTTTTTTATATGTATTATAGGTTTTTGGTTTGCAGTTATCATGAGATTTGTGTATAACTAGATATATATATAGATAGATAGATACAGTATATGTATATATCTATATATATATCGGTCTATTTTAAGTTGATCACTTAAGTTTGAATGCCTTTTAAAAACTACAGTTTTATTCCCTCACCCCACATTTTACTTTATGACATCATATTTTACATCTTTTTGTTTGTGTATCTCTTTACTAATTATTATAGTTTTAGTTTATTTTACTACTTTGCCTTTTGACTTTTATACTGGCCTTGTAAGTGGTTGACCCACTACCTTGACTATATGTTTGCTTTTACCAATGTGGTTTTTCTTTTCATATATTTCCTTATTTCTAGCTATGGACTTTTCTTTTCTGCTTAAAGAAGTCTCTTTAGCATTTCTTGTATGGCCAGTTTAGTGGTGGTGAGCTCCTTTAGCTTTTGCTTGTCTGTGAGCCTCTTTATCTCTCCTTCAACTCTGAATGATAACATTTCCAGGTAGACTATTCTTGGTTGTAGGGGTTTTTTTTTGTTGTTTTTTGTTTGTTTGTTTGTTTTTAATTCAACAATTTGATAAAGTTCCACTCCATTCTGGCCTGTATAGTTTCTGCTGAAAAAATCAGCTTATATTGTTACGGGCGTTCCCTTGTATGTAACTAGTTGTTTTTTTCTTGTTGCCTTTAAGATTCTCTCTTTATCTTTAACTTTTGACATTTTAATTATAATGTTTGTTTGTATGGGTCTCTTTGGGCTCATCTATTTGAGACCCTGTGCTTCCTGTACTCGGATATCTGTTTTCTTCACTAGATTATGGAAATTTTCAGCTAATATTTCTTCAAATAAGTTTTATGTGTCTTTCTCTCTTCTTCTTCTGGTACCTCTGTAATGCAGTTTTTAGTATGCTTGATGTTCTCTCAGAGATCCCTTAAACTATCCTTATTTTTTTAAATTATGTTTTTCTTTTTGCTGTTCCAAATGGGCAAGTTCCTCTACCCTGTCTTCCAGATGGCTGATTCATTCTTCTGAATCATCTATTCTGCTATTGACTCAATCTAATGTATTTTTCATTTCAATTATTGTATTCTTAAGTTCTAATTGGCTCTTTTTTATATTTTCTGCCTTTTTGTTGAAGTTCTCACTGTCTTCATCCATTCTTCTGAGTTCGGTAAGCATCTTTATCACTGTGACTTTAAATTCTTTTTCAGATAGATTATCTTCATTTCATTTAGTTCATTTTCTGAGACTTTATCTTGTTCTTTTATGTGGAACATATTCTGCTGTCTCCTCATTTAGCCTAACTTTCTGTGTTTGTTTCTATGTATCAGGTGGATCAGTATGTCTCCTGGTCTTGAAGGAGTAACCTTATATAGAAGGTTTCTTGTGGGGCCCAAAAGAGCAATTCCCCCTCTTTATCTTTGATTATCTGTAGTTTGAAAATGATATGCTGGTGTGTATTTTTTTGGCGTATATCCTGCTTCATGCTCTGTGAGCTTCCTGGATCTGTGGTTTGGTATCAGACCTTTATTTAAGGAAATTCTCAGTCATTATTGTGTCAAATATTTCTCCTCTTCCTTTCTCTCTTTCTTCTCTGGTATTCCCATTACGTGTATATTACACCTTTTGTAGTTGTTTCATAATCCTTGGATATTCTGTTTTATATTAGTCTTTGTTCTCTTAGCTTTTCAGTTTTTGAGGATTCTGTTGATATATCCTCCAGACCAGAGATTCCTTCCTCAGCTGTATCTAGTCTACTAATAAGCCCATCAAAGGATTTCTTTCTCTTACAGTATTTTTGATCACTAGCATTTCTTTTTGGTTCTTTCTTAGAATTTCCATGTTTCTGCTTACATTGGCCATCTGTTCTTGCATGTCGTCTACTTTATCCATCAGTGCCCTTAACATATTAATCATAGTTATATTAAATTCCTGGTCTGATAATTCCAACATTCCTGCCATGTCTGGTCTAATGCTTGCTTGGTCTTTTCAAATTGTGTTTTCTGTATTTTGGCACGCATAGTAATTTTTTCTTCATAGCCATACATGAGGTACTGGGTAAAAGGAACTGCTCTAAATAGCCCTTTAATAATGTGGTTGTGAAGTCCAGGGGGAGGGGATGTGTTCTCTGTTCCTATAATTAGGTCTCAGTCTTTTAGTGAGCCTTTGCCCTGGGGTGTAAACTTCACAAGAGTTTCTCAGTTTTTATTTTTTGTTTTTTTTTTTTTTGTTTGTTTTTTGTTTTTTTTTTTCACAGTTTGATGGGACAGATTGGGTAGAATGGGCTGGAGTTGGGTATTTCCCTTTTGCAGGTAGTTAAGGTCTGATCATCACTCAGCAGGTCAGGCTCTGGTTAACTAGCTTCCCCTGTGGGCAGACGTGTTAAAAAAACAGTTCTCTGCCAAATTTCAAAATGGTTCCTTTTCTCCTCCAGCTGCTGGAAGCACAAGGGAATTTTTCTCTGCTATTTACTGTGGGAAACTGATTGAGCTCCTGGGAGTAAATCTCACAGTATTATGGGGTCTGCCTGTGACTGGGTCGGCCTGGAGTTTTTAACTCTCAAAGAGTCGTCTGTGCTGAGCCTCCAGTAATTTGTCAATTACGTTTCCAATTTTTTCTACCCCCACGCTGCTGTGCACAGTGGTTCTAACTCAGTTCTCTGCTCTTGTGAGCTGTTAATCCACTTATTTGCCTGTCCTGTTCCTCCAGTCTTGGGGATAGTGTTTTTCCCTGTGCCCTCCTCTCTCTTAAAGATCTAAAAAGAGTTGCTGGCTTTTAAGTCTGGTCAGCTTTTTCCTTATTAAGACAGAGGCAATTTTCAAACTCCTTATATGTACAGCCAGAAACCTTCTGTTTCTTTTTTGGTGCATTAATTTTTGGCATTGTATATGAAGTTCCTATAATAGTAAGGTTAAATTTTATATCCCTATATATATTCCTTATTGTTTTCCTCTGCAGTTTTTTTAGGGATCATATTCTTCCATTCTGTCCATTTCTCATCTTCCCAGATCATGGCTTTAAGGTTAGTAAAGTTTCCCAAATTAATTAAAGATGCTATTTCTTTTTTTCTCCCATTCTAATCATGTGGGGTTAAACCCACTGTAAATATAATATTTCACTGTTCATTCTGAATTGTGACTTGTGCCACAACTTAATCTACTGGTTGCTCTTATAGGTCTTCCAGTCTTTTGAAAACATATGCAAACAAATAAAAGTTAAGCACTGTTGAAAATCATATTTGAACCTGTAAAAACATGTTTTGTTAATGTAATTAATTCTAATGAACACTGTCCCCATAATCCAACGGGGAAAAAAAGCACTTAGTTTTCCTCCACATAATCAAAATTCAGCATTTACTTTTCTTCCGATTGTTGACTGCTGTTTGAGCTCTGTCTGAGCTGTTTGAGTGTTTGTTTCTTGTGTTGTTCATAACTTGTGTTTTATAAAATTATCGGTTATAATTGTTAGCCTCAATACAGCTATACAGCATAAATAAATCGTGAGTCAAAGAAATGCCATAGGAAACAAAAATGTGCAAAAATGTGACAAGACCTATTAATTGTCCATTTCTGTAATGAATTGAGACATGGATGATACTGTTGAATCTTTGTTGATCAAGCATGTTCTTGAATTATTTTTTCTGGAATGATTACATTCACATCTTACTCTGTAAGGTTTAGATCCAAGTAATATTACAATCACAAAGATTTTCTAGAATATATCAGCTCACATTTGCCTCTTTCTTTGATTCCTATAGAAATACATGGTGATAAAAAAAAAAGCAGACTAAATTTAGCTAGTTTTATTATTGTTTTTAATTTCTCTACAAATAATGCAACCCCTAAATTCAGGGGCAGTCGCTGTCACCACCCTAACTTTGATACACCTGTAGTGGTTAATGCTGTGTTTCGGTTCTTTTTTACATCTAAGAAAACTTTGCCATCAAATCAAAGATTTTTTCCCGTGTTTACTTCCAGAAGCCTTATAGCTTTTACTCTTAACATTAGATCTATGACCATTTCAAATTAATTTTTCAAGTGTTGTAAGGTAGTATTCAAAGTCCACTTTTTCCCATATGAATATTCAGTTGTTTCAGCATCATTTGTTGAAAAAGACAAGAGATTTAGCATTGCATATGTTGGAACTTTTGTCAAAAATCAATTAAGTAGGTCCATTTATGGACACTGTTGATCAACATTATTTTTCTCATTGATCTACATGATCTTTTTCTCCTTTATTCTGTTACTTTGGTGAATGTTATTGAACTTTCAAATGCTGAACCAATCTGGTATTCCTGGATAAATTCCACTTGGTTATAATGTCTTATTCTTTTTTTATGTAGCTGGACGCATTTTGCTAATATTTGGTTGAGGATCTTCGCAAAACCTATGTTCTTGAAGGATATTAATCTGCAATTTTCTTTTCTTATAATCCCATTCTCATGGTGTGTTATTGGGATTCTGCTCTTGGTTTCCTCCTTCTCTAGCTTCTGAAAGAATTTATGTCAGTCTCATATTATTTCCCTTTTAAATGTTGATAGAATTCGCCCATGAAATCACCTGGGCCTGGAGTTATTTTTGTGGGAAGGTTTGGTAATGAGTTTTATTTCTCTATAGATAGCTGTTTGGAATTTTTTCCTTCTTTCTTCTTGCTTTCATGTCAGGAAGCGGGATTTTTCAAGGAACTTCCACACAGACTTGTGAGGCCCTTCCTCTGTGTAGATCCTCAGCTCCTGATCCTCGTTGCATAGATTCCATTCACATCAGCAACTCCATTCTCTGTTTCTGCCTCTATTTTCTCAACAAGACCACCCTATTCTTCTCGAACACCAGCTTGCTGTACTGTCACTGAATGTCCTCAGGCAGAGCACCGTGGCACTCCCAGAGACCAGTATCTCTTCTTACAGGAATCTCTTCTTGTTCTCTCTGTTGTCTAATGCCTGAAACAGCCATTTCCCATATTTTCCCCCCAAGTTTTACAGTTGCTTATTGGGGGGAGGCTTAGTCTCGTATGCCAGCTACAGATTGGATCAAAAGCATGAGTTGCTGCGGTTGCTGACCTTCAACACCCCCTGAAAGGAGTTCAGGGCAGAGATCGGGAATGAGAAATCTGTGCTTTGGGAAAAATTGGCAGAACAGGTCTTCAGATAGATATTTTCAGGAGAAGATTTTATGAGCCCAATTCTTGCATTTCCTCTTATCTAGAAAAGCACTAAAATCATTAACGGTGACATCTGCTCCTCATGACCAGCAGCAAGCCTCTGCCAACGTGTGTGCTTCACTGCACGTCTACCCTTCACTAAAATCATATATAACAGTGACCTTCCCCCCACCTCTCTGGAGCAGTTCCTCAGAGCTATCTGAAATGCTGTCTCCTGGGCTATAGTCCTCATTTTGCCCCAAATAAAACTTAACTCACAACCCTCACATTGTGCATTTTTTAAATTGACACAAATGACTCCGTCTAAAAGAGGAAGTGTCCTGAAACTTAGTTTGGGCACTTACTGCCAATATTACAAGAATTTCAATATTTTTCTCACTGGTATTCAAGATACCCATTGTCCCATGCCTCCCCTTTTCCAAAATGTTTCCATCACCATTTCAATCCTATCTAAAATATTTTTATTGCATATAAAAATATTATAAGTTCCCTATTTTGTATGAAAGCATCTCTGAAGTCTGTTTTCAATATACCTTTACATACATACTGAGCTCTACCATCATGCACACACTATGAGCTCCAGCCAACCTTATCTGTTGATGATTTTCTGAACCCGGCATCCCTTCTTGTTACGTGCCTTCATCAGTACCACATCCTAAAATACTCTTCCTTCCTTCTTTCTTACTATAAAAAACTTTGCCAATTTTTAAAAACCTAGCTAATATCCTACCTCCCCAAGAAAACAATACAACAGAACTTGTATTTTTTTTATATATTAATACCCCTTTGTTCATTAACTTACCAGATGGTCATGCTTCTCTTCCAAGAATATGTTAAAAGCTCATGGAGGACAGAAGTTCCATATTTAGTTTTCCTAACTCAAAAGCACCTTCTCTATCTGTTAAGGGAATGGGTACTGATGTAAAAAATATACTCTCAAATCTCAGAAGCTTCACATCATTTCAGCTTATTTCTAATTTACAAGTATCTCAAGCAAGAATTCTAATTATTTAGGCAGCTCTCCTTCAAGTGACAACCCAGGGGGTCAGTCACCTTCCATCTAGGGCTCTGCCATCTTCAACACCTTTCCAAGGTCACCGTGTCAGACAAAATCAAACTGGAAGGGGTTTTACTATGTCTGAATCACTGTTCCCAGTCTGTTGTCTAAACCTAGTCACATGGGCACACCTAACTGCAGGGAGGCTGGGAAACAGAGTCTGTCTGTGTGTCCTGTAGAAGGAAAATTGTAATAGCTTGCCATCTCTGTCCCATCTCCAGGGCATAATTGCTCCTCTGTCTTGAGTCCCCCACCTTTCTAAAGCTCACTTTGGTGTTTCAATTTTTGGAACTGAAGAAAGAACTCAGGCCGCTCTATGTGCCTGGGAATTATTACCACCTCTGATCTCAGCCCAGGTCAAGAGTGGAACAGAGGACCTCAGCTGAAGGGATCTCGACTTCTAGGTACATCATGCCAGCAAGACGTTAGAGTGATGTCCTGCTTTTCTTGTATTTGTCTCCATTCACAAGAAGCAGAATTCTAGTCTTCCGAGAGAAGTTAGTTTTCAGGGAGAATGAAAAGGAAAGGCAAGGGCTCTGATCTTTCATGAGCAGTCCTCTTCCTGCTTCCTTGCGAGAACTACAGCCCTGCAACCTACAACCACGGTCCCGCTGACTTTCTGCGGGGAGAAGCGACCCTCACAATATAGAAAGGACCCAATTCACTCAACAGTTTAGATTTTCAGTTTAGCATCATCTGTGTTTGCTTACCTTAGATAGATCCCCTTCTCTCTCTTTTTCTCTGAACTGGCACCCATGTGCTCAATAATTCAGTTCTTTTTCAGTTCCATAAAAGTTTATTGAAAGCCAGAACCAGGCCCTGGGGATATGAATATGAATTCAACAATGTTTGTGGATTTCAAAGTTTGATAGACAACAGATCTACACACACACACACAACTCTAGTCCACACGTCTCCCATTTTATCCAGTCTTTGTGACTAAGTGTCTCTCCCAGCTCCCTTTCTGCCATGGTCATTGTGGAGACTGTAGCTTTTCCTGTTAATCCGGGCTGCCTCTTTGATTTCCCAACCCTTCCCAACCTCACCCAAGGAGATGGACTCGCTTCCCTGTTTCTCAGCCTAAATAATATAGTATCTGTGAGTGTCTATTTCAGAGACCAAACTCAATGAACATTAACTGTCTTCCCTCCTATGCTCTTCACCAGAACTACTTTCCCTCCTTAGAAGTCTGATTTGAGAGTCCAGCATAACTACAGGTAAGATAATTCAGAGTAAAAATTCTTCAGAAAATGATACAATAGAAATAAAAACAAGAGTCCATGTATAAGACCTGAGGCTGGAGATAAGGACCAGGGATTCAGTCTCAACAACTCATAGCTCAAGAGTGAAGCAGTGAGGAGAGATAGTTGCTAACACTTCCAGGTCTAAGTACCTCCTGTCCTACAGCAGGCTTGACCTGCGAAAGTGCATAGGAGGGAGCCTACAGATGGAAGGAAAAATAGGGAAAGCTCTGGGGAATGAGATAGAGAGTTTGGTAAGAGAGGCATTGCCTAACACCACCAGCATTTCTGTCTCTCAAGACTTCTCAACGGGCACACTACATGCAGCCAAACTGCACTGTCATTGATCCCAGTTTTGGACCATGATTTTCCATGCTGTGTACTGTAATTCTGTGTGCTTTCTTGTTCTCAAATTCTCATGTTTCTTTTTTCTGCATCATACCTATATGTCTTGGTTTAATGCATGTTTCCAAATTCCTTGACATTTCTGCTACAAGGTGTGGAGTCTGATTCTCTTTCCTGTGGATACGGGCCAGCCTCAGTGACTTACCTTTAATAAATAGGATGTGCAGATGTAAGCTATTATATAGAGAATGGATAAACAACAAGGTTCTACTCTATAAACATATAGGACATATATATAAACATAAAGAGCTATATTCAATATCGTATGATAAACCATAATGGAAGAGAATATTAAAGAGTGTGAAAACAGAATGATATACTTGGTAATCATAATTTTAAATACATAAGTATTCAGAGAAAGTGAGAATGAATGAATGAATGAATGAATGAATGAATAGAATGAGGCAGAGATGATGCTGTGTGACCCCTTAGTACAGGTTAGGACAGATGATAGAGCCTTTGCCCAACTCTGTCTCAGGACATGTGCTTTGGGAGCCCTGAGCTGACATGTAAGCAGTGTGACTACCCTGAGAACACATGATGGAGAGCTTACACAGACAGGGCACGTATAGACTGAGGGAGGAGCCTGAGAAGCCCAGGGGTTCTTGCCCTCAGCTGTTTGACCCTCCCAGTACCACCTGCTAGACTTGTGAGTGAGCCTTAAGATGATTTCAGTTCTGGGCTTTGAGTATCCCTGGCTGAAACCGAGCAGAGCAGAGATGAGTCTTTTCCTAGGTGTCCTGTCTGAAACCCTGACCCAGGACCATAATATAGGGTTGATTTATGCCACTAAGTTTTGTGGTAGATTGTTATGCATTCATAGTATCTGGAATAGATTTTTGTAGTAGTAGAAAACTGCCATAACACAACTGAAAACATGACACTTTGGGACCACAATAAAGCTGAAAAGAAGCTGGAAGGACCTTGAAGAAAGTGTTAGAGAAATTTTAAAGGGCTGCAAAAAGACTGTTTGTTAGTTAATGTTTGATGACCCTCAAGGAAGCTGCTAGTGAGGACTAAAAGGTAAGTGAGGAAAAGATTTTGGGAAGCTGAAGGGAAGCTTGGTATATAGTGGCAAACGTTAGTGACACTTTTACCAGAGGCTACCAGGAAAATAAAAAATAACCCTACTGGATGGGATGCTCTAGCTGACATCCAGCAGGGGATTGAAGGTGCTACTTGGCTTCTTCTTACTGCTTATAGTAAAGTGTGGGAGAAAAAAAAAAAAAAAAAGGTAAACTAAAAGAAGAACTTTTAAATATAAAGGATCCAGGGCTTGCTAGGTTTTAAACATAATAGTCTCATTATTAGTCTCTCAGAGGTGTTAAAATTAAGAAGAGGCCTCAGAGCAGAGATCAAATCCATGATGTGGCTGTAAGATCTTTTATGAAGAAATACTTAATGGTTGTGTCTCTGTATAATACTAACATGCAAGACATGTGCAGTATGTATCTTTTTCTTCATCTCAGAGGGGTCCAATAGAGCATCTCAG
Organism: Balaenoptera ricei; assembly: GCF_028023285.1. Classification (NCBI taxonomy): domain Eukaryota; kingdom Metazoa; phylum Chordata; class Mammalia; order Artiodactyla; family Balaenopteridae; genus Balaenoptera; species Balaenoptera ricei. The sequence continues at coordinate 190,403,411 of NC_082639.1, read as the reverse complement.
ACATGGTAGTGCTAAAAAAAATCATTCCTTTTTCAACTGTGTTATCCAGTGCACCATTTGTCAATCAAAGCATGTCAATCATCGGTTTCCATACTTAAACTGCTAAGGAAAGAGGACAGAAACGAAGAACTAAATCAACCAACTGTTAGTCACAGTAAATTGTCCTCCTTTTTCCATATCACTCATCAAGCATGAACTAATATGAAGCTACCAGGCAAATGGCCAAATGACCACTTAATAGGCTCTTCTACTGACTTCTGAGAATCAATTCAATATTTAAGAAAACACACAACGCTAAGATGATGTAGTGATGAAACATGTGAATAATTCCATAGGTAATTATAATAATCATTACTTCATTTGGAAAATAATAGCATTGGATATTTTAATAGAAAAACATTCAATGGGCATCTTGTTTTTCTGCCATTATGATTATATTGATTAAAGTGGCCCAGGAAACACAAATAGTTAATGAAGACCAATGACATTGAGCTTTACTAGTAAGTACTTAAGCAACTCACCAATTATTTAGAATGAGTTAAAATCAATTTCCTTAGAATAAAGCAATAAATTGTGAAGAATTCAGAAAAATAAGTTTACTTAGTTTCTTACCTGTCAAGAATGATATTAACATTTAGGCTGGAAAGGAAAACCATATGTAAACCTTGCTTTCAGGGAACACATGGAGAAGCAAAAGGAGAGATATATCTGGGTGCAAGCTCATGTTTACCTACTACCTTGTTTTTTACTTGATCTTATCACCTATGAGATTAGATGCTTATTTTCAAGATGGAGAGTGAATATTATAACTCTTTGTATTTTGAGTACCTTAGAAAATGGGTTGTGTGTACTCAGTAACTATGAATAATAAGTGAAGGAATGAATACGGCAGTGAATACTCAGACTGAGGAAAAAATCCATGGGAAATATCAATACTTAAAGGATAAACGTAGTATTGCAATTAATTGAAAGAAACATAAAGCATAGTTGAAAATATTAGAGAGGAGAGAATAATCAAGGGGAAACACATTTGAGAGCAAAGGAGAGGGTAATAGATCCCCACTTGCAACTCATCACTAAGATATGTCTATTTACCATCCATATAATTTTAAATTAACTTTCTCCTACTCGTCGCTACATCTTGGGTCAGTCCTTCACCACACTACTTTCTTAAGCCATTATGACAATCTGCTCACTCACATTCATAGCATTATATTTCGACCCTACGAGTAAATCCCTCCTGCTTGGGAGAAATGTTTCCACTGGTTCTGAACCTGATACCCCAACCAGTTATCTGGGCAATGTGTGAGCGTGAGTGTGCATATGAGTGTGAGTGTGTGTGTGTGCGCAAAAAAGTGCAGGTCCTCCTAAGAAAGCAGAATGCGGAGCCAACTATAAAGTTGATGTCAATTAGAAAACAGAAACCAGGAGACTTCACATCATTGGTCTAGTTCCTGAAATATATGGGATCCAACACAAAAGTAGAGTCCCAGTTGCATGCCGATGTTGTCAAGCAGCAAGAATATTTAAAATGATGTGAACCGACTAATAACATTCTTGGTTCACAAGGTAATAAGATAAACGTCCAATGATATAAAGCTTGTTGAAAGAAATACTGAATTATATACCACCAGCTATGTTTAATGTATAGTAAAAATAAGCTGTTAATATTATAGACGAAGCATGTCTAAAGATGAATTGTTCATTTCTTGCCTTAATTTCCCTAATTTTAGAACAGAAGGGAAGATGCCTTTACTCAATATTTCCCCAGACTGTTCTGATGCATCAGACAAATTCTGTGTGATAAAATAATTGGAAAAAGCTTTTGTTTACCAGTGAATATCAAATTATTACTGGATAATTTACCTGTTTTCAATACGTACTGCATTCAGGAATGTTTTGTGATTTAAGATGTATAGGTGTTTACAGGAGATTTATAATTTGCTATCTAGTTACCATTATGACTTTTCAACCACAGCTGTATTACAGAAGATAAATCACTGGAATAAAACATTCTGAAGGATCTTGTATATATTTATACTACCCTATGCTTAAGAAAAGTTAAACAGAGCATATAAATAGCTGAAACTGAGAAACTTGTAATGCATAACAAACAAAGGGGTTTAATTTGGGAATATTACCAATCAGAACAATTTCTTCCAGGGTGAGTGAGAGGCAGAGAAGAAAGACCATCTCTAACAAGTACTTAATGAGGACACTAACTTAAATCTAAATCCTGAAAACTTGCATACCTGTTGTTGGGAATTGAATAAAAGTAGGACATCTACTGAAGAGAAACAAATCTCAATTAACGTGTAACTCAATCAATATGATGTGCTTCCAAATCAGTTACCTATTGGGGAAGTCTAATGCATGTTTACCATGAGGAATTATAATATTTTGGAACCCAGTGTTGGCTGGAACCACCTATTGCTCTGCCTTAACTGAGGCAGCGCTGTTTTCTGTATAACAATAAGGTAGATATTTCATAGAGGCTTAAAGCACCAACCTTCTTTCCTCCTCTGGCCCAAGATGTTAACATGGATCAAAAAATAATCATAATTAAAGTAAATTAAATTCTAATGATGAATCATTTGGCTAGGAGGTTATTATTGTTTTTCATTTTTATGCACAGGTTTTCTTTTTCTTTCTTTTTTTGAATTGAAGTATAGTTGATTTACAATGTTAGTGTTAGTTTCAGGTGTACAGCAAAGTGGTTCAGTTATATATATATAATATATGTTTTATATATTATATATTATATATATTTAGGCATAGTTCTGCATTGGCCTTGGATATCCATTTTAAAAATACTTACGTACACTTTTGCAGGTCAGATATCTCAACTTCCCTATGCACAACCAGTAAAGGTTGTTTCTAATTGCCTCATTTTTTTTTTCTTTTTGAAATTTGCCTTTTTTCTGACATGTGTTCTTACTAGTAGCTTATTGGACTTTAGTCAGTTGACCTGCTCATTTGGACCGTTCAAGAGTGATTTGTTTGCAAAAATCGTAAAAACTCAAGGTTTCTCAGTAGCACAGTTTTACTAGTAAAAACAAGTTCTCAATTATCAATCACAGTTAACCAGACTGAGGCAGGTTTTTTCCTAGTTGTCTAAAGTGGATGAAACTTGAGTGTGGCAGAAAAACGAATTTAATTCTTCCCTAATAACACGGGTAAGTGTGGAATAGACATTTGACTGTTCAGAATCTTAGAATCTTGTGCACTGATGCATTGAAAAATATTTTTTAAGAGATGATTTTGTACCAAGTACTGGGGATAAAATGGAGATCAAGACAGGCAAGATTTTGGCCATGATGGAGCAAAAGGGATCAGATATCATGCTTGACCCTCTGCAACACCCTGAACAAGTAGATATGTATGGAGACTGCTATTTCCTGTGTTTATCAATTCCTCTAATTATTATAAAAAATTCTTCCTTATGTGGATCTGGAATCTTTAAAGCTTCCACTCCTGTTTTTAATTCAGACTCTGTAGCCCCATAAAATAAACCTATCCCATTTTTATGGAGTAGACTTTCAAATTTAAAAAGATAGCTATCACATATCCACTGACTTCTTTTTTAGGCTAAACATAGCCTTGTCTTCATCTACTCCTCACATGACATGTTATCACATTTCCTCACCTTTTGGAATCGACTCCTTAGTAACCAATGTAATTTGTCAATGTCATCATTCTATTGTGGCATTTACAACCTTTAACCAAACTCCAGAAGCAGTCCAACTAGCACAAAATCAAAGAGGGGAAAACTGTGTCTTCCCTTACTTTGTTAAATCTATCAAAAAATCCTGAGATTGTGTTAAATTTTATTTTTTATCAGAAATCATTATTTCTGACACTGCAGAAATACAAAGGATTATAAGAGACTACTACAAACAACTATATGCCAATAAAATAGACAACCATGAAAAAATGGACAAATTCTTGGAAAGGTACAATTTTCCAAGACTGAACCAGGAAGAATTAGAAACTATGAACAGACCTATCACAAGTAATGAAATTGAACCCATAATTAAAAATTTTCCAACAAACAAAAGTCCAGGATCAGATGGCTTTACAGGTGAATTCTATCAAACATTTAGAGAAAATCTAACACCCATCCTTCTCAAACTCTTCCAAAAAATTGCAGAGGGACAAACACTCCCAAATTCATTCTACAAAGTCGTCATCACCCTGATACCAAAACCAGAAAAAGATATCACAAAAAAAGAAAATTATAGACTGATATCATTGATGAACATAGATGCAAAAATCCTGAACAAAATGTTAGCAAACAGAGTTCAACAGCACATTAAAAGGATCATACACCATGACCAAGTGGGATTTATCTCAGGGTTGCAAGGATTCTTCAATATATGCAAATCAATCAATGTGATACACAACATTAACAAATTAAGGAATAAAAACCATATGATCTCAATAGATGCAGAAAAAGCTTTTGACAAAATTCAACACCTATTTATGATAAAAACTCCCCAGAATATGGACATAGAGGGAACCTACCTCAGCATAATAAAGGCCATATATGACAAACCCACAACAAGCATCATACTCAATGGTGAAAAACTGAAAGCATTTCCATTAAGATCAGAAACAAGACAAAGATGTCCACTCTCACCACTCTTATTCAACATAGTTTTGGAAGTTTTAGCCATGGCAATCAGAGAAGAAAAAGAAATAAAAGGAATACAAATTGGAAAAGAAGAAGTAAAACTGTCACTGTTTGCAGATGACATGATACTATACATAGAAAATCTTAAAGATGCCACCAGAAAACTACTAGAGCTAATCAATGAATCTGGTAAGGTTGCAGGATACAAAATTAATGCCCAGAAATCTCTGGCATTCCTATACACCAACAATGAAAAATCAGAATGAGAAATTAAGGAAACACTCCCATTTACCATTGCAACAAAAAGAATAAAATACCTCAGAATAAACCTGTCTAAGGAGGCAAAAGACTTGTACCCAGAAAACTATAAAACACTGATGAAAGAAATCAAAGATGATATAAACAGATGGAGAAATATACCATGTTCTTGGATGGGAAGAATGAATATTTTGAAAATGACTATACTACCCAAAGCAATCTACAGATTCAATGCAATCCCTATCAAACTACCAATGGCACTCTTTACAGAATCAGAACAAAAAATTTTACAATTCTTATGGAAACACAAAAGACCCCAAATAGCCAAAGCAATCTTGAGAAAGAAAAACGGAGTTGGAGGGATCAGGCTCCCCAACTTCAAACAATACCACAAAGCTGCAATAATCAAGAAAGTATGGTACTGGAACAAAAACAGAAATATAGATCAATGGTAGACGATAGAATGCCAAGAGATAAACCCACGCACATATAGGCACCTAATTTATGACAAAGGAGGCAAGAACACACAATGAAGAAAAGACAGACTCTTCAATAAGTGGTGCTGGGAAAACTGGACAGCTACATGTAAAAGAATGAAATTAGAACACACCTTAACACCATACACAAAAATAAACTCCAATGGATTAAAGACTTAAATGTAAGACTAGACACTATAAAACTCTTAGAGGAAAACACAGGAAAAACACTCTTTGACATTAACCACAGCAAGATTTTTTTGACCCACCTCCTAGATTAATGGAAATAAAGACAAAAATAAACAAGTGGGACTTAATTAAACTTAAAAGCTTTTGCACAACAAAGGAAAACATGAACAAGACAAAAAGACCACCCTCAGAATGGGAGAAAATATTTGCAAATGAAACAACAGACAAAGGATTAATCTCCAAAATATACAAACAGCTCATGGAGCTCAATATCAAAAAGACAAACAACCCAGTGAAAAAATGGGTGGAAGACCTCAATAGACATTTCACCAAGGAAGACATACAGATGGCCAACAGGCACATGAAAAGATGCTCAACATCACTAATTATTAGAGAAATGCAAATCAAAACTGCAATAAGATATCACCTCATGCCGGTCAGAATGGCCGTTATCAAAAATCTAGAAACAATAAATGCTGGAAAGGGTGTGGCGGAAAGGGAACCCTCCTACACTGTTGGTGAGAATGTAAATTGATACAACCACTATGGAAAACAGTGTGGAGGTTCCCTAAAAAAGTAAAAATAGAACTACCATACGACCCAGCAATCCCACTCCTGGACATATACCCTGAGAAAAGCATAATTCAAAAAGAGACATGCACCACAATGTTCATTGCAGCAGTATTTACAATAGCCAGGACATGGAACCAACCTAAATATCCATCGACATATGAATGGATAAAGAAGATGTGGCACATGTATACAATGGAATATTACTCAGCCATAAAAAGGAACAAAATTGAGTTATTTGTAGTGAGGTGGATGGATCTAGTGTTGTCATACAGAGGAAGTAAGTCAGAAAGAGAAAAACAAATACCATATGCTAACGCATATATATGGAATCTAAAAATAAAAAAAAGGTACTGATGAGCCTAGTTACAGGGCAGGAATAAAGAGGTAGACATAGAGAATGGACTTGAGGACATGGGGTGGGTGGGGGAAGCCTGGGCGAAGTGAGAGTAGCATCGACATATACACACTTCCGAATGTAAAATATTAGCTAGGGGGAAGCAGCAGCATAGCACAGGGAGATCAGCTGGGTGCTGTGCAATGACCTAGAGGGGTGGGATAGGGAGGATGGGAGGGAGGCTCAAGAGGGAGGGGATGTGGGGACATGTGTATGCAAATGGCTGATTCTCTTTGTTGTGCAACTGAAACTAACACAGTATTGTGAAGCAATTATACTGCCATAAAGATCTATTAAAGTAAAAAAAAAAAACAAAAAACATCAAGTAGCAGTTATGATTCTCACCTCAATGTCTGGGGAGAGAGAAACACTGAATACTTCCATTCTACCCCAAACCCACCTCCAATTCAATGCACTACTCTGAGTAAATCACTGATATGCCCATATCTCGACAAATTAAATGAGGTTAATACTATGTACCCCATCTATTTCACAGGGAAATTGCAGATTAAAAGCATCAAGCAATTTTGAAAAAAATGCAAGTTATTGTTATGAATATGTAAATTTTCTTTCGAAGGCATCATCCACCCATTTCTTGTTGGTACTTTCATAGTTTCCTTTTCTGATCAATACCTGTTCATTGCACAAAAAATATTCAGAAAGTACAAAACAAAGAAGTAATACATAAAAGATCCTCGTAACGTACCCCTTCCCAGAAATATACTTTTAAACTTTAAAAAATATCTTAGTGTATGTCTATCCAGAACTCTCTCTCTTCCCCATTATAGCAGAGACTACAAGTAATATGTAAAAAAAATACTGGCTAGAGTTTTAGTTGGCTATTTTAGGAGGATAGAAGAATATTCTTAAGGAAAGAAGTCTACTTTTATTAAGAAAAATACTTTGATAGACTTTTGTTGCCCTTATTCTTTTTGTAATCCCCATTTCCCCAAAGTTCTATTTGTAATTAATAGTTTCTTCCTAATATAAATAAAATTTTAAGTAAATTAAGTGAAAATAGAAATTCCCTCATTTCTTGATCAGTTACAGTCAATTGTACTTGGCATTTGATTTTTTAAAAGGTGCATAAATGATTATTAAATACCCAAACTTCTGCTACAAACTAAAGATAAGGATGGACACATGGAATTTTTCAGTTTTGGAAGTAACTTTGAATTTCCATGCCAAACCAGAACGATGTGAATTTATGTCCTTGGAGTTTCAATTCAAATTCTTTTATAACACACACAAACACACACACACACAAAACTTCCAATTGTATTTTCAACCTTAACAATCAAACTAAAGGACTTGAAACTTTCATTTTCTTTAATTATTCATGTGACCCAAATCTACATAGGTACCTTGTGAATCAAAGACATTAACTAAAAGTACATCTGAAATACAAAGAGCCTGAGACTAGGTTTATTTGATTTCCTGGATATGTAATTTACAGGTCAATAATGATAACAATTGATTACCTTATAAATGGTCAAATTGAATTGGTCAAATAGACATTTTAGTCATTAAGACGAAACTGTCAGTTGAACCCTATATTGATGACTAAGTACTTAGTGGTAATATTGTTCAAAATTACTGCTTTAGCTACAAATTGGTCAAATCCGTATAACAAACAGACATTGCCTAAAGCAATATCTATTTGTAAACACAGATCAGTGAAGACCAGTCTAGTTATTGTAATCTGCTGGAAAATCAGCATAAGAAGAAATACAAATATATGCTTAATAAATACTTTCTGATAATAAACGAAAGCTTGATATTTAACAGCTAATTGAAGCAGTTAACCCATTTGATCAACAAACTAAAGCTAAGATTCAGGTAAGCAGATTTTAAGAGCTTTGTGGTAGATTATAAAAATGGCCACTGATTCCTCCCAATTTACAAGTCTGCTCTCACGCCACTTTCCCATGTGCCATTGTAGCCTTTTTCATCAGGAGCTGGATTTGGTCATGTCACTGCTTTAGCAATTGAGATATTAACCAAGACAATACAGATGATGAAAGCAGAGGTTAGGAGAGTGTTTGCACTTTGATGTTTTCCCCCACTTACTGATCTTTTTGAACCGTGAAACAGCCATACTAAGAAGCCCTGCTTGCTTACTTGGGCAAGAAAGACCACATAAAGCAGAGATAAGCCATTGCAGATCAACCAGTCAACCAAAGACCAGATGAAAGCCTGAGACCATCCTAGATCACCCAGTCCAGCTGATTTTACCTAGTCCAGAAGAACAACCTAGTCAACCTACAAAGTCATAACAAATAATAAATACTTGTGATTTTAAACCACTAAAGTTTGTTCAAATTTTGCAAAAGCTAATACAAACTCCCTATAAATTATATAGACATTCTAACTTGTGATTTTGCTAACTTGTGATTAACTTTGTAATTTTGCATTCTAACTTGTGATTTTGCTTTATAATCATACAGGCACCTCTTGGAAGGGCTTAATGAGTTGTATTGTTAAAAATATTATATACTGGAGGAGTTTTATTTTTAATACTGCTCAATATAAGGCAGATTTATGTAAGTCAGGGGAAGTTGATAGTGCAGGAAACATGAAATGAGGGATCATTTGCATGTCTTATATATTATGTTAGTTTCTAAATGTCAGAAGCTGAACTTTGGTGTCATCCCCCAAAATAAGTTCTGCATAAACACTAGTTCAAAGGGATGCTAATAAATTTTACTTGAATAATTTGTACCATGCCAAGTACATTTGGAAAACAATGAGTTGAAACAAATTCTTTGTTACAGAACCTCTTGGAGGTTTTAAGATGCTTATATAGAAATGTATTATGAAATAAAAATGTGTTATAAAATATTTTTAAAATAAGCTTAATTACATGTCTTGGACATTTATTGACATCTATCAAACAATGTTAGTGATCACACCCTGATTTCTGTCTGGAAAAACTCTTCCTCTCCCATTTTTCATCCATGTGGTTTTGGTGATGTCATTCCTCCAAGAATCCCAGGGTGGAGCATCAGATACAGGCTTAAAGCCAGTCAACGCATTTCCCAGTGATGGATTTGGATATGGATATGTGAGCCAATCAGAGATAATATGACATAATTTTGAGAAGGTCTAAAGGTATAAAGACTAGAGTTGCTGTCTCCATCTTCCCACTGCCTGGAGCCCAAGGAAGCACCAAAGGTAAAGGCAGGGTAGTCAAATCATCATGATATAATCTGAATCGAGCCAGGGTCATCCTCCACCCTGGACATGTTGGCTTCTTGAGCTAATTTCTTCTTTGTTTAAGTAGGTTTGGATTAATATTTCTGTCACTTAAAACTGAAACAGTCCTAACTAATAGACCACAACTTTTTTTTTTCACAATAATTTTAGAGAACTAGTGTTTCACAGAACACTTTGGAGAAATCTAGAGAAAGTATAGTGGAATAGTTAATGCATAGGTTTAACTGCCTAGATCCAAACCCCATTTTCACGACAAATTAACTTTGTGACTGCAGGCGTGATACTTAAGCTCTACATGCTTCCTAATACTTATAAAATGGGTATCAAATATAATTTGCCTGATAAGGATTTTGTGAAGATATTATGATTTAATACTGTTAAAATATTTAGAAAGTGTCTAGCACATAATAAGTACTCAAAACGTTTAGGTAGAGAGGAAATCAAATAGCAGATTTTAGAATCATGGTTTTCTAGAATTTTTAAGAGGCAAAAACCCTTGATGTTTTTCTAATTTGACATTCCTCATATGACTGTTGAAGAAACTGAGAACCATGAAGGGAAGTAATTTGCTCAAAGTCAAGTAAAATAGCGAGTGAATTAGGAAACAGTTCTCGTTGTCATCCATGGTGCTTTAACAGAGTTCTAGGCGTTTCAAAGCAAAGAATGATTGTTGATGAGAATCACTTGAGGCTTCCACTTTACTAGTAGTTTAGTTTTCAGCTGTCGTCAGAATAAGACTATCTACCTAGGAAAAAATAGCCACCTCTATTTGGGAATGGGACTCTTCAAGGGTCACATACCAGTAATTATGTCCACAATGTTTGTGACATGAATAGCTTAGGTATTTTAGCCAGTATTTTATCCATTTTGAGTTTACTTTTGTATATGGTGTTAGAGAATGTTCTAATTTCATGCTTTTACATGTAGCTGTCCAGTTTTCTCAGCACCATTTATTGAAGAGACTGTCTTTTCTCCATTGTGTATTCTTGCCTCCTCTGTGGTAGATTAATTGACCATAAGTATGTGGATTCATTTCTGGACTCTATCCTGTTTCATTGATCTATAAGTCTGTTTTTGTGCCAGTACCATACAGTCTTGATTACTGTAGCTTTGGAGTATAGTCTGAAGTCAGGGAGCCTGATTCCTCCAGCTCCGTTTTTCTTTCTCAAGACTGTCTTGGCTATTCAGGGTCTTTTGTGTTTCCAAACAAATTTTAAAATTATTTGTTCTAGTTCTGTGAAAATGTCATTGGTAATTTGATAGGTATTGCATTGAATCTGTAGATTGTCTTGGGTAGTATGTTCATTTTAACAATATTGATTCTTCCAATTCAAGAACATAGTATATCTTTCCATCTGTTTGTGTCATCTTCAGTTTCTTTCATCAGTTTATAGTTTCCAAGTAGAGGTTTTTATCTCCTTAGGTAGATTTATTCCTAGGTATTTTATTGTTTTTGATGTGACAGTAAATGGGATTGTTTCCTTAATTTCTCTTTCTGGTACTTTGTTGTTAGTGCACAGAAATGCAACAGATTTCTGTATATTAATTTTGTATCCTGCAACTTTACTGAATTCATTAATGAGCTCTAGTAGTTTTCTGGTGGTGTCTTTAGGATTTTCAATGCATAGTATCATGTCATCTGCAAATAGTGACAGTTTTACTTCTTCCTTTCCTTAACCCAGTTTCCAAAAATAATAATGATAATAAAAATTAAAATAAATAAAATATGCTTGTTTAAATGCATATGAAAGATGGTCTCAAATTACTAACCCAACAACCACAGGGAACATTTTTCATCCATTAAAAAGTATCGACTCGTGAAAAATCTGCCAAGGGGTTAAAAGCAATGGGAGCAGGTGTCTGTCACCCTAGTGGAGAAAAAGAAGATTGCATCATTTTTTTTTTCCACATCTTTATTGGAGTATAAATGTTTTACAATGTTGTGTTAGTTTCTGCTGTATAACAAAGTGAATCAGCTATATGTATACATACATCCCCCTATCCCCTCCCTCTTGAGCCTCCCTCCCACCCTCCCTATCCCATCCCTCTAGGTGTCACAAAGCTCTGAGTTGATCTCCCTGTGCTATCCAGCAGCTTCCCACTAGCTATCTATTTTACATTTGGTAGTGTATATATGTCAATGCTACTCTCTCACTTCGTCCCAGCTTCCCCTTCCCCTGCTGTGCCCTCAAGTCCATTCTCTGTGTCTGAGTCTTTATTCCTGCCCTGCTACTAGGTTAATCAGTACTGCTTTTTAAAATACAATATGTATGCATTAGCTTACGGTATTTATTTTTTCTCTTTCTGACTTATTTCGGTCTGCATGACAGATTCTAGGTCCATCCACCTCACTCCAAATAACTCAGTTTTGTTCCTTTTTATGGCTGAGTAATATTCCATTGTATATATGTGCCATATCTTCTTTATCCATTCATCTGTTGATGGACATTTAGGTTGCTTCCATGTCCTGGTTATTGTAAATAGTTCTGCAATGAACATTGTGGTACGTGTCTCTTTTTGAATTATGGCTTTCTCAGGGTATATGCCCAGTAGTGGAATTGCTCGGTCATATGGTAGTTCTATTTTTCATTTTTTAAGGAACCTCCATACTGTTCTCCATAGTGGCTGTATCAATTTATATTCCCACCAGCAGTTCAGGAGGGTTCCCTTTTCTCCACACCCTCTCCAGCATTTATTGTTTCTAGATTTTTTGATGATGGCCATTCTGACCGCTGTGAGGTGATACCTCATTGTGGTTTTGATTTGCATTTCTCTAATGATTAGTGATGTTGAGCATCTTTTCATGTATTTGTTGGCCATCTGTATGTCTTCTTTGGAGAAATGTCTATTTAGGTCTTCTGCCCATTTTTGGATTGGGTTGTTTGTTTTTGTGATATTGAGCTGCATGAGCTGCTTGTATATTTTGGAAATTAACCCTTTGTCAGTTGCTTTGTTTGCAGATATTTCACCCATTCTGAGGGTTGTCTTTTCATCTTGTTTATGGTTTCCTTTGCTGTGCAAAAGCTTTTAAGTTTAATTAGGTCCCATTTATTTATTTTTGTTTTTATTTCCATTTCTCTAGGAGGTGGGGCAAAAAGGATCTTGCTGTGATTTATGTCATAAAGTGTTCTGTCTATGTTTTCCTCTAAGACTTTTATAGTGTCTGGCCTTACATTTAGGTTTTAATCCATTTTGAGTTTATTTTTGTGTATGGTGTTAGGAAGTGTTCTAATTTCATTCTTTTACATGTATCTATCCAGTTTTCCCAGCACCACTTATTGAAGAGACTGTCTTTTCTCCATTGTATATTCTTGCCTCCTTTGTCAAAGATAAGGTGACCATATATGTGTGGGTTTATCTCTGGGCTCTCTATCCAGTTCCATTGATCTATATTTCTGTTTTTTGTGCCAGTACCATACTGTCTTGATTACTGTAGATTTGTAGTATAATCTGAAGTCAGGGAGCCTGATTCCTCCAGGTCCATTTTTCTTTTTAATAATGCTCTGGCTATTCAGGGTCTTTTGTGTTTCCATACAAATTGTAAAGTTCTTTTTCTAGTTCTGTGAAAAATGCCATTGGTAATTTGATAGGGGTTGCATTGAACCTGTAGATTGCTTTGGATAGTATAGTCATTTTCACAATATTGATTCTTCCAATCCAGGAGCATGGTATATCTCTCCATCTGTTTATGTTACCTTTGATTTCTTTCATCAGTGTTTTATAGTTTTCTGAGTACAGGTCTTTTGCCTCCTTATGTAGGTTTATTCCTAGGTATTTTATTCTTTTTGTTGTGATAGTAAATGGGATCATTTCCTTATTTTCTCTTTCTGATCTTCTCTTGTTAGTGTTAATGAATTAGTTTTAGAGATCTACTGTCCAGCATAATGCCAATAGTCAACAATACCGTATCATGCACTGAAAATTTTGTTAAGAGGGTAGATCTCATAAGTGTTCTTAGAAAAACAAAACAAAACACCAGGAAACTTTGGGAGGTGATGGATATGCCTGTTACATTGATTACAGTGGTGTAGGAATGCAAGAGATTTCTGTGCATTAATTTTGTATCCTGCAACCTTACCAAATTCTTTGATTAGTTCTAGTAGTTTTCTGGTGGCATCTTTAAGATTTTCTATGTATAGTGTCATGTCATCGGCAAAAAGTGACTGTTTTGCTTCTTTTCCAACTTGTATACGTTTTATTTCTTTTTCTTCTCTGATTGCTGTGGCTAGGACTTCCAATACTATGTTGAATAATAGTGACGAGAGTGGACATCCTTGTCTAGTTCCTGATCTTAGAGAAAATGCTTTCAGTTTTTCACCATTGAGAATGATGTTTGCTGTGGGTTTGTCGTGTATGGCTTTTATTATGTTGAGGTTGGTTACCTCTATGCTCACTTTCTGGAGAGTTTTTTTTTTTTTTATCATGAATGGGTGTTGAATTTTGTCAAAAGCTTTTTCTGCATCTATTGAGATGATCATATGGTTTTTATTCTTCAATTTGTTAATATGGTGTATCACATTGATTGATTTGCATATATTGAAGAATCCTTGCAACACTGAGATAAATCCCACTTGATCATGGTGTATGATCCTTTTAGCGTGCTGTTGGATTCTGTTTGCTATTTTGCTGAGGATTTTGGTATCTATATTCATCCATGGTATTGGTCTATAATTTTCTTTTTTGTGATATCTTCGTCTGGTTTTCCTCCATTAAAAAGTATCATTTCATGAAAGATCTGCCAAGGGGTTAAAAGCAATGAGAGCAGGTGTCTGTCACCCTAGTGGACAAAAAGGAGATTGTGTCATTTTTTATATACTATATAGAATGTAAAAAATTATCTGTCTTTCTCCTCTTGCTTTTCAGACGGTGGTTTTGGTTAAAGGTTTCCTATAGCCACAGAGTCAAAAATACCTCCTGTCATTGAGGACTGGTTGCTAGGTGCCCACAGAGAGCAGACTCTTATGGCCACTTGGAAGTGTAGTATCTAAAGTGGTTGTCTCACTTCCAGGTAGATTATTACATTTGCTCTCTCAAAGCCACTTTGAGCATGACACACATAATCAGTCTAATTCTGAAAAATAAAAGCAACTTAGAAAATAGCAGGGTATAACCCAAGAACAGTTATTTATTAAATTTATTTTTTCAAAACTTGAGAAAGCTCTGGCTCCAGACTGCTAACAAGGTAATGGGCAAAGTCATCTTATTATGAAATATTTTAAGTACTAACAAAAACAAATAAATATTGAAGTAAACTAATCAGAAAGCTATGCTCCAATTAGTCTGGTGTTTAACTGAAGAAACATTTTAAAACCTATTTAGAGTTGTTTGAAGTTAAGTGTGGGTTTCATTTTGCAAGACTGGGGAGAAAGATAGAGGTGAGGTCCAGGCTCATAGCCCCTGGCTCTTTCACAGGGACATTTTGGAATTAGTAATCAACCATGGTTAATCTGAATAATGTCATTTTAAAATATGAAATCCATGTGGAAGTATAGAAACAATTTTTATTAATTGCAAAATGAGAACCATCAACACAAATAATTTCTCCATCAAGGCCAATGTTCAGGTACTAGTGTACCTTTCCTTATGTAAGTTTCACATAAGAATACAGATTTTGGTTAATTGTTAAATAGAAATCACTTAGACTAAAACTGTAGCAACCTGGGCAATTGTACGAAATGTTGCTGAACAATAATACCCTTCAACTACATTTTGCCATAGTTGCTTTCTGTTTACCTTTTACATTTGAACTTATGCAAAAGCTTACTGTTTAACATTGGTATGCTATTAATGTTCATTGATATAGCTGTTTTTGTTCTGATTTACTGTTGAGTAGGTCCAGGCCAGAAAAAAAAAAGCTAGTGTAGGTATTTCACTAGGATGCTCTTAGCTTTTATTAGCTTCTGTATTGAGACGCAAAGCAGGCAATTTAGAAAAGGAAATAACATAGTTTCATTCCAGTATCTTAAGTTTAAAACCCTTTTGCAGAATTTTAACAGTATTACCATTCAAAACATAGGTCCACAGAATCTAGGTACCAATTAGCCTACAAAGCCATGCCTCTCCCTTTAATCTCTTTCACCTAACCCATGATTTAATCCCTTTCCATGTCATCATTAGAAACATAATGTCTTTGATCCTCCACTGTAGTAAAAATAGATGGTTTATTTAAACAAAGCAAAACCTCATATATTTTGTTTTGTACTTGAATAATCCATGTAAAAATCCCATAGCTACTATTTATACAAAACTTTGTGATTTTTAGAAGGAGTGAGAAGAGTATGTCTCTACTTCTTTGTGAACATGTATATAATCTTATTTAGACTGGAAAGAATTTCTATGAATGACAGCTTGAACTGATAACAAACAGTAAAGATACATGTCTTTATGGGAGGCATTAGACACTTGGACCAGGAAAGAAAAAAGCCCAGGATACTATAAAGTAAGCTATCAGTTCATGCCTGAATCTTTTTTTTTGAACAATAAAGAAATATGGGGGCTTCCCTGGTGGCGCGGTGGTTGAGAGTCTGCCTGCCAATGCAGGGGACACGGATTCGAGCCCTGGTCTGGGAAGATCCCACATGCCGCGGAGCAACTGGGCCCGTGAGCCACAACTGCTGAGCCTGCGCGTCTGGAGCCTGTGCTCCGCAACAAGAGAGGCCGCGATGGTGAGAGGCCCGCGCACCGCGATGAAGAGTGGCCCCCGCTTGCCGCAGCTGGAGAAGGCCCTCGCACAGAAACGAGGACCCAACACAGCCAAAAATAAATAAATAAAATTAAAAAAAAAAAAAAAAAAAAAGAAATATGACACTTAATTTACCCTTAATATATGCAGGATACTTTCAAATACCCTATTCACGGATGCAGCATAATAAGAAAAGCATTAGTTTTTAAGTCAGACACCCTTGGATTGGAATTCTAACTCTGTCCCTTGGCTGCTTGCGGCTGCTTACCTCATCTTCTTCTATTATACATTCATGTGAATATTTGACAAATGAAGTTAATGGGTCGATCTAATGAAACTTGATTGAAAAGTTTTAAAGGAAGGAAAGGAAAACTGTGAAAATTATCATTAAATTGGTACCTTTACAAGTCGTTAGTATTTGTTTCCTATCGTAGTTAAATGGTATGCACTCTTGAACGTCATAAGAGTCAGTCTTGGTTCCCCGTCATTTTATCTTATGATTTGTGAAATCGTCATCCTTGTGGATATGGGCTTGAAGAGAAAGAAAGGACGACTGCATCGTGCTGTAGTAGCATCATCTTTGAAAAAAATTACTACAAGTTGTTTAGTTAATCCATTGAATCACAGCAACATGTTAGCAGTGGTCAACAGATGTGGAGACAACAGACATTAACACCACAGACACAGCCGCAGGACAGCAAGGCGAGAGGGCACCTTTGGAACCATGGAAGCTGTTCTACAGAAAAACACCCTACAACTGGTGTCCGCTTTGGTCTATCGGTCCTTGGATGTTAATTCTGGCACCTCTTATCACAGGCAGCATTGTTCCTCACTTTGCAATAAAAAAAAAAATAACCTCTGGTTGGGGACTTTCTAAGAACAGGAGTCTTGAGATGTGGTCCGTTTTGAAAGTTTTCATTCATTCAAGAATGACGAAACACTACTGAAAATTGTTTCAAAACCTTTACTGAAGAGATAAGTACATGTGTCTTTTTCATAAGGAAAAAAATACACGACATATTTAAGAGGTTAAGGATTTGTCCACAACTATGTATTCAGCAATTTTGCAGAAAAAAACCAAGAGCGGAAATGGAAAATCCTAACAGTGAGAGTCTTGCTCTGATGACTAAACAGTATGTTCTTTAAGGTAACACATTGCCGTTGAGACCAAAACAACACCAAAATTTTGTGTGAGCCAGAGTTTGAATGGATGCAAATGACTTTACACAGTACTTTGCACACAGTAGGTGCTAAATAACTACTGAATAAGCTACCCTAGTGGTTCCCAGTCTGGCTGCACATTCAGACCCCTGATGTCTACCCCAGACCAATCACAACATAGCCCCTGGAGGGAGGAAACACTCCTGCTTCAAACGTCCAGCTGATGCTCTTGAGTCTTTCCTCTCCCTTCTTCTTTCCCACACGTGCTTTGCATCTCTCACTTATTTCCAAATTTCCCAACTCTGCTGAAATTTTACAGCACAGTTGTAAACTTCAATTCTCACCCAGGTATAAAAAAAAATATTGCCCAGCATCCCACCTTAACTATCTCTCTCCATCTCTCCCCAGTACCTCTCAAAAAAGTTTGTGGAAGGAGGAGCCTATTTCTATCAGCACGTTTTCTCTGTGCTTAGTATCATTAACCTATTTGACAGCTTTGTTGTAACGTATGTTTTTCCTGGAATAACCACTAAGTGGCTCATGGTCTTTTGTCTTGTCCCTCTTTAATTAAAACTCCAGAGTACAACAGCTAATTCCCATTTGACCAGATTGTTTTAATGTACAAAACTCCACCATGGCTACCCTTTTCCTCTGATTATGGACCAAGGTCACTTGAAGGTTACTCTAGGGTATTCATGATCTGGCCTCTCCCTCCATTTCCCTTGCGGCCGCTTCTCAGTTCCCATTAGAAATACTGAGCTCTCTGTGGCTCCCGTGTATATCTTTCTTCCTCCTCCAGTTCTGATATTCTGCCATTATTTCTGCCCAGACCACCCCCGCTTTCCTCACCTGGTTGTATCAACTCATTCTCTAAATTTCAGTCTAGACATTGTCTCTAGGACAACTTTACTCAGACTTAGTTTGGCTTCGTCCCTCTCCGCAGACCGCACAGGGAACCAAGTGGACGTCGGCCTGGCTGGAAAGGAGAATGGGGACAGTTATGGAGGGTGTTGAAATTGGGAGTTTTATCAGTTAGGAACTTGGGAAGCCATTGAGTGTTTCTGGGCAAAAGGGTGATAAACATAGTCCTTTGCTTTGGAAAAGCTGAGCTTCCTGTTTTAATAGGTTTTATTATTATTTAGGTCAGAAGATGACTGCCATTGAAAAAACAGTTGTTGCTTCTCTCAGTTCCCATGAGGAAAAGGCACCACATCCAGGGAGAGGGGAGCACACAGGAAAGTGCCGGGTTGGTCAGGAGGCTCAGAAGGGAAAACTGTGGGAAAGAGCCTTTATTGTAGTTTTTGTGGGAAGGAATAGGCAAGGCAGGCTTAGGAGGATTAAGGTTGACTATTTTGAATGATTTCAGGGGGCTTTGGTGCATAGGGGCCTTACCAAGATGCTTGGTATCTGACCCAGGTGTAATTAGGGCAGGTGGATAACAGCTCAGAAATCAAAAGCCCAGTAAAGGAGGTGGTGGTGGGTTTGTGCTTTGGATCATTAGTTGGTTTGCATTTGAAAGGCGTGCTCCCTGCTCTCAGGGCAAGGGGGTGGGGTGGGGTGGGGTGGGGGGTTGTTTACTGTCTCTAGGACTTGGAAAACCTTGTGGGGAGACAGTCCCTTCCAGGGTCAATAAGACCCCAGATATCAAAGCATCAGATAATAAAGTATAAAATTCATGGTAACCCAGTTGGCTCTGTGATGCTTTGACATTACATTAAGAGAACTTTGGGGTAATGATAGAAGAGACCTGTCAAGATTAGGACATAAGTTGCCCCCAACAGCATATAAAACATTTTATTAGGAGAGTAGAAAGAAGGAATACAAGTCGAAGCTTAAAGAGTCCTTGGAGGATGGCCCATACTAAGTTTCCCACTTGTATGGCATTAGCCAAAAAAATAAATGAAAATTCTGGGATCTCTAGCAATATGGTGGAGTTATAAAGTATAATATATATCTACACACACATATTTATATAATATCTTGCTGTTTTTCTTGAGTCATGTTGGAAAGTCCAGCAGTTATGTGGTGGAGGGCATGTGGTTGGTAGTTTAGTAAAGTATATGTAAAGATTAGTGACATTTGCTTGTGACCAAGGGAAAAGGGTGGTCATATTGGTCATGGCTGGAGACACAGGGCAGGGCTGGAAGTAGTAATGGAAAGTCTGAGGGGGCAGTAGGAGAACTGACTCGAGTGGGTAGTCCTCTCCCCAGGAAGTCCAGTGGTTGACCTTCAGGACATAGTTGTCTCCTGGGAAAAGCAAAAATTCCCGTTGATTTTTAGAATGGCACAAATAGTAGTAACCTGATTCAGGTAGGAGAGCAGGGGTGTGCGTTTTGACAGGGTGCAGGGACGATATTAGGATCATGGACTAAACAGACAGTAAGCTCAGGAAACATATCAGAATCCATTATGTCACAGGAAGAAAATCAGTCCATGTCCTGTATCCAATTCATCAGTGTCTGAGGAGTGGCAGTTCACGGGTGTCACTGGGGCAGAGGTTTCAGTGTCCAGGGCAGAGTCAGCCTCAGTGCAGGGGCCAAAGCCATCTCCAGCCGTGAGGTCTTAGGCTGGGGTAATATCAAGGGGGTTGTGGGACTGGGAAACCTTTTCAAGTAAATACCCACTCCGGTTAATGGGGGGTCTTGTTTTGTGGCTCTATAGGATCATAAAGAGGCTGGTCCACTTGTGTGATTTGAAGGCAACATTGGGCCTGGGATCTTGACTTGTACATTTTATTTATTTATTTATTTATTTATTTATTTATTTATTTATTTATTTAAACACACCATGATTATATTTTAACACAGAACCAAAATAAAAAAACACCATACTAAATTGGTGGCAATAAAACATGGTATTTCATGTGCATTGTATGACAAATGGTTACCATCCTTAGTCATAAATGGGTTCTTAGAAACTAGTAACAATGACACTGGTGTTCCAAGGGAAATGAAAAAAAAAGAAGAAGAAGAAGAAAATGAAATAGCACAAGTGAGTAGTAAGGATTAAGCATATATGAAGATGACTGAGTTGAACAATAACAGAAGAAAAGCAATTTCTTTTTAATATCATATCACCAAAGATTAAAAATTTAACATTTGTACAGTTTTAGGAAACAAACCCACATAAACAAACACTGGGGCCAAGACTGATGAGGACCCATCTATATAGTAGGGGGAAATCTGTAGTTCAGACTCAAAATATAAATTTTGGATATCCTTAGTACTAGTGGTCCCAATTCATTGGAATTATTTCAACAAATTAGTTAGCTTGTTAATATCTTTTAAATCAAGAGAGCTGTGGCTGCACGGCTAGCAAAGATGACTTTGGCATCCTTGATGCTGTCATAAAGGACTGTCAGAACCGACCGGCACCACTAACGCTCCCATTAGGGGTGAACAAATCTAAAATTTTCCAACAGTACAAGGTTGGTTTAGAAAGGTGGTGAGAGGGGTTTTGTTGCAGTTAAGTTTTAAATCATATGGCCTGATCTGAGAGTATTTTGTTAATAGGGTGTCAGGTTGCATCAATTAAAATATCTGTGCCTGAGTTTGGGGCTCCATGTTTAGTCTGTAGCCAGTTCCTATAAGGCCTGTTGCCTCGGTTGTTGGTTTTGTTGGTGATAGGCTATCTGATGAGGTCTTTGGGTTGTAAGGTCCTGTAGCATGTGGGCCTCAGTATCTGCCCACACATGTCTGGTTGAAGCAATGGCTTAACTGGACGGTTTGGGCCCCTGGAGTACAAAACAGTGAAAGTACACAGCATAATCGGAATGAGACCAACAGTCAACAGAACGGTGTGTAGCTGCATTTGACAGTTTTTCTGTAAAAGTTTGAAACATTTCCTGACTCTGTTTTTACCCACTGGGTGGTTACCAGACCATCCCTTGTTGTTTTCAAGTGGCTCTACACATAGGAGGTAACCTTCCTGTCTAGGTTGTCTTAACCGACCTCTTTGGGGTCTGGACCCACCTCCAGGAGACGGACAGTGGCCTCATCAGTATTTTTGAGGCTCTGGGTTTTGAGCATAAGGCCCTCAGCCTACTGGTAAAGGCAGGGCTTCATAAGGTCCTTGTGCAGCATCTGGGTGTCTTACATTCCCGAATCAATTGCATGACCTCCTCACTCCCCCTTTCCTTTTTCATTAGCATTGTGCACTGGTGTCCAACAGCCTGAATCCGTGTTCCCCCCTGGGTCAGAGGACAAAGTGGGAGAGCAGCAAGGCAAGCAACAACATGAGTTTATGTTCAGAACCACACCTTTTGTGGGCGCCATGCCATGGTCCCCGAGGTGAATGCCCTCACTCTGACGCCACATATGGCTCCAGACACTTGGGTGCCTATGAGATGCACACACCCTCTCTCAATGGGGCAGGTGACATATCTGCAAAAACAGCAACTCAGCTTACCTCTCGCTTGTCAGTGTCACCTGGTGAACTGGTCAAGCCAGTCCCATGGCACTTGAAGGGAAGTCATATCTCAATCCCTTTGGAGGATCCTATTATAAGCTAAGTTCATCAATAAAGGTGTATCCCCAAGAGTGTCATCTAGAAGCTAGGCAATGAACTCAGCTCAGCCTAGAACCCAGGGATGTTTCGAGTTCCGAATTCAGGGTGGGAACTCATAGCAACACTGGCAAATGCAGCAAACAGCTGTTGCAGCCACAGCCCAAGTGTGTGCCAGGAAGCAGTGGTGACTTCCAGGTGACTGCTGATGTCTGGTGGAACCAGTAAGCCAAGAGCAGTTTAGTAGCATAGCATTTCAGTCTGAGGCCAAACCTCAGAAAACTGCAAGTTTAAGGGTTTCTCCAAATCACCCTCAGGTTTGGTAATTCACTAAGAAGACTCTTAAAGTTTATTGAAAGCTACCCTACTCATGGTCGTATTTGGTACAGGGAAAGGATACAAATTAGAACTAGCTAAAGGAAGAGACACATAGGATGGAGTCTAGGACAGTTCCAAGTACAAAGCTTCCATTGTCCAAAAGACAAGGCACCCTCCTGGTACTGATGGTGACAATGCCAGAGACTCCCATGAACCTCAGTGTTCAGAGTTTCCACTGGAGTGTCCTTATGTAGGCATGGTTGATTGGTAGATCTTTTTCCAGTTTTATAGAGATGTACAGTTGACCCTTGGACAACCCAGGTTTGAACTGTGCATGTCCACTTATATGTGGAGTTTCTTTCAATAAATAATTGGATTTTTTTTGAGATTTGCAACAGTTGGAAACAACTTGCAGATGAATCATGTAACCTAGAAATATCGAAAAAAATAAGAAAATATTACGTATGTCACAAATGCATAAAATATATGTAGATACTAGTCTATCCTTACATAAGCATAAGGTGAGTGATATTTAAAATAAAAGTAATAATGTGTTAGTTTTCTTACTGTTTTATAACTTTGCTTTCAAAGAATTACATTAGCATACGGTATGCCTCTCTGTCTTATAATTAGAGAAACTGCATATCACTGTGTTATCCCAGGTGATACATTTTTAGAAAATGTAACAGTGTTTCCAATACTGTATTATGAATATGTATTACTATGTGCCATAAAATGTTTACAATGGTTTATTCATTAGCATATAGGCTAAGCTGAAGTAATTGTACCGATTTCTCTAGGCTACTATGAAGCAATCATATTGCTGTTTCTACATTATCAATGCATGAATGGTTACACCTGTAAATAAATATGAATTTTTTTCACATTATCTTTTTATTTTTGATGTCTAGTATTAGTAATACGTATAAAGTCTACTGTGTTTTGTATTATATAAGACAATATTGATGTAAGTACTGACAGATGATTTGTCTTGTAAACAGATGATGTTAATTTACTGTATTGATAAATAAGTACAATACTGTATTTTATCTTCCTTATGATTTTCTTGAGAACACTTTCTTTTTCTAGCTTACTTTATTGTAAGAATACAGAATATAATACATATAACTTACAAAATATGTGTTAATTGGCTGCCTACCTTTTCAGTAAGGCTTCTGGTCAACAGCAGGCTATTAGTAGTTAAGTTTGGGGGGAGTCAAAAGATATATGCAGATTTTTGACTGTGCAGGAGGTTGGCACCTCTAACCCCTGCATTGTTCAAGGGTCAATTGTAATTGGCATACAGCATTGTATACGTTTCAGGAGTTCAACATAGTGACTTGATTATATATATTGTGAAATGATTACCGCAATAAATTTAGTTAACATCCATCATCTCATAAAGATAGAAGAGATTAGGATTGACACATACACACTACTATATATAAAATAGATAACTAATAAGGACCTACTGTACAGCACAGGGAACTCTACTCAATACTCTGTAATGACCTATATGGGAAAAGAATCTAAAAAAGAGTGGATATATGTATATGTATAACTGATTTACTTTGCTGTACACCTGAAACTAACACAACATTGTAAAGCAACTATATGCCAATAACAATTAATTTAAAAAATAAAGTGAATGAGGCTGGATAGGCCTAAAATCTGAAGAAAAAAAAAAAAGGTACAAAAGAAAAAGAAAAAAAAACATGCTTTTTCCCTTGTGAGAACTCTTAGGGTTTACTCTCTAAGCAGCTTTCAAATCTACCACACAGTGGAGCTAACTGTAGCCATCATGCTGTACGTCACAACCCCAGGACTTAATTATCTTCTAACTAAACGTTCGTACCTTTTGACCACTTTTATCCAATTCCCCCACCTCCACCCCTGCCTCTGATAACCAGAAATCAATCTTCTTTCTTTTTTGTTTTATGAGTTTTGGGTGTTTTATGGGTTTTGCTTTTTTCTTTGTTTTAGATTCCACATGTAAGTGAGATCATACAGTATTTGTCTTTCTCTGTCTGATTTATTTCTCATAGCATGATGCCTTCAAGTTCCATCCATGTTATTACAAATGGCAAGATTCTCCATTTTTATGGCTGAACAATATTCTATTATACATATAAGATAAATAAGTTTTTTATCCATTCATCTGTGGATGATGTACACTTTGGTTATTTCCATGCCTTGGTTCTTGTAAATAAGCTGCTATGAACACAAGGGTGCAGATATTTCCTGACATAACGTTTTCATTTTCTTCAGATATAGTCCCAGAAGTGGAATTGCTAGATCATAAGATAGTTCTATTTTTAGTCTTTGAAGAACCTCCATATTGCTTTCCATAGTGGTTGTACCAATTTACAGTCCTACCAACAGTGCACAAGCATTCACTTTATCCACATCCTCAGCATTTTTTCTTACCTTTTTGATGGCTAATCTAACAGGCATGAGGTGATATCTCATTGTAGTTTTAATTTGCATTTCCTTGATTGATTGATGAATTGCCCATGTGGTTGAACTCAATCTTCAGTCACCCCTTCTCTACTCTGTGGCATTAGAATCATTAAACTCAGTTACTAGGTGTGGTCCAAGGGACCTACTATGAATAAAGAAGACACACCTATCACTTGGGAAATCCAAGGGTTTAGCGGTTACCTCTCAACAGTCAGTGGAAAGGCTAGGCCTCTCTTTGGGTGAGGTCAAATTCTTTATTACACACATACGGACTTAGAAAAGTTCTTTAATATTTTCAAGCTTCAGTTTACTTGTGTATTAAATGAGGACGATAATAATTTCTACCTCATAGGGTTGCTATGGTGATGGAAGGAACTAATACATATCCCTCACACATATTAATTGCAATATAAATGGCAAGCTGTTACTACTATTCCACTTTGTTTCCTCCCCTCAAAAATTATCATTAATTTACTTATGTGCTTTCAATGAACAGTGAGAAAGGAGTCAATTTGATCAGTTCATTTCCACTAGTATTAGGGAGAAACGAGAGGGCAAGAAGTGAAGAAAACTGGCTTTAATCCCCAATATGACTAGTTTTGAGTGTCTAGCTAATTTGAAGATTTCTTCAAGCTCTAAGAGTCCGTGGTTCTCTGGACTTTGTGGTGGTTCGTGAGGTAGGGAAAGAAATGCTTAAGAGAAAGACTTGAATTCAAATTCCAGCACCTCCGTTTGCTAATCATATGAGCTTAGACAAGGTATCTGTTCTCTCCTTGTCTTAGGTTGCTCATCTGTAAATGGGGAAAAATAATGACTACTTCAAAGTATTGTTAAATTTAAAAGAAATAACATACTGAAAAATACCAAGCATTGTGAATTGCACATAGTAGGGGCCCAATGAATATCAATTTAAAAACTCATCCAACAATTAACCTCTTCCTTGGTACCAGATACTGGGAGTTGGGAATAGCACAAAGATGAATAGGTTTGAGCCCTATCCTCAGAAATGCCCATTGTCCAGTAATAGAGATAGGCAGGCATCATATAGTTGATGGATCCAATTTTGTCTCTTTGTTCTTTCAAATGTAAATGATTGATAACCCCTAAATATATAGCTTTTTCTTCTCTAACCAATTCTTGCATCTTAGTAGATCTTCGGAATGTTTAATCAATTTAATTCA
Source organism: Balaenoptera ricei (assembly GCF_028023285.1). Lineage (NCBI taxonomy): Eukaryota > Metazoa > Chordata > Mammalia > Artiodactyla > Balaenopteridae > Balaenoptera > Balaenoptera ricei. The sequence continues at coordinate 190,377,367 of NC_082639.1, read as the reverse complement.
AATAAATAATCCTCTAATAATAAAATGTCAGGATCCATGGCGCATAGGAAGGTATTCTTTTGAAAAGGAATCTTCGATGGCTCCTTACTTGCTGACAAATAGACTCAAGTGAATAAATCATTTGTTATCCACCCTCTTTTTCATTACACAGGACTGCTAGACACATTGGGAGCTCAAAAGTACTAGGTTAGTTGAATGTTAACATTTAGATGTATGACTGTGGTTGTGAATAAATCATTAAAAAAAAACGATGACAACATGAATTAAAAGAGATTATGGCCTTAGAACTGCTTTTAATTTCCAATATGATCTGGGTGGGTCTCAGCCATTTTTTCCCTCAGTTTTCTTTCTTATGAAATGAGACTATAAAATTTAATGATATCTAGGTCTCTGCCTTATGTTATTCTGAATATTAGTGTAATGGAGCATGAACAAAACATGTGTAAAACATAGGTTTGAAGAATGTAACATATACATTATATATTACATACATAATTATAATTTTTACTAAGATTTGCAATACTGATTGGATTTCTTAGCTATAAAAGTTTTTTGATAAGTTTATTTTTTTCATATATTGCTCTTTTGTTAGAAATATTACTGATTTTTTTACTTTACTGAGGTTAAAAATATTACCCATTCCACAGAGACATGAAAGTAAAAATTTTATGGTTTTCTCTTCATTTTTTTCACTGTTAATTACCTCAGAACCCCAAAATACGCCAAATTTCACAACATTAATATGCTTGTGCCTAAAATTAACTAATTATTTAAAAATAGCTCCTTGCATTTTTCCTTGACTTTATTTATTTAAAACTATGTGTTTTCAAAAGAACATGAGGCAGATGATAAACACAAATGAAGTGCAATAAGATGAAATTAGAGCAAGTGTGAAATGGGTTTTGTTGCTATTGTAGAAGTTTTCCCTGGCTTACATGACCATTCCACTTTTTATTGCCAAATCTGGTGAAAACAATACAAATAATATCCAACATTGGAGGTGGGGTGGTGGTGGTGGGATGAATTGGGAGATTGGGATTGACATATATACACTAATATGTATAAAATGGATAACTAATAAGAACCTGCTGTATAAAAAATAAAATAAAATTCAAAAAAAAATCCAACATCTATTGGGCATTTACCTATATCTGTGCCAGACACTGGGCTAAGCATATGACATGCATTATGTTACTTACTCCTCGTTGTAGTAGGCGTAGTTCGTTTATAACATTATCCCCAGTTTTCAGATGGGAAAACTGAGTTAGAGAGATTATGTATTTCATCTAAGGTCCCGAAGCTGTGAGGGGCATAGTTTAAACTCGGATTTATCTAATGTCAAAACACGCCCTTACCCTCTGTATATAGTGTTCTTCCTCAAAATGTATTTCAGAAAGACAATGGCAAACCTCTTGCATACTTCTATGTGCCTAGCACTGTTTAGCACATAGCAGGAAGAGAAAAGTCTAACCCAGGAAACAAAACCTTGAAGACTTAATGATCTAGCTGGAAAGAGAGAACTAGCATGTATGACATTGGAAAAAATTGATGCTAATATGTGTAGTAATTGCTATTTAAAAAGTAGTACAAATGCTGAGAAGGGAAGTCAATGTCTATGCAGCCTCCCACCAGCCAAATTTCCCATTTGCAAGGCAGCTTGCCATCACCCTAGGCGGGATCCCTTTTTTTGATGCATCAAGGACATTTCTTTTCCTTTATCCTGTCACATTTACGTTTTTCTTCTCACGTGTTGGGAAATAGAAAAGCAACATTTTGCAGAGGGAGATGGAATCCCCAATCTAACAGCTATGTCAACATTTTAAAAGTATCTGTATGTCATGTGGCAATTACTCACAGTTGTAGAAAATAAGCATTATCATATTCAATTTAGAAAATGAAAACTGAGAAGATAGAAGCTACTTGGTCAAAAATCACCCAACTAAGGAGTGGCAGAAGAACGTTAAGCTGGGTCTTTCAATCCCATGTCTGATGGCACTAAACTGTCTTTGAACAAATTGATTGCAGTATTCTTCATAAAATAGATGAATCTATGTCTTGTGTTACTACAAAATCTTCCTTCATTTGCAGGAGATCCTCTGTATTGTGATAAATCTCTCTCCTCTAGACCCTCATGGCTCCCTAGACAAGCAGCAAGCACCCAGGCATTCTGTGTCCACCTGGAAGGTGGCTTGTGCCTTTCATATGGAACAGTTTCTCCAAGACCTTCATGAGCAGCTGCTTCAGTCCTGAACTGAAGGGGTTTAGAAACGCTGGATTCCAGCTCTTCTGCTAGCAAGTTACACCCTGCATGACAAGGGTCCAGGAGCTTGCAAACTGCCCACAGACTCATCCTCATTTGCACTGATGCATTGATCTGCATCTAAGGGGGAGGGTATTTATCCAGAACTGATCATCCAATTCCCACCAGTTTTCTGCAGATAGAACATTAATGCTCTTACCTGTCTTTTAAGTAGATTGTGGGAGTGTGCTGCAGCAGTACCAAAACCTCGGTAGCAATATTACAGGCATCCGTGAATCGACTTTAAATGAATTTCCCTTTCTGAAATACATTTTTTGATTTTCTTTCAAACAGAACCAGGTAGAAGTTGGCAATGGCTTTATTTACCAGAGTCACAAAATAAATCCTTTCCCATACAGACTTTCACAAGTCCTAATCCTTTCCTTTTATGAATCTAATCAAGCCCATCCATTGACAGAGAATTCCTATGCTCTGCTGAAAGTTCAGATCTGGTTAGATTTTTTTACACATTTCAAAGCAGAAAGCACATGTTCTTTGGAATCTGATAAACGTAGGGTAAATCCCTGCTCTGTTACAGTCAGCTGTCACTTAATTTCTTTAAGGCTGTTTCTTCATCTGATGACTGGAGATAAACTACCTACCTTTGGGGGTTACATGAGGATTAAATGAGATAATATCCATTAAGCCCTTAGCTAGCACCCTGCTTAACAAAGAACAGAATAGGTTAAGAAAGCATATAGTAGCTCTTACTGTTTTTCCCTTTCTGCATAACTTTGAATTATTTAACCTTGCTAACTCTGTAACTTTTTAAACTCAGTGTTGTGCAAATGAAATGAAGTATGCAGAGGAATACTTTTTTGTAACAGGTTAAACTGAATAATCTAATCATAAACCAACTTTATTCTTTCTCACTATTTCTTCTTTACATAAACACTGTCAAAGTTTCCTTCCCCTCCCAAGATGAAATCCTGGACAAACGACAGAGACATTCTAGGCTTCGACGTGTTAAGAAAGGTCAGCCCTAAAGGTTCCATCTCTCAATCAGTTTGGAGGAGTGTTTTCTCCTCTCCTAGTTCCTGCCAGGCTCAGGCTGGTGGGGCGTGGAGGGGTGGGCTGGGTGGTGATGGGCGGCTTTGCCATTCCCGCAGGGCATATCCTTCGATGCCTCTTCCCCTGCTTGCAGTCGGGGCAGGAAGAGAGATGCCTTAATAGTGTAGCTGCAGTCTGGCTTTTGTGACCTGTACTGTTTACATGCCCAGTTGCTCCATCTTTACAACTGTCTTACACGAGTGGTAGTTGAGGAAAGTCAAGACAGAAAGCAGTTTCTCTTTGAGAACTAGGATTGGCAGTTCCACAGTTTGGTTATCAAGAAGCCCATGGGATTCTTTAGGACCTCCTATTCTTCAGAATTCCTCTCCTGCCACTCCCCTATCCCTAAATTGCCCCTCCCCACTGGTAACCACTAGTTTGTTCTCTATATCTGTGAGTCAAGCAATCTGAATTTTTTTTTTTTTTTTTGGCTGCGTTCGGTCTTCGTTGCTGCACGCGGGTCTTCTCTGGTTGTGTCGAGCGGGGGCTACTCTTGGTTGCCGTGCTCGGGCTTCTCATTGCGGTGGCTTCTCTTGTTGCAGAGCACAGGCTCTAGGCGCGTGGGCTTCAGTAGTCGCAGCACGCAGGCTCAGTAGTTGTGGCTCGCGGGCTCTAGAGCACAGGCTCAGTCGTTGTGGCTCACGGGTTTAGTTGCTCCGCAGCATGTGGGATCTTCCTGGACCAGGGCTCGAACCCGTGTCCCCTGAATTGGCAGGCGGATTCTTAACCACTGCGCCACAAGCAATCTGAATTTTAGATGCCAGCTATTCAGTGAGTTATCAGGCAACATCACTGCCACGTTTCCCATGACCTTATGGGAGACTGGGTGAAAGCACAGCCCCTCCTTCTGGGTTAAGGGGGAGCTTCTGATTCCAGCTCCCTTGAGGTGGGCAACCTGATCCCCAAGCACATTTATCAGACAATCACACTTGTCTCTTCCCAACTAGTAAAGTTGACCATGTGCTCTACAACCCATTAATTTCACTCCTAAGTATATACCCTAGGGAATCTCTTATACACATACAATAATACTCATAGCTGCATTGCTTATAATAGAAAAAATGGAAATAACCCAAATATCAATAGTAGACTGGAAAATAAATCGTGGTATATTCAAATACGGGAATACTATAGAACAGAGGAAATGAATGAAATTCAGTTATATGTATCAATATTTTAAAATCTCAATAACATAATATTTAGAATAAGAAATCAATTATAGAATTCAAAAAAGGCAAAACAAAAGTATATACTATTTAAGGATATACTTATAAATGGTAAAGTTATAAAGAAAAGCAATGGAATAATCATCACAAAATGATAGTTTTAATATTATTACATTATAATTATAATATTATTAATAATATGAATATTATTAATGTATAAGAGATTTGGTGGAGAAGCGGAGGTGGGGATACAGTTGTAGAAGGACCCAGAGGGCACTTCTAAAACACTGTCAGTGCTCTTTATCTTAACATGAGTGATGGATGCACACGTGTTTGCTTCATTATTATTCTTTTAACAGTACATATACATTTTTACACTCTTCTATTAATTAAGATACTCCACAATTTAAAAAGCAGAGAAAAGAAGTTACAAGTACATGAAAAACAAAGATAAAACTTTGAGCAGACTTCAAGTATTATCCTTGGGATAAAGTTCTCAGAACATTATTGCTAAGTCAAAAGGCATGAACACTTCGGAAGGGTCAACATTTATACACACTTCGGCAGTACCCCTTACTTTAAGCTTTATTTTATTATGTATGCATTTATGTAAATTGCCTTCACTCTTCTGGATCAATATGAAGCCGGAATAAACCAATAATAAGTTGAGGTGCAAGTAGATGCAGGGAACAGAGCCCTGTTGCCTGTGGTGTTTTCCCAGCAGAAACAGAGATTTCCAAGGAGACATGCAAACGTGATGGGGGTGTTATCCCAGGATCACAGATCTGGAGCCTTCTCCAGGACTCTATGTAAGGGACCAGAAACTCTTTTCCTCTCCTGCCAATCCCTCCCCATGAAACCTATAATTCAAGTGAAAATAGCATCCACACTGCGAAACAGAGTAAGGGAAGTCTCGAGGGCCCATTCCAATCAGACTGTTGTGTGTCAGCCCCTACAATGTAGAAATTCTGGACCTGTCACTGGGCTCAAACTAAGGTTATTTAAGCCTTGTCTTATTTCTTGTGGTAGCTATAAACAAATTACCACAAACTTGGCTGCTTAGAAACATCACACACACACACACAAATTCATTCTATTAAAATTCTGGAAGCCAGATGTTCAAAATAATTTTTATCAGCTAAAACCAAGGTCTTCGCAGGCCAGGCTCCCTCTAGAGGCTGTAGGGCAGAATCCACTCCTTGTCTCTTCTAGTTTTGGTGGCTTTACTGGTCTTGTGGTTGCTTTCTCCTCTTTGCGTGAAATCTGCCTCGACTCCCTCTTATAAGGATGCTTGTGGTCACATTTAGGTTCCACGCAGACTATCCAGGAGAATCTCCATATCGCAAGATCTCTAACTTCATCACATCTGCAAAGACCCTCTTTCCACATAAGGTAACATTGACAGGTTTTAGGGATTAAGATCTGATTATCTTTGGGGACCAGTTTTCATCCTGCCATAAACCTCCAAGGTAAGGTGAACACAGTTTATATCTACTTTTATAACTCCTACTTCTGCTATGAACTCTTCTCCAAAATGTAATATGACCTGTGCTTCAGGGTCCAATTTAGAATCAATTAGTTATGAAAATATCCTTGGTCATTCTGATCCACACTGATCATGCCCTTCTGTGTGATTCACACCTCAATTAATATTTCAACCATTTACTAGTTTTTCATATTTAGGCAACTTACTGATTTGCACAATAGGCCAATGTTATCAACCTCAATGGATTGTTTTAAGGGTTAAAAGAAAAACCGTATATGGGGCCAAGAATTAAGTCTAGAACATGATAAACGCCCAATATAGTTTATTTTTTCCCTTCTATTAATCAAATTGTGCCTCCCATTTCATAGTTTTATGATAACCAGTCTTTTTCTAGAGAGAAATTATTTCTTAATGACATACTTTTTAATATGTACTTCATTGTTTTCCTGCCATGATAGCACACTGCTGAGATTAAAAATATTATTGAGAACCGACTGATAGATATCAAAGCATTATTTCCCCCCAAAAAGAGTAATCCCTAGTTTGTAAATAATGGCATTTCTGCAAAATGCCGCTTCAATTACAATGTTTTCTCTTTTGCTTTGTTTTTTAGTAAGAACTTGTAAAGAAAAAATATTCCAAGTTTTAATATTTCAAATTACATAGGATATTACATAGCTTAATCAAGTACATCTTTGCACATGTGGATTGATTCATTTTATATTGAAATATTACTTTAAAATCATGAGAATACAATAATAATTTTCTTTCCAGTTTTTTTTGATATTTTATCAAAACTAATATCCGTCATCGCTCTATAGCAATATTTGATTTTTTTTATCATGGTTTAGTTTTTCTATTTTTAAGGACACATTTATTCTATCATCACATCACGTTGTCAGAAGTATCACAAGAAATACTTCCTCTAGGATATTTAATTACTCGGCTTTAACACAAAGTCGAGCCGGGAGTGCTTGTGGGGCAATTTTTTATTGAAATATAACATATTTACATAAACATGTGTATATCTTAGATGTGCTGCTCAATGAATTTTCAGAAACTGAATGTGCTTGTTTAACCACCACCTCCACCAAGAAAGAGGGAATTGCCAGCATCTCAGAACCATCTTGAAGTCACTCCGGTTATTATTCTCTTGCCCAAGGATGACAGCTCTCAACTTCTAAAACCGTAGCTTGGTTTTGCCTGTCTTTAAGCTTTTATTACAATGAAATTATATTGTATTTCCTTTGTTGTGTGTACCTTCCTGCTTGACATCATGTTTGGGAGATTGATAACGGTTTTGCTTATGGTTGTAATTAGTTCATTTTTATTGATAGGTAGGGTTTCACTAGACTTTTGAACATTTTGGTACAGGAATTTGGTAAGCATGCATATACTTTTCTATCAGGGCAATCCATCCCTAGAATTTGTGTTGCTGGGTCACATGGTATACATACACTCAGCTTCAGAAGACACTGCCCGACAGCTTTCCTAGGAGGTTGTATGAACTTATATCTCATGCTGGCAATGTACAAAACTTAGAGTTGTTACAGAGCCTCAGCAACATCAAATATTGTCTGTATGTCGTTTCATCTTAGCAATTCCAGCGAGGTAGTAGACATAGAACACTGTAGTTTTAATTTGCATCTTATTAATAAATGACAAAGATGAGTACCTTCTCCTATATTTATGTGAATTGCTTAAGTGTTTTGCTCATTTTCCCACTAGGCTTTCTGTCTTTGTTGGTTTGTAGGTGTTCTTTACATAGCCTAGACATGATTTTTGGTAGGGTAAATATCTTCCTTTTCTTTTCTATTAATTTAGTCACTTGACAAACAGAAGTTATCAATCTAACTTTGTTTTTTAGTTTACAGCTATTTTTGCATGTCTTGTTTAAGAAAAATCATACTATTTCAAAGTCATGGAGATGGTCACCCATGTTTTCATCTAAAACTGTTATTGTTTTACCTTTCACACTTATATCACAGTTAGTTTTAATTGAGTTTTGTGACTTGGGTGAGTAGAGGTTAAGATACTGTTTTTCTTTTTCTCGAATGGATAAACAATTGATGCAACACCGTTTATCAACCAGACTATACATTTCCCATTGCACTGTGATGTCACTTTTATGAAAAATTAGGTTGGCCTATATGTATGGGTAAAAGTGCTTTTTAAAAACTATTTTAGTGATTATATCAAATATATACAAACTTAAAGAATATAGTACTGTATAGTAAACCCATATTGTGCATCACCCAGCTTCAAAAATTATCAACTCATGACCAGTCACTTTTCATATACACCAACACATAATTCCTCCTACAAATCCCAGAGAGTATATACTTTTATCCTTTGCTATTTCCATATATCTTTCTAAAAGAGAAAGTCTCTTTTTATAACATACTATAATATTATTATGTTATCATCACACCTAAAAACAAGAAAACCCCTTAATACTATCAAACGTCCATTTAGTGCTCGGTTGCTCTGATTGTTTTATAAATTTTCAAGGAGGTTTTTGTACAAATTAAAATTTAAACAAAGTTTATGCATTGTAATTGGCCGATAATCTTCAGTCTCTTCTTATCGATGGTTTTCCCCTTCTCTTTTGTGTGTGTTTTCCCCATAATGTATTTGCTGAAGAAACTGGTTCATTCATTCTGTAGGGAGCCCCATATTTTGGATTTTGTTATTTTAAACAATGATTATTTCCTATTTAAACATGACATTTTTTTTAAATTCCTGATTTTTTAGATACTGAACCAAAACAAGTTATCTCCATATCACCCAAGTGAAGAGTGCCATTTGAAATTTGTGCTAATAATACCTAATGCTTATATAACAAAGGTATCTATTTTTATCAACAATTTGTCTAAATAAGTATCTTCACTGGGTTTCTGTATAACAAGATTTTTCAGCCATGGCACTACTGACATTTTAGACTGGCTGGTACTTTTTTGTAGGGGCTATTCTGTACTTCTGGGGTTGATTAGCTGTATCCTTAACCTCTTTACTCTGGATGCCAGTGGCAGCACCCCGCCAGCCAGCTGTGAACACATAAAACACTTATTGTCATTCAGGCACTGCCCTTGCTTGCTGTTATTTTTTAATTCCTCCTCTTTTTTTGCAATCTGTCACCTAATTTGTTGTAAGTGTCTTGAGAACAGGACCAGTGTCTTCATTTATGAATTAAAGTTACTGATCATTGCTCTGTCTTCTTTATAGGGCCATTACAAGGACCAAATGAAATAATGCTCAAAAAAAATCCCTTTGACGACTGAAGTCCTAGTAACAACGTGAGCCATTTTTAGATCTTTTATTTATTGGTGTTTCTCCACTGTATCCAGCGGGGTCCAGTTCACTACATGGCCACTGACTCCATTTCAAACCAACATTTTTGTGTAGCCTTCAATGTTTTTCCCACGAATCCTTCCTTCCCTCCTCACGAAAAGTAACCAACTTTTCTTCTTGACTTGATTCCCACAGTTTCAAGTTACAGTCTCCCCACATCATCTCCCAGCTTCACATGCTGCCCCTTCTCTCGTTCCCATGTTCTACCTCCTTATTTCTACTCCGCTAACCTACCCTCCCACTCCCCTCTCCCTAAACACACTCCCACTTCAACCCTCTTAATTTATACCTTCCCTTTCCTTTCTATGCTAGTCAAGTTTTATCTGATAATCTCTGAAAGCCTCTTGATATTTTTCTCTCTGCATCTCGTAAGCTTCTACAATCATTCTTTGTGCCACATTACTTTTGAGAAAAATTACTGTCTCAACACAACAAATCATTTTTGAAAAGATAAGCAAGACACGGGTCCTGCTCTGGAGAAGCCGCAGGAGAGAGACTGAACAAAATAATTTCTGTGTCAAGAGGTCAGGTTGGAATGATACCTCTATAATGTCTTGTGAGACTCGCAGAGGAAGCAAAAATCTTTGCTTTGGGGTCGGTGAAGTAGATCCACAAAGTGGTGCTTCCATTGTGTCTTGGAGGGGACTTCTTACCTGTGGAAGAAGTAGGGAAGAAAATTCTAGGCCCATCCTTCCATCATCCCCCTGATGTTCCCACTTCTCACCTTCATCCTGGCATTAATGTTTCCTAACCAGACTTTCTCTGACTTAGCAATAAGATCAATTACTGACTGAGGGTCATGGTCCCCACCCTACATTTTTTACTCATCACCATATAACTTGAAAAACAAAAACACTGATAAACCTACTTACAGATTTGTCATTTCCTACCAGATACTCACAATAAAAACATAACTTAAGTGCTTGACGAAATGTGGAAAGATCAGCTTATATGTTTTCCCAGCTTACTGAGAGATAAGGGTTATTAAAGGAGGAACTTCTCCGTTTTGCTGAATATTTCTCTGTAGATAATACATCTTTCCTGACGTCCGAATACAGCATTCTGTTCTTCACCACCCACTCTGACCAAGTTGAAATTCCAGATTCATTTTGCGTGTGGTTTGACCTTCCTTGTTCAGGACAGGACAGCCATCTAGTACGTGAATGGGAGGCGTGAAAAGTTCCGGATCAGCATCCGGCAAACCAGGGCAGGGACTGGCTTTGCTCCGGCCTTGAGGGCAAGTCCATGGTTGTCCAGCCTCTGGTCTCACCCCCAGCCTTTCTCATCATGCACGCAAGTGACATACATGACCCGGTGAAGCATATCTGTGTAGAGTCTGTGGTCACGGGGACAGATGGTGATGTGTCAGCTGCCTCCTCCGCTTGCCAGGAAAGGCCCAGAGTTCCTTGTTAAACAATGTGCCATCCTCCCACTGAGCAGAGACTGCAAGGCAGCTGCAAATCCCTTTTCCTGGTGGTCACAGGATCCCAAAGGTGGCAGAGGATGACTTTTCACCCTCCCGTGCATATAATTAGCACCCCACAAGAATGAAAGTTTGAAAATTTGACAGAGCCTAAAAATACCTTAAGTTACTTTCAACGACACCTCTTTTTTCTATGTCTGAAGCAGCAGAAAAGTAGCTGGAGATAAAATATTGCATTAACTGACAACGAAAATCTAGTCATTGATTTATTCCACCTCATTTTTCTTAAATGAAATGAGTGTTAGGTAAACTATATGCTGAATAAACTCTAAAATATTTGCACTTATATTTTTTTCACGTAGCTACTAAACCAAAATAATTTAATATGCATTTGCTTAGTCCCAATTGAGAGCTGATGTATTCAGAGATAGTGCTTGAAACAAAGTTAAGGGTAAAAGACATAGTCCAGATACATACCATCACTTATAAAACCAAAGCCAAAATTATCTTGAAAATTACAAATCCGTTGGGTTATTTTTAGGGGCTGCCAAGAGGAAAACCCAGGGTTTGTACCATAACAGCAGTGCTTAGTTTTCCTGAGTCTGGAATGTAGTCATCAACCCAGCTGAAAATAGGCAACAGCCTCAGTGTGCCCTCAGACAGAGACGGCATTGCCCTCGGTGTGTGTGGACAAAAGACTAATTCTTGGTATTGTTGGAAAGAGTGGTTGCCACATCACAAACTGCTACTGTTCGAACTTTGCAGAAGCTGCATGCAAAATAAAATAAATAAAACAACCATCCAGCAAAAACTTTACACAATACCACTTCAATTTCAATGGCATCCCAACGTTTGACCAGGATAAATAGGGTTCATGCTTCGCAAGCATCCATATTTTTAAATTCAATCCATGAAACTCAGTATTCTTTAACTAATGGCATGAGATGGTGTCTCTTTGGAGAAAAACAAAAACAAAAATGAAAAACAGAAAACACAACACTTGAGGTCTTATTCTTACTCGAAAGAGAGCTTTGGAACCTATGGGACTAAACAAGCGAACAGAGCGCATTTGTTTGCTTCTTTCTTGCTAAAGTAAAAAAAAGCCTGCGTGGCTGATGAAAACGTTGATCTATAATAGAATTAAGTGTGGTCACATTTTTCTCCCCAAGCAGCTCAAATCAGTGACTTAGTAGCTGGGGAACTGTGTCTGAGGCAGGAGGGGACAGTCTTGAGGGGATGACTTGGCAATGATCAAGAATATGAAGGAATGGTAGGCCAGGTATGAGCCGTGAAATCGAAAATGCCTTTGACCGTGATACCACACATACACTGGACACCCCTCACCCCCTCCCTTCCCCTGGGGAGTGGGGGGCAGAAACACCCAGCTCTAGCAAAGGCCTTTTGAAACAGATGGAGCTGAGGCTGTGGCAGCTGACCAGCCCTGGCCACCATCAAGCCTATTTTAAATACACTGGTCTTCTGGAATTTCCTAGCTGTTGGAGGTAAAACGAATAAGGCCACAGACATATAAAGAAATAGAAAAAAATATAAAACAGGACCTCTGAGTGCAACCTAGTTGATTGGAGTCTACTTGAATCAAATGCACAAATGAGAAATGTAAATGTATTATGTATTATAGAAAGAATATCCTAATTAAGAAAAAAATAAAAGAAAGTGAGAAAAGAAGAAAACCAGAAAAGAGTATTTGGCTTGAAAGAGACATTCTCAGTTTCCTGCTTTTTAGTACCTTATCTCATTTAACCCCTTAATTTTCATTAAACCTTGTAATTTAGATATTATTAATTTTTTCATCAAATGAGAAAAAGAAAAAAACTCAGAAAGGTTGAATAACTTTCCCCAAGTCACACATATATAGATGAATGTAAGAAATATAAAATAGGAGCTTTGAGTGTAAAAAATGAAAGGGAAAAATTGGGTACAATTGTAAAAGAAGTGATATTAGAACTATTATAAAGATTGTCAAAAATATCCCCAAATAGAGAAGAAGGAGAGTGATAATGAGAGTTTACATAGAGAATTTGACTTTGAAATTGGAAGATGGTGAGTAGAATGTTGACAAAAAATGCAAATTCAAGGTGTGACATCCTAGTGGCCATAAACCAGAACTCTTCAGAAAACCTAACTGCTGACACAACCCTCAGGAAAAACCATTCCTCACCCCGCGGACATAGATGCTTCAGCGGTGTCCTTCAAAATGTGAGATGAACTCTAAAGTGGTGATTATCTCACAGTAAAGTTCTCCAGTGTTTTTATTGGGTATGTTTTTATCCAACATCTTACACATTTAGCAAAAACTGCTCTTATTATCTGCTAATACTTGTTTGTAAATAGAAATGGGAACGTTTAGTCTTGATTTTTGTTGGGTAAAATGTGGTGAAACTAGGAACCTAATTACTTGTAAACATTTTAAAAATAGTTTGGGAATGGATTTGAAATTGTTAGGTATGCCTGGCTGAGTCCTTTCTGGTTATCCCTCCTACTAATTTGGTGCCTCTAATTGGCAAGCATTTCCATTATGTAAATGTGGCCAGTGGAAAGGGTTAGGAGTTATGCCCACATTTTGCCTGTGAGGCTAGACATTGTGAATCTCGGTGCATTAAAAAGGAGTAGTTTCAGTCATGTGGCTGCTCCTTTGCAGTAGTAAAGTTATTTCTCACGACTGGAATACAAAACACTGATAGATTTTTTTTCTTCAAAGAAGAACAAGGCAAGTCCTGAGTCCATTTTACATTTTCAAGCATTTTGGTAAGGTTGGGGAAATGACAAATGTAGTTAGAATTTGGTAGCCAAAATCTTTTTCTGATCTCAACACTCATTTTAGTGTTATCAAATTTTCCCTGACTTCCTGGTTATTTATTTTATTTGTACATATCTTATTTTCCACCGAGTTTGGTACCAGTTAAAATTCTTTGTGGGCCGCGTAGTATTTCACATATAAGTAGTCTCTCAAATATTCATACTAAAAGAAGTGTAGATGCTAATGACAGATTGAGAATAATTTATTCCCTTTATTTAAAGGGGACCGTTATGATCGGTTTCAGTGTGATGATGTACAAAATAATAAACTAGGATTGGAGCTTCTTTCAAAAGTCAGATTATAAAACTTGAAGACTATGAAAGTGCTAGGAATCGTGACTCTCTGCATGTCTAAAATGATGAAAAAAAATAACCTATTTCAGGAGATGTCCTAGGAAGATATCTACTGAGAATAGGGTCAAAGTGACTGCATGATAAAAGAAAAGGAAAAGCGATACAATGTAGTAGTTTGAGGAAAGCAACACCTACCAACACTCTTGGTGGCCTTGGATCCATTGCATTCCTACGTATTTGTTTTAACCTCAACCCGAGAGCAGGACAGATGAGGAAGTGTGCAAAGACTCCCTTTGGGATACAAAAGGCAAAATCTCATGGACTTTAGACACCACTGCATACTTAGAGATGGGGTGATAAAGGGCAGGAGGGAGAATTAGGCTGCAATCAAAGTGAAGGAGCCACAGAGGCTCTACAGGGAAGCAGTTCTACTTCTCAGGAGAAGATGCCACCAGAAATAGTAGTATTGGTAAGTTCAGAGTCATTAACATTTACTGTCCACACACCATATTCCCTGAAAGCTAAAAATTGTAGAGGAGAGAAAAGTGAATACTATGGAGAGACAGGAGAATACCGTGGTTTTGGCCACCATGTAAAGAATGACTTAATGGCAGAAGTCATCTTTAATTAAACATCCGTTTCCTGTGTTGGAGATCCCAGTTTTACTTAGATCATTATGGTTTAGTGACTGAGGTTAATGCTGGAAAAGTTGCATATGTGGAATCTTCTCTTGCAGTCAAGTGATGAAAGGTGAGGCAAGAATCAGCTACTGCGCATTTTTCACATGTCGATAAAAAGGATATTTGCATGAAATATTGAAATGTAGTGATTTAACTGTAAACTGGATGTTCAGATCAAAGAGGGAATTGATTTGAAAACTTAGCAACATGCAGTGATCATTTATTTTCAGATTTCTGCAGTGTAATACAAAAAAAGTATAATGAATGCTAAAGACAGAATAATAAAGCCTTTGAGTGTACAAATGATTGAAACAAGACAAAAGACTTGTTATGTTGAAAAATGGATTGAAATTTGACAGCAAAACAATAATGAAAATCTTGTTTACATGACGACAATATGTTTTGTTTGAGTTTTGCTGGTTTAGTAAGTGAAGAATTCTAAATGGGGATAAGTTTTATTTCTGGACTCTCTAATCCAGATAATGATAATTTTAAAAATCACAGCGGTCAACATCTCATATACAAAATGCAGCTCTAGATCACTGGGAAGATGCATTTAAAAAATAGAATTAGTTCAACTTCAACCCAATATCACCATCAAAAATTAAGTAAAGTTAGAATTAGGTTTTACATTTTTTTTAGGACAAAGCTTTTCTTTCTTTCTCTTTTTTTTTTTTTTTTTTTTGGCTGCAGTTTGCGGCATGCAGGATCTTGGGTACCTGACCAGGGATGAAACTTGTGCCCCCTTCCTTAGGAGCATGGAGTCTTAACCTGTGGTCTGCCAGGGAAGTCCCAGGTTTTATATTTAAATGAACACAAATTATGAGTGGAGAGTTGGATGAAAGTTATTAAGATAATTTTAAAGTATTATGAAACTGGATGAATTGGGAAATATTTTAAAGCTGAAATTTATATGAAGGAAGTAAGCCATTACCTGTATACATATTTATATACACTATTCTATATGTTCAAGAAAATAAGTGATACCAAATGTTCAGTGTCCCTAGGCATCTTTTTAAGTGAAAAGTTACTCTTTCACATAGCATGGAGTTAAAATGCTGATTTGCTTTTGTTAGTTTGTAGGAGAAAGATGAGTGGTATTCTTTTATCTGTATATTTCTGAGGGTCTGTCCTTTTCACTGGGAAAATTAACCGCCAGCACTTACGTGCAGATAAAATGATTCTCCCATTCCCTTTCTCTTCATGAACTTCTCCTCTTCCTTATTTGCAATAAAATGCAGCATATTCTTCCAAAGGAGAAAGTTGAAATGGAATGATCAGAGTTATGTCAAAATCACTTTGAAAAATAAGGTGATGATATGCTCCACCAATACCTGATGCCACAAAAAAATCACAATGTTTATAAACATGTTGGAAAGCAGAAATCTGAAGACAAAACCATAGGTTTTATATGGCACCTTGTCCAACGTTAGTAATAATAATACCTCAATACACTTTTGATAGCACTGCTACCCTCTTTAGAAAATCTAGGAAAAGCAATTTTTTGAACACTTCTTCATTTCAAGATTCTGTGTTTCTAATTTTAGTAATAGATTTGGACAGACCAGAGTAATATGCTGATATGATCATACAGGTATCGACTGAATCTATAAAAGTGGAATTATGAACTTTCTGAATACATTAACTTTTAACATCATTTATTGAGGTATAATTTACATACAATAAAATCAGCTTTTCAAAATATACAGTTCAATGCAGTTTGCCAAATGCTACAATCAAAGCATAGAGCATTTGTATTACCCCAGACATTTCAGTTCTTACAATCAATACTCCGTTACCCTATCACCAGCTCCTGACAACAACTATTCTGTTTTCTGTTTGTAGAGTTTCCTACCAGCCTTTTCATGAATGTCATAAAAATGGACTCATACTGTGTGTTGACTTTTGTGTCTGGTCTCTTTCACTTAGTGTGATGCTTTTGACACCCATCCATATTGGTGCCTGTATCAGTAATTGCATCTCGTTGCTGTCATATTCTGTTGTAAGGATATACTACAGTTTACCCGTTCACCAATTGATGGATGCTTGTGTGTTTCCAGTTTTGGGTTATTGCAAATACAGTTGCTCTGAAAATTTGCTTACAGATCTTTGTGTGGATACATATTTTTATTTCTCTTCAGTGAATATCTAGAAGTTGAACTGATGGGTTATAAGGCAAGTGAATATTTTAATTTATAAAGAACTCTCAAAATGTTTCCAAATGGTAATTCCACTTTGCGTTTCTACTATGTATGACAACTCCAGTTGCTCTGTGTTTTTCCTAGCACGTTTTTCATTTTTATTACTTTACCTCACTTCATATATAAGAATCTTTCAATAGTTTATCTCCATTCCTTTCCTCTCGTCCTTTGTACAATTTTTGTCATACATTTTGCTACTATACATGTTATAAATTCCTCAATACATTGTTACTAGTTTTCTTTATTTAATTTAATTTATTTATTTATTTTTTTGCTGCACTCCGTGTGGCATGTGAAACTTCCCTGACCAGGGATTCAACCCGTGCCCCCTGCATTGGAAGTACAGAGTCTTAACCACTAGACCACCAGGGAAGTCTTCAGTAGTTTTGCTTTAAACAGTCAATTGTTCCTTATTAAGAATAAGGAAAGGAAACCTCTTTTATACTTACCTACATTTTTACAATTTCTAGTGCTCTTCATTCCTTTGTGGAAATTCATATTTCCAACAGGTATTATATTCCTTCTGTTTAAAAAATGTCTTTTAGAATTTATTGTAGGTTTAGTTTGCTAGCAAGGAATTCTCTCTTTTTTTGGTATATAAAAATGTGTTTATTTGGTCCTTAGCTTAGAAAGATTGTTTGCTGGGTATAAAATTCCATGTCAACAGAAGTGGAGAGAACATTGTGGGGGACAAGATGATCAGAGATGTCAACCAGGAATTAACACTGCAGAGAAACAGAAAGAGTGAAGAAAAAGAATAGGGTTTGTCAGTTAAAATATAGCTCACTGCTCCAAGATCCAAGAGGCCACCTGCAATCCTGGCCATGCATCATTTTCCATCTTCAAGCAATGTTGCTTCAAATCTCTGACTTACTGTTCTGCAACCAGAATGGAAGAAACTCTTTGCTCTTAAAGAAGTCAGGTGATTAGGTCAGTCCCCAAGCCCCCAACCTGCCCCTATAATCTCTTTATTTAAACTCAACTGATTAAGACCTAGGACACTAATTGCATCCTGCAATCCCTTCACAGAAGGACCTAGATTAGTGTTTGATTGAATACCTGGGACAAAGTGTGTATACGCCAGGGACAAGGAATCTTGGGGCTGAGGAGGTGGCTTATTCGAATTCTGCCCATGGCACACAGAGAAGGAACTGACCTCATTAAAAATGGGAAGTCAGGGATATTTTATTGGATAGAAAGTGATGAAACATTAGGGACACTTTTATAGAAAAAAGAGGAAAGTTGAAAAATTATCAACTGAAAATGAGAAGTTGAGAAATTAGAGTTATTCACCAAATGTGAAAAAGACAGGAATGAAAGTGGTATTTTGAGTTCCATAGGGTAGAACTGGTAATCAACATAAGTTAGTAAAGAAGTCCATTCTTCTCTGAAGATCTTTTGGAACCTGTCAAGGATGTAGCTAGAAGGAGTTAGGGGTTTATACTAGAGAGAATTCGAGCAGCTGAGGGACCCTTGGCTGTTACAGAAGCAAAAGTGTATGGCTAAATACATAGCTTAGGGTGATTAAGGGGTCAAGAAAAAGCAGAAAGCTCTGAAGGATAGGGAATAGGAAATAATTAATAGGAAAGTACTGTAAATCATAATGAGGATAACAAGCTCAGATATTTGTAAGAAATATGTGATCAAAAGCTAAAAGGTTGATTTTGGATTTAGATCTAAAATCAAAACACTGAAAATACAATTTTCCCCACCTGATGACCAAGTAAAAAGTGTGATTATATGATGATATATGGCTAAAGTAGAGGTGAGAGGCTTTAAAAATTATGTGGTTGGGAAATCCTGAAGCCAGGATGCCAGCTTTGGTTTTTAATAAAATGGTTGTAATGTCTACCAAACTTACTTATACACAGACAAAGCCAGAAAAGTCAAGAAGTCCGTTCAGGCTCATAAGAAAATAGGCAATAATCTTTGTGCCTTTTTTCTCCAGTTTGCCTACCTATAGAGGCAATCATTTTCAACAATTTTAGCTGATTGTTTTGGTATATAGTTTCATACTTTAAATAGAGGATTATATCGCTATTTCTTGACTTTTTGTCCCAGTTTAGGTATTACCTATTTCTTTTCCACTCCAGAAAAGATGAATTTTTGTTGTCTTTCACTCTCACGCCCTTTGCTCTTACCGCAAATATACACCACACACACACACACACACACACACACAATCTTCTCCCATCCTCTTCATATAGTTTACGTAATTTTGGTTACACCAATGTTTACATAATTATGAAGAAGTAAATGCTATTCTGACCCATATTGTACGCTAAAAATATTTTCCTTTTTTAATCAATTTTTTGTCCTCTAGAGTTAATAGTTGTCCTACTTTTGGAGGTGTATTTTTTTTCATATATTAACACTAATTCAAATCCACACTCTCCACCAATTGTCTGAATCTCCTCTTAGTACTTATCAGTTAAGCAATAAAATTTATCTTTTGTGACGTCTGTTCTGAAGACTCATGGTCTGCCCCATTCTGCACTGATTTTCCCTTATGCCTGGTACACAGCTATCTCCCTGGAATTTCCATTGTATCATGACCCCAGATTCCTCTCTCCTTTCCCCCTACATCCAATGCCTTCACCTTCATTGGTGCAGACCCTTGTCTTAACAAAGCAGAGTGTACAGTAGCTTCCTGAGAAAGGGTACAAGATAGATTACCTTGGCGACATTGAATGTCACTTCCGTCACCCCTGATTTATGGTTTGGCTGGGTGTCAAGCCTTAGGTCTGAATTAATTTCCCCTGAGAATCTTGTAGACTTTGCTCCATTGTCTCCCATTTCCAGAGTTGTTCTTAAGCAGCCTGAAGCCTTTCTAATTCCGGCACCTTTTCATGTGACCCACTGATATTTTTCCCTCCCTGGGAAAGCTTATAGAATCTTATCTTTGCCCCCAGTGTTCTAAAATTTCATGTTAATATGCCTTGATAGGGGTCAATGTTGAATCTACTTTGCTAAGCACACAGGGGGCCTCTTTCATTCTGGTGACCCATGTCCTACAGTTGTGAGAAATATGCATGAATTATTTAATTGATCATTTTCTCCCTTCAGTCTTTATTTTTCTTTCTTTCTGGCACTTCTGTTATTGGGATGTTGTACCTCCTCGACCATTCCTCTCATTTTCTTCTCTTTATTCCTCTTAATTTTCCTTTTTTTAAATTTCATATGTCTCACTTTGCAGGAGATTTCCTCAACTTTGTCTTTAAAATTTCTGTAGAATTTTTGCTGACTTTTAGTAGCATCTTATTCTTTTTTTTATAAAAAATGTGTTTCTCTAAGGATATAAATAAAAGATTTTGATCTTTTTCCATGCATAGTCTCTGTTTCCACAGATTTCTTTGTTTTCGTTCTTTATTTTGAGCTCTGTCTTTTAATTTGGAGGCTTTATGTAAATGGCTAGTGATCCTTGAATGTCTATAAAAATATCAAATTACTATGTTTTACACCTGAAACTAATAAAATATTGTTACATCAACTATACTTCAATAAATAAAAAATAAACAAATGAATAAATAAAATTAATATACATAAAAATAAAAGTGGGGAATTTTAAAGCTGATTGGGAACATTGAACTTGACGGAGCTTGTTACAGTGATCTTCACTATAGGTTATGCCATTTCCTTGGGGAAAAAATATAAGTATATTTATGTTGTTTCTCTTGGTTGAGCTGATTCTCCATATATAGATCTTCCCACAGCTTGCCTAGAGGATATAGTTCTGGCTGTTGTCATTCTGGAAGCTAAACTGGGGAGAAAGCTAGGGGCTTACTACTCAGTATTGTAAATGTTTGCTTAATCCTCCCGTGTTCAAAGGAATGTGCCTGGCATCCCCCAGCCAGAGACCTTCTATCTTACTTACCTCCAGTCTTTTGCTGACACAAAAGCAAAGAAGCCATTTGGCAACATGCGATGATTGAGAAGATCTGAGGTTCTAGTTGTTTCTCAGTTCTTTATTTATTCTGGATGTTTAACTTTTTTTTAGTATTTAAAAAAATTTTTTTACTGAAGTATAATTGCTTTACAATGTTGTGTTAGTTTCTGCTGTACAATGAAGTGAATCAGCTATATATATAACTATATCCCCTCCCTCTTGGACCTCCCTCCCACTGCAATCCCACCCATCTAGGTCACCACAGAACACCGAGCTGAGCTTCCTGTGCTATACCGCAGGTTCCCCCTAGCTATCTATTTTACACATGGTAGTGTATTTATGTCAATCCTAATCTCCGGATCCATCCCACCCTCCCCTTCCCCTCTCTGTGTCCACACTTCTGTTCTCTATGTCTGCGTCTGTTCTTTGTTAAATTACTTTTTTAAACTCTCAATTTTATTGAGGAATAGTGGACAATCAACCCCATCTATTTAAAATGTGCAGTCCAATGAGTTTAGACAATTGCATTCACCCATGATCACACAAACACTATTAAGATACATTATACACCTGCTATTCACAAAACAGTCCTCCTGGCACTTTTGCAGTCAACCCCTCTTTCTGTCTTTATCCCAGGCAACTACTATAGATGATTTTGCAATTTATATACATGAGATATGGTTTGTAGTCTTTTGTCTCCTGCTCTCTCTTTCAGCATAATTATTTTGATATTCACCATGTTCTTACATTTATGGTAGTTTGTTCCTTTTATTGCTGAATAATATTCCACTGCATAAATGTTCCTCCTTTAGTTGATCCATTCTCCTACTAATGGACACTTGAGCTATTTCTGGGTTTAGCCATTACGAATAAAGTTGCTGTGAATGTTCATGCACACGTCTTCATGTGGACATAGGCTTTCATTTCTTTTGCATAAATATCTAGGTGAGCTTCTAATTCTAAGAAATTGTCAGTTTTCCAAATTGGTGGTACCATCATGTATTTCACATCGTTGTCAACATTTGATGGTATTTATATTTATAACTCTAGCCATTCTAATGGCTGTGCAGTTTTGTTTTTGTTTTTTTTTTTTAAGAGCTAGAAGTGCTCTTTTTTTTTGAACTTTGGGTTTATTTATTTTATTTATTTATTTATTTATGGCTGTGTTGGGTCTTCGTTTCTGTGCAAGGGCTTTCTCTAGTTGCGGCAAGTGGGGGCCACTCTTCATCGCGATGCGCGGGCCTCTCACTATCGCGGCCTCTCTTGTTGCGGAGCACAGGCTCCAGACGCGCAGGCTCAGTAATTGTGGCTCACGGGCCTAGTTGCCCCACGGCATGTGGGATCTTCCCAGACCAGGGCTCGAACCCGTGTCCCCTGCATCGGCAGGCAGATTCTCAACCACTGTGCCACCAGGGAAGCCCTGGCTGTGTAGTTTTAATTCTTAAAGTTTTCAACTAATCATCCTCTTTTTAGTCCACCTTACCCTTACTTCTACAGAAAACTAATACTACAGATTCATGATTTTGGAGCGATATTCTATAGCATAAATTAGTTGTTTATTGGCTTTTCCATCACAGATTTAGGACTCAGTTTTTCCAGATTGCTCAGTTATTATCCGTCCATATGCTGTCTGTCTTCCAAAATATAGTTATAATTGTCTCTAGTCCCATTATCTTTGTTCTTATATGTTCCCACATTAAAAACCCCTTTGCTTTTATTTTAGTGAGATTTTTGGAAGGAAGATAAGTAACGCTGTTTTAATTCACCATTACTACCCCTCAGCTAGGTATTGAACTTGTATGGTTAACATCCAAAGTTAATGTCAGTGGACAGACAGGGCAGAAAGTAAGGCAATTAATTAGGTGTTAAGATAAATATATACTATGCAAATTATGAGATAGAAATGCTGGTGTAAGATATAGAAATGTAGATTCAGAAAAGGCACATTGCAGAAAAACGGAGTTCCCCCCCTTTTTTTTTTTTTTTTTTACATTGAGATGATAGTTTAAAAAGGGCCCTGAGGAGCAATAAGGGTTTACAGGTGCTATTTTTCAGGGACCTGGGGAAGTAAGAAGAGGATGGATTTCTTGTGACGGGATGTAGAAAATAGAAAGAAACTACCTCCTTAAAGTGGGAGGACTACATATACATGAAGGCATTATCACTTTGTTTTAGAAACTGAGTGCATTGTTTCAATAACAGTTTCTCAAGGTGTCACTTTTGATAGGAAATGTGCATTCATATATTCACTAGAATCTCATTCAAAATTTTAATGGGGTAGAGAATTAAAATTTAAATAATGTGGATGATCGTGTTTGCCATTCCACAATTTCAATATATCCCCTTGAGTGAGTGATATGGGAAATGGACACCTGTGATGACGTCAAACGATGTGAGTGTCTTGCCACACTGGGATCTAAACATTTTAGGAACCATGCTTTTCATGCAACAGGGACATTAATGAAAAAATCCAACTACTTCAATATTGTTTAATTAAAGGAAGAGCTATATTCCATAGCTAGAGGAAAATGACAAATACTACGTTAATCTATACTACACTCTCTTCAAAAGGATTTTGAAACATAGTTTTGAACTATCGCTTACCTATGAAAGGATGACTAGAATAAAGATATCCTAGAAAAATTGTCATAGATGAGAGCTTAGAAGAACCAGGAGTGTTCAACTGTAAATAAATATTTTGGTTGGTATAATAACGACTATTGGTTTTTCTCAAAGTTCTTATGTGAAAGCTGAGATAAATATATTCAGTGTGTGTACAAACAGAATAGATAATCTGTACAGAATGGACATTCTGAATTGGATGGGAAGCGGATTATTGGAATCCTTTCTAACTCTCCAAAAAACTATTGGTTAAGCTCATAACATTATAGTCACATTTGCAACAAATTATCAAGTCTGTAGTTTTAGCAATGCAGCATGAATGATGGCCTTCATAGGTCCCTGTAAGTTATCTACTTTTGAGGATGTCTTTTCAAAGTGATGTACCAGTAAATCAAAGAAGCAGAAGTATAAAAGATACATTTCAGTTTTCCTATAGTTAATATTCCTAGTTATAAATATGTTTAATCCTCCACATACTCTTACATATCTATGATTAGAAATTGAGCCATACAAACTTAAATTATTCATTACATTTCACATTTGATATATGGGAAAGCCTAACAAAATTTTAAATCAATATTACATAGAAAGGGTTAAAATTTTAAGCTATTTATACACAAAGTTAATTCTTCACCTGATGTGAAGATAGGATAATATAATGACTTAATCTCACATTCAGTTACACCATATCACAAACTAGAAAGATTAAAGTGCATGGGGTAGCGACTTCTGGTAATGGTCTCCAAAGGAAGTACACTACAGATAAACCAAACCAAGATTAGAAAAAAGCACATTTGATAAACAACCTGGCATTCACTTTTATCTGCTTTTTTGAAGTTGCTGTTTAAAAAAAATAATAAAAAGATTGGTTTCTGCTTTTAATAAATGTCTAAATGCAATTTAAAAATGGCAGGGAAGTTTTAAGTTTTATTTTTTAGCCTTTTACAAAAAGATGAGACTGGTGAGGTAGAGTCTATATATCCAACTAAGGATTAAGTGCCATTGAATAATGTGGTCTTTGCATGTGTGTTTTGAGTGGCTTTAAATGTATTTTTCAGAGTCTGAGCAATAAACCCATCATTAAAATAACAACGATATGTATCTTTAAGATCTAGGTAACAAAAATCATCGAGTTGTGGAAATTTAATAAACTGAGCCATCAAACTGATATGGTATAATGTGGAAGAGCTGGGTGGGACACAGCGATGTCTTCTTTTGAGTAAAACTGGGAATGAGGCAGTTAAGAGGTGTGGTCTTACACAGAAGACAGGTCAAATCAACTGACTATAACCTTTCCTGTTTGTTAAAAAAAAAAAAAAAAAAAAGGCACACATCAGCAGGAGACCAGCATTAGAATTTCCTGTTTTTCTCTCAAACTGTTGATTGTTCAAAACACATCTGTAACATGGCTTGCTATCACTTTATTCACATTTCGTTCATTGAACCTAATACATTAAAATTTTCCAGTCATGAATAAAACTGAAAAACTTTAACCTTTTCTTTCAAAAAGTGATTCAAGGCTTGATACATATATTTCCTTGTTGATTCTGCCCTTTGTCCATGTAGCAATCAGATTTATGTCACCTCCATAAT
Source organism: Balaenoptera ricei (assembly GCF_028023285.1). Taxonomy (NCBI): domain Eukaryota; kingdom Metazoa; phylum Chordata; class Mammalia; order Artiodactyla; family Balaenopteridae; genus Balaenoptera; species Balaenoptera ricei. Next base: position 190,352,499 of record NC_082639.1, on the reverse strand, counting down.
GGACACCACTCTGCATTCCAGAGGTCATTTGCTTAACAAAATTCACATAGCTACTCACTGAATACTAAAACTATATAAGCATTCACTGAGCCACCCAACAACCAGATGAATTCAATTTATGATGCACGATTATTAAAGATTAAATCCCAAACTTGGGGCTTCCCTGGTAGCGCAGTGGTTAATAATCTGCCTGCCAAAGCAGGGGACACAGGTTCGAGCCCTGGTCCGGGAAGATCCCACATGCCACGGAGCAACTAAGCCCATGTGCCACAACTACTGAGCCTGAGTGCCACAACTACTGAAGCCCGTGCGCCTGGAGCCTGTGCTCTGCAACAAGAGAAGCCACTGCAATGAAAGCCCATCCTCCACAACTAAGAGTAGCCCCCGCTCGCTGCAACTAGAGAAAAGCCCGCGTGCAGCAACCAAGACCTAGCGCAGCCAAAAAAAAAGAAAAAAAAAATCCCAACTTTGTTAGCGGCCTATGAAATTCTACATCTAAGAGCATTTCCGAAATACTCTAGCAAGACTTGAAATATTTATATACTAAAGCATCTATTTCAGCCATAAAACAAAATGATTTACATGGGAATAAAGAGGTAGCAATGAGAATTTATAATAAAGATGGTGCCTAGAAATTTATTCTTCTTGGACTAAATTAAACTGTGAGCATCCAAATGAGAATTTTCCTCTCAATTTACAGTAAGATCAAGAGTATATTTGATTTAATTTAAGGCTACTTCTTCATAGCCGGCAGCAAGTTCACTGAAGTGCTGTTCTGAGTTTTATCTCGACCCCATCATCGTTGTCCTGTGACATGGCAACTCAGTATAAATGTATTTTTCAAGTGTAGTACAAATGGACAAAGGTCATCATCTGATCACAGTTGGAGTATGGATGGTTATGTAATGATTCTGCTGCAGAAATAGCCAGAGGTATATTTAAGAGCACAACTAGACCACTGCTCCTGTAAATTTCAGAAGGAAAAGAATGTTGAAACTTTAACTGAAATGAAAATTTCAAGTGCATATATATGAGTGTGTGTGTTTGAAATAATAATAATAATATTTTTCTAAATAGTTTATACATCTACAAGAAATGACTTTCATCTTGCTTAAAGTGTTTTTGTTTCATTAATCAACTTTCAGGGGTTTTTTTTTTTCAGGTGATGAAACGTACTTTGTTTTGAAAATTAATTTTGAGAAATTCTCTTTCTATTAACCAAATTTATGATCTTGAAGAAATCATTTCACCTGTCAGAACTTTGTTTTCTCATCTATCAAATAGAGTAGGTGATTTATAAGATTTTCCAAGTAGTACAGTGACCCGGATTCACAAATCACCTGCAGCATTTTGTGAAAACAGTAGAAGTTGCTAGGAAAATTACAAACTGAATGATGACTACGTTTCGTTTTTACTTATAGAAAGAAAAATCACCACTTTTTCAAACACGGGAAACCAAACATTAACCCCTAAGGGCTGAACTTGAAAATCTGAACATAAACTGCAAACAACAGCATACGGAACGGAGACTAATATGCTTCTATCCCCAGAACAATTGATTATTTACAGAAAAAAACCCAATACATTGTCTAGAATAAATTTATAAATAATTTAGCATTCTAAATAGAATGGATTATATTCTCCAGAGTGTTCATAAATACAACTATTACTCATTATCGACAAACTTAAACTGCAGAAAATTGAACTTTAAAAATTGTTAAAGAAGGAACTAATTCATTTTCAATTATGTGAGATCTTGAAGTTAAGAACTTCCCAAGGTGGAGTACATTATGTATCAGAGTATATGGTATTCCTTAGAGACAGAGAGAGAGAGAGAAATAGAGAGAGACAGAGACAGAGAGAGACACAGAGAGAACTTTTAAGATCAAGGGAATGTCTACTGATGGATGACATGTCTGTGGTCCCAGGGGTGGGAAAAGAGATGTGAAATGCCAGTGTAAAAAGAGATAATGCACATTTTAAGGACTGCTTTTAAGAGTAACAAATTTAACAAAGAATAAAATTGAATTATTGTAGGATCTACACATAGTAGGGCAAGAATTACTATTATTACATTATAAAAACTTAATTATCATCACTGTTTTTCAAGTTAGTAATTGAGGAAGTATTTTTCCCTATGTTTGAGTTTATGATCTTCTCCCTAAAAATAATCATACCTTTAACAAGTTCACTGGACTCACACAAAAACAGTCTAAGTCAACTTTCTCTTAGGAATAAATTTGTCATTTCCATATGGAGAATTCCTGGGAGGGTGTGGCAGATAATAGACTGAGTCTATGATTTTGACTGAAAGACCTGTGGAGCAAGACATGTTACAGATCTTCTCATGGGAATGTGATATTCACAGTGTCATCAGAAGCAAGAATCCAGTTCAATTTTCAGCGCCACTGCCACCTCCACCGCCCCTCAGCCAGCAGTAAATATTATGATGAGGCCAAGATCAGCGACGCAAACAACTTGAAAGCAGGCACATGCTTCAGGATGACCTAAACTAAAGCCTTTCTGTTGATAAACCACTGTGCCTTAGGGATAAGTGACTTGTGAAATGTATGTTCCAATAATAACCATTTAGGGAAACACCTTCTGTTCACATAGATTTACTTATTTAACTACTTATATAGCTCCCTACTAAGTAAGCTTTTGAAAGATTGTCTCCAAGATTTGACAAAGGCATCTGGAGAATCTCTTACTTCCAATCAATTTTCAGCTTAGCTTCCAAGTTCCAAGCTGACCTGGCTTTGCATCTTAAAATAACTCCAAGCACACAGGTGTCATAAAAAGCCATTCTCTCTGAGGCTGCACTATGGTGATCAACAGAAGCTGCTTTGCCTGGAAAGACAGGTTTTATTATTGTATTTTAAGTTATTCTGCCTAAAGAGAAAATCTCATTGGGTGAAAATTCTACTGGAATTGTAGAATTTTTATAATATATATAATATATAGAATTCTATATTACTATTCTATATTTTGTATAGGATTTTAATATCGTATATACTCTATATTATACATCTATATTAAATATACAAATTAACATTTATATTAATTTTAAGTATAAATTAAAATTAAGTTCTATATTGTTATAACAAGAACTTAAAATACTTGCACTAAATGTTAGTGAGGTGCTTCAGAATAAAAGAAATGTCATTGTATAGTTTTCCCACTTCCAGCTTCAAGTAGACACATGATTTTCTATGTAATGTTTTGATATTTAAGCTATGATGTTTACTTAGATGGCTAATCAAATATTCACCAAGTACCTACTTGTTCTTTGAAGAAAACAAAATAAGGGGAGTCTTTTTGCTCTTTAAGTAGGAAAGTTAAATACATTCCCAACAGAAAGTCTGAAACCATCTAAAGTAGAGTCAGGATTTACATCCTTTCCAAAGGACAGTAATATGTCGATCATTTACAAATAATCTGTTTATTTGTTTGAAAACATATTGAGTGACTTTTATGTGCCAGGGACTTTCTTTTCTTATTTCAATTCCAAGTTTTCTATTTTAATATTTATGCCTATTTTACCAGAATTCAAAATTGTATTATCTTAAAAATCTTAGTTAACATGGATAACAAACATATCCTCCTTTATAAGCTCAATGTGTAATCAAAAAAAAAAAAAAAAATCAGAAGATTCAGCTGCTAAAATTTAATTTACTTCCACCACGTTCTAATATCTCACATCTTAGAAAATTCTTCCCCTGTTCTGAAATCCTCACTAGATGTAATTTTTATTTCCATTGTAAAAAAAAAAAATTTTTTTCCTGCTTCTACCTCCAAGTAACTGTTCAAATGACTCCAATCTGGCTTCTCCACATTTTCATGGAAACTGTTCTTAAGGTCATCAAGAGCCGCCATCTTGCCAAATCCTAAAGACACTTGCCCCTTCATCTTTCACGTCACGGTGGCAGCTTTTAACAAAGAAAACCACGTCTCCTCTTGGGGAGACTCCTTTCCCTCGGCTTCCATGAATTGATAGCTCCTGTTTTTTCCTTATCTCATTGGCTACCCCTCCCCATCACTTTTGCTGGTCTGCCTCTTTGACCCCAAATCTCTGTGTTAGAGTGCCTTAGAGCGGGGTGTCGGCCTCCTTCTCTTTTCTAGCTATGACATTTCCTGGATGATCTCATCTTGTAATATGGCTAAAATGACATTTATCAGTACATCTCATTCCTACTGAACTTAATGCTTTCTATTAGATGACATATTTTACAACACTGCCTTCTCTACTGTCCCCACATAAAATCTGTAGATCATATAACTTACCCCCAGACTTAATTAGGCAAAAGTTCGATAGGGTGACTAACTCAAAGATAAAGGAAAAAAATCAAAGGAAATTAATTTAAAATAAAATAATTCATTTCACATGGAAATGTTTAAGCATGTCTTTACTGGAAGACATAGCATAGGTAATGCTTATGCCTGTTTATAATGAATAGGTTTGGATTTAGGAGAAATGATAAAATCAGAAGCCATTCCATACGAGAAGTAAAAGAAAATAAAAGTACAAAGAGGTAGAAATGGGCATGAGAATAAAAACTAGTTTCGAATAAGTTACAATAAATATGATTCATTTATATATGATAAGAAGAAGAGGGAAATAACCACAAAGGAAGTAAGAAAACTGTCCAAGATAAAGCAATAAGTTTGATATCCTATAAAGGAGCTGTGCCTTTTCTCTAAGGATAGTATCAAAAGAATTCCTAAGTTATTGCATGGTATGAGGTAGCAAAAAAGTATCAAAATCTCAAGTATATTTCCTGTCTTGAAATTCCACCACAAATAGAGGCACACATTTAGTCAGTCCACAGTACTCTAAAAGACCCAGAATTTCACTTTCAACAGGCAACCGGGAGTACAGGACGGATTTGAAAAGTAGTGGCCACATAAGAGGCAATAGAAAAGTTGTATATTAGACCTCAGGGGACAGAATCACAGCAAAACTGAGAAACAATATGCAACCCAGAAACAAATACCACATTTCCGAATGTAATTTTCACTGTAGTAGATTCTTGGCAGGGATCTGAAATATTTTCTAACATTTATTAATGAAATTCCTTAGTAAACTGAACTCTTAAATAATATTCACTTCTGAGTCTCTTCCAAGGAGTTTCATCTGTTGCATACTTGCAACTGGTCTCATTGATTTTATTTAATTTAATTTATTTACTTATTTATTTTTTATTGGAGTATAATTGCTTTACGATGTTGTGTTAGTTTCTGTTGTACAAAGAAGTGAATCAACTATATGTATACCTATATCCCCTCCCTCTTGGACCTCCCTCCAACCCCCCGTCCCACCCATCTAGGTTATCACAGAGCACAGAGCTGAGCTTCCTGTGTTTTATAGCATGTTCCCACTAGCTATCTATTTTACTCATGGTAGTTATATATGTCAATCCTAACCTCCCAATTAATCCCACCCTCCCCTTCCCCCCCATGTCCACATGTCTGTTCTCTATGTCTGTGTCTCTATTCCTGCCCTGCAAATAGGTTCATCTGTACCATTTTTCTAGTTTCCTCATATATGCATTAATATACGATATTTGTTTTTCTCTTTCTGGCTTACTTCACTCTGTATGACAGACTCTAGGTCCATGCACATCCTGAATAGCCAAAGCAACCTTGAGAAAGAAAAATGGAGCTGGAGGAATCAGGCTCCTTGACTTCAAACTATACTACAAAGCTACAGTAATCAAGACAGTATGGTACTGGCACAAAAACAGAAATATAGATCAATGGTACAGGATAGAAAGCCCAGAGATAAACCCACACGCATATGGTCACCTAATTTATGACAAAGGAGGTAAGACTATACAATGGAGAAAAGAGAACCTCTTCAATAAATGGTGCTGGGAAAACTAGACAGCTACATGTAAAAGAATGAAATTAGAACACTACCTAACACCATACACAAAAATAAACTCAAAATGATTAAATTCCTAAATGTAAGACTGGACACTGTAAAACTCTTAGAGGAAAACATGAAAAACACTCTTTGACATAAACCACAGTAAGATCTTTTCTGACCCACCTCCTAGAGTAATGAAAATAAAAACAAAAATAAACAAATGGGACTTAATTAAACTTAAAAGCTTTTGCACATCAAAGGAAACCATAAACAAGATGATAAGACAACACTCAGAATGGGAGAAAATATTTGCAAACAAAGCAACAAAGGATTAATCTCCAAAACAAACAGCTCATGGAGTGCAATATCAAAAAAAAGACAAACCAATTAAAAAATGGGTGGAAGACCTAAATAGACATTTCACCAAAGAAGACATACAGATGACCAAGAGGAACATGAAAAGATGCTCAGCATCACTAATTATTAGAGAAATGCAAATCAAAACTACAATGAGGTATCACCTCACACCAGTCAGAATGGTCAACATCAAAAAATCTACAAACAGTAAATGCTGGAAAGGGTGTGGAGAAAAGAGAACCATCTTGCACTGTTGGTGGGAATGTAAATTGATACAGCCACTATGGAGAACAGTATAGAGGTTCCTTAAAAAACTAAAAATAGAACTACCATACAACCCAGCAATCCCACTACTGGGCACATACCCTGAGAAAACCATAATTCAAAAGGACACATGTACCCCAACGTTCATTGCAGCACTATTTACAGTAGCCAGGACATGGAACCAACCTAAATGCCCATCAACAGATGAATGGATAAAGAAGATGTGGTACATATATACAATGGAATATTACTCAGCCATAAAAAGGAATGAGTCATTTGGGTCATTTGTAGCAATGTGGATGGACCTAGAGTCTGTCATACAGAGTGAAGTAAGCCAGAAAGAGAAAAACAAATATCGTATATTAACGCATATATGAGGAAACTAGAAAAATGGTACAGATGAACCTATTTGCAGGGCAGGAATTTTAAATAGCTTTGCTACCACACCGGAACCCTTAATCACTAAATATATGGATGGAAGTACAATAACACACGGAGGAGACAGATAAACAGAGAGGGTAAACTTATTTCATGAGTTTCAGACATTATGTTTATTTAGGTTTTCCTCTCCCTAACAATATTTTTATAAATTGTAAGGCTTATTATGTAACTTCTTGTAAAAATTATCATGTACTTAATTATGGCAAATTTATCTTTTTTTTTTAAACTTGTAATATCTATTTTTTATTTAATCCATATACTGTGTTAAGAACTTGATCACGTCCTTCTAAAAATACTACCATTAACTTTCCAATGTTTAGTAATATGTGATCCAGTTTGCAGGTTATTCAAGGCCCCTTTATTTTTAATACCCCTTCTTTATTTTTAACTTTTTATTTTATATTGCAGTATAGTTGATTAACAATTTTGTGATAGTTTCAGGTATAGAGCAAAGTGATTCAGTTATACATGCCAATTTATCTTTATAGGGTATTTAATTGAGGGGAACATTGAAAAGTTGTACAGGACATGGGAAAAAGATTTGTTTTGCCAAACTGCCACCCATATTTCAGGTCATCCAGTATCCCCAGCCACTGCCAACCAACTATCAGTAGCACCTGCCAATCATTGTGACATCCAGGAAAGGCTCTCATAAAATTTCCAAACATTCTAGGATGGTAATACGATGCTTGCTATGAACCACAGATCTATATGTTGGCAACCCTGTACCTGACTTAGACTCATATCCAGTTGCCTACTTAACAAATAACTAGGCATTATCTTTGATATTTTTCTTTCCCACACCCTCTGCGTGGAATCTGCAACATTCTCTTCTCTCTACTTCCAAAAGATATTTTCAACTTATTCAATTCTGTCTATTTCCACTGTCACTACTCTAGTCTAAGCCTTGGTTATTTCTCCTTTCAGCCAATGCAGTTGCCTTCTAACTGTTTTCTGGGATTCTATTTTGGCTTCATTTTATACACAGCAGGCACTGTGGACATTTTAAAAAAGACCAAGTTTTTAGAGCAGTTTTAAGTTCACAGCAAAATTGACAGGAAAAGACAGAGTTTTCCTGTAGACCCTCTGTCCACACACATGCATCGTCCCCCCCCTCCCATTATTGACATCCCCCACCAGAGTGGTACTTTTGTTATCACTGACAGACCTACAAAGACACATTATAATTCACCGAAGTCGATACATTAGGGTCCACTCTTGGTGTTGTACATTCTGTGGATTTGCACAAATGTGTAATGACATATATCCATCATTTACAGTATCATACAGAGTATTTTCATTGCCCTAAAAATCCTCTATGCTCAAACGATGTATTCCTCCCCACACCAACCCCATAACTCCTAGCATCTACTGATCTTTTTTTTAATTGAGGTATAGTTGATTTACAACGTTGTGTTAATTTCTGCTTTACAGCAAAGTGATCCAGTTTTAGATATATATATATTATATTTATATAGTTATATATATATAATTTATATAGTTATATATATATTTTATATATATATATATAGTTTTATATATATATATTCTTTTTCATACTCTTTTCCATTATGGTTTATCACAGAATATTAAATATAGTTCCCTGTGCTATACAGTAGGACCTTGTTGTTTATCCACCCTATATATATTGTCTCCGCTGTCTTGCCTTTTCCAGAAAGCCATATATTTGGAATGACACAGTATGTAGCATTTTCACATTGACTTCTTTTACTTAGCAATATACATTTAAGTTTCCCCATGTCTTGTCATGGCTTGATAGCTAGTTTCTTTTTCACACTGAAAAATATTACATAGCCTGCAATTACACAGTTTATTTTTCCATTCACCTACTGAAGGACATCTTGGTTATTTCCAGGTTTTGGCAGTTATGAATAAAGCTTCCACAAATATCCATGTGCAGGTTTTTGTGTGGACATAAGTTTTCAACTCCTTTGTGTAAATATCAAGAAGCATGATTGCTGGATCATATGGTAGAAGTATGTTTAGTTTTGTAAGAAATTGACCGACTGTCTTGCAAGGTGGCCACACCATTTTGCATTCTCACCAGCAGTAAATGAGAATTTCTGTGGCTTCACATTCTCACCAGCATTTGGTGTTGTCAGTGTTCTGGATTTTGGCCATTCTAATATGTGGTATCTCATTGTTGTTTTAATCTGCAATTCATTAATGAGGTGGAGCATCTTTTCATATGCTTATTTGCCATCTGTGTATATTTCTTTCATGAGGTGTCTGCTCAAGTCTTTTGCTCAGTTTTAAACTGGGTTGTTTGTTTTCTTATTGTTGAGTTTTAAGTATTGTTTGTATATTTTGGATAACAGTGCTATATCAGGAAAAGAAGTCAATATTTCTTTTGGATATGTCTTTTGCACACATTTTCTCACTGTCTGTGGTTTGTCTTCTCATTCTCTTGACAGTGTCTTTTGCAGAGCAGAATTTTTTAATTTTAATGAAGTCCAGCGTTTTCAATTATTTCTTTCATGGATCGTGCCTTTGGTGTTATATCTAAAAAGGCCTCACCTTATCCAAGGTTGATCTAAATTTTCTCCTATGTTATCCTCTAAGAACTTTACAGTTTTGCATTTTACATTTAGATCTATAATTCTTTTTTGAGTTAATTTTTGTGAAAGGTCTATATTTATAATCATTTTTTTGCATGTGGATTTCCAGTTGTTCCACCATCATTTGTTGAAAGACTATTTTCTCTCCATTGTATTGCTTTGTTCCTGTGTTGAACAGCAGTTGAGTATATTTATGTGGGTCTATTTCTGGACTCTCTATCTGTTCCATTGATTTACTTGTCTGTTCTTTCACTGTTACCTCCCTATTTTGATAACTGTGGCTTTATAGTAAGTCTTGAAGTTGGGTAATGTTATTTGTCCAGGTTTGTGGCTCTTCTTCAATATTGTATTGACTATTCTGGATCTTTTACTTTTCTTTATAAACTTTAGACTCTAATATTTTTTAAATACACCTTCAGATATAGTGACATTTGATCTGTGTTTGTCAAAGTACACTTACATATGTATATGGTAGATAGGCACACCAAGTTACCATGAAATAAGTTTTATTAAATGGGATACATTTTCAAGCATCAAGTTGAGGAACTTCAGAGAGAAACTCCCAGTCATCATTAGCCTGTCAACATCACATCATTATTTTCATCATCAACAGAAACAACCTTATTCACAAGGGTGGACATTGGTTAAGTGACATGTCCAGTACAGTGGCTGGTAAGTGTAGGAAGACTCCAAGCCAGGCCACCTGATTTCAAGCTTGGTGTTCTTTCCACTACTGCATGCTATGGATGTTGAAGCAGTAAATGAACTCTGAAACTATTTTTTCCTACTATTTTGCACATGATGAAACTTTTATGCTACCATGTGGTATACAGCAGAAGATGGATTTTGCAATTAATTTAAACCCCCTTCCTAGGGGTGATATTCTTTAGCCCTACCCTTTCTCCAAGCTATGGAACTTCTTATGTCTAGACAAGTGAAAGAAGAAAGTGTGGACTAAATGATATCTTCTGGTTAGAAGATTACTTATATAAAATGTTCGAGAAATTTGAGGGTTTTCAATAGAGTCAGCCTGATATACTAGAAGAAAGAATCATAGATTTTGGTCCCAGAATTTTTTTTAAGAAATTCATTTGGTTGTTCTCAGACTCAAATAAGATACTGTATATGAAAATTCTCTGAACACTGTAAAAAACAACTATACTACATTATAATTATTAATATGTCATGTTATAAATTATAACTGTGTAATACCTGAAACATAATAGGCTATCAATAAATATTTGATGAATAAATAAATGTGGTAAGTTCTACATTTAATAACTAACCTGTAATTGTTCTATATTAAATAAACTATAACTTTATTTTTTATTAGATTATGTAATAGGACGCTATTTCATTTCATTGACTATATTTATAAATGTTATTTTAAGTATTTATAATATTCTTAAAGTCTATATAGTTCATTAAATTCTATAGTAAGTTAACTTCAGATCAACAGCATAACAACAATGCAGTAGCTTTGATCTAAAGATGTTTGGGTTTTTACTAGAGTAACTAGTGCTAATAGCCTTTCTTGACTTCAACCGTATGAAAACACAGGCAAATAATTAAAGTCTTCTTAGTATAGTCCTTTTATTCCACACTGAATTTTTTTGTTAGAGTTAAACCTTTAAATCTGGTATAACTGAAAGAAAAAGAAAGCAAATACATTCTAAACCAATTAAAAGGATTATTTGAATTACTTTTGGTATTAAATATTTCATTATTTTTACAGGTTAAATCATAATAAATGTAAGATCTGGAAATCTATAGGGGAAATAATAAAAGTGAAAAATAAATTCTAAAGTGACATTTCTGCAAATGAATAATTTTAGGATAAAACCACACAGCGTACAAGGGAACCTTTATATAGAGAGATGTCATGTATTAGGCAAATGTTGCATTGATGTATTTGCAGATGACACTCTACTTAATTCTCTCTTAGCTGTCCAGGTGTTAGGAAACTTTCAATACAAGCTGAGCTTCTTAAACTTGTACTGTCACCATGGCCTGCCCAGAGCAAGGGTTGGACCACTGAACCATAAGCAACAAAACCTCTCTGTTGACTTTGCCTGCCTTTGAGATTTCAAGGGCCTGAAAAAGGCAAGGGTGAGACATTTCAGCTGTTGCTTTAACCCTGTGAGAATGCCTCCAGGGGACACATTTTTCCTTCCGTAGAAAAAAGGAAAAAGAATTCAAAGAGAAATGTTAGACTTCAGGGGAGAGTTTGCACCAGAATAGGAGGGAATGAAGCACTGCTTTTGACTGGGGATTGAAGTTCTCACTGAACTGCTTATTCCTAATCTGGAAAATACCCATTACACCTTCATTCCTTAATTAAGACAAGAAGTATGCAACTCCTGAGAAGAAGTATATGAATGTGTGTGATAGATAGGTAGGTAGATAGATAGACAGATAGGTACAGATATATATTCACACACATATACTTATATATATATATGTATATTTAGTTATAAACACTTGCATATTATAAATTACTTTAAGTCATTTTTCTATAGCTATAAACCTATGGAGAACTTCCTTCCAGCAGTCTATGTAAGTCTAATTTCTATCCTCTTCCCAAAGACTTGGGACCAATGTTATTGCAGTGGGGAAAAGAAAAATCAGCTGTCATTTGCCGGTAGACAGTTTGTACATGTCTTTCTCCTTACCCTTTCCTTTCCTTTTTCTTTTTAAGCCTGGTAGTGACAGATACATATTATTAAAATAAACTCATAACATGGTGCAGGTTTGTTAGTTATCCTAGATGTGCAATTCCACCTTGGAGAGTTGCCCATCATGGCGGCTGCCATGCTTTCCTGCTTCCTTAGAACATCGCAAAACTCATCTCCCAAAGACCTTGGCAGGTAGATGGATGAGACGGATGGGCCCCATTCCCAGATCTGACCTCTGAACACTTTCATGCCACATTCCGTGTTCTCTCTCTTTGCTCGTTACCCAGCTGGGTGGAGACAATTCCACCGAGAACTTCCAGACTTTAGGGGAGAGACAAATAGAAGAAGCTTGGCCCGTGGAGAGCATATACAGAGAGACTTCCACCTCCAGGATCTGCATTGACTGTGAGTGGAGCAAGAAATTCATCTTTATTGTGTAAAACTCAGATGCCTGAGTAGCACAGAAATTCAGAAAGAACAAATGCGTGTCATGGTCCCTGTAGCTTGGGTCTCTGCCCCTCTTAGGAGAAGACAATTCTGATAAATAAGAAGCTGGGACTTGAACACCAAGCACAGCCTTTCTCTGCACGTCATCCAGATGTGACTTTGGACACACCACTCTTGAGGTCCAAAGTCACTTATGGCCAGCAGTTGAGCAACAGTTGCTTTCTAAATCTAAAAATCAGGATTATAGTTAGATAACTCAGAATTCAGAGAGCATGTCTGTTCCTTCTGCCTAATTTCTTGTTTCATCACTTATTCATTTATACTTTTGTAGTAAATATTTCTGAGTCCTGCTAGGAGCTAGGCACTGTACTCAGTCCTAGGGGATATAATGGGGATATGTAGGCTCTAGCACCTAGCATTGTGTAAACTGTAGGCACTCAACAAATGATTTAGCGGTGTGAAACAGACAAGTTTACAGGAAATGAATTGAGTATGCTAAAGGAAATAGGGTGCTGTTCCCTATCCAACTTAACATAGAAAGTATACCCAGACACAAAAACGCAGAAAAGGGTTCCTATAAACAGTTATCTGAGCAGATTTAAATTATTCTATCCACTATGTCTTTCCCATGTGAGACATTTCCTGTGATTAAGTGACACAGGAGATAAGCAACTAGCCAGGATATGGCTGATCTGATATTGCCATCTCTGATTAATCACCAGAGAAATAGACAGATAGATAGACCAATCTAGATCTATATTCCTCCACACACATATACTCACATATATGATTAACTCTAAATTAATTAACCTAAACTCTGCTAATCTTAATCTAAGTTCTTCTATCACTGTGACATTAACCACACACTGAATTTGCCCATCCTACACATTCTGGCTTTGAAAGCAATATTGAATAAGGGTCTAAAAATTATGAACTTATCAGATTCTAATTTAAAATGTTATTATCACAAACTATGTTTTATTATAAATCATATAAACTAACATTCCCTATCAGTGTTTCTATTTTAAATGATGAGACACCTAAACCATGTTTCATTGTATTTGAATAGCTATGAGGAAATTACAAAACTCTTGACAAGGAAAAGGATGTATTCAAGGCAAAACTCAACAATAAGAAAGTGCTCCCACACTTTTTAAACAGGAGAATTTCAATTCCTAATTTTTATCCTCTGAAAAAAAAGGAAATGATTCTTTGTATAAACATTTTGTACAATATAACTAGAGAATATTTATAAAGTCTTTGGAGGAAACTATAGCTAAGAGATGTACATATTTGGACATTTTTTCCTTTGACATATGTATTTGTACATACACACATATATTTATTGATATAAATATCACAGAAAAACCACAGTATGAAGTATGAATGTGGAGTAATACTAAATATAGAATTTGTAATGTATTTATTATATGTGATTCTTCCATATTCCCAAAATATTTGAACTGTCATACTATGCCCTAAATATAATATGTATTGTGTAATAAATTTGTATGCATGGATAAAGATAACCGTGGCAAATATTAACTTAGGCAGATGTCTGCAAAGGCTATCCTGACTTTCTCACATTATCTCGTCCTTCCCCAAATATACAAATACTCAGCAGTGTTTGTAGTTCCTGCTATGGAACATTTTTGTGTCTTTAAGAGTACCTTCAGGTTTTTCAGCTATGAGAATTTTTTGATTGCCAAAAGTAGTTCCATCAAGTGTGGAAATTAAGAGTAACCTTCAAGAACCTTTTAGATATGAGTAGGCTTTCTGGGAACAGCTCTGTGGGAAAATTAACTGAAAAAAGATGGACTACTCACCAGACATTGAGCTGAATAATTTAAGTGTGGTGAGTTCCATCTCCTTTTATACTACTTTCCTCATTGCACATTGATTAACATGTCATTAAAAAGAATGAATGGCTAAATATATGAGTGTTACCCAAATTATTTCCGTCTCTATTTTCCTAAAAGATCAAATGGTTGTCAGAATGGATTCTGTAGCGAGAGACTCTGTCCTTGTGGTGCCTGTTCTCGCTGCTCCTGTTGTGATAACCCAAGGCACACTCATCAGCCTCCACACGAGCTGGCTGGAGTGACAGCTGGTGACTCAGTGGTTGGCCAAATGATGAACTAGAGCATCCTCTGTCATTCACGAATTTCTCCAGAGAGTCCTGCTCTTACCTCAGAAATGATGTCGACTTTTCTAATTTATTATCAAAGGTTGAACTGAGCTTTCAGGGAATGCTCCACGTGCTGTCATGTTCTGAAAATTAGGTTCCAATCTATGGGTAATTCATCTTTAAATATTTTGGCAATGAGCAAAATATCTTTTTTTTACATTGAGGTATAGTTGATTTACAGTGTTGTGTTAATTTCAGGTGTACAGCAAAATGATTCAATTATATATACTATAAATATGTATCTTATATATATATATATTATTTTTCAGATTCTTTTCCCATGTAGGTTATTACAAAATATTGAGTTTAGTTCCCTGTGCTATACAGTGGACCTTGTTTTTTAATCTATTTTATATATAGTAGTTTGTATATGTTGATCCCAAACTCCTGTTTTATCCCTCCCCTGCCTTTCCACTTTGGTAAGTTTCTTTTCTTTTTTTTTTTCTTAAACATCCTTATTGGAGTATAATTGCTTTACAATGGTGTGTTAGTTTCTGCTTTATAACAAAGTGAATCAGTTATACATCTAAATATATCTCCATATCTCCTCCATCTTGCGTCTCCCTCCCACCCTCCCTATCCCACCCCTCCAGGTGGTCACATAGAACTGAGCTGATCTCCCTGTGCTATGCGGCTGCTTCCCACTAGCTATCTATTTTACATTTGGTAGTGTATATAAGTCCATGCCACTCTCTCACTTTATCCCAGCTTACACTTCCCCTTTGCTGTGTCCTCAAGTCCATCTTTATTCCTGTCCTGCCCCTAGGTTCTTCAGAACCTTTTTTTTTTTTTTTTTTTTTTAGATTCCATATGTATGTGTTAGCATACAGTATTTGTTTTTCTCTTTCTGACTTACTTCACTCTGTATGACAGACTCTAGGTCCATCCACCTCACTGCAAATAACTCTATTTCATTTCTTTTTATGGCTGAGTAATATTCCATTGTATATATGTGCCACATCTTCTTTATCCAGTCATCTGTCGATGGACACTTAGGTAGCTTTCATGTCCTGGCTATTGTAAATAGCGCTGCAGTGAACATTGGGGTACATGTCTCTTCTTGAATTATGGTTTTCTCAGGGTATATGCCCAGTAGTGGGATTGCTCGATCATATGCTAGTTCTACTTTTAGTTTTTTAAGGAACCTCCATACTGCTCTCCATAGTGGCTGTATCAATTTACATTCCCACCAACAGTGCAAGAGAGTTCCCTTTTCTCCACAACCTCTCCAGCATTTATTGTTTCTAGATTTTTTGATGATGGCCATTCTGACTAGTGTGAGATGATACCTCATTGTAGTTGTGATTTGCATTTCTCTAATGATTAATGATGTTGAGCATCCTTTCGTGTGTTTGTTGGCAATCTATATATCTTCTTTGGAGAAATGTCTATTTAGGTCTTCTGCCCACTTTTGGATTGGGTTGTTTGTTTTTTTGATATTGAGCTGCATGAGCTCCCTGTAAATTTTGGAGATTAATCCTTTGTCAGTTGCCTCATTTGCAAATATTTTCTCCCATTCTGAGGGTTGTCTTTTTGTCTTGTTTAAGGTTTCCTTTGCAGTGCAAAAGCTTCTAAGTTTCAGTAGGTCCCATTTGTTTATTTTTGTTTTTATTTCCATTTCTCTAGGAGGTGGGTCAAAAAGGATCTTGCTGTGATTTATGTCATAGACTGTTCTGCCTATGTTTTCCTCTAAGAGTTTGATAGTGTCTGGCCTTACATTTAGGTCTTTAATCCATTCTTAGTTTATTTTTGTGTATGGTGTTAGGGAGTGTTCTAATTTCATTCTTTTACATGTAGCTGTCCAGTTTTCCCAGCACCACTTATTGAAGAGGCTGTCTTTTCTCCATTGTATATTCTTGCCTCCTTTATCAAAGATAAGGTGACCATAGGTGTGTGGGTTTATCTCTGGGCTTTCTATCCTGTTCGATTGATCTATATTTCTGTTTTTGTGCCAGTACCATACTGTCTTGATTACTGTAGCTTTGTAGTATAGTCTGAAGCCTGGGAGCCTGATTCCTCCAGCTCTGTTTTTCTTTCTCAAGGTTGCTTTGGCTATTCGAGGTCTTTTGTGTTTCCATACAAATTGTGAAATTTTTTCTGCTAGTTCTGTGAAAACTGCCATTGGTAGTTCTATAGGGATTGCATTGAACCTGTGGATTGCTTTGGGTAGTCTAGTCATTTTCACAATGTTGATTCTTCCAATCCAAGAACATGGTATATCTCTCCATCTGTTTGTATTATCTTTAATTTCTTTCATTGGTAAGTTTACTTTCTATGTGTGTGGGTCTATTTCTGTTTTGTAAATAAGTTCATTCATATCAATTTTTTTTAGAGTCCATATATAAGCAGCATCATATGGTATTTGTCTTTCTCTGTCTGACTTACTTCACCTAGTTTGATAATCTCTAGGTCTATCCATGTCGCTGTAAATGGCATTATTTCATTCTTTTTTATGGGTGAGTAACATTCCATTGCATATATATATATATGTACAATGTGTATGCATATATTGTGTATATATACATGTATATATATATATATACAATGTGTGTATATATACATGTATATATATGCATATATATATATACACACACACATTACGTATATATATGTATATATACCACATCTTCTTTATCCATTCATCTGTTGATGGACATTTAGGTTGTTTCCATGTCCTGGGTATTGTAAACAGTGCTGCTACAAAATATCTTTTTCAAATCCTTTTCTTTCTCTCTCTCTCTCTCTTTTTCTCTCCAGAAAACCATTCATCATACCATCCAAACCAGAAATGCTGGTATGATGTGGCCACCTCTGCTGTTCCAGTGCTTCTTCCTATATTGGCATATTCCATTAAGATTTTGCATTAGTGTGTTCACTTCAACCGTGCAGTGGGTCCAGCAATTTTATTTTCTAATAATGTATATGCAAGGACGCTCATTCCTACAGTAAGTGTCTCTGAGTGTGGAATTTCTTCTAATTCAGTACATTTATCCTATGTTAACCAAAATTTAACGTGCTTGGAAATGCCTTGGCTGACAGATAAAAACTGAGTTCAGCACAACCATCTCTTTAAAGAAAACTCATTACCTTTTCCTTCTTACCCCTGTAGTTTAAAAACCTGGAATATTTCAGGCAACCTCATCATCAAAAACAGTAACAGCAGCATGGTCACAATTTACGCAAAACCACATAATTAGATTCAGTCATGTTTTGTACTGAACCTCAAGTCAGTTAGAATCGTATCTGTTTATGTCTTGACAGACATCTATTCATTTGTATATTCTCGGATGTTATAGACTCAAAATCAGTTACTATAATCTCAAACAGCATGGTGTATTTCCTCTCAAAACACATTCATATTTCTTATCTCTACCAGTAGACAGATGAAGATTCATTCATACCTCAATGAGAACTGAATGGTTATTTATAATAATTGGAAACATTATGAACAAATAGCAGTCCAACTTTTGAAATAATATAATCTTTTTGAAAATGATATTTTTTATTAAAAATAACTTTTTTCAAATATTAAAAGTTTGTGTAATTGACACAGTAAAATCATATGAACACTTGGCACTATTTGAAATGTAACCCCATTTATGAAATAGCATGCAAACCCTAACGAAATGCAAAAGCGAGGTAGATTTAGGACTGTAGGAACATAACATTTGAAAATCAGTTTTTAATAAATTTTAGTAATGTTAAGACAAAGAAACAAATGTACATATTTTTACTTACAATAGCTATTATTTATTTATCTTTGAATTTCACTAGATAACGTCCATGTATAATCTGTTTTAACTGGCCAAAATATTTCAAAGTTGATATTATAACTTCCCTTTCAAAACTGAAAAGACAAGTGCTCAGCAATATAGATAAACCTCCTTAAATTCTGAGAGATAATAAGTGACTGAGTTTCTCTGAGAAGACTCACAGTTTTCTGGTGAATAAGGGATGGGCTCTTTCGACTAACCATGCACTATAACTTAAAATCAGCTGACTCAAATAATGAGGATTTAGTATAGTGTGTTTTTTTTTTTTTAAATTGAAGTATAGTTGATTTACAATGCTGTGTTAGTTTCAGGTGTACATCAAAGTGATTCGGTTATATATACATATATATATGTTTTTTCAGATTCTTTTCCACTATAGGTTATTACAAGATACTGAATATAGTTCCCTGTGCTATACAGCAGGTTCTTGTTGTTTATTTTGAATATAGTAGTGTGTATCTGTTAATCCCCAAAGCCAAATACTTCAAAAATAACCACAGAGAAAAAACCACAGATCAAGATTTTCTTTGAATGTGAGCAAGTCTGGTTGAACTGTTTGCACTTAGGGTAGTCTACCTGTGAATTGATTTTTAAAATTACGTCATACATATTAAATAAAAATTGGGAATTAAAACATAGGCATAACAAATCTCATAATTTTATTTTATTTTGTTGTTTTTAATTTTTTAATTGAAATATAATTGACATACAATATTATATGTTTTAGGTATACAACATAGTGATTCAACATTTATATACATTATGAGTTGATCACCTCTATAAGTCTAATAACCATCTGTCACCATACAAAGTTACTGCAATATTATTGACTATATTCCCCATGCTGTACATTACATCCCCCTGACTTTTTATGTTATAACTGGAAGTTTGGACCTCTCAATCCCTTTCACTTATTTCACCCAATCCCCCAACCCCCCTCCTTTGGCAACCATCCGTTTGTTCTCCATATCTATGACAATACATTTAGACCACTGGATGAGTTTAGAGATTATTTAGTACAACCTCATAATTCAGAAATGAGGTCTGTTATGAGTTAAAGTGACTGTTATAGAAAATTTCCTCCTCTTTTCCTTCTCCTCCTCATTATCATCATTGTCATTCAGATCATGAGAAAAGAGCTGGTGGCCAAATAAACATAAACTAAAATTAATTTAGATAATTTAAACATCTCAAGTATTAAACTAAACACTTAAAAATGTTTCCCATTCACAGAGAAGAAGGTGTTTGTAAGGCAGCTCTGGGGTTTAGAAACAAGTTGGTGTGTTTTTGATAAACATTCTAGATATTTTTTTGAAATGATCTTTATTTAATCCTAACAGATATTACATAGTAATCCAAATTTCTGCACTTTTAGAAATGTCTAAAATGTAAACAAGACTGGGAATAATAATCACTATGCAATAAATTGACTGAACAATAATGCAATATAAACATTTTATAAGAGTGAGAGTGAAGAAAAGATGTAGAATTAAATATGAATTACTTTGATTAATACAATAATACTGTATTCAGTTTGTAGTCAATGATTTGTGTTTAATATGACCAA
Source organism: Balaenoptera ricei (assembly GCF_028023285.1). NCBI lineage: Eukaryota > Metazoa > Chordata > Mammalia > Artiodactyla > Balaenopteridae > Balaenoptera > Balaenoptera ricei. The sequence continues at coordinate 190,332,339 of NC_082639.1, read as the reverse complement.
AAGTAAAAGAAATAGCAATGGCAGTGATTATTTCTCATTTCTTCATGCAGCAATATTTCAGACTTGTGGTTTGTTCTCTCTGCTCTTTATTATAGAGATAGGTATATAGATGGGTAGAGATATTTTATTTTATACAGCCAAAGTAGTCAGTCTGCTTATCTTTTTTCCCAATATTCTTACATTTTGCCTAACAGATTTGTACTTGTTTAAATTTGCATTTCCTTCTAACTCTATTTTAGTCCTTTCCCAACTTATTCCTCTTGTATTTTCTAGCATATTGCAATTCTTTCTTAAATTTTAAAACCTCAGTTTTAAAAAATCTCAATAAAGTTCTTTCTCTTTGCCTTATTCTATGCTATTCTACCCTATTCTGTCCACAAGAGCTAGCTAGTCAAACTCATTTCCATCATATTTCAGCTTCTAGATTCCAAAGTACTTGGTCTCAGCAGTAATGTCTATAAAACCAGTCAGCAATAGCAAATTCACAATCGCTTTCCAAAATACACACAGGCCCCAAGAATGCACGTCTGAAAATACATAGCACAAAAATTATTATTTGTGCACATGAATAAGATGAACCTTGAATACAATCAGTGATCATAACTTCCCTGTGTGTGTGTGTGAGCCATTTTAATTTGACAAGAAATTAATTGAAATTGGCAGGAGGAGGCCAGTTATTTGTTCAGAATGGATCAAGATAAATAATATAGACAGTGAAAAACAAAACATCTCCCTATGATGTGGAATGCAGAGAAAGAGCACGCAACTATAAACATCACAATGAACGCTCTTTTCAAAGGCAGCGGAGGTCATCCCGCTGGTGTTTCCTCATGGGCTTAAGGAAAGGAACACGACAAAGTACAGGGCAGGAGTTAGAAAACAGACCACATGAGGACTCAAAGACTGTGAAGACTGAAGGCTCTTGGCCAGCTCTTCTCCAGCTTGTTCTAGACCAGACAAAGAACCACATTTAAAGGGCAGTACAAGAAATATCTCTGTGAAAGACACTGTTACAGAAGTCAAGTATTAAGTCCTCAATCATTAGTCATGGAATTTATATTTATTCACTCCTGGCTGTGTGTGCTGTCCTTCCTAATAACTGGGGCTTATTCCATTTTAGTGATTTCATATGGTTCTCTCTAGACGTTGCCTTAAGGATCCAACTGGAGCAAAAGAATATGGTCATCTCTAAATGCCGTTAAAGATTTGTGCCTTCAAGGTTTGAATGTATGTCAATCGGTGGCCACGAGGACGTCCAAACATTGCATCTGACCAAATCCTCCGATGTCCTCATATTTTTTCTTTAAAATGGGAATATGTGGGCATTTAAAAGACGTTCAGACTATTTTGAACATTTATTTTTAATCTGGCCTGAGCCCTTGGGCCCAGTGCCTTATTGACTGAAACCAATTGATAGTAATTATACTAAATTAAGTACGCAGCATTGGAAATCAGAAAACAATTGGATCCTTGACCCAATCTTCAATGCACTTAAAGGGCTGAGTTTCACTTTCCCCAGCTGTAAAATGAGGGGATTGGATTAGATTACTCCACACGGTCCCTCTCATTTAAAGAGTTTAATCCTGGGAATCTATTATATTTCAAAATCCAAAAGAGCTGCATTAAAGGAATTGATGACAATGTGACTATGGACCTTGCAGAGAGCTTTAGACAAGCATTAAATGTTTACAAGTATAGCCATTTTTCCAGCACAAAAGGTTGTTTCTCAGAGGGTGATCTATCATCAATCTTTGGCCTACCTTGGGCCTCAAGAAAGCCCAAACAAGCCTAGCTAAACATCACACATGAATTGTGAATGCTTGTAAAACACACAAAAATGTGTTATTAGAAACTAGTCATTTAGCAAAACAGAAAAGCAGTAAAATAGTGTTGAAATTAGCTTTCAGGCTGATGTAAGTTCCATTAGAGTATGATATAGAAATACATAGCAACATTGGGAAAAGTACTGAAGAACTCTTCTATTTAAAAAGAGAGAGATTGACTTTTCATGTGCTCAAGAAGTCATTGGCAGAGTGATGGGAGTTAAAAGAAGACTTAGGAATGGACTAGGCAGTGTTTCAGTGAAACATGGGGTGATGGGTGAAGCAGGCGTACAAACCAAGTATCACCTCCTGAAGTACTTAGAGCAGGGCCAAAGGGAAGGAAGGGCTAGTGTGCAACATTTTTGTGTAGATTTTAGATGCAAGGGGAAAAGTCAGCTGGCGGAGGGCAGGGGGCAGCTTTCTTGCTAGGCTAGAACTCCTACCAAAAGGAGACCCATGAAGTAGGCAAGAAGATAAAAGGAATATGCACTCCGGTTATTTGTCTGTGCAGATGGCCTCAAGTTAGAGATCAGTATATCAGGGTTTTACCTTTGGGATTTTCCCCCCGATAATGGTACCTGAATTGCTTAAACAAACTATCAGCACATTTAAACTATTATAAATTCACTGGGCGAATAGAACATGATGAAAACCCACTGCATCAAGCTGCTAAAGAGTTTCACTTCTAGGTCATTTTCTGCTTTCTTTTCCCTCTGCATATTTCATAACAAAATACATAGTCATTTACATGAGGGTGAGAATTTGAGGTGCAGTCACAATATTATTGTTGAAGCACATTTATTTTCAAAGTGTTCAAAATGAAATGAATTGGGTAGGATGATCAAAATCTTGTGGAAGAATAATCATTAAAATAGAGAGTGATGAAGAAAATCAGCAACCACAGAAACACTTTTCCAAGAGAGCATTCCCAAAGTTTTCTCTAAGGATACAATATGTGGATGTATGTGGAAGATATATATGATACGGTGGAAGAAAAAATCACTAAAAATAGAAGAGATAACTAAGCAAAAACAGAATGTAATGATCTTGATTATGGCTCAGAATATTATGGTGGATATAGCCCAGCATGTTTCACAAGCACAAATTTCAGAGTTCAACACACCCGAGTTCAAGCCCTGAGGTCTATGATCTCGGTGAAGAACCTCATCCACTCTGAGCCTTGTTTGCTCATCTAGGGTGTAATTTAATTTAATTTTCAAAACAATTAAATGAAATCACAAAAGCAAAGCAGCTCTTAATAAGTGAGCAAAAAAAATTGGCAACCTTTGTTTTAGTCATTTTTCATTCTTATTATAAATCTTTGTATTTGCTATATTTTCAATACCTATAAAAGACAATATAAATATTTTAATTTCAAGCCATTCAACAATAGTTCTATTCAATTATGAAATGCTTCTTTGAATCTGTTTTGCAAACCTATTTTTTTTTAACCTCCATCGGAGCCCATCTAGCTTTTCAATATGATGAAGCGTAGGTCTTTATTTTAAATGTCTTTTCTGGGAAGCTATGTAGGTATGTGATTTGCAAAATGCATACCAAACTGCTCTTGTAACCTTAAAACATTCTCCTTTCCCTCTCCCCCTGCACCTCCTCCTTTCTTGGTCACCAGTTGAGTACATACAAACTCTGGGGCTTGAAAATGTTATCTATGTAAATTCTTCTGTCTGCCACAGCTGGACAAGATGCTTTCAAGAGTTTTTCTGTTTCCTGTGTGGTGGAGCAGCTTTCCCTAACGACTATTTCCCATCAGTACCACAAAGACCTACCTTCTTAACCACTGTTTCAACGGTTTCTCACCACTTCCACCTTTCTATAGAACATTTCATTTAGAAAGAGGTTCACAAATATTTGTTCACTGGGCTGTTCAGACTGATAACATCTCTTGGGATGTTTGATGCACAACTCTCATCTGGGGGAAAAAAAAAAATGCAACTGTTGAACATCGGCAGATAATACCAAAAATGAAAACAAAATCTTTTCTGTCCCAAAGTCACAACATGATGGTTATTTGTTTTGCTCTTTTGGAAAATATAACTCTTTACATTTTTCTAAAAATCCAAATGAGAACATTTCATTACCTATGTATTTGCTAACTTTTGTAGAATTTTAAGATAATTAGATTCTAAATCATATACTTTATGAATTAATGTATTATTTTGTAGTAGCAACTATAGACCTAAGAATACAAATTACAATTAGATTGACAAACATGAAGACATAGATTTACATTTTGTGTAAGAAATGAAAGAATTATGATGTCTTTATTCTAGTAAAATAAGACTTGTCAAGGCATCTTTTACATGCCTTAAAATTTTCATCTAAATATAAAATTACCCCATATTAACTGGAAAAACAAACTAGTAGATCTATGTCTATGTTCTTTATAGAGTATTGTAATACAATTCTTAGGATTCATAGTTACATTACCTGCTTATTTTTAAAATGTTAGATTTATTTGAATTATTTTTCATGAATCTAGTACTTACAGGAGCTCTGCTTTTTATAATCTTTGCTTGTTTTACAGTCTTTGCTCTTACGGTTTTCACTCTATTATGAGTTTCCAAGATATTTTCAAATACATGAGTTTCACCTGTATGAAGCTAGACTTGAAAAATCTTCCATTTCAAAATATTTGATGATTCAAAAATCCACATGGCTCAGAATTATCCCTTTCCCAAAGATGCACACATTGAGAAGCAACGATATGTGTAGAATAAAAATGACAAGCAAATATGTCTATGTCACAACAAAAGGCAGAACTGTGGATTAATGTTTATTATGGCTATAAGCAGCAGAATGTGTGTACTAAGGAATACTAGTTTTTTAGAATATTCATGGAAGCTCCCCACACAACTACACACTTGTCAAAGTTTCTACTGTCTAATAAGTTTGGGAATTTCTTGCTGAGATAAAGTTAAGCAGGGCTTCTTTTAGACTTCAATTTGTTAATACTCTGAACATTCCAGAGCAGAATAGTTCAGATCCCTTGAAATTCCTTCTAAAACTTTATCATGCTTTGGGCTCTTTTGTTACACAAAGCAGCGGCTACAATTGTTAGTTAAATAACCACATTGAAGCAAGCACAAATTGTGGGGTTTTTCACAGTTTGACTCCTCTCTTTCCTCAGTGTTATTACCTTAGTTTGGATTTTTATCTCTCTACCCACCTCTAATTTTTTTTTCTTGTCCCATCCTATGACTTTCATCACATCAATCTCTCCAGTGCAGCTCTAATAACATCGCAGATTTTTTTTTTGAATATTTGCGATGGACTGCCTTTACCAACAATAAAAAAAAATTTTTTTAATGTAATCTGATATCCAAGAATGTGATCCCAATCAACTTTCCAACATTTTTTCAAATGACTGCATTTCATGGCCCATTTGTTTAAGGAATTAACCTGATCACTAAACATGGCAGAGACATCTTTTCTCTGGTCTGGTCCTCACATGAGTTTATCTGTCTGGAATATGCTCAACCAGTCTGTTTCTTCTGAAATCCAGTATATTCCCTGGTTTGATTTTAAATGAGATCTTCAGCATGAAACTCTGACATCCTTCTATCAGTATATAACAATCCCCTCACTTACACTGCCATAAAAGTTCCTTGCAAACCTTTTGAGGCATAAATCACATTTGTTTGTGGTTGTCTCAACTGCTTGATTGAACTGTAAAATATTTTAGGATGTGGAAGATGTAGTGTGGGGGAGGGTTTCTGCTAGGAAGCTCAGAGATTGACTTTAGGAGGTGGTCAATTATATGTGAAATAGGGTCAGGGCCATTCATGGTGAGAAAGTTCCTTACCTCAGTGACCACAACCCTAAAAAAATTAAGAATCACTGCTTTAGGGGAAAAATTATGAGATGCTCACATATTACCTTCAGCAGACCAGCTTTTATTATTTTATCATTTCTACTTCATTGCAATATGCCAAATTTTAGAGTGTGGATTTTCAAATATTTTATGTATCTTCAGATTTGTTTCTGACCTGTTGAACAGAAAATAGGGGAAAAAATCCTACGCCCTAAGGGAGCACATATTTCTTTTCCCCTTTTATTAATGCTACCACGGTCCTTCAAGAACCTAAATCATTCTAGCCCCAAGTAGGTGACTTAATCTTAAAGATAACTCCTGGGAGAATATCTGAGTGTATCACATCTAAAATCTCTGTTTACAACCGTTAGACATTATTGTGATTTAGAATTCTGCCTAAGACGGTGGTAACTTCAGACATACAATGGGGCCCTACCAGAACTGGGGACCATCTTATCTCCAGGAGCATTTGGTTATTAGAGGTGGAGGAAGGGGATACACTAACACACATCAGTATCTCCAACCCATGATAGTTTATGCCATGGGCCAAATCTTCCCAAACAATCCACATTCTCTTAGACAAAGAGATACCTAGGAATGTCCACAATTCTTGAGGAACCCTTAGGAAATGCATTATACTAACTTTCCAACAGTTAAAATCCTCTCTGGGAATGAGTAATGAAAAGCAGACACCTCACTTTTCAACATACCTCTCAGACTTTACCTTAGGTTCAGAATAGACATGATTATAATGGAATTAATGTCCAAGGTTTTTCTCTTATCCTTAATTCAAACCAATTTTGATAAAGGTGAGTTAATCATATATGATTTTGGCTCATTTCAGAAGATCAGCTTCAGAGTTACAGGTTACATCTAATAAGATTTTATTACTCCTGATCCTGTTCTACTCTCCTGATAAAGTTGACAGGTGGTAGGTTAATGTGTATATATATATATGATGTGCCTCTAGATAATGTAAATGCAGATTATTTAGACATCTGGAATCAATTTAACAACCTTCTGAACTTTACGTAAATAGCCATTATCTGACTTAATGATTTTAGTGGTTTCGGATGCCAGGATTGTCAATGGTCCTGGTATGGGAAATTTGGATTGAGAAGATTACTTCCCTATGGACTATTTCTCTGGGGAGAGCAGTTTGAATCAAAGAGAAAAATACCAGGTCAAGCTCATTATCAAAACAACATAACGGTAAATGGCAGCCGTGGGAAATCTAAGAGAATTTCATTTATTTTCTAATGAAGGGACCAATGTTATTGTTTAAAACCCATCCTCTCGCACTTATGCCTTGTCTCGAGGTAAATATTTTAAGATGGATTATAAGTGATTTCTTTCTTTTAAAACTTACTCTGTCCCCATTGCTGCCCTGAGTGATTTGGACAGTATAAGCAATGAGAAGGTAAAACTGGGGAATGAGATGGTTAAGACAAGCTCTAATTTAATAAAAATAATATGTTGAGGTCTAAAGAAGAATTTATAGCACTCTTTCCAAACAGTGCAAGGAGAAATACAGCCTCACGTTCGATTACAGCCTAAGATTGTAGAAGGGTAGCAAGCAGTCTTGACTATTCCATTCTGGGACAATTAAATGTCATTTAATCTTTATGTTTTAAAAAGATAGCCAGGAAGAAAAAGAACAATGAAAAAAAAATAAGTGATTTAAAATCTAAGATGGAATTTTGATTTTAGATAATGAATAAACATTAATTTACAATTTAGATAATCCAAATAATTTGGGGGGGGAGATAATAATGGGTCTCAACAAATAGTGTTTCTTTCAACCATCAGGGGTACCTATAAATGCAAAATTTGTAAATACTATTAGGCTTCTGAAAGAAAAATTATGGGAGCATAAATCTGTTGATTACTAAACCCTTTATTTCACTTGGGTCCTGTGCAAAATCTCTCCACATTATGGAATATGTTTTTTTTTTTTAATTGAGGATCCTCTTACACCACCCTACTGTAACACAGCTAATCACGTGCTGCAAAATAAAAGTAACACTGATAATATATCCCTAGCTGCCAAAATTATTTCGATATCATCACTGAATGACCTTCTTTTCTCACGCCAAATTATTTTCTTAATTAAATCTTCGATGATCTCTCAGAATGAAGTCCTAGAATCTTCTAGTCCGTCTTCCAAAATAAGAACACAAATTCTAACCTTCTTTTGCATCCCTCAAATACCGTCTTCCAGCTTTCAAAACACATTGCTGCCCGGGATTCTCAATCTAGCACGTTATAAGAGAAATGGACAATTTTATGCAGAAATAAACAATTGAAATCTAGCTGAGAAAAGGAATGAGCAATGCACATGTCTTTTGAAAGTCTTCATTAATCTCTCAGTAATGTGCAATTCCATAGTCAGGAACTGCCTTTGGTTCAAACTACTCTTTTAATTTTATAGGTCATTAATATTTCCTCAAGGCAGATGGCACAGCATACTGCTAAAATCAGAGCAGATAAGAACCATACAGGATGGTTCGATCGGAAAAAGTATAAAATCATATATTATTATGGGGCTTTTTTTTTTTTTACTTCTAAATTATTTGATATAGCTACTGGATTAGATAAGATGGGCTAAAAGGATCTGGATTTGCCTGCACCCTGATAACAGAGTTCCTTTTCAGGTTCCAGAAAGCAGCCTTAAGAAGCTGATACATTGGTTGCAAAATTAATATCTTAAAATGGGGAGAAATTCCTTCCTGCTTAACTTGACATGCATTTCAGAATTAACATGCCAATAACATAAACAGCTTTGTTCAAAATCAGCCCTTCTACATATAAGGTAATAATAACAACCAGTATTACTGAACAGCACCTGTGTGGCAGTCAATATTTTATCATATATGGGCAGTCAATATTACATATATATAGATATAGATATATATATATGGGTTTATGTACTTGGTGATTTCATATGCTCTATACATTACTTTCAATATCTGGTAATTTAACATCAGAGGAAACCAAGGCTCAGAGAGGTTAGGTAACTTGAATAAAGGTCAGACTTTTTCCTTTAGACCCAACCCTGCCTGTTCTGTGCATTTGGGCCCAGGTGGTGGTGTGGCACTCATGGGCCGGTTCCAGGTGACCAGGGTCTAGGGACGTGGCAGACGGGATAGCCATCCTCATCACTCAGCAAGGCACTCACATTTGAGACATTTGTCAGAGAGTTCAACCACAAAATGGCCCACTAGAGATACCTATAATGTCAAAGATGCAGTCTTAAAATGGACCTATTCCTCGATTTGAAATGATCAAAGCTTCAGTCTGGCTTTAAGATAGAGCTGTCATTCATCTGATTTGTTTTCAGGTCCACAGAGAAGCACAGGGCTGAGCTGAAGAATGTTTTCAATGGAGATATGGGATGAGCATTTCCTTCAGACATTCAGCCAGTGTTGACTGAGCACGTGCTTGCAGCAGGCACTGCTCAAGAGCTGTGCAAGGACACAAAGCCAGCTCCCTGCCCTTAGGGAGCTACGTCCTGGTGAGAGACACCAGTGTTCTCTCCACATAGGCATCTCCTTAGTAAATCAATAAGCACTATAAAGAAGGTATAGCAGAGTTCCCTGTGCTATACAGAAGGTCCTTGTTGGTTATCTACTTTAAATATAGCAGTGTGTACATGTCAATCCCAACCTCCCAGTCTATCCCTCCTCCCCCTTTCCCCTTTGGTAACCATAAATTCTTTCTCTAAGTCTGTGATTCTGTTTCTGTTTTGTTTCTTATTTGAGTCTGTTTCTGAGTCTGTTTCTTATTTGATACAAATAAGTTCATTTGTATCATTTTTTTAGATTCTGCATATAAGCGACATCATATGACATTTGTCTTTCTCTGTCTGACTTCACTTAGTATGATCGTCTCCAACTCTGCTCGATATTCTGTAATAACCTCAATGGGAAAAGAATTTGAAAAAGAATAGATAGAAGTATATGTATAACTGATTCACTTTGCTGTACACCTGAAACTAACACAACATTGTTAATCATCTATATTCCAATACAGAAGAAAATAAAAAGAAAAGAAATGAAATGAAATAAGAAAAGGAGAGGAAAAAAAATGTATAGCAGACAATATTATAAAGTATAAAGTGGGCTTTGCTACTCATCCATCCTCCCCCTTCCCGCTTTCACCTTCAACATAGTGATGCCTTGCTCTCCACTTTGCTGCCATAGGGACTTGACACTCTCTTTCCCCAAGGGAGAAGTACTGTGACAGAGCCAGAAAATAATGCTGGCAGGAAACCCTAGGCTTTATGAAAATAATAATGATTAAGGTTTAGGAGAGAAAGAACTGGAAAAACACTAAGTCATTTCTTTTGCTCCAAGTGGAGAAGAGAGTAAAGTAAAATTTAAAAACCTCTGAGGGCTTGGAGAAAAAGAATGGGAGTAGGAAGCAAGAAAGTCAGAAAGTCAGACTTTGCTGAGGATCTCTTGAAAGAGCAAAGGCACCGGCCCCTGGGGGAATGAATGGTAGGATGTCAGGAGAGAGTAAGGAACTCAGAGAGAAGACTTTGCCTATTCCCACGTGGGACCAGATACGTGGGGTAAGTTCCAGATAATCCTGAACCCCAAATGGTTCAGCAAATGGTCTGAAGTGTCGGCATGCCAAATGCAGACAGATGGAACCTGATCTGTCACTGTCCTGAGTGCTCTTGGGTTGCACCCCGAAATTTCCTCTGCCTCTGAGGGCAGGGAGAAATGGTGGGGGAGAGAATTTAGACTGAGGAGGACAGAGGACGCGTGGGCTAACAGCAACGTGGCCGACCCAATGGCTCCAGGAGGGAACAGAGGACTCTGGAGACCAGCACACCCAGCCTGTGGCCGCCAGCGATGTCCCTCAACAACACCCCGAGGCTCTGGCACGCAATCTCCCCAAATTAGGTGCATCCAAGGGAGAAAGAGGCTTGTAGGAAAACCTGAAATAACTGGGTTTAAACTTGTATTTACTAAGTTTCCTCAAAGTCAACAATTGTTATATTTTCTGATATGAGTTAAGTAGGGTCTGCAAACAGAGATTTGGTTGAATTACAAAAATAAAGAAATTTACAATTTTTATACCTAAATGATTCGTTGGGTATATTGTTCATGTTACAAATATAATGCACTGGGTGCCATCCCTGCACATAGTACTTTTATCATTAAAGTTTAGATAACAGAGTCAAAGGCCATTTATCAATGTTTAGGCTTTATTTTTAAACTTAACTCTTTTCACTATCTTCTCTTATTTCACTGACAAAAATCAGTGTGAGTTATATTTTTATTTCAATACTAATTGTACTGGAGAAATTGGCTTTCTAGACAGTTCATAACAATATTTTAAATTTTCCACTTAGGGAAAGTTTGATCACAGCTTTCTTTATATGAATGCGTATAGCCTTTGAATGTTTTGGCTAATAAAATATGTTCAACCCAATTTTTCTAATAGATCTAAAATGTTTCTCATTGTGAGAGAAAAGATATTTCAAGAGAATAAAGAGAAAATGCACACTTTATTTTCAGTGTCTTTTTGAGCTACCTACTAACACCATGTAGAAATAAGATATTACTTATTAATAAAATACGTTATGCTTTGAAATAAAATCCTTTCACAGATTTAAAACAAGTCTATGACTACAAGGGGGCAACTCATAAATCTACAGACATTCAGGCGAGGTTAACTGAGAAACACTCCAATAAAATTTCTACCGCAGATCTCTTGTACAGCCCAACAGCCAAAATAATAAAAGTGCTTTGGGGTTTATATCTTTTGGCTCAGTGGGTAACATATTCAGGTACTAAACAAAGAAATGTAACTCTCTGTGGTTTCTTAAAAAAGAGGCATTGAGTCATTTTAGATTAATAAAAACAAAGAGGATTAACGGTGTTTTTAATCAGAAAGAATTCAGCTTTACCAGAGTGTCTTTATTACAGAAAATTTAGATCACTTCAGACAGAACTGAACATGATTAAAAGGAAGTCACTTGTTCACTTCATGGCTGTTTCACAATGTCTTGTACCAAACAAATAAGCAAGCACACACGTAACTAAAGTACATGTTTTCCCCAGGCCAAGTATCTCATTGCCAGTTTTAACAAATATTCGGTTTCAGTCATGATTTTCAGATCCTCTCCCTGCAGATGGTCCTGTGATGAAAGTTCTGTTTTGTGAAGTTGTTGGAAGGTGCAGCCCAACCCTAGGTACAGTGGCTTCTCACAGCAGAACCAAATGCACAAAAGCCACTCTCAATCCAAACGCTTCGTGTCTGCTAAGTGGAATTAGCTCTTTATGAAGTCAAATCACATTTTAGAGACTTATTGTTGCAAAAAACCCATGTCTCCCCCACATTTGCTGTGTCCATTGTGCACGAATGCAAGGAATTTGTGTTTGTTTGGGGCAAAATAGAGGACTCTGCATTCATTAGCAGAGTTTCTGAAATCTATTCAGAATTCAGCAAATCAAAAATCAATTTTTGGCCCCCTGGTGGCGCAGTGGTTGAGAATCTGCCTGCCAATGCAGGAGACACGGGTTCGAGCCCTGGTCTGGGAAGATCCCACATGCCGCGGAGCAACTAGGCCCGTGAGCCACAATTACTGAGCCTGCGCGTCTGGAGCCTGTGCTCCGCAACAAGAGAGGCCGCGATAGTGAGAGGCCCGCGCACCGCGATGAAGAGTGGCCCCTGCTTGCCGCAACTAGAGAAAGCCCTCGCACAGAGACGAAGACCCAACACAGCCATAAATAAATAAATAAATAAATAAATAAATAAATAAATAAATAAATAAATAAATAAACAAACAAACCCCAACGTTAAAAAAAGAAAAAGGACCACATTGAAAAAAAAAAATCAAGTTTTGAGAATACTTTTGAGGACATCTGCAGAGTGAGAAAAATGAAAACAGTGTGGATAGCACTGGAAAAACAACCCGGAGTTCAAGCCTGGCTCTGTTCCAAGCAGGCTGAGTGGCTGTGGGTAAATCACCTCATCTCTCGGGGTGTCAGTTTCCTCATCCATGAAATCGGTGGTTTGAACTGTCCGGTCTTTTAGCCACTAGAATTCTAATGGCAGTGTGCTTCTCTAAAGTCCACCTTATTAACTTTGTACCACGATTTAAATCCATTTTTAGACCTAAATATTTACCCTCTGCCCCTGCTTTGATAAGTATACCTTTATTTTTATCCAAGTCAGTGATTAAAATATTGAAGATGACAGTACCCAAGGCATGTCACAAGAAACCTAACTAGGGTGACAGTGATTCAGAGCTGGACAAACTTTGGGAGTGGTTACTCAAAGCTACCGTGATAAGTTTATTAGCATCCGCTCCACAGTCACTCATTTTATCAGCAAGAATATCATGAGAAACCTATTAAATGCCTTTGAGAAATCAATATGCATTCTGACAGCTACGTTCAGTATGCATTGTAAGAGCTCTGAAAGAGCTCTGAAGAAAACCCAGAGAGTTACCTTTTATTTGTCTCAGTTCTAGAATACAGTGGACAGGTGAGTCAGAGGTGCTGTATAGAAGAAAATGAGATACCAACTCTTAGGTGTAAAATAAGCTACAAGGATATATTGTACAACGTGGGGAATATAGCAAATATTATGTTTTATAATAACTATACATGGAGTATAACCTTTAAAAATTGTGAATTACTATATTGTACACCTGTAATTTATATATTATATATTGACTGTACCTCAGTAAAAAAGGAAAAAAGATATTTGAGAGAGATATTCCACCACAACCTCTCCCATCCCACTCCACCTGAAACACACACACACATACACACATACACTCACACTTCTGTTTATTCTTATTCTTTTTTTAAAATTGTTTTTACTTTTTAACCATTTTTTATTGAAGTATAGTTAATTTACAACATTGTGTTAGTTTCAGGTGTACAGCAAAGTGATTCAGTTATACACATGTATATTCTTTTTCAGATTCTTTTCCATTATAGGTTATTACAAGATATTGAATATAGTTCCCTGTGCTATAGAGTAGATCTTTGCTGTTTATCCATCCTATAGATAGCAGTTTGCATCTGCTAATCCCAAACTCCCAATCCATCATTCCCCCACCAGCCTTCCCCTTGGCAACCACAAGTCTGTTCTCTATGTCTGTGAGTCTATTTCTGTTTCATAGATGGGTTCATTTGTGTTATATTTTAGATTCCACATATAGGTGATATCATATGATATTTGTCTTTGTCTGACTTACTTCACTTAGTATGATAACCTCTAGGTCCATCCATATTGCTGCAAATGGCATTATTTCATTCTTTTTATGGCTGAGTAATATTCCATTGTATATATGTACCACAACTTTATCCATTCATCTGTTGATGGACACTTAGGTTGCTTCCACTGCTTATTCTTACTCTTGATGTGGACATAGGCACAGCCTAATTCAGTGAGTCAGTTTGTGGGGAGATGAAATGATTGAGAGCAGGTGATACTGTATCTTACACAGTGGACTCTGAGGCTGTTCAGAACCAAGCAAAGTGGAAACGTGTCACTTTAGAGCATAATCTAAGAGTGGAGACTCCTGAGGGCAAAGCCAGATCAGGCTTCCTGAGGAGGTAAGAAGTGGCCATATCCAGTGCCAGCATGATGATGTTCTTACTTCCAAGTGGGCAAGGTGACCTGAGGTTCAGATGCAGAGAGCTGCAAAACCTTCTCCACTCAACCAGAAGAGGACATTGATAAGACCATGTATTTCCAAATGTTCTCATCACACCTCTGATATCCATCTGATACAAGGTCTAACTCAGTGTGCACAAGCTGCAAAACTCAGGGAGGGATGATCAGGGGAGTAAGAGTGCCTGTCTCAGTAAAGAGTCACAATCTCTCGTCTATTACAGGACTTGAGGCAGTTTTCAGGCCTGGAACTCGCTGACCAGATCAGAGGCCAGGTCCTCGGCCTGAAGTACCCTGCACTAGCCTGGCAAGTGTGTAGGTAACAATCACCCAGTCCTTCCCCAAAAGGCCTGTGACCATTTGCTCAGGTAAATATTCAGTGGGGAAAAGGGAGCATCCAAATATGTCAAGCACAGGTGGACACAGGACCAGAGTTGACATACATTACAGAGCCTGAAAGCAATCTCACACCGTCCTACTGGAGTCAGAGCAAATGAGGGCTGCATCCTAAACCTGGGTCCAGGGACAGGTCCAGCTCACAGTGGGGGTGTGAGGCCCATGGACTCACCTTGGGACATTTCCTTGATCTCGAATATAGAATTAGAGTAGACACACTTTGTAGATGGAGGAAATCCCACCTTGGATCCTTGGCCTGTTGGGGAATAGCTATTGTGAGAAGGAAGGCTTAATATAAACAAACCTCTGAAACAGTCCCACTCTCCCGTCAAGATAGTAAATCCCAAACATGCTACTTTCTGGGAAATGGCAACAAGTATTACCACTATTCAAGACCTTTCAAGACCTAGGAATGTATGGGAGGCAGCTGCCCAAATATCTCCATTTATTTACAAACCTACAAAAGTCAGGTGGATCTTTGAGCTTGACAGTGGACTTCTACAACTTGAGTAAGTTTATCTCAATTACAGACCCTGCACCATATAAAATATCTTTGCTAGAGGAGAGGAGCAAGGCCCTATGCACATAACCTATGTGGTCATTAATTTGACAAAGGCAATCTTTTCCATCTTTATGGTGTGTATCCACCTGGGACAGAAAACAGTATACATATATCTTATATACTATGCTAATTCTTATGTCTACTGTCATAGTATAGTTCAAAGAGTCTGACCCTCTTGATATTCTTCAGAACATGACATTGGTCCACTCTATCAATGGCATCATGTTAATTTGACCGGATGCACATGGAGGAGAAAATACATCAGAAGAATTTTTAAGTCACATGATACTCAGAAGGTGGAGACAAAACCTACAAAGATTGAGGAGAATTCCACATCAGTGAAGGTCTTAGGGGTACAGTGGTCTTAAGCATGACAAGATAGCCTCTCCAAAATAAAGGAAGATTATTACATGTAGCACCTCCCATCCAACTACTAGCACTTGGGAGTGCTACTCAATCCATACAACTCTGAATGACCCTAAAGGCTTTGAGTAGGGCTTAGAGCAGTAAATGGTTCCACAGAAGGTCCTGTCTGCAGTACAACTGACCCTGCTACTGGAGCCATAAGACCTGGTAGACCTTATTATTTTGGAGAAAACTGCTCTATAAAAATACATCATGGAGGAATTTATGAAAAGTCCCAATTAGAGAGTCACATTGTAGATTCCCATGGTTCTTGGACAAAAGGCTGCCTCCTTTTGGGAGGTTGCTCCAGACACACACCTGAGTGTGGAAGGTCAAATGATCACGTGACCAGAGATGTTCACCATGAGCTGGTTTCTGACACAGATCCACAAATTCATAAGGTCTGGAAAATCCCACACAATTGCATCTTAAGACAGAAGTGGTACATTTGGGATCAGAGACACAAAAAAACAAAATAGAGAGAATGGCTCAGCTACTTGACTTCAGATGCCTTGGTGCTAGCACAGAGGCTCATGAGCAAAATAGCTGTTTTGACAGTGAGGAAGGCTATTCGTTGGCCCAACAGCATGGGCTCCCACTCACCAAGAATGATCTAGCAACTGCTGCTGTCCAGTGTTCAGCCTGGCAGCAACAGAACCAGTGCAGAGCCCTGATACGACATCACCCTCAAAGGGAACCAGTTACTTGGTAGCAGATGGATTGCATTGGACCTCTTCCACCCTGGAAGGGACAGCGTTTTATCTTGGCTGGAAGTGACACATATTCTAGGTATGGGCTGCCTTTTCTGCCTGCAGAGCCTCAGCCAGCACTGCTTAGGGCTTAGAGACTGTTTGATTCATCAACATGATTTATGATCCCAAAGTGGTCTGGGTGTCTGATTAGAGAGGGAATTTCAACATCAGAAGTGCTGTGAAAGTAGAAGTACTTTAAATTTACTTCTAGTTTTGCAATATTGACATCCTGCTATACATGTTTTTAATGCTGTGAATATACTTCTTTAGATGTGAGACCTGCCATCATCTTTCCATGTGATATTTTCTCACCCTTGCAGCCTAACAATGAATTAGGGTAATTTCTTGGCTTGTTTGTCTGACAGCCAGAGATAGCGTTGACTTACTTTAAGTTTCTATGTCTTAAAACGACTTTTCACCAGCACCCCTATTCCACAAAGGTTTTGATTCAGAGCCACATCTCAAAGTTGCTTTCTAAATCATATATTAAATCATTGCTGCAAATATTGAACCAAACAGAAATGATAAGAGTTATACAGCATTATATCTGAGATCTCGCTATGTGCTATCAAAGATGTTTTCCAACTCTACAATAACCTGAAACCATAATGTGTTTGGATGCTCTAATTTCAGCAGAGTAAAGAACATAAATTGGTCACAACAGCTATCTATTTATTCATGATGTAGCAGGTTACTAACAAGCTAAACGAATGATTATGACATGAGTCACTGATTCTAAACCCATTGTCGTGGGTGAAGGACAGAAATAGAATTTGAAAAATATATTCCATGTTACAATTTTATATTTTGAAAAAGATTAAAATCCAAACTTCAACAAAACTCAAGAGAAAATTACGTAGGATAAATTCTCAATGGGTACTACCTGGAAAAGTTTTATGAAGTTGGGTATGAAGGTTTTACATTTATTTGAAGGAGATATAGGTTATAAATGCTCAGAAACACTGGTACAAGCATTACCAGTGTACAAGTAGAAGTACACTTTGCCCATGAATGACTACACTGTGGAATCATATTCTTTTTTTTTAAATTGCAGTATAGTTAATTTACAATGTTGTGTTAATTTCAGGTGTACAGCAAAGTGATTTATATATATATATATATATATATATATATATATATATATATGGGATTATTTTCCATTATAGGTTATTACAAGATATTGAGTATAGTTCCCTGTGCTATACAGTAGGTCCTTGTTGGTTATCTGTTTTATATATAGTAGTGTGTATCTGTTAATCCCAAACTCCTAATTTATCTCCCACCTTTTGTTTTCCCCTTTGGTTATCATAGTTTGTTTTATGTCTATAAGTCTATGTATGTTTGTATATGAGTTCATTTGTATCATTTTTTTTAGATTCCACATGTAAGTGATATCATATAATATTCGTCTTTGTCTCACTCACTTCACTTAGTATGGCAATCTCTAGGTCCATCCATGTTGCTGCAAATGGCATTATTTCATTCTTTTTTATGACTAATATCCCATTGTGTGTGTATGTGTGTGTATTTTATATATATACATGTATATATATACACACACTGCATCTTTTTCATATTCTTATTGTTCTAGACTGTGTTATAATTACTTTCTCTTTAATTAGAATAGATGTTTAACATCTCTGGTTCACTGGCTTCACTATAAATCTTTATAGAACATCCTTGGAGCAGCTCAGTTACTAGGTCCTCCAACACTCAACACTCACAAAAGTACCACTTATGCTGTGAAAGAAATATAGACTCTTACACCTGTCTTCCTTGAACGTACATGTTAGTTGAGGGGGGAAAAAATTGAGGCATAGTTCTCTGGTATCACAGCAAATGGCCAAATGTTTCTTGAATGAGTGAATGTCGTATTTTACCAGCTCATTGTCTGAATGTAATAGAAAATAAATGCCATGAGCAGAGATTCTGGCAGTAGGACTACCTGCCCTTCCTATCAACTCCCACTCCAAGCTATTTGACTCTGTCGACCAAAGAGATTTTGGAACTCACAGACAACTGGCATAATTGGGATCTGGCCTGTTAGGATCACAGCAGAAAGAACTGGGCCAGGGTAAGCTACTGGAAAAGTAATTATTGCCTAGGGGAAAGGACCACAAAACAGTAG
Organism: Balaenoptera ricei; assembly: GCF_028023285.1. Taxonomy (NCBI): domain Eukaryota; kingdom Metazoa; phylum Chordata; class Mammalia; order Artiodactyla; family Balaenopteridae; genus Balaenoptera; species Balaenoptera ricei. Next base: position 190,313,798 of record NC_082639.1, on the reverse strand, counting down.
ATCCTAAGATGACCCTACCTTTCAGAGATTTGTGTACCCACAGGTAGAGGGTTGACAACATTATATCTTCTGGACTTAGCCTACAATTCTTTTACTTTTTTCTCTTGTGATTGCTATCTTTTTATAGTTTGGAACTCATAAAAAGAAAGCTGATCTCATTCTGAGTGAGTATGCAAGGTGTTCCAGAGCCCTAGAAGATCAAGATGGAAATTGATGTGTCCTGGAGGCTGGGAGAGTTCAGTGAAACTACAGAGTGAGGAGCCTTCCTCCAGGTGCTTTGGCAAAGAACAAGCATCTGTGCCTCTAGACTGGGCACCAAAACTCTTCTGCTTTTCTTACCTACAGGAGTCTAATCATTTAGGCAATTCCAACCTCTAGTCCTAAGATCCATGACATAGCAAGGAAAAAATAGCAACCTCTTTAAAGTTTCCCAGCAGCTAGGGAGAAAATATCAGGAAGAATAATGAGGACACATTTGCAGTGAATTAGAACTGCTGGTGGGGACAGATGAAAATCTGAAATAACAAAATCATATTCAGAACACTCAGTATACAAAAGTTTTCTTGTGCTAAAACAATAACAAAAAGAAAACAAAAATCATTATTTCAAAGTAAGCAATATATTATCTAAATTGAAAAAGAAGATGGGCAGTATAGAAATCACAATAAGTGGTCTATGAGATCGAATACAAATAAAATTTCAAATCACAAAGCAAAAATGGAGAGAGAGATGTCAATCAATGAGAGAAAAGATAAAGAATTTAAGGTGAGATCCAGAAGATGTAATATAGATGATAGAATTTCCAAAAGGAGAAAAAGAACAGAATGAGGAGAGGCAACAGTTAATTAAACTAGATTAGAGAATTTTCCTGACATGGAGAAAGAATCAAGTCTGTAGAATGAAATGCCTTTCATACTTCTAAACCAAACTGATGAATAAGAAAACACATCAAACACATCCTGGTAAAATTCCTAAAGTCAAAAGATTAAAAGCACACAAGCCTCCAAGCAGAAATAAAAGTTACCTACAAGGGGAAAATGTGTGTTTGACATTGTCTTATTATCCTATTAGTAATGGTTGAAGCAGCCAGAAAAGAGAAAAAAGGAGCTACAACTGAAGAATCCTATAATCAGCTGAGATGTTATTTATCCGAAAATACGCAAGAATTTAGAAAATGTATTACCCAAGTACACTGCATGAAAAAAAAATGAACTTGAAAAAAAGACTCAAACCAATCAAAAAATAATTCTATAGAGAGGAAGATGAAGAGGAAAGAAGGTGATGATCTATATACATATCCATCCATCAGTCTGCTACTGTATCTCTTTATCAATCTATATCTTTATATTTAATACATAAACATCTAGTAGTGGGTGATTTAATGCTAAATAAAAACTCTTGAAATTGAAATGACATATTGCAAGGAGTATAAGGACCTGGTATAACTCTTCTAAAGTTTTAACATTTTTGTTGGTGTTGTAAGGGGTGCAGGTGAAGTCAAAGAAAATTGAATATTGTGCTGGGTGAGACAGTGCATCTCAACTGGGAAAACAGTTGATTGTCTTTTTCAAATAATAGTAGAGGCATAGGTAGCTAAATAGAAGAGCAAGTAAAAAAGGATAAACATTACTGACTGAATGGAAAATATGATTTAAATACAAACTGACAAGAGGAAAAATGAAATAACTAGCAATTTGGCCAAATAAAAAACAGGAGAAAGGGAAAAAAGAGAATAATTTAAAATGAGCGATAAACATGAAATACACTGATCTTCACTCAAAATGTGAATGCAATGAATTTTGCCATTAAAGGCAGATTACTATATTAAGTAAAAATATAATACCAATGTACACAATGTTTACATGAGACACACTTAAAACGGTTGACACAGGAGGTTTGAGAGTAAAAAAGAGTGAGTCAAAAATAAGAAAAAAATGCAATAAAAAAGTAGGAGACTCAATATTAATATTGGAAAAGGTGTCATTTAGGCTAAAAGAAAGATATGATTCAAGAGGGGCATTATATAATGATAAAAGATGCTATATGCTGAAAAGTCTTAACAGTAACCAAATAGTTACTGGGCACCAAACTCTGGAACAGCATGAACCAAGAAGTAATCGCTGAAATTATGAAGAAGTATTACAGAGCAGGTCTAGGGCGTGGGCAGAATGGGTTCCCTGTCTTGGTGGAGTAGAGAAGTCCAACATGACTTGATGAAATGTTTAAGGCAGCAAAGTGAGCCCTTTTAACCAGTCTGCTCCATGGTTGCGTACAACCAGGGAAGGAAAACATGTTAGAAACATCTTATTTGCGCATGTCTGGTTGAAGCGTGCCCAAAGAAAATGTGTCCTAAAAGTCTAAGAAGGAAGGCCATTCCCTCATGTTAAGGGCCAGCCTCAGGCAAAACAGTAGAGCTGACAATTTTTTCTCTGTCACTTCTGCCTCTAGTTAAGTGCTGCTACCCCACCCCCATTCTGATGCCCAGTAAACCACCAACTCAGAAGGAAGCCATGAATGCTGTTCATTCTATTTATCAGAAACCTGGGGGGGAATGGAAACGAATCTGATTAACTAAGTCATAGTTTATAGTAATAATTTATCTTAATTCTTACAAATAATTGGATAATACAATTGGAATTTTTTAGCCTAACTTATTCAAACTGGAGAGGCAGCATAAATCCACTTTTTCTGCTTTAGAGTTAACCTGACTAAAATAAAACCATTTCCATCCATTCAGTTAATTGCTTGATGTAAAGCCATTGACTTTTGTTCATAAGGAAGAGAACTGTGAAGATTAAAAATGGGAGATAAAAGTAAAATGATTTATTTAGAACACGCGACTGGCTTAGAGGTAGAGAGAGAGAGGGACAGAGAAAGGGAAGATGAAAGAAAGAAGGAAGGAAGAAAAGGGGGAAAGAAGGAAGGAAGGAGGGAGGGAGGGAGAAAGGGGGGAAGGGAGGAAGGAAGGAAAGAAAAAAGAAAGAAGGAGAAAGAAAGAAGGAGCAAACAACTTCTATGATGGCTAATCTATGAGACAGTGTGTTTATGTAAAGTGAATATGTTTACTTTTATGTTAATTATTTAAAATCATATTTAAAGTATATCCAATTGCCAGATGCTTGAGAAGAGTTGATGGGAAGAAAATCATACATGTTATATTACTCAAATGACTTTAATTATGAGTTTTACTTTGAAAATTTGAAGTGATATGAAAAACACACCATGGAAAAAGTACTAATGTACAAATGTATGTTTCTGAGATGCTCATTTATTATCTGCTATAACTTGTAAGTGGAAGAGAAAAATATAGCGGATTTTCAGGGGTGAAGATGAATTTCTAGACATATCAGAATGTACATGTAACTGAAAGTAAATATTAATCCAAATTACTGTCATCGCCACCTTCATTTTAATTCTTCAGAGCTACCATTCTAGAGAAAACAAATAAAAGTCAATCTCAATAAAGCAGTTAAAATATATGCCATTTTCATTATCAGGAGAGGTCAGGCAATCAAGGGAAAGGTCCTCTTCTGAGATGTGGGTTCCATTCCCTCTTCCCCTGCCAAACTTGCCAAGTGGCCTTGAATGAGCAAATTCATCCAAATGAGCCTCAGTTTCTTCAACTGTTAAATGATAGGGTTGGACTGGAGAAAAACTATAATTCTTTCTAGTCCTAAAATAATTATGGTTATAGTACCGTACCATAGCTAAGTAGAGACATCGTGCAGCCTTTAATCATTGGTGGTGTTACCATACTCCAGCCATATGGAACTTCTTTAAGCCTCACCATATCCACAATAGAACAATAGCCCGTCATTTAAAAGAAGAAGTCCCCCAATTTTTCCCATACTTGTGATTCACATTCTTTTTCAAAATGAACCAAAAGGCAATTTCCATCATTTTATGATGAACAAGCAATAAATTTCCTTCTGGAACGTATATACAAGCAAATATATAGAGTACTCTCTCTATATTTACTTTTGAATTAGTAATTTAACATAGCATGGATGGAATGCAAGTTTGAATCTGAAGGGTTCTGTATTTCAGAACTCAGTTCTACTACACTCGTTGAACTTGATACTTTTGAAATATCTCCTTGTAACCCAAATGCCATGAATTGAATTAGCCCTAGTCTTTAAACTTTGCAAGAAGAAAGAATTATTAGAGATTATTAACAAAAACTTAAGCAAATTCAATTTGTTCTTTATTTTGATCTTCTTTTCAGTAAAACCTTTCATGTTTCGTTTGGCAAGAGGGGAGAGAAGAATGCCAAAACCCTTGTGGTTCCTTCTTCAGTCTGACATATACTTTTCTAAAAGAATAAGTGTAACTAAGAACTTTTCCCGAGTGGTATAAAAGAGTCAGGTAAATTGGTATCAGTCTTTCTTTTTATAGCTGTTACTCCACATTTTTTACTAAAGAAAGCCATATATGACGTATCAAAAGCGGGATGACTTTGCTTTTTTAAAGGCTTGGTGACCCCACCCATCTCTTAGAAGTTCAGACCGCCATGTGGCTGGTTGGTGTATAAGACTCTTGCTTTCATGCTGTATCTCATTCCCAAGTCAACACTTGCACACTGACTTAAACAGATCAGCACAGTTTGTACCTTGGTGAAGGCAACCTACAATTACCTGTCTCAGAATATTGTAAATTCATTCATTCTTGTAAACTTTCTTCCCTTGACAACTCCAGAGGTCTTTATCAAAGCCCTAGTTTTGTTTGATTTTGCAATTTTAAAATCAACATTCTAAATGAATATTTAAAGAGAATCTGTTTCCAATGATATCACAAAACAGAAGGCTCTTATAGAAGCGTAGCAAACTAAATGTGAGATACTCAAATTTTCTGGGGAAATGAGAACTCAATATATTTTATAGAAACAAATTCTCAGTCATATTTTAAAAATTTTAAAAGTAATATTTTTCTTTTATCAAATAACATTTATTGTCTGCCCACTGGTCAATTTAAAAAATTATGTTAACCTCCAATAGGCCATGAAGTAATAAAGGCAATAGAGCATTTGAATCAACATGCTTTCACAAAAGCATAAACAATATAAGATGAAGCTGATAATTGTACAGTTGGGATGGTAATGAGGTGCTTTTGGAAGTTTATTTCGTATACTTCTGTATTATTTGATTTTTTTATATTTGTAATAAAATATGGTCAAAATTTAAGGAGAAAAATAACTTGAAAATAAGTTGACAAAATTTTTAAAATCCTAATACAGCCTTTAATATTGTCTACAAATCAAACTATGATCTTTTCTCATAAATGTTATTTTATAAATTTTAAAATGTTCATAAATGCCATAAAATATCAGCTTCAGATGAGATATCATTATTTGTTAACTTGAGAATGAGTCTCTCTGTTTCTCTTTCTCCCTCTGTCTACCATCTCTGTCTCTGTCACTGTTTCTCTATATATACATATATGCATATATAATGTCCAACAATGAAATGATAACCAAGTTTTGACTTCTAAGTGTCAATCAACAGGTTAAATATGGAATATGTATTATCTCATTTATTAGTCAAACAGTCCTTAGGAAGTATTATAAATATTATGATCTCATTTCTGCTCATAGGGAATCAGCTTAGAGAATTTGAGTAATTGCCTAAGGTTATACAGCAAAGGCAAGAGAAAGGCACACTTTCAGAGTGAGGTAGAACTCTACCATAAACACTGTTCTCCTAATACTTCACTCATTCCTTCAAAACACCTGCTCAATTCCAGGCATTGTGTCTATGCCTGATTGGCTGTGACTGACAATAATTACACACACACCCACATACACAAACAGTGATAGCTAAGTGAAAAATTAAACAGGGCGACCCTATGGGCAATGGTTGGGTGATGGCAGCTACTTTAGTGTTGCTGACCAACAAAGACTTTTCTGAGGAGGTGACATTGAAGCTAAGATTTGCATGTCAAGAGGGAAATGAGCACAAGAAGATAACGAAGAGGTGAATCTTGGGATATTCAGGGATATTCCAGGACCAGAAGGTAGGCCACTGTAACCACTGCACCCAAGGTGGAGAAGAATGATAGAAATGAGATGAGAGAGGTCAGGGAGGGAGCAGTCATATAAGATAAATGTGGATTTATCCAGTGTTGTGGGGAGATATTGGAGTATTTTGAGTAGGAGAATGGCATAATCTAGGCTTCATTTTAAATGCATATCTCTAATTGTTCTTTAGGAAAATGAATTGTAGGACAGGAAAGCAGACAAAATCTATATTCATAAGAATTATCTGTGGATACAGGTATATGTAGATTCACAGACAACTATAAGCATATTGGCATTTAGACATTTACATTTTAAAGAATGTATTCATTATAATGATAATCCTGAAATTATCACCTTGCAGAAATGCACAAAATTAAAGTATATCCTTTTAAGCTCTCCCATTCAATGAAAAACTGTTGAAAACTCAAAGATATTTTATAAGTATTTTAGCAAACACCATTATGAAAAACATATTTCCAATAGCATAGAATTTAACGTGTTCTTTTAAATATCACATTATGACTTTTTTGACAATAGCATTTCCTGTGCTATAGGATGCATGCTTTAAAATAATTTTCCAAAATGACAACATAAATTCTAGCAAGCGAACATGCTTTTGATATAGGTTGGTTTGATTGCAGTTTCTGAATGCTAATGGCATGTTTCATGCCAGAAAGAAGCATATTAAAACTAAAGCATCAATTTGTTGTGGGGTTTTTGTCCTTTTTATTTATTTTTAGAGATTTTTGAGATAAAGAGTTCCACTTTGAAATCTCTGATTACAAAAGATCATTTTCATCCTATCGTTAGTGCTTTAGATTTGTATGTAAAACAAAGTTGCTGTGATACTAGTTCTTCCTGGTTTATATGGTGAAGATCTGAAAATGTTCTTTTGTTAAACCAGAGTCTTACAAATGAATAATTTTAAATCACTGAATGTTTACAACAGTGTTCTGAATCTCAATGACATTTAAGCAGTTTTTAGAACAATTCAATATCCCTGGATACACTGGCACTTGCTACTATTAGGGAATTAGCCAATTAGTGTAGAATATGGATATCATAATCATGCATTCACAATACAGGCAGAGCTGACACAGGAAACTACATTCCTAGCAGAATACATTTCTTAATCCCCTTATATTATAACAGCATTACCATATGTAATATTAAACATTATTACAATTCCTTTAATATTTAGCAATTCTTATGAAACCATAGCTACCTTTCACATACAGTGTCGATGTTCCACAAAGCATACACACATGCTAGACTGTCTTCATGTTAAATAGAATATTTATTTCATGTCACATTCTACTTTTACACATTTTGTTTTGCAGAATTGAAAAAAGTTAAATTATTAATCATTGCTCCTGTGTTTGTTAATTAAAATCACCCTACAGATACAGGCAAGAGTTTTGAGTAGGGCAGATAGAAAGTTCATTATGAATAGAAAACTAAAAAAATCATAAACCATGAGGAAATGAAGTTAGACTGCTCTGCCTCTATTTTAACATTCAGGGCCTTGTAAAACTTTTAGGATAACTGTTGCCATTTATGTAAATATTATTTTCTAAACATTCACATGTTTTCTCCAGTAGTGTACATTTCCATCATTCTTTCTAAAACGTCTTATATTTCACAGTGCAAAGCAGTTAGAGCAGATTTAGGAAAAATAAATGATTGAAAATTTAAGTCTATTTCTCTGCAATATTTTCTTGTTCAATCAGATACCCACTGATCTGTGTCATTTTTTTTGAAACAGAAAGTTAAGTACATATTTTAGTATTCCCAGTACCTACATTTTTAGGCTCAGTTATTTTATAAAGTTTTATTAATTTATTAAAAATATTTGTTAATCTACTAACACATGCAAGGCAATATGCTAGGTTCCTTGATACTAAAGATGAATCAAACACAAGTTCTGCCTTTTGAGAGGTTATGGTCTAAAAGAGAAGATACACATCCAATATAAAAATATAGAAGAAATATGTTCCATAGAAGCAGGTCCAATCAGGTGATGTTGGGGTTAAGAAATAAAAAAGTTTGCTTTCTCAGACATGAGGGAATTCCTTAAGGTAAGTGGCACTGAGATATGAGATATGGTAGAATTAAAATTCCTGATTGTATAGAGAAAGACTTTTCAGGCCTGAGGTATAGGATGTGTATTAGTTTTCTGTGGCTGTGTAAGAAATTACCACTAATTTGCATCTTAAAGCAGCACACATTATCCCACGGTTCAGTTCTATGGGCCTAGAGTCTGGGAATGGCTTAATTGAGTCCTCTGTTTAGGGTCTTACAAGATTGCAATGACAGGTTTGGCCAGGACCACAGTGTCATCTGAGACTCGACTGGGGAAGAATCCACTTGTGTTGGTGGAATTCAGTTCCTTGCATTGAAGGACTGAATATTCAGTTTCTTAATGGCCTTCAGCCTAGGGAGGGCACCCTGTGTTCCTTCCCATTTGGACCACGCAACATGGAACCCACAACATGGCAACATATCAGGGAAAGATAGACTCTAGCATGGTAGTGACACAGTTTTTACATGTGACACATGTCATCAGAGAGGTCTCTGATGACCCAGAGATGTCCTCAGAGACCTTTCGTGCCCACTGCTGTATCCTATTGTTAGAAGAAAATCGCAAGTCATGCCCAGGTTCTTGGGGACAGTACTGGGCAAAGCTGTGAACACCAGGAGATGGGATTATGAAAAGCCACTTTAGAGTCTGTCTTCCACAGGGTGGGAGGTGAATATTTGGTCTGGCTGTAAAGTGTGACACATGACCATCAATACAATCAGGTTGGAAAAGAAGTTTGGATTGAGATCATAGGAGGAACTGAATGGCTTACTCTGGAGTTGGACATTATTTTATATACAAGAGGAGAGCATGGTGGTATTTTTGAACAGGGGAGAAATATTAATGGAACTAGACTTCAGAAAATTTAATCTGGAGATGGCTTCTAAAATGAATAAGGAGAGAAAAGAATTGATTTGGGAGAAATGTGAATCATTTATTAACTTGTTGAAAGAATGAATTAAATAATGATTATTGGTGGAGAGCGTATGACCACAGATTCAGGATTTAAAATAAAACTTTTGTCTGTTAAACTGCAATACGCAAAGGAAGGGTGATCCATCACTCAACAGTTCCTTAATACATCAAAATTACAGGCTTCCCTTTACACACAGATACAATGGAAGATGCTCTTTGGAAATGCCTCTGTAAGAAGGAGAGATGGGCTGTGAGACACTCAGGTGTGGGAGATGAGCTCCCATGATACTCAACAAAGGAAGGGAAGACAGACTGTACATAAATTAGCATCCTCCAAAGGCTATACACTTAAAAAGACTGGTAATAGCTTAACTTTGCTCAATATTCTGTAATAACCTAAAAGGGAAAAGAATTTGAAGAAGAATAGATACATGTATATGTAGAACTGAATCACTTTGCTGTACACCTGAAACTAACACAAGATTGTTAATCCACTCTACTCCAATGTAAAATTTTTTTAAAAAAATAAATAAAAATAAATAATTAAAAAAAAAAGATTGGTAGTAGCCGGTCTAGGAAAATATTGGGTATGTATTATTTTGTAGGGGATTTAAACTTCTGTTTGCTAACTCTTGACAAGTGGAATTCTGAATAAAAAAGAGTAACAAATGGAAATAAACAGAACTTGATGATAAAGGGGCATCAGAGAAAGAGAAGAATAATCAATATTTAAACCCAGGTGATTAAGATATTAGTGATAACTAGAAGGATAAGGAATGTTGGGAAAAGGCTAGGTTTTAAGGCTAAAAGGAAAAAAATTTAGTTTGTACATATTGAACTTAAAGGATGTTCGGGATTGTGAGTGAAGATGTGAAATGCACAGCGGAACCCATGGGGGGCCACCAAGTTTGGACAAGCAGACTCCTGAGAGTCTCCAGGTCAAGGTGGCCATTGGGTGTGTAAGATTGGGTGAGGTCACCAAGGGTGAAGAGAATAGAGTACCAGCAAATCTTTAGAAAGAATCTACATTTCAAAGATGTAATGAGGTAGCAGAATTGGAAGAAGTTGAGGGAGAAGGAACAGAGTGGTCATAAAGTTAATTTTAAAAATAAATAAATAAATAAAAACCAAGAGTAATACCCTAAGTACCTTGGAAAAGTACCTTGAAGGAGAGATATTCTAAATAAGAGTTACAAACTCAAACCCCTTGAAAAGTCAGACAAATAATCATGGAAGCAAGCCAAGTGTAAAGTAATAAGGGATGGGGCAGAGGCACGATGAACGGTGTGCGCCCCATATCAAATCATTGACTTAAAAAAATACACTTTGTAAAACAATGCCCATATAGAAAATACACTTGAAATCTTAATTTCATCTACAGGATGCCACTTCATCACGAATAAAAAATGATTGAGAGAGGAGAATTATGATGAATTTGAAGAATACCATTGATTTTGAAATTAAGAGCTCATTGGTTACCTTAGAAATATTTCATTAAATGGTGAAGGCAGAAACCAAAGCATAAGATTTAAGGCAAAAATGTGTGATCAGGAAACAAAAACTTTGTCCTATTTTATCAGCAACCCAAGACTGGGAAAAACTGATTCAGGTAGGGGCAGCTAGGGGGCAGGTCATAGCTGGTCATGGACCACAGGGGAGTGACAGGGCTAATTACCAATTGTCCCAATTAGGGACAGTACAGAGCTGCCTGAGGCCAATAAATTAATCAGAATTGTGAATAGGAAACTCAAATGATGAATTGGCAGCTGTACCCAAGGGAGGAGAGTGCAGCCGAACCTAGTGGGTGGCATCATGCCGCGTCCCAGGAGACTACCAAAGTTGCTATCCATCCACCTTGCTAGTCTCCCAGGAGTCTTTAAATACTACTCAGATTTTCAGTGAATAACTTACTTCTGGAAGGTGAAGAGAAGTTGCCAAATGGGCAATAGTTTGATCAACTATTTGGGTGCTGGGGGTCTGGGTTTTTATTTTTAGGAGACATGAGTTGTGCACGGCTGCGGACTGAATGACAGCAGCCATGGTGAAGGAGCTGCATTCCAGAAACACGAGGGGTCTTGAGAGAATCAAGGCCTGGAATGGGAAGGAGGGGTTGGAATCAGGGTCACGGGAGAAAAGATCAGCTTTGGAGACAACAGCACTTCTTTCTCTAACTCTGGAGGGAAAGAGAAGCGAGTGCATGGAGATAGAGATACATCTGGAGTGGAGCAGAGATGCATTGACTAAGCTCATACTGGAAAGCTCTGGGCTCCTCAACACCAGGACAATCACATAAAATTTTGGGAAGGGCAGGATCACAGATTATCTGTGCATACCCATGTTAGGTTTTCAATTTTATCCTGATGAAAAATGTGTGGTTTTCATACCGTGAAAGAACGGTGACTCATGTGTCACATTTTGCCTGGGTGATTTCATGCTCTTTGCTTGGATTCAGTCATTCAACAAAGATTTATGGAGGTCCTACAATACACCATATGGCACATTTTTTATTATCTTGATTTTTATGACTAGAAAAGTAATATTTGCTCTTTGTGGGAACCAAAACAGAAGAAAATGAATAAAATATCATTTAATCAGCAAGTACTTCTTGAGTCTGTACCATGAGTCAGGCCCTCTACCAGCAGCTAGGTCCATAGAGGCAAATAGATATGACTCTTGCCCTGTGAAATTCATAATCTAGTGGGAGAGATTAAATTCTCCCCAAACTTCCCCCCATCACACACTCCACCCCCCAACCCCCCGGTAAACTATTTAGCAGTTTTGTGTGTGTTTTGCCAACTGTTTTTCAGATTTAACATACTTTGGATAGTTTTATCACATTCTGACAGCTACATTTTTCTTCTTCACTAAGTAGAGATTAGGTTTGTTTCACGCTATATTCAGAGACTAATTTTGACGTTTTAGACAAGATGACCCAAAAAGGATGGCAGAAAAGGAGCTTAGAGCTAGAATGGATTTCAAGTGTGATCCCTCTCTTTATAATCTCTTCTTAAAATTTTCTTATTCAAAGCTGTATAATTGAAAAGGTGCATTTACATGAAGTAAAACACATTCATTAATTTATGCCATCACATTTTGAAGGCCTACTTTGAGCAAGATGATATTCTAACTACTGTTCACTCACCAAAGCAAATTTCCATGAAAATCTAATTTTTCAGGAACAAACAAAACTTGCAGAGAAGAGCTAATAATAAAGTCTATTGTGAAATCAGTATGTTCCAGGTTAAAAAAAGGAAAATTAGAATTCAGAAAGGGAAAAGGAAGAGAAGTAGAAGGAAATATCGCTGATTTGAAGGGTGGGTAGGCATTTCTCGATTTCCTCCTGGCTGCAGTCATATACTAACTCCTTAGTATTATTCTTCTCATATATTGAGATGGTGACTGTTTTAATGGTACCTAAACATTTCCGAAATCTGTCATCTATCTCTGTGGGGAAAAAGAGATTTGTATATTGGAGTACATGAAAAAGATGGATGCAAGATGATAGAGTTTTACAAATGTGTTTATTTTTGGCTGTTGTAGCCCTTCTATCCTTTATTCTCATTCAACTCCCATTAATTTTTTTTAAGTCCCATCTAAGGAATCTGCACAGAGAATGTGTCATTGGCGATTTTGCTTCCTCTGCCACAGAGGGATGTAAGAAATAACTATAGGAAGGTCACTATAATTTTTGACATGGCAATAAAAATAACTTAAAGATACAGAATAGAACTCAACTACACAGAGTTAGAGAATGAGCTAGGAGTGCACCCTTTTGTTGGTATTTCTATCTCCAGTACTCAAAAAAGTATTGCCTCTACAATTTTCTCCATTTTTTACTTCCTAGAAATGTCATGTATAATCCAGAATAAAACAGAGACAACTTGTGCACTTCAATCTGCTGCTATGAGAATAGTGTTCCAAGGTCATCAAGGTTAAGTGCTTAAATATTCAATCCATAGGAGCTCAACAAATATGTATTGAGTACCCAGTGTTAGGGCTACCATTCAAAAAGTTCTTCTGGTAAGTACTATACGACACAGATTAAATACAGAAAGGGGGAAGGGGGTACCTCTTTGCTGGGCAAGGCTGGTTGCGGTCAAATAATTCCTTTACATGGTGCTCACAAACCTCTTGGACCTCCATTATCCTTATGAAGGAAAAACAAGAGTAAAAAAGCTAAGACAAAAATAACAAAAGAAAATACGATTTAGGAAATTTTACATATCAGGTTGACACTCCCATGAAAGAGTAAATGGAGCTAAGTGTTTTGTCTTGTTTGCTACCTATAGACAGGCTCATAGGAGGTGGGGAGCTTTATCCCAAAGTGTTTTCAGAAGGATTCTTGGGGACCTTTCAGTGCGATCCTCCCATTTCTCCAGGGACCACTCTGAATTTTTCTTGTAAGATGGGCAATTGGCACAGAGAAAATACTATGTCTGTGCCCCTACCCCCAGCAAGATTGTGGTTGTTCTCGGGCAAAGGGAAGACTTAATCTGCTTTCAGGAATGTGCCCACAAAATAGTCTCTCACCCTCTTTGTGTTTAAAGAGTAATATCTCAGGGACCATGAGACGTAGTCTCTGGGAATCAACAGTCCTTCCTCTGGCTGTTCATGAATTCACAACTAGCATGTATTGAAATGTACTATGCCTTTGGGGGAAGACCACAAGGTGTGTAGGGAAACATGAGAGGAATCACGTGAAGGTGTGTGTGTGGGGGGAGGGGCAGGGGGCGGGGCTGGTGGGTTCCCAGAGACAGACTTCCAAGTAAGTGAACAGATTATGCAACGTTTCGTAGGCAAACGAGGCCCACCAGGAAGATGTCAGTACTTCACAACCTCATGTTCCGTTACAGTTGGAACGTGAGGTGTGATGAAGTTGAGCCTGAAGTGAAGGTTGAGGGCACAAGAGGGGAAGAAAACCTTGCTACCTAAACACAGGCTAACGTGGCAGATGTGCACAGACCGGGGAGAACTTGGATCCCTGAGACTGGTTTTTAACTTAGTCCAGCTTTCTGAGACATGGCACAGTTGGGGTTAAAAGGGGGGGCTCTGCAGAAAGGCGTCTCTTCTTCTGACCCTGGCTCCCCCCACTTACCAGCTGTGTGACATTTAGAAAGTCCCTTCAGAGCGGTCTCCGGATCTGTGAATCGGGGGCAACAGTGCATATCTTAAAAGATGATTGTATTAAATGAATGAATACATGTAAACAGGACATGGCCTGACATGTCTCCTATGTGAATGTTATAGTTTATGACCATTATACTTTAAGTTGGTAGCAAAAATATGAAAAGAGAAATAAATCCGTCTGACTTTGAGATACCCTAATTACCTCTCATACAGTGGAGAAGAGTTCATTCTTTAAAAAAGTTGTTCACCAAGACCCTCTTTAGTAAAACCAAGTGAATGGCACTTAATGGACAAATTTTGCTTTAACTCATGGAATCAAGTTAAAACAAGTCGATTTTAAAAAGACTAAAATAGGCCCCTTTCTTGCTTGTTTGCTTGCTTGCTTTCTTGCTTTCTTTTTTTAGAATACCATGCCCTAAACCCAAGAGCCCAATTCTGCTTGAGAACTGTTCTAAAATATGACCCATTTTTTGTTTCATATTTTATTATTTATCCCCTTGGAGCTCCCAACTTTCAAATAAAAGTGAATGTATTTCTTTTAAATAAGGAGAGGTCTGTGCTTGCACACATCTCGATTCTGATGGTAACAAGGGAATTTTTTTTCAAAGCAGCAGCTTATGTTCAGCCAGTGCCAAACGGAACTTAAAGTTCAAAGGGTTTGACTAAATTTAGAAACCACAATGTTCAAGTGGTTCTAAATTTGACAAAGCCAACGAGAAGCCAACCAAAATTGTGTATAAAATGATCTTTTCTATTGTGACAACAGAGAGGACAAGATATTATTATCTTAAATTTAGGAAAAATCAGGCCAGTAACTAAATATGAGCAAATTAAGGTTGAAATATAAAACAAATGTGTTGATATTCCAGGAAAAAGAGATAAGCTCTTAAATATTCTCAGTGATTTTTCTAGTAAGTTAAGAAGTAGAAAATACTGAAAGCAGCAATCAAATCAAGGGGACAAAAAAAAAACTATTCCTATCAAGTCTCTATGGCAATGACTCCGATCTGAGTTTCAATATTGTCAAGAACAGCTGATGTTTGGCACAATTCATAATATAAAAGTTAAATTGTCCTCTTGGTCCCCCTTAACAGTTCTACACATTTCATACGTGATATTGCACAATGACGTGTTATCAAAATTCATTTAGTCATTTGCCTTTTTCATATTTTTAAAATTTTACCTGAAATTCTCAATTCTTGAAAGAAAACATTGTGTTTTAATCCCAGAACCCACCTTTGCTGCATTCCTAATGCTGCCATCAAGTACCCTGATAAAAATCCACCAATTTTCTTTCCAGGGCAGAAATTTCAGGCTAAATCAGGGAAAGCCAGATTAACTGCTAACATGCTAGTGACACACTTATGGTGATTATAATATAATTACCTCTAAGAAATAGTGAACCACATAAATGCAAATAATGTAATTTTCAGTTTTATTGCAAAGGAAAATGTAGGATGAGGCAGCCATTAAGTTTTTCCAACAGTGCAATGATGGAGTTTTAAAAAATACAGCAATACTGGATTTCACTAATGTGGAAGCTACAAGGCAAGTTAATTTAGAGTTAAGTCAAAGGTGAAAGTAATGTATTTTCTGAGAGGAAGCAATTGGCCATGTTTCTAAACCATTTTATGGTCTGAACCAACCGTTAAAAGAGCTACTTTATCTTCACTGTGTGGTGTTCCCTAACACTTACACTGGCATAAAGTACAACTCCTAACTTTTCCTGGGGTAAGAGCTTCGTCAGTTCAGAGTTTCTGTGCCCTGGAACTCAAAAACAAATATCATCAATAGAAACTAAAGTTTTAAATGATGGGTTTTTTCAAAATTAGAGTATTTCTGATGAGTACAATTGCTGATTTTTATAACATGCCAACTAAAATCCAAATGGAGATGTCAAAAAGTTTAAAACTCCCCTGCAACCTCCCTAAGTATATATTAGACATTGAAACCAATGAAGAAATACTTAGTTTTATTGGAATAAAATTTCCATGGAAATGGGAAATTTTATTGGAATAAAATTTTCCATGGAATGGGAAAGCTGAAACCCTAAAGTTTCTAGTGTGCATCTACTTTACTTCTGAAAATAATTTGTTACAATGGTCCATGAACATTAGTGCATCAGTAAATCAATTTTGGATCATAAATTTGTACTGGAAACAGGACACAGTCTCTGTTTTCTGGTGATTATTTATCTCTAAATTTATCATGCAGTATGTGACTATGCCTAAATTAAATCATCCTGAATAATTGGAAGTAATTGAAGATCATTCTTTACTGCCTACAGGTAGGTTAAAATATTTTACTTTAGGTTTAAGAAAAGTAAGTTGGTATTTTTCTTATTACAGCATAATTCATTTTCGCTATAAGGACTTAGAATATGCAGATTAACACAATAATGACAATATGTCCAGAGACAACTACCATTAATATAATTTTGGGAAGTATAATTTCATTCACGTTTATAATTTGATTTTTGTTTATCTACTGTATCAGTCAGGATCCAATCAGGAGAGGGGAACCACACAGTGATTTGAACAGGAAATGTTTAATATAGTTTTTAACTGTAGCAGAGGATTGGAGTAATGAGAGATTTGCTAACAGGCAGTAAAAAAATTCTAAAGAGTATAGGAAGAGTGGATGTAGGCAATAGCCACTGTCCTTGGGGGTGAGATAGAGCTGGGACACTGATCACACCATGACCACAGGCACCCTGCTACCACCCAAGAGGGAGAAGGGGAAGCAGCTGGCTTCCAGCCACTGCAGGACCCACGTGCAGAAGAAAGAGGTTTGTTGAGTGACTAAGTGAATGAACGAACCTCACCTCACTTATCGGACATTTCTTATCAGCCTCTAATAGATGACCTTCCTTCTCCTTAGCATTGCCTTCAGACTCTTCTTTATCCCTCTGTACTCTCTTCTTGGGGATTTCTCATCTCCCATGACAGTAGAACCTTAGTAAAATAAAGGAAATAATTGAGTGGAATTTCCAAGAATTTAAAAATATGAATCTCTAATTTTCCCCACATCTAGGACAGTACCTAGCATGTTGACAGCACTCAATGAATAATTGTTGAATAAATAAATGAAAATGCAGCTGAAGAGCCAACATAATAAATGTACACTCAAAAATACGTTACTGTGAAATTTTAGGACACTGGATATGAAAAGATGATACTGAAAAACTTCTAGGGAGATAAGCTGGATCACCTATAATGGGAACTAGAATATAACATTTAGGCTTCTGAAGGAAAACTAATTTTAATCTAGAGTTTTATGCTTCATTAAGAAAAATTAGAGGATAATGTTAAATAAATCCAACTTCAGATATATTAGATCTCAAATTATGTATTTATGATACACACTTCATGGAAAGGTAATTCACCAAAGTAACAGAGTAAATAAATAAAGAAGACATATGATCAAGGAAAATGGTTCCACAATAGGGAGAGGAGATAAGAATTCCTAGGATAAGGATGAAGAGAAATCCCAAGACAGCAGACATGCTGAAGACCTAGAAGCTCCCAGACTATATGGGATCATGAACACGAAGGACTCCAGAATGAATATATCCAGGAAAAAAAAGAAACCAATAAATTAATAATAAATTACCTGATGTCACCCACCATAACCAAACATACACAAAACAGTGTTTGTAGGTGTTTTAGTTTTGGGGAGGTAGTCGTGAAAGAAAAAGAAAAGACAATCATTAACCCCAGGAAAAACAAAGATTTATTTAAGTAAGGGTGCAGATCTTAGTAAACAACCACGGTCAAAAGAGAACAATACTAACACAATAAAAAAAAAAAAAAAAAGTGTGTAGGGGGGCACTGAGGTTTAAATAAAAATTGTGATATAATTTTATTGAGAGTCAGGAGAAAGGAGTGGTGGGCATTTGGTATCATGATGCAAAAGTGCTAATTTTTTTGTCTATTTTTTTTTCTTTTTTTAAATTGAAGTATAGTTTATTTACAGTGTTGTACCAATCTCTGCTCTACAGCAAAGTGGCTCAGTTATACACATATATACATCCTTATGTTTAAGTTTTTTTTCCATCATGGTTTATCACAGGATATTGAGTATAGTTCCCTGTGCTATACATTAGGACCTTGTTGCTTATCCATTATATATATATATATATATATATATATATATATATATATATATATATATATATAAAACTAGTTTGCATCTACCAACCTCAAACTCCCAATCCATCCCTCCCCCATCCCACCTCCCACTTGGCAACCACAAGTCTGTTCTCTGTGTCTGTGATTCTGTTTCTGTTTCATAGATAGGTTCATTTGTGCCATATTTTAGATTCCACATACAAGTGATATCATATGGTATTTGTCTTTCTCTTTCTGACTTACTTCACTTAGTATGGTAATCTCTAGTTGCATCCATGTTGCTGCAAATGGCGTTATTGTGTTCTTTTTTATGGCTGAGTAGTATTCCATTGTATATATGTGCCACATCTTCTTTACCCACTCATCTGTTGATGGACATTTAGGTTGTTTCCATGTCTTGGGTATTGTGAATAGTGCTGCTACAAACATAGGGATACATGTAGCTTTTTGAATTATAGTTTTTTCTGGGTATATTCCCAAGAGTGAGCTTGCTGGATCATATGGTAATTCTATTATTTGGTTTTCTGAGGAACCTCCATACTGTTCTCCATAGTGGCTGCACCAACTTACATCCCCACCAACAGTGTAAGAGGGTTCCTTTTTCTCCACACTCTCTCTAGCATTTGTGTTTTGTAGACTGAAAGTGCTAATTTTAGTGTTACATATAGGAAGTCATTGACTGCATTGCTACCTAATATTTAGTGACATGGAGGCTGAAGAAAGAGGTAGTCAAAATTTCTAAATAATAAGTACCGGTGGTGCACTTCTACACCATGATGCCACATGTCCACCTCTCCTCTTTTCCTCCTCTCAATAAAATTATATCACAAATCACCATTTCACAATTTTTATTTAAATGACACTTCAATGTTTCTTTTTCTGTTTTTTTTTTTTTTTTTTGGCCTCTGATCACCACAGTTTTCTATTATAAACTTGAGTTGTTAATCAATTTTTGAAAGTCTAACACATACAAGTTTAATTTTTTTAAGAATTGAAAAAGTTAAACATTTTTTTAGTGAAGACCATGGGGTTGAGAAGGAAAAGGTTTTCTACATGAGACGATGATGTGAGGAAATTCGAAACCATGTTGAAGAACACAATTGCTGGTTTCTAAGACTCCATCACTCAGCTGAAATGCTTCAGTTAGGTTTCTGTTGATTTCTGTCACTGACCTTTCCCTCTGATCCCATCCTTCACCCAGCTTCCCAAATTACCTCCTAATCATAGATTTGGTCATTCACTCTCTTGCTCAAAATCCCACAACTATTGATGGACCACTTTAAACTCTTGTATGTGACATTTAAATCCCTAGAGTCTAACTCAAACAAAACCATCCAGGTTTATCTCTTATTCATCAGTGTCATACATCTCCTTTCTAGGTATAAATGATTCTTTACTCCTTCCACATTTCTGTCATTTCATGCCAGCTTCTAGGTCTGGAGGGTCCTCTTTCCCTCCTTCAGCCACCTCACTGGCCGTTTTTCCATACATGAAACCCTGCTCCTGTTACCCCAAGGGATGTACTATTAGTTTTTCTTCCGTGCATCCAATGGGCACGAAGCCTCCATCATAGCCCTTGCCGTGCCCTGTTTTGGATCCCGGGATGTACCTTAGGCCTAACTGCTCCACAGGAGAGCACCCCTTTTTTTCCTGGAGGGGAGAATCTGTGTCTTATGTAGAATTGTCATTCTGTGAAGGTTTATCGCAGTGCAGACACAGAGCAGGTACCCAAGAATTGTTCGTTGACTTTTAAACAACATATTTAAAAATTGTCAAATTGCACATGCGTCTTCACTGTTAATAATCACAATGAGTCTGTCAATTGTAGCAGCCATGATGTTCTGACTGTAAACATTTTTTGTGCTGTGCCATTTGTTAGGACAAATTCAAAACCCAAGAACCAATTGTTTAAGGCTTCAAATGACTCGTAGAATTATTTCAAAAATTCTAAGAATATTTATTTTTGGATAATTTATTCAGAAATACTTAGGAAAGCCCTAATTAGAATTCCCCAAATATGTTAGAATGAAAAATTATGTACAACAAAAAATTCCAGGTCTCACCAGTGATAACCATAGCAGCCTTTGTATTAGCAAAATAATCTACTGGATTCAGTGGAAGACACAAAAGTGAGCAAACCTTTCTAATTGTCAGCTGGAGATCTTCCGATACTAATGCCTGAATTTTTTTTCTTAACCCTCGTCCTTTATTTATGTTTATGTCTTTTTAACTCTGTTAAACTTTCTATATGCTTCAGGATGATAGTGATCTACAAATAAGCAGTCTTTGCTAGACTGCTATCCACTCACTATCTTTGTCCTCTGATAACTTACCAGTTGGCCAAATAAATCGACCTTGGGGTATAAATAAGAATACTTTTCCAAATAGTCCACTTGGCCTTGTAATGACACATATCTACACGCCAATAAAAGGAAACCAAGTATGTTTTGCAGTGAGCTTTGAAAGCGTTTCCCCACCTTAGCTGCATCAAATACACTCACAGCGGAAACAACCAATGCATGGCCTGCCGTTTCCAGAGGCTCCAACTGCAAAATCAAAACTGCTTATTACAGGGGAGGGAAGAATTTTCACTCTACTCATTTTGAAATCTTCTCCTGAAAAACTTAAGGAAACAAAGCCAACATGGAAGGTCAGTGTTGAAAGGAAAAATTAAATGTGCAGTGAGTGTTGCTTTTAAAAATTAGGAGTTCCTAGATAATATATGATATATAACTCAACGTTTCTTGAAATGATTTTTTACTACCCTGCTAAAAGTGAACAAATTCGGGCAACACTTTCAGAAATATCAGATTGTGAACTCTTTAAGATGTAAAAACATTTGAATTACAGAAATTAAGAAATGAGTAGCAAGTAAATAATATTAACATAAACTATTTATCAATAGTCATTTAACATATCTGTGCAATAATTTTCCTATTTTATAAACACCTATACTGTGTACCATCTGCTGATACTTATTTTAATTCATAAAAAGACTACATTTAAATTAAAACGTAAGTGACAGAATCAGAACAAAAGAGAAAGGGCAGGAGAATAAACTGAATAAATTCCAAATATGACTTCTAAAGGCAGACAATATAAAAGCTATAATCTTAGTTTAAGCCTTACACTCTTTAAACACAGTAATTATAGGACATCTGCTGGGAACACAGCTTTGCTATTGGGTAACATTAATTGCCCTGTAATATTTCCTGACACTCCCCAAAATATGCCCCATTGCTTATACTTCATTCACATTTCAGTACCATTATGAACTTCTAATTCAAACAATCAAGACAGAACAAGGAATGGGTGACCTTGAACAATCACCCTCTCAGTGAACAGAATTTATTTTGTGCTTTTCAAAGATGTAGTTGCTTTCCTGAGACAGTGACTGATATAGTGAATAGTATTCCAAAATCAAGCAAATGCAAACAGGGGAAAAAAATTATGGCGTAAACCCGAGGTTCCTTCCTTCTCGTTATTCTTAGAATATCGATGAAAGCTTTCCATATATTATGCTTTCTACAGGGAAAATTTAAAAAGAAGTGTGACGTTCAAGCAAAAAACAAATCCTCTTTATAACGGAGACAGTTGAGTCCTGGATAGTCAAGTATACATTCAAACAGTGATTTCTTCTTTATTTCAACCTGTGAGAACCTTTAAGAATCCCATCAATCGAGAGCCAGAAAAAACATTCACTTCTCATAGCAAAATGGTGGGAGTTGAATGAACGACCCCTCAGGGGGCTCCGTGTGCAAAATATTTTAAGCACCGTCTGCCAAGTTAACAGTCCCTCCTGCGCGGCACCTCCTTCTTTCTCAAGAAATTTGAATTTTTCAAGAAATGTTGTACTCTTGGCCTTTTCTAATATGGAATGCATTAAGAGAAAACCCATAAATAAATGCTTACATATGCTCATGAGAAAGAAAGCAGACACCTCGAATTGATCTATTTGCCAACACAGGGGAGAGGGAACAGGCAAAACTGAAAAAGAAGGCAGCGGAAGTCGTAAATGATTGGGCCAGCCCGCATTCGCACTGTACTTCTTGGATGTACTGGGGAAAGTACTCTGGGTTGGTGCAACCCCGTTAGAAATGCAGGAAGAAAGAACGCAGAAAAATGCATTAGGCGGGTGCAATTCCCGTTGAGAAAAGAGTGTTAGCTTTTTTCCCACTGTTTGAAAGTCCCAGGAAAGAAAGTGAAAATGTACACTGATTTAATATAACCGTCCCCCACCTAAAAGGAAAGCAAAGTTTGAATTGCCTCAGTGATATGAGACCCCAGAAAACAATCGCACAACAGTACAGAAATGAAGAAAATCGGCATCGACCTAAAACTGCTGTCATGTATGGAAGTCTCTGGTTTTTCTCCCAGCTTCTCCTCCTCCTCCTCCTCTTCTTTTAAAATTTTATTCCTCTTATGGCATTTATTACAGTTAAAACTGATAATATGATCATTTTATCCAATGTTTAGAGAAAAAGTCTTGGAAGATACTTCTTTTTAATTGTGCCATAATCCTCTTCCACTTGGGTGTAAATCCAACTCATTTCAGAAGTTTTACTACTGTGTCACCTCTTTCACATAGGAAAAGCCCCAAAATATTAATTATATTAATTATGTAAGCCCTTCTTTGTACACCTTCAGTTCAAGATGTTAATTTTAACTATTTCAGCTTAAGAAAAAATAAAATAGAATTCATTCCTATCACCCTCACCTCACCATGTAGTTTTCTTATTCCTTTTTTTCTTTTGCAAATTTGGACTGTTTTCAGGGATATTCTGCACAGCATTAGGGAAACTTATGTTAGAACACATGTTGTATCATAGAAAAAAACCTTAAGCTAGCAAAAAAAAAAGCCCCAAAGAAACCCTCCCTGAATGATAAAGAAACAGAGATCTTAGAAAGCTGAGAGTGAGAGGTTGAGAAAGAACCTGAGAACATTTACTTCCCAAAACCTGGTGAGAGGTACAGAAAATAAACAGGAAAGATAAAATAAAATTGCTCCAAATCAGCCCTGATGGAGCCTGAGACGATAACTTACCACCGCGAGATTTCCTTGAGGACTGAGGTGGTTCTAGGCTCGCTATGCAAAGCACTGTACAGGACGGAGCAGGGAAAAATGATCAACCATCTACGTGCTGGGTCCATACTGGGGGCTGTTTATGAAATCACATTACCTATGAAGGCATTGCAATATAGTTAGCCTAACAAAACAAATGCCTAATACACTTTACTAGCCTCGAGGCAGGTACTAATAGGATCACTGTCTAATGTGTACAGATATACATTTATCTACAAAAAGGAGAACTCTCAGCTTGTTTTCCTCAAGGTTTCATCTTGCTATTTCTAGAAAATTACAGAGGAGAGTCTCCCCTGTTCTTTGCACAGCCCTTGCATGTCCTTGCATTCCAGCCCCCCTTCTTCCACATCTCTCCTCTGCCCTACACGTCCCTGGAAGGTGGGGTCTCCCTGTTACCATCAGTCTCCGCCCCCCCATGAGAAAATCCAATGTCCCTTCCAAGGGCTGACCCCTCCATACACCCCAGGCTCCCCAGCGCTGAGGCTCCCAAAGCTTCTGGACTTCCTACTGCTCTTCCTATGCTAAAGCAATGGGGGAAATGCCCTCCCTGTTCTTCCCTCTGTGACAGGCATTGCCTCACACAAGACTCATTAGGCCCTGTCTTTTAGAAAAGCCCCACGTGGAACTGTTGGCTTCCCTTCTGACCCAGACGGGAGTTCATTCCACAGCAGACCAGACCACATGCTGCTCCCTGCACATTTCATTTTCCGCTGGGTGGCTCTCTGCAAACATTTTCCCTTTATGCAAATGTCCTTCTGTACTTAGTATTGCATGTTATCTTGTTTGAAGGTCTTTACATCTCTTATGTGAACCACAGAAGAAGCTGATGATGGAGGTGTTCCTATCATCTTTATTTTACAGTGAAAAACTTCAGTGTAACAACTTGGCCCAAATCATGCAGGTGGCAAGTAGTTCACCAGCCTTAAATATTATGCACATTGCCTATCCTACTCTCGACGAACAGTCCTTTAGGAATTGTCTAGATTCCTGAAATGGGCAAAACTTGCGGTAAAATGAGATGTCTGCTAAACGTTCCAAATTATGGAAAGTAATGTAAAAGATTGTGCTGGGAATAGGCACCCACAGAGCAAGGTGTTAATGGAACTGTGAGATGGCTCGGGGGGGTCCTGGGTCCTGATTTTATTGACTCAAAGCTCCGTGTTTTCCTTGGAATTACTGCCCACTCCTGAGCATGACTCAGGTCAAATGAACACTTCCACGTGGCTGAGTGGAATTCATGAGCTGCCCACTGTAGCCGCTTCACTGCAGAAGCAAATTTAGGCATCACTCTCCCAACCTGAAAACTCGGGCCAGCACTGGTACAGCAAAATGCCTAAAAGCACAGCTCCTGGGGACACCTCTACCCCGTAAGATCTGTGTGGCCGTGAGCAAGTTACTAAACGCTTCCTCGTCTATAAAATGGGTCTCGGGGCTTCCCTGGTGGCGCAGTGGTTGAGAATCTGCCTGCCAACGCAGGGGACACGGGTTCGAGCCCTGGTCTGGGAAGATCCCACATGCCGCGGAGCGACTGAGCCCGTGAGCCACAATTGCTGAGCCTGCGCGTCTGGAGCCTGTGCTCCGCAACGGGAGAGGCCACGATAGTGAGAGGCCCGCGCAACGCGATGAAGAGTGGCCCCCGCTTGCCGCAACTAGAGAAAGCCCTCGCACAGAAATGAAGACCCAACACAGTCATAAATAAATAAATAAAATTTAAAAAAAAAAAAGAAAAACATTACCATTTGCCACTACTTATTTTAAAAAAAAAAATGGGTCTCATAATGGTGTCCTCATCACAGATTTGGTAGGAACATGAAATAAGTTAGCAAGTGTCAAGTGTTCAGAGCAGTGCGTGGTCTATGCTAAAGGCTTTCTAAGTATGATTAAGACAGATTTATGGAAAAGACCACTTCTTACATGAGGCCTTGAGGATGGGGAGTATGGACAAATTTCAGACCACAACTATATTTTATTTCTATAACTTTGGAACGTACTAAACGGCAGACCAAACCCACAAACTCTTCCTATTCAATTTCCATTTGCTCTTGGCAAAAATATTCATTTCCCTGTATAAAGAAAAAAGGTCCAGAATAGATAACTGGATATCAAATATCCAACTCTTGCAAAATAGCATTCTGATGAAAGGAAGGTAAATTAATCAGACTCAAGGTGATTAAATCTCTTTGAAAAGGCACAAAAGAAAGAAAGAAGGAAAAAGAAAGACAGGAGGGAGGGAGGGAGAGAAGGAAGGAAGGTAGGTAGGAAGAGAGGGAGGGAGGGAGGGAGGGAGGAAGGAAGGAAGGAAGGAAGACAAAAAGAAAGAATAAAAAAACTGGGCAAAGAACTAGAGCTTTGTAGAACCCCATTTTTATCCAAATCCTAAACATCACTCCACAACATCATGAAATGCCTTGGGCCCGTTTGAATGGATGCTTTGTTGAGCTACACAATTCATTATCACTTGAAGACACTCAAATACATTAATATGTAATTTGCTTTTGCATGATTTTATTAAAAGAAGAAACCCTGAGTGAGTTTCTTTTAATATTTGCCTAATAAAAATAATAATATCCACTTAAAGGTCAATTCTTGATGTACATTTGCCTACTTTAAATGATATTTGTGTGCCAATACCTCTAACATGTTTTCTCATAGAAGAATTGAAGAAGTTTTTCTACTAAGTTATTTGGAACATGGTCCTTGTTTGGAAATAACCTGAAGTACATTGTAAAGATTTTAGGAAGTTACTATTTTAGGAAATAAATGAAAGCATTGGCCTATAGCCCACATTCCATTTTATCTGGAAAATTATGTGCCACAAGCCAGGAGGCATATTTTTTCTTAGTAAATAGTTAGGCAACTTCACGATGTTAACATCATGGAAAGAAAGACAAGAGGGGGTCTTCCTTCGAGGGGAAGTAAAATTTCTGGAAAGGTATTTCATAGTCTTTTCCATATTTTTCCTTCTTTAATTTTTTTTTCAATTACTATCTGTTTAAACTGAAATTGTTTAGATTAAATCACTTCTGCTTCCTTGCAGTTTTGATATTTCCGTCTCAGAAACCCAAAGTTTTTCAGCTAAAGTTCAGGTTCTGGCTTAAACTGCATACTTCTGGTTTTCCCACATTTTATTTCAGATGTTGATCCAAGCTCAAATTAGATTCATATTTTCTGTTCTTTACAAAACCCCCACAAATTCTATATGGTTATAGATTATGTCTATTTAGAAAAATTGAGGGAGACTAAAAATGATAAGGCATATTATAACACGAACCTCATAATTTAGCCTCCAAAGTTCTCTTATTGCCATTTAAGAAAGTAAAGTAAAAATAAAATGAATCAAGCCTAGGATAAGGGAATTTTTTTCAATAAGGAAGAACTCTAAAGAAAACAAGGCTTCTAGCAAAATTACCATTTTGCATCACAGACCCATTATTGTTGAATATTCAACATGTTTGACCAACCTTCAGTAACACATAATGCAAAGAAAGGCTTATGCAATCCTTTTATGAAATATTTATTTAGGAAATGAAAGCATAGTTCCATTTAATAATTATATTCTTCAAGAAAATAATTGGGAAGCATTCGAATTTTATTATTTTATCCAACAAGTAATGCTTTTCTTTGATCTCATTTTGTTGTTGTTTTTTTTTTTGCTTTTCCAAGCACTTTTTTTTTAATTAATTTATTTTTTTTAAAGTGCTTCTATAGCACCTTGTATTTTTTTTTTAAATTTAATTTTATTTATTTATTTATTTATTTATGGCTGTGTTGGGTCTTCGTTTCTGTGCGAGGGCTTTCTCTAATTGCGGCAAGTGGGGGCCACTCTTCATCACGGTGCGCGGGCCTCTCACTATCGTGGCCTCTCCTGTTGCGGAGCACAGGCTCCAGAAGCGCAGGCTCAGTAGTTGTGGTGCACGGGCCTAGTTGCTCCGCGGCATGTGGGATCTTCCCAGACCAGGGCTCGAACCCGTGTCCCCTGCATTGGCAGGCAGATTCTCAACCACTGCGCCACCAGGGAAGCCCACCCTTTTTTTTTTTAAATTGAAGTATTGTTGATTTACAATGTAGTGTTTGTTTCAGGTTTATAGCAAAGTGATTCAGTTTTACACACACACACACACACACACACACACACACACACATATTCTTTTTCCGATTCTTTTCTCTTACAGGTTATTACAAAATATTGAGTATAGTTCCCTGTGCTGTATGGTAGGTCCTTGTTGTTTATCTATTTTATGTTTAGTAGTGTGTATATTTGATCTTACACCTTGAACTCTGCTCATGAGAATTGCACGATGCTTTTCATACCACGGTCTCACCAGGTTTATTCCTTAGTGTGACCTACAAGGTTCTCAATCATCCCCTTTCTCATCTTGAACCTGAGGTTGCCAGATACCAAGTGAGTAAGCTCACGACTACCACACAGGAGCTTGTTTCCAATAATACAGACAACTGTCAACAGATCAAATGGTTGAAAGAACAACCAGTAGAAGGAAGTCTGTGCTGTGAGAAAGGCACGACCTGGGTTCAAATCCCACCTGTATCACTTACCGCATTTTCCCATATCACAGAATATTAGGAATTAGTGTCATCAGTAAAATCTGTTACAAGGGATGCCACACTCAGAGGAGGTCTGTAAGTTTCTGCGTATGAGGCTGGCTGGGTCTGGTGATGTGCCCAGGACCCTCTGGTCTGGCCGCCATGCAGGTGATGAGAACGAACGCAGCGATGTTGACCATACGGCATCCTTGAGAGAACAGGGTTGACAGCAGGTAGGAGAAAGTCATACATTTGTCTGGAAATGGAACCCAAGCAAGTTTTGATGAGGTCTAGAAAGAAGGAAGAGGGATATAAAGGTCTCTGTGAAGAAAGCAATAACTAGTTACAGCTTCTAAAACAATGTAAGAATTCTCACCTCATTAAAATGTTGGCAGGGACACATCTTAGAAGCTATTATCAATGCATAAATTTAAAAAAAGCAATACGTTTTATCATTTCACAAACTCATTCCCTGGGAATTAGGGGCAAGATATGTTCATCCCAGAGTGTTGAAATTTGCAAAAAATTTCATAATGTGTGTGCATGTGGTTTTATTTTATTTTTCTAAAGTTATTTATTTGCATTTTAATGTTTCACCTATTTGTATTTATATTTACTGTAATAAATATCTATTCCATATCTACTACACACCAAGCACCATATTAAATATAAGGATGAAAAAACATTAGTATCAGCTCTTAAAGAGCTCACAACATATTTAGCAGGGACAGATCATAACATCCATGAATTTACATGAGAAATTACTGCAGATTTATAAACAAAGTGCTACAGGAATGACAAGGAGGGAATGAGCCTGATTGGGCCAGAGGGGAAGGAGTTTAAAAAATACACAGAGAAGAGCTTTGAGGTGGGCAATGAGGAACGGAGAGTATTCTATGCTTTCTAGAATCATAAAGTACTACTGCTAAAAAGACTTTTGCAATTATTAAGCTTAATTACCTCATTTTAAAGATGAGGAAAATGAGACTTGGACCTGTTAAATGATTTGCTGAAAAGCTTATAAAGGCAAAAAAAAGTAAGAATCCACGGGGCTTGATTTCCAGGTTCCTGGACTTTTTTTTTTTTTTTGGCTGTGCCATGAGGCATGCAGGATCTTAGCTCCTTGACCAGGGATCAAACCCGTGCCCCCTGCATTGGGAGTGCTGAGTCTTAACCACTGGACCACCAGGCAAGTCCCTTGGACTTTCTGTTTTAGACTGTGGCCCCAAATCAGTGTCCCCCTTCACGAATCCCACCCCTATGCCCAATTCAGGCTAATTAACGTAGGTTCATTATTGAACAGGAAAATACTTAAAATTAACTATTTAAAGGAGGTAATGACTAAAGCAAAAATCCAGAAGTAATACTCATAGCCACTGTTTCAAGATATTCCCATTTATTTACTTCACTGCTAGGTAATATGATATTATCTAGACACTACTTAGTTTGGTGCAAAAGGAAGTATAGTACTATTTACCTTTTGATTGAATGCCAGAGATCCTTAATTGACAAGTGTTATTTATGATTTAAAACATCCCTTGAAACTCATAACCATCTGACTCCTACTTGCTCGGGTCCAGCAACTTTGAATTGGGCCTTTTGCCATTTCTGACAGATGGTCAGAAATATAAGTAGCCAAAATGCCATATATGTGCACTGACTGTGAAAATTTGGGGTCTGAGTCTCAGCTTAATCACCACATGGCTTTCAATGCTGATTTCCACAAACGTGATTAAAGAGATGTGTGGAGTAAAAATGGCTCTTCGCTCGGTGGCTACATATAGATGTTCAAAATCTCCTGCTGCCTTGTGGTTCTCTTCATGGAGAGTCCTATTCATTTTTAAAGCTACAGATAATTGCATTTTGAATGTAGACCTCCACATATTTTAAGCATTTGCTTTTATTTGGGTGCACCTTAATCTCAAAGCAGCCAGGCAACAAATCTGGCACTCAAGTACGGAATGCAGCCGTGCTATGCTCTGGGGTAGAATGAGGACAATGTTGAGATCATTTAGATTTAATATTTTTTATAAGAAGTAGATATTATTGCAATATTTGAAGTTTAAGACCCTGTTGATAGCATTATTGATTAACTCTTTACATAGGTTTTAATAAATTAACAAAATGAAGAAATGGCTTATCACATTATTTGGGCCATTTGAAATAATGCATTTGATTTGGCCCTATGGTGATCAAATGGCAATTATTAACTGCTCATTAATTAGCTGTTATAATAACATCAATATAACCATATATGGATCAATTTGGTTAAGCTGTAGGGACTGTGCTTCTTCATTATATTTCCTACACAGTCTTTTTAAAGAAGCCAGAGATTGAGCTCAATTTTATTCTCACTTTCAATATAACTAATAGGAATACAGTCTATTAATTAAATGCCACTATGGTTATTAGTATCAGTGAATACACTGCAATGTATACTAATCCTATAATGCATACTAGGATCTTTTTAATGCATGCCAAATTGTATATTTGCATCCTGAAAACTGTCAAGTTTTATAAATGCTTCTTTTCGTTTCTATTGAGTGTGGTTTTTATACTTTTCCCTTTCAGTCACTGATGAAAAATTGTTTAACATTTCAACACTTATTCTGACACAGAGCACAACAAAACATCTATTTTTCCCCCACTTAATTCTAGCTCACTGATTATGATTAAATGATGATCTTAACATTAATCATTAACATGAAATATTAGGGGATCAGATGGGAAATAAAATTTAGCATCATTTATGCTTTCGTATTAAACAAGAATGATAAAATTTTCTGATGCATTGTACTGGAGCATCTTGTGGAATAATATGTGGTATACATTTAAGCTAGTGACAAGAATCATTCATACTTTCTATAAGATTACCATACACCAAAGAAAATAACCATACTAATTGATCTTCTCCTTCAGGGAAATGAACTGGGGAAGATGATTGCATGGCTATTTCCTTGTCTTCCAAATGCAAGGACAATAATAATCACTCAACTCCTTCATTCTTTCCCCAGTTTGAAAAATCGTATGTGGGGGAAGGTCTGGCATGTCATCTGGAATTAAATGATATTTACTAATCTCTCTTCCCACCCACCTGCCCTTCAAAAGTAGACATTTCTTGATTGGTTATTTGAGGATAGTGGCAATTCAAATGCAAATGGAGATCCTCTTTTGCACTTGAACTTATAATGACCCACCTCAGAGCTCTTAATAAGTAGGTCATGATGTAAATCTTTAGAACCAAACAAAGAAAAGCATAGACAATCTAGATTTTCATACATATCTCAAATCTTGACAAAGATATCAAAGTTCTGTCTCTCACTAGCTGGGTGGGACAGGGTTAGAGAAAGTGTTTAATTTTTCAGTCTTTTTGCCTTTGGTTCAGTAGTGGCTGAATTGGAAGGGAAACTGGAGGAAAGAAATTTTACATTTGTTTTTCTACTGATGTGTTTTCCTTAACCCACTCCCTGCATCTACTGTGGAGTATAACACAACGTACACAAAAAGAGTTTCCAAGACTTATGGGGTTCTCTTGAGAGGAAATACATGCTTTCCCACAAGATATATGTCTAATATTAATATACACATTAATGTTAATTCTATACAAATATAATAACTATAATTGTTATATTATATATAATTATGTATATAATGTCAATTTCTAAGTATATATTCTCTGTAGTTTGGTAATTTTACTGCTTTGGGGTATAAAGATATAAAGGGTATAGAAGTACTGACAAAGTTTTAAATCCAATCAAGGAAACTTAAAGGATGTTTCATAAGATATATCTATCTGGGAAATGTATTGCATATAAATAAAATAAGAGAAACATATAAAGAATTATCACTCTAGACCACTATAATACTGGGCAATATTTTATGACAATTTTCAAGCAGACAATCTTTGTCTAGCTTCTTCCTAGACAAATGAGGAACTGAAGTCATTCTACTAGATACTGGACAAAATGGAAAAGAAGAAAGTGGTTAACATGGACACCTGTAAATGGTGCTTTTTTAAAAATCAATTGATTGTAGCTTATAACTCTCACTAACTTTACGAAAATGCCACTCTTTTTGTTTGTTTGTTTTTGTTTTTATTGTTTAAACCAGTTTCTGTGGGGAGAACCACAGTTAAAAGGACGTTCAACTTTTATTTTTGGTATGTAAAGATCTTAGTTCTCTGAAATCATAGCACTGAATTTTCATATGATCAATTTTATTTGAATCCATTCTATCAAAAGGACATTCTCAAATTGTGGCTAATGATGTCACTGCCCAGATTGTTACTCCTTGACATTTTTCATATATCATCACTGATACCCAACTGGCCAATGAATACTGCCCATGCTCTCTTACTGTTTTTTCTCAATTCCATGATCACAAGTCACCTTTCACAAGGACCACTGAAACCGATGTCTTCCTGCCTCTCCCCACTGCAACCTATTCTTTCACAACCAGCAGATATCTTTCTAAACCAAAATGGAATCTGTCACTTCAATAACTTTGGCTGTCCCCACCCTCCCTCAGGCTCAAGAGTAAAGCCTAGATTTCTTGGCTTATGAATGGAAAACTTTCAAGGTCTGCCACTCACCATCACCTTTGGGCTCTTCCTTGGCCATTCTCTCTCATAAAACTTAAACTCCATCCACACCAAATTTTTTCCCTTTCCCAGTGAAAAATGCCACTCTTGATAATTTTGTGTTTTAACCACACACAAAAAAATGTTAAGCTTGGTATAAAAATATTTTTCCTAACTGTTTTTTTTTTCCTTCTATTTCCTTATGCTAGGGAAAGCCTTAGATTGTTGACATGAATGTACAACATAGGATAGATATTATTATGAACCTCCAAGTAGCTGATGTTTGATGCAAAATGCTTTTGATGTTCCCACAATATATTGCTTAATATATATTAAGAAACATACTAACAGGCCCTCTGAGTTATATCAATACTTCTATATGGCTATAAATAGAAAGGCAGGTGGAAGGGAGCTGCAAAGATCTTGAGAGCAGAACCAGCCCCTGTTCCCTGTTCCCATCTCATGCATCTTTATTCCTTGGCTACTCATGTTTCATGACTGGACCAGGCACACCTGCCTCTGCTGTCACAATAAAAGAACAAGAAAGGCAACCAAAGTTTAAAATGAATGAATGAATAAATCTAAGATTTTTAACAAAGAAAACACTAGCATATCAATTAAATATCTTATTCTATTCTCCTCAAGTCAAGAGATGAGTGATTTCTCTCGTTATTAGGTCTTCTCTAAAAATGAAAGTGACTCAAGGTAGGGGCATCGCACTGTAGATTTGTCTTGTCCTTGTTTATAACCCCCTGCATCGTGTCTACTCTTGTGTCAGGCTATACAGTCCCCTGATCATCACACAGTATTTCCTACTGATTGGTTAGGACTCACCAGCACGTGTGAAGGTTGTTAAATCCTCTAGAAATTCACATCTCACTGGGGTTAACCCAGGCCACTGATGGGCCTTCAGCTTTACATATCATGAACTTGGTCCTTTGAAAATATTTATTTTCATGACTTTGTGATTTCATCCATTTTTTCTTGCTTAGCTTGACTGTCCCCTGAGTACCAATACCACCGGTACCCCACATATTTTTCCTTGTTTTATGACTTTGGGTGAAATATATTTGTCTGTGTGAGTTAGATCTTAAACATTCTCAGTGTGATGATTTTTTTTTCATTGCTGCTGCTTTCTTGAAATCTGTGCAGAAGTGTAACTCAATTTGTACTCCTGAGTTTACTAATTATTCACTACACTGCCTAATGGGACTATCATTCCAAATTTCATCGTATATTTATATAGCAATAAAGCTCTTTATAGACAATTAAGGCACAACAGTACAAGACAACTACCAATTCAGTTGC
Organism: Balaenoptera ricei; assembly: GCF_028023285.1. Classification (NCBI taxonomy): domain Eukaryota; kingdom Metazoa; phylum Chordata; class Mammalia; order Artiodactyla; family Balaenopteridae; genus Balaenoptera; species Balaenoptera ricei. The sequence continues at coordinate 190,280,021 of NC_082639.1, read as the reverse complement.
TGATTTCACTTCTTCCAAATTTCTTATGATGACACATAAGAAATAGAATATGTATATTTAGTTCCTTATTGCTTTTTAATAGTTCATTTAAAAACCCCATTTAGCACCATGGGTCCTGGATGAATTTTATTTCTTCTTTCATTGGTTACTGTGTCCTGTGCCACATATGATTATGCCATAAACAAAATTTCTTAAAGTTACTTTTAAATAGGTACTGGTATTTTAATATTTAGATTCAGGAAAAACCCTGATGTCTTTGGAAATGTGTTGCTGCTAGAATTGGTAGAAGTAACCTACATATGTAATTAGTTTTTAATAAATGCATTTTGAAAATAAATGAGTAAATTAACTTTAATCTACTGTGCTTCCCACACACTAGATATTTCTATTTAATATCTTTTGGATTGAACTCCAAACATTAAACAATGTGTGCTTCTTTTATCATCACCATGACATTCACTAGATGATAAGATGGCAAATAGACACTTTCTTTCAGAATCTGCTATAATCTTTGTGTGAACTCCAGAATTAATAAATTAAGGAATGTCTTACATTTTACATAGCATTTTAGGGATATATCTGCAGCTTTAAAATGGAGAGTTGGTTTCAAAATCATGTTGAGAATCAGCCAAATTACTCTGTCTCCTCCTCATTTCCCATGCTACTCCTCACTACACAGTTGCCACGCTTGGTCCTTTCTATTTGTCCTGGAGGGATATGGATGCCCCACGTCCCATCTGATGAGTCACCCACTTAATGGAAAACATACATAATGATATATGTGGATGAACACATTTGGCATGAATATTTACATGTACATACAATTAACCTTCATTAACATAATTTTTAAATGTGAAAAAACATACCCTCTTAAGGTTGAATTTAAAGAAGAAGTGGCTTTATGTTTTAATACTTCTCTTTCTATGCCAGAGAATTAAATTGCGGAAAGAATTCACAATAGTACTGAATTTAATCTTCTTTCCAAGGAGCAGTTGAGGTGAAGGACATGCACAGAGGAAAGGGAATCACAGGGCAGAGCCAGAGGCACCTAAAGACCTGTCCAGAAAAAACTTTGCTTTATTATTTAAAGAAGCAAAGACAACACTCAGGTTTTCTGGATTTAATAAAATGCCCATGTAGGAGGACCTTAAAGGTGGCGGAGGAGGGAGATGTGGAGATCACGTTCCTCCCCACAAATACATCAGAAATACATCTACATGTGGAACAACTCCTACTGAACACCTACTGAACCCTGGCAGAAGACCTCAGACCTCCCAAAAGGCAAGAAACTCCCCACGTACCTGGGTAGGGCAAAAGAAAAAAGAAAAAACAGAGACAAAAGAATAGGGACGGGACCTGCACCAGTAGGAGGGAGCTGTGAAGGAGGAAAGGTTTCCACACACTAGGAAGCCCCTTTGTAGGCGGAGACTGCGGGTGGTGGAGGGGGGAGCTTCGGAGCCACGGAGGAGAGCGCAGCCACAGGGGTGCGGAGGGCAAAGCGGAGAGATTCTAGCACAGAGGCTCGGCGCCGAGCAGCACTCACCAGCCCGAGAGGCTTGTCTGCTCACCCGCCGGGGCAGGCGGGGCTGGGAGCTGAGGCTCAGGCTTCAGTCGGATCGCAGAGAGAGGACTAGGGTTGGTGGCGTGAACACAGCCTGAAGGGGCTAGTGCGCCACAGCTAGCTGGGAGGGAGTCCGGGAAAAGGTCTGCAGCTGCCGAAGAGGCAAGAGACTTTTTCTTGCCTCTTTGTTTCCTGGTGCGCGAGGAGAGGGGATTCAGAGCGCTGCCTAAATGAGCTCCAGAGACGGGCGCAAGCCGCGGCAATTAGCGCAGGCCCCAGAGACGGGCAGGAGACGCTAAGGCTGCTGCTGCCACCACCAAGAAGCCTGTGTGCGAGCACAGGTCACTCTCCACACCGCCCCTCCCGGGATCCTGTGCGGCCCGCCACTGCCAGGGCCCCGTGATGCAAGGACAACTTCCCCGGGAGAACGCACGGTGCGCCTCGGGCTGGTGCAACGTCACGCCAGCCTCTGCCGCCGCAGGCTCGCCCTGCCTCCTCCGTACCCCTCCCTCCCCCGGCCTGAGTGAGCCAGAGCCCCCGAAGCAGCTGCTCCTTTAACCCCGTTCTGTCTGGGTGGGGAACGGACGCCCTCAGGCGACCTACATGCAGAGGCAGGTCCAAATCCAAAGCTGAATCTCAGGAGCTGTGCAAACAAAGAAGAGAAAGGGAAATTTCTCCCAGCAGCCTCAGAAGCGGTGGATTAAATCTCAACAATCAATTTGATGTTCACTGCACCTGTGGAATACCTGAATAGACAATGAATCATCCCAAAATTGAGGCAGTGGACTTTGGGAACAACTGTAGACTTGGGGTTTGCTGTCTGCAAGTGACTAGTTTCTGATTTATATGGTTATCTGAGTTTAGTTTTTAGCGCTTGTTATCATTGGTGGATTTGTGTATTGGTTTGTTTGCTCTTTTCTTTCTTTTTTTTAATTACTTTTTTTATTTGAAAAAAATATATTTTTAATTTTTAATTTTAATAACGTTATTTATTTTATTTTATTTTTCTTTCTTTTTTTCTCACTTTTCTTCTGAGCCATGTGGCTGAGAGTGTCTTGGTGCTCCGGCTGGGTGTCAGACCTGAGCATTTGAGGTGGGAGAGCCAAGTTCAGGACATTGGACCACCTGAGACCTCCTGGCCCCATGTAATATCAATCGGTGAGACCTCTCCCAGAGATCTCCATCTCAACGCTAAGACCAGCTCCACTCAACAACCAGCAAGCTCCAGTGCTGGACGTCCTATGCCAAACAACTAGCAAGACAGGAACACAGCCACATCCATTAGCAGAGAGGCTGCCTAAAATCATACTAACTTCACAGACACCCCAAAATACACCACTGGCCACGGTCCAGCCCACCAGAAAGACAAGATCCAACTTCATCCACCAGAACACAGGCACCAGTCCCCTCCACCAGGAAGCCTACACAACCCACTGAACCAATCTTACCCACTGGGGGCACACACCAAAAAAACTGGGAACTACGAACCTGCAGCCTGTGAAAAGAAGACCCCAAACACAGTAGGTTAAGCAAAATGAGAAGACAGAGAAATACACAGCAGATGAAGGAGCAAGGTAAAAACCCACCAGACCAAACAAATGAAGAGGAAATAAGCAGTCTACCTGAAAAATAATTTAGAGTAATGATAGTAAAGATGATCCAAAATCTTAGAAATAAAATGGAGAAATACAAGAAACTTTTAACAAGGACCTAAAAGAACTATAGTGCAAACAAACAATGTTGAACAACACAATAAATGAAATGAAATTAAAAATTCTCTAAAAGAAATCAATACCAGAATAACTGAAGCAGAAGAATGGATAAATGACCTGGAATATAAAACGGTAGAAATAACTACCGCAGAGCAGAATAAAGAAAAAAGCATGAAAAGAGTTGAGGACAGTCTCAGAGACATCTGGGACAACGTTGAACACACGAACATTCGAATTATAGGGGTCTCAGCAGAAGAAGAGAAAAAGAAAGGGACTTAGAAAATATTTGAAGAGATTATAGTTGAAAACTGCTCTAATATGGGAAAGGAAATAGTCAACCAAGTCCAGGAAGCACAGAGAGTCCCATACAGGATAAATCCAAGGAGAAACATATTAATCATACTATCAAAAATTAAATACAAAGAAAAAATATTAAAAGCAGCAAGGGGAAAACAACAAATAACATACAAGGGAATCCCCATAAGGTTAACAGCTGATCTTTCAGCAGAAACTCTGCAAGCCAGAAGGGAGTGGCAGGACGTATTTAAAGTGATGAAAGAGAAAAACCTACAACCAAGATTACTCTACCAGCAAGGATCTCATTCAGATTTGACAGAGATATTAAAAATTTTACAGACAAGCAAAAGATAAGAGAATTCAGCACCACCAAACCAGCTTTACAACAAATGCTAAAGGAACTTCTCTAGGCAGGAAACACAAGGGAAGGAAACGACCTACAAAAACAAACCCAAAACAATTAAGAAAATGGGAATAGGAACATACATATCAATAATTACTTTAAATGTAAATGAATTAAATGCCCCAACCAAAAGTCATAGACTGCCTGGATGGACACAAAAAGAAGACCTGTATATATGCTATCTAAAAGAGACCTACTTCAGACCGAGGGACACATAGAGACTGAAAATGAGGTGATGGAAAAAGATATTCCATGCAAATGGAAATCAAAAGAAAGCTGGAGTAGTAATACTTATATCAGACAAAATAGACTTTAAAATAAAGAATATTACAAGACACAAAGAAGGATACTACATAATGATCAAGGGATCAATCCAAGAAAAAGATATAACAATTGTAAATATTTATGCACCCAACATAGGAGCGCCTCAATACATAAGGGAAATGCTAACAGCCATAAAAGAGGAACTCGACAGTAACACAATAATAGTAGAGGACTTTAACATCCCACTTTCACCAATGGACAGATCATCCAAAATGAAAATAAATAAGGAAACACAAGCTTTAAATGACACATTAAACAAGAGGGACTTAAATGATATTTATAGGACATTCCATTCAAAAACAACAGATACACTTTCTTCTCAAGTGCTCAAGGAAAATTCTCCAGGATAGATCATATCTTGAGTAAAAAATCAAGCCTTGGTAAATTTAAGAAAACTGAAATTGTATCAATTAAATTTTCTGACCACAACACTATGAGACTAGATATCAATTACAGGAAAAATAGGTAAAAAAATACAAACACAGGGAGGCTAAACAATACGGTACTAAATAACCAAGAGATTACTGAAGAAATCAAAGAGGAAATCAAAAATTACCTAGAAACAAATGACAGTGAAAACACGATGACCCAAAACCTATGGGATGCAGAAAAGCAGTTCTAAGAGGGAAGTTTATAGCAATACAATCCTACCTCAAGAAACAAGAAATATCTCAAATAAACAACCTAACATTACACCTAAAGCAATTAGAGAAAGAAGAACAAAAAACCCCCAAAGTTAGCAAAAGGAAAGAAGACATAAGGATCAGATCAGAAATAAGTGAAAAAGAAATGAAGGAAACAATAGCAAAGATCAATAAAACTAAAAGCTCTTTCTTTGAGAAGATAAACAAAATTGATAAACCATTAGCCAGACTCATCAAGAAAAAAAGGGGAAGACTCAAATCAACAGAATTAGTAATGAAAAAGGAGAAGTAACAACTGACACTGCAGAAATACAAAGGATCGTGAGAGATAACTACAAGCAACTATATGCCAATAAAAGGACAAGTTTGAAGAAATGGACAAATTCTTACAAAAGAACAACCTTCCGAGACTGAACCAGGAAGGAATAGAAAATATAAACAGACCAATCACAAGCACTGACATTGAAACAGTGATTAAAAATCTTCCAACAAACGAAAGCCCAGGACCAGAAGGCTTCACAGGCGAATTCTGTCAAACATTTAGAGAAGAGCTAACACCTATCCTTCTCAAACTCTTCTAAAATATAGCAGAGAGAGGCACACTCCCAAACTCATTCTACGAGGCCACCATCACCCTGATACCAAAACCAGACAAAGATGTCACAAAAAAAGAAAACTACAGGCCAATATCACTGATGAACATAGATGCAAAAATCCTCAACAAAATACTAGCAAACAGAATCCAGCAGCAAATTAAAAGGATAATACACCATGGTCAAGTGAGGTTTATCCCAGGAATGCAAAGATTCTTCAATATAGGCAAATCAATCAATGTGATACACCATATTAACAAACTGCAGGATAAAAACCATATGATCATCTCAACAGATGCAGAAAAAGCTTTTGACAAAATTCATCACCCAGTTACGATAAAAACTCTCCAGAAAGTAGGCATGGAGGGAACTTACCTCAACATAATAAAAGCCATATATGACAAACCCACAGCCACCATCATTCTCAATGGTGAAAACTGAAACCATTGCCACTAAAATCAGGAATAAGACAAGGTTGCCCACTCTCACCATTATTATTCAACATAGTTTTGTAAGTTTTAGCCATAGCAATCAGAGACGAAAAAGAAATAAAAGTAATCCAAATAGGAAAAGAAGAAGTAAAATTATCACTGTTTGCAGATGACATGATACTATACATAGAGAATCCTAAAGATGCTACCAGAAATCTACTAGAGCTAATCAATGAATTTGGTAAAGTAGCAGGATACAAAATTAATGCACAGAAATCTCTTGCATTCCTATACACTAGTGATGAACAATCTGAAAGACAAATTAAGGAAACACTACTATTTTCCACTGCAACAAGAAGAATAAAATACCTAGGAATAAACCTACCTAAGGAGACAGAAGACCTGTATGCAGAAAACTATAAGACACTGTTGAAAGAAATTAAAGACGATACAAACAGATGGAGAGATATACCACGTTCTTGGATTGGAAAAGTCAACATTGTGAAAATGACTATACTACCCAAAGCAATCTATAGATTCAGTGCTATCCCTATCAAACTACCAATGGCGTTTTTCACAGAGCTAGAACAAAAAATTTCACAATTTACGTGGAAACACAAAAGACCCCGAATAGCCAAAGCAATCTTGAGAAAGAAAATGGAGCTGGAGGAATCAGGCTCCCTGACTTCAGACTATACCACAAAGCTACAGTAATCAAGACAGTATGGTACTGGTGCAAATTCAGAAATATAGTTCAGTGGAGCAGGATAGAAAGCCCAGATATAAACCCATGCACATATGGTCACCTTATCTTTGATAAAGGAGGCAAGAATATACAATGGAGAAAAGACAGCCTCTTCAATAAGTGGGGCTGGGAAAACTGGACAGCTACATGTAAAAGAATGAAATTAGAATACTCGCTAGCACCATACACAAATATAAGCTCAAAATGGATTAAAGGCATAAATGTAAGGCCAGACACCATCAAACTCTTAGGGGAAACATAGGCAGAACACTCTATGACATAAATCACAGCAAGATCCTTTTAGACCTACCTCCTAGAGAAATGGAAATAAAAACAAAAATAAACAAATGGGACCTAATGAAACTTAAAAGCTTTTGCACAACAAAGGAAACCACAAACAAGACGAAAAGACAACCCTCAGAATGGGAGAAAATATTTGCAAACGAAGCAACTGACAAAGGATTAATCTCCAAAATATACAAGCAGCTCATGCAGCTCAATATCAAAAAAACAAACAACCCAGTCCAAAAGTGGGCAGAAGACCTAAACAGACATTTCTCCAAAGAAGATATACAGATTGCCAACAAACACATGAAAGGATGCTCAACATCACTAAATGTTAGAGAAATTCAAATTAAAACTACAATGAGGTATCACCTCACACCAGTCAGATTGGCCATCATCAAAAAATCTACAAACAATAAATGCTGGAGTGGGTGTGGAGAAAAGGGAACCCTCTTGCATTGTTGGTGGGAATGTAAATTGATACAGTCACTATGGAGAACAGTATGGATGCTCCTTAAAAAACTAAAAATAGAACTACCACATGACCCAGCAATCCCACTACTGGGCATATACCCTGAGAAAACCATAATTCAAAAAGAGTCATGTACCACAATGTTCATTGCAGCTCTATTTACAATAGCCAGGATGTGGAAGCAACCTAAGTGTCCACTGACAGATGAATGGATAAAGAAGATGTGGCACCTATATAAAATGGAATATTACTCAGCCAAAAAAGAAACCAAATTGAGTTATTTGTAGTGAGGTAAATGGACCTAGAGTCTGTCATATAGAGTGAAGTAAGTCAGAAAGAGAAAAACAAATACCGTATGCTAACAAATATATATGGAATCTAAAAAAAATTTTTAAATGGTCCTGAAGAACTTAGGGGCAGGACAGGAATAAAGACGCAGATGTAGATAATGGACTCAAGGAAACGGGGAGGGGGAATGGTAAACCTTGATGATGTGAGAGAGTGGCATGGACATATATACACTACCAAATGTAAAATAGATAGCAGCCGCATAGCACAAGGAGATCAGCTCGGTGCTTTGTGTCCACCTAGAGGTGTTGGATAGGGAGGGTGGGAGGGAGACGCAAGAGGGAGGGGATATGGGGATATATGTATACGTATAGCCGATTCACTTTGTTATACAGCAGCAACTAACACAGCAATGTAAAGCAATTATACTCAATAAAGAAAGATGTTTAAAAAAACGCCCATGTAATTCTTATCACGACTGTTTCTTGAGCACCTATCATAAAATCTTTATCATCACCATCCAAGGAAAGTGTTGTTATCCCTATTTCCAGATGAGGAAACTCAAGTTTGTAGATTTTTCATGATTTGCAAATGTAATACATTATATAAAGGACATGTCTGGGAACCCAAGCCAATTTAACTGGCTTCAAAGTCCATTTAGTTCCTCTCTATCATAACGTCTGCTTAATAATTGTATTTAAATCTCTGGGGCTAGGCTCACCTGTTGTGATTTTCCAAACCACATATTTTTGTCTTGTTTAGACTCTCCTAAGTCGGTATTCATTTGACACATAATGACTGATCACCTGATATCTGCCCGGCACTGTGCTGTGTCTGGAATATATCTGCTCTATTTAATTCCCACGTAAGAAAACACTAAGCTTAACTTTTGACGGCCACAAATCCCTCTTCTTTCAATATTTTCTGAAATATAGCAATAAAAGATAATGGATATGAGCTGAGAACACTGAATATTTATGACAAAGTCTGAAAAGAGTACATTTTACATTCCTAGGTTGTCCAATTGAGATGCCATAAATCACAAGTATATCAAATATTTTAACCGTAAAAAGGGATCTATTTGTGTCTTTAAGAAGGTAGCTTGTTTCTCTTAATAGAATGATCCCGACAATTTTATTATGCATTAGCTACATAAATGAATCTTTTTTTTTTCCTTTTTCTGCTAATAAAGTGCTTTTAGAAATAAATTACTTCAATTTGTGTATAATGAATAAGGGCATTAAGCACAATCCTGTGAACTGTTCATCTTGACTGCAAGTCACTTATTTTTACTTAGGAATTACCTCATAAATTGTGGAATTGGGCACTGGCTACTAAGTTTGGCTATACATATCACTGTAAGCCCATAATAAATAGATATGTTATACTAAATTAAATGATAAAAAATTGATGATTCCGAGGATCTCCTCCATCAAAAGTTTTGTAATTTAATTCCGATTGATACCCTGCTTACCCCAGGATTTTTTAAAATTTATATTTATTGAAGTATAGTAGATCTACAATGTTGTGTTAGTTTCAGCTGTACAGCAAAGTTATTCAGTTATATATATATATATTTATATTACGTATATAATGTATATATATTAATATATATATGTTAATAATACATTTATATATATATATTCTTCTTCAGATACTTTTTCCATATAGGTTATTACAAAATATTGATTATAGTTCCCTGGGCTAGACAGTAGGTCCTTGTTGTTTACCTATTTTATGTATAGTCGTGTGTATCTGTTAATCCCAAACTCCTAATTTATCTCTCCCCCCACCTTTCCCCTTTGGTAACCATAAGTTTGTTTTCTATGACAGTGAGTCTGTGAATTGGAACATGGATCCCGTTTCAATGAAGGAAATGGAAACGTCTCTAGTTATTTTTGTACAGACAGGAAATTAGAAATAAATCTCTTTGAAAACTGTTGCAGATTCTACTAGACTGATGGGTTCCACAGTGGCCTCTCCAGAATGATTGACAAACACTGATTTATCTAACAATCAGGAAAGTGGGAGATCAGGAGGCTGTGGCTACTGCAGCCACCGAGTGTGAGAATATGTGGATTTGGCTGAGATGTGGGATTAGGAGGCCAGAAACAGGTCCCATACCACACAACTGCTTAGACCCCGATATTTTCTGATCATTGCTGCTAAAATCCCATCACCACCCAAGGAACTAGAGGCTAAATCGTGATACACCCAAACTCCTGAGCACCATCATGGTCTCTCAACATCCTCAGAGCTGATCTGGCACCTCCACGACTTCCCAACAGAAAACAGCCAGAATCATCAGTAAACTGACTTCAGCCTCTTGGTGCATCTCATTGGAGGAATCTAATTTTCACTGCTACTGTTGCTTGTAAGCGGGACTGGGAAGTACAAATTTTTAACTTTTCGTATTCTGCATAAGAGGCAGGTACACAGAAGGAGGATGGATACTAATTAACCACATCTACCAAAGATCCTGGTAGGTAGTGAATGATATCATTTTTCAGTAACTATAATTAGAATAAAGTGTTGTCACTGAGAACAAGTGAAATCAAGTTACAAAGGATGCAACCTTTTACTTCTGTGCCATAGGCTCTGAAAGTAGCCAAAAGTTTTCAAATTGTTATATGTGACTTGAAGAATGCATGCTTTCCTATATTGTTATGCTATTCAAACAAACTGGAGTTGATATAAAAGCCTGATAGCTTATTTTAAGATTTTTCTATGAGGCATAATTTCCAGAATAGAAGTAAGTTTTTGTCTGTTTCTTTTGTTTTAACTACAAATGCTGCTACTGTCTTGCTACCAGGTTTCCTTCTATCTCTACATTCTTTCCCCAAGTTACATTATCCACTTCCCTTGCTTTAAATAACATTTCTATATTTTGATTCCAAAATGAATACTCCAGCCCAGATCTCTCCTTTGCAGGTCAAACTTGCAGGCCCCAATTCATACACAGCATCTTCTCTGAAATGTCTCATAGGCCTGCTCTGAAAATAGACTCCTGGTTATCTCACCAGGCTAGGGTAGGAGAAACCTGTTTCTCCGTGAATTGTACCACCATCCATCCAATGACACAAGACAGAAATCTGAATTTCTCTCTTGCACATGACATTAAACTCATCATCAAGGCAGTATCCTAATCCAGCTAAAAGCCTACTCTTCTTTTTTTTTTTCAGTTTTTAAAAAAGTTTTTATTGGGGTATAATTTACAATGTTGTATTAGTTTCAGGTGTACAGCAAAGTGAATCAGTTATACATATACGTATATCCACTCTTTTTTAGATTCTTTTCCCATATAGGCCATTACAGAGTACTGAGTAGAGTTATCTGTGTTACACAGTAGGTCCTTATTAGTTATCTACTTTATATATAGTATAAAATATAACACATACATATTGTATATGTGTTAATCCCAATCTTCCAATTTATCCCTCCCCCCCTTACTCCCCGGTAACCATAAGTTTATTTTTTAACATCTGTAACTCCATTTCTGTTTTGTAGGTAAGTTCATCTGTAGCCTGATCAGTTTTGACATAGTCTAAGCTCATGAAACCGTGACCACATGAAAATAGTGAAGATATCTGTCACCTCCAAAGTAAAAGCGTACTCTTGATTTACTCTCCCAAGCACATTTTTCCCCAAGTTTTCCTCATCCCAATAAATGTAGATGCCTTGGCCTTCTACATCTACCTGATTGCTCAGGCCAAATGCTTAGTCATCGTCCTTGACAACTCTGTTTTCCTTATACCATGTATTCAATCCATTGGCAGGTGCTGGATGTTCTGTCTCCAGAAAACTCTCCAAATCCATCCCCTATCCTGTGCCTTCATCCAAGCACCCATCCTCTCTCCCCTGCTCTAAACAGATGGCCTCCAACTTCGTGTTACATCTTCTACTGTTGATCCCTATAATCCATTCTCCATGCAGACCTGGCCACTGCATGAAGATTAAAATTAAAACCCATTCAGTGACCGCCAAAACGTGTTATAATCCATCCTCACCCACCTCCCTGACCCATTGTTGGCCTACTCCTCTCATCGTTCACTACATCACAGGCCCATTGGACTTGGAAAGTTCCTTACAACACACCCTTTTCTTTCCCAACCCTGATTGTTCCCCTGACTCGTGGCATCTAATCTTGCAGGGTTCAGCCTTCACATCACTCCCCTTCGAGAACTTTCTCGACCACAATGTCTAAATTAGCTTCATCCCATTTTGATATTCTTTCATCTCCTTCTGCTTCTCTTTCCGCCAACTGCCTTCTTCATCTAACTTGCCAAGTGTCTTAATGTCTAGTACAGTGTCTGGCACATAGTAGATGCTAAATAATTATTCATCACAGTAGTTTCCAAAGTGAAATGCCTACATCTGATATTGTAAGCATGATTTTCTACTGTTTCAGGAAGATATATATATACACATGCATACAATTGCTATACATACATACACAATATTAATTTAAAAAGTTAAAAAGGCATGAAGCATCACTGATGTTTGTGTTGTCAGGGTTCCTCACCCTCTGACAGGTAAACCTGTCTTTCACCATCTATGATGCGCTCCCTCCAAGGGAAGGTGAGCACTTCACGAAGGGAAGTTGTCACAAGAGCTTCCTCACCTATTTGTTGATTTAAGTGCACCGTGATGTAGCTTCTCTGTGCCTGGTTGAATGGCTTTATGAACTATATTTTCAAATTTTAAAAACACAAATGCTCAAAACTTGGACAAGCAACCAAAAAAAAAAAGTTTCTGGCAATAAAATGTGACCTGAAGATACCACAAAAATAAAAGCAAACAAACAACAAGAAAATGGCAGAGCTAATACTTTCCCTGTTATAGTCACTCATTAGCCATGTTAAGGGGTGAAAATAACAACAATTCAATCAGTTCTAAAAAAAAGGTCACTCAAACATTTGAAATTCTCAAGAGGATCATCTGGGAATATGGATTTGCTGACCTTATGATATGTTGAAATTAGTCTTGAGCATTTTTAATCTGTCCTTATATTATTCACCTTTGAGCCCTGTAGCAGTGTGTTCTGGTTTTCAAACCTTCTTAATTGAAAATCTGTTGTACAATATAATAATTATTTTCTTATCATAAAATTAATACATATTTATCAGAATTACAAAAAATATTGATAAGCAAATAGAATAAACTAAAAATCACCTATACTCTCACCATCTAGAGAAAACTTACGTCAAACATCATTGTCCTACATACACTTCAATACATTTTACAAAAAGAGATGACTTCAAACTGATAAATGTTTATGCATACCTAGAAGATTTGTCAAAAAGCCAGGAAAACAAAATACGAATAAAAATAAAGATTCATTTTTTTCATTTTAAATAGTCAATATTTATGAAGATAGGTAACTTTATTAAATGCTTACTAGAAGCCGACATTGTGTTAAATGTTCCACAAACATGTGTCCACTGAATCCTTACAATTAACCCATGAAATAACTGTTCGTGATTATTCATGTTTCACAAGTGAAGATATTGGATCTTGGAGTATTGAAGAAACTTTCTGAGATCACAGGGCAGGCCAAAAATGCCAGCTGTCTTCCATAAATGCAACTTTTCACGATTTTGACCAGAGTTATCTAGAATGACTGTGATTCACAATTGCAGCTTCTTAAATGACAGTCATTCTGATCATCAGACTCTAGGTCCCCTCACAAAAGTTCTATAAAAGCTAAAGCACGATTTAGTCCTTCTGTGTCTCAATTCCCTCATCTGTAAAAAAACCATAATATGTTTTACACTTAGAATGTTATTGTGAAGATGAAATGCGATAGTATATAGGAGAACACTTAGAAATAGATACAAGAACCACAAAATACAGGGCTTTTATGTTAAGGAAAGGGGAAAAAATATCATTCACTCTGTGCCTGTGATACAAAAAAATTGTCTCAGGAAACATGTTAATTTTTTTTTTTTTTTTTAATTTATTTATTTTTGGCTGGGTTGGATCTTTGTTGCTGCCCGAGGGCTTTCTCTAGTTGTGGCGAGCAGGGGCTACTCTTCGTTGTGGTGCGCGGGCTTCTCACTGCAGTGGCTTCTCTTGTTTCAGAGCACGGGCTCTAGGCATGCGGGCTTCAGTAGTTGTGGCTCGTGGGCACAGTAGTTTTGGCTTGCAGGCTCTAGAGTGCAGGCTCAGTAGTTGTGGCGCACGGGCTTAGTTGCTCCACAGCATGTGGGATCTTCCCGGACCAGGGCTTGAACCCGTGTCCCCTGCATTGGCAGGCGGATTCTTAACCACTGCGCCACCAGGGAAGCCTGAAACATGTTAATTTTTTAAGCTTCAAAACAAATCTATGGGGTATGCTTGAGTTGCTGCATTTTTACAGATGAGAACACTAAGGCTTAGAAAAGGAAACTGTATATGGTGTTAGAGAATGTTCTCATTTCATTCTTTTACATGTAGCTGTCCAGTTTTCCCAGCACTACTTATTAAATAGATTGGCTTTTCTCCATTGTATATTCTTGCTTCCTGTGTTGTAGATTAATTGTCCAAAAGCATGTAGGTTTATTTCAACCTTTCTCTCTTGTTCCACCAGGCTAATAGTTTTTGGACAAGTACCATACTGTTTTGATTACTGTAGCTTTGTAGTATAGTCTGAAGTCAGGATGCATGATTCTTCTTTCTCAATATTATTTTGGCTATTCAGGTTCTTTTGTGTTTCCCTACAAATTTTAAAATTATTTTTTCTAGTTCTGTGGAAAATGACTTTGGTATTTTGATAGGGATTGCAGACTCTGTAGGTTGCCTTAGGTAATATGGTCATTTTAATAGTATTTGTTCTTCCAGTCCAAGAACATGGTATGTATTTCCATCTGTTTATGTTGTCTTCAGTTTCTTTCATCAGTGTCTTATAGTTTTCTGAATACAGTTATTTTGCCTCCTTAGGTAGGTTTATTCCTAGGTATTTTACTCTTTTTGATGTGATGGTGTATGAGATTGTTTTCCTTAATTTCTCTTTCTGATATTTCATTGTTAGTGTGTAGAAATGCAATAGATTTCTGTATAGTAATTTTGTATCCTGCAACGTTACCAAATTCATTGATGAGCTCTAGTAGTTTTCTGGTGGTGTCTTTAGTATTTTCTATGTATAATATCATGTCATCTGCAAACAGTGACAGTTTTACTTCTTCCTTTCCAATTTGGATTCCTTTTATTTCTTTTTCTTCTCTGATTGCCATGGCTAGGACTTCCAAAACTGTTGAATAAAAGTTGCCAGAGTGGGCATTCTTGTCTTGTTCCTGATCTTAGAGGAAATACTTTCAGCTTTTCACCATTGAGTGTGATATTAGCTGTGGGTTTGTCATATGTGACCTTTATTATGTTGCGGTAGCTTCCCTCTATACCCACTTTCTGGAGAGTGTTTAATCATAAATCGATGTTGAATTTTGTCAAAAGATTTTTCTGCATCTATTGAGATGATCATAGGGTTTTTCTTCTTCAATTTGTTAATGTGGTGTATCACATTGATTGGTTTGTGGGTATTGAAAAATTCTTGCATTCCTGGGATAAACCCCACTTGATCATGGTGTATGATCCTTTTAATGTGTTGTTGGAGTCAGTTTGCCAGTATTCTGTTGAGGATTTTTGCATCTATGTTCATCAGTGATATTGGCCTGTAAGTTTCTTTTTTTGTGATATCTTTGGTGTCAGTATCAGGGTGATGGTGGCCTCATAGAATGAGTTTGGAAGTGTTCCTTCCTCTGCAATTTTTTTGGAAAAGTTTCAGAAAGACAAGTGTTAACTCTTCTCTAAATGTTTGATAGAACTCACCTGTGAAGATATCTGATCCTGAACTTTTGTATGTTTGGTGTTTTTAAATTACTGATTCAATTTCAGTACTGGTAATTGCTCTGTTCATATTTTCTATTTCTTCCTGGTTCAGTCTTGGGAGATTGTACCTTTCTAAGAATTTGTCCATTTCTGTTAGGTTGTCCATTTTATTGGTATATAGTTGCTCAGAGTAGTCTCTTATGGTTCTTTGTATTTCTGTGGACTTGGGTATAAATTCTCCTTTTTCATTTCTGATTTTATTGATTTGGGCCCTCTCCCCTTTTTTTTATGAATCTGTCTAAAGGTTTATCAGTTTTGTTTATCTTTTCAAAGAACCAGTTTTTAGTTTCCTTGATCTTTTCTTTTTTTTATAAGTCTCTATTTAATTTATTTCTGCTCTGATCTTTATGATTTCTTACCTTCCACTAACTTTGGGTTTTGTTTGTTCTTCTATCTCTAGTCCCTTTAGGCATAAGTTTAGGTTGGTTATTTGAGATTTTTCTTGTCTCCTGAGGTAATATTGTATTGCTATAAACTTAAAATAGATGAAATACCTAAATGTAAGCCCAGATACTATAAAACTCCTAGAGGAAAACATGCAGACACTCTGTAATATAAATGGAAGCAATATTTTTTGGATCTGTCTCCTAAAGTAAAGGAAATAAAAGCAAAAATAAACAAATGGGACATAATTAAACTTAAAAGCTTTTGCACAGCAAAGGAAACCATCGACAAAACAAGAAGACAACCTACTGACTGGGAGAAAATATTTGCAAATGATATGACTGATAAGGGATTAATATCCAACATATATAAACAGCTCATACAACTCAATGTCAAAAAAAACAAACAACCTAATTAAAAAATGGGCAGAAGAACTGAATAGACATTTAGACATTTTTCCAAGAGGAAATGCAGATGGCCAACAGACACATGAAAAGATGCTCAACATCGCTAATCATTAAGGAAATGCAAATCAAAACCAAAATGAGATATCACCTCACATCTGTTAGAAAGACTATCATCAAAAAGAACACAAGTAACAAATGTTGACCAGGATGTAGAGAAAAGGGAACCCTCATACACTGTTGGTGGGAATGTAAATTGGTTCAGCCACTGTGGAAAACAGTATGGAGGTTTCTCAAAAAACTAAAAATAGAACCACTATATGACTCAGCAGTTCTACCCCTGGGTATATAGCCAAAAAAATAAAAATAAAAATACTAATTCAAAAAGATACATGCATCCCTATGTTCATAGCAACGTTATTTACAACAGTCAAGATATGGAGTCAACCTGATTGTCCATCAACTGATGAATGGATAAAGAAGATGTGATATACAATAGAATACTACTCAGTCATAAAAGGAATGAAATTTTGCCATTTGCAGCAACACGGATGGATCTAGATGGTATTATGCTAAGTGACATAAGTCAGACAGAGAAAGACAAATACTATATGATATCACTTATATATGGAATCTAAAAAATACTACAAACTAGTGATTATAACAAAAAAAAAGTATACTCACAGATATAAAGAACAAACTAGTGGTTACCAGCAGGGAGAGGGAAGGGGGGAAGGGGATTATAAGGGTGGGGGAAAGGGAGGCACCAACTATTGGATGTAAGGCAGTCTCAAGGATGTATGTACAACTCGGGGAATAGAATCAATATTCTGTAATAACTATAAATGGAAATTAACCTTTAAAAATTGTGTAAAAATATTTTTTGAAAAAGAATACTATACAGCAATAAAAAAGAAATGAAGTACTTATACACATGAGTGAATCCTAAAATAACTTTGTTGAATGACAAAAATCAAACCGAAAAAGAATACATGCCCTATGATTTCATTTACTACAAAAGTCTGGAAAATACCCTCAAATATTTAATGATAGAAACCAAATTAGTGATTGCCTGAGGATGGTAGGGGTGGAAGGAGTGGATAGTGTCTAGAGGGAGATATTAAAGGGGCATGAGAACACTTGGGGGGAAATGGATGCTTATTTTCTTGATTTTGGTTATGGTTTAATGGGTATATATACATACAAAAACCTCAAATTGTACACTTAAATGTGTGCAGTTATTGTGTGTCAATTATACCTCAATAAAACTTTTAAACCAGGAAAAAAAAAAAAAGAAAAAGAAAAGAAAACTGTCCATTGTCAAAATGCTAAAAAGAAAAAAAGTGTCAAAAAACAAAGCAGAATCAGGCTCCCACACAGGCTCAGCTGACTCCAAGCTCAGGGAATACCCAGGGCTCATTTGTTATTGATACGTGAAAATAGTTTATTTCTAATGAAAAACTGTTGAAACTCTGCTTTCCTATGGAGATGATATGCTGACAAATCCTAAGAATAAGAAAAAGATCTGCACCGAATAACTTACGCTAACATGCATCCCTGTTAGGATGCACATATATACATGCCTGCCAACCAGCCCTGTTCAGCCCGGCTTGTATACGTAAGTTATGTTTTTTTCTGCATACGTAACTTTTAAAATCAAGCTATCTCCTAAGTTTCACGTTACAAAATGTCTAATTTTACATTTTAAAAAGTTGTAAGTACAGACTTATTCTATTTTAGGAAAAAAAAAAACAAAAACTAAAAAATCTTCCGTACACCACAGTTTCACTGAGTTGTGAATCTCACAAAAGCTGTGATGTTCCACTTGTACACGTAGTTGGAAACCTCCCTAGAAGCGACCATGACATTACTGTAATTTTGAAACACTGTTTATACCTAAACAAAGGCAACTATCATGGACTAACTATTTGAGAGCACAAGACTTTAAAGGACTTCTGGGCCTCCACTGTCCAGTGTAAATTATGCCCTGGAGAGGGAGGGACACACATTTCCTCGCCTTTGTGGTTGAAGGACCCCATTAGTCAGATTTCAGGAGCTCACGCTGCATGACAAATGAGCTCAAAAACGCAGAGCTTCACCACGGTAACTATTTATTGTCACACTAGACACAGCAGCTGCAGGTAGGCTGCTGCATCTTTGCTTCTGGCTGTGAGTCAGGATCAGGACTGCTCTGCCTCCTTTTTTATTCTGGGAATCAAGCTGCAGGAATGGCCTTGCTTGAGACATGGTAGAGGACATGAGCTAAAGCTGAAATGTGCTGCTTCTAGAAGCTTCTGCTGCTAACTGCCTGTGCACCAGGAGTGGAATTTCACCTTGGCCAGAACAAGTCACCAACAGTGTATTGGGAAAGGGATGCGTGATGCTATTGTAAGGAGAGGAGGGAGTAAAAAAATTGGGGAAAAGAATTCAATCTACCACTGGAGGAAAATTCTTGGAAATAGTAACATGTATCATTTAATATTCATGGGGTGTCAGTCAGACTCAGCATACTGGTCCCCATTTCACAGATCAAGGAGCAGAGTCTCAAGTATGTTAAGAGTCTTGTTAAATGCCAGGGTCTCCAGCTTCATATCTCCCATCTCCATAATTCTTATGTTCTTCCTAGTACACCATAAAGTAGACAGGATACATATTTTTTGTATTCCTTTTAGTACTTAGCACAGTTGCTGGCTTAAGAGGTTGACTGATTAGATTTTATGAACTATAGCTCATTCATTCATTTATTCATCAAATATTTACTGACAATTTCTCTTGAGTCAGGTACTATGCTAGACGCTGAGGCTACATCTGTGAATAAGACAGAAACATGCTTTGCCTTCCTTGGGTTTACGTGAAAGGGGAAATATTCCATTTTTAAAATGCAGGATTTTATCACGTTTCTCCTAATTTAAAATTTCCCAGTGGATTTATGTTAACATAAGTCTATTTACCAATGGTGAGGACTGGGAGTGTTACCTACCATTGTATTATAGAGAGTGATGAGCTTGGGTAAGAACAAAATATAGAATCTGAGTCTTATGAAAAGAGGATCATGTGTTAGGATCCTTGGGGATTCATCCTGCAGAGTCATTTTCCTAATGTTTCCCTCTGTCGTGCCAGCCCATTCTCTGTGAACCTTTGAAGTTTTCATCTTTCCAGGAAAAGGTGATTAGTATTTACTTTCAGACCCTTATACTTAAAACGGAAGATTGATGATCAGTAAAGTAGTCAAATGTTGGCTAGGTTTGCCTAGAAATCTCTTGTGTGTCCTGAGGGGGACAGCCCAAATCAATGGCTCAGAGCCAACTGGAAACTTAAGTACCAATCATGGCCTTGTGACGAACGTGCCCCAGGGTCCCTAGCTCCATCGTGGAACCTGTAAATCAGGAGGTATAAAGTGGATGGAGCACTTGTTAAGAGTTCTTAGGTATTATTGCTGAGGAGTATAGGTAAAAGAGAAATTGTCTTTGTGGTTTCTACCCTTTTCTACCTCTTTTGCTCTTTCTTTGTACTACGCATTTGCTCTTTGCTTTCTGCATATTTCTTTTTTACTATACACTTGACTCCACACTTTTTGCATATATCACCTTTCACAGCCTTCTTGTCTACCTCATAAAACTGTCAAGCAACTGTTTCCTATCTCAATAATGGAACAAATATTCATTGAGAACCGATATAAGGTAGGCACTCTGGAAAACACGGGTCAGCTGAAAGAGACACTGCTTTGTCTCAGTTGATGTCCTTCATCTGTCTCTATGCTACCTTCCAATTTTTCTAGGATAAACTGTTATAGATATTCTAGAAATAAGTTGTTTCCCACTACATGTGGTTCTGATGCTCATTAGTTAAACCAGTCATGTTCAAAAATTCTAGTAGGAATATTTCTAAAAAATATTCAAACTAAGATAAAAATGACTAATAAAGAAAAATTTCATTTCAAACCTTGAGAAGTGAAGTCACAGTATTATATCTAAAAACCAGAATTTCAGGTAACCTTGAATGAGTTAGGATTTGAGAAAGAGGAGGGGGCAGTAAGATAGCCTGAAATTGCATTGCCCCAGTATCCCCTGTGTCACCTGCATACATTTACATATATTTGCATCCACTCCCATCTTTTCCTCTTGTTTTAGAGGAAACATTCCCTCTCCTCATATCCAAGGTTAAGTCCTCCAGAACACACACCAAGTCAGCCACTCCGTGGAGGTAACACACCATTAACATTTCCTTTTTGCCAGGGCCATCTCTTTATCTATAAGAATGTAAATAGGACCAATCACCATCATCTTTTTAAAAAATAGCCCATAAAAAAAGCAATCTCAATGCTGTCTACACCCCTATTCTCAGTATCTTCCCATCACAGCCACCCGCTTTAATCAACTGCAGCCAGCCCCCTGCAGTCTTCCTCTGGCCTCTACTCCTCCAGAAGGTCCTTACCGACATCAACCATGGCTCTGCTCTAGGACCTTCGCCCTTTCCCACAGAAGCAGACGGGGCAGAGATAAGTGTCAGATACTCTAGTATCAGAAGAAAGTAACTGAAGCTGCCTTGATGTGAGGCCCAAAGTTTTTATGTTCTATATTTTACCTGAAAATTAAATGGAACATCTGCATTACATTTACACTTATATCAATGTTTACTTAAATTTAAAGATGATTCAGACTTGTATAATTATGTCGATTGAAAAAAAGACACAACCTAAAAGTTGAGAACTATGCTGTATTTGGTGGACTTGCTGAAGACTTCAAGCCCGGGACACAGCATCTCAGAGAGCTCTGAGGGACTTCTCTGAAGAGATCAAGGAGGAGCCAGGATACATAGGAGTTTTGCAACAAAAACCAGGTCATTGGAACATCAAAATATTACTGTTAATTAAAGAAAACCAAACATCTCTAGTTAATGAATTTAGCGCTTTTCTATGTATGGGAAGAGGCAAGAGTCTGGGCTAATCAAAATCATTCCTTTGATATGCACCTCAGCTCTCTAGGGCCAATATCCTGCTTTTCTTCATCCTGAATCCCTTCAGGGTGAACAGCTGGGGGTGACTGCTGGCCTGATGGCTGCAACATCCTTTGTTTACTGATATGGCAGGCAACATTTTTCATTCACATTGGAAAAGTGATGTTAAAATTTATTCATCATATCTAAAAATACATTTTGAAAGCCTACTCTGAGTACTCCCCTGGGGACTGAATAAGCGCAAAAACGAACCTGGTCTTGCCTTCATGAAGCTTAGAGTCAATAAGAGGGACAGAAATTAATTACACAAATGTAAAATTATGACATTTGTAAGTACATAGAGTGCTGTATAAGCAGTGTTGATCAAAATTTAAGTGTTCTTGATGGCAGGTTCTGTGCACTAAAGAGTATCAATTTGATACTTTTTTAGAATATAATTTGATATTAGTTATTACTTAATCTTTTTAAGTTCAGCTTTCAAATTTTATTCTATTTATAAATCTAGCTAATTTTAAGCAGTTTTAAGTAGAGCCTTGATTGTTTGGTTTCATTTACAAACTTTATTTAAACTCATCTGAACATTTTAAGCTGTCAACTGAAAAAAACAAAAACATGACGTGAGAGTTGTGAGTTAAGTTTTATTTGGGGCAAAATGAGGACTATAATCCGGGAGACAGCATTTCACATAGCTCTGAGGAACTGCTCCAAAGTGGTTGGGGGGAAGGTCAGTATATATGTGATTTTGGTGAAGGGGGAGTACATGCAATCAAGCACGTATTTTTTGCAGAAGGTTTCTGCTAGTCTTGCGCAGATTACTGCTAGTCATGAGGAGCAGATGTCACCATGAAAGATTTTAGTGCTTTTCTAGATACGAGGAGATGCAAGAATTGGGCTCATAAAATTGTCTCCTAAAAATATCTAACTATCTGAAGACCTGTTCTGCCAGTTTTTCCCAGAGCACAGAGTGCCTCATTTCTGCTCTCCACCTGAGCTCCTTTCAAGGGGTGTTGAAGGTCAGCAGCTCTACAGCGGCTCATAATTTAATCCTTATAGAGATACATGGCTAGTGCCAATTTGTAGGTGACAAAGCGCAATTTATGGTTATCATATTCTACTTCCTTTTAAAGTATCTCAATTGTATAACCAACAAAACTGTAAATAAAATCTATAAGCACTGAATATTTTTTGAAAAATATAACAAAAAGAGCCTATAAATGCTGTGAACCTTATGTTTTCTTAAATGTTTTGATATTAAATATACATTTAACACAACTTAATCTTAAAATCCTGAGTCTATATCAATATTCAATGATACCATTTAAATTGATGCCACAAGTCTGGCTTATTACACAAGTCTGGTTGAATGTTCTGAGGTATTATAAGTACATAAAAAGATGTCTATATTTATTCTTTTAATAGTTTGTTGCCAAAAATTAATACATTCAATTGTAACCATATTCAACTATTTCTATGGCATTTACAGGGAGAAAAGTCATCCCTATGGATAACTGGCAGAGCTACTGATATAACTTTAATGCCTCACCAGACTGTCAATGCTCTGGCTCTTTACCTACCATGTAACAAACACTTCAGAAACCTCATCAGCTACCCATATTTCCTTCTTTGTCTATATTTGTATATAGAATATATAGATATATATGTATAACTGAATCACTGTGCTGTACACCTAACAGTTTAGTTTGTGTGTACAAACTAACACAATATTGTAACTCAACTATACTTCAAAATATATATATATATTTGTATATTTTAATTAGTTTCTTGTTTCTTATTTTTTATACCATTTCCTTATCAGTGTATAATTTTCCTTATATCCTTTATAATTTTCTTTATCAAAATTATATGCTTGTACTGCAGACTTGCCTTAATAATTCTGTCTGTATTTTGCAGAATATTGAGACAATATCTCAACAAAACAAGAAAAAGCAGACTGTTGAGATAGATAGAGAGTGTAGGGCGCAATACCACATAGAAGAAAGTCATTCAGAGAAAGTGATCTAGAAATCTGCCTAGGAACTCCCCTCAATATTTCGATCCAGACGTTAAATGTGCACAGCTAGGGGATATGACGTGAGGTCTGCAGAAAGACAACCAGCGAGGGAGCTGTGAGCTGAACAGAGTTAGACACCTCACATGTCAGGAAATGTGAGATTTCCAAAGACCCAGAGTGGAGAGAACACAGTGAACAACTCAGACATTTAACTGAGTCCTCAGGATAGTCACTGATGAGAGGTAAGGAGGCTCTAGACCAGGAGTGATGTATCTAGAAACTAACAAGCAAGGACCAAGTTCATCTGCCAGCTTAGCAACTGCCTTCCAGAACCAAAGCCAACACACCTGTCATCCTGAAAGGAAAATAAAAATAGGCTCCTAACAATGTAAAAACATTGTAAATTAGTGGACATGAGAAGAAGGAGTAAAAGGTGAGCCTCTAGCAGGCAATGGCATTAAAACATTTATTAAGATATGTTTAAAACATAAAGAAGATTATATATAATATATAATTGCATCATTATGTATATATGTGTGCGTGTGTATATATTGGGTGGGCCAAAATGTTCTTTTGTTTTTTTTCTGTAAGATGGCTCTAGTAGCGCTTAGTTGTGTTTAATTTCATTTGAACAAATTTTGTTAGACTGTATTGTGACAGCTGTCATAACAGTGTGCATTTAAAAAAAAAACTTATCAAAATTGGTGAATTTTTGTGTAGCCATTTTAATACTGAAGATGGAAGAAAAAAACCAACGTTTTCAGCATATTATGCTTTATGATTTTAAGAAAGGTAAAAATGCAACTGAAATGAAAAAGAAGATTTGTGCAGTGCATGGAGAAGGTGCCATGACAGATTGAACATGTCAAAAGTGGTTTGAGAAGTTTCACGCTGGAGATTTCTCGCTGGACAATGCTCCAGTGTTGGGTAGACAAGTCGAAGATGATAGCGATCCAATCGAGACATTAATTGAGAACAATCAACGTTATACCATGTGGGAGATAGCTGACATACTCAAAATATCCAAATCAATCATTGAAAATCATTTGCACCAGCTTGGTTATGTTAATCCCTTTGATGTTTGGGTTCCACATAAATTAAGTGAAAAAACCTTCTTGACCGTATTTCCACATGCGATTCTCTACTTA
The DNA here is from genome assembly GCF_028023285.1 of Balaenoptera ricei. Lineage (NCBI taxonomy): Eukaryota > Metazoa > Chordata > Mammalia > Artiodactyla > Balaenopteridae > Balaenoptera > Balaenoptera ricei. The sequence goes on along the minus strand of NC_082639.1, from coordinate 190,255,500 downwards.
AACATAATGAAAACATTCCGTTTTTCAAACAAATTGTGACGGGCGATGAGAAGTGGATACTGTACAATAATGTGGAACGGAAGAGATCGTGAGGCAAGTGAAATGAAACACCACCAACCACACCAAAGACCGGTCTTCATCCAAAGAAGGTGATGTTGTGTATATGGTGGGATTGGAAGGGAGTCCTCTATTATGAGCTCCTTCTGGAAAACCAAACGATTAATTCCAACAAGTACTGCTCCCAATTAGACCAACTGAAAGCGGCACTCGACGAAAAGTGTCTGGAATTAGTCAACAGAAAATGCATAATATTCCATGAAGATAACGCAAGACCACATGTTTCTTTGATGACCAGGCAAAAGCTGTTACAGCTTGGCTGGGAAGTTCTGATTCATCTGCCATATTCACCAGACATTGCACCTTCGGATTTCCATTTATTTCAGTCTTTACAAAATTCTCTTAATGGAAAAAAATTTCAGTTCCCTGGAAGACTGTAAAATGCACCTGGAACAGTTCTTTGTTCAAAAAAATAAAAAGTTTTGGAAGATGGAATTATGAACTTGCCTGAAAAATAGCAGAAGGTAGTAGAACAAAAGAGTGAATACGTTATTCAATAAAGTTCTTGGTGAAAATGAAAAATGTGTCCTCTATTTTTACTTAAAAACCAAAGGCACTTTTTGGCCAACCCAAAATACACACACACACACACACACACACATATATCTCAAGTGAAAAGATGAGGAATTAAAGTAGAGCCATGGAAACTATAACAATGGACCAAATGCAAGTTCTCAAACTGAAAACACAGTAACAGAAATGAAAACCTCACCAGGTGGGCTTAGCTGCAGTTGACTCTGCAAAAGAAAAGACCCCAGCAATCACTGTGCAGTACAATAGTGATTATTCAAATTGAAACTCAGTGAGAAAAAAAAAGGCTAAGAAAATAATGAGCAGAGCCTCAATAATCTATAGGTCAATAACAAGCAGTTTTACCTACATGGAATTGAATTCACAAAAGGAGAGGGAAGAGAAAATATTTGAAATATATGAAACGTTGCACATTTGGGATAGAAGTTGCAATAAAGTCACTTACCTCCTTCTATCTTGTTGTGTCCATTCTTCCTGGACTAATATCACCCCCACCCTCCAGTAGAAAACATCCTCCTCTACTTATTGTGGATAAACTTGGCCAGACAGTGTAGGAGGTTCTTGCCCTCTTTCCCTGTCTCTTCTGTTCTTTTCTCCTAAATCTTCCTCTCTGACTCACTGGATAATCCCTACGCGACTCCTGTTTTAATACATTTAAGGCCAACATCTGGAATAGCAATGGCAATTGTTGTCACCACCTGACTAAGTTGAAAACAGTCCATAATCCATCACCAGTTTCCAAAGCTCATCTGTCTTTGGTGCTTGTTAAACTGGAAAATTAGATGGTGATGTGATGGGAATCCTTACCCATGCATTTTTCAAATCTTTGATGGTGTCCCTCACTGCTGTGACTCTTCTAGCTTCATAGAATGGCTTTGGGTTAATATTTCGGTGAAGAGTAGGAGTTCCTTAGTCTTTCTAACAAGATATCTACTGGTCAGAGAACAACTTGAGGATTCTGCCAGTTGCTGAAAATCTCTGTTTCTACTACACACTTGAGAACTGAGGATCGGGCTAAGCAATGGGTTTGAGGACCCAATGAGCTTAGTTTAACGTGAGCTCAAATCAAAAGTCCATCATTAAATGACCCCAAGGCAGAAAGTTCCCTGCCTGAGTGAGAGCTTATGAAGGCATCTGAATCCCTAGGAATTGAAACGACCTCAGATTCAAGGGCCAATGATATCTGAAACAACATCCAGGTATTTTCCTTTTCCCAGTGCGTAATTGCCTAGTAATAAAAGCCAGTCTCTTTGGGGGAAATTTGGTGGAAATTTCAGAATATGTACTTTGAATATTTTCACAGAGCCTTTCCTGAAGGCATTTGATTCACGGAGCTGCATCTTGTGAATCGGCTACATGAGGAAAGGGAGTGAGGGGTCAACAATTCTCTATTTTGATATCTCATCTCAGGCACATTTCCTGGATAAATTTTCCCCCAATATATACCACAAAGAAGGTTTTTGTGGATGGCCCACCTCGTTCAACCCTAGGGGTGCTCTAATCAATGAGTCTTTGCCAATCAGACCCTCTGGTGGGCAAGCTCTTCTTGCTGCCTATCCTGGTTACCTCTCCTTCTTGGAGTTAAGGTTTCACCACCACTGCCCAGCAGGAGCAACACCTCTCACTCTTGTTGAAATCAGCCACAGCACCTACCATCAGCATCCCTGGTCTCTAGGAAATATCCACAAAATTATTTTTCAAAGATGACAATATACCCATCACCATTAAAAAAAAAAAAAATCTGGATGAAGGGGAGGGTATGTAGGTCTTTGAAGAGGGTAGAATCTCCAGAGTCTTTGGATTCTATTCTACATTCTACCAGTAAGTGTCTGGCACCTCAACCACTTCTGAGTCAAAACAAACTAGCAAGGAATTTGAACAGCTCACAACCGCTTGTACTAACCATTGTGACTAGATTCTCTGGTCAGGGCACCAAAGCTGATAAATTCAGCCTTATGTAAAATGATTTCTGCCTTCCTCCTTCTATCACCTCAGAATTCATTCTCACGTGCATTGAGCCAGAGATCTGACGCTGCGTATCAGGTCTCTTATCCACACGATTTCTCTTCTATGTCTTTGCATCGTGATGTGTCAGAACCCCCAGATTCACACAAATATGTAGCTTCAAATGGCAACCATGTTTGTCCATACCATTCTACGTACTTTGTCTGGGTACCTAAAGACTGATACTGTAGCCACTGCCGAATACGTGGTCTGGTGCAAGACATTTATAGCTTCCTCCTTATAGTTTTTAATTAAATATTTGACCCTGTCATTGTAAAACATTTTAGTAGCCATTATTTATTATTATAGAAACAACATAATCACCATTTCTAGGTTTTTTTTTTTTTTTTCATGTTTTCCCCCCAGAGTGAAAAACAGTTTAATCCTGAATTAAATGGCTCCAACATTTGAACAGAAGCCAGAATCTATCTGGCCAGCAGGGCACGATTTCAAAGTAATTAGTTCTCCCCTAGTTCTCACTCTTGCGTGTTTCTCCATTTTTCTGAAAATACGAAAAATCCAATGTTACTTTCAAGACACAGAAGGCAGCATCCTTTGCAGAAGGGTGCTCTTCTTCAAGTGTGTATCACATCACATTCTTATTGTGTCCGGTATATGGAACTGCTTGCTGATTTAAGAAAGCACCATGCTGCTTCCTGCTTCCTGAGCTCTGAACAGACTGCCTCATCTCTCTGGAGATGGCAGGTGCCTGTTCACCTGTAATAATCACATGGAAGGACATCCCCTGACCACCTCTTAATGGGCAGGCAGCATGGAACCCACTCCTTTCTGTAACGCCGTGCTACATTTCAATCATTTTGTATGTCTCTTTGACCACTCCACGTTGGTGCCTACAAACTTCTCAAAATAAAGGTATGTAAAACATAGCTTGAATGAAGTGGGAAATGCAGATTAAACAAAATTAAATAGAAAAATGGGGATCACACCTCCTTGAGATTTTAACATTATTGTAATAAAACAATAAAAATATGTAATAAAACATATTTTTTCCCCAGAATTCAAGTAGAGTTTACTAAACTTCTGCTTACTTTCAAATCCTGAGATCTTGTTTCTGAAGCAGAATTTAGTGGGACAAAATTGTATTGATAAGGTTTTATTACGATGCTGGCTATTCTGATGGTTTTTCTGTTTGACATAGCCCTGGAACTAAACTTTTTTCTCTTCTCTGCTTAGGACCATGGGAAGTTAATTTTATCATGGGTCCTCTTGATTGGCTGCTCCCAGTAGGTTTTGGCCAATGGGATCCACTGGTGGGAAATTGGAGGCAGGAGGAGTAGGAGAATCAGGGTGTTTCTTGCCCTTTCTCTTCCTTCTTTAGGCCACATTTTGGGCAGTGGCTGGATAGTCCGGAACCATGGCTCTAGCCCAGGAGCCTGTATCCCTTCACTGGGCTGTTAAAGTCCTCTCTTATTTAACCCTTTAAGTCAAGGGTAAGAAAGGCTTCTCACTTTGCTAATCTCTGGCTGCTTCAACAAACCTTGTTGGTTCTTCTAATTCTATTCAAACCCTTCATTAACATCTCTTAAACCATATTAGTTCTGTTCTGTTTCCAGCCTTGGCCCTGACTGGTACAGAATGTTTCTCCTCTGCTTACCAGATTGTGGTTCAGCTTAGGCTAATATAAAGGCTAATAGAAGCTACCACTTGTACTTCTTTAACACTGAAATGTGTTATTAATTTAGCCCTTTGCTCCTATAATTGGAGCAAATCCTAGCACAATTAATTTATTTATGACCTGAGGAGCTATGATAATAACTTATAACGTTTCCCCCCAAAATCATGACATCTTTCTAGGGACAGGCAAAAATGTAGATGAGCTTTTTTTTTTTCAAAATAATAAGTTAGAGCTTTTACATATGTCTTTCAAACCTTAAATTATGCTTCCTAAATTACTTTTTCTGCAGTGTTGAAATATGATATATTTCCCAATTATATGTGACCAAACTCTATATGTTTTATCAGTCCTGAAATGTTGATCAGTTACTGTTCATGTTAAAAAGTTTTTATTAGTAATTGTCTTTAATTTTAGGCCATTCATAACTTCCAAAACATATCAAAACTACAGACTGTTTTTATGTAAGTGTGATTAGTGATAATTTGAAAATCACCCAGTACCTGTTACCTGATAAAATATACTGAACTTGATTCTTGATCACTCAGACGAAGTGAAGAAATTAGTACTGGCCGTCCCTGCTTTCCACAATAGTCTCGGACTGTGAATAAGACAAACAAACAGAAATTGTACATAGTGATCTTAATAATCAGTGGGAAAAGTAAAATTTTTTCTATGATTTTAAAGTTTTTCTCCAAAACGTTAAAACCTCTTTCTAAGAGTTATAAATGTATGGGGAAATGAAAACAAATAGTGAAATTAATATTTATTTATACCACTGTAATTTAAAGCACTAAAATCACTGAGAATTAAAGTGTTTTATAGCACTGTAAAAAATCTTCAACTGTCGTTTAAACAGTGCTGGCCTTCATCCCATAACATAATGTAGCTTATACGTAAGATACAGAGTGGGCATCTTAGAAGTCTTAGTGAATTGTCGTATTCTTTTCTAAGTTTGGATCAGCTTCCAACATTTTATCCTTTGTATTTTCAAAGTCATGACTATCTCCGAGAATCCCTTTAACATGAATTTTTTGCCGGTGTCACTTCCTCTAGGACATCTTTATCTTTCCTATCATCCCTCGCATCCTTTTCTCTTATGTTGATAAGTTCACCCTTATTAAGCCCCTCCTGATGCACAGCCATACACGCCCTACACTTCTGTAGTATTCATCCACACTTCCATCTGTGCAAATTTCACTGCCAGGGTGATCGTATTTCACTCTTTTACTGAAATTTCATCGTTGTTGTCTAAGGCTCTCTTTTGATTATTTGTTTTGTCAAATGTCACATGTCCTAGGAGGCCAGGAGGCAACACAACTACACATTTTCCTGTCTGTGTGTGGACAGAATAATAGATGCATGTGACCAAACACTGACCTATGATTGGCCACTCGTGAACATGATTTGCATCTGTTATTTACATAGTGATTTGTGAAGTGGAGAGCCAGCAGCAGCGTGTTACTCTGTGCAATTATTCACAGTTAATACGCCCTGGTAACTGAAATTTGAGCCAAGTCATTTGGGGACGGGTGTTACATAACTAAACCACGGGAAACTGAGATTCATGTGTATTGGGACCATGAAGAGTGAGGACTGGCTACATCAGTGTTTGAATTTTGATTTAAGACTCTTTTCCATTATTTAACATCGTTTAAGTCCCAATTATATACTGGACATAACTTAGCATGTGCAAAAGTCAAGATGACTTGTGACTTTAAAGAAAATTTATAGTGAAATGAAAAACAGTTGATATATTGTTCTCCTCCTCAGACCACAGATTTTAGCATGCTTTACAACAACAAATATTATCGATACCAGAGCAAAATCCTGGCCTCATTTCCACACTCGCTTCTTTTGGACTTTCATATAAATTTAATGTGAAAACAAACTAGTTTTAAAAACTAGAACCAGTGTGGAATCTACTGTCCAAACGTATCTTTTCCTGCTTCTTAATAATAAACTCAGACTAAAGTTGAAATTCTCAAGTAATTTCCTAGGATAAGGAGAACAATTAAGTTTTCTTAATTCTGAAAGGAGTAGGGAAATTTGGTAAGTTGTGAAATTTGAATCACATTCAGTCTGGAGTAAACAAATGAATTATTCTTTATTGGTTGGACACAACGTGTTGAAAATAGAAGTAAGTTTCTACATCAATTAAGATATAAATGCATTAGCTATACTCACAACCGTAATTTAAAATTTAGAACAATACGAAAAAAAATCTAAATCAAGTCTCAAAAACATCAAAATCCAGGAACAGATGTTGTCATGACATTTTACTTACTGAAGTAGGACTATTAACAACATTTTGTAGTTTCACACACTGTAGAAAGAAGTTGATTGCCTGAACCCTACTATTGTTGCTGATGGCTGGTGTTCATGCACTAAAAAGTCAGATGTTAACGAGAAAATTTCTTCCTTTGTTTATTAATTCATTCACTCATTCATTCATTCATTTCTATATGTACTTATGCATTCCTTTGGTAAATATTGCTAATGTTAATATCCCACATGTCAAATACTGGGAATATAATGGTGAATCAGAATGCCATAATTCTTACCCTTAATGGAGTTCATAATCTAATGAACAGGGAGACATTCAGCAAGTCAACGTGTAGTAGTAAATATTCTACTACAAAGAACAAAGTGAGCTGAGGGGATAAAAGAGGGGAAGTGTTTTAAGTAAGACATTCAGTAAGACCCCTCTGACAAGGAGACATTTATGCTAAAATCTGAGGGAAGAACATGACTTGCCTTAAGAGTACGATCTAGTGCATTCTCTGCAAAGGGAACTAAGTCAAAGAACCAAGGTGAGATGTTTGTTAGCGCATCTAACTGTGTGATGGGTTGGCTGTCCATAAGGTAGTAAGAGGTCTCACGGATAATATGAGGGGGGAAGGTAGGTCAGGGATCTGAACGTGAACATCCTTTGAAGTCATGGATTTTACTATAAATGCAAAAGGAAGCCTTTCGAGGAGTTTCTTGGAGAGAAAGATGTGAACTGATTGACATTTAAGTTATGAACTTGAGTGCTTTCCGGAGTGGATGAGAAGGGTAACAAGCCCATCCACCGAGGGGGGAGAGGGTTCACTGGGATGCAGGGATGAGATGTGCACTTTGGCAGATGTTGAGATACACATGCCAGTGTGGCTTCTGTAGAGAGATCAGTACTGTTATCTAGTCGTCGGATTCAGAACTGGTGACTGTGACCCTGTGCTGATCTTCTGGGCACCGCGGACTTCCCAGCTGGAAGGGAGAGTCACTCAAGGCTTGACTACTTCTTGTCATCTGTGGGTGTCCTGGGGTCATCAAAGGCAACGGTTTCTTACCAAGCTCCACTCATCACAATCCATTCCTGACTTCTGCTACACAGCCCTGACCCTGATGTGCTGGCCTGTTTGTGTGTGTGTGTATGTGTGTGTGTGTGTGTGTGTGTGTGCCTCCCAAACACAATCCCCACCTCCTGCAGCTGACTCAGTGTCTTGGTTGCCAAGCCCACGCTCTGGCTGGTATTTCATTCCAACCTAGTCTTCTCAACTCTGTAATCTGTCCAGTCTGGTCAAGCTTGGAATTGGAATTCACTTGTTCTCCTGGGTCCATTCGGAAGTGTCTAGAGAAGAGTTTAAGCACTTTGTTTTCTAAAGTTTGGAAAAATGAAGCCTTAAGAAGCACTGAGTATAATTAAACTGTAGTCCAGAGTTAGATGCAATTTAGTCATAGTTCAATTCCAAAATAAAAGTTGTGTAGGTGAGACCATGAAATTTCCTAACACGTGATTTTAATACATTGTGCTAAATTTTCTAAAACAACTCAGGGGCACCAAAATTTACAGTAGATGGAGTATTTATGAAATATCTGGCATCAGCTATATTATATATATATGTATATGTGTATATACATAGATTGTAATCACATATAATCTTGTAAACTCAAGATTATATGACTTCTCGTCATTGATTTCTTGGGCAAATTTTGTGTTCCTTTCTCTGATTAAATCCCTTTAGGAGAAAAATAGGTGAACCCTGTCTGTCTACGTTTTTACAGGTCAGCCTCCATTTCTCTCTCTCTCTCTCTCTTTTTCTCTAAACTCTCCCAGATGAACTAATACTTTTCTAAAGCTTTAAATACCACATAAATATAGAGATTTCTCAATTTGTTTTCTGCAGCCAAGATAATTCTTCTATGTGCCAGACTCATGCATCTCATTTGACAGGCCCTCATAAATGCCTCATAAGCGTCCAAAAATTCACATGTTTATATTTGATCTTCTTCCCCCAGTCCCCTGCTAAAACAGCACCCACTTCTTCCTCCCTGAATTTTTGGTTTCAGAAGAAGACACCAACACAAGCCTAGCTGTTCAGCAGTCAATTCCAATTCTTCCTTTACCTGGAGACCCACCCAAGAAAAATCAGAAAATTCTTTTGATAGTATCATCAGAATTGGCCTAGAGTGTTTTTCCTTCTCACACTGTTTTCCTCATAATCTTCCATGGCCTCCTCTTTTGCCAGGACAGGAACTTACTAATTCATTTACCTGATTACACTACCTGCCAAAGAAGACAGGGTACCTTGGTGTCTGCTCTCCAGAGGCAAAAACAATCACACACAGCAGGATTTCTACTTGCAGGTAGCACTTTTCTTTAGACGATTCAAAATCTATTCAATGCTACAATTAATTCAGAGGGGAAAGAGCCACAGCAACCAACTTTGAAATTTCAACCATGTGGCCAGCATCCCATGATCCTCTGAACATATAAAGATTTTTACTTTTTTTTTTTTTTCTGGAGACTATCCAACACTGACTAAAACAGCTTCAAGCCCAAGCATAAAAATATTCTTAAAATGATTGCATTTCAATTCTCACATTCTTTACATTTTTGTGCATTTTCAGAGAAGAAAATAATAAAGTTGAGTATTAGCAATTCCTATGTTCCTAGTTTGTGTGAAACAATATAAATCTCTATATGACTAGCCAATGACAAAAAAAACCCAAAAAACAAAAAAAAAAATCCTTTTTTCTGGGGGCATCATTTGTGAAGATATAAAAATCCAATGATTTATCCCTTACCTGCTAAGTCATGATCTAGACTTAATAAATTTAAAATCTCACCATCAAAGCTAAATTACTATAAAGAAAAATTTAAAGAACACATTATATATGGTTTAAAAATGGGATAACAGGAAGTAAATATTTTGCTGAGATAAAAGAAACTGACATGCATTCAAATAACAATAACATTAGAAGTCATCTCCCTCATCTGACACAATGCAGGAAGTTTTGCAGGGGGAGGGAAGAAGTTGTTGTTATTATTTTAAAACATAGCTGTAGTTATCCAGCTTCTGCTTAAACTCCAAGCGACTGGGTACTCCTTACTTTTATAGCACATTACATATACAAATAGCTCAAATGTCTGGAAAACCGATCACTCTTTTTTTTTCCCCCCAACAGTTTGGTTCATGCTCTGTCCTCTGGAACCAAGTTGAAATCTAATTCTTCTTCCATGTGACCTCTTCTGAGGAAAGCTCTGTCTTACTATTGTGTCCTATTGGCCAACTTTTCTACGTCAACCTGTTTTCAAGCTTCTTTTCGATCATTCATTCTTCATGTGATTCTTAATCAGTACAGTTTTTTTCCTGGGCATTTATTCTTGGTTACTATCAGGAATTCACATCAAATTTGCAAGTCTGTAGTTTCCAGAATCTTTTCATTATTTACCCTTCATAAAAATCTGTACAATTATGTTTCTTAATTTGTATGGAAACATTTCCACTTTCTCTAAATTTTCCCAAAGGTCCTGGAGTCATGTTTGAAAGTTATCTTAGTGCCTTCGTGTATTTCTTTTGATCATGAAAATCTGAACTCATTTTAAAGCAAAAAAGAAACTCCTTATTTTTGTCATAATGCAATGTGAGTTCCAATTCTCCTTTAATGATATTTGTCAGCCTTTTCCAGATTGAAGATAAGCCTAGATGGATGAGAATCTGACAGCACGCCAAAACAAACAAAAGAACACAAACCAAACCTCTCATCAGTATCACTGTCAAAGTGCCTTTTGCCCAGCTGAAATTTAAAATTTCCAGACAATCTCTTTTTCTATTATTTTATGTTTTGCTAATTTGAATTTGTCCTGCATGAAAATTACATGAGAATGCTGGAGTCCTGCCCATAAAGCTGATCCCATTAATATACATTGTTTTCTCTCCAGACACAAATGTCTGATTTCATAAAATACATAACCAGATTTTCAAGTAGTTTAAATTAATCCATATTGCATGGCCTCAACTATATACCATTAACAGAGAAAAGGGGGAAAGACTATGAAATACATAATAATCTGTAATTTATGACCCTTTCCTTTCCTCCACATAATGAAAACCTGAGATTTATTTTCTTACATGGATGGAAAAGGTAAGGAATATTTCCCCCCATCCCCCCGACCTGGGAGTGCAGACTTATAGTGAATGTTTCACATCACTGGTTAGTAATGCTACATATTACATTTAACCACCTCATCTTCTTGCTACAGTTACTACGTGATACAGTTTCAACAGTTTTTTTTTTCCTTCCTTCTGCTCATTATGGAACAGATATTACAAGGGCTAAAAGGGGTCATACATTAACTGGATGAGAGCCAATTATGGGAAAAAACCAGAGCAGGACTCTTGGGCAAACTGAAAGCTGTACTAAAGTGATCACATGACTACACTTTAAGAAGCATGAAAATGTTCACTTTTTTTTCAAGATAATTTAACAGATGCATGTCAGTAAAATTATGACTAAAGAATCCACTCAACGATACCAAGTGATAAGAATTCCTAGAAAAAGAAATTCTTGACATCAAAAAACCCTTTTCATATCCAATACTTGCTATAGAAATGTGCATTTGGGAAATATGTAATTATTTAAAAATAATTGAAGGATGCTTTTTGGCATCCCACCCACCTGTATTTAAATATACTAACAATCGAAGTTACTATTACTAGTATTACAGGAGAGCCATGGTCTCATGCAGATTGTTAGACAACCTGCATTCATAGACTTTGAATATAAAAACCAAATATTGTCCCAGAAATTACTAATATCTGAGTAGCAAATAATATACCCACAAGTATTTGATGTAAACATGTATCTACTTTTGGTAGCAAAAACCAAGCATTATCAATATTTCAGTTTGGAAGATAATATATGTGGAATATAGTATTTCAAGTATAACCTTTCTAAAGTAAAATAGTTTTTGAAAAAATATCTCAGCAAGAGGTAAGTTGAACATTAAAAAACACTATTAGAATCCTTTTATTATCTTTGATGTTTTAGAATATTTCCCTGAGTTTTATATTCAAATGAATAAAACAATTACAAGTAGATATTTACTGTTAAAGAATAACAACTTTATTTTCAGTACTGATTTTGTTATATATCAGAACACTATAAATAATACCAAGAAGTACTATAAAACTTAACTCCAAATTATTTCATTATAAACCTTTTTATAAGGAAATAAAGTATTAGATTGTAGCTCAAACTGTTAGAAATATCTGATGTGATGAGTGAATACCCACAGCCAAATGCACAAAAACACTTGAATAGAGCATCTTCTTAGAAGAGATTCAGCTGAAAAATAGCCAATAACAAGTAGAATTCTCAGGCAACTGAGAATTCTAGGGAAATAGGAAACTAAACATGGGTCTAGCAGACTTGGTAACAACTAGACAAAACATTCATCTAATTCCAGTCCAAGAAAGCAAAGATAATCAATTACAGGTGGAAATCAAGTTGGATCAATCATGAGGCTGTACCCCACCTCCTGCTAGGTACTCTGGGAAATTCACGTGGACTTGGTGATAGGATCTCTGTCCTCACAGACTAGGAAACCCGGTTCAGATTCTGCTGGTTAACAGGAATCACTTTGCTTGAAGAGGGATTTCCGGGTATGATAAGTTTGGCGTATTCTTCGGTGGAACTTGCGTGGGGTGGGGGAGGACACCTGCTCAGCTATTGGGTTTCAGTGAAATCACCCCTGACAGTCTACAGCCAGATTGCCCCCCGCATCTGTTGTTCTGGCTAAAATTAAACCTGATAACTGCAGAACATGACAATATGTTTCTAATTAGAGCAATGTTATGATTTTTAGACAAAAGTGGTCCCAGTTGGGCAGAATTCTAACCTGGGCCATTGGCCTCCTCCAGAGGGGCAGTTATGTCGTCACCTTTTAAAATTTGTATTTAAGATCTGAGGATGGAGTGGAGAGGGCAGTAGATCCTGATTTTTCCTCCCTTCATTTGCTCTTAGGATTTCCTAGCTGGGATGTCTAGGGGTGAAGGTTAATTTCACCTTTTTGAACTCATGTTTTAAAAGCTGGGTACTTCCGAACACTTCCTTTTCCTTTGTTAGGATAACCACCCCTCCCCCCATCCATTTATGAATGAACTTGATTGAGTCCCCGGGGTCTCCCCTGTGTTCCTCCTTCAGATGGTTCTTGTGATGGATTTAGTCTACAAATGCTTCCTAGATGTTACCCAGAAAACATCCTTCCAAGCGGCTACACCACACAGGAGCCCACCAGTGTCCCCTGTACACTAGTGCCTGTCACAACTAAAGTAGAGCAAAGAGGCTGGTGTCAAACCATCACACTGACCTCCTGCATGCGTCTGTGTCACTGTGTCCCTCCCCTGCTATGTGTGGACTCCTGATTTCTGGTTCTGCACATGAGGAGCTTGGATGTCAACACTCTGACCCAGGAACAACTAAAAAAATGAACAAACTGAAAAATCAACAACTCTTCTCGGATCCAGAAGAGCAGGAAGGACACACGGCAACATGCTGTCCCAAAGTTTGGAGAGACAGGTGAATACAGGGAATCATGATTTATGGGAGCAGTGACTCGCCAGCAGAAACGGCCTCAGGAACACTGAGCCAGGGTAGGAAAACCTAATCTGTAATCGAGTTGCTGGTGCTCAGTGCAGACGATACTGAGAGTTAAAAACCCAGTTGTGGGGCGTGGAGTACAATATGGTGAGGGTTACCTCCAGGAGCTCGACCAGGTTTCCATATCACAGGGGGGAAAAAATCCACTGGGCTTCTAGCAGGGAGAAGGGAAAAGGAACCACTTTGGACAATGTCAGAGAGCTCTGTCCTTCTCAACAAGGCCTGCCCTCAGGAGAAACTAATTAACTGGAGCTAAGCCCTGCTGGCTGTTATCAGAGCCTAACAGACTTGGGGAAAGGCAGTCAACAACCACAGCCTCTCTAGCCTTCCTGTCCCACCTAAGAGGGGAGAAAAACCTGATAAACACCTGTGAATCTCACAGCCCAGAGGCACAGATTCACTGAAAGCCTGAGCCCTCATCATAGGACTGTGGAACACTTTCCGTTCATGTCACACCTCACCTAAAGCCTAATTACATCAGTTCCTTTTACTCTGTATGTCATGTCTGGCTATCAAGAAAAGAGTTAAAAGGTATGCCATAATGTAAAAAAAAAAAAAAAATACTATTTGAAGAAACAGAGCAAGCAACAGAATCAGATGAGGTGGGGATGTTGGAATTATCAGACTGGGAAATTAAAACGGCTATGATTAATACGCCAAAGGCACTAACGGATAAAGTAGCCAGCACGCAAGAACAGATGGTCAATGTAAATGGAGAGATGGAAATCCTAAGAAAGAAACACAAAGAAAGACTAGAGATCTAAAACACTAAAAGAAATGAAGAATCCCATGATGGACTCACTAGAAGACTGGACACAGCTGAGGAAAGACTCTCTGAGCTAGAATATACTCCCCCAAACTGAAAAGAGAACAAGAATAAAAAAAAAAAAAAGACAATATCCAAGGACTGTGGACAACTGCAAAAGGTGTAATGTGTGAAATGGGGACACCAAAAGGAGAAGAAAAGGAGGAAAAAAAGAAATATTTGAAACAATAGTACTGACAATTTTTCAAAATTAATGTCAGACACCAAGCCACAGATCCACGGAGCTCAGAGAAGACCAAGCAGGATCAATGCAAAAGACAAACAAACTACACATCAGCATATTATTTTCAGATAACAGAAAATCAAAGATAGAGAAAAAATCCTGAAAGAAGCCAGAGGGGGAAAAACACCTTACCTATAGAGGAACAAAAATAAGAATTACATCCAACTTCTCCTCAGAAACCTCGCAAGTAAGAAAAGAATGGATGAAATATTTAAAGCTTCGAGAGAACAAAACCATCAACCTACAATTCTGTACCCTATGAAATTCTCCTTCAAAAGTGAAGGAGAGGGGCTTCCCTGGTGGTGCAGTGGTTGGGGGTCTGCCTGCCAATGCAGGGGACACGGGTTCGGGCCCTGGTCTGGGGGATCCCACGTGCCACGGAGCAACTGGGCCCGTGAGCCACAGTTGCTGAGCCTGCGCGTCTGGAGCCTGTGCTCTGCAGCAAGAGAGGCCGCGATGGTGAGGGGCCCGCGCACCGCGATGAAGAGTGGCCCCCGCTTGCCGCAACTGGAGAGAGCCCTCGCGCGGAAACGAAGACTCAGCGCAGTCATGGATAAATAAATGGATAAATAAAAAAAGAACGTGAATTTCAAAAAAAAAAAGTGAAGGAGAAAAAGAGAATTTCTCAGACCAAAAAAAAAAAAAAAAAAAGAGAGAATTTTTTGCCAGTAGAAATGACTTACAAGAAATGTTAAAAGAAGTTTTCTAGAGAGAAGGAAAATAATACAGGTCAGAAAGTTGGCTCTACAGAAATAAAGGGAGGGCATATAAGAAGGAATAAGTGAAGGTAAAATGAAATTTATTTTTCTTATTTTTAAGCAATCTAACAGATAACAGTTTGTTCAAGATCTTATGATCTTGACATTGCTGTACAGCAGCAATGTACTTGATTATGTATGCTTATGTATACACCACATATCTATACATTGTCCTATATATATCTTTATGCTTATGTAAGATTATATGTGTGTAATGAATGACAGAAATGATACAAAGAACAGGAGGAAGGAATTAGGATTATTTTGCTGTTATAAGGTACTCAAACTACCCGTGAAGTGCCATAGTGTTGTTTGAAAGTGGACTTGGATTAGTTGTAATTGTGTATTTCAAACTCTAGGGCAGCCACGAAAACATGTTTAAAGAAGAAGTATAACCGCTATGCTAAGAAAGGAGAGAAAATGGAATCATAAAAAATGCTCAATTAAAACCACAAAAGTCAGAAAAAGAGTGAGAGAAGCCACTTTACTGGGCACCATTTGGACATGTATTCCTTGGCCGTCAGAAATGCAAAGATTGTGTTGGACATGATTTGTGGGAAGCCGGAGTTAGAGAATGAGGAACACAGAACTCCAATGGGACAGCAATGCCGACATCCTCCAGAGCCCAGTGGTGGAGGTCACTTCTGCTTTTTGGAAGTACTATTCCTAAAGCTGGCCCAACTCCTTCCCTCAGTAAGTCTGCAATCCCTCTCTCTGCTGCAGGATGACTGGGAAGTCTGTGTGGGTGGATTCTGTGTAACTGCAGGGTGGACCTCAACTCTGCCTTACAAGGAGGGTCGGGCACCCTCGGAGAGGGAAGAGGGACACACACCTTCTTCCCCTTAGAAACACGCACACAGGACGTTACCTGAGAAAGAGGGAGGCACTTCCCAAGTCGCCTCATCTCTCTTCTTGACCTTTTACTTTTCTAAGTCCCTCGTTTTCCCCAGAAAGGCTCACGCAGCTCTGTGCAGGGACACGGGTGTTCCTCCTACCATCTTTAGGTCACCTGAGAGCTTCTCCAATGTCTGTATGCTCTTTGGTTAAACACTCGCATGCACACTTTTCCTCTAGCAAAGCATGTCCTCTGCTACCCCTCCTTTACTGGAGTAAAGCCAGGGGACACAGTGGGCTTCCTCCGCCCCCTCCTGTTCTCCATCTTTCTATTCCACCTTTGGTCCGCTTGATAAACCTGTTATATCTCATTTATTCCCACAACTCTTACACCTCTGTACCCCAAGGAGCAGTTGATTGTTATTCCTGTAATGGCATACAGTCGTCAGGGTTGTATTTACTTATCACACAAAAAAGATGAATTCAACCCGTTGGGCAGCGTGTACATCACACAAAAGCAAACTTCCGTGTGGGTTTATGCAGCCAGTAGGGGTGTCTCCCCAGCTCAGAGGAGTACCAAGTCTCCTTGATCTTAACTGTTTATTTTAAACCAATTCCGGGGGCCATTTAGTCAACATTTAAACTATGAATTGTGGAATCATGCCTCCATACCTAGGAACTCTCCAACTCAGGGCTTCTAATGAGAAATGGATTTTCCAATTAGTAAAGGGACTAAGGTCTTTCAGAGAGCCATGTCAGCAAAACCCTTAAAACTGCTTATCCTAATACAGAATTGCTCCCCACCTCAGTTTAATCTCTGCCGCCAGAGCTATTTCCCTAAAGTAATCAATACATTTGATTTGAATGTCTCATTTTTCCCTCAAAGTTCCCTGCCCTTCATTCTCTGTATGAAGTGTTATAACATTTTCTCTTTGCCCATTGGAGTTTTTTTGTTCTAAAGACCTAACTCAAAGACACCACTTACATGAAGCCTTCTCTGAACTTGCCTGAAACTAGTCACTCCTCTTCCTATGATGTCTCTTCAGGAAAAAAAATTAAATAAGAATATACGGTCTAGTTACTGGGTTGTTTTGATATTTCACTGTCTCTGCAAGTCTTTATTTAGTCATGTGCATTGCTGGACATGTTTTATAGCATGTAGATAATTACTCATACAAACAGGTAACAATATATGAAAATACACTATGAATAGAAGCAACCACAGTAAAGCACATTTCCAAGATACCTGTTTTGAAATCTAGTGTAAAAGTGAAAAATATCTAGCAGTTGGAGTCAAAACCCAGCTGGACAGGTTTGCAGGAGCTAATTTGCATATCTCCTACCAACCTGTCCAGTGACGTCATATCAGCCACATTAAGTGTTTTTGCATCATGGAAATCAACCAATTTTGTTAATCAGGACTCTTTCCTTCCTCCCCCTCCCACCCCCCTCAGAGTCAAACATTTACCAGCACTCCACTGATAACATTCCTTTTTAAAAAAACATCCTGCATCTGTGGTTTGTAATCAAACCTTCCCTATTATCCTCATTAAAAAATTCTTAGTCTTATCATCAGATTTTATAAAAAGCATGTATTTGCATAGCAATACATTTTATGGTGGTGTTGATTTTTCTCTGAGGGTTATTTCTACAAACACTTGTCTAGTTAAGGTCTACAATTGATTCAATATGATTGATAAAATAATTCTCAATTTTAAAATCAATAGTTTATATCTTTAATATGTGAGAATATTACATAAAAAACACAAATGATATTGTACACAAAAATTAAGAATTATGTATAAGAAAGTATGGATGATTTAAATAAATTATGAAACATAGTGTAGCTCTTCTATCATATTTAACTTGCTTTAATTTTTCCTAATATGACAGAGCTTAATCTTAAAAGTTGGTCATGTACACTACTTTCCTATGGCTGCTATAACAAGTTGCCACAACTTAGTCCCTTAAAACAAGGTATTCTTTCACAGTTCTAGAGGTCAGAAGTCAAAAATCAGTGTCCTGGGCCAACATCAAGGTGTCAGCCAGGGTCCCACTCCCTCCAGAGGCTCAAGTGGACATTCTGTTTCTTGCCTTTTCAAGCCGTTGGTGGCTGCTGGCATTCCTTGGCTTGTGGCCACAGCACTTCAATCTTTTCTCCATCTTCACATTGCCTTCTCTTCTGTGTGTGTGTGTGTGTGTGAGCGCACGTGTGTGTATATGTGTGTGTGTCTTCTCTGTTTCAAATTTCCCTGTACCTCTCTTTCATAAGAACACATGTAATTACATTGGCTTCACTTGGAAAATCTCCAGATACTCCCCATAAGTATCCCCAAGATACTTAATCATGTCTTTTACCGTTTAAGGTAGTTTTCACAGGTTCCAGAGATTAGAACTCAAAATCAGCCCCCTATTTGGCCTATCACCTTGAAAAAAGAAAAAACTAAATCTTTAAAAAAATATTTTCCAAGGGAGCCTACGTGTTTCAACCACTTTTCAGGGGCAGGAACAAAGTTACCCAGTATCGTGAAACATTCACTGAACATTCAGGAGTGGCCAGAATAAAGATACAAAATATCTATCTTATTAATATTTATGGATTATTGTGATTACTTTTGAACTTCAGCTTATGCATTTGTCACAAATGCCTTGGCTTTTCTTTCTTAAGTATAGTACAATACCCTGTTCATTTTTAAAGTTGGGTTATTTATACATGAAGAAATATTTTTCAATACCCATCTTGTGTTGGAAAATTTTTTAGTTCTTACCTGAAGATTTTATGACAGGTGTCACCAATTATGCATTTCTTCATAAGTTCCAATATACATAAATCAAGTTGATTTGTCAGATTCTTTAGAATCACAACTTGAATCAGCACATTCTTACTGAAAATATTTTTACTGAACGCCAAGCATGTCCTCAGTGTTTTATCATCTTCTCGAAAAGTAAAGAACCATAAACTATTGTCAGGAATGACAGAACGTTAAGGAGACAGAGAGAAGTGATCTAGTTCAGAGCTATACAGACCCTCAGCCAGCACAGTGCGTTTAAGACGAGGCATGAACTTATTGATTCTTATTATCTTACTCTTACCAGTGCTTCATGTTGACTCTCTCATTTAATCCATGGAATTTAACCACAGAGAAATCACTCACGTGATATAGGCAGTTCAGTAGGGTAAAGGGGAGTGAGTTTTGGGGTTCAGATATGGGTTGGTTTCTTGATTCTGGCGCTTATGTAGGAGTGGACAAACATTTACCATACTGTATTCGTTTATCCCAAGTAACTAGACATCACAGACCTCCTGATATATGATAATGGCTCTTGGAATAAAAATATATAATAAGACCTATATTACATTACATGGTTAGAGACGACATGTGCCTACATGTGCAGGAATTTTTAAAGATGACCATCAGTTATCTTTCAGGGAGTAAAAGAAGGCTTTAAAGAGAAGGTTCTTCAGCCTTTAAAGACTAAAGAAAGGGAAGAGGAGAAAAGGCACACACACACACACACACACACACACACACAGAAGGAGGAGGAAGAGGATAAAGTTATGGTTCATGAGACTAGCAGGATATGTGTATATGATAGTCAGAAGCAACCCTGGCTGGATTAGGGAAAACGTAGGATAACATTAGAAAATAATGTTGCTTAGTTAGAGGAAGACGCAGGTACTGCAGATTTTGAAAATTAGGTAAAAATGGTCACATGTGACGTGACAAGAGATGGGGAACCACTGAAGGGCTTTGAGCAGAGGAGTGACATAATGGAAATAGTTGATCATTTGCATATATAGTGAAAGAGTTTAAAGAATACTAATCAAATGAAATTGGGAACTGAGAAAAAAATATTTCTTCTGAAATAGACAATTTAATGGAAAATTGTGACAGTATCCAAGTAAATAACATAACAAGCAAAAGACTTTGCAGAATATTGATTTAATGCATCACTTAAGCAAGAGAATATCTCAGACCTGCATTATCTATGCTCTATTTCCTTGTACCTTGGACAGCTTATCTATTTACTTCCCTCCAAAGAACAGGCACATTTTTCTACATGAATTGTTTGCTTATGATGTATAGTATTTAACAGAGATAAACTGCCGCTCAGAGATAATTCAGCACTTTTGGAAGTTATGTATTCTTTAATATGCCATGGGTTAGAACATCATGAATAAAAATGACTAAATTAAATTCAGACCAGCAGAAGATAACTGCCATCATCATCATCTGTTGAAAACATCACTGCCAAAGAAATCACTTTCAATATGCACAAAAGTTTGTAAATTGCAATTTGACCCCATTGTACAAATTTCAATAGTCATCTAAAACATCGAAAGAACCCATTTAAAATAATTATGTTGATTCTCAATTGTGCCTTCAAATGATATGTTCAGTTCACAGATTGGGGATATGACAAGAACATATGCCATAAAACCAGGATGAAAAGTTGAAGTTAGTTATCAGATCTATTGTTAATTTTAAGATGCAGGTAAGGAAAATTTACCTCTTTAAATTAAGAAAACTAATCTGAAAAAAAGTTGGTATGGTTATGTCTATATAGTTACCATATTAAAGATAAAATTAACCTTTATTAGAATGAAAGCTCTGTGGAATTCTTTTAGGGTAGGAAAATAAATGTCACTCCCCATTAAAATGAAGCAAATGCCTTATTTGGTCAAGGCAGCATGCATAATTTAATTAGATGCCCTAATATTC
Organism: Balaenoptera ricei; assembly: GCF_028023285.1. NCBI lineage: Eukaryota > Metazoa > Chordata > Mammalia > Artiodactyla > Balaenopteridae > Balaenoptera > Balaenoptera ricei. The sequence goes on along the minus strand of NC_082639.1, from coordinate 190,234,922 downwards.
TGGAAAATGGCATGAAAGGGCAGCTCAAATATATTTAGCAGTTCTGAATTTTAGAGGCGTTATAGCTGGAAGAGGTGTGTCCTTACAGAATGCTTTATGATAGCCTCACTTCTGCTCATGACTACAGAGGGGTCTTAGGAAATTTCTTCTCCCCTAAAACTGCAGAGCACGAGAAGTCCAGGAGTGAATGGACTTCAAACTTGAGAGGCAGAGATCTTGAATTTCATAGCAAGAATCTGAAGAGATCAAGGTTCACAGCTATCTGGAATGAGTCAAGGCTGCAGAGGATTTGGCTTTGGGGAAAGAGGGTAGAAGGAGAAAGAAAAGCTCTTGTAATTGAAATTCTTTGGGGGATGAAAAGTTTGATCTCACTTTTGTTTTCATGACTATAAGCGAATAAGAAAACTGATATCTTATTATTTGTAAAGCCCTGAATATTTAGGCAAACCCCTAATTTAGGGTCAAAAGTCAGAATCAGATGAAATATATCAGTGTCATTTGAGTTTCCTTCCCTCCCGTAGGAGTTGATTTGACTCTACATCAAGGAGAGGATCAGTGAATGTGAAATGATGTAGATGAACTAAGAACAATGACAAGAACTCCCCCATAGAACTTAATGAAAATCATGCCATTTATAGGCACCAGAAAAACATGAAAAACCAAAAGGAAATAGTCATAAGAGAGATTTGCAGAGCAATGTTCTCCAGAGTTCGAGAACATTAATACTTGTGTTGACTAGACTTTTACTTATTTAAGAGTCTCATGCTCTACCGACTGAGCTAGCTGGGCGCTTAGACTTTTACTTATTTAGTGCCAAAGTTGTCTTCTCTTATCTGCTTCTTGTTTTTAGGTTATATATAGTAGATTACATATCATTCAGTATATTAAAAGAAGCCTAAGAATTTATTATATTTAGATGCATTTCGATGATTTTATACCTTGTTATCTCTTCCTGTGGGGTAAGAAAAGGCATTATTCTTTTATTTTCCCAACTGATGATAGTGCTGGAAAATAGTACATTCTCAATAAATATTTGTTAGCTAACTGATTCAATCTTACTGTGCATATTATAAATGAAGAAAACAGTGAGGCCCCACATGGTGTCTCAGGCAGACTTTAGGACAACTTCTCAGTTGCTCCAGGAAGCAGGAAGTCCCTCCAGTAAAAGAGATGTGTCTTTTTCTATTAAGATGAAATATGTTATATAATTCATAGGGAAAGTGAGGCCCGTATACATTGATTTGATGGTTATGATCAGAAGTTGCACCAAATCTGTCTAGAATGGAAGTTTGTTTCTACGGCCAGGCCATGTCAGATCTCAATCCAAGGAACTGATGTGTTGGGGATTGAAGGAAAGATGTCAGGAAACCCAGTGGTCAGAACATAGCTGAGTATTAAGACAGAAGCAAACTATGGCTTTGTAGAAAATTCAAGAAGTCTACCATCCACACTGCAGACTGCATCACTCTCCGTTCTTGCTGAGGATCGACTCTCTTGATTTCCTAGTCTATATTCTTGCTGAAAATAGACTTTCCTTCTTAGTCTATAGACTGAAGTGGAAATCTCTTAGTCACAACTTCAAATTCCTAAGAAAAGGATTGTGACACACTGTGCTTAGATCAAGTCCCACACCTGGACCAGCACATTGTGAGCTGGGTAATAAGAACATGACTGCTCCAGATGCAAATATGTGCATGGAACTTCCTAGAAGTCTGGGGAAACAATCCAACAGCAGCTACTATATTCCTGCATCCAGCTGCTGGCAGGAGGTCTGCCCTAAACGAGAAGACATACATCCTGTATGATTTCCATGCTTCCATTACCTTCTGGATGACCTTGGATAGATCGAGCGAGTGGATTTTTTTTTTTTTTTTTGAGTATAGTTGTTTTACAATGTTGTGTTAGTTTCTGTTGTACAACGAAGTGAATCAGCTCTATGTATACATATTGGATGTAGTAGTTGTCAACCTAAGGACCAGGTCTACAATCACCTTAGTACTCAAGTTTGCACCCCATCCATTTTCTCTCTTTTTTTCCTATCTAGACCGACAGCTCAGGTTCTCATACACTTCACTGCTGGCTGTGCTCACTACATAGTCATTTCCGTCCCCACTGACTAAGAAGCATAGTTTTGTCATTTGCTTTTCATTCCCTGAGCCCATCTCTAATGCAAAAGCTCAAACTGGAAATTTCCAACATAACATTCGCCCGTTAAAGCAGCCAACTAATGTTACTATTCCCCTCATACCCCACCCCCATACACATGGAAAAAAATAATCTGTTCAGGGGAGGGGAAAGAATGGTTCCATTTTCTTTTAAACGTTTCTTTCAAAGAATGTATTGTTCCCATTATATTGTATATTACTCTAAGACAAGTCCCCAAGAAGGATTTTTTCCCCTTGTTTCTAAAGTCTTTTAAAACAATCTTTGAAAGAGCACATCCAACCACCCATTTTTCTAACTGATATTTTCACTGCTTAGTCTCAAGCTTAGAAATGTGGAGCTTCGCTGGTGGAACTTTCTATGTAAATTATTAATCCAATTTAATTTAAATTTTCATAAGTTATTAAAGGAGATTGCATGTGAATAGCCAGTTTTCAGATTTGGTAAGTTCTAATTCAAGACAGTGGTAATGTGCAGGCTTTGGGTATTAACTTTCCTTAAGTAAAGCATGAAATAATTTCTTTCATCCAAGACAAAATGTGGATGGCAGATGCTTTTCAAAGGGTTTAATTAATTATCTCAATTTTAGACCACCCAAGAGTTGGGAGTTGTGTTGGAAGTGAATATATAGATACAGCTCAAACGTAATGTGATGTCTGGAAGGCCTAACAATTTTCATAATTGAAGACCTTACTGGGTAATTTGGTGTGTCTGTAAAAGCCACATACTTACCTAGGTCAAGAGGCTGGAGTTGTAGAGTGAACTTGGATTCCTTGTGCCTTTTCTATTTTATTTTCCAGGCTCAGTAGGTAATTTCTTAAAGTTAATTGCCCATAAAACACTTGCTTTCATTCAATAAAGTGTCATGGCCTGAGTGATATTTTTGAAGATAAATAAGAAATAAGAGAAAAGAAATCTTTGTAAAAGGAAGACCCTGGAAGACTAAAAGAACATTCAGCACAAGTTTCTATAAATACTTACAACCCCCCAAATAGGATTAAAATACTTCAATCTGACATTTCACCGTGTTACAATTACATGGATACTCAATTTATGCCAAGAAATGTAGAACAGCTTAAATTAATCATATGTGTGATATTAGAAGAAACATGAATGCCCAAACCAGAATGCAGTAGATAGTCACTTAACGGTGTTATTTGAAGATCATAAAACAATCTCACCGTTTATCAAAATGTTTCCTCTCCAAGTAGTCATTGCCAAAGATGTTCACCCCTGGATTCCCAATAGATAAATGTCTTACCTCATTATACTTATTCACACAGGTACCCTCTAGTAGAACAACACCACTGGGGAATGATCTTTAACAAAATCAAGCCAGCAGAACACTGAGCAAAGATTTCAGAAAAACAGTAGGTTATTTTCAAATTCATTTTGGCATCAAAACAAACACAAACAGAGCAAAAATTATTTTCTCAGCCCCACAATCCAAGCGCTGAATGAAAGCATTCCAGAGTTAAAGTTGTGGATGAAAGATAAATGTGATACCTTGAATAGGTAAATGAGGGAGCAGGACTTTGATGAGGTACTGTGGAGGGGTTCAAGTCAATCTTTATAGATTCTATTTTGTGGGTTTGCAGAGAAGGATTGCGGAGACCCTTCCTAAAGGTATCACTTGGACTTCGGCAACTTCCTGAGGTATCAAGTGCCAGCAAGATAGGACAAAACTTGAAGGGTGAGGGTGAGAATTGACAAAAGAGGAGAAAAAGGAAAACAGGGGATGGGAGAATCTCTCTCTCATTGGAGATGGTCAGTAAGTCCTACTGAGTAGCTGGTGTCTGTCTTATGTACTAATTTGATACATCTGAATGGTTTCTGAAGCTTTGATCCTCCAGTGTGCTCAGCAGGCCAACATCAGCATCACCTGGGAGATTTTAAGAGGGATGTGCAGAAGCTAAGACCATGCCTCTAACCTACAGAATCAGTATCTGCATTCTGACAAAGTCCCAGATATTTCGTGTGCATGACTGTCAGAAAAGCATTACTATTTGGCATCTAGGTATACACACTCAAAGGATGTACTCATACATAAAATTAAAACTCTAATAAAGTAATGATTCTTTTAAATAAATAAAATTTTGTTCTTGTAATCTGAGACCAGATAAGAATAATACTTTTTTTTGGTTACTCTAATTCTAAAAATTAGAGTTTCTGTTCACAGGTTGTGTGCTGTCTATGTAGCTATTTACCTACGATTGGAAGAAAACAGGAAATATACTTTGCCTTTCATTAGCTAAGGCATTGGAAATTGAGAAATTTAAGACAAAGGTAGATCAATCTACTTCTCTTCCTTTTTCTACCTGATGACAAAACAGCCACAGGAAAACCGTGGAACACCAAAATAGTGAGTTTTGACTTTGTTCTACATGAATCATATTCATATTTGGGAAATCCTCCATGTCTGAATGTTTAACTTTTACATACTTGTAGGAAATATGGTCATCACACCCAAGAGAGGATAATAAACCAAGAAAAGTCAAAAGCATTTCAGTCACTTAAAGCTAAAAATCTAAGTTCATGAAAAGTTTTGTCTATTACAGAGTTCAAAAAAGAAAAAAGAGGCACCCTTTTTACTATGCTTGGCCTAACTATCTAAGAGCTGACCACATAGCCCAATGTGGGCTCATTGTAAATTCAGAATGCTGGAGAAACTTCCTGCTCAGATAGCTTTCATTTTCATCTGATCCTAATTTTCCCACCCAAGATTCAGACCACCCATGACAAACAAACAAACAAAATTACTACCAAGAGCTAATTTTATAATGAAAACAATTTGTATATAAATGTGTGAAACGCAGGACTGTCTGTGGACCCTATCCTTTAGGATACAAGTTTAAGGCCAAGTTAGAAGTCTTAACAGAACTTCTTACATTTTCACAGTCGTTATGGTTGTACGTGTTGGCAAGCAGAGACATGGTGCTTTTACTATGTTGCATTAGGAGTTTCTACAAATCACATAATTTCCTAGATCTCAGTTTCTCTATACGTAGTAAAGGGACTATCAATACTTGTACCGCCTTCCTCATTGTGTTATTGTAAATATCAAATATAACAGTGGCAATGAAAGAACTTTGAGGTGTATCGAGTGCTGTATAAATAGAAGAGGTTGTCATTGGTGAATGTGTTTTCGTAAAGACATTTTAGGATTTATAATATGGTATATATTCTGGGCTTATTTAATAATATGCAGTTTAACATGTCCAATTCTGCCATCGATAACATTCATTCTTCAATAGATTTTCCTTTAGTAAGTTGAAAATAGAAATTGACCTTTTTAACGTACAAAGAAATATCTTTAGGTGACAAAAACATAGATCTACTTGCTTTTTTTACTTTACATGACTGACCTAGAACAATTATAAAAGCACATACCTACAACTTTGAAAGAGCAAGTGAACATATAATCACAAAACTCATTTATTAGTCTTTATTTTATTTTCATCACTATCACATTTGGGCAGTTTATTCAATTTTGTTTTCTCAACTAATTCCTTTGTAAATGAATATATGTAATGGTTGTACACTATATTTAGAATATGGGGACTCAAACTTTGAACCATAGACACAACAAATTCCAGACACATATTCTAGTTAGATAGTTCACTGAACATTCAATAGCAATATATTCTAGTTAATCTGTACAGTTGACTTTAGCTTTTAGCTATGCAAGAGTTTCTCTATTGTTTTCACTATGGAACTACGTTAATAATTTTTTTATTGTTACACTTCGGTGATTCTTTCCCCGCAAATACATTAATTGAATTCCCTTATAATTATTTATGCATTCATTCATTCAGCAAACATACGAGTGCCTATTTTATGCAACACAACGTTCTAAGCACTGGGGGAAACATATGAGTCATGTTCAGGTGGAAGGAGACATATAATAGAAAAGTGGGTTAAAATGAGACATTTTCTGATAGTATTAAGTTCTATGAACAGAAAACAAAACCAGACCTTACGTTATATAAGTCAATAGATGAGTGCCATTCTAGAAGGAAGTTTTCTCTGAGCAGTGGCATTTGAAGAGAAACACAGGTGATGGACATAAAGGAGTCAGCCCAGGAAGATTGAGGGGAAGGGCGTTCTTGGCAGATGGAACAGCTAATCCAACAGCTTGAGGAAAGCCTGAAACACTAGGAAGGCCGGTATGATTGCAAGCCGTGAAAGCGGGGTGGATACCAGGTGAGATCAGAGTGTCAGGTAGGAACAGTAATAGGGTGAGGCTGTGTCTTACAGGTCACAGCGAGGAATCAGGAGGTTAATAGAAATGTCATGGGAAGCAACTGGAGAACTCTAGGCAAGAAAGTGACAAGGCATATTCTGTATTTTAAAAGCTAGCTGCTGCGTGGAGCATAGATCATAGTGGGAGTGAGTGCACGTGCAGAATCAGAGAGACCAGATAAAGGTGGTTACAGTAATGGATGTGAGAGGTAAGAGTGGCTGGGACATGCATAGCAGTGAAAGATGTGGGGAGAGGCTATTGCATTTAAGGTCTATCTGGAAGGTAAGCCTCACAATATTCACTTATCCGTGGACACGCAGGGGGAAGGAGACTCAAAAAAATGAGAAAGCCATGTGACTTGACCAACCTCATAATTTCAATTCATTCTTTTAAATGTAGGAAGCCCTTACTTTTACAGACCCCTGGAAGAGGAGGAAGTATGTAAGAATACTCAGATTTCTTAGAATTCCTCTAGTTTCAAGAGAAACAGATTTTAAGCCAGGGGAAAGGAAACCCATTCCCTCTGAGTGTGCGAATGGGCATTTTCAAGGTTCCCTCAGAAGAAAGGTACTGAATCCGCTCTGTATTTATATTCTAGAACTAGGATATTAGTTCCCTTGAGTGTTCTCTAAACCACTGGACAAATACAGTGCTTTGCTGATCCATCAATTTTACTCAAAGATTTTAAAGGCTTGGGAAGCCAAGTTTAATTTATGCATTTTAATTTTTACATGTATGTATTCAGTATGTACAATTTATATATTTCATTTTAAAATTTATTTTAAAATTTATGTGCTTTAATTTTAATGTATGTCATATATAGTAGCATTTGTAAACTATGAGGTAGAATTAAATATGTCCATGCATTTTTTTCTAGATAAAATAGGAGATTAAAAAACAGGCTCCTGGGCTTCCCTGGTGGTGCAGTGGTTGAGAGTCTGCCTGCCAATGCAGGGGACACGGGTTCGAGCCCTGGTCTGGGAAGATCCCACATGCCGCGGAGCAACTGGGCCCGTGAGCCACAACTACTGAGCCTGCGCGTCTGGAGCCTGTGCTCCGCAACAAGAGAGGCCGCGACAGTGAGAGGCCCGCGCACCGCGATGAAGAGTGGCCCCCCCTCGCCACAACTAGAGAAAGCCCTTGCACAGAAACGAAGACCCAACACAGATAAAAATAAATTAATTTATTAAAAAAAAAAAAAAGGCTCTTCTGAGGACTTCAGGTTTTGCCTTAAGGAAAATAAGGGCCACTGAAGTGTTCCGTTTAAAAGATGGAAGATTTGAGAAAAGCTTGTTACAGGAGGGGACGTGGAGCGGGGATGAGCCAGGCTGAAGCAGAGGGGAATCTCTGATCTGAAGTATTACGAATATTGAAGCATGCTCGCCAGGAAATAGATGGAACGAAGTGGACAGAGTCAAGAGGCCTCTGGGTATGCTGATGAGTTGGATATGAGCCTGGGAAAAGAGAAGGAAGATTTAAATATTCGGCTCCAGTTTTCTGTCTTTGATCCCTGGTGGTTCTATTCATGGAGATGGAAGTAATGAAGGTTACACAGATCAGAAGAGATGATGAACATATTGAATGCGAGGTTCTGTGAGAGGTTCAAGGGGAAAGGTGTGGTGGATCTACAGCTCCTCAGGAGAGAGGTCCGGGCTGCAGTTAGAAGGATAGAAATCATCTGTACAGAGTCGTCATCAAAGCCATGGAGGTGAATTAGTGAGAAGAGAATAGAGTCTCTGAAAGACTGAAAAACACAAACACACTACAAACAAGAAGAGGAAACACAGTTTACCGAAGAGAACAAGAAGACATAAAATGATAGAAAGAAAACCAGGGACACATAAGGCCAGAAGGAGAGACCGCTTCAAGAAAGAGGGAGTGACCGACTGCACAGACGTTTTAGAGAAGCCAAGTAGCAAAAAGGCATGGGATTTAGCAACACACAGTCCTGGTGGTCTTCTCAGCACAGCATAGTGAAGACACAAGCCAGATTTCAGCAGGCAGAGAAATGATAGAAAAGAAAGTTGAAATTGTGTGTCACTAAATCTTTCAAGGAGTTTGTCCAGGAAGGACGGAATACAGAAGGGGGACCTGGTAGCCAAGGCAGGGACTTTTAAGTATTGAAAAGAACTGAATACTTTTAAACGCTAGCAAGAAAGACTGAGTAGGCAGGGAGCTGTTGACAATGTGAGGAGGGTAGAAACATATAAGAAAAAGTTTCTGAGCAGGCAGGGGAGGTAACATCCTTGTACACGGTGAGTGATTTGCCTTGGACAGATTTGAAAACAGCTTTTCCATTGTAATGGGAAGAAATGAGGAAAGGACGAATCTTCATCTTGGTAAGTTTACTGGTGCCCCTGGGAATGAGTAGGTAACACAATCTAGGAAGATGGATGGGACAGAGACAGAGAGAGAGAGAGAGGGTGTAGAGCATTGTAGACAGTGAGAAAAGGAGCTGACTGGGCAAACAGGTGTTATTCAGGAACTAGGCAACTTTGGACATGATGTGTTTATAATAGTCATACCCTTTACAGACATTAGAATTTGATTTGGCAGTTCTTAGAAGCCCAGATTAGTCTAGAGGAGATAATCAATTGGATTCATCCAAAAATGGGTTTTACCTGGTGGGCTGGATGAGGCATCAGAAGGAAAACAGGGCAAGGAAGTTGGGGCTATTGACCAGATGCTGTAGGAATTCATAAAATGTGGACTCTCACAGAGAAGGAAGTATGAAAGGAAAGGGAAAGAAAAATGGAAATGGATGATGGATACGGGGAAAATGGAGGAGCCAGAGAGTTTGGAGGGATCAGAAAGGGTGAGAGGGAGGCGTAGTGATCAAGTTGGAATGGTTGAAGGTGGTGGTTACAGAGCATGTGGGTTCATTTGACAATTTCAAAAGCAAACCATCCCAACCTCTACGGTGCAGGCAGGGGTGACTGCGGTGGGAGTGGAGGTGGGAATCATCGGCACTGAAGAGGTCAGTGAACCAAGATAGTAGATGGTTGGATATATTGTTCTGTGAACACTGAACTAAACTGGGGGGACAGCAGGACCAGTGATAAAGAGGAAATCTGAGAACCGGATGCCCGGTCCCCGGTGGGTGAGAAGGACAGAGGAGTTGATAGGTGATGGCCAAGAGGAGCTAAGTAAGCATGTGCCAACACTGGGAACCTCAGCTTGGCCAGTGTGAGCGCGCCCCATGGTTAATCTAGACCAACAGTGGGGAGAGTCTGTGCTCTCAAAATCATTTCCCTCCTGTCCTCCAGTGTCGGACTCATTTACTTTGACATTATTTTATTTTATTTAAAAAAATTTTTGTTTTATGTGGACAACTTTTAAAGTGTTTATTGAATTTGTTACAATATTGCTTCTGTTTTATGTTTTGGTTTTTTGGCCGCGAGGCATGTGGGAATCTTAGCTCCCTGACCAGGGATTGAACCTGCACCCCCTGCATTGGAAGGCAAAGTCGTAACCACTGGACCACCAGGGAAGTCCCCGTAGAGTTTATTTTAAAATGTTATTTTTAACACCTTAGCATTATCTTTTTTTTTTTTAAAGTATTTATTTATTTATTTATGGCTGTGTTGGGTATTCGTTTCTGTGCGAGGGCTTTCTCTAGTTGTGGCAAATGGGGGCCACTCTTCATCGCGGTGCGCGGGCCTCTCACTGTCGTGGCCTCTCTTGTTGCGGAGCACAGGCTCCAGACGCGCAAGCTCAGTAATTGTGGCTCACAGGCCCAGCCGCTCCGCGGCATGTGGGATCTTCCCAGACCAGGGCTCGAACCCGTGTCCCCTGCATTGGCAGGCAGATTCTCAACCACTGCGCCACCAGGGAAGCCCCTTTAGCATTATCTTATCCGATTTATTTTAGATCCGATAGCTTACTTTTGAATTGATCACTGCAAGACAAAGGGAAAAAAATCAACACATATTTATCTCATCTCTACTATGATAGGCATTATGAGGGATGAAGAAAAGAGTGAGATACAGCCCAGTCCTTGAAATATTTTCAATAGAGAAACTTACTTAGTGAAAATAGGATAACATAACATGATCACATGGGTGCTATATGAGAAGGCAGACTCGGCAGAGCTCTGGATGGCAGGAGGTGATGACAATTTGGGGGAAACTAAGTACCACTCAAGGAAAGAAAAAAAAAATAGGTCAAAAAAGAAGAAGACAAAAATGATCTTCTAATTCTACCTATCTACCTATGTTTAACTGAGCCCAGCTGCCCTGTGCTCTGAGTGACAGCGGTGTGTACGTTCAACACCACAGGTGAGGATACTGTCATATTCCTTGAGTAATTATCTCCAGTCTCCAAACAGACCCCACAAGGGTAGGCGGTGTGAACGGAAATGTCCTTTAACTGGTGTGATTGGGGCTGCAGTGGGGACACATTCAGGAAACTCCACGTGGACTCAATATTGCCTTGGCTGACATGGAATTTTGATGCTATTTTGGAAAGGATCCAGGATTTGCCTTATCCTGCTTTTTGATGTGTTTTCAAGCTCTAGACCGGCCGCAGGGCACCTAAGGCTCAGAATGATGTGCTGGGTGAATTTGTTCCTTCAATAAATGTGGAAGCTTCTATTGCTGCAGGATTCTGTGCAAGCCCTCCTGAGGGGCCCCAAAGGCAAATACAGCTCCACAGCTGCCCCTCTAAGGCCGATTTATAGCCGTTTAACGGTAAGATGTGGGTCTGAACCAAGCGCACCTATACGACTACAGTGGATAGTCTCCATATACATGAAATATTCAAATCTGTTGCACCAGAAAGGGAAAAAAACAAACTTATTCAACACCATGATGAAAAGCCATATAGTGTGTAAACTAGAGGAAAGTTGGTTCGAATCAAGTACCACCAATTACCAACTTGATGAAACTGAGTGTCTGCCTCATTTCCTCTTCTCTGAAATGGAGATAATAGAATAGCTACCTCGTTGATAGTTGGAAGGATTGAACAAGGTGATGTGAAGTGCTTGGCTCATTACCTGGCACACACAACAGGAAGGTATTTACAAGGGATGACCGCTATTATTTTGGAAGGCAATATCCCTGGTTGAAAAAGTTGACATGAAATCAGTCCAATATGGGTTCACATCAAGAACTACCATGGTAGCAAAGCATCTGAGTCTGTTTTCACCACCAAGAAATGAAAGTGATAAAACTGACCCTATGAGTCGTTGTAGCCATTAAACAAGACTGACTGGCTCGTAGTAGGTTTGCAAGAAAAAGCAAAGCAGTACTACTCACTTTGGTGTCCCCTTCATTTACTTTACATAACTCTGTGAATCCTGGATCCAGGTAAATGAATAGAGAGGTGTTACCTGTCAGAGTCTACCTTCCTCACCTTTGACAACCTTTACACTGGGAAGATGGTATGTGATGGTCTCTAAGGATGTGATGGTCTCTAAGGGAACTCACACCTCTAAATCTTTACAAACGCCCCAGAGATTTTTACGAATCAGGTGAATTAAATAATGCTGGGATAACCGAAAAGCACCGTCTGCCTGTCCATTTTCTGGTCGTGTTGCATTATCAAAAGAGGTAAATTAAAGAATGGTTTTGGAAAAAGTATACTTCTTCTTCATCCCTGCTTAGCTGAAGCTTCTTTGATATTGTTGCCTTTTAATATTTTCCAGTGTCATTTTCCCCCCTACATTCTCCAAACTGTAACAGCCGCTCAAAAAAAGTTAATTCTGTTTCTGGGTGTCAATAATGAACAACTTAGGCTGTTGAGAACTGCAATTAAGCTTCTTTCAACATCAAAATAAACTCTGAAAATTCATCATTGAAGAAAAATTGATTTTGTGCTTCCAAACACGACTGAGTTCTGCAAAGGAATGAGATAATTTACTTTCTGTCACCTCCAAAGTTAACTGGGGAAATACACACACACACACACACACACACACACACACACACACACACACACATTTTCCTGACAGGCAAACAGGCAAATCACAGACAAAACTGCAGGGCAGGGGGATAAAAAGGAAAAAAAGAAAAAAAATCTTGAAAAAGCTGGGCTTCCAATCCCCTCCCACAAGCCTCTGTGAAGGATGACTTCAGTCCCTTTCTTAACTAATTCTGTCACTGTAAAATCCTACAGTCATTCTTCCACACATAAAGGACAAATAAGCTGGAGACGAGGACCCAGATGCTTTCATTTTTAACTATTCACCAATGGAGGAGAAGGCAGAATGCCTAAGCTATGTTTCAGTGGCCAATAGGATAGCTGTGTATCTCCCACATGACTCACTGCCCCTGTCTTTCACATGGGCTGTAATTTAGTTCAATTCAGAACTGCAGATAGTACAGCCTTCACAGCAGCCAAGGATGCCTGGGCACAAGTGCCTGAGTTCCGAGGGACTTTGGGAAACACTTTGCTAACTCTCTCCTGCCTGGAAACCAGGATTCTGCACCTGCCTGATGGACAGTCTGGCCAGAGCCTCGGCCGTGCCCCCGGGGACAAGGAACTAGCACAAATAACCGTTTGGAAATTGTAAGTATCCATTTCTTTCCGTCCGGTGTGTTGATGAAAATAGTTTTCTGTCATAAGCTTCCGATATGTGAAGATTTTTTTTTTTTTTTTTTCTGAGCTACTGTTATATGTGTGTCTTGACGGGTGTTCAGCCGGCAGGAAAAGGTTTCAGAAACAATTGTTGAATGCTTGATTCGGTGAAAGAGAAAGAATGAAAAATAAAAGTCAGGCATTCCAAGAGTAGCTGCAGGAGACTGCACCTCAAACATCGCTCCAGTGCGCTGCTTTGTTCATAAGAAAAAATGAAGGCACACACATATGTACTTACTTCACTTCTTTGCGCTCTTAATGCCTAATCTGATTTGATCTGTCCCCAAGAAAAATAAAAGACAAACTTTGCTGACTTTACTGATGAGGGCACCATCCACTCTCCAGACATCTGACAGTTATTATAATTAGCTATGAAAGACGGCTAAGACACTTGGAGGCAAATAGCTCTTAAATTCTGAACAATGGCTTCAAGCCAAGGCTTTCTTTTTATTTATTTTTTAACCACCACTTGTCATGTTCTCATCATGATAAGAGGCTGAACTGGTTTTAGGGTTTTCATCCACAAAATGTGAAATCAAGTTCCGGCAGAAGGGAAAGACTACTGAAAACAGCCAGTGCAAAGACAGAAGAAAAAGACAGCTTTCTGTCTCGGGATTCAGCCTTCCATGTATAAAGATTTTTTTTTTTTTTTTTTTTTAATTCCTAATAGGGTGGAGTGAGGACGTGGGGGTGGGGAGGAAGCATGCGGAAGCTGCTTTTATAGAAGAAATACTTAAAGAATAAAGGAATTTGGGATTTCTTTCTACTGGCACGCAAGGGTAGGGTTAGCATTGAAGTCACATTCATGGTAAGATTTTTTTTTTTTTTTGGATGGAGTTTCAAACAGAAGCAACATACAAAGCAGTTTTTTTTTAATTATTATTTATAAAATAATTGGAAACAAATGGGGGAGAATGATCCTGTACTATTGCTTTCTTTTTACACTCAGCGAGGGGAATCCAGCAATGCATTATGCCTTCACTTCTAGAATCATCCAAATCCTTAAAAAGTTATAAGCTAAGTCTCCTAAGAAATTAAAAAGGTAAATCAAACCGATGCGATTTTTTCACGGATGAAGATCTGGACCGGCAAAACCTCCGACCCAAAGGGAGTTTGGGAGAAAGCCCTGTCCTTCTCATTTTTGAAAGAGAATATTAACTCCATCAATTATGGACAGGAATTATTCAAAGGCTCCAGACATAACTAATTATGGCTTAAAGAGATCTGCCAGAGCAGAGCTCGTGTTCTCGTTATAAAAGTCCAAGACGTTAGGAGTCATTTTTTAAAGAGGACTTGGACACACGTTTTCGCATCATCTTTTTTAAATACACCATTTTTTTTTTTTTCTTTGTCTGCTCTCCTGTTATCCACACCTCCCCCACCGCCGCCCACTGTGCGCCGAGACACCTGAAGGCCAGACATAATGATCAACAGAGCCCCAGCCTGTCTGGACCCCAGCCAGGTCCCCCCTCTACAATCAAGGAGACTGCACGAAACGCATGCCCGGCCTCTCCCACTGCTCCGTGCAGATCCGGGATGGAAGTCTTACACAGACTGCGGAAAGATTAAAGACAACAATATCCCCTTTCTCTTACCCCAGACAGCCTCGATTTTTAACCCTTTCCTTGCCTGGAAAACCAAGACGTCTCCTCCGTTCCAATGCAAGTCCCCGGGGACCCTGTAACACACACGCACACTATTACACAGATGCCCACGCCTCATCTGGTTATAGAAATCGCACCTCCACAGACCCGCCGGGGTATTTTAGGATTAACAGCAGGGCTCACTAAACAAAACACGATTTGCTGGTGTGGGAAATGCATTTTTGAATGAACTTGAGCTGTGTGAAATCTGAAGAAAGTCAAAGGTCTGTGGAAAGATTCTTGCAAACCTTGCGGAAGGTTATACCATTTCTGATGATACTCTTCTTTAAGCATCTCTCTCTCTCTCTCTCTCTCTCTCTCTCTCTCCCCCACACACACACACACTCCAGAGACACACTCAGCCAGGCACGTATATCATTCTATCGCAGAGAAACCCAGGTTTGCTGATGATGTCATCACATAAAAAATTTCGCCTTTGTGGGCAACATTTTCAATCACCTAATCAATCGCCAATGTATGCTGGGTGTGTGCCCATAGGAAGTTCTCATGTTTGTGGGGTTAACCGACACCCACAGGAAAGGACTATTTTATTTGCAGCTATCTTTCTTTTGAAGATGTGTTATGGGGCGGTATGGCCATATTTATCAAGACATGTAGTCAGGCGGAGTTTCCTGGTTCTGGGAAGCCTTATTAACATGCTGGTTGAACATTTCAGAGGTGACTGAATTTCAATGATGCGAATAGGATGTGGAAATGGAGAGCATTTTGAAATCATTTGGATAAAAAATGCTACGACATTGATATCTGTTATGACTTGGTGATTTTTATTTGACACTCAAATTTTTGTAACCTATTCAAACATTTTTACTATTTACTTATTGCATAGAGAATTCCTATACAAATGATTCTTTAGAAGTAATGCTCTTTTCATGTGCTTCGGGTTAGATGATAGCTGGATTAAAATTTTGTGGGCTGGTACAGCGTTTGTATTTATTTTCAAGTCTATTTTATGGGTCTTAGGCTAAACAGTTATTCACCAAGCAAGTGTTCAGAGTTTTAATGATGTGTATATTTAAGTACATGATTTTATTTTACTTAACTCAAATAGAACAAAGTTTAATAATCTTAACAAAATACATTGCCATATCTGAGATATAAACATAGAACAACTGTATATATATAACGTCTCAATTACCAAGTTTTGGTCTGTAGTTTAAATTAATCTTCATTGATATAGAATGACTGGGTATACTTACCAGTTCTTACATACCAAGTATTTGACACACTATTTTCTTAATTTTGGAATTTGCTCTTAATATTTCTTTCTTGCATACTTAAAAAAGGATTAATTTTGAAAGGATTTGCAAGCCATATGTACATGAGCAGCAGTATTTATTTGTCAACACACAAATTAATGAGATTAATTTTGCTGAAGTAGTGTGTGATTCTTTTAAAACAAGTGAAAAAGCGTTTTGTTTTTTTTTTGCTTTCGTGTTACTATTATTGACAAAAGTATATAGCCTAAAGAACAAACACATTTTGTAGCTAGAAAAAGCAAGCTACACAAGTTAGGTGACATTCTCTGGGGTAAGACTGCAGTGTGAACTAATAAATAACTTTTCTGAGAAATCCTTGGAGCTGACTCCATAATTTTTACGTAAACAGTTCTTCCAAAATATAGTGGAGTTCTCGCCTGAGGATGAATTATAAAATTGTTTTATCAAAGATTAAAAAGTGAGCAAGTAGTTGGATTTAAATTTCACCTACTTTCTAAAAGCAAAACATAACATGGCCCGCTGGGGATACAGGTTACTAAAAAGGCATCTTTCAAAGAAAAGAAGATAATGGACTTGATTGAAATAGTTGAACTACGTAACGCCAAGAACAAATGGTTTTTCAGAGCATAACAGAGAAAGAACAATTTACTATAGGACAGTTTATTCTTCTCACACAATAGTATTGATTTATTTGAAATGGCAGAACAAACATAGGAAATATACAAAAACAACCAATGACATCTGATGTCAGGGATATATCAAGATTCTGGTGTTTCATATATTAGAATATACTTAATTCGATTATTTATTGGAAGAGTTTAGTTAAAACCTGTACTCTTGCTTAACATGTGCTGATATTATAATGCTGTATTTTTGGACATGTATGTAGTACATATAAGTACATGTAAATGATATATTTGAACATAGTCTTATGGCCAAAAATAATTGTTAGTATTGTATTATAACCAGAGTTTTTAAAACGCTCTTGAGTTAGAATATTAACACTTTAATACAACGAAATTTGGATGGCAATGTCAGCTACTTATGTCTGTGGTCAGATACTGGCTAAATTAAGGTAATGATGATGTAATTATTGCAAATGCCTCATATCAAAAATATTTTGATTCTGTCAAAACATAGGACTCTCATTTGACAAACAGCACACAATATTTTTTTTCTTTAATCTCTGTTACCATTAGGAAGATGATTTCTGAGAGTAGACTCCCACTCATAATTTCTCTTTATGACAAGAGAGATTTGGGTGTTTTTTTTTTAAACTTAGCCCTTAGGCATTGGGATTGGAATTATTCTGAGTAGATGCCTGGGCACTGCACAGAGAATGCACAGGAACCTACCGCCAGTCTCAAGGAGGAAAGAAGGGAAACTGGTTTGGTTGCTTCATGCCTCAGATTTTATCCTTCCAAGCCCACATGCAGGCTGCACTCAAAATCCATTTGAGGGAAAACTATCAAAGTCATTTTCACAATTTTCAAAAGGTCCACGGTCCCGTTGATACCCCACGAGGGAGACGTGTCTGAAGAGTGATTGAACACCCCTATCGCTGCCTGAGACTCAGTGAAGCCCAGGGAGGTGCTGGGGTCAGATGGGCTCATGAATCACAGATAGGAAATGAACTGTGTATCGCATATTTGAGGCTTAAAGAGGAACGTTGGGGATATTTTACCGTAAACAGATTTGGGGTTCATTTTTGGCACTTCTTTTGAAACATCAAGCCTGCAGTTCAGCTGAAATAACTTTTTATATGTATAGCTCAGACCAGATGGCCCTGTGCTCCTTTCTTATTTAGATGAGATTTTTCCTTTCAATAACATCTTTCTTCCTGACCTGCTTAAAAATTCCAGCGAATGAAATCAGCACAGGATTTTCAATTCTAATTGACCATGTGCAGAGGAAGGACCAGTGGAGAAATCAGTGGAGTCATTGTGAGCCTCTCTGCCTCAGTTTTGTCTTTGTGTTTTCCCCTTGCTAGCGCATCTAAACAAATTGAAAATATTTAATTTGTACTCATATTAATATAGCTGCAAGGTTAATGCTCAATACAAATTATTTGAGTTGGCTGTTTCTGCCATTTCATCACAAGTCGTTTTTTTTTAAAGTTATCATGCACTTCCACAGTCTCTCAACTAGCTGGAAAGCCATGTATTGGTTAAAAAATGCACTGAGATTTGGCATAATGGTTGAATTAAGATGAAAGAGTGATGATGCTAAATTTATTTTTCTTGTCACTTGAATAAATCATCATTATTGGAATATATATATTTTAAATTTACCATGAAAGTATCCATTATCTAAAATTCTTGGTTCATTATACGTATAGTTATTATATAAAGAAAAGTATATTTTTCTGGACATTTCGTTTGGACTTGGATTAGTAAAAGATATATCAAGAAATGAAGATAATCTGCAGAGTCAATGTAGCTTAGCAAATCATATTTGCTGTAGAAGTGGGCATGTAAGTTCTCAGTTTTTTTTTTCTATTTGATAAGTTCTTGAATCAATTTTCTTCAGAGGTTATTTATTACTGCAAAGAGTCAAAGATGTTCTCTTTTGAAAAATTTAATTTTAGAATGTGTTAGATGAAATTTTAACAGTGTTAGATGAAAACAAGTTTTCTTTCTGAAACTAATTATTTTGACTAATAAAGTTAGAAAGAAACAATACCAAAGGGGCATATTTTAAAAAATGTGTGATAGAGACAAGAAAAACCCCAAATTAACTACCAGTGGTATTGAAAATCTATTGGCCACATAGCAGCACTGTCTCTGGAATTCTTTGCTTATTCTTCTTCAGGTAACCTTTTATCTCAAGCCAGTCTACTAGTTGTCAAAAATGGGATACCTCACCAGAAGCCACACTAGTGGAATTGTTTGCAAAATGTGTCTTGTGACTGATAAGATCAATTAGAATTTCTTTGCCTCCAAATTACACAAAAACTAAAGTGGAACTGCCCATGGAATTCACAGCTATGAAGGCGTGTTCTATGCCAGCAACATGCGAAGTCAGTTTGTTTTGAACCTTGTAATTTAAATTTCTGAGATGATTGTCATATATACATATATGTATATAACTGTGAGTCAATTTATGTTACTGAAATATTAGTACTCTCACTATGCCATTAAGTATATGTGTTGATTTCTATGTAACATTCATATTTGGTGATACTTCCCACTGATGTATGAATTATAAAAATCCATTAGAAAAATATATATATGTTAGTGATTTAGTTCTACTACCCTAAATGAATAAATACAGTCAGAAACGGAAGTCAAAATATAAACAGTATAATACAGAGTCTAAGGTATTAAATTAGATACTTGTTTAGCTTAGGTTTACTTTTAAAATAACAGGTTTGAATGAGCAATGAATTTAGCCCTGTATGTGAGAGGAGGTGATGGATAATGGAATCTTGGGAAAAAATTATTAAAATTATATTGGTGTTGTAATTTCAGATGGTTGAAGCTAAGATGTTCAAAACAGATAGGTGTGAATAAGAAATAGTACTCTGACCTCCTCCCATTCTCTCTCTTCCATGTTATTCTGAAGAAGAGACAGGTCTGATTTTGCAGGATCATAGAGAGTCACAAATACTAAGTGAATGTTGGCATTTTTATTTCCGTGGGGTCACGGTGGAGGTCTTCCTGTGTGTCCTGATGCTTTAGGGGAACAGCCCGGGAGAAAGTGTGATCAGTGCTGAAGCTGTGAGCTGTGTAAAATGTCTGCCCCTCACTCTGTCCCCTTCCTGTTCTGTGACACTGTGTCTGTCGGAGATAGAGATCCTTGAGGAACCAGGCCTCCTTTGGCTCTCCCGGGACCCCCTTTGGATCCATTTTTATGCTCCTTCTAAAGGCTCTTTCCCCAGCCCTTAGCAAACGTCTGAACCCTCCAGACGTCCCACCCACTGTGCTAGGTTCTCAGCCATTTCTGCTTGGGTAACACTTGACCTCACCATGAATTATACAGCTAAGGTTCACACTCAGAGCTGTAGTTTTTAAAGTTATATATATACATATATATATATATATATATTATTTTTTTAAATTGAAGTATAGTTGATTTACAATGTTGTGTTAGTTTCAGGTGTACAGCACAGTGATTCAGTTATATATGTACATATATATATATTATCTTTCCGATTCTTTTCCTTGATAGCTTATTATAAAATATTGAGGATAGTTCCCTGTGCAATACAGTAGGACCTTAAACTTTATATTTTTAAACTGTGGAGAGAGTGGGGCCTTCAGTGTGTACAGGGCATCAAAAGAATATATGTCAAGGCAGAGGCAGATGTCTCTGGCATCCTGAAATTCTGCAAGGCTGTGGACGGGATAAGACTGAATTTGATTGGCTAGCCCTTGCTTCCAGCACGTGGACCATGCCCATTTCAGGGTGGAAGGCTCCTCTCCACGGATGCACCTGAGCTGGGTTCTGTTCATCTTTGCAGTGCACATGTGATTGGGTGTATTTCCTGCAGGGAAATGACTGTTTTAATCATAAGGGCCTAACTTCTCTTTCAGGAAAGTTTGGGCTAGAGAAACAAAACGTTAAGTGTGAAAAGAGATTATGTCCATCAGAATAGGAGAGGGTGAGCTGCACCAGATAATCCAATATGAAGAGAATATGTCAGAAAAGGTGATTAGAGACATTTTTATCATACATGTGGATTATCTAGAAGCCTGTGCGTAAATATAGCCTCTGTGTGATGGGAAATCAGAGCTAAACCAAAATTCCATTTACGGTTTTAAGTATCTAAGCTTATTGCTTTAGAAACTTTCATAAAAGAGACATATTTCACTGATTTGCCTTGTGACTATTAGTCACCTATCAAGACATTATTCACCTATATTGGGAGAAAATGAACCACTGGCCGCTTCTCTGGTTGTTTTAAGCCACTTTACAAAGTGCCTCTTGCCTTGAAAGGACTTAAAGATTTAAGCTGACAACAGTGGGGATGAAGAAATTCATTCTCTGGTTAGTCTGAGGACAGAAGAGGGTTAATTTTTCAAACCTCCGTGAAGAGGGAGAGAAAAAAAAAAAGACCAAACCTGGAAGATAAAATCCAAAGACTAAGCTGCTCGTGATTTGCTTGTATTTATGGATTATACTACATCTTGAAAAGAAGAAAATCAGAGCTGTAAGATGACGCTGCAGGGGTCGTCTGGACCTTTCACGGAGTCTTAAGTCTGTGGAGTCAATGCTCATTATGGGCTGGTCTTGACCTCTGTTCCCCTTCCGCCTGCCTGGTCCAGGTGCAACATTATTGCAAGGGCTTTACCGTTACTGGAAACTATGTGCAAACTTCAAATTGTGAATAAACAGATATGATGAGGGTGTAGGCAATCCAGGAGTTAAGATGCCCACATTAAAAAAAAAAAAAAGTGAAGACCTGTAAACTTACATCCACTTCCTTTTATAATTAATAAACAGTGACTATAGCTCTTCTTCAAGATATAACTAAGGCTATTCAGGTGCAACTTACATTTAAACCAGCATTGTCCCTTTGCTGTTATGAGGAAGTTTTGCAAGAATATTTAAAATAATGATTCCTGTCTAAAAAAATTCTCTTTGAAGTAAACACAGAAAAGCATATATAATGATTTCTTTAAAATTTTCACATGTCCACTCTTAGTAATACAGGAGGCTGTTATGTTCCAGGTTTTGTTTTTGTCTTTTTTTAAAGGATTTGATTTGACTTTTAAAATTGCATTAACTAAGAGAAAGAAACACATAAGAAACACATAAAATTCCCTAGAATTTTATCCTGAAGTATAGTAAAACTTTTCCTGCTCTAACAATTCCATAAAGCATATTTCTGCATTTACATAGTGTTTGATAAATATAAGAGAAAACCAATTTATACATACTCATTAATTGCTATTTTGGATAAAATTGTCATGTTTATGCCTCTGAAACGTTACTTAACTTGCATTAAAGCACATAAAATGACCCCAAATTAACTATACAAACATAAAAGGGGGAAATAAAGGTCTCCTGGTATCAGAATATATTTAAAAGATTTAGGATTTTATTTTTTCTTACTGCTGAGTGTTTTGTTTAGCAAACAGTTCTCTACATTACATAAATCTACTCATTTTAAATATAAAATTTGAACTCTGAAGAAAATGAAATCTCTAACTAATGAGGAAAACGAAAGTTTTTAAGTTTCACTAAAGAAGTCATATATGAACATTTTTTTTTAGCTAGAATTTTAAAAGTAGAAAAGAACTTCATTTTCAATTTAGAAGTGTTTCAGACTACACAGAAAAGTAAAAGCAATGTAATAAACATCCTGATCTTTTTACCACGAAGATTTATAATTTTTAACATTTTTCTCTATTTACTCCAAGCCATTAAAAAATAAATATACAGTTGAGGACTCCAATTCCTTTTCCATTTCCTGATGCCCCTTTGGCTATAGAAGTAATCACTATCTTTCATTTGATAGGTCATTTTTCATACCTCCATTTTTACACTGTAATCACCTACTTATGTATCAGAAAACAGAAACAAAAAAGTGAACAAGGTATCAATTATGAAGTTCCTAAATTTGCTGTTTCTAAATATACCGTAAAATTATTGGAAAATTTTCAAACAAACATATTCGTTGGAAACAGTATTTACTTATTTATTTTTGGTTGAAAAACCATAATGCTGATTAAATATAAAAATTTAAGTTAAAAGATTTCATTCCCCTGCCTCAACAAACTTCCTTGGTTGCAGAAATTGACAAATATGCCTCCTACCTCCTTTTTATTCAGATTCTTTAGAACTGGGTCATTTAAATTTTGACCATTTTCATGCTGCATAAGGGATTGGTGATATGGTTAAAGCTTTATACTTTATTACCTCCATTGCTCTCATTTTATTGTTTTCATAAGAAAGCATGTGTTGTGGACAGCTTCATGCATGGATATTAATTTTCATATATTACACTCATAGCATCTTGTTAGGATGCTTATTTTAAATTATTCTAAGGAGTCAGCAAAGTTACCTCTGTTTTGATTTGCTAAGAAAATATCAGCAATGTCATAGTTAAATAAGTGAGCATTGACATTAGGGTGTTTTTTTTTTTTTGCCACTTCTTCTGGAGCCAGATTTTCCTTAAAAAAGAAACAAATGCGTTTCTGAAAAAGTATATTGAAACCGAGATCCTTATCTGAACACAGAATTACTGTGGATTTGCATGAACTATGCGGCAATGCATCGCCATAGAGACCTCTTAACCCTCACACATCTCTCCGAGGGCATCAGAGTAGAACTCTACATCAGCACCTTTAAGGTCCTGTGTTATCTTAAGCATAATCTTCAGAGAGAAAACTTCAGAGTAACACAAAGGTGAGTTTAAATGTATTTTTCCCTATCATTTCCCTACTAATTATTTAGGCAGCAATATATCAAGAGATACGTACAGTCAATTTAAAACTTAAGTCACAATCTTAATGCCCAAATGGAAAAGATGCAATTAACATACCTGGGTTTGATACTTGAGATTGCTAAACTATTTTCAACTTGCATTTATGGACTATATATGCTATTTCAGGATTGGACAATTGCCACTAGTAATATTTACCTCAGGCAATATTTAGGCTAACACAGTCTAAAGATGAAGACAGGCAAGTATGCAAGACTACACCTTTTTTTCAGGTTCAAATCAGAGTATATCGTAGCCCTCAATAAATATCACTCCAGGTCTTTTATGCTAGGTGTTTAAAAAAAATGGCACAGTGATTTTGATGGCATCATTTCTTAAAAGAAGATATTGCTACATAACATATTTAAAATGCATTTCTTTATAAGTTTTGTATACAAAGTCTTTTTTTCAAAGACATCACGTTTTTAGCATAGAACGAATTCAGGAGTATGGAAATCTATCTTTAAAGAGTCTTTCTCTTATTATCAGGCAGAAAGAGCTTCAAATATACTGACTTAGTATTTTTTCAACTTTTTCTTTCTTTTCTTCTTCTCAGACACCACCTATGTTCTTTAGCCTTTAAGCTACCAATATTCTTTCTCCCCAGATAACTTCACAGTCGGTGCCACTCATTGGGGGTCTTTTTTATTCTTGTTTCTCCAAAATTCTGGTCAATTCATTAACTACCTTTTAGTATTCTTATGTCTGTCTCTCATCATAGTTACACAGCAAATAAGGGCACTGGGTAAGAAGTAAGAAGACATTTTACTAAATATCTTATTAACTATTTTTGGTCCTCCATTTCCCTTTCAGTAGTTTGGGGAATTAGAGCTAGTAGATCTCCAGGGTCCTGGGACATATGTCTGCATGATTAACTGAAATTGAGACTCTGATGAATTCTGAGCTCTCAAAATTATCTCAATATGTTACACGTGGGTCAAGTAGTCCATCCTTTTAAAAAATGTAGTCACACTTACACCTATTCCTTTTAAGTATTTAATTTTCACTTTTTAAATTCCTCTGTGTATAAACTCTGATTCCTAAACGTGCCATCTGAAGGGTATTCTTCATCTCAAACAGCTGATTTTTGGTGTGAAGTATCATATGTAAAATTGTATAGTTTAAAGAAATCTTGGACAATTCTGGCAATGCATTTTACTGGTGAGCCCAGTAAGGTCAGGGAACAACATGGTCACTTCTTTGTACAGATCCTTTCTGAGTGGGATTTTTTTGCAAACTCCACAAAAATCTTGAACCATTGAGTTGCACAACAAAAAAAAAGGGATTTGCTGCGGGATGGATCTTAACTGTTATTACTGCAATCATCTGATATGACTTTGGGGATTTTCCAAATGCTGATTTAGTCATTAACACTAAGAGTTACATAATAGACATCCTCAAGGTATTACCAAAAGTTATTATATTTTGAGTTAACACTACCACTATTTTTATGAGAGAGAAGTTGATCATTGAGAGACTGTTGAGGAACTTTGCCAACATTTTTACCCTGAATTTTAGCAAATTTACTCAGGTTTCTGTTTATGAACAACTTAGGTAAGTTATAAAATCTCTCGCTAATTCACACTAGGCTTTATGTTTACATGAGTTTTTAACTGTGGTGTACATACACTGAACTTCCATGGGGAATGAAAATAAAGGAATTGAACTTATAGTTTCAAATATCAGAAGCAGGGATATTAATAACAATCCAAAAATCAAGAGTGCAGCATGAGTTTTGAGAGACTGTGGAGGAAACTACCACATCAAGTGAGTTAAATAATAAATATAAAATGAATCACAAAAAAAAACACTTGAAATATACAGAGTGGTAACAATATTGAGGGTTCTTTTCTACTAAAGCCTATACAAAAGATTTAATTTATTCTTTTAGGAAATTGCAAATACCAATGTAATCAACAACTACTCAGATCATCTCATAAAGCACTCAGAAACCAATTTCCTTAACCTATTTGTCTACCAAAATTATGTCTGCCTCTAGAATAGTGTATAAACACAGAATAGATCCAAATTAAATCACTTTTGTAGCTATTCATAGTATACAAAAATCAGGTATCAATAGGCATCAAACTAGCCATAGTATGAAATTGCAGAAATGTCTGTGATTTTCTTCATCCTTCTTTAAAAAAAATCACTGTATTCAAATACCCGTATAAGCCTAAGCTTTAGAAAGGAAGAAATAAAGGAGAAAAATAAAAGATATAGCAGCAGATCATATTAAATCTAGAAAGTAATTCCTTAGCTGAAAATGTGAAATTAGGTATTTAATGAAAATCATGTAGAATTTCAGAAATATTTACTTAGATTTGGATACTGTCTGTCATTATGTGAAGCTGTGATACATTGTACCATATGCACACATTAATACATAATACATTATTAATGGTCTTATTTGGACTTGACAAGGAAAACTTTAATTCCATGACTGCTGTCAATATTAACTTGAATTTATGCATCTGAATTTCCATTATAACTTTTTTTGAAATGGGATGTTAAACCAAAGGAAGAACTGACCTAGGAAATGTCAGCACCTAAATAATATGCATAGGATAAAATGTAACAACATCTTTTTATGATCAAAATGTGGATCCCTTTTTCTTTTCATTTAAGATATTTATTTATTAGAGTCAAACATCAGAGGTCAAGAGTTTGATTTTCTAGTTTGTGAAATAATATTATTTTCACTCAGAAAAGGGCCTCAGAGATTACCAGGAGACAAAGAAACTGAGGCCTGAAAAGAGAAGAAAGGAATCCAAATTCATGGAATAAATTATCTAGAGTGATAGGATAGACTTCTTTCCATTTCTTGGGTGTCTCTTTAAAAAGAACTGGATAAAGGAAAACGCATAGAGAGGAAAGCACCACAATTCCATTTGGTTCATAACATTTGTTTTAATAAAAGTCCTACTAAAGATAAAGCTGAGTCAATTTGTTACAGTAAGAAACATCAAAGTTCCTACAGAAGCACTTAACATCTTTCTTATTCCATTTCCTCATTTGTAAACAGTCCAACACATGCCCTATACATCTGACAATACTAGGGACGTTTATTAAGTGCTTACACCCAGTAAGTCATCAGGCCATGTACTCTGCATCTAATTCTCATCAACATTTATATGATGCCAGCCCCATTATTATCCCTATTTTGGAAATGAAGACACTTAGAAACAGGTTGACTAAGTAATAAGTCTAAGATTCCGTGAAGCCTATGGAGTAGGGCTACATTTGAACCCAAAGGCCAGACTGTTCACCTGTGCATCTAACTGCTTTCTTTCCTGGCTCTTCTTCCCTTATTGTCCTAAAATATGAAGTAATAGGTGTGTGTGTGGAAACTTCAGTGTATTAAAACATTTTACAAATGCAAGATGGTATTAATTCGGGAAAGGATGCTGGGTCTATCTCACATCATCTTGGGTAATCAATTCTTTTTTTTTTTTTTTTAATTTAATTTTATTTATTTTTTTGGCTGCCTTGGGTCTTTGTTGCTGCGCGCGGGCTTTCTCTAGTTGCGGCCAGCAGGGGCTACTCTTCGTTGCGTTGCTCGGACTTCTCATTGTGGTGGCTTCTCTTGTTGCAGAGCACGGGCTCTAGGCACATGGGCTTCAGTAGTTGTGGCATGTGGGCTCAGTAGTTGCGGCACGCAGGCCTTAGGGCACACAGGCTTCAGCAGTTGCTGCACGTGGGCTCAGTAGTTGCCCCACGTGGGCTCAGTAGTTGCAGCGTGCAGGCTTTAGGGCACGCAGGCTTCAGTAGTTGTGGTGCACGGGCTTAGTTGCTCCACGGCATGTGGGATATTCCAGGACCAGGGATCGAACCTGTGTCCCCTTCATTGGAAGGTGGATTCTTTTTTTTTTTTTTTTAAATAAATTTATTTATTTATTTATTTTTGGCCGTGTTGGGTCTTCGTTTCTGTGCGAGGACCTTCTCTAGTTGTGGCGAGCGGGGGCCACTCTTCATCGCGGTGCGCAGGCCTCTCACTATCACGGCCTCTCTTGTTGCGGAGCACAGGCTCCAGACACGCAGGCTCAGTAGTTGTGGCTCACGGGCCCAGCTGCTCCGCGGCATGTGGGATCCTCCCAGACCAGGGCTCGAACCCGTGTCCCCTGCATTGGCAGGCAGACTCTCAACCACTGCGCCACCAGGGAAGCCCGGGAGGTGGATTCTTAACCACTGCGCCACCAGGGAAGACCCGAGCTTGGAGATTTAATTTTAGATGCTATCCCTTCCAAGGTAGTCTCCCAACCAGGTGTTAGCGCCCAAGAGTTGTCGTAAAGAAACGGCACAGAAGACGTCCCCAGTGGTGTTGATGATGAGCGGGAGTTGGTCTAGCTAAAAGTTGGGAATAAAGGGTCAGCACATGTAAGGGTCAGAGGGAGGGGAGTAAGAGCAATAAAAAGTACACCTTGGTGGTCACACAGGTCTTCTGGGGAGAAAAGAAAGAAGAGAGAAAGAGAGAAAGAAAGAAAAAGAAAGAAAAAAAGAAAGAAAGAAAGAAAGAAGAAAGAAAGAAAGAAAGAAAGAAAGAAGGAAGGAAGGAAGGAAGGAAAGAAAGAAAGAAAGAAAGGGAGCAGGAGTGAACAAGAATGCAAGAGTGCCGGGTAATCAATTCTTAAATGTGCAGGTCTGATCTCTCTAATGAGTTCTATTACAAGAAAGATTGAGATAGAACATACATAGCACCATGGAAAAGCCCATTTATTCTACTTATTTATCTAAAATTCCTGCACTGAACTCTCTTGAACTTCACTGTATTAGAATTTGACCTGTGTGGATAAGACAAACTTCATTTCCACACCAATTATATTTGTTTCATGTAATCAGTTTGCTCTCAGTCATATCTCCCTGTGGTTCATCAGTTTCCTGCTTTTATCTCTGTTAGATAATCAACACATTGTATTCTGCTATTCCATCTTAATAGGAGTAATGCCTCAAAAAAAGTATATTAGCCAACGAGGAAAGCAAGCATCCTGTCTTACCTCTGTTCTAGCCCCAGAACCAGTAATGGTGAATCCACTGGGGCTAACTGGGAGAGAGGATGAAAGCTTGTTCTATAAGGAACTGTCTGAGATACAGCAAATGCCTGCGGATATCATTTGCTTAGCTTTTCTTGGCTTATCCATTAACCCTAGCTGGAATAATTCTGGCTATTTTAGATACCTTGCTAATTACATGATCTTCTCATTCAGGAGCAGCTTGTTCCTTGTTCTTGTATACTCTTAGAAAGCCTCCAGAGTTAAAAGGTACCATTGCCAGTTACCTGCTTGTTTGCTCAAAGGTCCAGCTCCTTGTCTGGAGCCTGAGAATGATTTGAAGGGAAAGGAGTAAGCCATATTTCTGTTCAACTCCAGTCTGAAGTTAAGAGGTCTGAAGAAAGAACAAAGCACACATAATGGAATCCAACTCTTGAAGGATATCAAAAATGGAATTTTCTTATACAACCTACCTGTTCAAATTAGCATACAATCATTTCAGCCTTTCTAAATACAAGTTTTGTTTTATTTTTTTAAAAAAACTATATTAGTAATAGTTGCAAATTTATAAATTAACCTCATAGCATTTTAGTAAATGCACTGAACTTGGCGATAAGACAATTTATAGTAGCACAGGAGTGCAGCCTATCATGGTCTCCATCCAAATGAACGTAGCCACCGATAATCCTTACGAAATTCTATTCAAGGACAGTGCTTGTCAAATTGCTACAATGTAGCCATTTCATAATCAATCTAAAAAGTTTATTGAATATTAGCTCTTGGGGAGACATTGGCCATCAACATAGTTCATGATTTCATGGTTAAAAAAAGAAAAAAATGTACACAATCTCAATTTTGGATCAAAGTTAATGGGCTCTGTCAAGGATTAAAAATGTGTACTTAGAAATCCTAAAATCTCGCACCTCTCAAATTTTGTCTGGCATTTTTAAAAATTTGTGTGAACAACTAAAATTTGGTTTCGTGGGGAAACTTGGTTGGACTCATAAGACTCTCTCTCGTGATTCTTTAAGCATTAATCAACTGAATATTTCTAGATGTGAAACTCTGACTCAAATCAACTTCTCTCTTGGAGAAGAAATGTAAGTCATTGCCCGAAAATTTTGTTAGTTCTCGGCTTTCTTAAAAAAAAAAAAAAAGTTCTTGATTTCATGTCAGGTAGTGAAACTCACTACGGAAACACATTCATTCCACAAACAGCAGTAGAGTATTTTTTATTATATGCTACATCTGAAGGGCTTCCTACTGAATATTTTTCATTCACTTGAAAATACCTCTTAAGGTATTCACTTTAAAACACTAATCTAGTGTGTCTGTGTGAAACTGGAGCCTACTATAGTAAAACTTTATTGAAGGTCAAGGGTAACATAATAGCAAGGGGCTGGAGGTTACTGTGGTAATTTCCTATCTGCAGCATTGCTCTCAATTCTGAGAAATACTGCAGTAAATTTGAAATTGTTTTCTAAAGTCATGTGGGTTCTCCTGAAGAAGTTCCATTATTTATCCCTGAAAAATAAGTGCTCCAATCAGTCTTTCAAATGTTGTTGATTAGTTATTGCAAGAGTCATTAAACTCTTGTCAAAAAGTTTTATATTTGAATGCTTGTCCATAATTTGCATCCATTTTTCTCTTTGACCTTCATATTCGTAAGTGATTTCTAAATCAATCATTCAACGTTACCATATAGAGAGGGAGTAAATTTAAACTAACACTGTGTCCCTGAGGAGTAGAATGCAAAAGAGATGCTGACTGAATTTTATAGATTATGGTCAAGGTGAAAAGACAGAAACTGGATCACTGTGTTACTTTAATTCAGGTCCCATTTATTGAGCTCTTACTTATTCTAAATACAGGGCTACACAGAAAGGAGTAAATCAAAAACACAAGAAAAATATTCTCCACCCTCAAGGGGTTTATAATCCAGTTGATTCAAAATCAAATAAAAATACTCAAGGTAATTAACATTTATTTTATTTAAAATATAGAGTGAGGTTATAAAAAGAAGACCATCTTTCTTTTTGATAGCAAGAAATTTTATCATAAAAATCTTAAATTTGAGGAGAGCAACATTTCAAGTACGCACAATCCAAACGGAGGAGACATTTCAAGGAATTACATTTTTTTGGTCACTTTATTATTTTATTGGGAAGTAGACACAGGGCGAAATTACAGTTTCAAAGGTGTCATTATTCAGTGCTTTTCAAAGATAATTGATCTCCATCATGAAGACCAAAGGAGTAAATATTCTAAACTCTCAGAATTATAAAAGTAATCACTGGATTGTATTCAGTATAATTTTTGGATAAAGTCTATTCTTTGATTCCTAAAATATTTGAATATGAGAATCCAAGGATTAATCAAATGTGTCAGTTCATTTTCAGGAAAAAATAGACATATCTGTATTAATGTTTCTCATTTCATGTCATTTGAAGGAATTTTTTCAATCAGGTAATTAACTGCTTGCTTTAATAGTGTGTAAAAAGTGCTGTCAGGTCATTATTAGTGGACTGCAATCATATTCTCCTCGATTCCTAGAGTAAGTCCTTGTCACGAAAGGAAAGAGACACCAAGTAGGAATATTTTCTATGTGACCAAACAAGTAGCTTCTGCTGTAGAACATTTGTTCCAATAAATCTGCAGGCATTTGGAAGAACTCAGATACATTTCAAATAACACCTGGGGTCTTGGAATTCTTTCATGTCATTCTCAGTGTCCCAGGGCCCATCTCCATCAAATCAATATTATTGAGAGTGTGGGTGGCATGGTCTGAAGACAGCTAGCATAAGCATTGACCACATGCTCTGGGTCAACTCAGTCCCACCTGGGATGGCCTCAAGGATCTTCACAATCAGGCTGGGCTGTTCTTGTGGCTTGAATGCATCATGCCATACAATCTTTTCAGCAGACCTGAGAACCACAAAAGTAATGGTCTCAGAATTATTTCCAAGCAGTGGACTTGATGGATGCCATGATCCCTGTGGGGCTAGCCAGATGGAGATAGGATACTCCCATCGAACTGTCATTTCTGGAATGACTTGGAGTCTCATAGCAGTAGTAGCTCATGGAAACATTGATTTGAAAGCCATTGGTCCAATGGCCAAGTGAATTCTTGCCACTTGTCTCCTTGAAACGTGGGTCTACTTTCTTAGAACATTTATCTTACCATTGATGCCTCATCTTAATTCCATGCCATCCATCAGTACCACCCTCATTATTTTTCTACTCCCTCCTAGGTGCCAGGCAGATGGGAAGGGGCTTGTTTTGACTTTGATTCACCCACTGTTAACCTTAGGGGATATTTGAGCCAGAAGACAGAATGATACTTCCTAGAAATTGCCACATCAACATCAGGAGTTTTGATTCATTTTGGGTGTGGTCCTGGGAGGTTAGGTGCCAAAGAAAACTGCTAAGAAGATGTTAAGCCAAGATAGTTTCCAAGATAACATAGATAGAATTGTTTTATAATGAAAACAGAATTGCAGGGAGGTGGCAAAGGGACACACTGTGAAGACTGAGGGAGGCCAGGGGGCCATCTGACCAGGAATCAGGAGGAAGCTGGTGAGGCTTTCGGAAACAGAAGCTGCGTTTCTAAATGGTCAGAGACTCAGGTGTGCTCTGCTACCTCTAAAGGGATTTCAGAGAATGAGGTGTGACGTGCTACCTCTAAAGAGATTTCAAGGGTCACGAAAGGCAGCTCCTGGGCTTCTGTGCTCTTCGCTAGTTTTTGTGGGATCCCCAGCAGCTCTGATAACAGCTAGCAGGATGTTCCCCAGGAATCACCTCCCTCCCTGTCACCCTGTGCCTCGTCCCTCATGAGCCTCTCTGTATGAATACTGGCTTTTAGTTCCTTACTGTACCTCCTTGCCCCAAATGCAGCCAGTTTTGAGAGTTTTGACTAAATTGCTATCCCTCTTATATAGTTGAATTTTAGGATGCTGGAGTCACGTAGTGGTTCCAATTGCTGAGAAAGTAAATGAGAAGGGAGATTTTTATTTTGCTCTTGGCTTTAATGGTTTTTCTCATTGGAGGGAAATACCTGCTCTGAATTAATGGGAACACTACAGGAAGGGTAAAGAAATCATAACTCGGTGCAGATTCATCAACCTTTACCTCAGCTCCTCGTGGATCTGAAGGTAATGAGGAATTTAAAAGATTTGTAATGGCCACATACGTCAGTTCTGCAAAATAGCACAATCTGGGCTAAAACACAGAAAAAGAAAATCGTTAGAACTCTTTGCTTTGTTTTGGGTCAAATTTATATTTCCTAAAAGAGTAAAGGAAGGCATGATACAGGTGTTTGCCATCAAAAGTCTTAATCTGTATGCATTTGACTTATTGTCCTAATTTAGGTACAGATTATCATTTTTACCCCCAAGAAAATGAAGTATGGGCACTTGTAATTGAATACTTTGATTTATGTTGTTTAAGGGGAAAAATGAGGATGTGTCAGATTGGGCCCTACTACACACACAGCTCTGAGTCACCATTAAAAAAGGAAATGGGATATCATAATAATAGCATGAAATATGGGTAAATATACGTTAGTGATGCTTGGTTTTCATGCAGAAGACAAGGCTTTGTTTCAAGCGATGCATTAGATAGTTGGGGTTCTCAAGACATTACACCCTTCTTCCCCCTTCAAGTTCTGAAATAAAATAAAAAATAAAACAGATGGAGACAGAATATCACCTCTATTACTGCTGCCTCTGATCATTTTGAAGACTATGCCTTATACCTACAAGCATGTGAGCTGAAAATCACAGCAGGGAGGTCATACAAGGGAACGTGAATTCTGCAGGCAGAGCAGTTCTTCACGGGGAGGAGCAGAGTGATTGAGAGACAGAAACACACACACACACACAGAAGAAGGGAATATGGAGATTTGCTGGCTCACGTGCCCAGTTTTTCCTTCCAAACTTTCCAATTAGATGCCTGTCTGGAACAGAAGAAAGGAGAGAGCTAAGAGTATTGTGATGGTAGAATCACTCCATACACGAAAGTAAGGAGGAGAAACTCTTTCTCATAAAGATATGTGTGAAAGAAACAAAAGTAGAATATAAAGTAGATAAAATAGGAAAAGGTAGATTTAAGGTGAAAGAAAACGTCCCATCTTTGAGTCTTTATCTAAACTGATATTCACAAAGCAGCTGACAAATACCTATACACACATGGTCATAAGGCTAGATTTCACCGCAGCGAAGCAGGGACCAAGGCTGAAGTGACTGTCACCAGTCTTCATGGAGAGCCCTTGGGGGTTTGCACCAGAGGCAAATTCCTTCTATCCCATCCAGGGCTTATGGATGGGGCTCCAAACTGTAGAGGGCAGAAAAGGTTGATCTCCCACCCAAGCCGGACCCAAGAAAATCACCCCTCCCCTTCCCGCCCCTCTGCCAACCATTCACCTCTCACCTCTGCTCTCACCATCACATTAATCACGGTTTTTTTTGTTTTTTTTTTTAGGGGACACATTTTACTTTATTTTTTTAAGTAATTTTTATTGGAGTACAGTTGCTTTACAATGCTGTGTTAGTTTCAGGTGTACAGCAAAGTGAATCAGCCATACGTATCCATATATCCCCTCTTTTTGGAGTTCCTTCCCATTTAGGTCGCCACAGAGCATGAGTAGAGTTCCCTGTGCTATACAGTAGGTTCTCATTAGTTATCTATTTTATACATAGTAGCAATAGTGTATATATGTCAATCCCAATCTCCCAATCCCTCCCACTCCCCTCTTCCCCCTTGGTATCCATACTTTTGTTCTCTACGTCTGTGTCTCTACTTCTGCATTGCAAATAAGATCAACTATACCATTTTTCTAGATTCCACATATATGTGATAATATACAATATTTGTTTTTCTCTTTCTGACTTACTTCACTCTATATGACAGTCTCTGGGTCCATCCATGTCTCTACGAATGACCCAATTTCATTCCTTTTTATGGCTGAGTAATATTCCATTGTATATATGTACCACATCTTCTTTATCCATTCCTCTGTTGATGATATTTAGGTTGCTTCCTTGTCCTGGCTATTGTAAATAGTGCTGCAATGAACATTGGGGTGCATGTGTCTTTTTGAATTATGATTTTCTCTGGGTATATGCCTAGTAATGGGATTACTGGGTCATATGGTAGTCCTATGTTTAGTTTTCTAAGGAACCTTCATTCTGTTCTCCATAGTGGCTGTATCAATTTATGTTCCCACCAACAGAATCACGTCATTTTAATAAAGGATTCTGTTCAAAATTTCTACTACCAAGGCTTCTTCTAAAACACCCTCAATAATGTGTCATATGAACATTTTGTGGCCTGAGAGTCATAGTTGATAAAAGTCTTCTCCAAATATTTAAGTCTTTCATCATAATCACAAGAAGAAAACATCTTTAGCCAAGTCATTTCTCCATGTAGTATTCATGAGTTTCTGCAGGGCATAGAGACAATTTTGCTGGAAATGTTGACAGGGCCTGGGACTCCCTCCTCTGTCTCCTGCATCCTCTTCTGCTCTTGGCCTTTCTGCTAATACCAACCCTCTGCCTTTGGGGGCAGCTTCCAACAGGGCAGCTGCGTGTGGAGCAGAAATAACTTTCAAAGCTGCAGCCTTTCTGCACAGATGTTCTAGAGATGCTATAGTGATGCCTGGGACAGCCACTCCCACGCTGTGGGATAATTCTGGTGCACAGGTGAAGCTGACACAGCAAACAGATTTCTACTGACCTAGTTCTAACATAATTCTAAGAAAGATAGGATTTGCCAAGGAGTCACGCAGCAAAACACACGTGAAGAGGCTGCTCAGTATTCAGGTAGCCATCTTTAAGACACCCACCATTCCTGGACCAGTTAGGTTTCCCCAGACACCAATAGGGGGTTTGTGTGGGTGAGATATATATATATAGAGAGAGAGAGAGAGGGAGGAAGAGGAAGAAGAATGAGAGGGGAGAGAGGAAGAAAGGAAGAAAGAAAGAAAGAATGAAAGAAAGAAAGAAAGAAAGGAAAGAAGCACAGAAGGAAGGAAGAAAGAAAGAAAGAAAGAAAGAAAGAAGCACGGAAGGAAGGAAGAAAGAAAGAAAGAAAGAAAGAAAGAAGGGAGGAATGAAAGAAAGAAAGAGGAAAGAAAGAAAGAAGGAAGGAAGGAAAGAAGGAAGGAAGGAAGGGAAGGGAATGGGAAGAGAAGAGAAAGAAAAGAAAGAGAGAGGAGAGAGAGAAAGGTGTGTTCAAGGGCTTACTGCTGCAGGCAAGGAGACTGCAAGCCCCCGTCCTCAGGGTGGACAGCAGGCTGGAGACCCAGGGCAGAGTTGCAGTGGGAGTGCAAAGCTATCAGCTACAGAATTCCCACAAAACATCCTGGGTTGACACAGGAATATACACAACATTCCATTCTTGGAGTGAAACCCAATCTGTACAGGTGGAGCACTTGATTCTGGGAATCCTATCAGGTTCATTCCTAAACACATGGACCCTACATACATGGTCCATTTACACCCTGAGGAGCATCAGCAGCCATCTGAGGGTGACAAAGGAGAGGACAGATGACAAGATCAGATTTGCATTTTAGAAGGATCACTCAGGCCTCAGTTCAGATGAGGTAACATTGTAATTGCCAAAAATTAAATAATGATCCAAGCATGAAATAGAACTTGTGTTTTCCCCAAACTGTTTATTCTTCTAACAAAATACTAAAAACAAGCAGCTGTTTATTTTCCTCCTTGTCTTACCCCTTATTGACACGTTAGGAGCACACACTTAAGTCAGTGCGATTTCAGGCCAGGTAGAATTTTAAGGTTGGAAATGTCAAAAGCAAACACAAACCACATAAGGGACAACTCAGCCTGGTTCCCAGCACCAGTGTCACTGCTCTGCCCATCTCAAAATCCACTCTGCACAGGAATCTTGATGTTCTTCATCTGAAAATGAAACTATATGAACTGAAAGATGCTTTTGATGTGGAGAAAACACAAAGCTGCCATTCTAACTCAAAGTAGAATTCCCTTCCTTTGTCGCATATTTGCCAGTAATGCAATGGATCAAGAAAGTTGTAGTCAAATCCTGAATTGCACATGGAGATAAAATGTTGATTCTCACTAAAAATATAGACATGGAAGAATAGTTTTACCCTAAGGTTTCTTAGCGAGTTCTCCATGTTTATATTCACTGGGTACAAAGCATGAAACACATCTCAGTGTGCACATGTAGGCAGGTATCTTGCCACACAAGCAAAGATCTGACAACGTTAACACATTTAAAACATTATCTAATGTATGTGGCACATTTCCTAATGACACTGGTGATAAAGAATGGTTTAAAAATTTATGTAATTTATTTCTTTTTTTTTTTCCTGCAAGGACTCAAAGCTAGATTTGAATACATTGCCTGGAATAGTATGTAATTATTACTTAAGGAATTTTCTGATCTACTTTGATCGTTGAGGATTTCTTTTTGTTTTACGTTATACAACAGGGAAAACTGGAAAGGTTTTATCTTTTTAAATGCATATTTTCAAGTGCACCCAGAAGTGCGTTTAAATTTAAGCCATACTGTATATTAGAGCTGGTGTGCTCTTATACAGAGAATTTAAGTGTATAAACATCCATGGCGCAAGGTTTCCCATTATTATGTGAGTCTATTGTTTTGTTTTCCATATACCTCCCTAGTTTGCTGATGTTGTTTCCTCCTATTGAAATGACTTTTCCCTGCTCTTCTCTGAATGTCCAAATGTAGCGTAACTCAAATGCCACCTTCTCCAGCCCACCTCCCCTACCTCTGCTGGACTTAATCCCTTCTTTAAACTCTAATAACCTAGCTCTACCCCTTCAGGGCACTGAGCACTTTGTTCCTTGTGTTATTGTTTTCATCCTTAGAAGACCAATCCTTGAAGGTAGGATCTCAATCACTCAGAAGAGTGCTCTTCATTTAATAGGTGCAAAGTGAATATTGTTGAAATACTGAATGAATGGGTAAGAACTGAGAAAAACCCCTGCAGAAATCCAAGAGTTGGTCCTAGGACTGAAATAGCTCCAATAATTTTCAGAGTACTAAATTTTCTCAGTCTAAATTGTAATAATCGAGCAGTCCCAATTTTCTTTGTAAGCTGAATATAAAAATCTTTAAATGGGAGTATGCCCTATACGTTAATCATTAAAAACTACATATAAAGAGCTCATCAAAGAAAACCTTGAGAAATAAGTGAAGTACGTAAAACAGAAGTACGATTTTAAGATCAGGAGGAGAGGAGACCTTAGGCTGCAAGAAATAGATGTACTCCTAAGAGATTTTATGGCTTATATACATACCTCTGAGACTGATTGCTATCCACTCATTCTTTTGTTCAACATTTATTTAGTGAACACCTATATGTTTTTTATTTTTTATTAATTTTTATTGGAGTATAGTTGCTTTACAATGTGTTAGTTTCTGCTGTACAGCAAAGTGAATCAGCTATACACATACATATATCCCCTCTTTTTTGGATTTCCTTCCCATTTAGGTCACCACAGAGCACTGAGTAGAGTTCCCTGTGCTATATAGTAGGTCCTCATTAGTTATCTATTTTATGCTGTACATAGAAAATCCTATAGATGCCACCAGGAAACTACTAGAGCTAATCAACGAATTTGGTAAAATTGCAGGATACAAAATTAATACACGGAAATCTCTTGCATTCCTATACACTAACAATGAAAGATCAGAAAGAGAAATTAAGGAAACAATCCCATTTACCATTGCAACAAAAAGAATACCTAGGAATAAACCTACCTAAGCAGGCAAAAGACCTGTACCCAGAAAACTATAAGATACTGATGAAAGAAATCAAAGATGACACAAACAGATGGAGAGATATAACATGTTCTTGGATTGAAGAATCAATATTGTGAAAATGACTATACTACCCAAAGCAAACGACAGATTCAATGCAATCCCGATCAAATTACCAATGGCGTTTTTCACAGAAGTAGAACAAAACAAATTACAATTTGTATGGAAACACAAAAGACCCTGAAGAGCCAAGGCAATCTTGAGAAAGAAAAATGGAGCTGGAGGAATCAGGCTCCTGACTTCAAACTATACTATAAAACACCTATATTTTAAGTCCAACACTCTTCCAGTTGCTGAGGAAAAGATGGTAAACAAACATTCCCTGCTCACAGTAAACACATATAAAATCAGTAAGGTGCCAGTAAGCAGGGTATGAGATTTTATAGAAGCGATCAGGAAAGACCTCTAGGTTAGGTAGTCTTCGAGCTGAGCCTTGGATGAACCATTGGTGGAAGCAGTAGAAATATCCAAAGAGGAATTTTCCAGACCAGGACACAGCAAGTGCAAAGGCTCCAGAGGCACGAAGATTATTTGGGTGCTTGAGGAAAAGTAAGAGCTCATTATAGTCAAAACGGAGTGAACAGGGAAGAGTGCCAGCAGCTAGTGTGGAGAGGTGGGATGGGCAGACCCCTGTGGGACACGGTTAAGATTTGGGAGTTTATTCTGAGTGAGATGGGGATGTACTGGGGTGAGTTTGGGCAGTAGACTTGATGCGATTTGCTTCCAGGTTTAAAAAGGTCACTCTTGCTTCCGTGTGCAGAGCAGGGCTGGCTAGGCTGGTGGTGATGAGTAGTGATGAATCACGGTGGCTGGTTAGGACAGTCTAGTAAGAACCCAGGCAAGAGATGCGGGCGCTTTGTGTTAGGATGGTAGCAGCAGAGTGGTGAGAAGTGGCTGGATTCTGGATCTATTTTGTTAGAACCAAGGTCAAGTTATTCTTTAAGACTTTTACTAAGTAGGATTCTACCAGATGTAGATGAAAGAAAAGTCTCTTTTCTAAGGGGGCTTTGTGGTATCTAATTTATCCTGGCAATCATGCCCCACCTTATTCTCTAGGGGCCGCATCTATTAGGATTAACACCGGTTCTCAGAGATGGCTGGGTGACAGGCTTTGTGTCAGAAGTCAAGCCAGATCCCAGAGCTCCAAAGCTACTATTCCTTCTACTACATTTCACGTTTTGCCAGTGTTCTTCTGCATACCCAAGAGGAGTTTTGATCCAAAAGGCCATATGTAAGGTAATTTTAGCATTAGGAAAAATTCTGAATATTGATTAAATGGTTAGCTTCATTAAAAACATTACTAGCATTTTACTCTCAAAGGATTAGTGTACTTATTTTTAGCAATGCTTTTATCTTGTAGCCGCCACAATAATGGAATAATTTAT
This sequence comes from Balaenoptera ricei, assembly GCF_028023285.1. NCBI lineage: Eukaryota > Metazoa > Chordata > Mammalia > Artiodactyla > Balaenopteridae > Balaenoptera > Balaenoptera ricei. Next base: position 190,195,429 of record NC_082639.1, on the reverse strand, counting down.
ATTTGAGCAGTTTCAGTAAGTACCCTGTGTGCGCGAGAGCTTACACTCGGTTAGTGATATTTTCTGTCCTGCCCTGTTTTTAAATATGTGTGTTTAAAAATTTAAATGTTATCAAAAGCCTACCTGAAAATACCGTTTAAGAAACTCTTTCTAAGAGTAAACATGTGTGTTGCTAGTCCTGACTATTCACATATTTATGTATTCTGAAATATTAGCCAATGACCTATTTTTTTAATCCTGAAAAATTTCTCAGTCACCTGTGCATTTACTCTGAGACATTAACCAATCAGCTAACAGGTTTTATTGTAATAATAGTATTGTGCTAGACAGTGCTTCTTATTGTACCATTAGGGTTCTAACCAGTTCTTTCCTTCCTGTTCTTGAGTAAGAATTTATTCTTAGAGAGTTTTGGCTGCTATTATATTTAGAATGCTACAGCATGATGCAAATACCCATATTTTAATCAAGAAATATGGACATTGACATTAAAGATGCTTCCTCCTCACGTAGTTGTGACTCATTTTTCCTCCCCAAACCTTTTTTTTTTTTGCATATTTCTCCTAGACCCGCACCTGACTCAAATAAACCCTCAGCCTCTTGAGCCAAGAATTTCTTTCTTTCTCTTCCCCATCCGTGTCCTCTGGAAAATGAAATTGAATTGAATGCATTGTGCATCTGCGGATGGTCCCTGTGGTTGCTATTCTGGCCAAGAGGTAGGAAAAATAATCTAGAACTGGACACAGCCCCTGCTCTCGGAAGACCAGACTCCTGAACAAGCCTCCAGGTTACATGATCTGAGGAAAAGCCTGCCATTAGGCTGAAGGTCTAAACAATGATACTTAATAAAGTCCACCAATTTCTTCTTTTTTAAGAAAAAAAAAATGAGCATTTTTTCAAGTGTCCAAATGGAATTTTTTAACCTTTTATTCTGTTCCATCAAAGATGAGTTCTGTCATCTCTTCTCAGGTATTTTCCTTTTGGAGTCTTCGTTCCTCAGCATTTGTGCTAATCCTTGATGGTAGGAGAATTCGCAGATGTGAGTGTGTGTGGGGTGCTGGGGGTGTATTCATTCAGTGCATATTTACTAGAGTAAGGCTCTATTAAAGTACAGAAATGAGCAGCCTCTGTTTAAGTAAGTAGAGTCTCCCAGGGCACTCAAGATGGGTGCGCATATTTGTTGGGAATAGTCTCATTGGTTAGATGGTGCCTAGGGCTCTGTCCCATGAAAATCTTTCATGTTCCTACACATATGTTAAGGGGAACAGGTGACTCTTCCTGTCTTAGAAGATGCTAGAATGGATGTGTGTAGATTCCCTGTAAGTAGGATAGAATAATTTATCCTGTCAGAGTCACTGAGGCTCAAACCCACTCCTTTGTAAACTGGATTGTCTGAAAGTCAGGCATGCTTCAACCCTGCTTGCATATTTTAGTTGTTTTCAAAAGATCGTGTAAGAGGAGAAACCACAGTGTATTATCCTCTGTGTCTTCTGTTTCTTGTTCTGTTCTGTTTTCAATGCTTATACTAAACATGATGGGAGAGTACAATGAAATGGTTTTTTAGTCGTTTTGTTAAGTTCCAGGGTCCAACATTTTCTAATCCCATTAACAAAAAAGTACGTTGCCACTTAAAACCACAAATGTCTCAAATATTTTAGTTTATGAAACCAATAATTCACATTAGAAATATTTTCTCATAGAGCTTTAAGGCCATAACCAAACAATCCCTCTTGCAATTACACATAGAAATTTACTCATATAATATAAAAAATAAAGAAGTTCTCTTTGTATAATATAGTGACAATAAATTTCACCATTTGATAGTGTTAACTTGGTAAGAGTTATTTATTTAAAAAAGATATTGCTGGATTATGTTAATTAAATTGATTAACATTAAAAGTGTATGTTATGCTGAAAGAAAAATCAGTGTTGAATGATTCTGCTTAATAAACATTGTTAAAGCAAGAATTTTTATTACATGAAATTATAATTTAAACTCGTGAACCAAATTTGGCTTAATGACGCTTGCTGCCACTGAATTTACAAGAGAAAGTGTAAAGCATACAAAAAAGAAAAAAAAATCTGTGGTTTTCCTCCTCAATAAATCCATTTTTCCCAGATATATAAAAGACTGTTGACTCTATTCCCATCCTGTGAAATGTGGATGTCAGTGAAGTTACAGGATCTGCTAAATGAAAGGGCACACACCCTGTTTACAGGATGCAATAGATACTTATTTAGTATCTATTGTATCTTATTTAGTATCCAGATACTAAATAAGATACAACTTACTTAGTAACTATTCTGCTGAAGAAACGGCAGAAACAGGCAAGAGTTGATTCGTGTCCTCTTCTCTCTGTACAATTTGACTTGCCTATTTATACCACTTCAATACAAGTGAGCTGAAAACTTTAGGGATATTTTATCCCATACAGAATAGAAGAAGTAGAATTGAACAGCATCAGTTCCTAAAAGTTGCCTGCGCATTGTTCTAGGTTTCTTTCATGGAGAATTTGTGTACCATGGTTTTGAAGTTTCAATAAAGTTTTCATCTGGAAGCCAGTAAAATTCAACAAACTTCATGATACATACTTAGATTTTCTAAGCAACTGATAAGTAAATCCACAGTGTTTTTAAAAGTTAGGAATTCTCTTAAGCAACATCATTCAGAGTTTTCGTTTAAGGAGTAACGTTCACTTTAAAGTGTAACTTACACTTTAAAATTACTTTTATTCTTACATATCCGCAGACGTTGTAAAGCAGAACTAAATCAGCTTGCAAATATATTATGGATGAAATATACTCGACCTGTTAAACCACCAAGACAAACTATATGCTTTTACTTTCTAAAATTAAAATTTATAAACATAATTTCCCCTCCAGCAAAGCAAATTTGGTTTCCTTTGAAGGAGGAAAACATATAAGTGGTAGGACAGGAAAGAAAGAAGAATACTAATTAGATGGCAGTGATAGTTCACCCTTTTAGTGTAAGGCAATAAATAAAAAGAGGTTGACCTTTATATCTTAGGCAATTTCTGTGTTGTTTTTTTTTAATAGAGGAATCAGCATTCCTAATATTGATAGACCATATACCTGTCCAGGTCTGACCTATATTTATACTACAAAGACAATTTTAATTGTTACTTCAATAGAGGTCCCACCACAACCATCGTTTATTCATGCTCGAGTACATGTTTAAAAACTGCCCTCCAATCTTAATAGTTTCTGCTGCTAGCTCATTATTAGCAAAATAATAGGTTTTCCAGCAATGGGTTCAGTGTGTGTCACAAGTTGCAGTGTTTAGAAAGATGACAATGACAGGAAATATATTGAGACGTGCTAACTAAAGCACACAAAAATGCAAGACAGACAGATCTCCAGAAACCTGGTTGAAGTTTGAAGCATATCCTTTTGAGAAGTGTTTTGAGAAGTGTGGAATAGTCTTAGAGTTTTGTTTGATCATAGCAGTGAAGCTTAAGGGGGAACAGGAAAGGTCATGTTGAAACTGCTAAATTCTCTGTCAAAAAATTTTCCAAGCTTGTACTGGAAACTCAACTAGGTACCAGATAGACTACAGCGATTACTAAAGCTGTAGGAAGCAGGAGTCACCAAGTAATCAATAAATAATTTTGCCAGCTTCCATTCATATCCATATATTTTATCTCTCTGAAATACCTTTTAGAGAAAATTCACAAAGGACTGAATATATACATAAACACATACATAAATAAAAATAAAGGAGGGAAAGGCAGAAGTCAGGAAATAGATGTTCAGCTTTTTCTGGGCATGTTCCTAAAAAGCAAATAGAAACTAGAAAACAGTGTGACAGAACAACCATCAAGTGGACATTTATATGATGAGCAAACAGATGAGTGAAATTCACATACACACACAAACCACTTGAACCAAAAGATGTTACTATTAGAAAATGTACACAGGTCTAACGTGTAAGTTTGCTTTATATGTTTTAGCTCTTCATTCGAAATATTGGTCTGAGCTCAATATAACACTGAGATTCAGTCTTAAAAAAAATTTTTTTTTGCTTCCAGATCTCATTTTTAAGAAATTTTAGTTAGTAGTTTCCACAAAAGCAAGAGGATTTACTGACTCTGTCACAATTGTGAGTTCACTGTTCTCTTAATAAATTCACCAGATTGTCTCCATCAGGTTCATGTAAAGACATTGTGCTCTGATGGAGTCAAAGAAAGGAAGGGAAATGCTACTCTTACCAGACTTTGCTAATTCTGTTCAACTGAACCTACCTGAGGAATAAGAGTAACCACATCTCAGGTGGCTCTGGGATCGTCACTGAACAGTGTAACTCAGGTCATCTACAGGATCTTTATGACGAACCATTTCCAAGAACAACTTTAAATATCATGACATGAGTGTACAATAACGAGTCTGCCTGTGAAGATCATTATTTTTTTAATGCATTATCATTGTTTCCATAGGGTTAAACTTTATGGTTAATAGTCGAAAGTTTATAATTTATACTTGAAAGTATTCCAAGAAGATCCTCACCTAAAAAATTTTGGAAAAAATATCTTCTATTTTCCACGGCGTCAATTTGCAAATGGCATAATTCTAGTACCAAACCTGCTGGGCTTTCCTTTTCTTTCCATAAGGCTTAACAAGGAGAACAGCAATGTTGCTGTTGTCGTTGTTTGTAATTTGGAATTCATTAACTTACGTTTTTCTTACAAAAAAATATTCTGAATAGCTGGTATACTCCTAATATTCAATATATAGTCCATCCTATATTGAACAAAAGTCCAAATAAGTAAGTACACTTTAAGTCTCTACATACTTTCTTGCGCCTTTATAAACTCACTGACATCTTGCAGCTCAGAAAATGTCTTCTTTTTTTGCTTGCAATTAACAAAGCTTCACTGCAACTCAATTGTTTCTTGAAATTTAAGATATTCATTGGGTGGGTTCCAAATTCCACAACGAATAGCAGATTCTGGAGATAAAGTGTTTCCTATTTACTTTTCTTCTTCCATGTGTATATAAAACATGAAACAATTTATATTTACTTTTAATTGGACCTCAGTATAACACCTCTGCCTTAAATTTACATCTACTGCAGATATAGTTAAGAAAACAATACATTTGGCTTTCAGTTTTGAGATAAGTTATGTGGATGCAAAATCCTCTGAATCTGGTACCCAGGACACTGCATTTTTCTAGTGTTAGGATGTGACTTACTGGGAGCTTACCAGGAAGACACATAACTCTGTCTGTGTGAAACAGTGTAGGTTTCTTTTTATTACACTAGAATAGTCAAAATACATCCTTTAGTTTGCAATATGTACATCATAAAACACACACATTTCCTCACTTCTGCCATCATTCCTTATTCTCCTATTCATCCCACAAAACCAGAAATAAACATTCGATGAAGCTTCATTTTACATTTAACAGTTCTCAGAAAGTCAACTTTAAAATGTAATAAAAAATGTTTCACTTAAAGGATCAAGCCACTCATACCTCAAAATTAACTGCACATTAAGTGCTAACTCTGTGCAAAAATCCCCAAATTCAAATCAAGCTCAGTCTTCTAAGAAGCAGGGAAACCACACATCACATCAGTTTGCTGCTTTCAAGGTCAGTACTGAGCACAGACAGTCCCCACTCTCTGATACAACTGGAAGATAAAGACACATTACTTCCCCGGGGAGCTGGTCTGGAGCTGTAATCACAACTGGGCCAGGGTGCCCAGTGATCCTTTATGTGTCTAATTAATACCTGCTGCACTTAGTTTGCCTGAGACCTCACGAATATACACTACCCCCCCGCCCCGATAAAGCAACTTTACATATACCAAGATTATCCCATTAAGTGTTCTCATTTCCAGAAGTGTAGCAAGAATGGGTTTTAAAATCTCATAATAATGTTTTAAAAAAGGAAAGCTTGTCTTCCTTCATGTTTACTTGATTGTCCGGAAAATCTATCTTCCAGGAAAGAATGATTTTCTGCCTAAATCTTAAGAGTATGAATAGCTTGAGATCATTTCCAAATACTAACCGTGGGAGAAACGATTGCACTCTACGAGCATGTGTTTGAATGATCAGAAGTCACCTTGCAATGTAAAGTGAATGATCATTTACTCTGGACTTTATGTGACTGTGAATAAATCTATCACAACCGACCTGCCCTCTGGTATAACCATACAGGGCTGCTGCGTTGTTTCATTTCCCAGGTTTCTGTGTATATGTTACTGTTTCAGTTTCACGTGTCAGCAAATGTCTGTTTACCCAGCTTCCTGTTATTAATTATGGGAAACAGGTTTTCTTGAAGTACATTAGAGACTCTTTTAACTCTTCTCCAGACAAGGCAAGATATCGGTGATTCCTTTAATGTTTGTACAAAGCCGGAAACTGAGTTAAAATACATTGTTGCCTCACATAGTTTTACAACTTCTTATCTCCCACAAAGGGGAAAAAAAAGACAGAAATAATAAAAAACAAATCACAGCAGCTTCTATTCCCATCGCTAGACACTGAGATAACAGAATTGGATACTTTCTTCACCGGCCATAACAAATTACTTTACAGATAACAGCATAAATTCTGAACTCTAATCACCTACAAAAATGTTTCGAAGATCAACTCAAATAGTAAAATGCTAAAAGACAAGAAGATATGTACTAGGGTAAAAGTATCTATAAAGAGACAAAAATACTGACCCGATTATTGGTGTGTTACCAAGCTTTTCCTATAGAAACATCTGGCCGGTCCATCTGATTCTCTGTCTTTGAAATAGGAGCAAGTATAGTTGCATGCCGTCAAATCCTAAAGGAGCCAAAACATCTGGAAGTCTTAGAAGAAAAGCAAAATAGTTATGGGGGAAAATCCAGATTAAAAAACTGCAGATGTTTAATTGGCCTGTCAGTTACGTTACGAGGAAATAAGGACAGAAATAACCAGAAGCCACTGGTGGAAAATTAAAATAGTTTCATGAGCCAATGCCAAGCTAAAAGCAATGAAATCGGTAACAGAATATGGACTGGGGCTTTCTCAACTGAGATCTGAAAATGTTACCATGTGCAATTTTGTAAATTAGCCATTTCCAAAAAATCTTTTTCATTAAGGCACAATAAAAGTTCTTCAGACTCCCCTCTCTCTCTCTTTGGTCATTAATTCAGGCAGTTATGCAGAGTTTGGCTTTCATCAGTGACAAGCTCTCCCCTCAACCCTCTTCGCCCCCTTTCTGAGACCCCCCTAATACTGCTGAGTGGCCAGAAATTACAGATGCAAGAAAAGCTGACAAATGACTGCCAGGCCCCTCCCCCAGAGCCTCGACAGTCAAAGCCCCTGCCAGAACATGCCTGAAAGCAGCACGCTCAGAGACAAAGACACAAAGATTCCATTTTCTCAGTGAAAATAGACTTCATGTGTAAAACACCAGTGAGAAAGATGGAAAGCTGACACATATGAGCAATTTTCGAGAGGCAGGGCTGGATCTTTCAAGAAGATTGAAATTGCATTTGATTGCATCAAAAACCTCACAAACGTTGTTTAACCTAAAAGTCTTTTCAGTCTGTAAAAAGACATTCGGTGGCAAGATATTTTATGCTTCCTTTAAGCACATGGTTAAAAAGGATAAAGAATCTTGAGCCCAGTAGAGAGACGTTGATTACATCCTACTGCCGCATCAAGAATTAACACTGGTTCACATCACAGGGTCTACAAAAATAAAGGGGAAAGTTTAAAAAAAAAAACCCCAAAACTCTATTAAATCAAAGAGTTCGTAGAGATATTAAATCCTTATGTTTTCTATAAAAAGAATCCCCTCCCAGCAGCCCCAGGGTACATTACTGGCGAGGCAGCGAGCTGTTTATTAGAGATTCAAACCATGGCATCTGAGCCTTGCCAAGCAAGCAAGTTTCAGCCTGTGAGCCCAGGGTCTCTGGCTTCCACAGTCTCTCTGGCATCTTGCAGTGAGAGCTGTCTGATTGGCCTCCATACCGTGCCGGGGCAGCATGTAGGTGCAAAGGCTGGGACTGGGAAACAAAGAAAGATCATCATTGACTATGGAAGGTCATGCTTTTCTTCCTCTCTAAATTCAGGATGACTCTTGCAGATGAAAAGAGAAACGTGTGAAAAAAAACTCCCGAAATGAATTAGGGAATTAATTTATAACATATCTTCAAGTGATGCTCTAAATATATTGTAGATACAGAGAGAGAGAGCAAGAGAGAGGGAGAGGGAGAGAGAAAGTTTGCAGCTTTATTATTTTTTTTCATTTATTTATTTTTTCATAGATAGTGGTTGGTTCTTTTATTAATTTTTAAATTTTATTTATTTATTTATTTTTGGCGGCTTCGGGTCTTAGTTGCAGCACACAGGATCTTCGTTCCCGCATGTGGGATTTTTGGTTGTGGCATGAGGTCTCCTGAGCGCATGGGCTCTGTAGTTTGCAGCACGTGGGCTCAGTAGTTGAGGCACGAGGGTTTATTTGCCCCGTGGCATGTGGAATCTTAGTTCCCCAACCAGGGATTGAACCAGAATCCCTTGCGTTGGAAGGCGGATTCTTAACCACAGGACCACCAGGGAAGTCCCCAAAGTTTGCAGTTTTAATTTATCATAATCTTTTAAAGCAAGGGAGGAAGATTTCTCCCACCTGCCTTCTTAGCTTGTCAACTTTTGTTTGTCTTTGTATTTCTTTTGTTTCATACACCATGCAGAGGCACATTCGGTTGTATATGAAAAGTGACCATGGGGCCACTTTTAAACAGGAGAACCCTATAAGAAGATTTAAATGGACCATTTGATAGAATTTTGTCTTACTCAAATATCCTGAGCTTTGATGACTCCACTGAAACCTTTAGTAAATATTTCTCTCCCAAATTGAGTCTGCTTGCATCCCCAGCCCAATCCATTCAACAGTTCTCTGTTCTTCATAAATGGGTTCAATCCTTATGGAATACTTGGGATGGGCTTAAAATACGCTGGAAAGTGTCAGACCATTAACAGGTTAAAATGTAATTAATAGTAGCTGTCAGGGGCTACAGACCAAGACATTGCCCTGGGGAAGCCTTAATTTAAAAACTTTACAAAAATTATTTTTTAAAAAATTCAGAACATCTTTTGTCCTCTACTGTTCCCTTCCAAGCTCCTGCTATTCTTACATTTCTTTAGTTAATAGGAATAGCAGAGAGAAAAACAACTACTTCGCAATCTAATAAAGGATGGCTGAGTGGAAAATGAGAAGAGTAAATAAATTCTATGACCATTAAAATGTTTCACATACACTCTTTATTCCCATCACAGTATTCAGGTCAAAATACTTTCTAGCTATCCTTTCCAATCTAATCAAAATACAGTTAATTTATAACATGAGTTCATAACATTGAGATTTTATTGGTGGCATTAACAATAATCTAAGTGTCCCCAGCACCCATTTATTTGCCATGAAAAGGGAGTATGGTGGATGGAGTGCTTGTTTGGGAGTATAACTTAAAAAAAAATTTTTTTTTAATTGAAGTATAGTTGCTTTACAATGTTGTGTTAATTTCTGCTGTACAGCAAAGTGATTCAATTATATATATGCATACATTCTTTTTTATATATTCTTTTCCATTATGGTTTATCACAAGATATTGAATATAGTTCCTTTTGCTATACAGTAAGACCTTGTTGTTTATCCATTCTATACATAAAAGCTTACATCTGCTAATCCCAAACTCCCACTCCATCCCTCCCCCAACCCCCCTCCCCCTTGGCAACCACAAGTCTGTTCTCTATGTCTGTGAGTCTCTTTCTATTTCATAGATAGGTTCATTTGTGCCATATTTTAGATTCCAAATATAAATGATACCATATTGTATTTGTCTTTCTCTTTCTGACTTACTTCAGTTTGTATGATAATCTCTAGGTCAATGCATGTTGCTGCAAATGGCATTATTTCATTCTTTTTATGGCTGAGTAATATTCCATTGTATATAAGTACCACATGTTTTTTATCCATTCTTCTGTTGATGGACATTTAGGTTGCTTCCATGTCCTGGCTATTGTAAATAGTACTGCAATGAACATTGGGGTGCATGTATCTTTTTGAATTAGAGTTTTCTTCAGATATATGCCCAGGAGTGGGATTGCTGCATCATACAGTAGCTCTATTTTTAGTTTTTTTAAGGAATCTCCATAGTGTTTTCCATAGTGGCTGCACCAACTTACATTCCCACCAACAATGTAGGAGGGTTCCCTTTTCTCCACACCCCTGGGAGCATAACCTTTTATGCATATTCAATCACTCTGTAACTTTAGTGACTCTCTGAGCCTCAGTTTCCCTATCTATCATAGGAGGAATTTTGCCAGTCATAGAAAGTTGTTTGGGGATGAACCTGCGAAGGCAGCGTGGACTCCAAAATGCTGACATATGTGAGTGCATGGGGGGAGGGGGTGTGTTCAACTTCCATTGTGTTTGAAAACTTTAAATTTCACATGAAGAACAATTCGGTGTCATAAATAGAGATAGGAAGTCCCTGGTGAATTCAGTAAAATAAATTCGTCAAAAGCTAGGCAATCACCACACCGCAGACCAGTTGATGGGTGTATGCATGGCCTTTTCAGAATGTTCCAATCTTCTGTAATGTTAAAACTGACAGAGTGATTTTAAATATCTTAAAGCATATCTGACGTATTTCTTTATATGAACTCTTTCTCCCCTTGTTAGGCGTTTTCCTGCTAAGCGGGTATTCACAGAGTGATGCCCAAAACCCCAGCCAGAAAACAGGAGCTGTGCTAAGCCCCTCCCTCCCTGCCACACCCACGGCCTCTGCCTGGGAAGGTTTGGGAATAGCAGAGGGCACGTGGGAGGCTGTTCAACATTCTTCTCCCTTGTAGTTTCAGCCAAGGGGTATTCACACGCCTTCAGTTGTGCCCCGGAGCACTCTCGAGTGCCTCACCACTGGTGCCAAGGAGCACAGAGGAAAAGTACGGGAATGAAACATCTTGTTATGTGGACAGAAAATACTGATAGTCCTTCTACAATAAAAGTAACAGACATACATTCCTAAGGGGAGAATACATTGTCTAACTGAAGAAATAAGTTGTCTAACAAACTCATAAGTTCTAGACACTGTCTCTTACGGTATTTTTTTAAATGTAATACCAGGATTCTCTGATTCTACAGTAAAAAGGGGGGGAAAAAAACCCCCACATCAGCTTGTCTTCATTTAGTTTAATTGAAAGGCAGAAAACCACATGGCTTAATCACATTCAATATTTCTATTTTTGAAGATTCAACCATTATCATAGACTAGAAGAATGATATAAATATAGCACAGTATTATTTAGATAGATAAGTTAGTCTCTTTAGAGAAATTAGATAAAAAATAAAGCAAATATATTTAACGGGCTTGGGAATAAAATCTAGACTTATTTATGAATTGTACTAATAGTATTTAATATTTTAAAACCTTTTTACACATGGGAAATACCTCCAAAGGAAAAGTAATCCTTATAATTAATTAGCATAGCAGAGGTAGGCAAAAGTATTTGTTTTACCTTTTCAGGGGTCTTTGGTTGTTATTTTCTGGAGAGGTGGGCAAACAATGTTTTCTGGGCTAAATTAGTAGTCCTGGAAAAAGGAAAATTTAGGATACGAAAAGTTGACAGATCTCTATGGATTGCTGGATTGGAAAACATTTCCATTAGAGGATAAAAATCAATTTTAGCTAATTTGCTTAACATGACCTGAGTTTTACATAACATCTTTGTTTTGTACAGGGATCGTGGCAAAATTACCAATAAGTCCATAAAGGAAACTGAAGGCAGTTTGATCTACACCTTCAATAACAGTCCCACAAAAGTTGAAGAAATATGTTATGTCTCCAAAGACACATACTCCAAAGAGCATAGTTATACCCTAAAATTAGGACGTGATTCAGGTACGTCATTTCTTTTAGTTCAGTTGAAATGCTTTGTTCTTTGTACTGCAGATAATTCTTCTTTGTTTTCCCCTAGTCCCTCTCTCTCTTCCTTTCCTTCTTCTCATTAACATATGTCTTTTATAATTGATGTTGCTTACCGTCCTTTCATCAAACCTATGCCACATCACTGAGGCGAGCCATCCGGCAGAGCACCTAAATACACATTAGAGGAGGCTGGGAGCCATGAGAGGCTTTGACCATCTCATCAGGGCAATTATAATAAGCATCTTGGTCTCACTGAAGGCATTGCATTCAAATAATAGCTTTCATCGTTACTCTTTTTAAATATGAAAGTAAACTTTGAAGCCCTTTGAAGGACCCAAGCAAACAACACACATGTGAAAGTAGATCAGTGAGCCTTTGAAAAGATATCCCTACGTAAAATCTGTGAAGAATCTTAGGCTTTAAAGAAAGACCTCCAGGTAAATGATGGCTTTTAATAAGACACATGACAATCTCAATTATGAGAATCCGTTCTGTGTGTTCTCTGTGCCATTTTATATTCCCAGCAGGATTTTTTTTTTTTTTCTCATCAAGAGTTTCCAGGGGTGTCTACTGTTATCTATGTGTAAAGCATATTTAGGTGGTCCCCCAAAGCTGTGCTAATTAAAAAAAAAAGAAAAGAAAAAGAAAAAAAAAAGAAAGAAAAAGAAACAACAACGTTGTCAAGTTGTCAGACAGACTGGAACTAGAGGATTATAGGTAAGAGGGATAAAATGAAGGGTTGAAAGCTATAATTTCTATTTCTGTGGTGGCAACCGAATCAGCTGTTGGATCAGGCAGTTTAAAGATACAGTCACTTAAGCACAGAGTCTGGGAAGAGGGAACTTTACAGTATACCCGTGACTCAGCGGTGTAGACTCACGACACGGTCGGGATTACTTGCTGGGTCCTTTTCCTGCTTGTCTCTGTTTCCTTTCCCCATACCATTTGACTCCATCCCTGTATTTGACAATTCCACATATTACTTTCCTTCCTACCATTTTTTCACCTTTTTTACTTTTTTTTTTAAACACTACTTGCTTGGCCTCTGACCGCTGCTCCATGCTGGGACCTCCCAGGCAACAAAGAACATGTTTTAAAAAGAGACACTGCATCTCAGGAGCGTCCTTACTTGACCTTGTTCATTTTTGGACATGCTGTGGCTGTAGATTTTCAGAAAAAGTCCCTCCCCTGGAATGGTTTTAAAGAACACGTATGCACATATGGATGTCAGGCTATCAAACTTGTAGATGGAGCGATTTGAAGAATAAATTGTAATAGTAACAAGATCGCTCATAAAATGATGAGCTATAGGTGCCTGTCTGGTTACATAATAGTCGCTGTGATCCTGGGTGTTTCAATTCATAATTTGGCCTTCTCTTTATATCCTAATATCTGTTATTGGAATTAACCATGTCATAGGGCTGGAAGAAATCATAGAAATTTTGAAATCATAGAAATTTTGTAATGCAGCTCTCAAATTGAAACAAAGAAAATGAAGCCCAGAAAATAAGCTAAGTCGTTCTGCTTGTCTATAAGTGCCATTGGTTTAATTGTAGTTTTGCCTATTTTTAGGTAAAGAATATATTTTCCCAATAACTGGTTAGAAATGTTTGAGAAGAGATATCATCATGAAAATATATATGCAGTAAAATATAACTATTATTCAATAAGCTATAATATATATTGAAGTAACCTGGGGATATTATTCATATAGCAAAACATCCTTTAATCTTTGTATAAAGTATGTAAACCATATACAAATTATGCACATGAATGAATATTATTTTTGTATATAAGTACAACCCCCTTTTTGACTTTTTTTGTATTACAATTATATATTACTCATAGTTCTATAGTTATAATCAGAACAAAAAGGATCACCCAGAAGACAAGAAGGTAAGTTGTCCTAAGCATATTGGAAATTCAGAAGTTCTTTTCCATCACTAACATTGTGCTCTTAAAAACATGAAGAAGAAAAATCCCTATCTTCCACTTCTGAGTATTCTCAAAAGAATGGGCAGAAGTGGGAGAGTGGAAGAAATCTACTGCAGATAAACAGCTAGATCCTATTATTAAAGGCAGTCAGTGGTATTCTAGAGAAAATAAAATTTGCTCTTGAAGACATAGTAGACTTAATGTTAAAAAAAAAAAAACAAGATATTATACATACCCTAAAATATGTTTATGAAACAAAGCTTTTAAATTTTTAATTATACCCCTAAACTGGCTTTCTAGTTTTTCGAGGATATCAAACAACTCAAAAAAGAAATATTTACTCAGATTAATGTTTGAAACGTCATATGGAAATGTGTATAGTGATGTTACTAGAAATTAGTATCTTTATAAATTAAACATGTAGAAGGTCTTGTCTCCAAAAAGCCTGACCCACTGCCTTAAGGTTAAAAATGCAAATCTCACATAGATCTTAGAAGTTGTTTAACTTTTTAGTTTGAAGTACATTTTGATGAAAATATTTAAAAGATGGCCACCTCCTCAGGTAAAGGTGGGCATTTTAATGAAATAGTAAAAATCAGGAGATTATCAGTTTCCAGAATTAAACACTGGCTCCTTATTCGGGGCATATTTCAGTCCCCAAATATCGAGGACACATCTAGGAGAAATTAAATTTTTTTAAAAAAGAATTAAACAGGAATTTTGTGATCGTCTTCATGTTAAATTTTGACATGTGTTTCAGGGACTCCAAATTCAGTTAAACAGCATCAAGATCTGAATTGTCCCTATTATTGTCATCATTTACATAATAGTATGGAAAACACAGAGCAGTGTAATATCATGAATGCGAATTTAGGGGAAAATGTTATTCCCTGAGCCAAAAAGTGAGAGGAATCAGCACACATGAGGATTTGCATGGTTATTTTTCCTGGTACTTCTGTAGACCATTCTGTAACAATGGAGTCTGGTATTTCTTGTCTTAATGCTACGTGAAGAGATCCATGGTTAACATTAGAGTTTGCAGGTGGGTGGTACGTATGCTCTTAATAAAAATATCTGTGATCAAACGTTGCAGAGTTAATTAGGCTTCGTGTCAAATTGCCTCTCCTAGAATCTTCAGGAGCAGGGGGGTGCAGCTGTGTGTCACCTGCCTGCTTTCTACAGACAGTGCCCAAAGGATGTAACTTCATGAAAATTCAAATCAGGTTGCACAGAAATACAGTATTCCCAGTCGGCTCTTTATATTTCCAGATAAATTACATACACACAACAACATTTGTCCTTTGTTACATTTCATGTTGCACAATTCTACTAAATTTTGAATGGCTTCTTTAGCCAGAGAAGCCCAAAAATATCCTTTGGCTAAGAAAGGAAAAAGTAATCACATGCCCTTCAGAAAACATTTTCAGAGCTGTTGTAGAAGTTGTTGAAAGGACCACTGAAAGATGTTTACTAATGGAAAATATGTTTTGTTTAGAAACTGGGCTATGCTTTAGCATCTTATCAACCTGATCGATAGGGTTCAATCATAATAGAAATTGAGAAAAAGATGCAATGTAAAAAAGACTCTTGTTAGGAGCCATAAACGTACAGATAGTGAAATAAATGCTTGTTTTTTCATGATGAAGTCTTATTTCAAGTAAACAACATTTTTCAGAAAAAGAAATTGACTAACAGCTGAACATTCCCACAAGGCAATGTGCCATGGAACTCAAAATGCCAGTGCAAAAATGTGAGCTCCTAAAAGACGGTTCAATACTGGTCTGTAATAATTAGCCGTATCTTCTGCACTAAGAAGGAAAGCTCTCTTCAGGGCTTGAGGATTGGTGTGGAAGTGGGGATTTTGAGTATAAGAAAGGGAATTTAATTCATGTTCTAGGGTTATGCAGCTATGATGGAAGGCTTTGGCTTCCCAAGTGGGTAACATGGAAATTATAGTAACTATGACTAACTTAATTTGATGAAATAGGACTTTATTTTTCTCTAGGCCAAGGTTTCTCAACAGAAGCATTATTCATATTTTGGACCAGATAATTATGGGTGTGGGAGATTTCCTAGGCATTGCAGGATTTTTATCAGCCTCCTTGGCCTTTACTCACCAGATGTGGGCAGCACCCCTCCCCCACCATATGGATATCTCCAGACATTGCCCCTGGTGGAGAACCACTTGTCTAAACATTTTTCATTTCTTCCCTTATCTCACTGCAAAATGAGTTACGTTGGTTCTTCACATTACCATCAGTAGAAACTCTGCGTAGAGAACTCGTATGTATCAAGTGAAGAACAGTTCTGTAATGCAAATATTTTCTGCAGGATACAAAAAATAGGACTGTAGGAGCTCAGTGTGATAATGCTTTACTTCTCCATGTGTGTGTTTTTTACGACAGAGAAAGCTTTCCCTGGTAATAAATAATATAAGATGCAAACAAGGGGAGAAGTGGATATGAGAAATTATCATTGCCAGTGAATTTTGAAAAGTATAAAACACTTTTAGAGCAACTATGTTGAAATTAAAAAGAAATTACCATTTCTTTTACCTACATACTCTGCAACTATTGCTTGCTATTTAATTACTGAAGAAACATTTTTATTACCACAGATTTTCTAGGTCAAAGTTTCACAAAATTTTCATTGTATCAGATTACTTGAAAGGCTTGTTGAAATATAAATTACTGGGCTTCCTGCCCAGTTTCTGATTAGTAAGCAAGGCCAGAGAACCTACATTTCTAACAAGTTCTCAGGTGATCCAGAACCTGAGATGTCCACTGCCCTAGAGACAAGTTCAACTTCAGATGTAGCTTCTTAGCCCGACTTGATAACTTTTTTCTTTATTGAAAATGGCAGAGGCTATAAATACAAAGACATAAAAGAGTTGTATAAATTTGGGTTTACTCATTTGCAATAGACCAAATCAGCTTTGTCACTGGAAAGAATGACTTATGAGAGAGAATGTTTTTAATACAAGAGTCTTCACATACCATTGAAAGACAGGAAACCTTAAAAGAAAAACAAAACTGACGAACTACTCCCAAACAGGGATTTAAAGGAGATAAAAACTTTTAAAAAAATGCCTACTACAAAGTAAAAGTTTATTTTCCTACACCAGCAAACACTTAGCTATCCATATTTTGTTTATATTTTCCTTATTCATTCTTTTCCCACCTGCCAGAAAAAAATTTTATCATTCTCCACCCTCAGCGTCCCCCCCTCAACGTATGCAACAGCTCTTGTCCTTATATATCTCGTAGCTACAATGCACTGCACTTGGCAAGATCCTATGATATTTAGGATGTCATTAAGCTCTGGGACGTGTAATATATTGAATAAATTATTGAGGATTCAAAAAAATGTTTTCAAGGGTATGCAGGGCTGTCACCTATGGCCATAGAAACTGTGCACAGTACATCTCCAGGAGATGCCGTTGACAGAGGTGATGATGTAAATGGAACTCCTGGAATTGTGCCATCAGGTGTGCCTTAGTCAGATATAATAGGACAGGTTCAACAAGACAGGCATAACCACGAAACTCTGCAGGGTGTGGGAGACCTGGCTTAAGAATTGCACATGTGATTTATTTCTAGTTAGTTGACAGCTCTTAGCTCGGTGTTATGCCAATCGTAATACGCAACTGCCTAGAAGACCCATGCATATCTTCGAGTCTGAGTAGGATAGAGTTTCTGATGTGAGGGAAAATGAGAAGTCCCTTATCTTCGTGGCTGGTAGAATGGATCCAGAATCAAGGACTTTTCAGACACCATCTTCAACCCTGCTATGTTTGTAGGTGAACCAAGGCACCAACTGTTCTGTTCATTTACAAACAACACTAAACACATGTGCTACATTCAGCATGTAGGTAATCGGGAGCCTTAGACAGAAAGCCAAGAAATTGTTACATTAAATTTTCTCAATTAATCTCCATAATTTGGGAACAAATATGGACTGGTTTTGCCAGTGGAATATGCCAAAATAAGGTAGTCTTTAAAATTCCCAGATAGAAATGTGACACCTTGATTCTAGCTTTGAAATAAAAGTTTATATTGGGATTGATGTATACACACCACTATATATAAAATAGATAACCAACAAGGACCTCCTGTATAGCACAGGGAACTCTACTCAATATTTTGTAATAACATATAAGGGAAAAGAATCTGAAATATATGTATATATATCACTTTGCTGTACAGCTGAAACTAACACAACGTTGTAAATCAACTACACGCCAATAATTTTTTTTTAATGTTTATAGTGCTTTTGATAACTTATGGTCTATTGATAACACAGCAGGGGAAATTGAGAAATAAGTTATTCTTGGTTGAATACCGGGAAATCATCATCCACTTTCCCCTACTCAGGCACTAATAACAAAAGACAGCCCTAAATAGAGTCGTTGATTAATTAATTTGCGTCCAAACATCTTATTTTTCTTAACGCAATGGGCAAGCCATAGTTCCAGAACACTTATAGTTAAACCTTGTTATTTCGTTCTTGGCCTTCTAAGACCTACTTTAGCTGATGAGGCCTGTAGCATTACAGATGCTTTATCACTCCGACACTACAGCTTTGAGAAGCCTCCCTCTCTTTGTTTGCCACACATTTGAATAATTTTGGCCTATCCTCTTCCACAGAAGCAAATGTACAAACCTCTACACTTCAACTTGGAGACCTCCCATTCATACTGTGTGTCTCCAAAGCGCTGACATTAATGCTGTAGCCATGGTTTTCAATGGGGATGGTAATCTGTGATAACAAAATTGTATCCCTTCCTTCCTGCAATTACCTCACTCTCCATACAGCCTTGACATCTGGAAACGCACTGCTACAGGAGCAGCTGGCATTCCTGTCCTACAGCAGGAAGTTAACTACGCATTCCAAAGAGCCCCGATTGTTTTGATATTTTCTGGCAGCTCAAGAAGCTTGGATCTTGGAGAACAGCTCTTCTGTACCAACCACATTTGGAACCATACACAAAAGCATAACTTGTCACAACCTGAACCACTTATAGGTATCGGATATTGTCTTTCTCTTAATGACCTATAGCTGCATATGGTGATCAAGTTCCAAATGTAACCATGTTAAATATAGAGTGCCTTGTCAGAGAATTGATAGAGATTCTGTTCATACAGTACTCTCCATGGTTTATTCGATGACCTCACTCTGCTATCATTTTCTCAGGTAATAATCTAAATTTTGGGAAGAAAATGGATTAATATAGGCTAGAAATCGATTCTTGCGGTACTATGATAATCATTGTGCCCTGGGTTTGCTCTTATAATGTTCAGTTAACAGAGATTTTCAGGTACTTATCAATTTGCTAGAAATCAGGAGAGCTCCAAAGAAGTGCAAAATCACTCAATGTTGGGCAAACCCAACTGTATTTTGGCTTCACTGAGCGTCTGAAATGATTTTGGTTTTGAGCTGATAAAATCTATATATTGTTTATTCATGGTGCTTTAATTTTTTTAAAAGAATCAAAGGGAATAATTACTGGATGGATTTACTGTGAATTTATCATTGAAATGGCTACAAATAATTATTACCTTCATTGTAAGAACATTAGTGCTTTTTACTCATCAAATTGAGAATGAAATGGATTTTAGTAACACCCTACAATTACCTTATTAATCAAAATTATTACCAGTGATCTCCTTGAAACCAGACTGGTTTGCTGCAGAACTCATTCAAGACTGCACTGATTCAGAGCAGAACTCTGCAAAAATACAATGACAGATGATTTGTATTTAGTTTACACATTTTATAATGTGTTTTCTCTTTCTTACATTTCCTCCAAAGCATAGCAATATTTACCACTGTATATTTGTGTTGGCTTTCATCTCCAACTTAATAAAATACTTCTCTTTGCTTAGCTATTTCTTGTGGAATTTTAAACTCATAGTGATGAAACCAATCCTCTCTCTCATAATTTAAGAGTTGATTCTGAATAATTACTTATGCCTTCTATTCTAGTGACTGTAATCTCTGATACCCCTCTGGTTAGAAATGCCTTTGCTCTGTGTTTAATATATTTCCCCTATGCTACTGATCCTATGTATGCTTAAGCATTTTTCTGTTTTATCCAACCGTCCCTATGATAACCAGAAGATAGTGTGCTTCCTCTTAGTATTTTAATACTCCAATGTACACTGAGTGTTTAAATAACCATAAAGCACAATATTTGTTTGCATAGTAATTGGCTTGTTTACCTTTATTGCTCTAGAAAACCTTGCTAGGCAATCTGCCTGGGGCCAATACTTGTAACCGTTAACAATTATGGATTCCAGAAAGATGCTGATATGAAATTTTTAAAAAATAACATTTCAAAATCAAATACATAATATTCAACATATTCTCTAGGATTGTTTATATGTTGCCGTCCACACCACTTGCCTTTCTTATTATGTTAACTAGAATTCACTTTTCATCAGCAGGCACTGAGTAATAGGACATTTTGTATCAATCTTGGGTTGTTCCTGGACATTCATAGACAGATGAAATATTTTCAGAATCAATAAAAGCATAATTATTTTTATATGATGGAGTTTTAACACAGCCTTTATGTTACGCAGAGGTTTGAGTAGAATGCCAGTGAGGTACTTTTTATTGTCAAGGAATCGATCTGCACAAAAGAGGGTCGGGCCGCCATTCAGCAGGTGGCGACTTCATCCTTTGGTCCAGGTCTGACGAGCTCTAGGGGCTTTGCAAGGAAGGTTGCCGGGGACACCGCGTGGGGTCCGGGTGAGGGGGTCACAATCGAGAGTCTTTCCTCATGAGGTGCTGCAGGTGGGTGACAGTAAACGCTAGGAAAGAGTTTTACACAGAAACCTCTCCCCTAGTTTCCACGTTGGGATGGGCAGCAAAAGAAAGAAGCCCCCATTTCTACTGAATACAAACCGCTCTCTCAAATATATAGAAGAACAGCATTAAGGAAGACCTCAGTCACAGGCTTGGGTTTTGATTTTGTTCGCTTGCTTGTTGATGGGTGTTTTGCAGAAATGCCCAATGCGTTTGAGTTGTTTTACCCTGAGCAGGATCCGTGCCAGAAATAGTGCCGATTAAGCTTTTCAACATTTTTCTTTCACTTTTTAAATAACTCTTAATTTTCCAAAGAATTCTTAATCAAAAAATTGACTTTAGAATTTAGTTACGCCATGATATAATGATATGTATCAAGGCAGAAAAAATTTAAAGAAGCACTGTTTATGCAGTAGATATTTTGCCTTTAAGCTTTTCAAACCTGATTTTGGTAGTTTATTATCAAGATTTTCCCACCTTGATGGCATAAATTTGACGGGATAAAAATGTTATTTTTGGCCATTAAACATACTGCTTTCAATTATCCCCAAAATTTCACCTGGAAGAGAAATTGGATCTACTTCTTAAGTATAATGAGAATAGAGAGAGATAGATACAAATTAGATTTATAACATTAGATTCAATCTTGGCAAAACTACTTCCAACTCAGTATCTATTTTTTAAAAGATTATTCCTCATATTTTAGTATAAAAGGATCAAAACATAAATGCTTAAGTCTTAAAGTTCACTAAATTCTAGAAACTATCACTGGCATGCTGTGGTCTCAAAACAATATATGATTTTGACATAAATGTAATCAGGTCCTGTACAATGAGCCATCAAGGCTAAGTGAAAATCATAGTGACTGATTCCTTTTGTCTGGTTTTCCAAAGAATAAGACATAATAAATCAATTATGAAAAATTTCCACACCAAATATTTCCCTTAAAATGTAATATAAAAATTTAAAACCAAAAAAATTTTAACATTTCACAAGATTTTCAATAATTTAGAAACTTGCTCAAGAGAGAATTCACTCTGCTTTGCAAAGGGTTGTAGTATATATTTTATTACAGACTATTAGCTGCTAACATTGCACACAAAGGTCAAATATGTGTGTTTATGTTCTGCTGAGTCTTATAAACAAAATGTGTCCTTATTCTTTAAGAAGAAAAATGTATTAAAGAAGAAAATTGCATTGTTCTTGATAGAAATGCTACTAAACTGCCCCTATGAAAACATTTGAGGTTAGAGTTTTGTCACTTTAAACCCAGATGCGTGTATTTTGGGTACATTTTTTGAGCACTACGTGATCATAAAGTAACCTAAAATAACAATGGAAGAAAACTAAGTTCTGCTGATAAAATACACTTTACTTTTTACGTGGTGTGAACGAAACGACTTAGATGGAAAATGAAATCTGTCTTAGCTTAAGAGAGAAACACAAAGACATTTCCCTTCTGGACAACAGATTTTGGCACTGCAAGATCAAAGAAACAATTTTATCTGCATTGTGACTATAGACCAAAAAATTTTTCAGTATTCCTGTCTCCATGCTAGAGTTTATGTGTCTTTAATGGTATTTAAATTATAGCCCTTCTGTAGCCATGCAGTCAAAACACCACGTCATCTGATGAGAAACCATATTATAATCTGTCAGTATGTCATTTTAAAACCCATACTGTACTTGTCCTCATTTTTCTCTTTTGCTAGAAAAAAATTGAGCAAATTGTCTTTTAAACTGGGTTTACGAGTTGACCTAGTCAAGCAAGACAAAAAGATTACTTTGCTTTATGTTATTTTAATTTAATTTAAACCAATTTATAGATTTTTTCCCCTTTTTTTCTGCAATACCTCCTCCACATTTTTGTTTGTTCTTAGTATTATCATCTTTCTTATATATGACATGATGCATGGTATACTATAGACACATATTAAATGAAAATCAAGAATGTGTGCCCATTAGGGAATTATAGCTAAAATAGTTTTTCCTCAAAGCAAAGTGTTTTATATCAGTTTAAACTGATATGTAAGAGAGTGACTATTACATATAAGTGAAAGGGGCTGTAATCTGAATTCTTTTGTAGCACACAATGCAGATGGTGTGTTTCAAATGTCACCAGAGAGACAAGTTTTAATTTGAATGTGTACTTTAATAGAATGTTTATTATAATGACTTAACAATAAAATTAGCAGTTTACTTAGAATATTCCTGCAGATATAAAAATGAGATGTTACATTTTTACAGATGTAGTGAGCTTTTTCTTACATATAGATATAAGCAGGAACATGCAATCAGTGATCTTATACCTTTTTTGCTACCCAATGTTATATATATTGTTAAATAGTTATTACAGGTGCTTAGAAAAGTGAAACTTATTTTGTCTAGGAGCATATGTTTGATTGGTAACTGATGGATAACTTCGCTTTCATGCTTCAAAAACATAACATGAAGCTTCAAGCATTTTCAAGCAGATTTAAATAATTTGAAAAGATAATGAGCTTTTAAATCATATTAAGATTGAGTTGCAAGAGGCTTGTTTGAGTGTAAGTGACTTTAATGTGCCCATGGGAGACATTTTTGTGGTTATTTTTTGTTTTTTTGTTTTTTAATTTAAGTGACAGTACTTTAGTTAAGCTTCAACTTTCCCCAAACAGATAGATATATTTTAATATGTATCTGCTTGGGGAAAAGCCATCTACTGCAAATAAATTGATTCCTAATCTTCCAAACAATTTTGACCAGCTTTTATCCCTAATATTTTTGTGTAGAAAATCACACATTCTGTATGCTACACATAGAGTAGGAAGAAAGGGAATCAACGGACATATGGTAGCTTTGAAGAATAAGGTCTTTTTTACCACCTGGAAATGCCAGGGATTCTTCAACATATTTTAACTTACCTGAGGAACTGCAGTTGATTCATTGAGAAGGGGCATGATTTAATATATCACTTTTTCATGGAATCAGAATTGGATGTCTCCACAGTTCGTTGACAATTGACAAGAAATCGTGGCAAATATTTTCCCATCAGATTTTGATGTAGCTAAATGGGGCCATTTTAATTTGAAATATGTATTTTTCTTGTATTGGGGCCAAAACTATAATGATTTTTAGGGGCAAGAGAACAGAATAGAATGAAAAATTCTCCTTATGTGTAAAGTAGTTGATTATATATCCCCATTCTCTTCTGCCTCAAACCCCAAGATATAGCCTAGAAATATTTTTGGGAGTCTATTATTTGATAAATACAAAAGATTACATGCAATATAATGAACACTTGTAAACCTATTATCCAATTTGAGAACTAGAAGAGTACCAAAATGATGTCTCTCCTCTATCTCCCCCCAATTCCCCAGAAGTTGCTATTATCAAGGCTGCCACAGAAAGTTGTGCAAAGTGTGCACTTTACAAATTTAAGAAATGTTGACCCTCGTATCCAGCTGAGCCTCATGTGAATTATGCCCTTTGAAGTGTGCAGTGTGTAACCTACACAGATTTGCATAATGGCTCTGCCACTTTCATGGGCTGCTTTGAGATTCTTTTCATATACCTGATAGTTTTTGTTTTTTTGAGCTTTATAAAAGTAACACTTTCTATATGGTCTTACTAGAACTAGTTTTATTTTTACTGAAAATTATGTTTCTAAGAGTTATATACATTGTTGCATATAGTTGAATGTTTTTGTACTTCAATTCTGTGTAGTTTTCCGAGTTGTGTCCATAGCCTCAATTTATTTTTCTATTCTCTTCTTTGACCTTGGGTTGTTATCTGCTTGGCAATTACACACGCTGTTGATGTAAATATCCTTGTATATGTCTCTTGGTATGCATGGGCAAGAAATGCTCTAAGGTATGTACTAGAATAGGAGTTTCTGAGTCTTAAGATTTGTGTGTGGATTAAGGGCGTATATGTGAAAAATAAGACTTTAAACTCCTATGTAAATAATATTATTATTTTGGGCTAGATAGGGCTTTCTTTAAAAGACACAAAAAGTTTCTAATACTTGCAATATGTGTACAAGTACTATTTGTGTCTCTGCATCAGTTCCACTGATAAGTAGCTATTTGGGTGGTTCTATAAAATGCCTGGCTTGCTGAAACAATCAATTAATCATTCTATGCAGATCCATTAGCTAGAAGAGGAAGCAAAGCCAGAAACCCTTTTGGTTATCTTAACATGGATTAAATGTATTTATTTTAAATTTAGGAAAGAAGGATTAAAATTAGAGGACTCAGCCAAAGCAAAAATGACCTATTTTACTCCCCTTTCCATGCCCTGTTCAATCCATTCAAGTTATTTTTGGAGATACTGAATATACACACCAAAAACTGAAGATTGCGATTACAATTTTAAATATAAGGAGGCAGAAAAACATAGAGAAAATTATTAGATCACAAGATGTTTTATGGTGTAAAATACACATAACGTAAAATTTAAACACTGTTAAGCGTACAGTTCAGTGGCTTCAAATATATTCACATTGTTGTGCAATCATCACCACCATCCATCTCCAGAACCTTTTTTGTGTTCCTAAACTGAAACTACATACCCATTTAACAAAAACTCCCACCCCCTTCCTCCCCATCCGCTGGCAACCACCCTTCTACTTTTTGTCTCTATAAATCTGACTACTCTAGGCACGTCAAGAAAGCGGAATCATACAGTATTAGTCCTTTTGTGACTGGCTTATTTCACTTAGAATAATGTCTTCAAGCTTCATCCATGATATAGCAGAACTTTCTCCTTCTTTTAGGCTGAATAGTATTTAATTGTGTGTATAGACCACATTTTGTTAATCTATTATCTATTGACGGACAGTAGGCTGCTTCCACCTTTCGGTTATTGTGAGTAATGCTTCTTTGAACATGGGTGTACCAGTATCTACTTGAGTCCCTGCTTTCAATTCTCTTTAGGTGTGAAGATTTTTCAAGAACCTCCATGAATCAGCATCCTGGGCAGCTACTCCTCTAGGTGTTAAAAGAAAATCCTAAGAATACATTCTTTAGATAGACAGAAGAAAGGATAGAGAAAACACACTTTTTATACTTTTTAAATTTTACATTATTTTTCTGTTACTTACATGCATTCATTTCTTCTAGGAATAAAAATTAGATATTGATATAATATCCAGGCTGCTATACTCCAATAATATGAAATTGCTTGAGTTTTAACTATAGGTATAATGTTGATACTTTGAAGGATGCATTTTAGATATGCAATTTTTCTCAAGCTACTTCTATTAATAATAGGTTACACTTGTGTGGAATACTAATCTTCACAATACTTTACCTTATTAATATTTACGAGAACTCACAATGTGATGATTACTTGATACATAAAATGGTAGGTAAGTAGGAAGACAGATAGATAGTTAGATAGATACATAGATAACCAGTCAGTAAGACTGGCTCAACCCTTTCATACCCATTTTATAGAAGAGGAAACTGAGGTTTTGAGAGTTTAAGTGTTCAAGGTCCTTTGATTACAAAGCAGCAAAGTCAAAGATCAAACTCAGGTCTTCCGGATACCAAAGTCCATTTAACTGTGATAGAGTCTGTCCTCCCTTAGCTAACCTAATCCCCACCCAAACACCATGAGGTCTACTGGGGTGTTGGCAGCCTTTCATTTTCTCTTGAGGAATGAAATTATGGAGGTTCCATCTTTTTTTTTTTCTTTTTTAAAATTTTTAAAAATTTTAACTTTTTATATTATGTTGGAATATAGCTGATTAACAATGTTGTGTTAGTTTCAGGTGTACAGCAAAGTGATTCAGTTATACATATACATGTATCTATTCTTTTTCAAATTCTTTTCCCATTTAGGTTGTTACATAATATTGAGCAGAATTCCCTGTGCTATACAGTAGGTCCTTGTGGATTATCCATTTTAACTATAGCAGTGTGTACATGTCAGGCCCAAACTCCCTAACTATCCCTTCCCACCACCCTTCCCCCCTGGTAACCATAAGTTCGTTCTTTAAGTCTGTGAGTCTGTTTCTGTTTTGTAAATAAGTTAATTTGTATCATTTCTTTTTAGATTCCGCATATAGGCGATATCATACGATATTTCTCTTTCTCTGTCTGACTTACTTCACTCAGTATGACAATCTCTAGGTCCATTCATGTTGCTGCAAATGGCATGATTTCATTCTTTTTTTATGGCTAGTAATATTCCATTATATGTGTGTACCACATCTTCTTTATCCATTCCTCTGTCGATGGACATTTAGGTTTCTTCCATGTCTTGGCTATTGTAAACAGTGCTGCAATGAACAGTGGGGTGCATGTATCCTTTTGGACCATGTTTTTCTCTAGATATATGCCCAGGAGTGGGATTGCTGGATCATATGGTAGCTCTATTTTTAGTTTTATAAGGAACCTCCGTACTGTTCTCCATAGTGGCTGCACCAACTTACATTCCCACAGTCAGTGTAGGAGGGGAGAGGTTCCATCATTTGATAAGGATTTCATAGCTGATAGTTGGTATAGCAAAAACTCAGGTCCTCTGGTTCATTTTTTAACCTATGCAGCCCATGGGTGCCATCAGTTTTTGTTGAAGTTAATATACAGCATTTTCCCCCCAGAGATAAAGTCTGAACCGTCTACATGGAATGTATATTTTTGAAAATACATAAAGGATAAAACCTGCCCTGTGCCATACTTCTTTAATCTAGAGAACGAGTATCACATTTTAGATTTGTTGAGTTTGAGAGCGGATCTCCATCATCCGGACCTTAATCTCATTACACTTAAGACAATTTACTGCAAGAAGTTTCCTTAAGTATAAGCTTACAGCACATGTATCTTTTGTAGTATTAAACATATTTTTAAGCTTAGATACAATCCTGCTAGTACTGACCTGATATAGTAGGAATTGCATGGCTGCTTTTAATCTGGATCCCTTAAGGGGTTGCCACCTCAGCTCACCTTTATTAGCAACTCCCAGTAATATCACTTTTTAGTAGTTTCCAACATGCTAATCATCTACCCACAGAAAAATTCAGTGCTTATCACTAGATATATTTGTAATTTAGCCAACTTTGAATTTTAATGAATAAAAATGTCATTTGTGCAACACAGGGGGAAATCCCCTAAAGGTAACTGCTCACTATCTTTTGGATTAATCCAGTTTGTGTCAAAGAACTGGACAGCAGTTTCCATACACTCGTATGCAAATGAACAGGTACAGATGTGATTAACTGAACTTTCATTTTGTCTGGCCTAAAAATTTCACCCTGTAGTCACTTCATCAAAATATCTTTGCCCCTTTTAGTGCAATGTCTTTCCAAAAAGAAAGGGGAGAAATGCACTGTAAATGTTAAAATACATAATTGTGTAAACGAGGTGCTTTTAAAAAATCCAGACCCATACATTCCTAGGTTTCTGCTAAGAAAATGGATATCATATCCTCTTATTACAAGTGTATTTGTTATCACCTCTCCCACCATGGGGCTTTATTTCAGCCTAGAGACTCCTGTATACTAATCCCCCACTAATGCTTGTGCCCGAACAAGCTCTCATGCACGCCCCCATGGTCTTTCTTTCCTGGAGTATGAATTATTAAGTAAGCTTTACTTCTATCCAATTGATTTCACTTACTCCACATTTCAGTTTTATTAGCATAAAACAGAGCGGAGCTTAATCATTACTTAAACCTAAAATAAAGGAATTAAAAAATTATTTTGTTGGTAAAAGATAATAATATCGAAATATTTTCAGATGCAAGCAAAATAGAGCTCACTAGAGAAAAATAGAAACATACCTATGTTTATAGTTTTAGTATGTATACACTTTAAAAATTCAAACATTCTGAAGTATTAGGATAATTTCATTTCCAAAGGAGAATGGTTATTTGTCCTCACTTTCTCCATTTAAAATAATAAAATTTGATTTTGTTATGATGGATTAACTAATTGCATAGTCTTTTTCCAAAGGAGAATGGTTATTTGTCCTCACTTTCCCATTTAAAATAATAAAATTTTATTTTGTGATGATGGATTAACTAATTGCATAGTCTTTTTCCATACAAGGTTGAACTAGTTATCTCTCAGTCATCCACTTTGCAAAAAACATCTGCCATTAAAAAAAAAAAAAATCTGCCATTTACTGCTGATATAGTCATTCATGTTTGGAAGGGTTACATTCTGATTCTTAGAAGACATTTCTCCAGAGCCTGTTTTCAAGTTTGTGAAGTGGCGATACTCTTCTTGTCACTTCCAAATATTCATTGTACAAAGGTACACAAAAAGTGAGACCCAGAATGTTCTTAAAAACTTTGAACAATTTGAAGGTAAGACATATATTCTAAAAAAATATATGAGGGTAGGTGAGTAAAAGAAGGCTTTAATTTAAAAAATATGAATGGTAGTCATGAAGGCAGAGAAGGGGAAAGAACAATATTGGAAAATAAGCAGGTTCTATGACTGTCATCACTTAGGAAATACGAGGATCTAATGGGAAGGGAAAGATAAAGCTTATACATGACATTAATTTACTTCTGAAAAGAATTCACTGCTTACAGCAAGGCAATGATATTATTTTTAAAATATATATACAGGTATGTTACCAAAATATTGATGTATGTGATACACACACACATCAAAACCATCAATGCAATAAGCCCTTTGCTTCTTTGAAACAATCACTATTACACACAATGAATTTAATTTTTGAATTCAATGTTCTGGTAGACATTGTAGTAATTTCCAGAATTTGGTCACTCTTCTTTACAGTGGTAACTTGGTTTGGCCTAAGTCAAATGTATTGATCCACTATGAATTAAATATTTAGATTTGAAAGTAGCTGGAATTTTCGAATATGGTCCAAGCCCAGAGTATTTTCTTTTCTTTTTGACTTATCTGTTCAGAAATGGATTTCTACAAAATTCTCTTAGTGCATTTTACAAGCTATTACTAGAAACTGTATTTTAATTTTTTTTATTGGCCTATATTGTAGAGGTACTAATGTGTTACCAACCAAGTGAATTATATATAATTCTGGGGGAAGAGCACAATTTCCGATTAAAAATGAAGGGCACACATGGGTTATTTGACATGTAAGTCTTCAAGAAATGCAATACTGTGTAAAGACTGGTGAATCTCAGTCTGTAAAGAAAGCTTTTTGAGCTTTCATGCAGCTGGCTGCAGCAAAGCCTGACAAGGAATGAAGGGGAGGAGGGGAGAGACAGGGATGGGAAAAATAAATTATGTTTGGGGGTGGAGGTAGGCAGGGGGACTCTCTATAAGCAGCTTTTCTTGTTCCTTAATTTCTTGACCACTGGACCAACCATTTAAAGGAGACCTGCAACTCTTTTTTTTACAATATTTTTTTTTATTGAAGTATAGTTGATTTACAATATTGTTTTAATTTCTGCTGTACAGCAAAGCAACACAGTTATACATATATATACATTCTTCTCCATATTCTTCCATTATGGTTTATCCCAGGACATTGAATATAGTTCCCTGCGCTATACAGTAGGACCTTGTTGTTTATCCATCCTAAATGTAATAGTCTGCATCTACTAACCCCAAACTCCTACTCCATCCCTCCCCCCACCTCCCCTTGGCAACCACAAGTCTGTTCTTCGAGTCTGTTTCTGCTTCGTAGATAGGTTCTTGTGTGTTTTATTTTAGATTCCACATATAAATGCAGCTCTTTTTAACAATTACCTTTCTCATGTACCAGTGGCCTTTTGAACATTCTAGAATTTCATATTCAATTTAGAATTGCTCTCTTAAGTCTTAGACATTATATACTGTTAGGTGACTTGGAGAGCAAGTTTCTGTGTTTGTTTAACACTGTCTTCCACTTGGCTATGAGCTGTGTGAGTGTGGACCACGTGACTCACAGTCTACAAGGACCTTGCGTGGGACAGAGAGTGGAAGGGAGATACAGTGGTCTTCTGATGTTATTTTTTACATCTGTATAATTCTTCCAATCAGTCTTTAAAGCTCTGTCTCTTCTTTCTTCTTTCTCATTGAAACAATTCATGTCAAAGAAAGCATTTTAGGACAAGAAACCGATCAATTGTTGCTGTAGCGCACAGACCACATGAAATATATACAACAACCCCCCCGTGAACTCTTTGTAGAAAGTGTCCATACTTCTGCTACCCAGCAAATAGGGTCCAAACTTCCTACCATGGTGTGGAAAACTCTTTATTTTCTGAGCTCAAGAACTTAGCATCTTCAAACATCCTCTTTGCCTCTCTCCCCACCTTATATTCCAGCCCTACCCATCTAATACTTGGGTACCATTTCCCTAACACGTGAATTGTTATGCCCTGTTGGCTTCTCTTAAAATCCCTTTCTTGGGGGGAGGGATAGATTGGGAGTTTGGGATGCACATGTACACACTACTGTATTTAAAATAGATAACCAACAAGGACCTACTGTATAGCACAGGGAACTCTGCTCAAAATTCTATAATAACCTAAATGGGAAAAGAATTTGAAAAACAATAGATACATGTATATGTATAACTGAATCACCTTGCTGTACACCTGAAACTAACACAACATTGTTAATCAACTATACTCCAATATAAAATTTAAAAATAAAAATAAAATGTATTTAAAAAAAAAAACCCTTTCTCCTTGGAGCGCCTCTATCCATTTCTGTTTATGGATAATTTCTACTCATCTCTTTATTTATTTATTCATTTTTATTTTCTTTATTTTTAAGTGAAGTATAGTTGATGTACAATATTATATAACTTACAGGTGTACAGTATAATGATTCCAAATTTTTAAAGGTTATATTTCATTTATAGTTATTATAAAATATTTGCTATATTCCTTGTCTTCTACAATATATCCTTGTAGCTTATTTTATACCTAATAGTTTGTATGTATAATCCCCTACCCCTGTATTGTCCCTCCTCCCTTCCTTCTCCCCACTGATAACCACTAGTTTGTTCTCTTTATCTGTGAGTCTGCTTGTCTTTTGTTATATTCACTAGCTTGTTGTATTTTTTAGATTCCACATATGAGTAATATACTGTATTTGTCTTTCTCTGTCTGACCTATTTCACTTAGCATAATGCCCTTCAAGTCCATCTATGTTGAGGCAAATGGGAGAATTTCATTCTTTTTTTTTATGGCTGAGTAGTATTCCATTGTATATATGTACCACATCTTCTTTATCCATTCCTCTGTTGATGGACACTTACGTTGTTTCCATGTCTTGGCTATTGTAAACAGTGTTGCAATGAACATTGAGGTGCATGTGTCTTTACAAATTAGTGTTTTGGGTTGTTTTTTTTTTTTGGATATTTACCCAGCAGTGTAGGAGTTGGGTCACGTGGTAGTTTTATTTTTAGTTTTTTGAGAAACTTCCACACTGTTTTCCATAGTGGCTGCACCAATTTACATTCCCACCAGCAGTGTACAGGTGTTCCCTTTTATCCACATCTTTGCTAACATTTGTTGTTTGTGTTCTTTTTGATGATAGCCATTCTGGCAGGTGTGTTATGATATCTCATTGTGGTTTTGATTTGCATTTCCCTGATGATTTATGACGTTGAGCATCTTTTCATGTGTCTGTTGACCATCTGCATTTCCTCTTTGGAAAAATGTCTATTCAATTCTACTGCCCATTTTTTACTCGGGTTGTTTATCTCTTTAATGGACAAGAATTGTTCAAAACTTTCCAGAGTATTTTCAGGGACTTAATATTTAGAGAAAAGAGACTATTAAAATGGAAAAAGATGTAGGGATTATCCAGTCCAGTCTTTTCATTTTGCAGCCAAAGAAACTGAGGCACGGAGAGAAAATATTGCCCAGAGTCACACAGTGATATGGAGGGCCCAAAACCAATTACCCATCTCTTGCCAGTCTCTCCAGTGGTGCTCACATCAGTCTTCAATTCAGATAAGTCTCGAATTAAACTTTGGACATGTGTTAGCCTTTCTGAGTCTAAATTAAAAATTGGGAATGAAATGGATAATCCAGGATAGTTCCTTTCTTTTCTTCTTTTTGTCATCTTTTCTGATTCCCAGTTCAGCATTTAGTCTCCATACCTTGTGTTCTTACCTTCAGAGAGAACTGAGGGCTCCTAGAACATCTGAAGACAGTAGTGAGAACTCAGGCTGTGGCTTAGATTTTTGGTGTTGTTCAAAGTGTATTTCACCACTTATGTCCAACTGGGTACTTATGTCCAGCTGGGTACTTTGGGCAGGTTACTCAACTGCTGTGCCTCAACTTCTTCATTTGTAAACTGTGCATAATTACCATATTTAATTCATTCAAACATGCTTGGTGGGAGCTTTCAGTTCTAGGCTCTGGGGATTTATCAGTGAACCAGACAACGAAAAATCCTGCTCTCTTGGTGGTGAATTCTCGTGCTAGGGGACAGACAATCAGCTGATAAGTGACATGGGCCCTCTGCTTCCTCCACCCATAGTGAGGTCTTCCTTCTTCCTGGAATTTTCTTCCTATAGATGGGCAAAGGGCTAGCCCTTTCCCAGAATTTAAGATTCTTATTTAAAAGTCACCTTTACTGGATACCAACTTTAAATTTCAATTCCACCATTGTCACATCTTTATTCCCTTTTCTGCCTTTTTTTTTAAAACGTTTCTTTAATTAATTAATTAATTTATATTTATTTTTGGCTGTGTTGGGTCTTCGTTTCTGTGCGAGGGCTTTCTCCAGTTGCGGCGAGTGAGGGCCACTCTTCATCGCGGTGCGCGGGCCTCTCACTGTCGCGGCCTCTCCCGTTGCGGAGCACAGGCTCCAGACGCGCAGGCTCAGTAGTTGTGGCTCACGGGCCCAGTTGCTCCGCGGCATGTGGGATCTTCCCAGACCAGGGCTCGAACCCGTGTCCCCTGCATTGGCAGGCAGACTCTCAACCACTGCGCCACCAGGGAAGCTCTCTGCCTTATTTTTTAAAAATCTTTGGTCCTTAGTACTAACATACCCTATCTTTACTTGTCTTGTTTATATTACATCTTCCTCACTAAAGGATAAACTTCAGGAGGGGAGGGGCATGTGTCTGTTTTATCCTCTACTCTGTCCCAAGGCCCTAGAATGCAGCTGGTATCTATCAGGGGTTTGTGATCTATTTATTAAATGACTGCATTCAAATCTAATATAATGTCCTATGGTGATATTTGCAATTAAGCAAAATAGAGTAAGTGGATAGAGAGAGTAACCAGGGTACTATTTTATTTTATTTTTTGTATGTGTGTGTTCCAATAAAACTTTATTTACAAAAGCAAACATTGGGCTGGGCTTGGCCAGTGGGCTGTAGTTTCCTGACCCCTGTTTAGCACAGATTGTGGCATTAGACTGGCCAAGACTGAATCCCAGCTTAGCTCCTGACTAGTCCTGCAAACTTGGGTACTAATTTTGATAGAGTGGTGAGGGAAGGCCTCTCTCAGAAGGCCATCTTTGACAAGAGACATGAATGAAGTGAGAAAAATGAGCCATAGGGTAACTGATGGCTAAATATTCTAGACAGAAGAAACCACATGTGCAAAGGCCATGAGGTCATTCGTATTTGGCACATTCTATTAACAGCAGGAAGACGCGTGTGACTGGAGCAGAGTGAATTAGGAGAAGAGAGCTAGGGGACAAAGTGAGAGGAATTATCCAGACTGTTGATGTAAACCCTGATGAGGATGTGGATTTGATAATAAGGGAGCCTGCCAAATTCAGGTGTTGAGAGATGTTGAGAGAATTAACACACATAGCTGAATATCTGACGTATACACAGTATTCAGTACAAGTTACTTACTGTATGCCATGGATAGATTCGTGGTTATAGGTCAAAGTAAAGAAAAACAACAAAATGAATGAATGCTCAATTTTCTTCCCAATCTATAGCCCTCATGACAACAACAACTCAACACCCAGAAGGCAACTGAGGATAGAAAGGGACACGAGGAAAGTTTTACATAAGAAAATACATAAAGAATAATAAAAAGAGAAGTCCTAGTCTTATTTTTTAAAAGGCATATCATGCATAGCCGTCCCACTCATAGAACCTGAAACATTTTTTGGAATTTATTTTATTGAAGTATAGTTGATTTAAAATGTTGTGTTAATTTCTGCTGTACAGCACAGTGATTCAGTTATACACACACACACACACACACACACACACACATATACACATTCTTTTTCATATTCTTTTCCATTATGGCTTATCACAGGATATTGACTATAGTTCCCTGTGCTCTACAGTAGGACCTAGTTGTTTATCCACTCTATGTGTAATACTTTGCCTCTGCTAATCCCAAACTCCCACTCCATCCCTCCCAACCACCCCTCCCCCTTGGCAACCACAGTCTCTTCTCTTTGTCTGTGAGTCTGTTTCTCTTTTGTAGATAACAGAACCGGAAACATTTTAGTCCTAGTCTGTGTTATGGATTTTTCTGCACTTATGCCCATAATATATAGCAGTATTTTATCAAATAATCAATCAATGAAATGACAATAGTTTCCTGTCACAGAATTTGTTTGCTCCAAACTACTGTTTGGTCTCACAAACACACCAAAACATTACCAGGCAGATCATGTAACCTCTGTAAACTATCCACCTTTGGAGGAAATGATTTATCACTATTGATAATCTCAACCCAAATTCTGGGTATGTTTATAATCATCCTCAGCAAGAGGGTGCATGGTAGCATTAAAGACTGTGCTTTATTATATACCTTATTGATCAATATTTTCTATTAATAATTTTCTACATTCAGGATATTCCCTGGAATTTTCAATAAATATGATGGCATTTCTGAAAAGAACATTTTCAAATCACCTAATAATTCATTGTCAAGGTGGCCACAGATTCAATGTAACACCAGAGCATGCTCTTTCAGCCTCACCAGAGAAAGGAAGCTGCTTTTTCAAAAGACTCCAAATAGGAGTCTTGGGCCTTTCTTATACTTCATTATTTAGTCTAATTCTATGTAAGATAGCAAGAATCTAATCTATTTAGCAGATTTTTAAAAACTGAAGTAAAATTAATTTACAATGTTGTGTTAGTTTCAAGTGTACAGCAAAGTGATTCAGTTATACATACATACATATATATGTATACATATATATAGATAGATAGATACATTCTTTTTCAGATTCTTTTCCATTATAGGTTATTACAAGATATCTAGCATATTTCCCTGTACTATACAGATTTTACTTGTCAAGTTTAAAAAGCATGTGCTATATTTAATTCCAAACAGAGTTCTAGAAATTGGTCCAAAAATTCACATAGAGGTGGTAGAATATGTAGGCTTTTAACTATTTTGCTTGTCCAAAAGGCACGGCAATGGGCACACTGCCTACTGTACATTATAAATTAATTCCATTTGTCCTGAAAACGTGTTCATATTTCAGGACTTTGAATATGGGCTGCTCTAATTAGTTGCTATGTTGTAACTCAGGCCCGTGTACCTCTGTGGGGCTGCATTTTTCCAGCCTGTAATTATACCCTCAGCAGACAGCCAGGAGCTGCAGACAAGGCCTCCTTCGCGTGCTCAGCTGCCCCTCGGCTTCCTTGGAGACAGACTTTCTGTTTCTAATGGATGTGCTGAGTTCTCCTTGAGACGAATGTCTGGCCAGGGACCAGGAACCTCCCTAGGTCAGAGGACTTGCTCTGGCCCTTGGCCCTATACCTGAAAGCTGTCACTTGAGCCCTGGAAGAGAGCTAAGAGGTCCCTTGGAATATTCCTTAGAAGAGATGAACTATATCCAGTAGCTTGTAATACCTACAATGGAAAAGAATCTGAAAAACTTTATATATACATATATATCTGAAACACTGTGCTGTACACCTGAAACTAACACAACATTGTGAATCAACTATACTTCAATTAAAAAAAATAAATACATAAGGGAAAAAAGAAACAGAAATGAACCCACCCCAAAATCATCCCCTTTAGGTTACATCTGCTCTTTCAAACCAAGCATCGGGGTCCTGATTCTGCTTCCTCACAGGAGCCTGAAGTGAAGGGACATCGTTAGGTGAGCACAGCCAGCTCCGGCCTTGACAGCACAAAGGGTCAGCAGCTGTCACCTTGCAATTGGCTCTCAGAGTCGCCTTACTACGTGACTGCTCTGTTTCAAATGGACGGAAAATGATTTTTAATTTGGTTATTCCTCATTTAGAATAAAAAAAAAAGTATTCTATCTGACCTTTTCTAAGTATCTTCCTTTCACTTAATAAAATGATGCAGGAAAATCGCTTTCAATGAGTGGTGCGTTCAAACAACCCAACTTAACTGTCACCTAGTACTTCTTTTATTTCTGGGAAATCTACTCCCTCAATCTTCTTATCAAGGATCACAGATAAAAAAAACGAACACACCGTTTTGTTTATGGATTCTTGTAGTTGTAGAGGCAAAAATGGGGCCACAAGTCTGTCACAGGAGAGGACAGGGGCCAAGGACGGCTTCTGATGTCTGACGAAGCACAGACTCTATTGAGAGTCGCAGACCTCTGTGATGAGCTTTGTTGCTGGTCTGAAAAGACTTCAGAAAATTTGTTTTTTCATTTTTATGGACTTCTCATATTCCACTCTTCTAGATATTTAGAATAGTTTTATATTTTAAGAATCCAATGATCTATACGTTGGTGTATACAGATTTGGTTGGAGGTGAAAGGCAAGAGGGAAAGCCATAAATAGCAAAATCCGAACTTGTGTCATAGTTACCCCATAACCTAAATGTCTATATTAATAACACATGTTGGTAAACATCTCGCACAATATATTGTTACGTATCTCTCACGTGGATCAAATGGAACTTGAGCTTTTGATTTTTTTGAATATCAGTTCAATAATGGGAAGATATATTGAGAAAACACAATTTTAAGGTCCAGTGTATAGTTCTGCAGGTAATACTTTCTTCCATTTCCAAGTTATATTTCCCCTTCTTCCTTCCAAATAATGAAAGATAAGGTAGCTATTTTTGGAGAAAAAGAAGGAGGAGGGGGAGGGGGAGGGTCAAGGGAGGGGGAGAAGGAAGGAAGAAAATGTATCCAGGGGTTTAAGGATTAAAGGTTTTTATTTATTACAAAACAGAAAGCATTCCACTCCTAGTCCCAGAAAAAAATAGGAAAGAAAAAAATTCATTAAGCATCCTTGCCCTTCCAAATACAAATGAATGGTGGTTGATGTTTTATGACATTTTGAGATCAAATGTACTTGCCAGTGGCTTTGGGGTGGATGGGCAGGGAGGGCTGGACAGGAGATTTACTGTCCCTGTGGCACCAGTGTGTTGACATTGATCCGAAGGAACTGGGAAGTTCTAGGTTCTTAAATGCATTTTGGGGGGTGGGGATTGAACCCGCGCCCCCGGCAGTGGAAGTATGGAGTCTTAACCGCTAGACCACCAGGGAAGTCCCTTAAATGCATTTTTTAAAAACAAAAGGTAAAGGAGATTAAAAACAATTAGGAGATACATGATGTTATAATTAAAGATTATAAAACTCTAGGTGTTATCTTTTGGCTAAAACAAAATAAAAATAAATTCATATGATGAACCAAAAAATAGAAAAAGGGCTGGAGCAATAATGACAGTCCTGAAAGTTGGAAGAAAGAATTGTAGGCTCATGAGCTTCTCGGAGCACCTGAAAGAAGAGGAAATGATGATTGAAACTGGTCCCCGACTGTGACTGTGAATTGACTCCGGGCTCTAACTCTATATTTTTATTGGGTTTCAGGCAAAGTCACTTAAAGTTTCTAAGCATCCATTTCCTCTTTTATGAGATAATGTGATTTGATTAGACTAGGTGAAGAAAAAAATCAAAAGAATTGGAGTTTAAGTACTGATTTATTTTGATAGGAAACATAATCCTAGAATATTATTTATAATAAAAGAAATATCAATAGAATGAGCTCGAATCATTTGTCAATGCTACTTCATGAAATCATCATTAATTTTAGAGTTACTTTTTAAGATTTCTTCTTATGAGAGAGCGTGTGCTTGTGTTTTAGCTAAACTGGAAATAATCCAAATTTATGATCACTTTCAGTTAATAATCTGTAATCAAAGAAGTATTGCAGAACAATTTACTTAAAGTATAATATGTGCTCTATTTGGTATCAACCTCTCACATTGATATTTCCTGTAACTAAACATAGGCTTTCATAACTTTAAATTTCACAAAGAAAAACAAAGATGAAGCAATGTTAAAGAGTTTTTTTAGTTTGTTTGTTGGTTTGTTTTCCCTTTTTTTTAAGATGAAATTGCTGTTAGGATGGTAACATGCCCATTTAGAAATCTTCCCCTTTCCCTCCCTCCCTCCCTCCATCCCTTCTTTCCTTTCTTTATTATGTTATTTTACTAAGAAAACAATTTATGCAAGGGTAGCTTTAGATGGAAAAATATTTTATCAATTTGTATTTGGGGTTTCGATGTGCAGTTGCTAAAATAGCAATAGAAGTTATCATTTGGTTTTCATGTCAGCTTCTAAATCTAAGGAAAAAAAAAAAATGGGTTGATCCTGTTTGGTAATATTAACTTCAGATTCCTGAAGACTTTCCCTATGTTTCCAAGGTTTTGTAACTACTACCTGACGATACTCTGCTGAGAATTCCAAAGCAAGCTAGGAAGCCATAAAATAAGAGAAGGGATGCAGCCTCCAAATTCAGCCATCTTCCTGCAGAAAGATATTTGAAAACAGCCCTGGCTTGTATTTTTATGTATCAATCTCTGAAATCTTTACAAATATAAAAACCATGGAGTGAGTATTGAGCAACTATTCCACAGGATGCATGCAAAAGTGTGAAAATAAATCAACTTAAATCAAATCACCAATCTTTATTCACTCAGATGTTTCTTCAAATAGAAATGTTCTGTTGCTCTTGGAATAACTCTAAGGACTCAATCTTAGTTCCATCAAGCGTATAAGTTTGAATTAAATATATTCTCCCTCTCCCACCCCCACTATCCCATGGACACACACAAACTATCCTAAAGAAGAAATGTCATGTTTTGGAAAGATATGCTATTTACAAGTATGTAAATATACTGAATTTTAGGAGACATCTGTTTTGGATTTCTCAGTGTGCTGTGTATATTTTTATTCCACTATTTCTCCCAAAGTATTCCAGATTTGTGATAATGGATGTACAGCTCATTTTGAAATTTTACTGTCCATTTCAGTAATGTATGTTTAGTAACCACAGAGGTTTACAAAAATTGTACTTTCAATGTAAGATTGGATTTAGCTAAAGTAAAAAGTTATATTTAAAGGCATTAGGAAAACTGAGCCCTTTGCCATTCCTTCTGCCATATACGTCAAGCTATTTCCCATAATAGAAAGGAAAGCTTGTTCGTATCTTT
Source organism: Balaenoptera ricei (assembly GCF_028023285.1). NCBI lineage: Eukaryota > Metazoa > Chordata > Mammalia > Artiodactyla > Balaenopteridae > Balaenoptera > Balaenoptera ricei. The sequence continues at coordinate 190,155,468 of NC_082639.1, read as the reverse complement.
TGCCTCCAAAGGGCATTTTTAGCTTTTTGATACTGATTTTTTATCCCAAAGAAACGATAATATTTCTCTACAGTGCCCTCAGATGTTTTCAGTAAAGTGTGGGAAAACTGTGGTAACTTAAAGGTGCTCATTGAAAGATATCTCATGGACTTAATCTTGTTAATTAGAATTACAGTCGTGTAGTTTCGGTCCATAGAACTGTGCTTTTATGGTTTCCTTTAAGTCAGCATAAGTTAGCAACATTTTGTGTCATTCAGGTGATCTTAACATAACTGGGGAGAGTGTAGAATTGAAAATGTGAAAGAAACTATTTTTAAATTAACATTTAGGTCAAAGACCCCATTTGGTAAACTATTTTTGTTACCCTAAAACAGCGAAAATCATTGAGGGGATTTTTTGACAAGTAATTGCCAAAATTATTTTTCTTTTTCACCATAAAATAAAAGCTGAAAGTAGATTGAAACATACTATATTTTATAGCTCTCTTTCCAAATGACAGATTTTTCTCTGTAAATATCATTATGTAAAATATGCCTTCCCTGTGGAAAAGTATGAGGTATGGGGAGAAACTAATTGGAATACTCAAATTAGTCAACATGTTTGAAACAACTTGGGGAATCCTTAGCCTTTTAGGTAACTATGTAATATAATTTGTTGATTTCTGTTCAGAATTTCTTCTTTTGAGCAATAAGCAGAAATCCAAAGTTACATGAAGAAATGCAACTTCAGGTATACTATGATGATCACAATGTAAACAGGCATCTCACTGAGAAAGTTGTCCTGAAAAATAAAATAAGAGTGATAACATGACAATGGAGTGATTATCAACTTTTTAGACACTGATAGAAGCTGAATTTAATAACAGCAAAAGAAGTGATGGAAAAAGAAGACTCTAGAATAAATTATGATATTTTTAAAGGTCTTTCTAATGGTATCTTTTGGGCAAAACTTGTTATAGTTAACATGATTTTAACAAAGAAAAAAAAAATCCGAGAAGGGTGGAACATTTTCCCTTAAGAACATTGTTATTGATAGTATCTTAACCATTAGTAAGTAAACCTTTGTGTTTCTTTAAATTGACTGTGGAGCAAATTTTCCATTTGCTGAGACTTTTTATAAATGTCAAGTTTATGTTAATGTGACTGATTTTTGGATAAACGTATCCCAGTATATAATCCAAACTCCATTGGGCCTTCAGAATTAATCGCCTTAGATGGTGGAAACCTAAGCCAGGAAATCTGCCCCCAATCACTTTTTGGAATTGTCTTTAAATCCAGCCCCACTTATTTTTTAACCCCACTTTTTAAAGATTCTGAAAGATGACAACTTTCCTCTAATGATTCAATTTTCAGAAGAGCCGAAATATCCTTAACGTTACAAAGTTTGGTGCCTATAATAGTTGATCAGATTGATTCACAAGGACTGGAATGAAAAAACTAAGACTAATTTTCACCTGTGTTTATGAAGTAACTCTGAAGGTCATTTTGATGGACAGAATCAGATTTTTTTTTTTTTTTACTGGACCTTTCCTCAATGGGGAAACAGTATGTAGTTAAAATATTTAGATACAAGAGGGGGCGGAGCACAAAACTCACAACCAGAGGTATGTTTTGGTAAGAACAGAAGTAGAAAAGCTCATTTCTACGGAGGACTTTGGGCTACCCAGAGCACATTATGTAGGCTTTCACTAAATAAAACTTGGAAAAGTTAAAGAATAGGCCCCAAATTAGTATACTTTCCATAGTACCCTAGTCTGGATCAATAGAGAAACGTTTTGTAAAATGAGAATATTACTGGAAGAAGTATACAGTTGCTCAAAAAGTATATTAAGGTTTAGAAACATGTTCATGACTATAAGTTTTTAAAAAGTGTCATCTTTTTTATATTGTTAGAAGAAAGTATATGGTCTGTTGCATAGAAGAGTAGAATTCCTAACTTAATGAAACGCCTTATTTAAGAACCAGAAAGAATTATTTGTCTGAAATTTGGCCCTTGGCATCGCTTGATATCAGTGATTCTGGTGGTGGCCAAGATCTCTGATGGGCACTAACCTGTTTGAATGTTTCCGTGTTAAAATTTTGGAGGATGATTAGCGTCCGTGACCGACTTTAGGTTCTAGATCATCCAGATGCATGGGGCCCCAACGTGGAAGTTAGCTGCTCACACCCGTTTTTCATCGTCAGGTAAATGAGGGGTGGATGGGGTGTAGACTGTGTCTGGTGGAGCAACTGGACATAGACCTGTGCTCTAAAATTAAAGAAGACACAAGCAAACATTGAACACCTACTGTATTCAAGGAGATGCGTTAGGTCCCCAGAGTCCATGGATGATTGAGAAACAGTTTCTGACCTCAAGGGTCTCACCGTCTAGTGGGAGAACAGACAAAGGAAGAGAAGCATTATCAACGTACCTTCATGCAATGATGGGTGTATCTATTTTTTATTTTTGAAAGTCATGTCGCATAGAAAAAGATTCAGTATTGAAAACTAGACTTCTACATCTCTTGGTGTACTTGTCCTTAACTTACTACCCTTCCTTATTCTCCTCTCATTTTCAAGTTCAGTGGGAAATAGCAAATGGCCTTTAAGTCTCAAAGTATATAAACAGAATCATTTATATTGTCTTCTTGTACAATTTTGATTTAAAAAATCTGTAGCTAATAATTGGGTAATGAAAAGGTGTTAAAAATAGAAGCTAATACGTTGTATACATAGGATGATGAAAAAGGGATGGGGTAGGGAGTAGAATTCTGTCACTGTCCGATAGCTTGTCCCCAATTATTCATTGTATCTGAGTTTCTATGTCAATTGAGTATAACATTTCATGTTTTTAAAGAATAACCTTGTCTCCATCCTATGGCTATATGATGTGTTTATTTGTATAATGATCACCATCTTTTCCATAAAGCAGTTAAGGTACATATGGGCATATGTATACTCTTATGCCTGAAATCCTTTGATACCTAAGTTTTTTTTTCCCCCAAATCTATGTATTTGTAAATCCTTTTCCAGAAGATACGTAACAGTATTTGCATTTGTGTAATTCTCTCATCACTAAAAAGCGTTAGCTTCATGGCTGGAATGTTGCAGCTGTTCACCAGCCTCCAGGCAGCACTAAAAACTAGTTTTAAGATAGGAAACTGGGAAGAGTAGTGTATTTAATTGGAGTTTCAGAGAGGACATTTAAAAAAGCACCTACATTGACTTTGCTCAGAGATTATCTGTTTAATACCCTCACTGATTAAAAAATTGTAAGCTCTAGAGCCACTCTATTATACATGGTAAATAAAGGTTGTTAAAAACAGTTCTACAAATGTGTCATTGTGTCAGTTTCCCTCTGCATTAGTCTCCAATAACCATTTATGATTAATACAGGAGAGAGGCTGCTTGTGAATTAAGTCCAAAAGGAATAATTCTGAAAAATATGGTACAGTTATCACATATCTTTGCCAGAAACTAGGTGTTTCTCCCTGGATTAGTGGTGGTGAGGTGTCCTTACAGGGTTGTGAATAGTAATTTCATAAAGATTGCTTAAATCAAATCATAATTTTCCACTATTACCTAGTAACATCAAAGATGGTTTAACTCCATCTCTCATAGGCTTTCATTTATCATATGGTCCTTTTTGAAAATTTAAGCCATTTGATTTTCTGTAAATATGTTAATATGAAAGGAAAGCAACCCAACAGTGAAGATTTGAAAATTTGGATAGAAGGAAACTTTCTTTCTTACTTTCTTATCTCTCTCTCCCTTTCTCTCTCTGTCTCTGTCTCTCTTTCTGGAGACGTACTTTAATAGACAGTAATGTCTGTGTAACTTATTTTTGGAGGAGAAACAGTTATAAAGAATACAATGAGTAGTTTAAAAATTGTTAAAATATCTGGATTATTGCTACACATTTAACAAGGAACATTCTTACAATGGTACAAACATAAAGTAATCTCTGAATGAAGTCTTTTGTCTTTTCTCTCTTCAATTATGATTTCAACAAACTGAGTTGCCACATGGTCCTATTGTTCAAGGAACAAGCTGATTAATATTAATATTTCTTAAAAAAAAAGTACTGTGAGTTGTTAACTAAATACTGTGTTTTTGCCTGCTGTTCTTTTAAAATGTGGAATTTTAGAATAGAATCTCAAGTCTAGAAGAGGTCATTAATCAGCATTCAAAATCTGTGCATAAATTCCTTAGACAATTAATCCAAACATATCATACGGCATATATCTGATGAATAAGTGTGCTAAGGTATTTCATTTTCATAAGATTTATTGAGCAATGTGTTAGTTAACTTTAATGGACTCTTGACTTTTGGTTGGAATCCTTTCTCAGCCACAAGTTAGGTAATGTTCTTGCATGTCCAAGTCTCCTTTAGATTATTCATTCTTAAGGGTAAATTCTAATAAAAGTGATTTTGGAGAATTCCCTGGTTGTCCAGTGGTTAGTACTTGGCGCTTTCATTGCCAGGGCCTGGGTTAGATCCCTGGTAGGGGAACTAAGATCCCTCAAGCCACGAGGTGTGGCCAAAAAGAAAAAATAAAAAGTGATTTTGATGGAGTAACCAAACTTTTTATATCAAGTTCTGCATATCAGAACTTGATATAAAAAAATCTTTATAAACTCCCATATCTTCCAAATATAGAGTTTTATATAATAGTAAAGCCACAAGATGTAATCTTTTGATAGAGATACAGCTTGTACTTAAAAATTATCGAGTTCTGCTGATCTCATTTATTTTAAAATTTCTATGTAGAATGGACCCCTAGAAAATTATTATAAACCACTTGTATATCATAAATTCTTTTTTATAATTCCCACGGATCCTACTTTATAATACATATTTTGTTTACTGTTTTTCATCTCCCTTTCACCTTCCTAATCATTCAAAGATTTTCTTCTTTTTTGCTACAAAGTCAGTGCTTACTAAAAACTCATGGGAAATAAAATTGTATTATATACATTGTTTCACACAGGTTGATGTAAAAAACATTTGGTATCCTGTTGATTGAAAGAACAGAACAGATGCTTGTATAATTTATGAAGCCAGAAATACATTCACAATATCTTCCAAAAATAGTAAGATATTCTAATAACACAGTTCATGGGGAATGAAGTCAAAAATCTTGGGAGACTCAAGGTCATAGACCTTATTTTGAATGGAGCATAGACAATTCAAAAGATGTTATCAATAATCTATGGTTGTAATCACTCAGTTTATAATGTAACGATATACTCATAAAGTAGTATTTGATTGTTTTACATGAAAAATAAAAATCTAGCATGTATTTTTTTTGATTATGCATATCTGATCTCTTCCACTGACAAATTTTAAACAATCTGTGTAAGCAAGAGGTCTACCTCTTTTCAAAAACTAGCATGTTTCCTAGAAAAGTACTTAATTTCTGTAACACACATATTGCTCTTAATTTTCCAAGATTAATTCACATGATTAATAATAAACCAGGATAAGACAAGTTGAGTTACTACCATGATAGTGTTCCTTGGGAGTTAATTTTTTAATTATTTTGAATACCAGTCAACATATATCTCCTTTCCAAACTGAAGGATGCATCAAACATTCCTGCAAAGTCTGAGATCACAGACATTATATTTCCTTGCTAAAAATAAACATGCTGCACATGACATTGGCACATTTGTTGAAGTCATGATGGCTGTACTATTGACATAATGGTTCTTCACTCTGAAAAAAACAAACAAACAACAATCTAGCTTCAACTGTGATTTGAATTTTTCACTATATTCAGTTCACTCCAAACTGAACACCATCCTTGTTCCTTTTTCTATAAAGAAGGTTTATTCTATTTTTAAAAATGTTCTTGTTAATTGGTTCTTTAAATGATTAATTGTTCATAAAGGAATAGTTTTGATAGCTCAGTATAACTACAAAATAAGCTCACGGTTTTTGGAAAAATGTAGTAATGTATATATTTCTTTCCTTTTTCTGCTTCGGAAGAAGTCTAAATTTCAGAGCAAAGAAACACTGACATATTTTTCCAGTAGACAAACTTTGAAACATTAAAAAACATGAAGATTTGATGACTGTTTAAATATACAATAATATGGAAACACTGGTCTAATTCTATGTAGAGCCCATGACATACTTATTCGATTGAAAATGATTTATGACAGAAGCTCAAGGACAAGAAACTATTTGAAAGGTGATCAGGAAAAGCCATCTTGACTGTGCTCTGGTCCCCACTCTCTCTGTTAACATTGGCGATGAAGACAAAGACACATTAGGTTAATCAAGGGTATTTTAGGAGAGTTTGAGATGTATTATAACTTTTAGGTCAACATCGATTCTCTTGAGAACCACATGTCCTGGAAGGGCTCTCCCTACCTGTCAGGCAGTACCACCTACCAGGTAAGAGGGCGACAGAGCAAAGAGCTGATCTTACTGGGAATGTTACTGTGCTGGTCTTTAAAAAATGACATATTAGGAAGCTATTTAGAAAATAAATCTAATATTTCTCTTTTTTTTAAATCTTAGAAGTGGGAAAGCAGCAGTTTGTGAAGGGAAGAAGCATTAAAATCTTACGAGACCTAGTTTAAATCTTTTCCCTTATATAATGAGTATCACACTATCCCCTGCAGAATATCTATCATAAAGGATTGTTTAGAAATAAAGTGAACTAGTGTACATGAGGATGATTTCATTATCCAGGTTTGATCTAGGAAATGAAAGCTCGGGAAGGTTAGGTAACCACGCCGGTGAGTGGCAGACCCCAGAACAATGACCCAATTCTTTTGCTCTTTTTTTTTAATTATTGTATTGTGTTTCCCAGTAAGGTACATCTTTTAAATTGCTGCAATTCGCATGCAGAGAAAACCTTTAGACATATACACATAGTTTGTATAAAAACACAGTTTTAATCCAACTTGTAATAATAAATGGTTAATATAAGGAAAGTAAGATCAGCACAAAATATCAATAATTCTAGGCTTTTATTAAAACATTCAATTTCACTCTTTCTTTGTTAACCATCTCTACTAAATGAAACTGTAAATATTTGAGGTAGTATATGGTTTTTATACAAAAGACATAAATATGTTGGTGAATACTTCCAAAAACAAACATCACATCAGTAGATTTCCAAATCTTTCCAGAAAATACAATTTTTAAAAAAAATTATAAGGGCTCCATAAATGTCAATTAGACTGATTTACCTGTGAAAAAATATTTTTCAATGACTTACAGTGTATTTTGGAACATAAATACAGTATGGGTTTCGTATGTATATATCCAGTTAATATATATATTAAACATCAAACATTTTTTTCCTCATTACTAGTAACTTTGCCAAATAGTACAAAGGTTGTGCTAGAAATGCATCTCTTCTCCAAAAAAAATTCATAAAGACATTTTACAAAGTGAGTAGTGTGGAATTATTTCCACAGTTTATAGGGGAAAGAAAACGAGAAACATTTCAGGCCCTTTGCCGTCAACAGGAGTAAGGGCTATCAGTAATTATGAGTCTGTTGGAAAACAAAATTATAGCCCCTCTGGGGTGTCAGTGTTTCAGTAGTAAAAGCTGTCTAATCCAAACCAAGCTTTGGCATGACTTGCCCTGCTTTTTCTGCTTTCTCGGTAAAGAACCATGTCCAAGTATTCAACTTGGCTCTCTCTGCATTGACTCAGACTCTGACGCTTTAATGCTTCCACTTTTTCTATTGAAGTAGCCAGAAGTCCAATAATTTCAATGATAATTACCCAGAATGAGCATCTGTAATAGGCACTTTATTTTTTTATTTTTTTTATTTTTTTAACATCTTTATTGGAGTATAATTGCTTTGCAATGTTGTGTTATTTTCTGCTGTATAACACAGTGAATCAACTATACATAAACATATATCCACATATCCCCTCCCATTTGCGTCTCCCTTCCACCCTCCCTATTCCACCCCTCTAGGTGGTCACAAAGCACCGAGCTGATCTACCTGTGCTATGCAGCTGCTTCCCACTAGCTATTGATTTTACATTTGGTAGTGTATATATGTCCACGCCACTCTCTCACTTCATCCCAGCTTACCGTTCCCCCTCCCCGTGTCCTCAAGTCCATTCTCTACGTCTGCGTCTTTATTCCTGTCCTGCCCTTAGGTTCTTCAGAACTATATATTTTTTTTTTTTAGATTCCATATATATGTGTTAGCATACGGTATTTGTTTTTCTCTTTCTGACTTACTTCACTCTGTATGACAGTCTCTAGGTCCATTCACCTCACTACAAATAACACAATTTCGTTTCTTTTTATGGCTGAGTAATATTCCATTGTGTGTATGTGCCACATCTTCTTTATCCATTAATCTGTCAATGGACACTTAGGTTGCTTCCATGTCCTGGCTATTGTAAATAGAGCTGCAGTGAACATTGTGATACATGACAATTTTTGAATTATGGTTTTCTCAGGGTATATGTCCAGTAGTGGGAGTGCTGGGTCATATGGTAGTTCTATTTTTAGTTTTTTAAGGAACCTCGATACTGTTCTCCATAGTGGCTGTATCAATTTACATTCCCACCAACAGTGCAAGAGGGTTCCCTTTTCTCCACACCCTCTCCAGCATTTATTGTTTGTAAATTTTTTGATCATGGCCATTTTGACCAGTGTGAGGTGATACCTCATTGTAGTTTTGATTTGCATTTCTCTAATGATTAGTGATGTTGAGCATCCTTTCATGTGTTTGTTGGCAATCTGTATATCTTCTTTGGAGAAATGTCTATTTAGGTCTTCTGGCCATTTTTGGATTGGGTTGTTTGTTTTTTTGATATTGAGCTGCATGAGCTGCTCGTAAATTTTGGAGATTAATCCTTTGTCAGTTGCTTCGTTTGCAAATATTTTCTCCCATTCTGAGGGTTGTCTTTTCCTCTTGTTTATGGTTTCCTTTGCAGTGCAAAAGCTTTTAAGTTTCATTAGGTCCCATTTGTTTATTTTTGTTTTGATTTCCATTTCTCTAGGAGGTGGGTCAAAAAGGATCTTGCTGTGATTTATGTCATAGAGTGTTCTGCCTATTTTTTCCTCTAAGAGTTTTATAGTGTCTGGCCTTACACTTAGATCTTTAATCCATTTTGAGTTTATTTTTGTGTACGGTGTTAGGAAGTGTTCTAATTTCATTCTTTTACATGTAGCTGTCCAGTTTTCCCAGCACCACTTATTGAAGAGGCTGTCTTTTCTCCATTGTATATTCTTGCCTCCTTTATCAAAGATAAGGTGACCATATGTGCATGGGTTTATCTCTGGGCTTTCTATACTGTTCCATTGATCTATATTTCACTTTAACTGTATAATTGGTAAGGTGGAAACGCCAGTGCTGAAACATCTCATAAGATTTCATATCCGAAAAAGAGGAAGAAATCCTCTAAGAAAGTGGAAATCGACTTAAGAAAGGGGTGGGGGGCCCCCAAGTAACAGTTAAGCGGCCTCTCAATGTCTTATAGGTTTCAGAGAGAGCGTTATGACCTTTGAGGGGAAGGGGAGGGGAGGGGGAACAGCGATGGCTGTTTTTCTGAAGCAACATTTCTCACTCTTTCTATTTTGAAAATATTCATTTCCATGAACAGAAAGTAAAGCTGATTAAACTATAAATATTCATGAATATGAGCTGCCCCTAAAGCGTTCAAACAAAGTAGAATGAAGGATAAGACTCGTGCGGTAGGAAAGTCTCCTTCCCTTTCGTTTGTCCAGCTCAGAGCCCGGGTGCTCAATGTAGGTCAAGGCGTCAGGCAGAGGGAAGGACTGCAGACTGACATTGAGATGCTCTATTTCACACACTTGCCCTCTGGAAGGGCTGGCAGAAGCAGTCACTTAAATTAAACACAGGTCATCAGGCAAGATATATAATCTATTCCTAAAACAGACAACTCGAGCATCCCAAATCCCTATGGCCTTTTACCGGGGCACATCACACTACCTCCTGGTGTTCCTCTGTCAATTCACATTAGGGCTGGCTGTGTTTAAAAGTGGTATTTCATGTATTCTGTGACCCTCTTGCTCAAAGCAAAGAAATTGCTTTTGTTTATTTATGACCTACTAACCTTAAGGAAAACTGAAATACTTAATGTTCTCACAAGCTTAGGGATGGAGAAATAAAAGCTAAAATAAATCTGGCCTTGATACAAGTTGGTCTTATTCTGCCCACACGACCCTCCAAAGTTATGGGAAAGTGGAAAGGAAGATATTTGTCCATAAGTGACCTATTGCTTGTGGCTCTTTTCATTCAAGGAAAACTATGCAAGAATTCAGATTGCTGCCATCCACTTAGAATTCTGGAATTATGACGGTGTGTTCTCCCCAAAATGACACTACACAGTTCCTTACAGAAAATGTAAAACCTCGGTACTGTTGAATCTCCATGTTTTAAATATAAATATTTGACAACCAAGGATTAAGTCTTGAAAATAAAGATGTGGAAGCCATAGGAAGATGTAAAGTAGTGATTGCAAGCCACGCTTGAACCAGTGAAAGACTAAGTTGAACCAGCAAGTAAAGCCAAGGACAGAACAAAGATATTGGAGAATATAGGGCCCTAAAGTTCACTCTCTTTTCTGGCACTAGGTACCTGCAAGCAAGAACAAGATCCTACTTTCCAGTTGTGGAAAATTTAAACTACTCAGAGATGAGGTATTATCTTCAACAAACTATAACTATGTGAAACATCTGGTTTAGTCCAAGGAAAGAAGAAAGAATTCATTACTGAATTTACTACTGTTATTTTATGTGTATATGACATTTAATGGAATTTCTTATTGCTATAAGTGAATCATTTTTATATTTAAGAATTTTAAGTTAATTATATTCTGCTAAGGACTTCTAGGAAAATATGTTGGAATACAAAGAAAAACAAGTTTATGTGTTGCAATTCATTCCAACTGCCCTAGAAATTTGCTTATTAGTAGGCCAATGCATATTTTGTGTTAATGCGAAATACACAATTTAGAGCTTTTTTTCATAGCACCCCTATTATACAAATGTTAGCAGATGTACCAAGAGATGAATAGGCATGATTGAAAATGGTTGTATGTTGACCTGACACTAATATTGCAATGGACAGGCAACAGAGCAGGAGTGATAGGCTTTCATTTGTAATTGATAATGCAAACAAATGAGTCCAAAGTCCCATGATAATATTCTTTCCAGCAAATACAGAAATACCTACTGATAAAGCACATCTTCCTAAGGAGTGTTATTCCATAAGAAAAATTTGCTTATTTCAAAAGAAATAAACACCACAAAATTCAGATTAGTCACTGTTTTTATATTCTAAGATTTTGTCACCTCAGTATGAACTCCCAATAGATCACTAAACCCTCTGCCCCTAAAAAAACTTGTCTAGAAGGTATTAAGCAATTAGTGGCTTTAAAATATTTTAACCAAGTGAATATTGGAATGTATAAAAGTTTAGAGGACCTGTTTCACTTATATTTCAAGAACAATTGTCTTAATTGAATAGACTATGGTCACCTTCAAAGTAGTAGCCCAAATTGTTGTGGGTGGTCTCACCCACAGATAATTATAACCACATTGGATGCCAGTTTAATGCATGAAATAGTGACTTTCTACCCTGGTTTTGATACATGCAAAGTGACTTTTTTTGAATTGATGATAGAAAATTATTGAAAGCGGTCCTAAAAATACATTCAGTGGAGTTCACAATATTTTAAAAATAAGTATAAATCACAAAGCACTCTTGGAGAAAGGAGATATGAAAAGAACAAAAATAAACAAAAACAGGATTTTCATACCCAAAACCTTGGAAATGAATGGTTTTGTAGCATACCTAGATTGTACCTTTCATAGTATTAGTGAAATCTTTGTGTCATAAGCTAAGAAAAATGTGTTGAGTTGGTTTCATTTATTATTTGTTCAGTAGTTTCTAAATGATACTAATTTTACAACCCTATTTTAGAAAAAAATACATTAAATATAAAAGGATAACACTGACTAACATTAATATGATTTTAGGAAATGTAAGAAATTCTGTTTAATTTGTATAATCTAAATACATCATGTTTACTTACTATAAGAATAACCATATTTAAATTAGAAGATATTGTTTTGATTTGATACCTCAAGCTACTTTGAATAACAAATTCCCCGTGTCATCAATAGTGAGATAATTTCATCCCTGGAACTAATCCAAGATAGGCATTTTTTTAGCTCAATAAAACAGATCCTTCTCTCACACACAGTGTGACGTGGAGACCTGCCAAAGTCTCCGTTGGAGAAATCACGCTGCTTCTTTCTGATTCTTTAGAAATGACTTAAAATGCATCAAATGTATGACTACAGCTACTCTGTTGTTTCTGTCTCCCCTCCTACCCCCTCCAGATACTCACAGATCCTGTAAAGTCAGCAGAATTCTGAGTTTAGAGGTTGCTTCAGTGAACATTCAACGCTGTCGGTGAGTTTGGAATTAAAATCAAAACCATCGACCGTTGATTGTACCCTATGGCCAACCACCATCTCCACCGTGGCTTCAGAATTTGCTGAAGACAGGAAACCAAAGCAGGACACACCACGACCTTCTCTTCCCCTGGCAGAGGTTATTTCTTAAAAGGTCACAATCAACATTCATTGCTGTCGGTGGGCTGAGCTGTGTGGACAAGCTCACTGAACGATGAATGCAACTGTGGCCCCGCATTTTACAGTCAAGAGCTAGTCCGTCCTTGAAAGATGCATTGAAAGTAGTAATACGGTTTACTTCAACTTTTCCAATCTGCACAGTCTTCAGGTTTATTTATTCAATGTATACCATACGATCAGATTTCGATGAAAAAGGCACTAGTTTAAACAAGAATAACACTTTTCTACACTTCTGTAAGTTATAAATAGAGCACTTTTTTAAAAAGGTAAACTATTTGGCTCATGGAATCTATAACATAACCATCTAAGTTTGCACATCTTCCTACGGGGCTGAAAATGAAAGCATGAGAAGTCCATCAGCATCTTTGTCATTGGTACCGATGCCCTTAAAACAGCAACAACACTTAACAGTATCCATTCTCTGCATCTTTTGTTAGATTTCCTGATAAATTGGGACATAATCACCAGGTAATTTTATTTCTGCTGCTCTGGGTGGGGACTGACTCAAAGAATACTTCCTCTTGTCATGGAATTTGCTAAGGAGGGAAGAAAATATATATAACTATATATCTGTCAGAACACTTCTAAGAGTCAGAGAGCAGATTAATTTCCATAATTAAATCCAACTTGAAGATGAAATTTTATCCACCTTCTTTGTGTTTTTCCCTTCCAAGAACCTTATCTATATCATTAGACTTAGGACCACAGCTTCATAAGTCTGTGGGGCTTATAATACAGCCTGGTTTGGTTCTCTTAACTAGTTTGGCTCTATGTTTTTATATAGTACAACTGTCTTTGAATTTGATCACAGCGGTTTTAAGCTTATCATTTGTAATGATAATAACCATTATATTTTTAAATGATAAAACCATTATATTTTTAAATGATAAAACCATTATATTTTTAAATGATAATAACCAGATATTTTTAAAAATCTGTCACATACATTATTCTTCCCATTTCTTGCCCTTTTCAGTTCCATTTACCTTCAACTCCCACTGCAGAAACCCATTTCTGAGACTCTGCTCTAGATCTCGTCATGACCATCAAATATTTCACCACATCCAGTACCTAAACTGTGGTAGTCCAAGCTCAGCCTATCACCTCCTACTATTCTAGTTTCTCATTCTCTTATCCCCAAAACAACTGTCCTTGTCCTTTCAGCTGCAGCGTTGCTGAAAACAATCACACAATCCTATGATTTTGTGTTTGGATGTATTTATGGGCTTCCAAATCCCTTGGTCCCTCAACTCCAACCTTGCGTTCTCCCAGCCCGTTCCCCAGGAATTAGCCTAAACCTTCTCTTTGTTCCTCAACTACTCCTCTCCACCATCGTGTTTGCAGCAGAGGTAGTGACCTCTGGTTTTCACCGAGAAGCTTTAGTTCATCTGACTGTTCCCCCACTTCCTCATTCATGGTCTCTGAATGCCCAGGCTTCTGCCCTGTGGTTTTCTTACTGCCTTCTCCTTGCTCAGGGCAGGTCTTCCTCCCTAATATCTCTCTCCTTTGTCACCATATTGGTTCTTTTCATTTAACGTGTAACAAAGTTCAGTTTTCTCCTTTTTCAAACAGAAACAAAGAAAGTTAAGAAAAATCTCTGTACTGCTGCATCCTCCAAATAATCATCCCATTTCTTTCCTGCTGTTTCAAGCTAGGTCTTTGGACATAGGATGTGGGAGCTACAGCACTTTCTGTACTTGATGACTTTCTATTTCACCTTAATTGTCTGTAATTTGGCTGCGTCTAACATTACTCTCACTCATGGATAACATTATTCTATTGAAGCTGCTCTTGACCAAATCACCAGCAAGCTCCATAGAGCCGAATACTACAAACCACACTTTTCTGTCAGGGATCCCACTTGAACACCCCTTCTTGTCTGTCACTACTGACATTCGTTCCTTTTTTAATCTCTAGTCTCCATTGACGTGAGCCTATTCTCACTGGAATTTCTTTCTGTCTTTATTACAGTGAAGTCTTACTGTTTAGAGGCCCATCTTAATCTGCCTAACCTAGCATGACTAGTTTCTTTGTGAGACACATCATTGGTTTTCAAAGCTGCTTCTCTTCCCATGCTTTACAGTCTCTCAAGGGATCTCAGTCACCTGTACGATGTTTATATCTGCTTAGATGTTGCTGATACTCTAGTGTTTATCTCCAGTCAAGATATCCCAAATCTGCAGCTCTGTCTTTTGCCCTTCCCATAGACCCTTGTCCATCCATGACCACAGCAAACTCATCATCTTTTCCCCAAGGGGTAACGACCTTCATCTCCTGAGCAACCAAAGCCAGAAATCTGGACACCATCACATGCTCCTGACTCTTCCTTTCTGTTTTTTCCTGCACATATAATCACGAAGTTCTAAAGATGTCCACTTCTCGCTATCCTGCTAAGAGTCCAATTTTTCTATGTACTTCTCCTGTGTCATTGAGAAACTCACACTTCTTACTTGGACTATTCCAATAGTCACCTAACTAACTTTCTGTCTACAATCAGCCATCCGGTCAATATACTTTCCCCATAGCATTTGAAAAAAAAAAATCTTTTAAAAAACTTAATTGTTTTACAGAATCCTTTAATGCACTCTGAATAAAATGTCCTAATATGTTTAATAGATGGATTGTTCTAGTGGGAAATGTGAAAATTAGCTAAGTGGGAAAAAATGAAATTTTACCTGAAACTTCACAGAAGCTCTCAAGTTTTATTTCAGTACATTAAGGAGCTAATTGCAATTTAAAAATTTTTTCTAAAGTAATTGAGGTTGAAGAGTTACTAATCTTAAAATGGTGAAGAACTTTTAAAATACTAACGACAAAGAAGGAAGAAAAAGGAAAACAAAATAATGAGAAGATTTGACTACTTGAACTTCGATCTTTAGCATGTCAAAAAAACATACAATGAAAAGGCAGTTGCCAAATGAAAAAGAATATGAGAAATAAATAAGACAAATTATTAATATGTTTAATATGTAAAATTTTAAAATATATGTTCTTAATATAGAAAATTCAATAAGGAGAAATTAACCCCTCAAGAGAGAAATGAACAGTGGATCTGAACAGAGAAGTCACAAAAGAAATGCAAATGAGAGAGGTAAATTTTACATATATGACGTAAAATTCTGCTTCACTCATGAAAATTCAAGTTTAAAACAATGAGATGTAATTTATCTTTAGTAAAGTTAATTGATGAACAAAAGAACACAGAAGCTACTAACGCTGAAAGAAATGTACTCGTACTGTACAATGTATGATTATCTTTGGTTTTTGCTAATACTCACTTTTATGCTTGATCTGCCTTTTTTGAAAATGTGACCTCCTCAGTGATGGCTGATCGGACCAAGGGCACACACCTGTCCCAAGGGGAGCTAATCCATAAACTTGGCAGAGACTTTCATAATTTTTCCCTTGGGAACTTGAGCTAAAATCCATTAAATCAGTCAGGAGGTAGTAGGTGTGTAAGAGATCTATAATGTCGTGAAGATGTGGGGTAGATTTCATTTTACTTTACTTATCTGTCAGTAAGTCAGAAGCAGAGGGTGATTAGTGAAGAACAGCAGTTCCCTGAAAGATGGACAGGGCAGCTTTCGTCCACAAAATTCCAAGTCCAACAGTCATTTTCCCAGCTGTCTTTGCTATGCTTTTGGATGGCTTTTAGATATCTACAAGTTGATTGAAGCCTTGAAATTAACCCTAGTTTATTTGTTAGCTAACACTGGTATCTATTCTTTGCCTTCAAAACCATACAGTGTTCATGAGAATATGAACTCATGTAAACTTTATGGAAACAATTTGGCACTATTTACTAAAAATTTTAAATGTTTGTAAACTTTGAATCTTTCATTCTTATTCTAGGATTCTCTTTAATGTATGTATGTATGAAGACGTTCAAAGCAACATTATTTTCAAAAATTTAATGATGGCAGCAAGCTACATGTCCAACAATGGGGAATGGGGCAATTCATTATAACAGGAATATGATAGGAAATAATAATAACCCAAGAATGTTTTCATAACTGAAGAGCCTGCTTATAATTAAGTAAAAGTCAAACTGAGGATTAAATCCCAACTTACTAAAGAAGCAGCTTTGGCAAAATTAATTAAGCTTCTTAAGACTCGATTTTCTTAACTATATAATTGGTATATTTTCTATCTGATAATGCTTTCTGAGGATAAATGAAATAATTTATGTAATGACTTTAGCTCAATACCTGACACAATAAATATTCAGTAGTAGTAGTGGTAGTAAACTCTATCCTATGTATGATAGGATCCCATTATGTAAAATTTATTCTTTTTATTTAACTCTTAGTGCTGA
Organism: Balaenoptera ricei; assembly: GCF_028023285.1. NCBI lineage: Eukaryota > Metazoa > Chordata > Mammalia > Artiodactyla > Balaenopteridae > Balaenoptera > Balaenoptera ricei. The sequence continues at coordinate 190,138,558 of NC_082639.1, read as the reverse complement.
AATTGTGGTCCTTTTACTTCTCATATGCATGACATCTTTTTTTTTATTTTTCTTTTTTTGCTTTGTTTTTCTTTGATTTGTTCAAGCTGACAACATTTATCTCTTTACTATCCTAAAAGACTCTAGGTCTTGTTTCAAAAAAAGTCACACCACAAATTATGCTCAACTTTTAGTCAACTGCAAAAAGAAATAAAATTAAATAGAATTATCATTTACTTTACTAAATTCACACAATGATCTAGGTATACTATCTCCTTTAATCCTCATAGGAACCATTTGAGGAAGGAAATACAATTTTGAAGATGGGGACAAGACAATAAGTCATATACCTGTTGTCATAACTGGTGGAGTGATAGTACTAAACGCTACCATTTCGTTTATATTCAAATTTTGAGAATCTAGCCGTTAATGAATAACAATTTCTAAGAAAAGAAAGAATAGTATATTCCTTTCAAGGCAATAATTCAGCCCAAATTAAGTATCCCTGGGATTTAAGTGAAATATAAAGATATAGTCTGAGAACAAGATGTGTCCTCTCAGACTCCATATTTGGAAGGATGGCACTATAAGTTAAGTGATTTGAGACCTGGTTTTTCTTGTTCATCAGTGAAAATTACTTGTTCTGGTTGCTGCTTCAAACTGGCACCAAGAGCAACGTCAAAGACATGATAAGAGCTCAACAAACATTATGTGAATGAATGAGTCATAAGTATAGCTACATAGCAAGCCAAGCCCTCAATGACTGACTCATGTGATGCGATGCTTTGCGCCAGATACTATGAGTCAAAGTTGAGACTTGGCTAAAAGACTGTAATTTTTCCAGAAAACTACATGTACAACAGTGGCATTTATTTCTAGCCTCCAGAGTGGATTCCTAACATTCTCTTATATATTTACCATATATGAATTTAACTACAATATTTCTTCCAACTAATAGACCAATAATGGCAAGACAAACCATCACTGTATAAAGTAGTAAGAGAAAGTAGAAAGAAAGAAAGAAAAAGAAAGAAAGAAAGGAAGAAAGAAAGAAAAAGAACTCTGACCATTATGATTTTAAAATGCCATCAATTATAAGACACATCTCAATTTAAGAGATGTTAAAATATAAAACAGATGCATCTAGAATCAATGAAATAGAATATTTATTCCCAGAAATCCACCCGGTTGCATTCCTTCTATTAAACAATAGACACAATTAAACCTGAAAAGGTAATGCAAGTAAGAAACAAATGATGGAAAGATTTTGGGAATGGGTTTAATTTTCCCCCACCATTGACCACAAATGAAATGCACGGTTTGAAGTTTACAAGTGTTTTTAAGAATTTCCAAGGGTTGTTTGAGCTCTACATGATGTTTATCCTAGATGCTGACTTAAAAATCTAACTTTCCCCTTGACCTTAAGGTAAGAATAACTCCTAGATATAAACAGATATTTCCTAATTTCTAAGACTATAAATTATAGGTAGTAAGAAGAGCTAGCATTTATCTAGCAGCTAAATTTGTATTTTTACAAATCCTTTCTTTTACCTTCCACGACACCATCACAATTCAATATAATTTTAACAGGTCTTAATCACATTTTCCAAGTCAGTCCCCCTTCCTCTTCAGACAAATTCACTCATTCTTCCTGCTCCCTCTGTGAATACCTTCAGAGTCCTTTAAACCACTCCTCACCATGCAAAGTTTTCTGGAAAATCAACACCAAATAATAAGAATAAAAGATTCCACTATATTCCCTGCCTAAATCTCTCTAAGCCCTGGACAGACAGCTTGGACCCAGGCACATAAGCCTTCGCTAGTAGGGCCAAATCACACAAAGCCATTTCTAGATGCCTGTTCTGTGCTATCAGTCCTCTTACCTTAGACAAACCCCTCCTGCTGGTTAAGTGCTAAGACATGCTTTACAACTGCAGGAGAGGATATGGTTTACAGATAAAAATTAGACGCAGAATTAAATTGCTTGAACACAGCAAAAGAGAAGAGGGTAGTCGAAAGGGTGGAGAAGACAATTTGGTCAGGCCAGCACTCACACACACTTAATTCCAAGACTTGGATTTCCATAAATTTCCATTAGAATACTTGGGCTCAGGTTCTACTTTCATTACTGAGAGTCACTTTCAAAGCAATAACACATAGAATCTGTCACAGAATATGAAGTCCCATGAAAATGCGTGTTTAAAATGTGGAATTTACAGCCATGTGAGATCGCTGAGTCAAATACCAGAGCTCCTTTTAGAGAGCCAAAGAGTGTAATTTAAGGACTCCTGATGACATGTGTTACTTTTCAAGCTACTATAATAAGAGTAATCAGATCTCAGGCTTCAGGGTGATCACCTGTGCTTTTCAGAAAAGAATTTCTGTGTACACAGACAGCACTGCACAGCTGGCCGAGCACATTACTGGGCATGTCAGAGGAAGGGGAGGAGGGACCACCGTCTCCAAACCATTAAATGCCTTTTGCAACTGGTAAACACAAAGTAACACAGCAGTTAAGATAGATGAATCTTGATTAAATAGAAAAATGACAGCTCTTGCCTGAAAATGAAGACCTAAACCAGTGGAAAAGGAAATGAATAAGTTCACGGTATGTAGTTTCTTGGTTTAGAATACAAGGTCATAAAATGCAAAGTTGTGTACTCTTCCATTCAACAGGTATGTGTTGGGAGCCTATTTATTTCCTGGCATTTTGTTGAGTGCTGAGTGGTATCATGGGACGCGGTCCCACCTCCTGGGTACTTGAAGTAGAGTGGCACAGAAAGATACTCATCACAAAGTTTGCTAATAGAGAGCCCTAAAGTCAAGGCCTAGAGAGTGAAAGGTAGACCACCAGCACTTATAAAAAAGAGAAAAAAGGTCAAGGCTGTGTCTTTCTAACTTGCAAAGCAAGGGAATGCAAACCAATGAAGAACTTCACTAGGTCATTCAGGGACAGGGGAAAGTTACGGTTTTTGAGTGCTAGACAAGGGTATTCTTGAACATATGATAAGTCAGGATTAAAAACTAGCTCTCTGAATAAGATGATGAATGAATTCAAGGTCTATCTAGGGTTGGGTAAAAAAAACCTCATAGTTTATTGACCAGTGAAGGGTCTTCAGTTAGATCCAGTAATGGTTTGGTATACCAAGGTCACTCCAAGTTCATGGTCTTCTACAAGTTTCATCCGGTTAGAGCTGAAATTAACATCCAGTTAGAGTTGTCATGAAATTTAGTTTTGATATCTTCCAGGCAAGTTCTGCTGAAGTGGAAAAAATTTCCATTTGCAGATGTAGAGGTAAGTGGTAAAGGAGTTGAGGATAAGGGATCAAGGGAAGGAGACAAAGCACCTCAGGCAGAGAGAATAACAAATGTGGACACCAGCAGTGGGGTTGGAAAGGCAGTTTAAGGATAGGATAGAGGCCAGCATGGTATGGATGAAACAAAGCCTGCAGAACTGTTGTCACTTGAGGCTGAGAAGGTGGCCTGTGGCCAGGCCATATAAGAATATATAAGCCACGTGAAACACGTTGGTCTACTGTCCAAAGTGCAATAAGAATGCACCGAAGAATTTTAAAACAAAGGGTAAAGGTGGGAGTTGGAGGGTAGTGAATGATCCAATTGAGTTTCAAAACAAAAGAAAACAAAAATCACTCTGGTTATCGTGTGAAGGATGACCTGATGGGTTTGCTAGTGGAGCTGCTGATACACCATTTAGGAGGAAATGATCATTATCCAGAAGAAAGATGAAGGAATTCTAAACAGAGAAGTTTCCAATAAATCTGGATGATTTTCACAACGAAAAAGAGTGATAGTGTGAGAAGAAATAATTAGGGGCAGCGGTCCCCAACATTTCTGGCACCAGGGACCAGTTTAATGGAAGGCAATTTTTCCACAGACGGCAGGGGGCTTGGGGGGACCGGTCCCGGTCTGTGGCCCGGGAGTTGGGGACCCCTGAATTAGGGCACCCGAAATGCAAACTGCCCAATAATTCATGAATATAGCGCTTAACCGTTTATCCAGCGTTTTCCATCTTAGACTGTGTGGTTGGCAGTCCCTAAAATGGGCCCCAATGATCCTCTTTGACAGATATTTATACTCTTGTATAGCCACAATCTCTTGAGTGTGGGCTGGACCTAGAAACTTAATTCTACCCAGTTGAATGTGGTGGAGGTGAGGGAATCAGCTCCAAGATTAGGGTACCAACAAATGTGTTTTCTCGTTTGGTGGTTCTCTTTTGCTTTCTCCCAGTTCACTCTCTACGGGGAGAACCACCTGCTGTATCCTGAGACAGTCTTGGTGGAAAGTGACTTGTGATGAGGGACTGAGGCCACAGCTGCTTGAGTGAGCTGGCAGGTGGATCCCACTGTAGTCCAATCTAGATGTGACTGAAACTGGACCAACACCTTGATTGCAGCCTATGGAGATGCTGAGCCAAGAGGAACCCAACCAAACTGCAACAGATTCCTGACCCCAGAAACTGTGAGATAACAAGTCTTCATTCTTTTAAGCTGCTAAGTATTGAGGTGATTTTTTACACAGCAATGGATAAATAACGTAGAAAGCTTGCTGGTTAAGCAAGCAGTTTGTCCTTCCTCTGTCACTTTTACTGAATTTTTTTTTAAGTCTCCTGATGCACTTCTTTATACTTCTTCACTATTTTATGCCTTGTCACTTTTCTTACTAAATCTTTTCTTAAAATGTTATGTTTTACAGCAGTCAGCGACAGATAGACATAATAGAAAGTTTAAATGGCTTTTTAAGTTTTAATAGTTCAGAGGTTGATAAAAGCAAAATGAATAGTGGTATGACTTTTTATAAATCCAACTCTATTATAAAGTTAGGAGGTATTTTGCTTTGGTAAATTTCACACTTTCAAAGAATAGATGAGCTCAAAGTACTAAAGTACTTTTATCTTCTCTGCTTTGTTAATTTTAATAATTTTGGTGAAAACTACGGTTGTACTTATTAAGTAAAAGTAACACTCTTCAGATTTTTGATGTAATTAAGTAATAATTAAAGAAATACCTCTTGGTATCTCATTGATGATTTTTGGCTACTACAAAATAAAATGAACTTTGGGTATATATAGATTATGAAATTAACTTATTTCCATGAAAATCTTGTCCACTGGATACTACAGGGCTTTAGTCTTCAGTAATTCCCTTCCTATCTTTCCTCCAATCTCGAAGTATTTCTGAGAGGTTCCAGGAGATTTTACAAACCCAATCAGACTTGACACTGCACCAGCCTCCTTTTCCCTACTTCTGCTTTCCATTGAATTATAACCACTCCCATTAACACCACTGTTCTCTTGGCTGTTTGCAGTCACCCTCAGCAGGGACTCCTTCCCCCTGCTGACAATCTCATTGGGTAACAGCAATCTGGCCGCCAAGCTCTGTTGCTTCTGGGAAGCACGACCCCCCCTGTAGCGCTGACTCAAACTTCCAGAGCTGCCAGTATGGGGGACTCGAAGGGACCTTCTTTCATCTTTCGGTGTAACGCTCTGGTAAAATGGTACTGAAGAACTACATTTTTTCCAATATCATATAAAGCCTTAATGGAGCAGTTCTTCCTGTTTATTCAGAGAACGAAGCATAAATCCGTAAGTGGAGCCAGCAGACTCATGTCCATGTCAAGCACCTTGCTAAATTCCGAACTGCCCCGCGTGTTAAGGCTAAGGTTTTAAGATTGGGCTCAAATTAAAATCCTTCTTTCTTCTTCTTCTTAGAATGAAGCTGTCTGTAAGAAAGCTTCTCAATTTTTCATACAGTAGATTCTAGGGAAGGCATGGCCAGAATCATCTGAATCACAGCAAAGGAAACTACTTGACCTCAAACTAATTCCACCCTCCATCAAAGGAAAGTCATCCTCTACCCCTTTCATGTCCTTCTGTTAACAGCAACAGCAACAATGGCAAAAACAAAAAATGAATAAATGTCTCAAGATTTCATGGTAAAAACACTGATTTTTAAAATTGGGAGATCTGTGTTTCAGGCTAGCTCTAACACACACTGCTTCTCTGATGCAAGTCAGACTGAATATTCTCCCAGAGTTTTCCAGACGGAATGATTTCCTCATCTCTAAATAAAGTTTCTGGAATAGTTGATCTCCTAAAGTCTTTTGCAACTTTAAATCTCTACAATTGAATTAAGAAGAAAAAGGAAATTTGGCCAAAGTATTTAGCAAAAGTATTATACGACTTAGTTAGAAACTTTGTTTTACACATGTATTTATTGATAATTGGTTTTTTATCAATTTTTACTCACTTTTTCCATTTATTCAACTGAAATATAAATAGAGGGAAAAGCATATGTTAGTTTGTGTTAATAATCAGATTGACCAATTAAAAATATGTAGATGAGATGAGAAAAGAAAACTTGAAAGACAATTAAACAGAAAATACATATTAAACCAGGCCAAGTACAAGGAGGTGTGAAAGGAATGACAATACGGGGAATGAGAAGAAGGGTCATCCTGATGTTTCCATTTTTGGTTTCATCTCATTTCCACTCTGAGGAAGTCAGCAGCAGGTTATAGTTTTTGCTGTTTTCCTTCACACTAGCAATTCTCAATGAGGTGGAAATCACATCATGAGTCGATCAAAAAAGAAAGGGGACTGACTCAGACACCTGACTCTGAACCCTGGCACCAAGCTGGACTCAATGTTTGTGTTACCAACTTATCTTGTACCAAGAGTGCCCCAACACAAATAAAACATGTCAAATAAGTATACATGTAAACTATAAAGAAGTCCGATTTCATTGCTAGATTTATTTGACCTTGTATAATATCTGCTCGGATACACAAGCTGCCCCTGGGTAATAGAAATATTATGTGTCTTCTATTTTATTTGACTCAGTGCTGTCAGAAGGGAATGTCAGCCATCGAGAACAAAATGGCAATCTGATTCCACAAGAAGAACCTGCTTCCCTTTGCAAATCTTCACTGAAATTACAAAAGAAAGCAACAGTAGAGAAAAATTGAGAATGTAAGGAATGGTGCTATTCACATTCCGAAAACTTTGAAGAATTCCTTCACTAAATATAGGCAGGTGAGCCTAGATTGAGGGAAGGACTGGTACCCTCAGATATTGCAGATGGGAATGCAGCTAGTACCACCCCAATGAAAGGGAGTTTGACAACATCTAACAGAATGATATATCCATTAGCTCTTTGATTTAGTAACCTCATTTCTGGGAATCTATTCCAAAGATCTACTGAAAAAAATGAAATGACTTATGTAAAGTTATTTGTTGTAAGATCATTGAATACTAAAATATTTACAATAAAATGACCCTCAACAAGGGGGACACAATGAATAAATGATGCCAGCTCCTCATAATGAAATAGCAGGATGTGTAAAAAGAAAGAGGGAAAGTCAGTAGCCACTGAAAAGGTGAAATCTCCTGGATGTTTTGTTCAATGAAAAAAGCTAGGTGAAGAACATTATATATTTTATGCTACCTTTTGTGTTAGAAAATGTTAGGCAGGTTATGTATTAAAACGTATTTGCAAAAAGAAGCACTAGAAAGATAAACCAAAAGCTAGAATGGCTACCTATAGGTGGAAGGCAGTAGGGATGGAAGTTAGACTTCTCTGAATAGGTCTTTTATATATACGTGCAAGCTTGTAAATATATATGTTGCATATGTTTTACATATTCAAAAAATTAAATTAAATTAAAAATATTGACATTCATAAAATTAAAAATGAACTGAAATAGATGAAGCTAACTGCCTATCCAGTTGGTAAAAAAAATAATTATTTTAAGTGAGTTTATATGATATATAATATTATTATGACAGTGCCAACTTTGCAGAATATATATTAGGGATACATAAAGCTATAAATAAGTCTTAAATTTCATTTAATGGTTTAATTCTTCAGTAATTCTGGTATTATGAAATTATTTTATATAAATTATAGGATAATATAAATAATTTACAGCAATACATAATAATGTTAATATTATAAAAGCCAAGATTTCAGTATAAGTGAAAAGAGACAAATATGAAATCAAATAATTTAATTAAAAACCATGTAATGCTATAGTTTAATTGGAAATAGTATAAACACATCTTTAAAAAACAATTATGGATGTCCAAATTTTGTCCACAGCAAAAGCCTAGAAGCAATGACAGTCTTGGTAAATTGCATTATTTGTTCAAACCATTCTCTGTCCCTTTCTCCTGGACCCATTTCCCTCTCAAGTGCCACTTCCTACACCGGAGGAAGAGCAGGCTCACAGCTTGGAGAAATGCCTGTGTAACGTGCAAGGTATTCAGCTCAAAGGGAGGAGACCATGTCAGTAGACTGCCCAACAATTCAGGGGCCTAATTTAAACGTGAAGGGATAGTTTGAGGTCCAAATACACAAAGGAGGAGAGAAGAAGAACTGGGAAAGACAGTTTTAAATTTTGCAAGGAAAAAATGATCTATTTCCAGTTATCATTTGAGGACGGAGTGTGTGGATAGGGAGGGTTTGCTCTCAGGGTGCAGGAAAGATGGCGCCATCATTAACCCTTGCTGAGGGTTCTCGCAGTTGAGCTTTACAATCACAGTTGGCAAACTCTCATTAAATGACACTGTCTCTCTTTTGAATTCTTCTTCTCTTCCATTTCTTTTTTAAATTTTTTATTTTATATTGGAGTATAGTTGATTTACAATGTTGTGTTAGTTTCAGGTGTACAGCAAAGTGTTTCAGTTATACATATACATATATCCATTTTTTTTTCAGATTCTTTTTCCATATAGGTTATTACAGAGTATTGAGTAGAGTTCCCTGTGCTATACAGTAGGTCCTCGTTGGTTATCTATCTTATATATAGTAGCACACAACACTAATTCTCTGCTGGGACTATGGCTAAATTTAGGTTGTTTTAAATTATATACTGGGTATTGTGTACTGGGCTCTGGGAATATCATTTTTGATTGATAAATACGACTGAGTGAATTGGTAGTTAAATTTTAAATCGCTGCCATGTCTTCTTGGTTCCATGGATTTGACTGTGCTGTCTAAATGTTGGACAGGTGGAACGGGTTCCCTGTGCTCTACTGAGGCTCAAGGGATTCCTGAGAGTCCTGAAGACACAGAAGGAAGAACGTCTATCCTGGTGGAAGGTAAGTGTAGATGCATCTGGTAAAGAAGAAACTAAAATTCACATGGGCACTTGACGTGAGATCCCTTTGATGAGGATGGAGGATAAAAAGAATAAATTAGTGAGAGAGAAGATGATTTTGCACATATTGTCGTACTTTCATTTCTTGGCTATAAAAAAGATAAATTAATGTAATCAGAGATTTAGTTACTTTGCTGAAGTCAGAAATGCATCCCCGATATAAGTTGATCCTGAGCCCCTTTTTAGTCAATGGAACATTCCTCAAAATGTGTTTGGACTACCTTAAATATATAAACTTTTAAAAAGTGACTAAAATGTAACTATCTACTAGAATAATGTAATTTATTTTTAAACATCACATTATATATTTTCACACAGCACGTTAAAATCCTAGGACACATGTTCTGTGAGTCAAGTTTGGGAAGTGTCTCTAATGCACTGTCTCCTTTCTCAGGTGGACTCTGGGTCCCACCAGATGCCAGCCTGACACCTTCACACGTGTCATATTTTAAACTTCACAATTTTCAATCTAAAAAAGGATTATAGTAAAGCCTTGAAGGAAGACAGGGCCTACTTGGTAATTATTCTTAAATTATCTTAAAGCATTTAATATTTTACTTAGGATAGGATTTCAAGATAATAGACTGAGTACAGGCTTTATCTCCTTTCCCTGCTGAGACAACACTACAATAACAGGAAGGGAATTAAAGGGTGTAATTCCACAGAAACACAAAATGAAAGAAGAACCATTGTGGGTGAGACATTTTAAAACATGTCAGGAAGCACATATGTGGGTAGAACAGGGTATAACTGGAGAAGCGGATTGGGGGAGACTCCAGTCAAGATCTGTCCTAGCTGAGGACTGATGGGGTCTCCAGAGTCCAGAGGGGTACGCACACTGGAGAGGGCAGGCAGAAGGAAGGGAAGGGGCTAAGCAGGGAGTGGACCCTAAATGTCTATACAGAGCAATTGAGCTTCAGTCAGCTCCTCTACCACAACATTAAGTATCACCTGATGGCCAAGTGTTGACTGACCAGAAAAATCAAACAAAAAAAACAGGTTTCTTCTGGAATAACATTGGCTAAATATTGTGAATTAACTAGAACCAATCCCTCTGAATTTGGCGTTGGGGGCCCTAGAGTATCGTTCCTACTGCACATGTTCACCTGAAGAGCTCAGTCACTCTATTTCTTCACTCACGAATATTAGGAGACAGCAGGAATCACTAACTACTCAGGTAAGTTATCATGACTGATCACGACCAACATAAAAAGAAAAGCTGACTCCAAAGAAAATAGAGGTAATTCAGAAAAAAGAGAACTTTGCTTAAATTTTAATTTGTAACTAAGAGACAATTGGTAAGAAATATATTTATAAAATAGCAACAGATGATAATGAAAAGGAATTAACAGAGAACACAATGGTTATCTTGGTAATTGAATGTGTGATTGCCAAAAAAATTAATAGGAATTTTAAAATGTAAAATTAAGTCATCTCCTAGTAGGTAAAATCCCAAGTAAGTAAGACTTTGAAAGAAAGCTTGAAGAAAGTGGATCATCTCTGAAGTTCTAATATTTAAGGTGCCAGAAAAGCACATAAAAGAAAAAGGAAGTTTCTGTGCACCAAGGATAAAGAGACCTTAAATAATTCCAGAAAATAAAAAAAAATAAGTCATCTAAAGAGTCATCAGAACACAGAATAAAGAGCCCAGAGTTTTATATTTTTAACCCCCACCACATTTTATATTTTTGATGACACATTTTACATCTTTTTATTTTGGGTATCTTTTGACTAATCATTACATTTTTAATTAGTTTTACTTCTCTTTTTTCCCCTTTTGTACTTGCTTTGTAAATGATTGATCCCCTACTTTTCTTAATTATTTACTTTTCCAGTGAGATTATTACTTTCATAAGTTTTCTTATTATTAGTCAGTGCCTTTTCTTTATAGCTTAGAGAAATTCCTTTACCATTTCTTGTAAGGCTGTTTTAGTGGTAATAAACTCCTTTAGCTTTTGCTTCTCTGTAAAACTCTTAACCTCTTCTTCAATTCTGAATGATAACCTTGCTAGGTAGAGAATTCTTGGTTGGCAGTTTTTTTTCTTTCAGCATTTTGAATATGTCATGCCACTCTTTTCTGGCCTGTAAAGATTTTGCTGGAAAATTTGCTGATAGCTTTATGGGGTTTCCCTTGTATGTAATGAGTCACTCTTCTCTTGTTTTTAAGATTCTCTTTTTATCCTTAACTTTTACCACTTTCATTATAACGTGTCTCAGTGTGTTTCTCTTGTGTTCATCTTATTTGGAACTCTCTGGGATTCCTGCACCTGGATGTCTGTTTCCCTGCCTGGGTTAGGAAAGTTTTCAGTCATTATTTCTTTAAATAATTTTTCTGGCCCTTTATTTCTCTTCTCCTTCTAGGACCCCTATAATGTGAATGTTATTTTGTTTGTTGTTGTCCCCAAGGTCCCTTAAGGTATCATCATTTCCTTTAATTCTGTTATTATTTTGCTGCTCCGTCTGGGTGTTTTCCTTTGCTTTGTCTTCCAGCTCGCTAATTCATGCTTCTACCTCATCCAATCTGCTGTTGGACCCCTCCAGTGTATTTTCAAGTTCAATTATAACTTCTGTTTGGTACTTTTCTATCTCTCTGTTGAGGTTGTGGCTGTGTTCATCCATGTGTCTCCTGACACCAGTGAGTATCTTTATGACCATTACCTTGAACTCTTTATCAAGTGTGTCGCTTACCTCTGTTTCACTAAGGTCTTTTTCTGGGGATTTGCCTTGTTCTTTGCCAGGGAACATATTCCTCTGTGTCTGCATTTTTTCTCTTTCTCTGTGTTTGTCTATATGTATTAGGGGAAACGGAGACTTCCCTCAGTCCTGCAGGAGTGGTCTTGTGTAGGAGCTGTTCTGTGTGGCCCAGAAGTGCCATCTCCCCTGGCCACCAGAGCCTGTCACTCTGTGAGTGTCCCTCTCATGGGCTGTGTGTGCCACCAGGTTTGATGGGGCTGTAGTAGCTGCCCAGGAAGGGGGAGGGCTCATCACACATACTTTTTTAAAATGATGCTATTTCAGTTTGTTATAGGAATCACTGAATTCAGCACAGAAACAGTTACTCTAGATAGAGAAGACAGAGACTCTTGGAGAAGGAAGGTCTGAATAACAACAATAAAAACTGTCGTGGGAGAGAATTCTGAATATACATATATGTGTTTATATATATAATTTTTGATTGTATATATATATAATCTTTGATTGAAATTCTGAATTTATGGAGGCACAAAATATGGTAAAGAAAGAAATATAAAGGAAAAACTCTAATGAGTTTTTTTTTTAATGCTCTGCACAGGGAACTCTAATTAATGCACTGTGGTGTCCTAAAAGGGAGGGAAATCCACAAGGGAGGGGATATATGTTTATGTATGGTTGATTCATTTTGCTGTGCAGTAGAAGCTAACACAACACTGTAAAGCAATTATACTCCAATAAAAATTAATAAAAAACAGAGTAAAATCTAAATTTCCATGAAAAAAAAATGTGATCTAACCAGTTTAGAATAAAACAAACATTCTGAAGTCTTCAGAATAAAAATGGAAATCACTCCATTAAGTAGACAGAATTAATGATACTAGAAAATAATATGGATGTGGTTAAATGTATATGTTTACACACACAAGGCTTCCAGCCTAAGAACAAAGAAGAACAAGGATGAAAAAGGATAGTCATCAGATTTTGTAGATATTACAAGACCCATAAAAGAGAGATATGTTAAAAAGTTACACACTTGTCATGATTTTGAGCAACTGGTAGAATGTAAAAAAGGAGAATCCATATGATTGTTTTCCTTAGAGAACACATTGGAGCAAGAAGGAAGGACACAGGAGCATTGCAGCCTATTATATTACACTGTTGGGTTACGACACAAATAACAGTAATAGAGTCATAGTAATGCAAAATTATTTTCACTTTTGGGGCAATGCATGTAAGATTCACTTGGGTTTCCAGACAAAAGGTCTATGTTGCCATTCTTGATTTGAAAGCAGCAATAAATCTGCCAGAATATGGGAAGTGGAAGAGAAGTTAGAGAGTAGAAGGTTAGAAGTTTTTGTACCCTCATTTGAAGAAGTGGAGAGTGATAATAAACTGCCAATAATGATGGAAGAAGAAACAGTAGAGTCAATATATTATTTAATGCTAAAACATTACCAACAGAAGAGCCATATACTAAAAGGGTGTAGAGGAGGTAGGGAGAATCATAGCAAAAAATCATTAAATTATGTACAGTGGATAAATCAATAAGTAGCTGCCTAAATGTACTTTTAAGAATATAGATAAGACAAAAAATTTAAGTAATTATTTCTAAGTAAAACTGGAGGAGGAGATTACTCTTTTATTTATGAACACCACTATACAATTCAATCTTTTAAAACTACGATTCATGTAATTTTAAGATGAAATATTTTAAAAATATAAAGTAAAATGGCACTAGTATATTCTATATTTTACTGATTCTCAATGGAAACTAATGTGTAACAGTTTTAATAACTCATGTTTTTATGACATTTTTCACGTTAACTAGAACAGCTTTTCCAGCCCCAACTCCCCTTTGTCCCAAAAGTCCACAAAAGGATTTCTGGGAGTCTCTGAGGTATTTTACACAATTCCAATGACAATGACATTTCCTCTGTCCCTTGGTGTCAATAACCACCTTGGAAGTTCTGGTGTCCTTTCCAATAGATCTATTGCCAAATACACATGACTTGACTGTGACTTGACGAATTGGTGCTAAGCGGAAGCCACATGGTTCTCAGGAGTTAGTGGGATGGCTGCTCCTCTTTCCCACACTGTCACAGTCATAACTCAAGGTTTCAGATGTTTTCTTGTAAAAAGAAAATTCCTTCAGCTTCTGCCTGCTGCCTTTTCTCTTACAAAGCTCAGGGAGAAATCTAAGGGGTCTAGCAGGGAACTCTTCTGAGCAGGCATTGCTCTGGCAGACCTACATCTTGCTTCCAATTTGCAGGGTGACAAGGGCACCCCTGGACTCAGGCATTTGAAAGCTGCCAGAATCTACCAGTTCCCTCGTTTTGGATCCTCTTTTCAGATTTGCTTTATATTTTGAGACACGAGTTCCTGCACAGTAGGTATTATGACCTCACAGCTACCAAAACACACCCCCCCCCCCACCCCAGCTCAGCAAACAGAAGGGGATCAAGAGGGATTCATAATATACTCACATTCCAAAACCTTAGGACAGGATTCTGGTTGATTCAGGCAACGTCGACCCATCAACAATCACCATCTGATTGGCTAAGGAGGCTGAGTGCTGTAAACCCACGACTGCTCCAACTGAAATCCTGTAATTAGGAGTGTAGGAAGGATGAAAAAGAAAGTATATCACTGAGTCACTTTGCTGTACGGCAGAAATTAAACACAACGTTGTGGATCAGCTATACTCCAGTAAATTAAAACAAACAAACAAAAAAAGAGTGTAGGAAGGATCATTTTCCAGAATGTTGGGGGAAGGTGTGGTGTTAGTACTCAGCACAGAAGAACATCTAAGCACAGAAAACATCCCAGTTGCAAGGTCGTGGAATAGACTCTTAGTGGATATAAGCTGAGTGGTTTACAAATCGAGTGCTTTTAGGATGTGCCCAACTTCATAGATGGCAGCGATATTTGTTCAGATGGTGTAATTTGAGATCAGCAATGTCAGAACTGCATTCATTCTCAATCCTATTATGGAACCTAAACTTTCCACAGCTATTTAGTGTTTGGTTCAAAGAATTCTCTTTTCAAATGTAATATAGGATGAGTGCGAAGTAGGGGACTCAAGTTATCGCGCCATGAACTATTAATAACGTCCCTCGTATTAGTTTCTTAGATTTGCTGTGTAGGAAAGGCTTGGATGGAATGAGTTATACAGCAAGAGATTTTGGATGCCTATTTTCATGATGCAATGCTTAGGGAAAATACAAAATAAAGTGTACAGTCCTATGAAAAAATAAAACCATTATCCTTAGAAAGAATGACTCAGGAAACATGATGCATATGGTAAGACCCTGGAGGAACAAACCTGCTTATGTTCCCACACACACCTGGTGGTTCGATGTCAAGCTTTCAAGTCAGAGTATCAGATTTGAATTCTAGTGAGTTTGGGCAAGTTACTTCACTGCTCCAACTTTCTTCATTTCTAAGCTGCAAGTGGTTTTAGAAACCTCATGAAGTTGTGGTGAATTTAAATAAAGAATTATATAAAACACAGAGCGGTGCCGAGCATATAAGACTTGAAAAGTATTAGCGATTACAATTAGCAGGAATCTTAGGCACTCAGAAACAGTGAGTTTCTAGACGCAATGGAGAAACGTAAAGGGAGGTGAGGTCGTTCAAGAGTCTGAGAGGCAACAATTGGCATGTTTAAGCATGGTATTCCATCACTGTGGCGACCCTGGTGATGGGGTTTGTTTAGGTCTTACAATGTCCAAAGCTTCACATATAGTTTTTGAGATGGAATTTTGAGGGTTTTGTCCTGCTACAGGTGTGATGCCTTATTAGACTGCACAGAGCAGAAGTCAGCCTTGCATAATTTGGATACTTTCTCCCCTGAGTTTACTCAATAACTACTTTGAACTAAACTCTAAACATAGCTGTTACTTAGCCAATCTGTGAGAATTTCATATTCATCTTTTAAAAGAAAAAAAAAATGTGGGATTCCCTCACTCCTCCATCATAGGATGGGACTATTGTGCAGCAAAATACAGACACGCACACACATTAGATTTGGGATCGTACGTTTAAGATCTGAGTTTAGCTAAAGCCTTGATAGCTGTGATCCTGTACCAGTCACAGACCTCTTGGGTCCTCAGTTTTCTTACAGATAAAATAAAAATTGGATTAGCATCAATTGTTTGTGAGACCATTTAGTCAAAGAAAATCTTACTAGGAAGCCTTGTGTATAAAACAGACATGAGGGATGCTTCTTTGATTAAAATGGAGAAAAGATTGTGGAATCCTGAAAATTCAGATCTCCTCTCTTTGGTAGCTGAGTGGTTCCCCAGGGCAGTTACGTAACTTCTGGACAGAAGTACTCTCTAGGCCCTTTCTGTTTTTAGACACATATTTCAGCTGAGTACCTACTTCCCCAAAGCTGAGCACAATCAATGTACCATAGAAAGTGTTTTCTACACCTTTTTGCCTCTTCTGTTCTCTTCTGTATATTTTGCCTTCTTTACATTAAGTCTTCTTAAAATATACTCTTAAAAATATCTTAATTAAATGGGCATAGAATCTCCAGTAAACCACTATCAAGAAACCATTTTAAAGTAAAATAAGAGCACAAATATGTTCATATCAAGCAACCATCTATGGGTCACTCAAAAATCAATGGATTGCACTCACTTTTCTGGGTTAAACTTGGTCTACATTTCTTGTTGCAGACAAGAAAGCACTACTCTCTTGTATTCATGTTTGTCATCCTTATTACAGTTATGACAACTATATCTCTTATTCTAAGCTTTCAATGTTTGGAGAAAACAACCTGGATTTGAGGTCAAAAGAGCTGGTTTTAAGTCCAATTTCTACCACCTGCTAGTTCTATGAAATTTAATCAAATTGTTAAACTTTTTGAGCCACGTGTATAGATAAATAATATTCTTCATGGTATTCAATTGACTTTCCAACCACCATACTTTCTTGATCATCCTCTGGTTTATCCTCTACCTCCTTTGTCCTTCCTTCCAGCCCTTTTTGATGGTGCTTCTTCTTCCTCCTCACCTCTTATCCTTACACCTTCCCCTACGAGGCCCAGATCTTGGTTATCTTATCTATTTGTAGGATTGTCTTGTTGATCTCAACCAGCCCAATGTATTTGAATAATATCTGTATCCTAGTGATTCTGAAAGTTAATCTCTAGCCTAGCCCTCATTCCTCAATGCAGACTTCTATATCCAACTGCATACATGACATTGCCAGTGGAATGTCCAAGAGATATCATACTTTCCACACGTCCCAAACCAAAGTTCTTGATCTTCACCCCAAACCTGCTCCCCATGCAACCCTTCCCATCTCAATTAATACAACTACATCCTAATAGTGGTTTAGGCCAAAACAATAGAGTCAGCCCTGAAATCAACTCAGCCAGGCCACTCTATTGGCTGCTTCTTATAAAGGCTATCGCTTTGGGCCAACAGGCACATGGAAAGATGCTCAACATTGCTAATTATAAAAGAAACTCAAATCAAAACTGCAATGAGGTATTACCTCACACCAGTCAAGATAGCCATCATTAATAAGTCTACACATAACAAATGCTGAAGAGGGTGTGGAGAAAAGGGAACCCTCCTACACTGTTGGTGGGAATGTAAATTGGTGCAGCCACTGTGGAAAAGAGTGTGGAGGTTCCTCAAAAAAACTAAAAATAGAACTACCATATGATCCAGCAATCCCCCTCCTGGGCGTATATCTGGACAAAACTATAATTCAAAAAGATACATGCACCCCAATGTTTATAGCAGCAATACTTACAACAGCCAAGACATGAAAACAACCTAAATGTCCATCAGGAGATGAATGGATAAAGAAGATGTGGTACATATATACAATGGAATACTACTCAGCCATGAAAAGAATGGAATAATACCATTTGCAGCAACTTGGATGGACCTAGAGATTATCATACTAAGTGAAGTAAGTCAGAGAAAGACAAATACCATATGATATCACTTACATGTGGAATCTAAAATATGACACAAATGAACAGAAATAAACTCTTTGAACAGAAACAGACTCACAGAAAAAGAGAACAGACTTCTGGTTGCCAAAGGGGAAGGGTGGGTGGGTGGGGGGAAGAATCGGGAGTTTGGGATTAGCAGATGCAAACTACATATGTACAATGGATAAACAACAAGGTCCTACTGTAGAGCACAGGGAACTATATTCAATATCCTGTGATAAGCCATAATGGAAAAGAATCTGAAAAAGAATATATGTGTGTGTGTGTATATATATATATCTGAATCACTGTGCTGTACAGCAGAAATTAACCCAACATTGTTAATGTTGTTCATGTTAATTCAACTATACTTTAATAAAATAAATTTTTTAAAAAGCCTACCAGAAATGAGGGTCAGGGACACCCTCATTTCTGTGTGAATTGTTGTGAAAGCCTCTTACTTCATCTCCCTGTCTCCCTGCTTCCTTTGGCTACCTACCTATAGACTTCATAAGGCAAAGAGAGACATCCTTTTGCAATATAAAATGAAATTAGTCCCTTCTAATAGGTGACATAATTTACATATATTTATTGCCTATTTTCGCTCTTCCGCCACTGGAATGTAAGCTCCTTGACTGCAAAGGGGTTTGCTTCTTCACTGATACCTACTAACTACCCAGAATAGTGCTTAGTACAGAGCAGGAGATGAATAAAGTTTTGATTGACTAACTGAACAAATGAATGAATAAATAAATACATATTTTGAAATGGTTTTGTAAGGCTTCAATAGAATAATCTATCTCACGGCGCCTGACACAGAGAAAACATTAACCAAATATTGCTGTTCTTAGGCAATTTGCTCAGAGTAAATTCTGAGGTTATTGGATCACTGAATCCACTCTTTTTAGCATGCAGATGGAGTTTCCTATGTAAAGTTCTATACAAATCCTGAAAATGATTGGATAGCAACAAGAAAACTTAATTTGAGGCATTTTTTTGTTTATCAAATCCCATGCTTGTTTGCATGACAATAAAATTTTTGTTGTAATATGTTTTTCATGAGCATTTTCTCAAAGCAAGATTGGTTGTACTGTAATTTTTCTGCCCGGAGATAAGTAGAGCATCTTCTTAGCTGTCTTGCAGGCTGTCTTTATCCGAACTTATTTAAAAGAGTGTCTCTAGAAAAATCACCACATTTATTTTGAAAAATTTAAAAAAGTAACTGTCACACATTTCTTACCAGTATTTCGTTAGGGAACTAACAGAGAAAATAATTTTACATTTTGCAGCTAAAAGAAGACTTTTCAAAGTCAAGCTGACTATTCAGTTCCTCAATGCTTGTGATGGGCAATGCTTGTCAAATCATAGGAATTATCATAACTACCCCTTCCTTGATTTGCTTGCTTCTCAAATCACAGAAATTGGGACTTCCTTGGTGGCACAGTGATTAAGAATCCACCTGCCAATGCAGGGGACACGGGTTCGAACCCTGCTCCGGGAAGATCCCACGTGCCGCAGAGCAACTAAGCCGATGTGCCACAACTACCCAGCCTGTGCTCTAGAGCCCGCGAACCACAACTACTGAAGCTCGCAGGCCTAGAGCCCATGTTCTGCAACAAAGAGAAGCCACCAAAATGAGAAACCCGTGCACCGCAATGAAGAGTAGCACCCGCTAGCCACAACTCGAGAAAGCCCGCGCGCAGCAACGAAGACCCAACACAGCCAAAAATAAAATAAATAAAATTTTTAAAAAATCACAGAAATTGTCATGCCCATCATAACTACAGAACTTTGGTTTCCCAGCTGGAAACATGGCTACTATCCCTGGCATATGCAAGACTTTTAAGCGTGAATCGAATTCCCCTGTTTATTTTAGGTATTAACATAATGTAGTCAGAACATATAAAAGATGTACAATCTTGGAGCTACAGTAAAAAGACACACACACAAAAATGCAGCTCACCATCGCTTTTCTATTTTTACAGATATTTAGCACTGATAGCATGGAAGGAATCAACACATGGAAAACAAAATTTTGACCTCATTTTTAAACAAGAACATTTATCATCAGTTTAAAGGGTAGTGAGTTCACAAGGCCCTAGTGTGAATGTGGCCTGACCTTGGGGGAGAAGGTTTATAGCAAGGTCACTTCCAGCTGCCAGTAGGTGCTGCTTGGAGTGTCAGTCTAAAGACTTGATTCATTAAGTTCTGCCACTCTGGTACTGTACTCTTTATGACAAGAAAAACAAGAAGGAACAGTGAGTCTTTTCTATTTAACCCATAAAACTTAACACTCTGACCTCAACCATATAAAGCAGAAGTGAAAGGGGCAATTGCAAATCTGACCAATAAGACTGGTAAAGCACTTCCATGCTGGGATTAGAAGACTCTCTGTCTAGGTACATGGGGAAAAGAACAATTTGCAAATTCTTCTGTGTAGGTGATTCCAGAACCGGTAGAGTCCATATTCTTTGTAGCGTTTCAGACACGTTGGTGAATGATGGGCAGACTCTTCATCAAGACCTGGTTTGCACGAGGGACTGGGGGAAACTTCTTGGGTAGAAAGACATGGTAAGGAAGGGTCTCTCTGTTGTAAGGAGAAGGTGGCATCTCATGTCTGTCGGTTTCCTTCCATGTAAAGCCTGAAAGACCCACACGTGTTCTAGGAAGAGAGAGTCCTCCGAGTAGAGATGACAGGACTATTTTATACTAAGCGGGACACAAGGCCACGCTACTTTGGAATGCATGACTAGAGCACTAGGATATAGAAAATAATCTTTTAGCCTCCAACAAACACACAAGGACTTCAGGCTGTGCTGCTCTCCTTGGGAGCTGGTGGGGCTGATGGTGAGTTTCTTTACCCGGAAGAAAGCAAAACAAAACAAAACAAAACAAAAAATCTATACCCCTAGTGATTTGCTGTATCCAGGGATAGAATAAATCTTTTCTAAAACCCCTTTCTATATCCCAATGGAGGTGAGGGCATGGATGGAGACTATGGCTGAGAATAAAGACCTGGCTGATGATTCTTTTGCTCAAGAAAACTCCAGAATGTGTGCTTGAGTAGCTTTGGATAATGTGGGGGTAGGTGGTGAACTGTGAATTGTCTCCTAAAGAAGTCATTGGTGATTAGCACACAGGAGAAGGAGGAAGAGGTCTTTAAAAAGAAAAATTGACCCTGACAAGACAGTCATGAACAAGTATTAGGAGTTGGCCAGGAAGAAAGTTTCAAATTTTCTCATGTTTATTTCAATATTTTGTATTTATTATGCTCTGATATAATCTCCTACTAGTACTCCAACAGATAGTAAAAGCGCATTATATTAGTTTTTTATTTGCTATACTATTGATGGATTATGGAAAAGGTGTTGCATTCAGTACAGGATAAAGTCATGTGAGGAAAAGGATGGTGGAGGAGAGGGACTCAGGAGAAACAAACAAGCAACGTGAGCTGGAAGAAGACTTCTTGGAGTATCTTGCATGGTAGGCAGCATTTTAAGATCACTCCCTATGGATATAATGAGATCCCACTGGTGTGATTACGTTATACTACATGACAAAGTAGTTTTGCAGATGTATGTAAGGTTATTAATAGTTGACCTAGAGATAGATGATTCTCCAGGTTCCCAAACTAGTGACATGAGCCTTTTAAAAGCAGAAAGTGTTTGGGCAGGAATTTGACATGAGGATCCTTGCAGAGCTGGAGGGGACAGGTGGAAAGACCTGAAGGTAGACTTCCAGGAGCTGAAAGTGGCCTTGGCTGACAGTTGGAAAGAAGACCAGAGTCTCAGTCCTACAACCACAAGGAACTAAATTCTACCAACAACTTGAAAGAGCTTAGAAGTGAATTCATCCCCAGAGCTTCCAAATAAGAGTCTGATCTGGCCAACACTTTGACTTCAGCCTTATGAGACCCAAACAGAGAGCCCAGTTGAGGCCTCCTAGGCTTCTGACCTACGTAACGGTGAGGTGATCAATGGGTGTTGCTTTAAAGTGCTAACGTTGTGGTGTTTGTTACACAGCAGTAGAAAACTAACACACTTGCCACAACTGGGGTGAGAAAGTGCTGGCTTCCTTTAATAAAGGGCATGGACACATGACTGCAGCCTAAGGCCTGGAGGATGCAGGGCTATCCAGGTGTCAGGCAATAAACTGGAGTGTTTTCAGGTCAGCATTTATTAGGTATTTTGATTAGGTGACCAAGGAATACCAAAATCCATGTCAGCTGGTCTGGTAGTCATGGGTGTGTGCCTCTCAACCTTCAAATAGAGGGAGCTTAGTTGACCAAAGGCCCAGCTGCATTTTCCCTGAGGCTACATCTTTTGCAGAACTGCTCCTTGCCAACATTTGAGCACAGGCTGGGGCCTAAGGTTGACCAAGCCCTGCCTTAGACACATTAACCAGTTCCTGAGTGACAGGGGACTCCAAACTTTAGCTTGAAGAGTCTTTTTTTTTTTTTAATTAATTTTTATTGGAGTATAGTTGTTTTACAATGTTGTGTTAGTTTCTGCTATACAGCAAAGTGAATCAGCTATAAGTATACATATATCCCCCCTTTTTTGGATTTCCTTCCCATTTAGGTCACCACAGAGCACTGAGTAGAGTTCCCCGTGCTGTACAGTAGGTTCTCATTAGTTATCTATTTTATACATAGTAGTGTATATATGTCAGTCCCATTCTCCCAATTCATCCCCCCACCGATATCCATATGTCAGTTCTCTAAGTCTGTGTCTCTATTTCTGCTTTGAAAATAAGTTCATCTGTATCATTTTTCTAGATTCTACATGTAAGCCATATTATACAATATTTGTTTTTCTCTTTCTGACTTACTTCACTCTGTATGACAGTATCTAGGTCTATCCATGTAGATTATCATACTAAGTGAAGTAAATCAGAGAAGGACAAATATTATATGATATCACTTCTATGTGGAATCTAAAAAAAAAAAAAAATGACACAAATGAACTTATTTACAAAACAGAAACAGACTCAAAGACATAGAAGACAAATTTATGGTTACCAAAGGGGAAAGGGGAGGGGAGGGATAAATTAGGAGTTTGGGATTAACATATACACATTACTATACATAAAATAGACAACCAACAAGGATCTACTGTATACCACAGGGAACTATATTCAATATCTTGTAATAACCTATAATGGAAAAGTATCTGAAAAAGAATAGATATACGTATTGGGTTAGCCAAAAATTTCATTCAGGTTTTTCATTAGAAAATGGAAAATCTTCTGGGCCAACCCGATATACATAACGGAATCATTTTGCTGTACCCCTGAAACGTTGTAAGTCAACTATACTTCAATAAAAAATTTAAAAATAAAAATAAAAAAAATTTTAAAGTTCTTGACAGCCTTGCTGAGCCTTCCTTAGATGATACAGAAGTCTAGGCACATCTATCTAACTTTCCTTCCCTCTCTCTTCTCTGGGTCTGACTGCTCTCCCAGCCTTTCCCACCTCCCAACCAACCCCATTTTCCTTCACACAGGATTTTCCCCTAAGACAATTCTTGAAAGCTTAACCCTGTCTTAGCATTTGTCGTTTGGAGGACCTGGACTAACACAGAAGAATTATCTTTCCTCCTGTGAAATCCCTGGTTGCAATATGAGCATAAGATCGATGCTAGTTACACAAAGTAATACTATGTCACTAACTAGAGCTTGGGTCCTGAGTTCTAAGGCAGGGCTGTTGTAAACTCATCAATTAGCTCATCAAGTGCTCCTTTACCGGATCTAACTTGGGCCAATGTTGGCCTGAATGTCCAAAGACCAGAGGAGCCTTTCAGTGCAAACTTGACCTACAAAACTATGAAATAATGAATGGGTGTTGCTTTAAGGGGCTAAGGTTGTGGTATTTGTTACACAACAGTAGAAACCACACACCTGGGAAGACTGAGCTGAGAAAGTGCTGATTTCTTTAATAAGCAGCAGAGTCTACCAGTACAATGGGAGGACAGGTTGAATCAAGCATCCCCACCAGCGCCAGAAGAGGGGTCAGAGAGAAAGAGTGAGACTGAGTGCTGACTCACCTGCCTAGAGTGCAGCTGGCTGTAATTCTGGTCTAGACACCAAATAGATAAAAAAAGACAACATCCCAGGGGAGGGAGAGTGACTGACTGACCCTTTGCCTGGACTTCCTCAGCCTCTAGTCTGGTTGGATGGAAATGATGCTGAAATCTCAGTCTCTGTGCACGGGTGCCAAAGCAAATCTCAGAGTTCTGGGTGAAGTAGAAAAGAATAGCTTTATTGCTTTGCCAGGCAAAGGGGGACACAGCTGGCTCCTGCCCCTCAAAATTGTGTGTCCCAACCCAGGAGGATTTGATGAGGAGTTTTATAGCAATAGTTCAAGGGTGCGGTTGCTGACACGATTAGGGTGTGTGCAGGGTCAGGGTCTCCTACTTGGCAGCATGAGCCAGGAAGAAGAGAGAAGCAGCTAGTTAGTAGAAGGAGGTGTGTCAAGTGTGTTTTTATTTGTTTTTAATTTCTTTTTAATTTTTATTTTACTTTTTTTATTGTGGTAAAACACTTAACATGAGATTTACCCTTTGGAAAATATTTAAGTGTACAACACAGTATTGTTAATCATAGATTGTACAGAAGAACTCTAGAATGTACTCATCTGTATAACCGAAACTTTATAACCATCAGGTAACAAGTCCCCCTCCCACAAGCCTCTGATAACCACCACTCTACTCTCTGCTTTTGAGTTTGACTATCTTATTTTATTTTTAAATTTAAATCTTTATTAAATCTACCAAGTCATTTTTAAAATTTTTATTTTATATTGGAGTAGAGTAGATTAACAAAGTTGTGTTAGTTTCAGCTGTATGGCAAAGTGATTCAGTTATACATATACAAGTATCTATTCTTCAAATTCTTTTCACATATAGGTTACTACAGAATATCTAGTAGAGTTCCCTGTGCCATACAGGAGGTCCTTGTTGGTTATCTATTTTACATAGAGCAGTGTGTACATGTCCGTCCCAAACTCCCAGTACGTAAAGTATGTTGTGATTATCTCACCTTGGAAGTAAGGAAAGGGCAGGAGACAGAGAAAAGTTGCCACGTGGGAAGGAATTCCCACAGAACTTTGTTATAATGACCTCTTCCTGAGGAAAGAGAAGTGAAAATAACACTGATGTCGAGAAGATGTTTTTAAATTATGATTTCAAGTTTTTTATTTACTTAGAAGTAAACCTACCTATGACCCAGAGATTCCACTCCTAGGTATTTTTACCCAAGAGAAATGAAAATGTATGTTTACAAAAACATTTCTAGAAGAATGTTCATAGCAGCTTTATTCATGGTAGGCAAAATAGGGGATTTTCATATGCTTCAGTTGGCAAAGCTAGTGAATTATAAATCAGTCAAAGACCTACTCAAAACACACTTTTGTGAGAGACTCAGATGCACCCCTTAAACTCAAGCTGGAAGACACCTCATCTTGCAAAATCTCTTTTTCATATTACTTGACTGAGCCCACTGAGGGGAAGTACAGTATCTGGAGAACAAAAGTTCACTATCAAGATTGTTTTGTAGTGTGCCTTCACCATCATATATTTTAAATAATGTATGAAAACACCATCATAACTATGGGGAAAAGTAAACTTTGATCCTGAGGCTAAGCTAAGCCTTCAGGGTTTGTGAGATCAACAAACAACATGTTATATAAACAGAGACTTTCAAACAAATTGTTAAACCTGGTTTCATATTTACCACTAAAAAGAGTTGACTTGGAGGTGAAGAAAGAGCGTTGCCTTTGTAACTGGGTCCAAACCTCGGCTCTGCCTCTTACCCTCATCTTATCCTCTGGAGCTCAGTACCGCTGCACCTCGCTTTGAAACATAAGAGAGGGGATACACATGAAAAAGTGTGGGGTACCGTATACATGAGATGAAGGGTCTCTAGTCCACGTGTTTTAGGGAATGCTAGTTTTTCTGATGCATTCAGCCAGTTCTTCAGGAAACCCTTAATTCTTGGCAACTGGGTCAGTTTTGGAGGCCAGGAAAACCTGAATACCTGACATCCTTTGAAATGTCAAGATGCTCTAGACACTGTTTTAACCCAAGCTTTAAAAGAAATGACTGTTTTGTGTTTTGTTTGCTTTCACTCCATTTTCCATTCTCTCGTAGAGACACCAAAGCACAGTCAAGCCAGCAAACAGAAACAGAAACAAAACCACAAAAAAAAACCCTAAAAGACAAGGATGAGATGAAGGGGAAAAACCACCAGAGTCTGTATAATTCACAGACTGATTATCAACACTGGACATTTGAGAGTTGAGCACATTTATATGACTCAGAGCCACCAGAAGTCTAAAGGGGGTTCCCTAATGTAAAGCAAGTTCTACACATTTTAACAATTTTTGCAGTGAGCCAAGAGCGATAATTCAACTGAAGAGTATCCCTCTATAGTCTTAGACATGGGGTAGAATTGTTTAATTGTAAAACAGAGAAAATCGTTTCATGAGGTTCATTGTTGTGTGTGCATAAAAGCCAGTGTATTCAGTAGCAATGAGCAGGTGTTGTAGTTTCTCTTGTACAGGAAACTGTCATGTTTAAGCCCTTTTTCTTTTCACTTCTTTCCTCAGCCTGAAAGACATCGACTTTGAGTTGAGTGTGTTTGCATTTTACAGTCTTGTAATAGAGTTATTAAAAAGGTTTCTGTCCCTTCCTTTCAGGTATTTTGGAAGGTTTTGAGATTTTAATTTTTAAAATTTAAAAAATTTTTATTTTATGTTGAAGTATGGTTGACTAACAATGTTGTGTTAGTTTCAGGTATTTTTAAATGTTTTTATTTACTGTTTGAACAATTCCAGGAACTACTCACCTGTGGTTCATGGTATTGACAGATCTTTTGTCACAATTGGACACAATTTTCAGGGTGATTGTGAAGTTGTGTAATTTTCCAGGAAGTCTTTGCTGTTGTGGTCCGTGTGGATGGATACCCTGCTCTGATACTCATAAAAGGACCTGCCTATTGTAATATAATAGCAAGTCCTCAAAAAGATCAGTAGAAATGGGGAGGAGATGGTTGAGCTCGCAGATTTTGTGTGGAAATGATGCACAGGAGGGGGTTATGGGGGGTGATTAGATGGAGCCCACCCAAGGCTGCTTCTGATCTGAGCTGAGTCTATATAGGCATAAATCTAAGCCCAAAGGAGAGACTCTCTTTACAGAGAATCTCTGAGCTGCGTTTCTCCCTCTAGCAACTGTGGGAAGCCTGGTAATTGAACCCAACACTTGATCTTGGGTGACCTCAAAAGAGCATTAAGGATCTTTCTTAAAATAGAGTGCTAGCAAACCACTACCAATCAGTGGCAATTGGAACTTCCAATCAATGATGGAGACATCATGCAGTTCTGAGATTAGGATAAGCTTTGCAGCATAAACGTGGTTCTAGGTGATCTTTTATTTGATTCATATACAGAATTAAAAATAGATTTGGGGTCAATCTGAAGTTAAGACTTGGGCACTTGGTCAGCCTTGTGGAAAGACCCGCATGGTGAAGAGGTGAGATGTCCAGTCAACAGTCATGTGGGCGGGTGTGGAAGAGGACACTCCAGCCTCAAATGAAAGCAGCTCCAGCTGACATCTTGATGGCCAGCTTCATTAGATCCCAAGTCATCACCATCAAGCTAAGCTGCTTCCTGACCTTCAGAAACTGAGTGAGATAATAAATGTTTTTTTAAGTCCAAAAAAAAAAAAAAGACTTCATTTCTAAAGGAATAGTGAGAGATCTCCCTCCCACAGCTTATTGTAGGTGAGTCCAACTATCATACAGCTACTGCCGTTGCTGACTTGCCAACTTGGTAGGGAGTGAGTTACACATGCACTGACTTATCCACATTTTTCTCCTCCACTTGGTCTCGTTGGGCTTCCAAAACATACGCAAAGTCATGTGACACTGCCAAGGAGCCAATAGACTGTGAGTCACACAGGACTGACTAACCAATCATTTATTTCATGTCTGACACGTGTTGACGTGCACCATATCTCTTGAGGCAGCGAATACCCTACATCATGTCACATCAGAGGCTCAACACGACAGGGCTGGGAAACATCTAGCTAATGTTTCATTTCACTCCTCACGGGCATTTGGTCACTGGTTCTGACATCCCACCCCTCCTTTCCTAGCCCCTCTCTGGCCATACGCCTTGGTTCAGGACTAATCGTTGCTCATGTAGAAATGCATTAATCTACTCATGGAGTTACCTGCGTCCAGATTAATTAATTTGTTTATCTGCCATCTTCTCTATTAGTTGTGAATTGGTTCAGTGGTAGAAACCATGTTTTAGTCATGGCTCTGCAATGTCTGATGAAACCCACTGCCCAGCATCTGTATGTATGAAATGAAGCAGGACCCTCTGGGGCCTTCCCAGGATAGACCCACCCCCCATGTCCTCAGCCTGCCTTTTGTCTGTAGAAAAACTTTAGTAAAAGAATAAATTTCATCAGAGAAGTGAGAAAATGCAGAAGCAAAGGAAAACAGTCAAATAAGACCAAGTAATAATAGTTTAGTCATTAAACAAAGGCCTTTAGCTCCTCCTCAAGGGCTATAGATAATATTAGGAGTCATGTCCTGTGAACTGTTTTATAGATACTGAAACCCCCGCCAGATGGAAGACATTAACTACATGATGACCAGACCATAGCCATGTCATAAGCTGCCGCAATTCCAAGGAACTGGCCTCAAAGAAATGGGAACAAACAGACCCTGGAACTGAAGATTAACTGTTCTTAAAAAAACAATCAAGATGATGCTTTTTGGACCACTGCATGACCAATTTCAAGATGAGTGTCAGAGCTGACTGTGTTGTTTCTGCATGCAGCCCCCTTCCTCAGCCTATAAAAGCTCTTGCCCACTGGTTGTCATAGGGGTGGGAGGGAGGGAGTCGGCCTTTGGACAGGAGTCCGCCCTCCCCACAGCTGCTGGCATCCAAAACAAAGCACTTTCCTTTCCACCAACCTTGCCTCTCAAGTATTGGCTTTCAAGTGGCAAGAAGGCAGACCCCACTTTCAGTAACATATATGTTTGTGTTTCTGTGTATTTTTGTGGATATGCATGTATGTGCATGTGCATGTGTGTCATTCAATAAAATCCAGCGTCATGAGAATAGGACCAAGTTGTGAGTCCCTGCAAGCCAGGTGACAGCATGAATGATAATAAGTACTATTCTTTGAATGCCTACATTGAGCCAGGTAATTGAGACACATTTTGTAAGATCATTCTCACAACCTTTAGAGGCAGCTATTACTAGTCATAATTTCCAGGTTTACTGAATAAAGACTCAAAGAGGTTATGTAAGTACCTAGATCCATCTGATTCCAGAACCTTTATATACCTAGAGACAAGTGCTATAAAATGAAGAAGCGCTGTAAACAAAAATTAGGGAAGTTTTTAAATTTATTTATTTATTTTATTTTTGGTTGCGTTGGATCTTCGTTGCTGCACACAAGCTTTCTCTAGTTGTGGCGAGCGGGGGCTACTCTTCGTTGCGGTGCACAGGCTTCTCATGGCCGTGGCTTCTCTTGTTGCGGAACACGGGCTCTAGGCACACAGACTTCAGTAGCTGTGGCACGCGGGCTCAGTAGTTGTGGCTCGTGGGCTCAGTAGTTGTGGCTCGTGGGCTCTAGAGCACAGACTCAATAGTTGTGGTGCACGGGGCTTAGCTGCTCTGCGGCATGTGGGTTCTTCCCAGACCAGGGCTCGAACCCATGTCCCCTGCACTGGCAGGCAGATTCTTAGCCACTGAGCCACCAGGGAAGCCCCAAATTAGGGAAGTTTTAATGAGAAGCTTTGCCTGCCTTAACCTTTTGCCCAGTTTCCCAATCTGTCCATAGATTCATTCAGGTTCAGTATCAGAGCTCATTTTTCATTATGAGAATTACATTTGAATGAACAATAAAAGAGAGTGCAGCGGTAGACTCCTACTACATACTTACATACCTGCACGTAAAATTACTTTCTGATTGTAGAGCTGCTATTTTTAGTTTGGATGTGCATAAGTGTGTGTGTGTGTGTGTGTGTGTGTGTGTGTGTTTTAATGTTTAGAGACCCAACGTTTGGACGCCTTCAACTGATTTAACTGAAAAGTCCCCTGACAGAGAAAACTCGGTACTATATGAGGATAGCTATAACCTAGTGCAATTTGTTTATTGTATTTTGAGAATGCTATATATCCTTTCTACACTTGACATAATCTATTAAACTGGTACCTAATGTTGATTACATGATTATATTCCAGATTATTTAAAATAGCTTCCTTGTATCTAGTCAGACGTGTAAATGTTGAGTGACAAGTTAAGATTCTTACTCAGACTGGGAATTCTTTTCAGAATCAACTCATAAACACTCATGAATGACATATGCCTGAAGAGGATTTGATTATGTTACTTTGTATCACATGTTTTGGAAAAGTGTTAATGGCTGACTTACATTTGCTCTGTTGGGATTTATTTTGAAAATAGAGTTTCATTTTATAGACATCCTCCTGTTGTGCATTAGTGGTTCTTTTTCTACTTCGTTGGCTAACAAGAAACAATTCCAACCCAATCAATTTGACAACACAAGTTATAAGAATTACCCCATTTCCACAGAAAAGTTTGCTATAATTCATCCAACACCTGTTAAGAGTTTTCCATATATCATGACCTGTGCTATATGTTTTTAACTTATCTGACTGCCAATAATCCTGTGAGTTGGGTACCATTATCTCTATTTGATGGATAAGGAAGCTGAGACCCAGAAGGTCAGGCATTTAGTAACAAATGGATTCTACCCTGGGCTCCTGAGAACTGAATAGAATTGTACAGATTGTTTCCCCAAGTCTCAAAGCCTATTTGTCTTTACATATCTATGTTAGCAGTTCCTTGTGGTCTCTGAAGTATAAAGACCATGATATCCAGGACACTTTGGGAATTCAATTAAGCCAGATCCCTAGCCAGCTAAATAGACCTGAGATTTGAGTGAGCCTAACGTTGTGAGTACTGATTCAGAAAACTTCGAAGAAACACAAAACATATTTAATATGCTTCCTCAATCAATGATAAACACTAAGCCTTATTTTCCGATGCTGTGAAAGAAAACTTTTTTTTTTTAATTTCAGATCTTTTTTTTTTTTTTAACATCTTGATTGGAGTATAATTGCTTTACAATGGTGTGTTAGTTTCTGCTTTATAACAAAGTGAATCAGCTATACATGTACATATGTCCCCATATCTCTTCCCTCTTGCGTCTCCCTCCCTCGCACCCTCCCTATCCCACCCCTCTAGGTGGTCACAAAGCACCGAGCTGATCTCCCTGTGCTATGCGGCTGCTTCCCACTAGCTATCTGTTTTACCTTTGGTAGTGTATATATGTCCATGCCACTCTCTCACTTCGTCCCAGCTTACCCTTCCCCCTCCCCGTGTCCTCAAGTCCATTCTCTAGTAGGTCTGCGTCTTTATTCCTAAAAACTTTTAACAGCTCTCGCTGATCAATAGCTCAAACTCTAGAGCCAGAAGTTTAGCAGGTCATCCTGCCTTTAATACTTTTTAGCTTTGTGACTTTATTCAAGTTTCTTAACAACTCTGTGTCTCAATTTCCTCTTGTGTACTGTGGAACTAATAACAGCGTTTACACCATAGAACAGTACAATGATTAACTGAATCCTCCTTGAGAGTTATTATTTTGATTGTTCTTAGCATTTCCTTAAAACCTTGAAACTATAAATTAGATCAAAAAGCTTTTCTAATAGTTATTATTATATTTCAAGACACGTGATTGGAACTGAGCAATCCACTACTTTTCCCCTGCAATTTACATCGCCTAGGAGATAGAATTACTCCTCACTTTGTGTTTCTCACAATAAAACATTTATGGGTAAGTTAATGTAGAGCACTCTGCTTATCTCTAAGGAGTATTTTGTAAACTCTTCTGAGAAGTCTATCATTTCCTATAATTCATACAGCACTTTTAAATTTCTTGATGTGTTTTTACATAGCTGACCTTATATTTACAACAACCCAGTAATGTGGGAAGGGAAATATTACCACCGTTATTTACAAAAGCAGAAAGTGAGTTTAAAAGTGAAGTTTGGACAGAAGGAAGTATAGAGGCTCTATCTTCTAGCTCTTAGTCTCTTGTGTCTTTTTCTGGACCAGTCTGAGAAGAGAGGAAAGGTAACACATTCTGTTTGCTGGAAAACTGGATTTTCGCCTCTTCACCCATCCCAGTGAAACATTGTCCCTAATGAGGGCAAGAGCACACAGGAAGAAAGGACTGAGTCACCTTTAAAACAGTACCAGGAAAAAAAAAAAGTGCTGGAACTTTTCTCTTTGTTGTTAAAGGCTTCTAGAAGCCTCTCAAGCAAACACAAAGTAGATTATAAAAGCAAGACCCTAATTTACTAACTACAGAAGAGTTCTTTTCTCCTCAAAATCATCATTCATAATTCCTTCTCTTACTGACTAAAGATCATAAGAGAAACCAAGCCTACCAATGAAGCCTAGAACGAATCTTCACAAGCAATATCATTCCACAGTTATCTTCAATTGCATATTTTACCTTTGCATTAAGATTCAGTGTCAAAATTAAAAGTTAAAATACTTGAGAGGAGAACAATTTTGGCAGATGGCTAGTTTGAGAGACTGCTACATTCTCCTGTAGAGCCTAGATGTTGTAGGTCAATATACTTAGCTTAAAAAAAATATTTATGTATGTATACAAACACACGACCAACCACAAACAATAAGAAAAACAAAAAACCCACAACTGTTCAACTGTCCTCACTTCCCTTTGAGCTTGGAAACCATTGTATTCTCCCCAATAAGATGTAAGCAGAAGAAATCGGGTGGAAATTATCAAGAAACCTTTTAAAAGAGAACCAACTTGCACCTGTGCTTTCTCCTTCTATCTGTCTGAAATGCTGACAGGATGACGAGGTGTAACAGAAATGAGGGAATGGTTCAGGAAATCCAGGGGTCTTCAGCCAGAATACAGTTGAGCCCCTGCACCAGCCTTGAATCGCCTTTCAATTTCTTCTTATCACAAAATGAATGAATAAATAAATAAAATAATTAATATATAAGTAAGGAAATGAATGAATTTCAATTTTTATTAAATTCAATATTTGGATTTCTGTTATATAAGGCCATACCCAATTTTTCGGTGAAATAACATCTGTAGACAAAAGTGAACCCAAACAGTAAGTGAGTCTTTCCCCCATGCACAGACCCACCATCTGTGCAAAAACACAACACAAAGTAAGCCCTGTCATCTGTGAGCAATTCCCAAAGACATTCACAAATGTGGTTTCCCATTACAAAAGAAATACCTTTTAAAAATGCCTTCTATTCTTAAAAACACACACACACACAAAACTACCTCTATAATGGGTATTTGGATTAAAGCATAGCAATTTATATTTGTTTTTATTGATTTTAAATAGGATAAGGTAGAGAAATGGTAAAAAAAAAAAAAAAAAAAAAGTCCTTTTTATTATATTGAAGTGAAATGAAGAGAGTTTGTTTGAGAAAGTCAGTCCAAGAGCCTGGATTCACATCCGATGTTTGGTAAGAGCAAAGACTGGCTGAGCCTTTGGCTGTGGAGACTTTGTTGGGGGACCCAGCCATCCCTCTGAACTCTGCCATCCCTCAGTTCAGCCCTTGTTCAATGTGCTACTCCAGAACCCATCCTTTAATCAGAGGTACACCTCACTTTCCTGAGACAGAAAAACTTCAAAGGATGCCTTAATTTTATCATGGTAAGCCATAAATATTTTCCCATCTCTTTTGAAATCTCACCTTAGTAACAAATAGCTCTTACCCTCAAAGTTTTGAAATAAAACTAAACTTTATCATGGATAAATCATAGAACACTATGACAAATGACAACAGATTAAGTCTCTGGTCATCATTTCAATTAAAATGATCTTACAAAAGACTTATTTTGCATATACAATGGATGTGGGGCATAGCTCAAGATGCATCAAATTATAAAACTAGAGGTTTCTTCTGGCGGGTATTTGATCATGAAGACTGAGAACACAAATACGATGAAGTTGAAAACACTGTTCATCATTATTGATTGTCACCTTCATGGAATTGCAGCAGGTATTTTTGTTTTGCCTCTATACCCAGTGCAATATGCTAACTTTTTAATTAAAATAAATGGAGTCAGAAGTGTGAGAGGTAGAGGAGGACTTGCTTGAGGGGTTAAGGTAAACAGAATAATGTCCCTTCCCAAAGATGTCTACATCTTAATTCCTTCAGCCCATGAATACCTTACTTTACATGGCAAAAGAGTCTTTGCAGATGTGATTATATTAAGGATGTTGACATGAGACGATTAACCAGGTGGGCCCAATGGAATCCCATGGGTCGCTATAAGAAGAAGGAGGAGGTCACCAGCACTGCAGATGCCTTGCTACTGACTTTGAACATGGAGAAAGGAATTCATTCAATGAGCCAAAGAATGCAGGTGACCTCTAGAAGCTGGGAAAATCAAGGAAACAGATTGTCCCCCGGGGCCTTCAGAAGAAGTGGAGCCTGTTGACACCTTGATTTTAGCCCAGTAAGATGTACTGTGGCCTTCTGACCTCCAGAATTATAAAGTAATACATTTGTGTTGTTTTATGATATAGTTTTGGGAGAAATTTGTTACAACAGTAGGAAACTTTTCAGTAATATAGGGTTTATGTTTGATTTGAATTTTGAGTTCAGTGGAAAGATCGGGGAGGATATGTATTCCCATTTAAGGGAACAATAAACACTAAAGCATGAAGGCTGAAAGGAGAATGATGAGTTGACCTGGATGAAATGAAGATACATGTGAGAAAGAGATGCATGTGTGCAGGAGGGGAGGTTAGGTGATACAGGTGCCCATGTCTCCAAATAAATTTATCTACCTTTTTAAGGAATTTGAACAATAAGGAACCATGGGGAATGACTTAACTGGATTTGCATTTGGGAAGATTTAAAAAATTGCCCTCACAAGAAGCAGAGTGGGATTGAAAAGCAATGATACCAGTTAAAAACCAAGAAACGTAATACCTAATAGGAAGAGTATATAATGTGGGCAATCTGTTCAGGAACACCTTGATGGACAAGGGTGATGGTTAAGCACCAAAGATATCTTCTAGTTCTGATTTGCATCTATAGCAACTGAGAAGACCCAGCAGGATCAGAGGAACAACTCTGGTCCAAGGGGTCCCACCCCACTCCCCTCTTCCAAAGAGGACCCACAGTAAAGTATTCCATAAACTGGAGACTTCACTTTGCAAAATCGGTCCTAAAAGTACCATTAACTACTACGGTTCTGGAAAACTGTACTATTTGTGATTAGAATTCATGAACATCTGCAGGCGAAATTTTAATTTTCTATTTATCTTAAACTTTTAACTTTTTGACTTGCATAGGAGGTTAATTCTCTCCATTTTTACACTAACATGTATAAATTGGGGGGAGAGATAAATTAGGAGCTTGGGATGAACACAAACACACTACTATATATAAAATAGATAACCAACAACGGCCTACTGTATAGCACAGGGAGCTCTACTCAATATTTTGTGATAACCTATAAGGGAAAAGAATCTGAAAATATATGTATATATACATCACTTTGCTGTACACCTGAAACTAACACAACATTGTAAATCAACTATACTTCAATTTTTAAAAAGACAAAATAAATAAACAGCTAAAATATGGGGCCTTCTCAAATAATGTGAGGTCAATTATAAAGAAAAAAATAAATAAGCAAGACATCATTTTCACAAGTTTTTAAGTGCTGATTAGACAACACCCACCACCACCCCAAACCTCCCCAGGAAAGCTTTCTGTTTTATGTATGCCCCTATGCATAATAACCGGAAGTCATTTATTCTCACTATGTAAGAGAGTTTGAATCTTCAACAGATTCCCTTTTGTTGAAGAAATTCACAAGAACACGAGACACTAACACATGCCTTTTAGTCATTCTTTGTTAAAAAAAAGGAATTTCCAAATATCTTACCCACCTTTTGCTTTTTCTTCACCTGAAACCCAAACCCTTATTTTCAGCCTTTTTCTGATTTCCCAAAATGTTCTGGCATTAGAGTAAACACATGTTCAAGTCTCCTCTCAGGACTCAGCCCATGTGTCAACGTATTTGTGACAATCTGGATGAATCCTTTACCAGCATTTTGAAAATTACTTATCAAATGTAACATATTATCTAAATATTCCAACCTTCTCTCTTGTCTATTTAACTCATTAACCTTTCTTTTCACTCTTAATGGAAGTGAAGAGAAGCAATTTATTAGTTCTGACATGCCTATCAGACTTATGAAGAAGGTATCAGTGGAAACAGTGTTTAATATATCTGAAAAAATACATATTTTTCTACTACAGATCTCTGTGAACCATTAATAAAGTTACTCCTCTCAGCATATGTTATTTACTGAAAGAAGTCACCATTTTGCATAGGCATAATGCCAGAACTATAATAAAATGAATTAAGACTTATTATGATGATTTTAACCTCATGATAAAATGATTAGGCAGAACAGAAAATTGAAATTGAAAACATGTGGAGACCATCCTTCTGGTCTCTGGATTAATTTCAAATGTTCTAGGAGTATTAATCAGCTGGTTGCCCTACTTTCTATACTCCTATTAGACTCCTATTAGATGTGTTAAGATAAACAAACACATTCCCCCAGGCAGCAAGACCAGGTTTGGTTCAGTCCTCCACTTAGAGGATACCTAGACCTGAAAAGAGCAGAGATATGCTTGGATTTGACATAGAAGAGCTTTCTGTGTGGTTTTCATGTACGGGAACAGCTGGAGTAGGCACTGAATTAAGTCTGTGTATGATGTGGATACATAGATGATAGATCGATAGATTGATCGATAGATGATGAATGATAGATGATAGAGATAGATAACAGATAGATGATAGAGATAGATAGATAAATGATAGGTGATAAATGATAGATAATAGATAAATAGAGAGATGAAAAATGACAGAGATAGATAAATAGAAGATAAATAGATGGATGATAAATGACAGATGATAGATAGATAATAAATGATAGATGATAGACAGAGATAGACAGATGATAGGTAACAGATAGATAGATGATAGATAATAGATAAATAGATAGATGAAAAATGACAGAGATAGATAAGTAGATAGATGGATGATAAATGACATGATAGATAGATAATAAATGATAGATGATAGACAGAGATAGACAGATGATAGATAATAGATAGATAGATAGATGATAGATAGATAGATAAATAGATAGATAGATAAATAGATAGATAGATAGATAGATAGAGAATCTGCCAAGGCAGAGTATGTGCTCTGAGTGAATAAGGACAGGAGAACCCAGAAGGAATTTTGGAAGAAAGAATGAGGGAAGGCTGAGGCCACCCACTTCACTGTGAAGAGAGATACAACCTTGAAACTATTATGGCTCACATTACTCTCCGGTCTGTATTATTACTCTTTGTCATCTTCTATTTTTCCTTCTCACAAGACGATGATCTCTTAAGATAATATATAAGAAGTTCTGTTTTAAAATCTAACATATCTACATCTGAGTCCTGGCCTCACCTCTTGTCAGGTCAGCAGCTTTCACTAGATGATCCAGTATCTTTCAATTTTAGTTTTCTCACCTGTGAAACAGGAATAATACCCTTCTCAAGGGTCGCTGTGAGGCAAAATTAGAGAACATGTTAAAAAGAGAGATTTGGGCTCAAATCCCCCATTCAGCTTCGGCCTGGGCTTTCGAAGGACTTAATCAGAGGACTGTTATTTGAGGCAGGGCTGTGCTTGCCTGTGGTCAGGGGTCGTGAGAACACAGAGGCTGCCCCACACCTGACAGGCATCTCCACCTTAGTCACACCGTGAGGCACGCCTTAAGATGTGTTATTAATACCCAGATACTCTCCTTCAAATATAGACCTATAAAGAATTTTGAATGAAAAAATATTTTTATGCATTTTATATATTGAAATTCTATTGATCAACAAAACTGTAAATATGTACTTATTATGATTAGTAAAATGATCTAAACATTAATAATGATGGTTAAACTTATTAATTTTATGTACAAAAGCATTTAAGAACTTTTGGTCGATTTAATAAATAGAGACGGTTAATACAAATCTTAGGACATTTGATAGTAAGTAACTTTTAAAAAAGAATTATATCCTTTAAGCCAAAAATATAAAAAATTAAAAATAATGATGCAAAGCAGAATTATAGAAAGCAGATTATACTCGATTCTAAATATGGTAGAATTGCTAGGTGTAATAGCATTCACAATATAAAGCAAAATAAAGCAAAAAGCTTTCAAGAACCCTGTTTAATTTTTTAAAAAAATCAATTCAGGCCCTGACTCTTTTAAAGAAAGAAAATACTATTTGGGAATTGTATACATCTCATAAGGATGAAGTAAAAGCAGAATGCATGTTTTGCTATTACAAAACTTCATAAGGAGAAAAAAAATTTCCAAAATGACATAACATCTATGATAAATAATCTTTACTGAAATGTAATACAGGATATAGAGAATATGAAGTAATAGTAAAAGCATTAAAGATAAATTAGGTACTTCCCAATATGTTGCTCTTTTACCAAGTTCAGTTGAAATGAGCATCTTTTTAGTTTCACGAACAAGAGGAACAATCTATTAGCATACTGTTGAGAAATTATCTTCCCCAATAATATCAAACTTCAAAAACTGAATCCTTAAATTTCTTAATAAAATACTATTTTTTGGAAAAAAATCTATATTTATTTTTTGACTCCCTCATAAGCTGATATTTACTTTACTCAGCTGTGGTTAATGATTCATTTTCACACTTATCCATTCATCATTTGCCTTCAAAGCCTATTCAGAACATGTCACAGTTAAGTTTGCCCAGAGAAAGTCCCTAAAGCAAGGATTTGAATGTGGGCAGTGTTTGAGAGATTATCCCTGAAAACATGCGGAGCAGAGTTGGGGAGTGAGAGCATTTTAGGTTTCATCCCAGAAGCAGTCAGAAGCTATTATATAGAGAAGTGGTGAAATTAGATTTGCATTTAAACAATCAACCAAAAACGACTACCTAAGGGAGAATGAATTTGTAGAAATCAAAACTCAGTATGAGAACTGTTAACGGGTAGGTATTACTATAATCCGTGCTAGAGGTCATGTACAGGAGCCTGTGTATATCTTGCAAGGATGAATTAAAAGCATAATGTGTGCTTTGCTTTTAAAAATATTTTATAAAGAGGAGAAAGTTACAAAATTGTATCACATCTATGATACATAATCTTTTATGGAAACATAACAGAATATAGAGAATATAAAAGAAATGGTGAAAGGTGGGATTAAGGCTCTAGAGAGCAAGAGAGGTTGACAGGTTAGAGGATTTAGAGGTTGGATGTGGAAGGGACAGGAGCAGAATGGCATCCGTGCATCTGGCATAAACACCACCTCTGGGGAGGTGGTGACCAGCCCGTTGATTGTAGACCTATGAGTGGGTTATCAGACAAGACCAGCCCAGAGAAATGACTTCTGAATTAAATACATGCTTGCTACTTAAGCCATTAAGCTTGGGATATTATTGTAGCTTATTGTGTCAATAAATAATTTATACAGAAATTGATACCTAGAAAGAATAATATCATAAAAAAAACTTAAAACATATGGCATTGGCTTTAGAACCAGGTGGCAGGAAGAAGCTGACAGAATGGCAAGAAAATTGTTAGCAAAGGCTGAAAAAAATGATTTTAAAAAAAAGTATTAAAGTTGGAAAAGAGGAGACTCAGGCTACGTAGTAGCAGAAAAATACTGTGTTCACTTGGAAATTGAAAACGAAGGACTAGTGAACTTTTGGATTTGGTTAAGAAGACCTTCAGTTAGAATATTGAAAGTGTCACCAAGTTGCTTCTAGCTGTGCGTGATAAGATATAGAAATAGATGGGCTAAAGAAAGAACTGAGCAATTTGTAAGAAGAATTTAGAGGAAATATCAAAGAGAAAAGCCTTGTTGGGTTAGAAAATAAAACTATTTTTTTTTATCCCTAGCCTCTCTAGCCAGCAAAACATTCGTAAAATACAGCTTGAGGAGGAGATCAAGTAAAGTGGGTGCTTATACAATCTCTTATGATGTTTCTATGCTCTGTGCTATGATGCATTCCCATTCACAGAGGGCCTTCTAACCGCTAGAAAAAAAGAACTTCTCGAAATCTTAAGGGATTCTAGAAATCCCACAAGAACTCGATATGCCCTAAATAGTTGTAATTAAATCTAGAGAAAGGCTTGTCTCTTGAATTGTAGGTATAGTCTTCACCGTTAGAACGGAATGGAATCAGATTCACAGAAAACCTAAAAAGTTCTTAAAGGAGTTATGTAAGCAAAAGTGCTGCAAGACTAAAAATGAAATTATTCGAAAATCAAAAAGGCGATAAAGAACTGGGAAAGTTCCTCGAAGGCCATATTTTCCAGTGGAAATACTCCCCACTGTCAGAACAGGGAATCTGGGAATATTTGTTCAACAGGATTTTGAAATGCTATGGAACAATGACTGCTATGTCTCATTTCTTACCTTTTCAAATGAGAATGATTATTAAGCGAACCATACTCCTTTTCCACCCTTGTATGTTTGGGGGATGTGAAACAGATATCTTGTCTTTTTGGTCCTTAAATCTCTGAATCGAGAGGAGCCACATCAGGACCTGATGTAGAACCCAAGATACTGAATTTTGATCCTCGGGCTGTAATTGGATAACACTTTGAGGATATGTAAGGAGGTGAAGAAATTTTGCAGGTGGAAGGAATATGAATGGCTATGGCAGAAGATATAGACTATTGCATATTGGTGTTGAAATGCCCACATTTCTTCACCCTGCC
Source organism: Balaenoptera ricei (assembly GCF_028023285.1). Lineage (NCBI taxonomy): Eukaryota > Metazoa > Chordata > Mammalia > Artiodactyla > Balaenopteridae > Balaenoptera > Balaenoptera ricei. The sequence goes on along the minus strand of NC_082639.1, from coordinate 190,097,862 downwards.
CTCTATTCAGGCCCTCTGCAATGCAATTTTGCAGTAACTCCCACCAAAAGCCATGTGAATCCGGGATGGCCTTGTAACTTCCATCGATCTACATGTCTAACTTTATGTCAGTGCTACACCATCTTGATTGCTGTTGCTTTGTAGTAAGTTTTGAAATCGGGAGTGTGAATCTACCCATTTTGTTCTTTTTCAAGATTGTTTTAAATATCCAGTATTGAGTTAAAAATGGAATCAGAATCTAGTCAAAGGTATGTCCTTAGCATTGGACAAAAGTAGTGTTTGGTACTTTCCCTGTAAATAGGAAAGTGCTCAGCACATGACCAATTATATAACATGTGTATAATAAATGTGCATTCCCATTTAAGTATACTTTCTTTTCACACACAAGATAATATTCTATAGCCTAAGATAGATTTTGGCAGCTCTTAGACATTTTCTGTGTACAGATTACAGATGGCAGGATTTTCTATCTTCCAATGCGTTCTAGAGACATCCCCTCTAATGAAAGATTCGAGATCACAAAGTTAAAACATGATAGCAGGATTTTCTATCTTCCAATGTGGTCTAGAGACATCCCCTCTAATGAAAGATTTGAGATCACAAAGTTAAAACGTGGGAATCTTGTCACAACATGGTGGAGACTTAAATCCTCGGTCTAGATGCGTGGTACCCCACGGGATATCCCAGGGCCAGATAGCCACGGTGCCGAACGAGCAAGAGATGATCATATCTGACAAGCTGGCTTGCTTTCCTTGTCGATATGGAGCTCCCGAAAGAGCTGTGAGGCATTTTGTGCCCGGTGAACTGTAGAGCAGCCTGTACTTCTCTGACTGTGTTTTCCCAGCCTGGGATGTGGGGAAATAACAGACACATAAACCCCTGGAAACTCTACTGAGTGGCCTGAAACACTGAATTTCATTGTAGACTCGTTTCTGAATATTGGTCAGATTTCTTAGAGAAAGCAACAGCCACTCAAATCAATTAACTCTGTCTGTCAAGGGTTTTTCTTGTTCTTTAGATTCCTCCTGTCACCCTCCTCTTGCTGGGTCAATATCCCTTTCTTGCATTTTCTCCTCTTTCTTTGAGGTTTACTTATCCTGAGTGCATCTTTCACTGGACTTTGTCATGTTCTTTCTCTAGACCCTTATTACCACAAATCCCCTGGCCCTCTATTTTTCCTTCCCACCCTTGCCATACCCTCATCTAATCATCTTTTTACAAAGCCTTCCTGAAAAGAGATATTTATAATGAAACCCGAGGAAGATGGTGACAATTTCGGACAATCGTAACACACCAAATACAATTTTAAGTGGCTTATTACCTTCCAGGCACTCTGTGAGCTGCTGGAGACCCATTCGTGGAAAGGATGGATACCTCCCTTTCCACACGGTTAAACAAATGCTTATGGGTGTGTAATAAATGCTATGGAAGAGCATACGGTTCTATTGGGTGAAGCATTTGGCCAGAGATACCTAGAGGAAATTGAGACCTGAAGGACAAATAAGGGGAGGTCAAAGGAAGAAATGTCCCAGGCAAAGAAAATAATGTTTGGAAGCCCAGGAGTGGCAGAGCCTGTTTTAAGATCCTAAAGGAATCCAGTACAGCTGGAGCTTAGGAGAGAAAGGAAGATAAAGATGTGCGTAGAGAAAGAGGTACCTGGAGACTGCTTGTAGGACTTGGCCCCAATGTCTAGAGGAAGATTGATGGTTTAATAGAAGGCCGACTTAACAGGAGCTGTATTTGCAAAAGATGAGTCTGTGGGTTGGGAATGTATTGGAAGGGGTCAAAATGTGGTATGTGCACCACCATCTGTAAAATAGATAGCTGGTGGGAACCTGCTGTATAGCACAGGGAGCTCAGCTAGGTGCTCTGTGATGACCTAGATGGGTGGGATGGGGAAGGACTGGGAGGGAGACCCATTCACTTCGCTATACAGCAGAAACTAACGCAACATTGTAAAGCAATTTTACCCCAACAAAAACAAAACAAAATAAAAAGATGTGGTGTGGTGAGGAGGTTATTTCCTGAGTCTAGAGGAGAAATTGTGGTGATGTATCCGTGTCATGCAAGTGAGGATAAAGAAAAAGGAGTAGATTGTTTAGCTCCCTCAGAGATAGAAATTACAAATATCGGGGTTGTCGGAGGAGAAAGTGTCGGGGTTGTGAGAGAAAAACACATGATTCTAACCTGAGAAAGGAGAGATATATAAAATTTAGATACGCCTTGCTGTGGAGATTCCAGAATGCCAGAGGGTATGCTCATTATCAAAGGCGGGCGGGGTCATAAACAGCTTGGGGTTTGTGAGATGCCACGACTGGAATAATACTTTACAAAGGAAAGCACGCACTTTATAACATTCCTAAATATTAAAATCTGTTGCGTTTTAGCTTTAGCTAACTTTGAAATATTTTTATCTGCCTTGCCTCATCTTATACTGGACTTCAATAAAACGGATTTTTCATTTGGGCAATAAAACTCAGCCTGCGTTTCTTGTAAAATTTGAACATGTATCCTCACAAGGCACAGACCAAGCAAGGAGATGGTGTGAGCCCGTGTCCTTGCAGAGAATCAGAAGGTTGGTGACTGAGGCAGCCTCTGAAAAATACGTTAATTCCAATTTTTACCTCCATTGGGACCTTGAAAGAGAAGGCAATGGGACCCAGGATGAGACAGATCAGTTCTTTTCTCTGACAGAGTTTGAAAGTCCTGGCCATGGACTCAATAAACCTGTCACGGTGATGCTTATAAAAATTTTTTTTTTAATTCCAGCCCAAACCTCTCCTCTGAGCTTCAGTCTCATCTATCCAACTGCCTACTTGACCCACTTCTACGTCTAAGGGAGAGCTTAACTTAACATGCTCCTGTCTGAACTCTAGATTTCCTCCCTCAAATTCTGCAGCTTCTCTTCTTGCAATCTCCTTACCTCTCAGTTAATGGTACCACTATGGCCCAGCTTCTCTCCTCCCCTTCCACATCTAATCTTCCCCTTCTTTTCTTTTCTTTTTTCTTTTTCAGTTTCCATATATAAGGGAGACCATATGGTATTTGTCTTTCTCTGACTTATTTCACTTACTCTCAAGGTCCATCTATATTGTCACAAATTACAAGATTTCATTCTTTTTATGGCTGGGTAATATTCCATTATACATATATATATATATATATATATATATATATATATATATATATATGTACTGTATCTTTAGCCATTCATCCGTTGATGGATACTTAGGCTGTTTCCATGTCTTGGCTATTGTAAATAAAGCTGCAATGAACGTAGGAGTGCATATATCTTTTTGAATTAGTGTTTTCATTTCCTTTGGATAAACATCCAGAAGAAGAATTGCTAGACCATACGGTAGTTCTATTTTTAATTTTTTGAGGCGCCTCCATACTGTTTTCCACAGCGACTGCACCAATTTACTTTCCCACCAGCAGTGCACAAGGGTTTCCTTTTCTCCACATCCTCACCAACACTTGTTATTTGTAGTCTTTTTGATAATAGCCATTCTAAAAGGTGTGAGGTGATGTCTCATTGTGGTTTTGATTTGCATTTTTTGATGATTCATGATGTTGGACATCCTTTATGTACCTTTGTCCATCTCTACATCTTCTTTGTAAAAATGCCTGTTCAGCTCTTCTGCCATTTTTATAATTGAATTGTTTGGGGGTTTTTTGCTATGGAGTTATTCAAGTTCTTCATAAATTTTGGATATTAACCCCTTATCAGATATATAATTTATAATAATTTTTTCCCATTCAGTGGCTTGCCTTTTCATTTTGTTGATGGTTTTATTTGCTGTGCAGAAGCTTTTTAGCTTGATATAGTCCCATTTGTTTATTTTTGCTTTTGTTGCTTTTGCTTTGGATGTCAGATTTTAAAAATCATTGCTAAGATCTATGTCAAGGGGCTTACTGCCTATGTTTTCTTCCAGGGGTTTTATGGCTTCAGGTCTTACATCCGAGTCTTTAATTCATTTTGAATTAACTTTTTTGTATGGTGTAAGATAGTAGTTCAGCTTTATTCTTTTGAATGTGGCTGTTCAATTTCCCAATACCATTTATTAAATAGACTGTCATTTCCCCACTGTATAGTCTTGGCTCCTTTGTGGTAAGTTAACTGACATATATGCTTGGGTTATTTCTGGGTTCTCTATTCTGTTCCATTAGTTTGTGTGTCCATTTTCATACCAATACCATACTGTTTTGATTCCTGTAGCTTTGTGGTATAGTCTAAAATCACAGCGTTTGATACCTCTAGCATCGTTTTTCTTTTTCTCAAGACTGTTTTGACTATTCAGGGTCTTTTGCGGTTCCATACAGATTTTAGGGTTGTTTGTTCTGTTTCTGTGAAAAGTACCATTGGAACCCTGATAGGTATTTCATTGAATCTGTAGACTGCTTTGCATAGTGTGGACATTTTAACAATATTAATTCTTCCAATCCATGAGCATGGAACATTTTTACATTTATTTGTTTATTATTCAATGTCTTTCATTAATATCTATGGTTTTCAATATACGGGTTTTTCCACCACCTTGGTCAAATTTATTTCTAACTATCTTATTCTTTTGATGCAATTATGAATGAATTTGTTCTCTTCATTTTTCTTTCCTTTTTTTTTTCATTTTTTCTTTCTAATAGTCCATTACTAGTATTAAAAAAATACAACAGATTTTTGTGTATTGATTTTGTATCCTGTAACTTTACTGAATTCATTTATTAGTTCTAACAGTTTTTTGATAGAGTCTTTGGGGTTTTCTATATGTAGTAGCTTCTGCAAATAATGACAGTTTTACTTCTTTCTTTCCATTTTGGATGATTTTATTTCTTTTTCTTGCTTAATTGCTGTAGCTAGGACTTCCAAAACTATGTTGAAGTAAAGTGGTGAGTGGACATTCTTGTCTTGTTCCTGATCTTAGAGGAAAAACTTTCACTGAGTATGATACTAGCTGTGGGCTTGTTATATATGGTATTTATTATGTAGACATACATTCCCTCTACACTCTCTTTGCTGAAAGTTTGTATCATTAATGGGTGTGGAATTTTGTTAGATACTTTTTCTGCATCTATTGTGATGATCATATATATTTAATTCTTCAGTTTGTGAATGCAGTGTATCACATTGATTGATTTGTGGAGATTGAACCATCCTTGCATCCCTGGAATAAATCCCAGTTAATCATGATGTATGATCCTTTTAATGTATTGTTGAATTTGTCTTGCTAATATTTTGTTGAGAATTTTTACATCTATGTTCATAAGGGATGTTAGCCTATAATTTTCTTTTTATGGCATCCTCATCTGGTTTTGGTATCAGGGTAATGCTAACCATGTAAAATGTGTTTGGACTAGTTCCCCCTCCTTCTACCTTTTGGAAGAATTTGAGAAGGATTTGGTATTAATTTTTTTGAATTTTTGGTAGAATCCATCAGTGAAGCCATTTGATCCTGGACTTTTGTTTGTTGGGAGGTTTTTGATCTCATGTTTTGATTCTCTGGAAGAAGACACAAAATTTAAGGGCAGTTCCATGTTATTTTATGAGGAATGAGGGAGAGGAGAAGGGTTGAAAAATAATGGTACCAACACATTTATTGTAACAATCAAAGGGAGAGGTTTAGTTTTCCCAACTGCAGTGAAACTAGAATATGATCCTTTGCTGTGCATTTGTGCTGCTTCTTTTTCTTTTGTGGAAGAAAAATAACTGTATGGGGAGATTCATATGTTCATGGGCTCCACTTGGCTTGTTCTGATGAAACCCTACTGTTTGATCCAACAAGGGTAAGTGGCCAATAGTGCACGCATTCCTGCCTTTTCTGTGTTTCCTCTCAGTTCTTAGAAACAGACTGAGAAGTTATCATTTTGTTCCCCAAATGCTTCATTCTTGTTTTCCTGCTGTCTGTTATATATATGAGTCATTTTCTGAATGTTTAAAAGAGAAGAATATTGTGTCAGATCTCCTAGTAGCATCTTGAAATTCCTTGGGGATTCTGAAGCTTCTCATGGAAATGACCCTGGACCAGGAGCCTTGATATTAGCTTTCTAGTTCACTTTGTCACTCTCTCACTGCATGAATTTGGACAAGACAATGTGTGTCTCTGGACTTCAAATTACAGGCCTATGTGCAATGAGAACATTGGATTAGATTACCTCTAATCATGTTTTCATGATTTATTTTGTATGTGTGTGGGGACACCTGTTTAATTTAGATATGCTCGGGGTTTATAAAGGTAGCAACACAGTGGTTATCACTCCTGAGCTGTTCACAGAAAGAAATTGAGAGGCACAGAGAGAAGGGAAAAAGGAGAAACAGGGCAGACACTAGACTTTAGACCACGTGACTCATTTTAGTATCTCAACTGTATTTTGGCCAAATAAGAAACTTTATTTAGGATGCTGTATCAATCAGCTTAAGCTAGATTATGCTGCAGTAATAAGTGTCCCCCAAAGTATCAGTGGCATACAAGACAACAACAAAAGTTGTTTTAAATTTAAATTACATCTCCAGCATGGATTGGTTTTGGCTCTGTTTCCAATTTTCTTCATTCCTGGGCCCAGGTTTAAGGAACAGCATCTCCCAACGATGGGCCATTCTTAAGTCAAAAGCAAAGAACAATGGTAAAACCACACAAGGGCCCTTAAAACTGCTACTGAGAAGCATCACACTTCCCTGCCACTCCCATTTTATTGGCCAAAGCAAAGTACACAGCCAAGTCTGAATTCAATGGAGAAAGCAGTATGACCATCTTACAAGGAGAGAAACAAACAATTAGGGACAAAAATGCAATCAACTGCAGGCACGTTTGTATGAAAACTGAACAAAATGTGGTGGTCCTACAGGAGAGTAAGAACCTCTGACTGCTGACATACTAGATAAAAGTTGAATCATGGCCTATGTAACCATCATTACAGATTGAGTTTCTTTATACAGAGTAAAGAATGTAGTATTAAATGTCTTTCTAGTACAGCTATCTTACAAACTCTGGCTTATTTATACACTAATCAAAGCAGCAAAACAACCACATTCTGTTCACTGGATTGTCCTTAAGTGTTCAACACCCTGCCAAGCCTGATCCTCATTTCATTCAGTCTTATCTATGTTTCCTATTTAGATTATGTCTACAATTTTTAAAAGTCAGAGTTTCATAGCTTTTTTTTTTTATTGAATTTTTGAATTTTATTTTATTTATTTTTTTATACAGCAGGTTCTTATTGGTCATCCATTTTAAACATATTAGTGTATATATGTCAATCCCAATCTCCCAATTCATCACACCACCACCACCCCTCCCCACTTTCCCCCCTTGGTATCCATATGTTTGTTCTCTACATCTGTGTCTCTATTTCTGCCCTGCAAACCGGTTCATCTGTACCATTTTTCTAGGTTCCACATATACGCCTTAATATATGATATTTGTTTTTCTCTTTCTGACTTACTTCACTCTGTATGACAGTCTCTATATCCATCCATGTCTCTACAAATGACTCAGTTTCATTCCTTTTTATGTCTGAGTAATATTCCATTGTATAGATGTACCACATCTTCTTTACCCATTCATCTGTTGATGGGCATTTAGGTTGCTTCCATGACCTGGCTATTGTAAATAGCCCTGCAATGAACAATGGGGTGCATGTGTCTTTTTGAATTATGGTTTTCTCTGGGTAGATGCCCAGTAGTGGGATTGCTGGGTCATATGGTAATTCTATTTTTAGTTTTTTAAGGAACCTCTATACTGTTCTCCATAGTGGCTGTATCAATTTACATTCCCACCAACAGTGCAAGAGGGTTCCCATTTCTCCACACCCTCTCCAGCATTTGTTGCTTGTAGATTTTCTGATGATGCCCATTCATAGCTTTTAAAATGTTTATAAAGCTCTATATTTGTTCAATAAATGTGCATGAAATGTGCTTTGCCTTCCTATAAAGCAATAATAAATCAGCTGCCATAGGAAGGCTAACACTTCTGCAAATGGGAGAATGTGTAACTTTTTTTGCATGTCATTATTTTATTGTTTTTCAACATTTAAGTTTCTTGGGCATGAATATCACACCTATAATACTTAAAAGATTAAAATAATTTAGGGCCTTCTAAGACTTACGTTATTTAGTTGAATAACAAGAAAAAAATTGGCCTAAAGGAAAATAAACTTAGTTTTTCTACATATTAAAATCCAACCAATAATGGCCTTTCAATGTTTGTTGTTTTGTTTTGTTTTATAAGCAGGAAGAAACTTTTACATAAACACACTCACATGCATGCCAGAAAACATTCTTAGTAGGGCTCTTTAATATTGTTTTATTTATATATACAAAGTATAAATCTATTTAATCCATATTAAACTATAATACCCTTTAATTAGGCAAATAAAAATTGGGACCAATCAGAAAGTAACCATTTCTACAGAGCAATTCTCTAGACAAGGCAGGATTGGAGACCACCATTAGATAGTTTTGCTCCTTCCTTTCTGTCACCTGATATTTAAAAAGCCCAATTAAGAAGACTTCTTGGGGTGTACATGCCCCATTGCACCAAACTTTCTGCTGATTATATGATTATATCACTATCTTTTCTTTCCTGCTTCATTTTTCATCCTCTTTACACATCAGCCCCTCCTGCAGATATATTTTAAAAAAATTATCAGCAGACAAAATATATCTCACCCTTTTCCTAATTTGCTCATCTTCTTTCCATTTACCATGTTTTTGGTGTTTGAAGTAGGCTGTGCATGAGGCCAAGGTCAGAGACTGACTCATTGGAAGACTTCTTCCAGTCAAACATTTTCAACTGTTACTTCTAACAACGCTATTACATGCCGACTTTATTGTGTTGTGATTTTACTTTCAACTTCCACATACTGATTTGTCACTTGCTGCTATTTTCAGCTGCATGATCTTGGGCCAGTTATTTAAATGCCTGAGTCCCAGCTCTCCTAGTTGTATAATGAGGAAAATACAAGCGTCTACCTATTTGTGTCATTATGAAAATAAAATAAACTCTTGCTAATAAAGCACTCGACACAGTAAGTGCTTGATAAACGTTAACTATTACCATGGAGATGAATACATGTAAAAAATCTCGAGCTTTGGAATTTGACACCTCTGTTAATGCAGGCCTTTCCATCATTGCTTTTGAAAATAAAAATATTTCCAATAATCCAGTAAATGTATTTAACAAGTTTATTTACCAAGCACTTTTGCTTGTGACATTTTGGTAAGTTCCACAAGGGTAGAAATCTCTTCCTGTCTCGGTCATTGTGATGAGATGTATCTTGGTAACTAATTATTGACTGACTGAAGAATAGAATGATATTAATTTATCCTGGCAGGAATGGGGATATAGTCTGAGTCTTGTGAAGGGATGGGAATATATTCAACCAGTTGTATTAGTTTGGTAAGGTTGTTTAACAAAGTACACAGACGGGTGGCTTAAACAACAGAAATTTATTTTCTCTCAATTCTGAAGGCTAAACATCCAAGATCAAGGTGTCGGCAGGGGTGGTTTCTTCTGATCCTCTCTTGCTAGCTTGTGCACGGCTGCCTTTTCCCTCTGTCTTCACGTGGTCTTTCTTCTGTGTGTGCCTGTGTCCTCATCTCCTCTTCTTATAAGGACACCAGGGACTTCCCTGGTGGTCCAGTGGTTAAGATTTTGCCTTGCATTGCAGGGGGTGTGGGTTCAATTCCAGGTCGGGGAGCTAAGATCCCACATGCCTCACAGTCAAAAAACCAAAACAAGGCAGAAGCAATAGTGTAACAAATTCAATAAAGACTTAAAAAAAAAAAAAAAAAGGACACCAGTTATATTGGAGTAGGGTCCACCCTACAAAAACCTCATTTTAAATAGTCTCACCTCTTAAAAGGCTCTATATCCAAACACAGTCACATTTTGAGGTACTGGGGGATGAGGACTTCAGCATATGAATTTGGGGATCACTATTCAGCCCCTAATACCAGTCTCCCATGTTAGAGTCACACATAGAACCAGACCTCTTTAGTTTCTCTTCATTTCTCTTCCAGCCGAATGTGCTTTATCCTTGTAGCAGGGGGCCTGGGTGGGCAAATATTCAGCAAAACAAGGCATGGGGATAAAGATGAAAAAATCTAAGTCAAAATAAAGAAATAGAGGAGGAAAAAATAATAGAAAAATTATAAACGAAGTAAGAGAAGAAAGGAGAAAGGAAGAAAAGACTGCCTAGAAAAGTAATTTATCCTGTGTCTTGAGTGTTTTGTTAAGGCTAACTCCATGCAACATAAAAGAGAAGGTTATTACAATCAGCAATCTAAGAATCAAGGGAAAAGCTAACTCTGGCCATAACCTTTTCACCATCTTTTTCCGTGATTCTTTCAAAACCTCACTTGTTACTTTTGAATCACATTTAAATCATTTTTTTCATTATGCAGATCTTAGTCTGAAAGCGCTGATGAACATTTTTTTTTTTTAATTTATATACAGCAAACCATCAAGAAGCAAACAAAACCAAAGGTAATTAGGAGGGTTTTTATTAACTGCCCTAGAACTGGCTCTATTTGTGTCGGCCAGCAGCCTGTCCTAACAACCACAACTGCGGTGTCCAAATCATACAGCTGGAAGCTTCAGACCTTGAAGGCATGTTCTACATGCTGCCTCTGCATTAATCCATGAACTTAATAAGCATCTGTCTCCCTGGTGGTGCCTCCGTGTCTAACTGAACTACTTATACCCTGTAAATTTGCAGTCTGTTTGACTTCTAGAAAACAAACCAGTCAGGCTTGCCTGATCTCATCAGTTTAATCTTAGAACATCGAAGCTACTCAACAACCCATGTATCTTTATGTAAAAAAAACCAAAAAACGAAAAAGGAAAGAAAATTGGCACAGCAAGAGCTGTTATTAGAGACATGTGGTCCAGGTTGGGATCAGAATTCGTTCCTTCGCCTTTCTGGAGGAACATGAAAATATGAATATAACATATTAAAAACGAATGTGGCTAATGAATGACTATGTGCTGTAATCACCACGGTCATCTATAGGATGACATCGTCAGCATCTTCAGTATCAGTCAGAAAACACATTTTCTAGGGAAAATGGTTAATCATGAGAGTCATGAATCTGTCAATGTATGTAAGTGTGTTTAATGTATTAATTATGCTTGTATCTGAAAGTTTCTTAGCTCTGCTAATTTAAGTCTCAGAAGTCAGGAAACTATATTGATGCTAACCAGGGGGGCTTGATCCCAGAGGTGTTTGGGGACAAAACTGGATCGTTTCATGAGCTGCATCCTTAGCTGCTTGCACCTTCTTGGCACCAGGCAAATGGGCACTGTTGTCATATAATGTCGCACAAAAGTGGGAAGAACCGTTCGTTATAAAGAACACCTTATCAGCAGGTCTTCTTCCTGTTTAACCATTTGGACAGCACCTCACAAAACCCTTCCCTGTTTTATTCTTGGTGCAGGGAAATAGAAAGGATGTCCAGCATCTATCAAATACTTACTCTGTTCCAACCGCTCCCAATCACACGAACTATATAACCACGCTGTGAGTTGAGAATTCGCATCATCCCCACTTAAAACCAGAAAAAAAAGGAGCTTAAGTAACTTTCCAAAGGGGCCATCCGCAGTGAGTAGGACATCCTGGACTTGAACTCAGGCATTTAACACCAGAGCATTGAGACTAAGCACTATGCTGTATAGCAATTGGGGGCATGAACTTCTGGCTAATGAGGACCTTGGTCTCAGAGAGGAAATGCTGAAATGTCCTGCTTGTCCCACTTTGCACACACAGTAAGCCACATGTGAAGGGGTCTGAGTAGGACAGAGGCCAACTTCTTTCAAAGAAGAATTAACAAGAGGACTTGCTCCACGTGGGGAACTTCCTCTGTGAATGCTCCAAGCACCTTCTAAACATCAACCAAGAGTAAGGGGTGGGGGCCAGGGGTTGAATGCAATACAAGCCCTGCCTCTCTCTACCTGTGGGACACCGAGCAATTCTTTTAACCTCTCTGGGCTTCAGTTTCTTCACATTTTATTGAAGATAACAATAGTATTTATTTATCACAATATTTATCTCCTACATTTGAAGAAGTCATAAGACTTTCTCATTTCATCTTCTCAAAAATAGGACAAATAACATTAAGAGGCACACCTTGTTAAATCCATTTGACAGGTGAGAAAAGTAGGAAGTAACAAAGTTTAAAATAAATTCAGTAATTTCTGAAGGCCATGCTTTTTCTCCTAAACCACGTAGCCTACCATAAGGCACTTTTTCTAAATTTCTGAAAACTTCAGTGGATTGTTAGGTGATAAAAGTTCTCTCCAATGAGGAGGTTCATATGTGGGCTGAAGACCATCGAGCAAGGAAGTAGCATTTTGTTGAAAAAGGAGATTTGCAATAGTCTCTTCTGAACCTGAGATTCTTGACTACATGATCACCTAAGATCTGGCCATCCATGGCTCTGACTTTCTGGAAGATTTCTGTTTCATGTAACCAGTCGTTATAGCGTCTCTCTGTAGCTGGTGAACTTAGTTAACTTAGTTATTTCGTGCTTCTAACTACACTAAATTATTGAGTCCAAAACAATACATTTATTACACTGTGAACCAGTGAGTTTTGTGTTCTAAGACCCTGGATTAAGTCCTTAAACTCATCGAGATTCCCTGAAATACAAGTATGGATGAATTCACTCAATCCACCTCAAATTCTGGGAAACAGACGAAGATATATGCGCTACTAAAGGCAACTTGTTAGCCTTCCTATATCTTTTTCCAAAGGCTACTATTAATCCTTGGGTAGAACAACTCACTGCCCAAAGAGCTATATTTCATGGGAGGTCCTTTCAGTTGCATCAGTCTGAATGTGGGATCTACTTTCCTAAAATCTGAAATAGACCTGCAACTTTCTGAATTTATCCTTAAGCTACACCTGCCCTGATAAGTGAGTTTATTTTTAAACTGAACTTGTGACTAAACAAATTAATAAATAAATATAATACCCATGTTGAAACACATCTTTTGATGTAATTTACCATTCTAATACCATCTGTTGCCTTTTGCAGGCATTATGAACATGTCAGACTGAAGGTTAATTTAAGAAGAAACTAGAATTCTCTTTGAAGTGTTTTATTGGAACTGTGTATTCTGCTTCCATTCCTTGTGCAGAGTTTATGTATTTTGTTTCTGAAGAGTCAGGCCTCTCATGAGAGCTTTCTTTTCTTGAATTTGAAATTATCTGTGTGCCTTGTCCTTGTTATTTTTATGCTCAAAGGACATGCTCAGTTATCATTTTAAATAAACAAGAACAGATCAACTTGAATGAACTGGAACAAAGAAAAGATATGCACACACACAGCGCTTAGCCACTTGCCAAGCTATCGTAGCATCAACTTGGCTCTGATTTTTAAAAGAGATGAGAGTAAGGTTCTTACCAAAAAAAAAGGGAAGTAGATTCTTTAGATAAATCCTCATTGACATTTTCTAGTAAACAGGAATTGTACTGACCCATGATATCAGACATAACATCCAACAACATGTGTGTTTCAACTTCCTCTTCCATTCACGATGGAGTACCACTATTGGACACAAACACCCATTCACTTTTGCCACAGAAAATAATCTTAAAACTGAATAAAATATGCAAGACAACACTTTAAGGTACCAGACAACAGAAGGCAGATGGTATGATCCTTGAGAGCAGGAAACACAAAAAATAAGCCCCAGGACTTTCCATACTCCAGTGTGAAGAGGTAGAAACCAAGTGGAGAACAGTGGTCCATTCTGCTGACAGAGGCTGAGCTCAAAGCAGGGCTGATGAGGCAGGTGGAATTCATGGGCCTAGATATCAGAAAGCAGGGAACTTGGCTGAGAGCTGGTTTGTACACACACAAGGCAGGACTCCACAGTGTAGGGTGGTGAGAGAGGCAGAGAGCTACATAGAGATATCAGATGTTGTGCAAGTATTCACTAAGCTCCTATTGTATGCATCAGGGCACCATGGTAAGCATGAGTGTGGTTTTAAACACAACATATAAAATGTATAAGTATATATATTTAATTAATAAAACATTAATATACATGCAGCACTATTTACAATAGCCAAGACATGGAAGGAAACCAAGTGCCCATCAACAGAAGATTAGCTTAAGAAGATGTGGCATATATATATATATATATATATATATATATATCTGTATATATATATCTGTATATAGATATAGATATGGATATAGATACAATGGAATATTACTTAATTCATTAAAAAAGAATGAAATATTGCAATTTGCAGCAACATGGATGGACCGAGAGAATATAATGCTTAGTGAAATCTGAAAAATGAAACAAATGAGTGTATGTACAAAACAGGCTCACAGATATAGAGAAGAAATTTATGGTTACCAAAGGGGAGAAAGAGAGGGGGAGGGACAATTTAGGAGTATGGGATTAACAGATACAAACTACTGTACATAAAATAGAAAAGCAACAAGAATTTACTGTATAGCACAGGGAATTATACCCAATATCTTGTAATAATCTACAATAGAATATAATCTACAAAAAGGACCCAAATCACAATGCTGTACACCTGAAACTCACACAATATTGTAAATCAACTACATTTCAATAAAAAAAGAGTGAGATCAATCAAACAATTTATATAGTTTATAAATTTGTAAAATATATATTTATATATATATTATATATATTATAAAATTTTAACATATCTTCCTGGTATTTGCCTTTCTTGCTTCCATTTTTTCACTATCTGCTCACAAAACCCAAAGTGTCTCAAAGCCACCTTTTTTTTTTTTTTTTTTTGAGCTACCTTTCTATATTCCAACTTGAACATGATTAGTCTGAGAGTACTGTTCCAAAACTGGGAATGAATGCAGCTATCAGAAATGCAGCAGGGCAACAGCCAAAAATCATAAGTGAGTAGATCAAGCATTGTTTGTTTTGTGAATAGAACCATACCTGGGTTCAGTATTGTTGTTCTAGACAGTAAGAAAGAAAGCCTTTTTCACCCAGTCTAAAGTTATGAAATGAGAAATATAAGGCTATGTTTTAACACTATGCCAGCTTTAGGGTAACACAAGCGTGTTGACATTTTGAACTGATTAAAATTCTTACAGCCGTCAAAGGGCATTTATTAAGTAGGTAAGTTCAACAGTTTATAGAGTTATTTGGTATACTCTCTTGATGTGTACAAACAGAAAAGGAACACAGTGACTAGTGCTTTTCTTTGGAAGAGCTGGAAGCATACCTCACATATCACAACAATCACATTATTCTCTGTAAACATTTTCAAAGCATATATTTTTACCATTTTACAGATGGAAAAAATAAGATTAATTTTGCATTAAGTAATAACATCCAGATTTCTCAGATCTTGTCCAGAATTCACTGGCTTCCAGCGAAGTAGCTGCTTGAATTTAAATTTTCAGAAGAGCTATTTTTTATTGGAGGCTTACATGCATCTGCTGTTGGAGAATTTCAATAAGGCAAAATGTTTTTTGTGTACAAGCTTCATTCCAGCATACTATGGATTTTGCCATAAAGTGAGATGAAACGTGAAAAAAGTTGGACTTTATTAATTTTTTATTTAAGGCAATGATAAGATTTTGGGTATGATATATTTCAAGAAAAAATAATAAAACTAAAACCACATAAAAATCAAATACATTATAAATATTTATTATTAGAAAAAATTAGTCTGTCTACTTCTTATGACACTTCCTTAAGTTTATCAAGCTTTTGTAATTTGGTGTTCTTTACTGAGATTTGCAGATTATAAGGTTTTTAGTATATGCATACATTAAATCACAAAAAATCAGAGTTCAGCTCTTTTGAGCATGAACTGCCTGTTCTCCTTGCTTGGCCCTGCAATAAAACTTTCTCTGCTCAAAAAACAAACAAAAAAAAACACACAAAAAACTTAACTTCCAGAAACTATTGTATATTACAGTAGGATTCAGCCC
This sequence comes from Balaenoptera ricei, assembly GCF_028023285.1. Classification (NCBI taxonomy): domain Eukaryota; kingdom Metazoa; phylum Chordata; class Mammalia; order Artiodactyla; family Balaenopteridae; genus Balaenoptera; species Balaenoptera ricei. The sequence continues at coordinate 190,081,916 of NC_082639.1, read as the reverse complement.
TAAAATTTAACCAACAAAAAAAATTTCTGAGGCTGAAGTCTGATAACCTAAGATCAGCCAGTGACTCTTTCAGAAACAATCTGCCTGTGGAGAAACTCAGGAACAATTGCTTCCTGGAATTAGTGATATATGGACTGAAATTAAAGTCGTATCTTTCACCGTGGAAATCCATGCAGCAGTTGGACCAGCGATCTTGAAGGACCCTGACAATGAAAATGCAGTATCTTAAGGGACAATTCCAGCAATGAGCCCTGAAAACAGAAATTTACATGTTAGACTAGAAGTTCTCAGCCAGGGGGTGAACCTGTAACCGGGGACATTTAGCAATGTGTGGAGACATTTTTGATGTCACAACTGGGAAATTATTAAAAAACAATACGACAGGCCCAAAATGGTGTCATTTATGTCAAGCCCCATGTCACCAAACCGAGACTTCATTACAGTTTTGGTTCTCCTGGCAATAGAACCTTAAACCTGTCAATCAGGAATCACCTGATCAGCACTAGGGAGCTCATCCACCTGATAAACCTCTGGCATCCCCTAAAGGAAAGGAAACTTGCAATAACCAGCCTCATTTTTTGCCTAGTAGAACTTCCTTGTTCTCAGTCCCTTTGGCTTATAAAAGTATTTCATTTTACACAGCAACTTGGAGCTCCTTCCTCTCTACTAGATTGGATGCTGCTTGATGCAAATCAATTTTTGCTCAAATAAACTGAAATTCTTTTTAATATGCTTCAGTTTATCTCTTGACGGAGTGTACCTGGCATCTAGTGGATAGAGGCCAGGGATGTTGCTAAATGTCCTACTATGTGCAGGTAAACTCCCTACAGCACAGAAGTATCCAGCCCAAAATGTCAATATAGCAGACGTTGAGAAATTCTGAATTAAACTAGTTTTAATAGTAATCAGAAAGCTTTCTTTAAAGCATTGAGATAAACCTATTCACAGGTAAATAAAGTTGTTTCTTAGAAAGAGGAGATTTCTATGGCTTCTCTGCTGGTGATTGAAAATATTATCAGATACAATACAGACGTGAGGTATTTTGGAATCTTCCTCGATTGAAATGGTTCACATAAAATCAATAGACTGCCATATATTTCTTCAGCAAAGATGGGTGTGTTTGGGATCAGCAGAGAATTGCACTCAGGGTCTGCAAGCATGGTGAGCCACGTACAAGTCCCACATGGCAAGGGAAGGAGAACATTTTACGGAGGAGAAAGGAAGTCAGGAGGGCTATGTAAACAAAGAGGCCGTGGCTTTTCATTGGCTGAGTCCTTGCAGGAAAGAACAGTATTTCTCCTGCCTATTGGGCTCTGCTATGGTCACAGGGACTGAACCCTCCCCTTTCTGGTCTCCTGGGGCTTCTGTTTATTCATTTTTTTTTTTTTTTTTAGAAAATCAAAGGAGCCTTTGAATAGGAACAATAACATAGTGTATTACACAGCTTAGGACTGTACTTAACTAAATTCACTTAAAATTTCAGAAAAATCAAATGTTTGTGCACTTTAGTATGATTTTTAAATATAAATTGCCTTTTTATGCCCTTGATTTCCCAGCTAATATGCTTTCAGGGGCCACAACCTCATTAGAAAGTGCCAGGAAATTGATGTGGATTAACCAACGCTCAAAATAAAGTATACTCATTGATCAGGTTGGAAATGGTTTCTTGCAAAGTTTGGGCCCTGGGTAGATGCCACTCTGAGCACATTCTTTGATAACGTGCCTGGTGCAATATCCTACTCAATCCACATTTGTGGGTGAAAATGGTGTTGACGATTACGGCTGCTTATAACTTGAAAGCCACACTAAGTTATTAGGCCCAGACCAAATATTGCACACGTCAAGACAAAACCAGGGGACTCAAAAAGGTTGTGAGAGTTTTTGAAAACTGCTCTAAATTCATGCAGACTGAACGAAAACTGATTTTGATGCTGAGGATAATAGTAATGACGAGTAGAGATGTGAAATCCATGTAAATGACACACAGCTCAGGAATGCTGATGAGGAAAAAGCAAGATGTACTGATTTCTCTCCCCTGGGCTGAATGGATCCACCCTTGCTTTTCCTTTGAGAAGTTGTTTTTTAAGGACCGAGATAAATTGATAACTTGCTTTTTAATAAGATATTTTTTATTCACAGAAAGCTTAAGTTACTCAGTCGCTTTGATAAATTACTGTTTTGCTCTTTATACATGGAGTGGGAATAATATTGCGACTTTCCCCAGATAATTCAGGGCTGAAAGGTATTACATGAATGCATACTATTTATCACAAAACTGAGTCCTATAACTTGTGTGGTGATTCCATTTGGGCTTTGCTAATGGCTTTTCCATTCTTGCTGGTAACCAGTAGAGGTGGGCAGGATCCTATAAGACCACCCAAAGTGGAATAACCTAGAAGGTTCCAACCACCACGGTAAATGTGCTGGCCTAGAATCCTTCTGTGGGCCTTCTGGCTTGTGTTGATGCATCACCTTTCACTCCTAAGCTTTTACATTCAAGATCAAGTGTTTTAAATACTCTCTTTCTGAAGTGATTTCCAAAGCTCTTTGCAGTTCTAAAATGCTGTGATTCTCTATAAATAATATTGTCTCTCTTTTTCATAGCACAGTTGCTTTCTTCTAGGAGATGCTGCCAGATAAATCACTTTCTAGCATACCATCCCTATCATGATATAAATTCACCTGCATGTCATAAATTCAGGCACAAAACCTTCAGGATAGACTCCATGGGATGGAGTTATCAAAGGGGTGTGTAAAAACCAGGAGATCACATGATTTTAAATGTTCAAAAAGAGTTAAGATAATGCATTTGTGATGTCTTAGTCTACTTGAGTTTATTTTTTACTGAAGTATGGTTGATTTACAATGTTGTGTAGTTTCAGGTGTACAGCAAAGTGATTCAATTATAATTACATAGATACCTATATTTTTTTGTGATGTCTTTTTAAAATTTTCCTAACGTGAGAGTTAATTTGTGAAAGAACACGTTAAGAAACCATAACCATGAAAACTGAAGTTATTTAGAAATATGCTTTCTAATGAACATATGCTCTGTCCTAGGGCAATTTAGACCATTTAGAAACTCCCCGACTGGAGGAGTACATGGTGACTGAATTTCACTGTATCTGTGTTCTTACTCAGAATCTAAAGATATTTTCATGATTTCTTGAGAGTTTAGAGAACTCTTCACCATCAAAGATGGATTTTATTCCAGTACTTGCTTTGGAGAATGGAGGGTGTTGGATATACTTCTAAATAACTTGTTAGATTAAAACTATTTCAGTTCAACAAATAAAAAAAGGAAAAGGCAAGAGAAGAAAAAAAATAAGAAAAAGCCACGTGGAAAAGTGGGGAAAAGAGCAGCAGCGACTCAGAAATATTCATTGACTGCGGAGAAATCTGCAGGGCTCTGCTTTTAATACTCAACATCTGTCTTTAAAAACATATCAATCACATGATCAGTAACAGCTGTTGCATTAGACTTTTAATCAGCCATGATTTTCAAAAGGGAGAAAGAATGCCTTTGGATCAGTTGATGGAAAGTTATAGCTTAGAATGCACCAGCTTGGGACTGGCAACCAATTCTAAATTTAAAGAGACAAAACTACCAAGCACCGTAAACACTATTCGAGTACAAAGTGCTTTGTTATGACCAGCATAAATGCTCCCACAAATCTGGAAGCCTGAAGAAAACAATGCAAGTCATGCCATGTGTTTAAAATGATACATTTAATGTGATATGAAGTGTATGAAAATAATTTAAAAACAGCTTTTGCATTCATAACAAGGCAAAAAAAACATAAAAGCATGATACATTTTAATCACAATAAATACAGAACCGTATTCGGGGAGCCTATTCCTTCGTAGGTTTGTGCAACTCTCACTCATGCTATTGGAAATTAATAATCCATGTGGGAGTGAGAACTTCAGGATGGCAGCAATTTTACATATATTGGGGAAGAGGTTACTCCTGTTTTGAATTAACTTCCAGCTTTCTTGGAGACGACTCAGCAGGTCTGTGTCATTTACCATTCATGCTAAGATAGAATGGCAACACGCTAAAAATTCTTGCATTGAAGTAGGGCATGTTTTTTCAAATTAAGGGGGAAAATATACTTACTTCCAGCACAGAATATTTCTTAGTTCATCAACCATTTGCTGCTAGAGGTGGTCACAGAGGAATCAGGGGTGTCCAATGAGATTGAAAGGGAATTAAATTTACATGTGACTCTGGCATAATAACTCTGTTACACCCCAGAAATATGTAGAATGGGAGTCATATTCATTGAGACTGTGATGGAGATAATGTCTCACTTATGACGGCTAAAATAAATTGCAGCTGAGTTCCTTCTGAAGACATAGATTTCCAATCAGAAGGGTTGGATGGCCAAATGACCTTAAATGACCAATACAATGAATTTATCTTTCCTCTGATTTACAGTAAGTCCCCTACATACAAACCTTCAAGTTGCAAACTTTCAAAGATGCAAACGCACATTTGCATGTCCAATCACGTAAGTTAGTTCACGTGTCTGGCGTATGTTGTCACATGCATGCATCCTCTACAAGTGGTTGTGCTTTTGTGTACTTTACTGCACGGTACTGTATAGAGTACAGTAGTATAGTATCTTTATTCCAAGCCCAGGATGTCCAGAAGCAAGCGTAAAAGCAGCAGTGATGGAGCTGGTACTGCTACCAGCCCCAGTATGCCAGCTGTTGTACTGTACTACTGTACTTTTCAAGGTACTGTACTGTAAGATTAAGAATGTTTTCTTTATTTTTTGTGTTTGTTTTTATGTATTATTTGTGTGAAAAGTATTATAAACCTATTACAGTACAGTAATTACATAGCTGATTGTGTTAGTTGGGTACCTAGGCTAACTTTGTGGGACTTAAGAATGCGCTGTTGGAATGGAACTCGTTCATACGTAGGGGACTTACTGTATTATAAATAAAAGGCATAGAATAATTACAGGTGTGACTATTGCACAGTACTTAATTTCTTTGTCATAGTAGGAAATTATTTCTTGTAATGATTCTAAATTATATCCTACAAGATTTATGAGGATAATCATGATGGCTAACCATCCTATCTTGCTCTAGAGCACAGCAAACATTTATTACCGACACATGTGTCCATATTCCATATTAAAAAATGATAATATACAAACGTATACAAGGACATGGGCTTGCTTTCATAGAGTTCAGTCCTAGAATAAACATATGGCAATTTTGACTGGGATTCAAACAGAGATTAAGATAAAATGAAGACCTCCATCTTGGGGGTGATGGGGGTCCTGGGATGAGAAGCTGAGAGAGCTTTCCTGGTGATGGGGTACAAGTGCTGGGCTCAGTGGTGTGTGCCCAGGGCATCCTAAGGAGAGGAAAGTATACACTTGGTAGCATAAGAGCAGCCAGGTGGCTCCAGTATGAACTCACATCCACAGAAGGAAAGAAAGAGTCAAGACATGAAACTGAACACCTAAATTGGAGCTGGAAGATGACGAGTCATCAGTGCCATGCTGTCAGATTTGTACCTCTTTTTTAATGAACATTGAGACTCCATCTGATTAAGTCATCTTCAAACTCTGAGAAGCCATAGGTTTTACCAGCAGATCCATCAGACACTGCCACGTGGGTGAAAGAAGGGGACTGAGTACCAGGATCCCAGTGCTCACTCAGAGTTCAGCCAGAGATGAGCCTCAATCATCCACAAAATGTTATTAAGGAAAGGGTTCTCCTGCGTAAGGAAAACTACACTAATTAAAGAAGGAAGAAGTTTACAAATCAATATATTAAGTATTTTGAAATGGGAAAACCAAGATACACAATGTCTCAGTTGGTTGGTTGGTTGGCTGGTTGGTGGGTTGGGTGGGCGGCTGGTTGGTGGGTTGGTTTTTAAAGCCACTCTGACAGTTGTCCGAAGAATGGGTTTGAAGGAGGCAGACCACTTACCAAGTCAATAAGACATAACAGAAGATAAAAATAGACCAAGAGAAAAAGGAAGAAAAGAGGACAGGTTTTGGAGGTAAATTGGGGGCAGGCTACTGAGCACTCAGAGCAAACTGGAAGGGGAAGGGGAGATGGTTTGGAGGGGGTGGTGTACCACAGGGCTGCTCAAAGTGTGGTCAGTGACAGCATCAGCGTCACCTGGAGTCCCTCCCCACCCCAGACTCCCCCAATCAGAATCACTGGGATGGAGGAAGGGGGGGGGAGAAGGGAGGAGCCAAACTTCAGTGTTATCAGAAGTCTGCCGGATGATCTGTACTCGTGCCAAAGCTGTGGAAGCCCTGGTAGAGAGGATGAGCCAAAATCCCTAGGTTGGTAAGTAGAGTGGGTGGTGATTAAAAATGAGAAAGATAAGTTTGGAGTCCAAGATAATTGTTTCAGTTCTGGATATGTTGTGCTTGATATAAGTAGACAAGAGATATTTAGAAATCCAGGTCTGGAGCTCAAGGCAGGAGTTGGCCGGGTTATTGGTTAATGTAGTACATACTATTCTAAGACCATCAACTCCTATATGTCAATGTCTTAACCTGCAGGCATTTATTTTTTGTTCATGTAAACTCCCAAACAGGTATTTTTTTTTTATTGAAGTATAGTTTATTGACAGTATTGTATTAGTTTCAGGTGTACAACAGAGTGATTTGATATTTTTACAGATTACACTCCATATAATGTTATTATAAAATAGGTTCTTGATCAATAGGTTGTTGAAAGCTTCTCTCTCTGACAGGTGGCTTCATCAGCCTCAGGCTGCAGAAGAGGAAGGGCATGGAGGACCATGCATGGCCGGCTGGGAAGATGTGCTGTCGCCTGCACTCCTGTTCAGATGGGAGAATGCAATCTTTTGGTCACATTTTACTTACAAGGGAGGCAAAGAGATACATGTGTACATATAAGGGAGTCTAGCTGGGATGACAGGAGGCAGGTTCGATGGGAAATGGGTCTGTCTTGGCCACTCCTAAAGATAGCAATTTGGAGATCAGAGGTACATGAAGTGTTCTCTTAGACACGGAAGGGGACAGGATTGCTCAGGTAACATGTATTTTGCTGATAAGGGTCATAAATAACACAGTAAGACATATTGATATGCTGGTCAGCTGATGAGACGTACTGCCTAATTATGAAAAATAAGTTCACAACACTTTCAGAAACAAATGTACACATATATACAGTGGAATATTCCTCAGCCATAAAAAGAAGGAAATAATGCCATTTGTAGCAACATGGATGGACCTAGAGATGATCATACTAAGTGAAGAAAGTCAGACAAAGGCAAATATCACATGATACCACTTATAGGTGGAATCTAAAAAAATGATACAAATGAACTTATTTACAAAACAGAAACAGACTCACAGACTTAGAAAACAAATTTATGGTTCCCAAAGGGGAAAGGGGGGGGAGAGATTAATCAGGAGTTTGAGATTAACAGATACACACTATTATATATAACATAGATAATCAACAAGGACCTAATGTATAGCACAGGGAGCTCTACTCAGTATTCTGTAATAACCTAAATGGGAAAAGAATCTGAAAAAGAATACGTATATGTATATGTATAACTGAATCACTTTGTGTATATCTGAAACTAACACAACACTGTAAAATCAACTGTACTCCAATATAAAATAAAAATTTTTAAAACTAAATTGGAAACTTTTAAAAAATGAATAAAATTTCACCTACCTGAAAAACAAAAGAAACAAATGGAGAAAGCTAGGAAAATAAACTAACTAGTGATATTTAGGTTGACAGCTTTGTTTTGTATTAAGGAAGACAGCTTGTTTAGCTAGAGATTGGTCACAGTTTCTTGAAATTGAAGGAAGTACATCTAGTCTTTAAGATATTCCATTCTTATCCTAAAAAGAGAATATTGTAAAATAAGTACATACTACTTTGAATAGATATATTTCTTTGAGATATGCATTTTCATCGTATTATTTATGTTTTGGCTCTCCTACAAGTGCTTATCCTACCTGGTAGCTAGGACGGTAGATGGTTTGAAAGGTGATAGAATAAGGGCTTTGTGGTGAGCAGGGCGCTAAAGGATCTAAAATAATTCCTTTACATGGTACGCAGAGCGTTTGGCCTTTTAATATTCATCTGTCTTTGCAGACTTACTCACTTTTGTAATTGCTGGACCACTGGTTTTTCCCTGGCATTCTCCCACCCGTCTCCCTCGGCCCCGTCAGGATTTGAGTCGGAGTGGGAGGCTTCAAGGAACTCAGAGAGCTCTGCAGAGAGCACATTTGAAAAGGACGGATCCAGACAGGAAAACAGGCAGAGATGAGACTCGCAGGCTGGACTTGGGAAATATGTTTGAAATGTTTCTCCATAACTTTTCCTCGTAAGCCAGGTGTCCAGAGTGGTTTATTCCACGTACATGTTGAATGTGTCTATCTGACTATATTATATTTGTTGTATTTGAAGATCACTTCACTTGAAGCCCTCTCCCCTACAGGGGATAATAATATTACATTCAGATGTGTGTTGTAAGAGATGAAAGACATAACAACTGCCTGAGGTACAAGAACTCAATAGAGACCAAAAATTACTACTATTGTATTATGTTTTGTCTCTCAGGACATCACGAGGTGAAATGCCCAGAAGAGGGAGGCTGATTGGGGGTTTACCCTGCCCTCTACTATGCAGACAGAACACACAGCCAGCTGGGGGTAGGGCCGCTATGGTTATCTTCAGAGGAGGAGGGGGCTGCTGAACTGAGAGGGAGCAGTGACAGCTGTTGCCATGTGGAGGGGCCTTTAACCCCTATAAACTTTTGTGAAAGTGGTTTCCTTTGTGACAGCTTGAAATATTACACGGCTTACTTTCGTGTCGCCAGTGGATATCATGAGGTCAATCAGGTTTCCTTAGATGGTGCAGGGCCAGACTTGTGTGTGCCTTCAATACATTACCCAGGCAACCAGAGGGAGGCCACAGCTACTGAGAGGCATAGGGCACCCCAGCGACCTTTGGTCTAGAATGCACTTCCCTCCCTTGCAGAGAAAATTCTAAGCATATCTCCAATGTTGTTGCTTCTTTCCTGAAGTTAGCCCTGCTCCTTCTCCCATGCCCTCCACGGCAGAAAAAGGGCTTCCAACTCACTGTTCCTATTGGGTGTTACTCCAATTTGCAAGCATGAAAATAACCACCTTGAGCTACAGTGGGAGAAAGCATGGCTTCATAGTGTTGTAAATTTAGTGTCACCACATCTTTGTGTCTCTAACTCAAATGGGCATCTGTTCTTCCCCAAAAAAGCCAGGGCAGTATAAAACCCATTCCAATGAAAGTGCGGGCCATACGAATGTGAGGGGGCAAAAGATACAAAGCAGAGAGGCAGGGCCATGCAAATAGAAAGGCCATTCCAGGGTTGATAATTAACCAGGGGCAGGCCTTTAGAAGATTAAATGGAAGAAGGTAACTCAGTTACATACAATGAGTAAATAAACTGAACAGGCAAGTCTCTGCAGAGAACCACAAGGTTCCTAAAATAAGGAACTGGCATTTCAATCCAGATTCACATGGGTCCAGAAAAGGTTAGGATCTTGCATGTCAAAGAAAAAGAAAACTCTTGACTGGACCAGAAAATGAACAGTCTCTTTAGCCACCAGTGCAAGTGTTTTTTTTTGTTTGTTTTCTTGTTTGTTTCAGTTTTGTTACTATTGTTTTAGTTCTTCTTCAATGTCTAATAAGGAAAATAAGATTAATAGCTGATGTTTATTGAAAGCTTACGATGTGCCAGATACTGTGCTCGGGGGCTTTATATATATATTAACTCATTTAATCCTCACATCACACATAAAACTAAGTATGTTTATTATCGATATTTTACAGATGGTGTGACTGAGACCTGGATAGGTAAGTTACTGGCTGAAAGTGACCGAGTGAGGTTGGTGATGAGGGCTAAGCTTGAAACCTGGGAAGCACCATCACACTCTGTCCTGAGGACTTTCATAGGATCGTCTATAATACCATTTGCCATCATTGGTACCCTGGGTAGAGGAGATGCTAGGAGCAAGGACCAGAGCCAAAGATACTGCAAAGCAATGGAATCCCTGTTGGGGCAACGTCCCCAAAGGGAGAGACGTGGATGGAGCAAGAGGAGGACGAGTCAACAAGGGACCGGAGGATCTTCTAATCCCTGTGGGTGGCAGTGAAATCCGTGCTTCCTACAAGCAGGGGTTTAGGGCCCCTACGTCAGGCGTGCTACCCACAAAGCCAGAGCCCTTTGCCTCCAGGTGCATGGGTGAAAGAGAGGAAGAGTATGGAGAAGACACAACCGCTGTTAATTAAGTTGGCAGGGATGCTCTGCTCACAGGCTATTGGTAAGAATTGTTCACATGACCCTCATTCGTATGTGAGGGGGAGAAGAACACATCAAAATTTGGCAAGACCCAACAGTCTTTAACAAACTCACTAGTGGGTTGTCACCCAGCATTTGATTTATTTTCTACCATTTCCTCCAGTCTCAATTCAGCCAAACTGGGCTTCTCTGACTCTCGTTTATGACCCCAGGATTCCACTCTACAAAGGGACTTACCACACACAGTTTTCCTTCCCCTTTTTAAGTAGCTAATCCCTCTGTATCCTTCAGAGTGTCCTTTAATCATATCTTCAGAAAAGCCTTCTTGGGCATCCTTAGCTAGATCAAATCCTGGGTCAAGCTCTCATGGCAACCTTTACTATTTTTTGTCGTAGTATTGATTTTTTATTTTATGATTGACTAATTTTTATTTTCTGCCCTCCCTCATAGACTGCCATTTGAATAGCGGCTCTCTTTTGGTTCATTGTTTTATGTCCCAAGATTTACAATAGCAGATACTCAGTAAACGCTAGTTGACTGACCGGCTGGCTGGGTGGCTGAATAAATAAATATCCAATATTTTTGATAGAAATTCTCTATCACGAGAAGAATTTGGAGACTGGAAAACTGCTTGTTGAGAATAGAGGTGTTGGTATTTGAACTCAATGGATTATTCATTTATTCACCCAGTACATATGTATTGAGTGTCTGTTATGTACCAGGGACCATTAGGTGCCAGACACCAATCTAGGACTTAGTGATACTTTCCATGAGTTGCCGTAATTGTCCTTATTTATCTTTGCACACTCCACCTTCTGCCTGAGCACTCCTTCACTCTACCTTTTATCTTCCTAATCCCTAAACATCCTAAAAGTCCCAGCTTAAATGAGTTTCATCCAGGTCAACTTCCGTGACCCCCAAAGTCTGTGTTAAAGTCATAGTCACTATTCATCACTTATCACCGAAACATCATGGAGATTCTAGGATGGCCGACAAGAGATGTAGCAGATGACTTCTGGTCGCCCAATATCCATTCTTCTCCACTTATGCATGGCAGACTTTTAGCTCACCCAGAGCTGCCAGGTTAAAGACTATATTTCCCATTCCTCTTACAACCAGTTGAGGTATGTGTCTCCCCTCTCATCTAAGGCATTTGAGCAGATAGATGTATGATCTTTTCAGGCCTTTTCCTCATATACGATTGTCCATGAACTTTCCTGTTCTTTCCCCATGAGTTCTCCTTTACATTGGCTGGAATATGGCAAACACTGGAACAGACATGTTGGGTCTGTAAGTGTTAAGGATAGCCTGATCGGTCGATAGACTGGTACAGGAAAGAAATAAACATTTTGTTATTTGTTTTTCTATACTTCAGGGTCTCTTTGTTATAGAAGCTTAGCCTGTACCCTAGTAGTACAGCAGAGTTCATACTTATATAGTTTATTTTATATCCCCAGCTGTTTCACTGGATCTGGCATATAGTAGGCACTTAATAATTATTTATTGAATAAATGAATGAGTAATTTGGTATTACCAAAAGAAGTGGTATGATGATTCAGGCTGGGGAATGGCCAATAACGTGGTGATGTCTGAACCAAGAAATAATGATTAAGTTTGGTTATTTCCTGAAAAGACAGACATATAACCTGGAAATTAAATATACACATAGAGATACAGATGTATAGATAGATACAGATATATAGATATAACTTATATGTACCTATATGTATAATTTTCCCTAGAGGATATCAGTTGATTATTTAAATGTTGAGAGGTAAGTGGGAATAATTGAAATGTATAGGTCCAAAGTGGGAGCAAAACACAGGGTTTAGCAAGTTGCTGAAGTTTTAATGTTTCGTTATCTTTTTCTTTTTAATATGTAAACTCGTATTTGAGTAAGCTCAATCTGCAAATCTTGAGAGTAAACAATGAGGTTCCTTTCTTCTGTAGATAATCTGGGTTTCCTTTGCCCTATCTGAGGCTCTTGGCTTCACCCTGAGTTCTGTATTTACCTTCCCAGCTTGTCAGCGGGACCTTGGACCTTGTCTTACACTCCCTAACCTAGGGCCACATTTGGGCATTATCACATGCCACCAAAACAATGCCAATTTCCTTCATTCAGCTTCCTTCCATTTTTATTTAGATTTAGTTCATTTTTCAATTGTCCTCTATTACTCACTTCTGAGCCCAGTAATCTTTTCATGCATATGCAGGCTTATCCAAGATCTGGTTAACTGTAGCAGGAAGGACCTCCACAATATCTTACTCTTCAGGTTATTTTTGACCCTCTAAATATAGATTATTCATTCTCATCACTTTTTTTTTTCTTTATCTTTAGTGGCGTTATTCTCTCTGATGGTGGTCACTACTACCTCTGTGATGTTCATTCATGTATCAATCAACCCATTTATTCGTTGGACAGAAATCTTAACATGATTATTCAGATCTGGGCAGGGGATTGCTGCAATGTGATGAAAATTAGGGTAAAAATATTCACAGTTCCCTGTAGATGCCAAGCATTCAGAAAAATCCTTACTCTTCCTGGAGAGGTCAGGAAAGGAAATCTTCCCTGAAGTGGAATGATTTTACCTGAAGTGAAAGCCTTTAGGACTCTTAAGAGCTGGGCTTAGAAGTGCCTGAACCTCACCTCCACCACAAGGTATTGGTAGAAGCCAGTCACAAGGTCAGCAAAGGGCAAATACCCTCCACCTCTCGGTGTGAGCAGTGGCGTGTGCACGGTGCAGAGGGTGGGTAGTGCCCCATCATCACCAACTATTTACCGCAGACAGCATACCCTAGAAATCCAGAAATTTATCTCCCGGTATTTCAGAAAAATGTGCTTGAATATTCATTCTCCTCCATTACCCTCTTTATTAACCATGTTCTTGTGTCTATTGGATCCCATTGTCTACTTTCTATAACTATTATTTTTTCCTATTACTTAAATTATTTTAAAGTATAGATTTTTTAACTTTTGTTTTTCTTTCTTGCAATCTTCCTCTCTGTTCCTAATTAGATTGTCAACTTCTTTTCTATTTTGCTTTTTCATGGCTTTATTTCCCTCCTTTACTTACTTTCTGACATCTGCCAATTAAACATTTTAAATGTCATTTTCTTCTTTAAGCCCTACTTTAACTTACTTTAAACAGTAGTTCTAATAAACTTTTCATATATCCTTTTGGGTTATTGGGGAATATCTTGGAACATAGAATCCACCTATTTCTTAGTGGAGATACTTTTCACATCTGTGTTCGTCAACGACCACTTTCTTTTGCCATGCCTTTTTTCTCTTTTGGGGGTAATGTTTATGTGCACATTCTGTGTAGTTTCCTCTTTGAGTATTTGAATGAACCATCAATTTTTTTTTTTAAAGCTTCAACCATTCTTTTCAATTTATTTGATATAAAGGAAAACATCTGGTTTAGGGTATGTGTTCAGAATACAAACTATCTGTGAAGCAGGCATGATGCTGGTACCTAGGAAAGACAGAATCTCTTTTTTCTTTGCTGGAACTGCCATTAGGAGGTTGCTGGCAGCTTTTAGTTTGGAGAGGCTGAGAAAGCTCTCAGAATTTCTGGAACCGATTCCTTTTGTTTTTGGAAAATTACCAGCTCTAGATACACATTTAGGCAAAACATTTCTCACCCTCTTCAAGGGCATGGTTCTGGCTGAAGACACCCACTTACATCACTGGACAGAATACTTGGCATCTTAATCTGCAGCATCAGCATTCAGATTTATGGTGACTTCACTGCAATGGCCAAGGACGATGGGTGGGGACTTGCTTTATATTTATGTAACTACAGAGCCAATCCTGAACCATCAATTTTTGGAAGAAAGTTGTGAGAGAGGAGTCAAGGCATCAGGAAATTGACTCTGCTCTTAGTAGAATGTTCTCTAATTCAAGGCTTTATGCCCGTGTAACATATTTAAAGCCAAGTGTTTGTCAAAGTGGGCGTAGCAAGGTGTACCCCAATCAGAGGTCTCCCTGCCCACCAGCATTTCATTCATACCCTTTTTGTTTTCCTTATTAACAAAAAGGCTAAGTATCATCTCCCATGTTTAGAAGCCATCTATTTTCTGTTCACTACTGAATAAAACCTGCCCAACTTTTTAATTATTTTTTATTTTTTATAGAATGTATAAATACACAAGTTTGTATGAGTGTGTATTCGCATATTCATTCTACGTTGTTCATATACGTTACATGTATATACTTCAAGCTTGTGACTTGTCTTTTCACTCTTAACATGGTACATTTCAATGAACAGAAGATCTTACTTTGAAAGTAATGAAATGTACGAATTTTTTCCTACATTTCCTACACCATCCTATGTGGATGGTGCTGTTTGTATCTTGTTAAAAAATCCTTCTCTTTCCTCTGTATGCAAATTATTCTCGTATTTGTTTATTTAAACGTTTAAGTTTTTTTCCTTTTGTTTTTAAATCTCTAAACTAAATGGAATTAGCATGTGTGGGAGATATGGGATGGGAATGCAATTTCATTCTTTTTCGTATCGCTAATCAGATGTCTCTGTAGTTTGTCCCCTGTTCTGATTGCCGGGTCCACCTTGAATTACATTCCCTATATGTTCACAGGTCTGTTCTATTGGTCTATTCCTGGTGTGGCCACACTCTGTTAAATTGAGTATTTTTATATCTGGTGGTAGAGGTTGTCTTGGTGTCTCCTGAGTATCCACCTCCCTTGCTGTGGTCCTTCTCCCTTTTCTCCTCAACTCATGCCTCTCATCTGTCTCCCTCTTCTCCCCCTCCCACCACATCTTCTTTTCCCTTCTCTTTCCTCCCCAAAGTTCTTTCTCCTTATTTCTCCCCCTCCCTCTTTCCCCAGCCTCTGTCCTCTTTATTCCCATCTTCTCGTTCCATTAATTTATTCTTGAAATAAAGAAGAACTCATCTGCCTCCCAAAGAAACTTGCCTCTCAAAGAACTGAGGATGGGAGATAAAAACATGAGTGGGATTTAAATTGAGGGAGAAATTACTTCCAAGAGGAATAAATCCAAAAGGAGGATGTAAACAGGGGTCCAGGAATGATTCTTAGAGTAGATAGCATTTGAGTTGAGACTTAATGTGACAGTGACCTTTTACAGTGCTGTCTCTGGGGTCAAGTCCTTCCAAGTAGGTGGAACACACTAAAATAAGTTCCAGGAACATAAAGAGTAGATGGTAGTGAGCATGCAGTGAGTAGAGCAGGTCAGCTCGTGCATAGGGTAAGGTGCAGATCGTGGAGGGGGTGGGTCTCAGGTCAGCAAGGGAGAGTGACCTTTCCTTGTGAGCCATGGGAAAATCACAGAGAGATAATGTTATGATCAGAGACGCATTATAAGAAAGTTATCTGACAGCAATGTGTTGGATAAACCAAAGATGAGAGCATTCGGAGTCCAGTCCGGGAGACCCTGAGCTTGTATTAAAATAGTCTAATCAAAAGGTAGGAAGGGCTTATACTAGGGCCTTGGCTGCAGGTATCAAAATAATGGACACCTGCCAGACCCTTTGAAAAATGGAATCAATCAGTTTTTGTGATCATGGGCCCTGGAAGGGATGAAAGACAACACTGAAGCCTTGATCCCAGGACACTGGGCAGTTATCAATTCCGTTTACCAGGACTAGATGGGAGTTTCCAAGAAGTGAATGAAAATGTGTGTCTGGTCCCTCAAAGGAGGAGCTGATGCCATACTTTTTGGTCTGGAAGCTATCTATATAAACAAGATACAAATAGCACCATCCACAAAAGAAAAAATGCATACATTTCTTTATATTAAAAGTAAGAACTTCTGGGACTTCCCCACTGGTCCAGTGGTTAAGACGCCGTGCTTCCACTGCAGGGGGCATGGGTTTGATCCCTGGTTGTCGGGGAGCTAAGTTTCCACATGTAAGAACTTCTGTTCATCGAAATATATGTATGATGCTAAGAGTAAAACTATATTGTAGAGGAAGCTAAGGAGAAATTTACCGCATCATTGAATGCAGTCAAAATTGGAGTCATCATCCTACAATTAGGAACAAGCCTGCAGAGCCTTTTGTCCTTGGGGAAACTAGTGTCCTTCTAGATCCAAGGCTCGATGCCAGGGCAGGGCATCGAGGAAGGGGTAGGGGGCTGCCCATGTCTCTAGTCCTGGGTTAACGGGAAATTGGGAGGATCAGTGTGTCTAGTGTCACCTATTACAGAAGTCAATTCACAGGAGGACTAAAAAGAATCACTAAATTTGATAATCCAGAGTTTATCATTAAACATGGAAAGACTAGTGTCAGGCGTCTCTTTGGGGATAAACGTTAGATTTCAAAGGTGAAGATTTCAAAAGGTTTGAAAAGTGAGTATGGAATGAGGCAATGTAGCATCTGATGTACATGACTCTTTTGAGAGTTTGAAGTCGATACAGAGGCAGCTAGGATGGGACGAGCTGGGGGAATGGCAATATAGATCATCGTTTTGAGAATGGGGGGGAAACGTGTTTGTAGGTCAGATGATCAGCAGACGAAACGAATTTGAAGCAGAGGCTGGTAAAGTTGAGGAGGAGGTGTGAGGTCGTGGAACCAAGAACACAGGGGGGGCCTCATGTAACAAAGGAGGCGGGGAGAAGGAGACCCAGCGGAGGAAGTCCTGAAGGAGGAAGACACAGATGGACCCCGAGTTCGGGAGAAGCTGGCCAAGGAGACACATGGAATTATCTTGCTCTCAGTGAAGCAGAAAGAAGAGTCATCTGCAGAAATAGTGAGGGGAGGAGTGGGCTTGACCACTGAGAATCACAGAGGATGGCAAACAATAGTTTGCAAAATGTGACGGAGATTTAGTCACCCTCCTGGGGCTGAACCCACAAGAACCTGCTTATTTCTCCTTTCTTCCTGTCGTTATCGTTGTCCTGTTATTGCTTTGTTTTTGCATAGTTTCAGATTTACTTTCCTAATAATATTAGTACTGGATAGCTGAGGGAAAGATTTTCATTTTCGGCCTCACTGCTTATAAAATACATTAATAGGCAAAGATAGAAATCAAAGCCATCTTTTTTTTTTTTTTTTTTTATGTGAAATTACAGAGTACATGTTTAAAAAACAAGTTTTCCTTTAACTCCAGACGCAGACCTAAATCTTAAGGGGTATAAAAAAAGGTTTCACATGGGAAGCTGGATTTTTAAGCTAATGAATGCAACTCTATTTTTGATACTATGCTGTGTGTTTATATAAAATAGAGGAGCATTTTAGGCCAATTAGTGGCTTGCAAACCCTATACTTTTTCCAGCAAGGGGTAAGCTTGACGAACTTGAGAAGTTAATACAGAGAAGTGTTGGCAGTGAAATCGTGCGGTCGGGTTGATTCGAGGCAACAAAGCTTGAGCATAAATTAGTTTTTATTTGTTAAAAGAAAAACAAACTCTGTTTGTTTTTGTAATACAGTTTGTTAGTTCTTTTAATTTGGGGGAAAATTTGGGGAATTCCAGTTCTCAGAGAAAGTGAGAGGCTCGGGCCAGGGTGAGCCAGGCCCCAGCTCCCAGGCCTGTGTAAACAGCCACATGCATCTCCCTAAATATACCTCGGTCAGAGGCAGCAGGGCGTGCCTGTTATGCCTGGACCTCGGCTGAACCGAGAGAGCCAGCCAGGCAATGACTGTGGTGGGGGCCACACTGGATTATTCAGGCCACCAAAGGGAGCCCCTGGCACGGCCCCTGTCCCCCATCCGTCTTACGTAGTGGCTGTGGAAACCCAGATTTAGGGAATGATGTTGCACGATAGAATCTGGAGATCCTGGAGTCCTTTCCCTTCATTTTGCAGGTAAGAAAAGTCAAGATGAGACCTGTAGTTTGTCATGATCAAAGCAGATCCGTGCAACTCGAGACAGACTCAGTTCCCAAGTCCAAGGCTCTTTGACGTAAACTGTGCCATCAGCAGCCTTCTTTGTGTGGTCGGCCACGTGAGGACGGGAGGGGTTCTTCGAGCCCGGATCTAGAAAATATGACATACGTGAAAATCAAATGACTTGTAGCCCAGCTAATGGTAAACCTCTGTACATTCAGAATCCGTGTCATCGTTGAGCCCTTCACCCAGGCCTCAGCTGCAACTCCCAGCTGAAACGAAGCTACCCCAACCCTAACCCTATCCTTAACCTTAACCCTAATCTTGGGGAAACTTTATGTGATTGTTGCTGCATCTTACTTACTTTTATGAGTTGGTAAAAAAATCTCAGGATTTGTGGTGTAAGAGTTTCTTTAGAAGAAGTCTGCAGCTAGGGTTAGTTCAATGTTGTTTTTGGTTTTTTGTTTTTTGTTTTTTCCTTAGGGCTCACAAAGCACTCTCACATTTACAAAGCCCTTGAGACTCATGACAATACTGTAAAGTGATGTGGTGGAAATTGCTAGTGGTTCCCAAAATCTATTTTCTTTTTTCTACAACAGTAGAATTCCTGTGTTAATTAGTCAGGGTCCTCCAGAGAAACAGAACCCATCGGATATAGAGAAAGACATATAAGAAGAGATTTATTATAGGAATTGCTTCACAAGGTTATGGAGGCCAAGACGCCCCACGGTCTGCTGTCTGTGGGCTGGAGACCCAGGAGAGCTGCTGGTGTAATTCAGGCCAAGTCCGAAGGCATGAGAACCAGGAGTTCTGATATCTGAGGGCAGGAAAAGATGGACCTCCCAGCTCAAGAAGAGAGAGGGAAAGAATTCACCCTTCCCTTACCTTTTGTTCCATCTGGGCCCTCCATATACTGGGCAAAGCCACCCACACTGGTGAGGGAAGATCTCTTTACTCAGTCTACTGAATCAAACGCTAATCTCTTCCAGAAACACCCTCACAGACACCCCCAGAAATAATGTTTTATTGGCTATCTGGTATCCCTTAGCCTAGTCAAGTTGACACATAAAATGAACCAACACAATCCCTGATTTTTATGCAGATACAAAAGAAAGGCCACACATCCCAGCCTTCCTTGCCGCTAGCTGTGGCCCTATAGCTAAGTTCTGGCCAATGGGATGAGAGGGGAGGTAATAAAATGCAGGCAGACAATGTGTGCTACTTCTATGTTATGCCATGGAAAGGCAATGGCAGTAAAGTAACTACACTCCAACAAAAATTAATTTAAAAAAACGGCCATGGCAAACCCTTTCTCCCTTTCCACTTCCCACGAGAATATACCTAGACTACTATTGAGGTAGAGAAACCTTGTTCTAGGTGATTCAGATAAATCAGTAAAGAATAAACGCAAAAGATTGTGATTTTTATAAATGTTAATGATTGTGTGACCTTGGGTACATTATGTAAGCATTTGAAGTTTGTTTCCTCAATTTAAATTTGAGAGACAAATAGTTGCTTTGAGGAATATAACGCCGATTAGAGGGGCAGTGTATAAAGTGCCCATCATGGTGTCATTGTTATCGTCAACAGCAAGCTGAGCCTGGTTTTGGGGGCTGCAGAGGGGGAAGAACTGGATGTGGAAGGTGGAGAAGCTAGTGAGGGAGGGGGTGGGATTCAGAGACCGTGGTCGGCATCATCGCAAGGTTTTCCTCTCCTTTGTGAGACCACTGCGGGGGTTTCCTTAGTGAACAGACAGGACCCTGTGGTTAGTGCTGGAACTCTTTGTCCTGAATTCACAGTAACAGGAAGAGTGACTCAGTCTCCAGCCTCAAAGGATGGAGAGGCTGAGTCTGGTTTGGAACTTCCTCCCTTAAGTCGGGATTGGTCTGGGAACTACAATAATAAAGCCGAGTGTTGGGATGATTCATAGACATCAGTGGGCCCAGCGAAGGCAGGGTGGGTGGGAGTGAGGCAAAGGCAAAGGGAGGATTCTGGCAACAGCGATTTTTATTAGCCTGGTGGTTTGAGCTAAGTTTTAAAAGCCAATGGACCCAAGCGTGAATCCCAGGTCTGCTAGTTTATTGGTACCAATTTCCACATCCTTAAAGGGGATAATAGCTACCTGTTGAGGACTGTTAATAGCCATCATCGACTGAGTTCCAATTATGTGTCAGTCACTCTTGTAACTATTTTTTGCACGTTATTTGGGTAATCTTCCCAACAACCCTTGGGAGGTAAGAACTCTCGTGATTTCCAGGTTACAGATGAGAAAACTGGGGCTTGAAGAGGTCAGAAAATGGACCCACCTTCAAACTCTACTGCTGGGTTGCTTTGCCACTTAGAATTAAATGAGAAAACCTAACCTGCTAGCGTAGTGCCTGGGTTATTGCCTTGAATAAATGGTAATTTTTAAATATTATCCCAATTTTAGAGATGAAAAAATTGAAGCTAAGAATGGCATAGTAACTCTCGCCAAATCGTACACCGTGTTGGTAGAACTGGGCTCAGACTTTCAGCCCTAAAGGATTTTCTACCCCTGCATCTGCCTTGGCACCAAAAGGGCTGTTTGAAAGCAGCCTGGTCACCCAGGATGGAGTGGAAAGTTCACCCAGCTCTCAGAGGTCAAGAGGATGCCCCGGTTCTTAAGAACATGGCCTCATGCTTCCCAGAGAGGATGTTTTCTTTGTTGGATGCATCTTAAAACAGCAGCCAAGAGCAGCCTCTTGCCTGCCCCTCCTTTCCAGGGACTGCTGGAGCCACATGGTCTCTCACTCACTTCTGTTTATGGAGTTTCTCAGCCAAGAGAAAAACCATTAGGTGTCTAGTTGCAAGTAGAAAGCATCCAAGAAGCTGCCTATTCCAGTGGAAGTTCCTGCCAAGAACCTTAAATAAACTTGGTGGAGGGAAGACGTCTAAACCCATTCTGTACGCGGTATATTTTGTTTGTTAGATTAATATGTAGGACTTGATTTCATCTAATTAATTAGTTTGGGATCTAAAAGCAGAGGAAAACGGTGGGCTTTTTTTCTTCCCACTTCTGATTCTCTTTGTGGGTTTCTTTTGGGCAAAGAAGCGAGTCAATACATTACTGAGGATAAAAGAAAAATCTCTCTGAAGAGTTAAGCAACTCTTTATTTATACTTTTAGCCAAAGGTGAGAGGTAAAGTCAACAATTTCTCTATGATCAGTGGCTATACCCAGCAGTAGTATGGATAGAAAGGAAGACTTGAGCATGTAAGAGGAAAAAGTCAATACAGTTAAAAACCATAATGAAACATGTAAGATGCTTTGCCTCCATCTTTTTTTTTTTTTAAAAAAGTCTATTGTGTCTCTACAATACTTTCAGAAGGAAACTGAATTGTTTTACCCTCTTTTAAAATATATACATATAATAAGGTAGAATCCCCTTATGTTTTACATGACAATGAATTTCATGCCACTTGACTGATGCCCCACCACAGGGTGCGTTAATATAAATGACTCTCACTAAGCAGGCTGACACTTCTCGCCCTGCAAAGTGCCCCCTTAAAGATAAGAGGATGGGCGGGACTCAGGTCAGCCCTGGTTCCTCACAGCTTAGATAGGGGAGAGTTGGCCGGGAAGTAGAGGAGAGCGGGGTTGGACACCTTACCTTTATACAAAATTTCTTTTCTCAGAATACAGTGCACACTAGAGAGAGAGCAGACCTCCTCTCTACACGTTTATTGAAATACTCCTGGAATAATTTTTGGAAGAACCTGGGTCGAGTTCAAGGCAGATGTTGAGATTTTCTGGAAAACCAGAAAGTAGTAAGAGATCATTCTGTAAGGAAGGGTCAGATAGACCAAAAGGAGATGCCCCAAGAAGACAAGGCAACAGTAAACATTTAAAGAAAGAGGCAAACACAAAAGAAGTAGACGGTTGGATATCTAAAGAGTGAGATGTTAGTATATGTACTCAAGACAAAAGCAGTGGACAGTTATCTGAGTGGAAAGCAGGAAAGATTCAGGAGGGCAAATAAAACCCTAAATTAAGCGGCAGAAAAGTTACAAACACAGAAGCAGTGAAAGGTCCAAAATCCAAGCTGTGAAACCAGTAGGTCTCAAGTGCCAGTCACGAATAATGCATCAAGGAAACTTACAGTACTTACAGCTGATAAAACGAATCCCCTTCTCCTGGGACAGCAGAAGTTTAAAACAGAGAAAATGCATCTGTATAAAAAGCAAGGTCATTTTGCCTCTTGGCACAAAGCTGCAGAAAAAGGGAGAATGCTTGTGAAAGAAAAAAAGAAAGAAGGAAAGAGACCGTTCAAGACAACGGTCTCCCTCTCTGGGGCACGTTTTTCCTGGTGGCAACCTCCTCTCGCCAGTCCTGGGCGAAATAAACAGTCCTCAGCACACAGAGTGGAGAAGCCAGAGGCTCTAAAACAGAGGATCTGCATCGTTGGGATCTATAAATCAGAGGCCACAGATATGCAATAGTGAGTCTGAAGTCAATACAGGTCATTAGGACAGATGGACGGATCCTGCTCTGCAGACCACCGACGCTTGACCCACATGACAAGCGACCACGTGGCCAAGGAGCCCCATCTCTGGTCAGGTCGAGCTTCCCAGCGTGTTCATCTCATGAGCTCAGAGTGAATCGAAGTATTAAAAGGCAACTGTGAGGAATAGTAAACCGAAGAAGTTGTAGTCTGCACAGGCTTCCTATCCCTGCGGGTCACCAGCCTCAAGGTTCTGTGGCCTCAGGACCCTGTGAGGATAATGGGGGTCAATGTCAAGGCATGCCAAGGTGTCCACCTCACCTGGTTGGGAAGCTTTACCTTAGGGGATGGTTTGAGATCTCCTGAGATAATTACCCTCAGAGGCAGATGACCACACAGTGAAAGCAATGGATCTAAACACATGTCAAAATTAAGGAAAGAGCCCTGGAAACTACTGTATAGAGACTGAGACCAGCACAGAGTAAGGTGATGTTTCAAGTGAAAAGTATAACAGAGGGAAAGAAGTCATTGTTTCCCTGAGTAGTACAAAGACCTTCCTCCTGCCCCTCCTCCCACTCCTCCCCCTCCCCACCCTCCCCCTCCCCTCCCCCTCCTCCCCTCCCCCTCTCCTTCCCCCTCCCCCTCATCCTCTTCAGCGGTGGAAGTTACAGTGTATAAATGTAAAGAAACAGAGGCAGATGAAGCAAAGAGCAACCTAGCAGACCAGCAGCAACAGTTTCCTGGGACAGAAGCAGGACCGGTAACTGTAGCACAGAGATGGTGTAAAGCTCAGGCTGCTGGGGTGTTTTCTCAGGCCAGAGCCATGTTTTAAAAATAATTAAATTTGAGTGCTTTTAGGGGTATGCATTTTCCATGTTTTTGAAACTGCCACCCTTAATATTTTATCAACCTTTTTCATTCCTTCTTGTTATTTTCCTAACCTCTGAAGGTATTAGAGTTTGCAAACTCCAGCTCTTGAGGAGTGCTGGGAAGATCTTGAGGCCAGCATTTTTAGAGGCATAACCTCCTAAGATGATCAGCCCAGCCGCGATAAGCTTGGGCCCAAGGGAAGGAATGTACAAAATCAAGACCGCAACTAGCATGGAGACAGAAACAATTCCTGGGAAAGAAATACTGTTACTAAGAGCTACCATACAGTTTCAAATTTTTTAGGATTAAAACACACACAGATTTATGCATACGTATTTTCTAAAAACTATACTTTCTAAATTATCTTTATTGGACATGTTGCTCGTTTACCATGTTATTTTGTTCTCCTCAATGACAAATTCTTTTGTTTCAAAAGGTGTCCAAAGAGGATGTTCAAGTTGAAATACCTAACTTACATGAACTTAACCTACCACCTGATAAAGGTCTAACAAAGTCATAGCCAAAGTAGGCAGAAAAGACCCTTGACTGAGTCTTCCAAGTAGCCAAAATGCATTGCACAGAAGGGCTTCTGTGTACATGTTTCTGTATTTGTGAGATACTAAGCCTTTTGCAACATTGTTCTGATTTGGGGCAAAGAAAAATATGACCAACCTGGAGCTCCTTTTCTGCTTTTTGCCTAGAAGGAGCTGGTGTTGATGTGGGATAGATGAAAGGATATGCTTGGAAAGATTAAAGGTTTGGGATCTACCATTGGAAGCTCTGACCCCCAAAGAGAACTCCATTCCCAGGGGTTCCTGCTGTCAGAGCAGTGAGATAGAAGTGGATTTCTGTAATCGGTGAGTGGAGATGACAGGCTGGACCACTTTGGGGAGATTGTATGGAAGACAGTCTAGAAAAAAATCATTCTCCACAGAAATAATATGATTGACTTACCTAGTAGTGCCATTCTTAAGTAAATGTGGGTGAACTCAATGATGTAAAATATCAGCACGCACATGGAAACTTGTAAAGCAGGCGTGTCTGAATGCACCATCGAGTTTACTGACATAACACGCATATAAATTTTAGCATTTAGAAGCCATCCACCCCTCTCCACCCCAGCCTCGAGCAGAATAAAACCATTGCAAAGGTTTTAGCACAACCTGGTGGTCATTCTACCGTGTAAAATGAGATGAGGAAAATAATTCAAGTACATCCATGTAAAAACACCTCAGTGTGACAAAAATTATCCCAGAGAAAATACAAATCATTCCCATGAAATTTACTGTTCGGCATTACCTAATAATAAAATGTGAGTCTACATCAGTAAAATAAAACATACAATTTCTCAAATTTGTTTTTATTCAGTGCTCATTCAGAAAGGAAATATAGGTTTTGGATGAAAAAGTGTCCTGAATTGAAAATGGATTCTTCACAGACTTTTTTTTCTTTTACTCAGAGAGTTATTTCCATAGAATTAATTTTAAAAAATATTTTTAAAGTTAATAATTTGGTCTTCATCAAAAAAATAAGAAGTTGGAGTTTAAAAATAAGTTAATGATTTTTTTAATAGAGAGAATGTCTTAGGAAGTCCAAATTTAAACACTGAATATTGATATTGTGTTTCACTAATAAATGAACATTCCTCTTAGAGTGATTAAAAAAAGGATAAAGTAATTGTATAACTTATTGGCCTGGTTTTCTCACCCTAGCATAGAAAGCCCATCATTTACATTGTATATGTGTATAAGTTGTTTTTTTTTTGGCGCGTTACATGATGTCTTTATTTTTACATGTTGATCTGGCAAAATTTTGTATATTGACATTTGGGTTTTTTTAAATTTTCATTTTATATTGGAGTATAGTTAACAATGTTGTGTTAGTTTCAGGTGTACAGCAAAGTGATTCAGTTATACATATTCATGTATCTATTGTTTTTCAAACTCTTTTCCCAGTTAGGTTGTATTGAGCAGAATTCCCTGTGCTATACAGTAGGTCCTTGTTGGTTATCTATTTTAAATAAGCTTTATCAAAACATTTTCTAGTTCGCATAAAGCAAGGGCTAGAAGGGCTGATTTGACTGAGATACAGATCGGGCTACCAGCTCAAAGAAGATTTATTTTCCAGGGAGCATTTAGGGACTTATTTCCTCTGAGACTTTAGATTATAAGTTATTGGGGTCAGAACTGTTTAAGTCTAAGAATTTTAAATCTTCATTAAGATTTTTTTATAGTTTTTGAAGAAAGTTTTTATCAAGCGAATATATAAACAAAGCAAAGAATTTCCATATTCCATTTATTATGAACCCATAGCCGTATGTCTCTGGTGATCTTTACATTTTCCTTAATGATGGTATGATTTTTAAAGGGTTAAATACCACGTTTATTTCTAAATTAAGGAATTAGTATTACTTTTTGAGTCAGTGATCTGTTAAGAATTATTATTGAAATATGACTATTTTGATAATTGAAATATGACTATTTTACTGAAACTGGAATGGAATATTTACTTAGCTCTCTGTAATAGGCCCAGTGATGAAGAGCTACACACAATGGAAAAAAATGTAAAAGCTTTTTTAATACTACAAAAAATATATACTTTCCATTGGTAAAACTTAGTTATTTGGGAGGTTATTTGCATTTGTATAATTTATACACATTCATGTGTATAAATGCTTCATTTATTAAAAATACAGATTCTCATGAAAAAAATTCACCAATGTTTTAAACGCCTATTCAGTAATAAAATCACTTCACCGAGACCCTGTAAAATGTATGACACGTTGCATTATCTGTACTATATATTTCACTGCAAGGACAATAGCTGTTTTGTTAAAGTGGAATTGCTAAACATGCACCCCAATGAAAGTTAATCACATGTTTATTTTTGCACATGTCTGATGAAAAAAAAAACCCAGAACCCTCCAATTATGACTTCTGGGGCATTGTTTTTCATTAGCTGCTTCAAAGCAATCCCCATTTCTTATCTTCAAACTTGGTAGGTACAGGGTGAAATTCATTTTAGGTGAAGTAAGAAAATCAGGGAGAGAGGGTCTAGAACCGGATGTTTCCCTCCAATACAACAGTGTCCAACCGAGAGGCCCCAGAAAGGGCCATGCTGAGTATATTTAGATATAGTATATAGTATATACTATATAGTATATTTAGATTCCTGCAGTCCCTCCTCTGAGTTCGTCTCTGAATTCCCCTCACTGAGCCCTCCCCTTCCTGCCCAATGGCGGGAAGACCTCCCCAGGCTGCAGGCTCAGTGCCGCATGAGCAGCTAGCTCTGCTCTCTGCCTGGGTTTGTGGCAGACCACAGAGACCCCCCGCCACAAATCTGCTTCCTTCCAGTTCATAACACTTTCATTAAAATGTCCCCAGAGACTACCATGTGTCAGGTGCTTGAAATACAAGAGACAAGCTCACTGGGGCATGAGCTCTGTCAAGGTGGGCCCTGATGAAAGCAACGCACAGGGGTGAAAGGACACCGTGGAGGGGATGGCCGACATCACCCATGGGGGAGGAGAGTTCCCGAAGCTGGGGGGAATAGCACAACTTTTGTTCTTCAAGGTGGGTGACTTGGAGGAGAAAACATGGTAATGAAGTTAAGGATTATCTATTTCACCATCAAGTCAATATTTTACTTGAGGTTGATATAAATTTATACAGGCAGACCTCTGAGATATTGTGGCTTCAGTTCCAAACCACTGCCATAAAGCAAATATGCCAATAAAGGGAGTCACATGAATGTTTTTGGTTTCCCAGTGCATATAAAATTTGTTTACACTATACTGTAGTCTATTAAGGGTGCAACAGCGTTATGTCTGAAAACATGTACATTTCTTAATTTAAAAATACACTGATAAAAAATGCTATCATCTGACAACCCACTGTTGCCACAAACCTTCCATTTGTAAACAATGTGGTATTTGTAAAGTGTAATAAAGCAAAGCACAATAAAACAAAGTACATCTGTACATAAGAAAAGTAAAAGATGACTGACAGCATTTAAAACACTTAGTGAGCACTCCAATGTTCTCGCTACTGCAAGTTTCTACAGAAAAGGTACATAAATAGATTCAGACATAGTTCTTCATTTTGAGGAGTTAGGTTTCCTGAAAGAGACACTTGTATAAAAGTTATGATGGGAAATGACACATAAAAACTGTGCAGTGAGAGTAAGATGAGGGGGTGATAAACTCTAGCTGAAGTAATAAGAAGATACTTACAGATTTAGTGATATTTGGGATGTGTCTTAAAAGCATAGAAGTTCACCAATCAGTGAAAAGAACTTATTAGGTCACCAAGAAAGGACAAAAGGCTAGAGTTGGGCAAAGGAAACATAGATAAAAACAGACGATATTAGGAATAGGACAAAATGGTAATTAATACGCTCGGAGAATTTTTCCCATCATAAAGTATCAACATGAGGTGATTAGAAATGAAGATCCTGAGAATAAATTAATTCATAAGAATTCTTGTGAATAAAATTATATTTTAGGGGAATAATCAATGTAAGATAGAAAATGAAGACTCTCAGAGAAGAGACTAAAAAGACAATGAGATTTTTTTTTAATAGCAAAGTAAATAAAAGAAAATTAGAGAATTTGCAAATTCAATACAAAAAGAAGGTAATTGTCACCCCTGCCTTCCCCCCGCCCCTCCACAAACAAAGAAGAATAAGATGAGGGAGGATGGGGAAGAGAGAGACAGAGAGAAACTGAGAATTAAAGAGAGAATGAAAAGGCGGAAGGGAGGAAATCAACAAAGACATAATTTAGGGAAATGTCCCCAGACAGAAAAATATTAGTTTCCATATGAATGGGCCTCTCAAGTGACTAAAACAGTGACATTAAAAAGCAAACAAACAAAATAAAACCTGCCCACATCATGGCACCTTATTGTGAATAATTGATCCTAAAATATCTCAGGAAGGAAAACAAGAAACCTCTGAAACCAGGTTATCAGGAACCAAGTGGCATCAGACTTCCCAGAAGCAACAGCCAATGCTGGGAAACAAAAGGGCAATGCCTTTAAAAAGCTGAAGGAATCTAATGGATTTAGAGGTTTGAACAAGCATCCCTAAAAGAAACCAAATATATGGAAGAGAAATTCAAAGACACAATAAATGAAAAAAATCATGAAAAAGTAAAATCTAAATATAAAAGTTGAAAGTGCAGAGAGCCCAGAAATAAGCCCACACATATATGGTCAATTAATATATGACAAAGGAACCAAGAATATGCAATGTGGAAAGAACAGTCCCTTCAATAAATGGTGTTGGGAGAACTGGACAGCCACATGCAAAAGAGTGAAACTGGATGACTGTTGTATGCCATACACAAAAATTAACTCAAAATGGATTAGAGACTTGAATTGATGTCTGATCTGTCTTAGCGATGATTATTTTTTTAATTTGACACAAAAAGCAAAGGCAACAAAAGCAAAAATAAACAAGTGAGACTACACCAAACTAAAAGCTTCTGCACAGCAAAGAAAACCATTCAACAAAATGAAAAGGCAACCTACTGAAAAAGGGAAAATATTTGCAGATCATATATATGATAAGACGGTAATATCCAAAATATATAAAGAACTCATGAAACTCAATAGCAAAATATCAGTCAGACTAAAGAATGGGCAGAGGACCTGAATAGACATTTTCCGAAGAAGACATACAGGTGGCCAACAGGTACATGAAAAGATGCTCAACATCACTAATCATCAGGGAAATGCAAATCAAACCCACAATGAGATATGACCTCATACCTATTATAATGGCTATTACCAAAAAAACCCAGAAATACCAAGGGTTGGTGAGGATGTGAAGAAAAGGGAACCCTCATGCATTGCTGGTGGTAAAGCAAACTGGTGTAGCCACTATGGGAAACAGTATACAGGTTCCTCATAAAATTAAAAATAGAACTAAAATATGACCTAGCAATTCCACCTCTGGATATTTATCCAAAGGAAATGAAAACTAACTCAAAAAGATATATGCACCCCCCATGTTTATTGCAGCATTAATTACAACAGCCAAGATATGGAAACAACCTAAGTGTCCTCCAATGGATGAATGGATAAAGAAAATATGGTATATGGATACAATGGGATATTATTCAGCCATAAAAAAGGAATTCTGCCACTGTGACAACATGGATTGATCTATAGGATATTACGCTAAGTGAAATAAGCCAAATGGAGAAAGACAAATGCCATATGATCTCATATGTGGAATCTGAAACAAACAAGCAACAACAACAACAAAACAAAACAAAACCCTAAGTCATAGATACAGAGAACAGATTGGTAGTTTCTAGAGGTGGTTGGGGGTGAGAAGGGTGAAGTGGGTGAAGGGGATCAAAAAGCACAAACTTCCAGATATAAGATAAATAAGTCCTGGGATGTAATGTACAGCATGGTGACTATAGTTAACAATACTATATTGTATTTGAAAGTTGCTTAGAGAGTAGAACTTAAAAGTTCTCATCACAAGAAAAAAGATTATATTGTACACCTGAGACTAGCATATTGCTATATGACACTTATTTCTCAATTAAAAAAAAAAGAAAATAAAATGGTACACACTGTGTCCCAGGAAGACTTCATACAGAAAGATTAACACCATGATTAGGTGGGATGAGTTTTTGAATTTCAAAGTTCAAGAAAGAATCGTGAAATCATCCAGGAAGAAAATACAATTGGATACTAAAAAGAAAAAATAGGTTTTGGTTGGCTCCAACATTCCACAGCAACAATCAATGGCAAAATTCAGTGAAACAGAGTCTATAAAATTATTTGGGATCAAAAATGTGACTCCTAAATTTTCCACCTCCTGCTTGCTGTCTTTCTAGTATACAGCTAACTTTGGACAGTCTCAAGGATCAGGTCAGAGGGAAATAGCATCATAAAGAATATCTGATAAGACCCACCTGACAATGAAATCAAGCCAGTTAAAGATTAATCAAAGTAAGAAATTCAGGAGTGGGAAAGCCCTCAAAAGGACTCTAGACCCTTACTCAATTTAGATGCAGGCCTAATGCAGTTCTTGCTGGCTTGATATTGTGAAATTAGCAATACAAATAGGAAAAGCACTGAGAAGTGGAGAGACAAAGTTGAAGAAAGTGTGGATATGAGAACTCATTATCTTGAAAAGCAGGAAGACAAAGAACAGTAAGCGGTGTTAAAACATTTTGAAGGTTTTATGATCCTTCTTTGCCTTAAGTTAACATGAAGTCATTTAAATTAATATATGCCATAAAAAAAAGATAATTTAGGTATAGGTTAAAAATTTTTTCAACTCATTAAAATTCCATTTTTTCAGTAAATTTAACTGGATTAAACATAATCCTTTGTTTAAAAAATAAAAAATCTATATTTTGATTTGTATTTTCAAATCTTTATGTTTTTCTAAATTGTTCCACATTTTTTCTAATGTAAAGAAAATCCTTATTTATTTTGGCCTCCTTCCCTCCTTCCCTTTCTCCTTCCTTCTCTTGGTAACTTCTATATATAGAGAGAAATGACTAGCATAATATTCACCAAAATATAATGTTCACTTTGAAAGTACTTTTGGAGACTTTTAAAAATTTAACTGTTTTTCAACTAGGTAACGGATCCACAGTTTAAAATTCAAACAGTTATGCTAAGACATACAAGATCCTACCTGTGTTACCATCCACCACCAGCCCCAACAGGTAAGTACATAACATTCCATTGAAAGGGAGCACCTTAGGTTATTCCAGAAGCCTATAGATAGACACTTGGGTTGTTTCTAATAATTTCCAGTTTCATAGGAAAATGCAATAATTTGTACACGTGACAACTTGTAACTGTATAGCTATTTCTGAAAGGAAATCTGGAGATGTGGGGTTTCTAGGCAGAAATGGAAATGCATCTGTAAATTTGGTAGATGTTGCCACGTTGCCCACAGTAGGGCTGGTGAAATCGTGAGGGTCCTCAGTCCCCAGACCTCCTGTGTATCTCCCATTAAGAACGGTTATGTCAATGTTGTCTTGATTTGCATCTTTCTCATATGAGTGAGATTGTGCATCTCCTGTGTTTAGGCCTTTCGTAGTTCTTGTTCTGTGAACTGTCATTCTCCTTTGACCAATTTTCGATTGGATTTGGGGTGATTTTAATTTTTATTGGTGCTTTTCTGTATTGCTTGCTTTTCTATAATAAGAATGTGTCAATTTTATAAAACAAAACTTACTGTAAAAAAGCATAAGACCACAGAGGAAGAGTTTGGCTTAATAAAGTGTAGAAAAACCCTTTCTGAGATAGGATAGGAGCGGGAGAGTGAGTAAGGTAAGGATAGAAATAATTTTTAAATGCATAAGAAGAAATTTAGGTGAGTGGCTTCTATTTTTGTTTCTTTTTTTAGTAAATGAGTCAATGGCATTTGATGGAAGTAGTAGCCATGGAGATGTCCAAGTTGGGAAGAGCACCAAGGAGGCTGGTAAAGGAAAATAATCCACTCACCATATTGTGGTCCTGAATCAAGTTTGGAATCACACATATTTAATGATGCCAATAGGTAAGTTTTGTTTTTTTTTTTAAATTGAAGTATAGTTGATTTACAATGTTGTGTTAGTTTCAGGTGCACAGCAAAGTGATTTGGTGAGATATAGGTATATATATATTCCTTTTCAGATTCTTTTCCATTATAGACTATTACAAAATATTGAGTATAGTTCCATGTGCTATACAGTAGGTCCTTGCTGGTTATCTATTTGATATATATTAGTGTGTATATGTTAATCCCAAACTCCTAATTTATCACCCCCCCCCTTTCCTCTTTGGTAACCGTGTTTGTTTTCTATGTCTGTGGGTCTATTTCTGTTTTGTATGTAAGTTCATTTGTATCATTTTTTAGGTTCCATATTTAAGTGATATCATATGTATTTGTCTTTCTCTGTCTGGCTTACTTCACTTAGTATGATAATCTCTAGATCCATCCATGTTACTGCAAATGGCATTATTTCACGCTTTTTTATGGCTGAGTAATATTCCATTGTATATATGTACCACATCTTCTTTATTCATTCCCATGTCAATGGACATTTAGGTTGTTGCTTCCATGTCTTGGCTATTGTAAATAGTGCTGCAATGAACATTGGGGTGTATGTATCTTTTCGGATTATGGTTTTCTCTGGACATGCCCAGAAGTGAGATTGCAGGATCATACGGTAACTCTATTTTTAACTTTTAAGAAACATCCATACTGCTCTCCATAGTGGCTGTACCAATTTGCATCGCTAATTATTAGAGAAATGCAAATCAGAACTACAATGAGGCACCACCTCACACCAGTCAGAATAGCCATAATCACAAAGTCTACAGATAATAAATACTGGAGAGGGTGTGGAGAAAAAGGAACCCTCCTATGCTGTTGGTGGTAAGTTTTTAAAAATAATATTAGTTCCAAGCAGAGAAGCTACAGGTGTGGAAGTGGGAACAGAGATAAGAGGAATCTGACCAATGCAGACTTAATTGTCGGTAGGTCAGGAGGGCTGGTGGCCAAGGTGGTGACAGGAACTGGGGATGCTACAGACAAGTATGTGAAGTGAGTGCCCAAAAAGGAGAAAAGAATCAAGACGGGAAGGAGAACTAGAGTTCTCCATGGGGTAACTAGAAATTCCAGACCATACTCAGTTATCTTTTCTTTTTGTTTCCTTTTGTAAAAATTCATATCAAAGCATGTCTTTCACTTGTAATAATTTCAGCTGCTACATAAAACACAAGTCTCAGATAATATTCCCAGAAAGATATCTTATATGTAAATCTCCATATGTAAATATGTAAATTTAGAATCACGTTAAATAATGAATTGCCTCCAAAGTGCATCATCTTGCAATGATAAATAAAATTAATCTCTTCCTTTAACATTGTATAAATGTAGTGTTGATTTTATTTCTCAAATTCACGTGTTCTCTGAAAGACTGCAGGGCATTGAATGAAACCATACTATAAAATCTGTAGGGAGAAACAGTGGATTTTAGTAATTTGACTAAACTTGTCATCGATTTGACTGATTTTGACTTTTTTTAACTTCCTGCATTTAAATTGTGAATAAATATTTTGCTACCTCTTACAAGAACAAATAGAGTTTATTTACCACTGACTCTCATCAAAGAGAAATTTGACTTCCATGATTTAATGCTATTTTAAACAAAGAGAAAACTGCCAAAGCCTGTTTTATTTACAAAAATAACTTGCTTTGTTTAAGAAGTCACTTTATAAAAGTAAAACTGACTGTGAGCTCAGATGAGAAACATTAGTTTGTCTGAGGGGAAACCCACATACTTGCACACACACTGAAAAATCCTAAACTAAAGTATACTGCATTTATATCACTGATATGTATTTTCTCTCATAATTCACGACTCTAGCTATTGAAAAAAAGTGCTCCTTGGAGTTTGAACTAACTGTTTTCCCTTATGGTGTACTTGTGTCCTCCAAGATGGATGCAGAGTTCTTTAGGATTATTAGACATTGCAAGATAGTGTGGGAGAAACGTCAAGATGAAGATTCTAGGTCCTAGGACAAAGATCTGATGGATTATTAAGACTTGTAACCTAATCAGAGTGCGTCCGCTGGAAAAGAATAGTGTAAGGGAGAGAAAAACACATGTTTTTAAAAGATGATGTAAAATAACCATTGCTAAAATGTTCCACAGAGCGTTACCTTAAATAGCTAGCTAACTGTTCTTTGCTATTATCTATGAAGACCCACAGCAATGTATGAGAAACAATGGGAGATTTATATTCCAAGTCAATTCAAAGTAACTCAAAGCAGATACTAGATGGCCAATGAGCAAGTTTAGCTTTTATTTCTGTTAATTATGATGAAATTATCCAAACTTTTAGTTTTAAATCTTCTGCATAGTCTTTGTTTTCCATCCCTGTCTTTAGGCTGTCAATGCAATGAAAGAAAATAATTATTAAATATAAATGGAAACCCCTTTATAAAGGGATTTACTACATGTCAATTTCTTATAAATGTAATAATTCAATTCTCCCCTTTGTATTCTATAACATAACATATGACAAAAGTCATGCAATGTAATTCATGAGGGATAATTTAGTCTGAACTAAGGAAAAATCTCAATTATGGATTACCAGGAAAAATTCTCAGTGCACGGTTATCTAACATCTTGAGGAAACCCCTTCATCGAGCCTGTGTTAACCAACGGCGGACAAGTTCTGTGGGTAACTCAACTCCATCCCATCTTTCATCCCAAATATTGACAACTTTCATCCCCACCTCACAGAGTGTGCATGGTAAGATTACACAATACATAAAAATTCAAGAGCATCTTTTTATTCTTTGACAGGTCATCAGCCTCTACTGGTGGGATTTGCCTGTTATACCTAAGAGTTACCATTGAGTCCAACAAGTTCTCCTTTCCTGGAAAATTAAATATAATATCCCAGAGGTCCCACTTTTACTAAGGTAAAAAGGTGCATATGAGTCAAGAAAGCCCTGGCTTTTCTAGAGAGAAATAACTGTGTTCTTTTACATAGGAAGTCCACTTCCAGGTCCCTGGCATCCTAAGTTTGGGGACAGCTAAATCAGAACTGAGCTCCCTTGGACTCACTCACTAGAGAGAGAGAATGAGTCATGCTCTCCATAAATGTGGTTTGCATTTTATGGTGCCCTGTTAACGTGTTTCAAAATCTGATTGATGGGTACTCGGACAAACATACTGAAATGGGATCTAAACAGTAAGAACATGTTCTGATTACCAAACTGAGAGACAATGGAACAATGACATTTGTGATTTATTGTTGGGTTTTATTTCCTGGCACTCACTTTGGTGATGAGGTGATCTTTGTTTATATGCATTATGGGAACAATCCTTCCCCAGGGATGTTTAAGAGTGTGTTTATTTTTGTATAATAACTTCAGTGTTGTGAGTTCAGCTAAGCTTACTGCATCATACAGCGTTGTTGAGAGTGTATATTACAAGTGGTTTTGTTTTTGTTTTTGCTTTTGTTTTAATCACGGGATAAAGAAAAGACAGAAAATAAGTTTAGACTGTTTTTTCCACTAATTTTTCAAAACACATGAACAAAATTTATACTCAGGAAGGCAGAAAAGCAGAAGGTTATAAACACAGCCTATGGTGCCAGGAAGAGCTGGTTCAAATCCTGAGTCTGTCACTTACCAGATGTGTTGGAAGATGCCAGGCACCAAACTTTTCCAAGACTCACTTCCTCATCTATAAAATAGAGATATAAGAGTAAAAAATTTGTCTTGAGAAACAAATGCAGATAAAATAAATAAAATGCCTGGCATGAATTATGCCTCAATAAATGTTAGTTATTATAGTAATAGTATTTTTATTTATTAAGAAATGATACAGGGACTTCCCTGGTGGCTCAAGTGGTTAAGAATCCGCTGACATGGGTTTGAGCCCCTGTCCAGGAAGATCCCACATGCCGCGGAGCAACTTAGCCCGTGCGCCACAACTACTGAGCCTGTGCTCTAGAGCCCGCGAGCCACAACTCCCGAAGCCCACATGCCTAGAGCCCGTGCTCCACAACAAGAGAAGCCACCACAGTGAGAAGCCCGCGCACTGCAATGAAGAGTAGACCCCGGTCGCCGCAACTAGAGAAAGCCCCCGCGCAGCAACGAAGACCCAATGCAGCCAAAAATAAATAAATAAATTTATTTAAAAAAAAAAAGAAAATAAAGAAATGATACAGGTTGTATATATACCCTTTGATTGGGTTAGTATCGATCCAAGAAAATGTAAAGAGAAATGTAAAGAGGTTTACAAAAGAACGATTACAGAAAATGGACCTTTAGCAGAATAAATCTTTTCACCCGAAATAGGAAATGAAAAAATCCCAATTTTGAACTTGTCTCTTTGAAGAAACTTCAGATCCTTCCAATTGTAAAATCTGTATGAGAGAACGAAAGCACAGCCTTTTCTACTCATTTGAACAGATATTCTTTTAAGTTGTGCATTTTGAAGGTCTTCATATCAAGAAACATGTTGCAATTAGCCAAGGCAATTACCACCCACTTACTTAGACCTAATATAGTGCTATGAGAACATTTTATAACAAATCTCCAGTGTAAATTAAAAATTAAGATCAGTCCTAGTTAGTTATAAGAAATAATAAACTTCATATTCAGTGTTTTAGCAGGAAAAGAGCAAAAATAGATATGGAAATATCACTGTATAAGTATTAGAGTTCTGAGTAAAAGCTAAAAGCTTGCATTTTAAAAATTATCATTGCAAAGACATTTTGCTAATCACTTCATACAGTTTTACCATTGCAGAGAGATATTCAAATGTATATTTTTTTCTGCAAATATTCATTTGTCGTAAGTAAAATATTAATGTATTGGGAGCTGAATTTTGAGAATACTAAGTATTTATATCTTTTATTCCCAATAAATTCTGGTACCAGAAATAAAGTAAACAAACTCTAAAAGAAACATAACATAGTCTCTTTCAGTCTAATAAATATATAATGGAATCCAAGCCTTATCCCTAAAATGGACCAAGCTTTATTAAGTTGGAACTTTTTGCGTAATTTTTCTGACTAGGTCTTGGCATTACTAATGGCAGTGCCAAGCTTTATAAATTGAATTTTTTATATAACATGACAGATTCCCTAGGAATGCAAACTGTAGTCATAGACATGGGTCTATAATTCACATATTATTTTATTTTTTAAGATAAAAATCATAGACATATGATTCCACTTTCTAACGCAATGGGCCCCAACTTCTGAGTGATACATATTCTCACAGAGTAATGGACCTTCTGACTGGCCTCTCCTCCAGCACTTCCTTTACTACAACTTCTCACGTGCAGAAGAAAAAAATGTTTCTAGCTTGCTCCTGTTAAACAGATAAAATTACCATTGCTCTATTGTCTAAGTATTTATTTTGTGTCTTCTCAAAAGGATAAACTCCAGTGGCAAATACACATTTAAATCACACAACATCCACATTTGAAGATGTCATTTGCAGCTGAAACCTCTAAATAAAAACTTTACTTGTAGATTATTTAAAATTTAGAACTTTTAAAGGTGGGGAGAGAGATAAATTAGGAGTTGGGGATTAACATATACACACTACTCTATATAAAATAGATAAACAAGGACTTACTGTATAGTACAGGGAACTATACTCGATATCTTGTAATAACCTATAAGGGAAAAGAATCTGAAAAAGATATATATATATATATTATATATATATATATATATATATTTGCTGTACACACCTGAAACTAACACAACATTGTAAATCCACTATATTTAAATAAAAATTTTTTAAAACTTTAGAACTTTTGCTCTTTGCATTTTGAAGCAGTTCACAGGAAAAAATAGACACATATGACGCTAGTCTACTGAATTTGAGAACTCTAAATTTTAACTACATTGTCTAGTAAATGGCGACTGATCAAGTTTCCGTTGGAGAAACTGATGCACATTGTTTGAATGAGTAATGAGAGAAATGAAAGCGAGTTTTCTTTCTTTCTGGAGCTCGTAGCTCATGACTCCCAATCCCCCTTTTTATCATTAGTAAGTAAAGAGATATAAGTAAACAATGTAAATTAGAAACTATTGCTTCATTCTAAAATTCACTTATTTTAATATGTTAATGGCAAGGTACTATACAATAATGTAAAGACTTATTGCTAATTTTGTGTGTATAATAAAAGAATTAGAAGGATGAACACAAGACGAATATGAGTTGAATGGAAAACAATTGATGATGTATTGTTGAGATATTTAAACTCAATCAGGATAGTGAAGATCTAGAGAACCAAGCCAACTTAGAGGCAGTGTGTGACTAATGTAATAAACTGAAGCAAATTCAATAAAAGTTTTGTTTATTACCTTTTCTTGAATTTTTTCTAGATCCCAAACAATTATTAGACTATAGATCTTTAAAAAAATAAAACCTATAGAGTTGTTCTACAAATGTTAATTTCATAAGCCTATATTTCAATATCTGCTTACATAATTCATACATGAACATGTGAACACTTACGTACAAGAAAAGATAATGATTGAATTTCATTGTTGTTATCAATTCCTGGTAAAAGCAGTATAAACATTTGAGAAATTCAAAGTAAATGCACTTCAGTGAAAGGCAAGGACAAATTTTACCATGAAAATTATTCATATGCAATATTATATATCTCATATCAATGTCTTATTCCATAAAAATAGCTACGTTAGGCTTTGTATGTAAATATTTAGAACAAATACATTTGCATGACTCCATTTTTGTCCTAAGGATTGAATACAAATTGCATTTGTTTAAAGATGTTTATTTAAGTTCAATTTTAACAAACATATAATTTTGGGTGAAAAGTATCAAGCAATGAATTTCACATATTATACAGAGAATAATCCATGTTGCAAAATCATAAACACCATATGAAGATAACAAGATAGGCTTTCTTGAAATTTTAAATTAGATTAAATAAGCTTGAAAGATTGTACTAAATGCTAACATATGGAATATAAGATTTCCAAATGTTAATTTAGTTAACTTTCTTATAGTAACTATACACACCTACTATTTTATGTCTATTTCTAGAAGTAACATAGTAAACTATAAGATATATTTCAGTAGAACAAGGAGGCCATCTTGAGGTCATTCTAGAAATGTACATGTTATTCTTACACAGAGCCCACACACAGTTTATGATTTAAAAAAATACAACCTTTGAGCAGTTAATATTTCCCGTATAAAATGTTATGTTTCTTAAAAAAAAAAAAAAACCCAAAAGGCAAAGTTTCTCAAGAGCATTTAGATTTACTTGAAAGCATCCTCTCTCTCTCTCTCTCTCTCTCTCTCTGCCTCTGTTTCTGTCTGTCTGTCTGCCTCACACACACACACACATGCACACACACACAAAGACTACAAAGAAGTTGTTTTTTGCTGAATGATGGATAAAATTTAAACTAAGTATAAGACTGTACAAAATGCTTCAGCAAAACTGTCTTAAATATTTTTCTACAGTTGTAAAATAGAAGCTTCCCACAAATATTGGTCCATGCACTTCATTAATCCATTGTATATCTATTTTGCCTTTCTAGTTCTAGAAAAATAGAAATAACATGTTTTATGAAACACTTCATTAATCCATTGTATATCTATTTTGCCTTTCTAGTTCTAGAAAAATAGAAATAACATGTTTAATGTGAGGTTTTGAGTTGCCCCATGTTTGCCTTCTCCTATGCACTTTGAGTTAAAACTGGGCTCGCTGGACCATTGGCGGAATGTTCTGGCCCCTCAGGGCCACTTGCGGGTTTGGAACTTTCATCCTCTTTATTTCCTTCAGGGGTCATATCCAGGGCACCAGGTGGGCTCACACAGTTGGTATCCTGCTTTGCTTTGTCCACTTCATTATCAAATTCAATTTTATCTTCTTGTTGGTTGTTTGTCTTCACCTGCCCATTCTGGGCAGGGCAGGTGCTAGCAATGACGTCATACAGGAATTGGTATTGCTCCTAATAAAGGGAAGAAGGAAGGAATTAAATAAAAGAGGTTTATGTCATTATTTTTACATCAGATGAAATTTAGCAAGACTTAATCCTTTACTTGGGGAAGACCTGGGTATCAGAAAACAATTCTCATGTGTTTTCATAAAAAGAACATTTTAAATGGTTCACCCTCCTTACAGTTCTAAAGGACTGATTGCAAGGCAATCTTCAGAATTTACCTTGTAGCCACACCAAACTGGTGCTCGGCCCCCTCGCAGGCCGTGTGGGGTGTCTCATTCCTAAGCTTTTGGGAAGGAAGCCATTTTTGGTGCCCGCCGTCTTGGTTCATGCCTACGTATCATTTAGCATCAGATCAGGAGTCACCGGCTTCAGGAAGCCAATCTGATCCCCTTGGGTTAAATTCAGCGCCCTCATTCATATTCTTCTAATAATTTCTCTGTCATTTCACTTACTACATTGTTTAATAAATGTCTGCCTTTTCCTCACACTAAACAATGAGTCTCTTAATGGCAAAACACATAGCAGGCACTCAATATACTTTTAACATCAGTACATGCAAGCTCAAGGTCATACATAAGTAAAAGCTGCCTATATTTGAGTGAGTAGTTAAGTTTACTTTGTTACTAATTCCCAGACCATCATCTGTGGTCACTACCACTTACAGGGGACACAGCTTGGATTGATTACGACAATGCTCACTCGTTATTCTCTCTGTATCCACACCTCTTTGCAAGGTGACTTTGCAGGCCCTTTGGACAAAGGTTGAGTCTACGACCCCATGCCCTACACCTGAGCTGGCCTTGTGACTTGTTCAGATAATAAAATGCAGAGGAAGGCATGCTCCAGTCCCAAGCCTTGGCTCCAAGGGGTCTCACTCTGCCCCTACGAACCCTGCTGCCTTTATGGGAATGTGTCGGGCTAGGCTTCTGGATGAGGAGAGACGTGGGATCCACTCATCCCCATTGCCACAGCTAAATGCCAGCCAACTGCCAGCCTAGTGGCAATCAAGGTCCTTTTGGACAAGCCAAATCCCAGTGGACACAACAGCGACAGCACACATATCAGTGAGCCTGGTCCAGGTTGGCTAAGCCTAATGTGATCAGCAGAACTATTCAGCTGATCAAACATATCATTGAATTATAATAAACGTTATTTATTTTCAGTCTCTAAATTTTGGGGTGGCTTGCTACACAGCAACACAAATTGATACAGGATTAAAGGTGGGGGAACTGAGGGAATCCATGAGCTTTTAAAAAAATGTTCTTCAAGAGCCACCACCACAAAGTGTTGGCAAACTCCAATTAGGTCTCTGATGTATACTAATAATAATTCAATGTGAATTATCATGTAAAATGGAATTTAAAAGAGAAGACTAGAAAAGTAAATAGAAAAGAAGTAATGGAAAGGAGAGGATCAGAAGTGGGGGAGGGGAGGGAAGGAGCGAGAAGAAATCATCAAAATAAAAATGCAAAACATGTTAAAAGCAATGATGAGGTATACTTACAAATGTGGGAACCATTCCCGGCCTGGCTTTGCGTAGAGATTTTACTGCTTGAAAAACATCTATCACCTCTTCTGTTTCTGCGCTTTCCAAGAGATTTAACAAAGCACAAAATATTCCTGTTTGCTGAGATCCATCTCTAAAAAAGAAAGAATAGATTAAAAAAAATTCTACATTACATGGAGAAAGTGACATTGGAATAAAAATTGAAAGAGCGAGACAAGAATACATGCTTCACTTTATGTTTACTGTAATTAATTTTATTCCAGTCTCTTAAGAGCAAAGCATTTCTGCTAAGTGCATGTTTTATGCAAACTTTTTCAATTTGGGAATATAATAATCCTTTAGTTTAAGAAATATTTGTCGTAAGCTTTAAAAATATACTTTCTTCTATTAGTACTTTACCAATTATAATGCACTTTAATTTACATCTGAAGTTGTTAAGACAAATATGATAATATCCGCCAGATAGATGAGGATACTGAGATTTAGGGAAGATAAAGGCATGGTTAGAAACTGATGAAACCAGAAACACTGGACCTGATATTTTGTAAATTACTAAACCACATGCTTTTTCTCCTCTCTTCTGCCTCTCCAGTGCTTTTTGCAAATGTTAACACTTCTGCACCAATAGAAAAATGATACCTAGTGAAGTTACTAATTAAAAAGAGGGCAACCAAATTACTTACCAAACTGTGAAAGGTATGTTAGATTATAATAAAAATTCAATTTAAAGAATATGTTAATAGCAGAACTTTATTTATTGTACATAACAAGGAACATATAGTAGGTATTCAGCCATTCCCTAAGAAACTCATACAGTTTTAAAACCTAAGCTTCCCTTATTTTTCTTTCCATGTAAGTTTTACCTTTGAAAACTCAAATAAATGCCAAAAAGTAATATCTGTCTAAGGTCTTGATCATAGCGTATACAATTCTAATAATAATAATGAAGGTTTCTCAAAAATTCTAAAAGCCCTTTGCTAGATTTACATTTCTCATTTTACTTTACTATTTTTCATTTCTAATTTACCTTACCATTTTTTATGCAAACATTTTATATCACACACCCTTCTTTCAATATCTCTTATTTAAGGTGGATGTCTATCACAGATGAAAGTAAGTGTCTGCATAACAGAAGTTAATCAAATCAAGTATTATTATGTATATTATTAAAATCTTTGCCTTTGGGGTCCGTTTAGAGAGTCAGGTGATGGGTTTCAAATCGAAGCTGCTAAACATTGAGATTTCAGTTTAATAAATAGCTTAAGATATGTTTATTGGAGGCAAAGCATTCAGTCTTCTGGATTTTACTGACGCCTAATAGCATGGCTCAATGCACTAGGCAGAAATAAAATGCAACATCCGTCCATCCGTCTGTCCTTGCATCCTTCATTTCACTCATTCATTCGTTCATTCAGGACATGTGACATTCCAGGTTCACAGCCTAACAACATTG
Source organism: Balaenoptera ricei (assembly GCF_028023285.1). NCBI lineage: Eukaryota > Metazoa > Chordata > Mammalia > Artiodactyla > Balaenopteridae > Balaenoptera > Balaenoptera ricei. The sequence continues at coordinate 190,039,015 of NC_082639.1, read as the reverse complement.
TACTAAAATATAATTATTTCTACTGTATTTCTATAATAGTTATGCTGTGGGACCACATGGCAGAGAGTGACCGACTCCCTAAGAGGCTTCCACTGCGGTCATACATTTTTATCTGTTAGGAGGAATAGAATTTAACAGAAGGTGCAAACCAAGAGGTCAAGAAGGATGCTGATTTTTAGCGCACATCCCATCGAATCCCACCCACCTGCAGTGAATGAGGAGAGGCACATTCCTGTGAAACTTATTCCCTTCGGTGGAATTCTTCTTGGGAAGTTTCTGTTTGAGATTCTGAATCATTGAGATTAATTCTTTGGGCTCCACGGGCAGTTCTTCCCCATTCCAATTATTAAATTGGTACTGGTACACAGTTCGTGGATCTTTCCTCTAAAACCAGAAGGGAAGGGAACATGAACTCGAGTGAAGCTCAGCCCATCTGATAAGTTGATAGTCATGTTTTCCTCACAGTTACTTTCATTTAAATCATTTAAAATTTTTATTCTGAGAACATTATAGAGAGAGTTGCTTTGTGTTCATAGAATGGTTTATATTAGTTTTTCAACCAGATCAATTACCCCAAAGATACATACTCCTGAAATTGTTTGTATACCTTGGAATGTCTCAGTTCAAATGCACGGATGGTATAGGCTGAAGATTTATTGGTGTCCTTCATATGAACTTCTACGTCTCCATATGTTTGCTTTCCTTCCTCCCAGTACTGAGAACAGGCTTCCTAGAGAAGAAAGAACATGATTCAACATCATCTGCCCAAGGGTTCTGTTTGTTTTTAAATGCACTCAGAGTACCTCTCTCTGTCTTTGCTCTATCCCTGTCCTCTTTCTCTTTTCTTCCCTCTGTTCTATTACATTTGAAATTACAACTTGTGCTCTAAAATTGAATCTTAATCATAAAGATCTAAAATCTATTTGAAGTATGTTGGACATCCATTCAACAAATACATGGTGTTGCCTTGTGCAAATCAAGGGAACCTAGGAATAGCCGAGGTGGCCAGGACACCACAGGTACGGCTCTGCCATCCCTGGTGTAGATCTCAGATTCGTTTTTCCCTTCCTTCCATACCCTCACCATCACCTTTTCAAAATGGATGGATTGACCTGATGTTGGTCATGACCCCTGCAATAACTTAAGTCTCTCTGTTCCTCCAGGGATCCTTGGGGAAGGAGGTTACACCTCTTGGAGCTTTGTCTCTATCTTGTCTATATCAGTTGATTGAATATACAAGGAAAGGGTCAAATTGAAGAACAGGTGGATCACAAAGGTATTTCCTCCTTCCTCAAATGGTTTTCCACCAAATACAGTCCCACAGTTGCTGACCATGATAGGCATTCCTGCCCACACTCCCGTTCCATTTCCTGACTTTCCCAATTTAGATGAAGGAAAAGATTGCTAGAATTCCACGTTGAAAATCTGAACATAGATTTCTTTTTTAAAAAAGACAAAACAGAAAGATTAAAAAAAAAATACTATTTTCTATGTACAAGGGTACATAGGGAAAAGAGAGAGAGAAAAAGAAGGCATATAGTATAATGCATACTTATGAGAATATTTATTAAATAAGCTTGAACATATGTCAGATAATGTGTTAGGTGCTAAAACTAAGATGTACTGCCAGGTAAATTTTGATAACTTGAGGTATTCGGAAAGGCTCAAATACATGTAACAGGCATTACGCAGAAGATCAAGTTAGATCTCAGGTTCGCCTCCAACTATAGAATTTTATGACAATAAATATTACGTGGATATAAAGAAGACAGGATTGAGATAAATTTTCCGGAGTTTTATCGTTCTAGAAGAACGGGATCAAAATGGGAAGAGAGGGCACATTTAGATACATGGAATGTCAGAAAATCAAGTCAGTGAGGAGAACGCAAATGATGTGTCAAGATTCAGTCAGTAAATCTACTTGTCCAGGATGGAAAGTATGGAAAACATAATAATATGAGGAAAATGGAAAGATACATAGAGCCCGATTATTGAGGGTCATAAATATCAGACTGAGGAGTTTGGTTTCTATCCTGAAAAAAAAAAGGAAAATGTGACTGTTTGTTGTTTTTAGCAGAGGGTGGCACTGAGATTGCTGTGCATTATATGATCCGTGAGCATTAGGCAGGGCTGGTGAGGGGCAAACAGGAGAGAGGGTCGGAACCCGGATGCAAAACTTTGGAGGCCAGCGCTTGGATGGAAAACGGGGAGAACGAACAAATGGAATTGTGTGACAGAGGGATCAAAAGGACTCAGGCATAACAATCAAGTAAGTAATCCAAGAATGAAGAATCAGATTTTAGAACAGAAAGACTTAAAAGCTTCTTAAAAGTACAAACCTGGTCTCCATTCTTTAGCTCTGTCAGCATAACAATCACCTTGACTTTTCTTTGGAATATCATTTGCCAAAAGTCACCAATGGTCTCTTTCAGTGGTCCCTGAGCTGCAATCATCACTTCAGGTTTCCAATAACCCTTTAAAAAAAAATAAAGGTGAGACTTAGTTACTTGTGCTGGAGAGAGAACAGTGGATGCTTAAAATAACCGTTTGAAATTACAGTCACTTAATTTGATATCAATGCTGTTACCTAATATTAAGATGCTTAGGTCCAATCCTGTGATAAACCATAGTGGAAAAGCATATAAAAAAAGATTTTATATATATATATCTGAATCATTTTGCTGTACAGCAGAAATTAACATGACATGGTAAAGCAACTATACTTTAACTTTTTAAAAGTGAAAAAAAAAAAAGATTCTTAGGTCCAAAAAACAATGTGATATGTATATATAAGATATTTACTTAGTTAATGATAATACCTGGCTAATAGTATGAAATCAAGTTTAGAAGATATTATTTTAGAAAACTAACAATTTTTCCTTCCAAAAATATCATTTTTTCCACTGGAAAGCTTAATGTGATGGTAAAAAGAAAAAAAAGCATAAGCATTTCAAGTTATCTTCATCATGTCTCTAATTTGTTTATATATTCTTCTGCTATCTTATAATTAATATTCTATGAATACATATCAATATTTTAAGAAAACTGGGAAAAGAAATAAATTCAACTTAGTGTACATGCAAAAAGTATTTACTGAATTACTAAAAGTTCCTTGTTTGAATTCTCAGTGTATCAAAAAAAAGGTTATGTGACACAGACTCATTTAAATATTCAGAAAATCTGAATGAAAAGTCTTTAACTATACAAATATGCAAATGTGGGTTTGCTTACAATTTGTGTATATGAGTAAGTATAAACATTTTCAAATACTTGCTTTTGCTGAAAGTTCATTATTTTTCAAATTATATTATAGTCATATTTGCCATAAACTGTAACTAATAGCATTGTTTTGTTTTGTATCGACTCATTAGGTTTTAACGTCTGAGTGTTGCAATAAGTTAAGATATAACATAAAAGTGGAAACTCTCATGTCAATCAATACATAGTTATGGTCAAGCTCATCATTCTTTTATAGAATCACTTAATGCATGGCCATAATAACATACATATATTTTTTAGAGTCGGACCTTGGGTTTTGGAAGCATAAGGACCTACCATTACAAAGGAGGCATTGATGTATTTGCTCGTCTCCTCCGAGTCACTCTCATCGTCAGAGGACTCATCTGAGTCGTGCTCACTCTCCTTGCTCATCTCCAGTTCATGTTTAAGTGTTACTCTGTTAAAGTCATCTACGCAAAACAAAGTAGCAGTCAGTCTTCCTTTAAAGGCCTAATCCATGCTTGATCGTCACGTGGAAATTAGAAAGTCACTTAGAAGTGACAGATTACATGATGTACATGTATTGATCTACAAGGAATGAGATCCTGCTCCATTTTTATTGATTAACAAATTATTTTTTAAAAGCCTAATAGAAAGAAGATCCCAAGAAAGTTCCAGGAAAAAATATAGGCCATAACTCTATGTCATAATGTTCCATACGATTATGCAATCTTTGATACATATACTTTAGATTTCCATGGAATATCATCATTCTGATGGATAAAAATTTTAAAAATACATATATGTTAATAAAATACATAGCTTAAGTAAAAACCTAATTTCTCAATTATATCATATTAACATTCAATTAACAATCTTAATTAAATGGGTATCTCAGATAATTATTTCAACAAGAAAAGTATTTAGTCCATAATTTCTCACTGTTTCTCCATTTCTTTCATTTATAATAACCTGATCAAATGATCTGATTAGCTACATCACCATCAATTCCATAGTTTATATTCATAAGGACCTCTTCAGTAATTAACTAGGTCAGCCATGCATTGATTCGATTTATTTGGTTGTCCAGCTTATTACCTTGGGTTATATTTTCTCCATGCTAGTTTTAGTGTAGGCAACTGAATAAAATTATAGTTGTACCAGGTGTGGTCCTATCAATATACTTAAGTAACAAAATCCAAGTCTTGAAAATGATGCTTATTTTGATCTGTTAAATTTGATGATTTATAGTATATTTCCCATCTACTTTTAACCTCCTTGGTGTAAGGAAGGGATAAACAGAAAACATAAAGGGAATAAAAGGATGTAATTTTGCTATTTAACAATTACCCTGGAGTAAATAACTGCAATAAACTGAAGATGAGAGAAAACCGGTAAAGAGGACTTGGCTTTTTTCCCCCCAGATTCAGAGGTTACATCTTTCTGAAAACCCATTTCTGAACTAATTGGTACAAAGAAAACACAGAATATTGTCTGTCCTCCAAAGCCCATTGTAAATGTCTGGGGTTCAATGTATTTGCTACAACTAAAATTCAAATAGCCTATAACTATTCTCTACTGTCAAGCAAATGTTGAAAACTTGCTTCCAAATGGTTTGTGTGTGTGTCTCACATTAAACAAATTCAAAAGAGAGCTTCACTTTATCTGATACAAAAAATAAAATAAGCTGCATACATGGAATGATGTTAGAATTCCTGTTTTTACTCTTATTTTCTTCTTGATTCCCAATGTGCTGTATCCTCCAGCTCCTATATGAAGGAAGTCTCTGAGGGGGAAAAAAAAAAAAACAGAAAGGAAAACTCCTTTAAAAATTTATGTATTGGCTTAGTTTATTATTGTAGTTTATTATTGATGCTCCCTAAAGAAAAGAATTTCACCAGGTTTTGTGAAATTTGCATACCTTCCCTAAGGGCACAATTTTTAAGTTTGCCTCTGAATTTTTCTTTATAATTGCTCAGGTATTAAGTACTTTGACATGGCGAATTTGAACATATACAATTATGTAACAGAATGTGTTTCCCAGTTAAGAGGTGCTGGATAACAAAATAGTATGGTTTATTCTTGTATAAGTTGAAAGCACCGCATAGACGTTGATTATTCTCCATATTGCAAAAGCAATGGTAAATTATTTTAAATGATCCAAAGTAAATTCTCCAGATGAAGCATTTGCCGAAGACTAGGCTCACGCTTCAAATAATCAATACCTCATTTCTTTAAGCCCTCCAGACTCTCTCCCTCTCCCTCGCCGTAGCTAATCAGTCGACAAGACCTATCATTTCTCCGGGTGGAGCTCTCAGATCCTTCTGCTTTTCTCTCTTCCTACTTAGTCCAATCTGCTTTCATTTCTCACTTGAAAACATCAGCAGTTTTTTCACTGGCCTCTTTATCTTCAATCTCACTTTCTCTAATCCTTCTAAAACACAAAACAGAGCAGGTCCCCCCCTCAGGTTCTTGGCAGCTCCCCATCTTTGTTAGGAAGGATCCAGCATCCCACGGAAAGCCTGTCGGGAGATGCCCTTGACTGTCTCTGCAGCCTCACCTCCTGCTGGGACCCTCTACACTGCAGCCAAACCTACTCCCCCAGCCTTGGAAGGCACTAAGCTGTCCTTTAACTCTTGGCAGATTCTCAGGTGTGTTTTCTGCCTGGACTATCCTTGTCCCTTTTTCTCACTCTGCTAACCTCTACTCACCCTTTAGATATCTGTTTACTGGTCAATCTCTACTGGAAGATCTCCCTGCCTGCAGTCTTCTCTTCCCAATAAATAACTTAAATAAATATTTTTCAAGTGGATGAATAACCTAAACTGAGAGAGCTCATCGTACAAAGTTCAGGAAGATTATACACACACATTATACACATATATGTGTGTGAATATGTGTTGTATATAAATGTTTCGAAAACTATGGTGACTTCTTTCAAACTAAATATGGAACCTTGTTTCAAATCGCACTCCAGCCTCTTCATTTCTTAGCCTCTTCACCTCCTATAATATTCCTCCTCTCTTCAGACATCCACATTCCCCACTCCACTTTTGTAGGTAGATTTCATTCCAAAGATTGCATCACTTTAAAAATTATGACTTCAACCATCCTTCCTATGGAAAATTACCTCTATTCTTCCTAGTCATTTATTCTAGTACCTCCAATCCAGCAATTTGCAATCCTATGAAAACCTTTGTCATATTGTTTTTACTCCTTTCTCTTTTTCCCTCATGTCTTTCTGTGGCCAATACGCTCTTTATCGTCCACACTATATCATTCACTTGCAAACACCCTTAGAGGCTTTGCCTCCCAACTTTCAATTATTCACTTTAAAAAATTCTAGATGGATTTAACCCAACTATACACAGCTCTAACCCCAATGTTACTGTAGGATACAAAAACAAAACAAAACAAAAAACCGACTGGCTCTCTTTAATTTCATGACCATAAATTTCAAAAGATCCAACAGTAATTCTGGCACCCCTACCACCTTTTCCTGGGAGATTGCTTTCTTACTTTGATAGAACTATTTCACATGCTTTTCTCTTTCTCAAGCACAAGGCCTTCTTTGCCCTACTCACTTCTGTCCCCCCAGACTCCCAACCAATGATCTTACTTCGTATTCTCTTGAGAAAAATAAGGCAATTAGACAAGAACTGCCTCGACTTCCCGTCACTAATCTACCAACCAACCTCCATCTCTGTCCTCATTTTCTGTCTCCCTTTCTGCTTAGATGGAATAATTTCACTGTTTCTATGAGAGCTGTGGTCACTACCTCTCTGGATCACACTCAATCCCCATGTCCACATACAAATCACTTTGATTCTTGTGCCTAGAATTGTACTCAGTACAGAGCACAGACTTAATCATATTTGTTCAGCCAAAGAATTTACCCTTTTTTTAAGTGACCTTACATATGAATGTTTAAATTAAATGTATAAGTGTTTTAAACAGTGTCTGTCTATATGCAGTATAGTGGGGTTAGTGTATTAAAGGCGGTCAATTTATCAGCTGAAAGAGCAAGAATAAGAAAACACCCCTCTATTGAAGACCATGCCAGTAGCCTACTAGCTCTTCCACCACAGTACAGTCTTCTGGTGGATCGTGGTACTTGGTGATTATCTCAAGCTCCACTCCCACCCCAGTCCCACTCTGATCCAAAACGTTAAACGATTCTGCATCTGATTAAAAGCACATTCGTGGTCTTGTTGTGAAACTCTCTGAATTGACCTGTTTGGTAGTTTACGGAAAGATTCAATAAACTGAAAATCATAGGTGAAAGAGAAAAGTTACAAAACATTTTTTTGACAACTGAGCAATTTGGAGATAGCTATGCCAACTCTCTGAAATCACAGTGAGCTACATCCTAGGTTAGTGTTCAGAGTAACTGCCTGATAAATAGCTTAGGACACACATATTTATCCTTTAGTTTCTGTCTACCAGCTCCAGCCAGTTCATGTTCCTAAGTAGTCATAAACTCCTCTAACTATTTCCTTTACAAACCAAAACCAGATGTAGTTTTTGAAGGTGAGATGCTACATTGCCTTTGGCGGGCCAATTTTGTGGCCATATACTATTATTTTGACACTTTATTTTATACCAGCTTAATGAAGAACGGTTGAAATGTTGGCTATAGAATCAGATTTCTTGGTTTCAACAAGTTTCCTGTGGAATAGCTGTGTGTTTTCAGGCATTTCTCTTAAACTCTGCGTGTCTTAGTTCTCTCATCTGTGCTCCATTTCATGGCAAAGCCCAAATACAAGAACTATGTCAAGTGCATAGGACAGCACTGGAAAAGAGATAGAGGTTCAAGTTATCGGTAATGGTGCTCTTGTCATCACTATTGTTACCTGGAATTCAGCCTCCAGTGGGGAAGGCTCACTGGGTGGATCTCTTTTCTTCATGTTAGACAGATATGGATGTAACTCAGACAAGCTCACTTCTGTTTCTCCAAACTGATTGTATTCCACCAAGGCCTGATGGATCAAGATGTACTGTGCCTACAGTTTCAAGGAAGAATATAGATAATTAATTGATAACTTAAAGTCCTATAAATCACATTTAAATAAATTCTACATTCCCATAATTTTGCTCATATGGAGACAAGGTATGGAAAAGAAAACTGATATCTGTAACATTTAAACAATCTGGAAGTTAGCTCTCATGGTTCTCTGGGATATAAGCAAATTCCATCTCAGATTTTTTTTCCAGAAAAAAAAAAAAATAGCTTGGTAAATAGATGAGGCATCCACAAGGTAGGGCATAACTTATATCTCATTCCTAACAGTTAAAAAACATTATCTGTTACTTCCTTCTGTGACTAGTATTGAGTCAGTAAGTTAAATTACTAATATATAAAACTATAATAAGTTTCACACTATATCTGAGAAAGAAAAAAGCGGGTTGATATTCCATAGAACACATTTTTTAAAAGAGTTTCCTAGAACCTTTTAATAGAGAAAATTATTCTAAAAAGCACAATAGGCCAAATCCATATTTAACAACTCCTAACCTTTTATCATATTTGAATCCACCATTTTTAAATAAATGACATATTTCTGATAAAATTCAAGCCTCTTTAACACCACCTCTAGTCCCCTGAGTTCGGCTGTAGTATCCTTCCACTCTATTGTGTTTTTCCACAGGAAATAATTTCTTTTTTTTTTCTCGTGTATGATCTCTTTTAATACTTCTACACTAATATCTATGTATTTATAACATTGTACATTTCTGTGTCCTTTCTTAACAATGACATAAATTGAATTGCATACGTTTCATCTGGTGACTATATTCACTCATTGTTTTCATCTGAGCATCTACCTACACAGAGAGCTACAGACCTAGATTATTCCTGTCAATCGCAGCAGAGCATGGGTTTACAAAGGGTCCATATGTCCACATTCTGTTTGCTCATTCCCATATTGATATATATTTAAGGTTTTCCATTTTTTTGTTATTCTAACAGTGCTGAACACAATGAACATTCTTGAACATGTTTCTAGTTGCACACATTTGCAAATGCTTCTCTCTGTTATATACATACATGTAGAATTGCTGGGTCAAATGCAGACAATTTTGATAATAACCATCACTTACAATTACTGACTACATGCATCTTCCAGGGACTTTCTAAGTGCTTACTTGGGTTACCCTTTGTGTCTTAACTTTGTAAGGTAAATACTATCATTATCTCCATTTTACATATGACTTAACTGAGGCACAGGGACATTAAACACTGGTAAAATGGTGCACAGTATTAAGAATAACAAGCACGATTTGAAACTACTACATCTAGTTCCCAAAACCAGGCTCTTAACCACTGTACTGTCCTATTCTTGTCTCCCCAGTTTTAATTTTATGAGATGCTGCCAAACTTGGTTTTGGCATTTAAAAAATTTCCCCAATCTGATATGTGTAAGTGCTATTTCATTATTTTTTTAAATACATTTTATAGTCATCCTCCTTCCACAGTACTCTCAGCCACTAATGCAAAATGCTTCTAACTGCAATTGGTGCTTTAGTTTTCAGGAAATTAAAAGAAAACAATTTTCACCCATTGTTCGAGGTTGAGAAGAATTTGGATTTCCTTTAAGATCACTACTCCCACCACAAAAAGATTTAAGCCAAAAGGCAAAAGTGAGGATAGTGACTGCAGCCTGAAACATACCTCCACCTGAACCATCAGGCACCTCTGTCGCCTTAGCTTGACGACATAGCCATAGACATCCACCTTGCTCTCCGCCTCCAGGCCTTCTAACATGGCGTCAATTCCAATATAGGTGCCTGTGCGTCCAACACCAGCACTGACAAAACAAATGAAAAGGTTGAAGGTATGATCGATCATGGCAGGAAAATGAATGGAAAAGCCAGCAAGGGTGAAGCAGAGAAAACAATGTCATTTTCTCCTCGTAGACTGTTTCTCAAAGTAGCAATTGCCAAAGAGGAGGGTGGCCCTAACACCACAAGGAGTGAAACTTTGAACAGCCCTGGTGCTTTTGGTGGAGGTCTTTATTTACCTGCAGTGCACCACGACGGGGCCACTGAAGAAGTTGCTGAAAGCGTTCACTCTCCTGCGCAGCTTGAGGAGCAGATGAGGGTCTTCGGGGACCCCATGGTCTGGCCAGCTGGTGAACTGAATGTGGGTCACTGCTCTCCCAGTTGCTTTTTCTTTTCTCTAGCCAGGGGATAATATTTTTTTTTAGATGATTTTTTTCTCAAAGCAAACTATGGGACATAAGTAGATGGAAGGGAGGAACAGTACAAAAAACTCCTCGTGCAAGTTCTTTTTCATTCATGATTACATTTTCCTTTCCAATGAATAACTAGGAATTGAGACATCACACAGGACTGGCATGCACCAACCAGTAAGCAATTACTTACCAGGAAGGTAAGTAACATATAGTTAAGTGTAGCTGAAACCACTAGGAACTTTCATGCTGCCAAGCCAAAAACAAACAAATAAACAAAATAAAAACACACAAAACAAGGGGATTGGTGGGTGGGTGTGAAAAGATACAAAGTAAAAGCCATTCTCACAGCTGTTTGAAATACTTCTGCTTGGTAGGAAGACAAACAGGACTATTGTCATATGAAGAAAGTCTGATTAATTATTTGATTAATGCTCTATTTCTCATATTAGAAGTGTCAGCTCGACTGTAGAGAGAGAACTGAGGGAAGTCAGCTCCAGATTAGAGCTCATGTCTCTCCCAGTTTCAAGGTAAGCACTAGAAGATGCATAATTCATAATTCTCTGACCAAGTATGAAGAAGAACTACCTACATTTAGATAATAGAAGAAACAAACAAACAAACAAACAAACTTGGTTGGTTTTAATTTTCAGATAGGAAATAACTGAGTTAATGAAGAATAGTAATGTCAGACTAATCAACATAACCAGAATGGTACTGGCCTCTACATTCCTGGCTTTAGTGCATCATGTCTTTGGCCATGAACCACTGGTGGGATTGTCCCACAGCCTTCCAAGGGCATAGTTGTTAGTGATGCCACAGGGCCTTAGAAGGCCTTGGGAGAAATAGGCAACTGGTATTTTTTTTCTTTCACAAAATGTATCTGGATCATATGGAAATACAATTTAGATTACTGAGAAAACCTCCAATAAATGGAATTCAGAGAAAATTTCAACCTTATCTATAAAGACTTCCATTTTTTAACATCTTTATTAAGATATTTTCACATTTCTTTAAAGTGTAAATGTTTTCTTTATATTCACAGAGTTGTGAAATCATCACCACTGTCTAATTATAGGGCATTTTCATGACCCCCAAAAAGAAACCCATACAGATTAGCAGTCACCTCTATTCCTACTCTGCCCACCTCAGTCCCAAGCAATCACTAACGAACTTTCTGTCTCTATAAATTTGACTATTCTAGACTTTTCATATGAGCAGAATCATATAATATATGAGAAGACCGCCATTTTAACTATTATTTAAGGTCACACTGACAATTTTCTTTTCTGAACTAAACATTTTATCTCACCTACAGAGTTAGAACTTTAGACTTCTTACAGTAGTCTTTGTGCCATTTGTATATATTTTCCATAATGGTAATAAACCCATTGAGACGAGGGACTATTTTATCATTCATTCAATAATTCAGTCATCCATTTAACACAATTGATGAGCTCTTTATACCTCAAGGGTCACAGCATTATGAACACTTTTGATGTGATGTGGACAAACACTATTTTCACTAGTGACTTAACTTGACCCTGTTGGCTTGTATTATTGTTCTAACCCAACTCTTCCTCCTGCACTTCATTAAAAAATAATTTTCCAGATATATTTCAATGTCTCACATTTAATATTCCATAATTACATTTTTAGACAAACAGTATGAAAATTAAAATTATGTCATAAAGCAAACTCACATTTGCAATGGTCAACTTCTGAATGATGTAATCCGGGCATCTTTTGTGCTCATTGATCTCTACAATCACATCTCCAAAAACCCGGCTGCCCTCTTCCATCGACGGCCAGTATAATGCACACTTGTTCTATATTTTAAAAAATCATTAATGATTCCAGTTTTTCATGTAAATGGATTTGTTAAACATTCATTGTAAAACAAAAGAAACAAAAATGTATTCTTTGAAAGTCTCAAGACATTTTTATAGTCTCCTGTAAACTGCGATGCTTGGAAAGTATTCCATTTCCCATTAAGTGCCCTGAAGTATTTCCTTCATACAACCCAGCGGAAGAAGGATGATCTTCCCAGGCTTAGCTGCATATTAAATGGGGACGTGCTTGGTGGTCAGCAGAAATGATGAGGTTGCGTGTGGTTCATTTCAGGCTGGGGGATGGGGAGGCTTTCACGCTTCCTAAAGTCACATTACATGAATTTTCATCTATCTGCCCAAGGTCTGTGTGTTTCAAGCGTTCACAAGTACTTGTGAAATCAGCCCACAGAAGTGTACTGAACTTAAAATAATACTGCAACAAACTAGGAATCACATAGGAGTCCAGCAATGAAGCAGAAACATTTAAATTTTATACTTATATACAAATATTTATATATGTGCATATTTAATTTTTCTACAAGCATGAAATTTTAAATCAAGTGTTATACTGATTCAAACAGAGAATGGTCTGTTTTGTCATCAAGCACATACATATGTGCCTTTTCAAAATGCAATTCAACACTGTCTTTTCCTAACATCCCGCCTCCACCCTGTGAGTCCTGGACCTTCACCCTCTGAACCTTCTGGGTCCTTACCTTGTTCCCTTCTTCACATCGAGTGACCATGACAATAACCGTGGCTTTCTGTTCCCAGATCATCCTCCAGAAATCATCAACAGTTTCATCCCTGGGACCTAGGCGGTAAACAAATAAAAACTGGTAAGAAATATCTTCTTAAAAGTGCTATAAAACAATTTGTCAAAAAGAATGTTGGACTCTCAGAGAAATTACCTTGTGCAGCAATGTATTTCCTGGGTTCTTTGAAACCCTGTTCAAAACACACACAGAGGTATATCATTTACTGAGTGCTCAGTTATCCATTTACATGCAAAAGTGTGAGATAGGCCTTAGATCTGCCATTTCTTGATTGTGTATTTCCCTGGGCAGTTTCAAATTAAAAGTGGGGTTTTATTAACTCAATGGCAGTTAACCGTGTCAAATATGTTAGTCAACATTTAAAAACAATATTCATGACCTTCATGGGTTTTTGCTATATACCCTAAACAATTTTTAAAACTAGATAGACTTTATCTTCACGTGGGAAGGTGCGGCAATTTATAAGCATAATACAGGCACTCCTATATTTTAGATCCTGCCAACCTTTATAGCACCATCTGCCACAATTCGAACCTCCTTACCAGCCATAGAGATACTTTGGGGATTTTTACTCACTTTCTTTCAATAAATCATCCTGAGGTCAGCCCCATACTTCTACCTCTTAACGAGTGCTGGGATATACCGCTGATTCCCTAGAATCCTTTTCTGCCACTCTAGATAAGAGATACAATAACTTTCATTTTATTACCTACAATGTCTGCTTTCTCCACTCCAGTTACCAAGGCAAAGAAGGAATAGAGACAGGTGAGACACTGTGCTAGTTTCTTCCAAATTATCTCCTACTCCTCAAACTTACCTCAGTGATCAGAAAAGCCTTTCAGAGAGATAACCTTTGCCCTTAGTTGAAATTCAGTCACGTGGGCCACAATAATTCATGATTAATTTTAGTAACTTCTTGAAACTTCTATCTCATGATATAGTATTATTCATACATTCATTTATTCAACAAATATTCATTGAGTGGCTACAGTCTGTCAAGTACCTATCTGAAATCTGGAGACGGGGCTTCCCTGGTGGCGCAGTGGTTGGGAGTCTGCCTGCCTGCCGATGCGGGGGACACGGGTTCGAGCCCTGGTCTGGGAGGATCCCACGTGCCACGGAGCAGCTGGGCCCGTGAGCCACAATTGCTGAGCCTGCGCGTCTGGAGCCTGTGCTCCGCAACGGGAGAGGCCGCGATAATGGGAGGCCCCGCGCACCGCGATGAAGAGTGGCCCCCACTTGCCACAACTGGGGAGGGCCCTCGCACAGAGACGAAGACCCAACACAGCCATAAATAAATAAAATAAATAAAATAGTGTTTAAAATCTGGAGACATATTCTTTCCATGAGCTCCCAGGTCTGCTGGAGAAAAGTAAGTGTAACTCGATACTATAATTACCATATTTATTTGAACAGAAAATATAAGGTTTTTTTTTCCTAGAGACTATCTAAATCCTTATAAAATCTGCTCTCAATGACTTTATTTTGAAGAACAAGTTATTGTTTGGAAAAGACACTATACACAAAAAGTTGTTGAACGCTAATTGTGAAGGCCTGCAGTGGTCACCTACAGAATCAGTTAAAATAGAGGCCAAAATTATGACACAGTCCTAGTAATTATTTTTGGACTATGACCTCACATTTGAAAGTGTTAGTTGCCACTGTAAACAAGCCTTTTGAATATCATATGAACAAGAAATTGCATTGTGGATACCAAGAGCACATGTCAGGGCAAGAGGTATGTGTTGCTTGGGATAGGATTTACAGGGACAACATGAAACAAAGATATAAAAACTCTTTTTTTGGTGTTTTTTTGTTTATTTCTACTTTTTATCTTTATTTTTCTACTACTGCCTTGGGAGACTGACCTAAGAAAACATTGGTATGATTTCTGTCAGAGAATGTTTTGCCTATGCTCCCTTAAAGGAGTTTTTTTTTTTTTTAATTTATTTGTGTTTTTTTGGCTGTGTTGCGTCTTCGTTTCTGTGCGAGGGCTTTCTCCAGCTGCGGTGAGTGGGGACCACTCTTCATCGCGGTGCGCGGGCCTCTCACTGTCGCGGCCTCTCCCATTGCGGAGCACAGGCTCCAGACGCGCAGGCTCAGTAGTTGTGGCTCACGGGCTTAGTTGCTCCGCGGCATGTGGGATCTTCCCAGACCAGGGCTCAAACCCGTGTCCTCTGCATTGGCAGGTGGATTCTTAACCACTGCGCCACCAGGGAAGCCCCTTAAAGGAGTTTTTGATGTCACGTCTTATGTTTAAGTCTTTAAGGCACTTTGAGTTTATTTTTGTGTATGGTGAGAGGGTGTGTTCTTTTTATTTTTTAATACAGCAGGTTCTTATTAGTTATCTATTTTATACATATTAGTGTATATATGTCAGTCCCAATCTCCCTACAAAAACTCTTATGCATCAAACAAAGTTGATGGGAAGTAGGACATTGTACAGTTTACAGGGCTGTCTCCAGACAGAATGCTTGAGAAAAAACATCCTAGCTTTGCTTCAGAGTTGTTGTGAGAGTTCATTGAATCAATATATGTAAAGCACTTAAATTCATGATTGATAAATAGCAAATGTATAATAAATTGTATCATTTTATATATATATATACATATATATATCTTATCATTGTGTCATCATAATCATTAATGTCAAGAATTTTGCTCTGGAAAATCATCAGCTATCTCACAAAAGGACACAGAAGTTGAAGTTGATTGTTTCATGAATGATCCAAGTAAAAAAGATTTTTTTCATTATTCTATAATTTTACATAAATTGTGTGTAGTGGACTGAATAATGTTCCCCAAAAAACTCATGTCCACTCAGAATCTCAGAATGTCACCTTATTTGGAAATAGGGTCTTTGTGGAAGATGAGGTCGTACTGGGTGAAGATAGGCTCTAAATCCAACGACTCATGTCTTTTATAAGAGAAAGGAGACACAGTGACACAGAGACGCACAGGGAATAAGACCACGTTATGACAGAGGCACAGAACAGGGTGATACAGCTACCAGCCAAGAAACACCAAGGATGGCCAGGAGCCACTATAAGCTGGAAGAGGCAAGGAAGGATTTTTCCCCAGACCCTTCAGAGGAAGCATGGCTCTGCTCACACCTTAATTTCAGACCTCCAGCCTCCAGAAC
Organism: Balaenoptera ricei; assembly: GCF_028023285.1. Taxonomy (NCBI): domain Eukaryota; kingdom Metazoa; phylum Chordata; class Mammalia; order Artiodactyla; family Balaenopteridae; genus Balaenoptera; species Balaenoptera ricei. The sequence continues at coordinate 190,022,856 of NC_082639.1, read as the reverse complement.
TGTGAGATAACACATCTTTGTTGTTTTAAGTCACTCAGTTTGTGATGTTTTGTTATGTCCACTCTGGGGAATTAATACACTGTCTAAATAAGTAAATGAATAGATAGATAGAATTGGAACATTTTACTTTCTTCACTGAAAGTTTGTGAAAGCTTATATAATCATGTAGATCAAAACAAACAAACCAAACCTCAATTTCAATTGTTTTTTCTTTGAGAAAAATTTGAAATTACCTTATAAACCAGCATGGATGATAGTATGAGACACTTTGTCAACTGTTTGATTGTCAAAAACAATTTTCGATAGTCACTGTTTTGGCAGTCTGTGTGGAAATAAACACTCATACTTTGCTGGTGGAACATATATGGGTACAACCCCAGTGGAGGACAATTTGGAAATGTCTTTTAAAATTACAAACGCTTATTCTCTTTGAGCCGGCAGTTCTTCTTTGAGGAATTTATCCTACAGATATGCTGAAACTCATTGAGAAATAATATGAGTCAAGATTATTCATTAAACCATTGTTTGCAATAGTAGGTTAGAAACCATATTTAACGCCTGTTACTATAGGAACTGATTAGATACATCACAATGCAGCTATGCCAAGAATTACTCTAAAAATATTAAAGAAAGATGTAGAAATGTTCTGTGTTCAGCAACCTACAGCCTGTGGGTCAAATCAGCATGGCCTGATTTTGTAAATGCAGTTTGTTTTTCGGAAGAGCTGCATTATGTATTGTTTATAGAAGTGTAGTCACTGGGCTTCAAAGCTGAGTAGCTGTGGCAGAGATGGTATGTCCTGCAAAACCCCAAATATTTGTTATCTGGCCCCTTACAGAGAAAGCTTGCCAGTCCCTGCTTTTTACAGTGATATTTTATGTATCCAAGATATATGTTTTAAGTAAATGAAGCATTATACAGAACAGTGTGAATATTACATTAACATTTTTGGATAAAGGAGGGGGTAACAAATGTTGGTGTTTTCTTGTTTGTGTATTAAAAAACTCCCGCTGGATAGATAGGAAATAACATAGAGGTTACCTTTTAAGGTAGGTGGAGGCACTGGGTAGATGGTGGATTGGGTGGGAGGAATTTTTTTTAAGTCTCTCTGTGTTTTTATACTGCTTAATTTTTTTTTTAATTCGTGTGATGCATTACTTACTGAACAATTGTTTAATAAATAACATTTTAAAACATTTTAGATAAATTAACCATGCACTATATCCTCAGACTGTTACTAATTGAAAAAGGGCAGGGACTTCCCTGGTGGCGCAGTGGTTAAGAATCCGCCTGCCAGTTCAGGGCGCACGGGTTCGAGCCCTGGTCTGGGAAGATCCCACATGCTGCAGAGCAAATAAGCCCGTGCACCACAACTACTGAGCCTGTGCTCTAGAACCTATGAGCCACAACTACTGAGCCCGTGAGCCACAACTACTGAAGCCCACGAGCCTAGAGCCCGTGCTCCGCAGCAGGAGAAGCCACTGCAATGAGAAGCCCGAGCAACACAACGAAGAGTAGCCCCCGCTCGCCGCAACTAGAGAAAGCCCGTGTGCAGCAACGAAGACCCAACACAGCCAAAAATAATAAATAAATAAATTTACTAAAAACAAAAATTAATAAATAAATAAAAAAGAAAAAGGGCAAAAGTAACAAATTAACCAGGGCCTCCCAGTCCTCATCTCTATGGTGAGGGGCAAAGACGGGGCTCTTATGAGAAATACACACATAGATAATATCCAGCGTATAACAGGTACAAGAGTATTTTAATTCTTAGTTATCATTCTGTTTGGAAAGAAAAATCCTATATTACCTAGCACCAATAACAAATAATAAATAACTATTCTTGCAAATATTAGTGATTTTGTTGTTTATATCAATGGCATTTATGAGCTTCCTTCAAATCATTTCAAATAATATTTCTAAAAATTTTCCATGAGAGGATATATGTACGTGTGTAACTGATTCACTTTGCTGTACACCTGAAACTAACACAACAGTGTAAATCAACTATACTCCAATAAAATTTTAAACAAATAAAAATTTGCCATGACAAAGAAGGAGTTGAACAGAATGCATAGATACCAGAAAAATGAAAATGGTCAGTGACAAAATGATGAAGATATAAAACCATCTGGCTGTTATGCATTTTTTACTCACATCAATATAGCTGGCATTGATATAGTTGGACCCTGCATCTCCGTTTATGTCAGAGAGTTCAACACGGTTATAATCATCTGTTCAAAGAAAAGAACTATTAAATAAGTGAAATCATGAATAATCAAGTAGCCTAAATGTATGGAAATCCAGTTCTCGATGAGCACTTACAAGGAAGGATGTCAACGTAGCGGTTTTTATTCTGGTTAAAGGGTTTTCGAGCATCCTTGATAGAAAACTTGCCGAATACCCTCGGAATGCTCTGAAAGGCACAAAGATCCTTTGGGTCACAGCAGATTCAAGAAAAACCATTTCCCCTTGCCGCTTATCCTTTTGAGCAAATGACACCTCCTGGAACGTATTTCCTTTACACCAATGAACAAGTTGCATATGGTAATTGAAATGAACATTATTAGGAATTATGCAAAAAACACTCTTTAAGAAAAATGAATGATAGGCTACTTGGAGAATAAATCCCATGAGGGAGAGCAAACTTAGCAGTTATTGCTCTGCCACTTTAAAATTCACTGAAAAACACACTTGGATGATTACCTAGAGCATAAGGACAAAATCAGCCAAACGCGTTTCGAGATACAGCTTCATAACTAGTATTCATACAATGAGGCAGCATTATCTTGAAATGTTGACTAGTTTTATGACAATGAGTCACTCTTCTGGTCTGCAAATATCTGCTAATAAATAGCTGCTTTGACTCCGTTGCACTATTACGTGGGATAAACTATCAAGGCAAATGGTTATACAAGACATTTAAGGTGAATTACGTTGATAACAGAGTAAACTTTCTCATCACGTATCGAGAAGAGCACACACCTGGAATTCAGCCAGGAAGAGCCTCCCTTCATCAGCGATCTTCCTCTTGTAAGTTTCCAACAAAACATCTGCATGGATGGGCTCCACATTCATCAGTTGCCTCTCATCATCTTTAAACGTAGTAAAGATTCACGACTAGTGTTAATGTCTCTCTTTCCCTTGTTCATGCAAATTTCGTTAAATATATACCTTGGATTCAGTCCTTAGCGTCTTTCCTTCTCACACACATTCCACCTGGAAATTCTCACTCACACATAATAAAGATTCACCTGTAAACCTATGACGTCTAAATCTTGGGCTCCAGCCCCCTTCTGGACTTTGTATTAATCTTTCCCTCTTATTCTCACATTTTCCATCCAGTTATTCCATAGGGACCTCAAAGTCAAGATATTCAAAGTAATTTTCCCTTTATTCTAGCATCTCAAATCTTGGCAAACAGGACCACCATTCACAAAGTCATTCAAGATGGAAACTTTCAGGTGACCCACGATTTCTCCCTCTGTCCCCGTATCCAACAGGTCACCGCATACTTTCCATCCTTTCTGCCTGTGGTCACGCTCAGGACTCCTCCTCATCCACGTAAGGACATCTTCCCGACTCCTCTCCCTGACTCCAGCCTGTCCCCACCCTGATTTATCTTTTAAACTGCCACAAATTCATCCTGAAATATAAATACAAGCATGCAGCTCTGCTTGTTGAAAAAAAAATCTCACACTATTGTTTGTGCCCCATAGCCTAAAGGCTAAAGTTTCAATGTCTAATGTGATATATGATGCCTTTTTATCATCTCTCTTGACCCATCTCAACCACACTGTTTCCTACACTTGCTTTACATCTTAGGCGTGAATGTTCTCCAAGTGCATCACACACTTTCTTGTCCTCATGTTTCTGCACACACTGTTCTCTCTAGATAGAATGTCCTTCCTCATTTTCTATCTACGAACAGATTCCAGACCAAATATTGCCACTGTGAGGATATCTACATTTTTTGTTGGATTTAAAGCATTTTATGACAATTACAATACTCATCTATATTGTAATTTTTTCTTTTTATTGTATCTACTTTAACTTGTGAAATACTGTAAACATATAAATAAGAGAATATGATGAATACTCTATACCCAGGACTCATCTTAATGTGATAATCTCTACAGTTGACTGTGAACAGATTGCATTAATATTTTATGCCACCAGAGAGAAACTCTTTATATGCTAGGCTTGTGAAATAACTTACTAAAGAACAAAATACATACTAATGTAAATAGCTGTAAGTGTATATGAATACTGAAACAACTCCTACTATCCCAGGTATATCTGACAGTATTTTTTCAGTATTCATGTTAATTTCCCCTATTTATTAGATGAAGAAAGAAGATGTCCATTAGGGTTGTACATTTATCTTTTTGTCCGTGGAAATTTTCTATCCAAACATAACAATCAAACCGTCCATGTACGGTTGCTTCTTTGGGTGGTTGGAGATTTCCGGCATTCATTCTGACCTAGGGCCACCTTTGGGGTTTTATGGAGTTTGGGTAAGTTCTGACCACTCCAAGGAGCAATCAGTGTCAACTTTGAGATAAATGCTCCTTGACCCCTGGCAATGGTCCGCCTCCTGTCTTAGGTGCCTGTCACTCTTGTGATCTTCATCCATCCCTCAGCCCACCTATAAAAACTAACCCTTGGGACACTTTATCTTCCACTTTAATTTATTCATTGACACGTATTGAATCCACATGCCCACCCAGGTACTGGGGATAAAGCACTAAATGGGAAAGTAAAGCCTCTCTGCCGTCCCAGAGCCCACATTCTAGACAAGGGAGGAAGATTAACAAACAAGCGGAATATAAAATACAGTGGCAGGAAGACTCTGCAATGGAAAATAAAGCCTATTGGGGAGCTCCAAGGAACCTGCCCAAAAGCTTCTGCTTATGGATTTGGGACCTGCCCTGGCAGAGGGAAACCCTTCCGAGACAAATTAAAACCGCATAGAGGAGTTCTGAAATGTTTCCTGTCTTGAGTATGAAAAAAACAAACCATTTCCTATATTATAAATATGTTTTCAACTTCTTTATCTCCTGCCCTTTAAATGGATCAAAAATCACATTTTTAAAGAGAAATGAAAGAAGTATTGTAAAAGTTTTTAAAAAGAGAGAAACAGTGGAATATGTTTTCATTTCCTAAGTCAAATTGCAATCTTTTGTCACGTCCATCAGTGTGCCTTTAGTGGGGACAGCCAGTGTCCCACCCTTGCAGGGACGTGAATACACTTGCACTCCTCATTTGTGTGGCTTTCCACCTGCTCCTTCCTCATTTGTTGGTCTAATGTTTCCCCACAGTCTTAGAAGACCCAGATTCCTGCCTTCTCCACAAGCAGTTTTCCATCTTCCATCTTTCTATAGAACCACACACAGTCCACAACGATGGTATCTATCAAATCTGTCATATTTGTCCACATGTCTCTCTTCCTCTGTTGATTCTAAACCTTTAAAAGCAGAGTCTGTGGCCTGTCACTGATGTATTTTCAGTGCTGGCACAATATTTGGCATACTCTGGGAAATGCATAGATCCTTGCTGGTTGAATAAATATATAACTTAAGTTTCATCATTGTATCCACAGAGGAAGTCCAGGTTAGATTTTTTTTAAATATTGAATTCTTATTTCAAATGAGTAGATTCAAATGGGAAGGGGATAATCACCAGTAAAAAATGTGCATACTTACCCCTTTCAACAAGTTCCTGCTGTTCATCTAAATTGCTGTGAAAATAAGAAATGTAAGTTTGCATACTCTTAAGAAACATAGAATTCAGTTGGCAATAAATTTATGTTTAATGAATGTCTTGAAGGAAGGAGGGAGTGGAGGTGGGGAAGACAAAAAGGAAAAGGGCAGGGGATGGGAGGGGATGATGGGGGGGAGAAAAAGTGGGGAGGAAGAAACCAATCACGGGTGGTCAGTCAAACTCGGATAACTGACCACATTATTTTATTTGGAACCTCTTGGTTTTCATAAAATGTAGTTGTTCCTGGACAGAGGAATGCATATCCTTCCCTAGATACTTCTCTCCTTTGTCATTTCTAGATCTCTCTGACCACTTTGTACTAAAAGAAAAGACACATTCTTTTCATTGGTTATTATTAAAAGAAATGCGTCCAATTATTAGTGAATGTAGAAAATATTAATATTTAATATAAAACAATAAGACCATGTGAAAGTCTTTCATCAAAAGGTCAGTGATATCCTGGACTTCGTGCTGTCATCTCTGAATTCACATTTTTCACTTAATTGGTTCCAAACTGGCCTCATAGATGGGTTTTCATCATTATTACTACTATTATTATTTTTTCATCTTAAAATCAACTCTTACCTGGATCTTTTCTTTTGCAGATCATAGATTTTATAGAGAACAATAAGCAGGGCTATTGATGTCACAATAATCAGAAATACCAGAAATATGATCAGTGCATTAGAATTATCTAGAAATGAAAAAGAACACATAAAGAGAGCTGATTATGTCAAATATTTTGCTGGATTCTTTGAAAAAATCACCTTACATTTTAACATTTTCATTTCTTTTGAAGTTTTCAAAAAATACAATTTTTAGAATGAGATCGAAGACAATACATTCCTGATTTTGTAAATTTTGCCTATATTGTTCAGAACCAATAAAACATTTCATATTTTAAGAGCGATAGAGCATAGAGGAGCAATTCTCTTCCTTCCTATCAAATAATGTCCTTTTATGAGATACTATCATTTAGATTTAATTCTCTTTCTTTCAGTCGCTCCATCTTGAAGGGATCGAAGAGGTAATCTAGTTACAATTCTCAGAGAGAACCTCCTATAGTTTAACTTTACATGCAGAAGTAGGTAGCCTCTTACGGGGATCCGAAAGGTCTCTGCCCCACAGAGATAAACCTGCTCATTGAGGTATACAATCAGTTAACCAAGGGACAAAATTATTTAATTCTACAGTTGGGATTAGACTTACCTTGACATGTATTTTCACTAAGGTTTAATGTGAAATCACACCCTTTCTTGGAGGAAGGGCAGAGAAAAGAGAGTGTATTGGAAATACCCTTTGCCCTGAATAAGTAGGTCATACTGTTCGTCTACAGTGAAAGTACAGTAAAGTACCACAGAGGCATTAGGGAGCCAGACTTAGCTCCACCACTTCCTAGTTGGGACATTGGCCCAAATCCTTATTATCTTTGTGTCTCCATCCCTAATTCCTAAAATGAGGCTAAACAAGTTTGAGTCACTGTAAACATTTAGCATCAAGCCTGGAGCATAGTCAGTACTAATTATTCACAATTCACACAAAGTATTTTGAGTCTTTAGTGTGTGTCAAACACTGATTTAGGTACTTAAGATGTCTCAGAGAACAAAACAGACAAAGACCCCTGTCCTCATGGGACTGATGTTCTGGGATGTAAGACAGACAGTTAAGAATATACACAATAAGTAAGTGAATGGTAAAGTAAGTTGGAAGATGGTAAAGACTGGGAAGGTAAGGAGTTAGCTAAGGAGGTACTGGCGGATGCTTGTTCTAGGCACAGGTGAGAGAGCCTGGAGACAGTAACATGCTCCGTGTCCAAGGAGCAGCAAGAATCCAGAATCCGGAGAGGCTGAAGTGGAGGGAGAGAGGGATGGGCAACAGGAGATGCCATTTGAGAATATGGCCAGGAGTCGGCGGAGGGCGAGGGTCAGGTTGGAGGGCCTTGTAAATCATTTTAAGGTTACATTGGTCTTTTGTTGTTGTTTTTTGTTTTGTTTTGGTTTGGTTTTTTGCTTCACTGCGTATCTTGTAGGATCTTAGTTCCCCAACCAGGGTTCGAACCCAGGCCCGCAGCAGTGATAGCACAGAGTCTTCACCACTGGACCACCAGGGAATTCCTAGTTACACGGGTTTTGGAGCTAAATGTGTAGCACTTGCAGGATTTTGAGTAGAGGAGTAATAAACTCTGACATGTGCATTATACAGATCCTTACGACCCCTTGTTGAAAATGCCATAACCCAGGCAAAATATGACAGTGGTTCAGATGAGGTTGATGGCTCTGGAGTTAGGGGAAGTAGTCATCCAGTGCTACAGTGAACGGAGATCAGGAAGGCTGTGGGCGGAGCAGCCTTCTGAGGGGAACAGAAGCTCAGTTTTGCATTTGAGAGTCTGAAAGAACAATTAGATGCCCAAGTGGAGGCGCCAAGTAGGAAACTGGATATGCAGATCTGAGACTCTCCTACCATAAATCTCGCGAGAAAGCGGCTGGGACTGGACATTAATTTGAGAGTCTTCAACACAGAGCTGTTACTTCAAGCTATGAGATTGACTAATTCACCAGGAAATTAAAATTGGATAGAGAGGAAAGAAATCCCAAGACTGAGTCCTGAGACACTCCAGTATTCAAAGGTTGGAGGAGAAAGATGGAAACTGCAAAGGGACTCACCAGCGAAATAGGATGAAATGAGCTTTACTGTTGGGAGGCGCGGGGGGTAGAGAAATAGGGTGGCAGCCGAAGAGGAAATAGGGTCAAAAGAAATATTGTGATTGTTGCTGTTTTTTGTTGGTTTTTAACAACTGCATCTTGATGAGACCCATCCAGCACAGAGGGGAAATCAGGACGCAGGAGAGAAAGAAGAAAACTGTTACATCAGGGGTTTTGGTTGACAGGATCAAGGGATTCAAGAGTAATTGCAAGAGAGTGGTTATGGATTATGGATTCATAGTTAATCCATAATGATGGATTATGAATTGACATTGTGCACAGAGTGAGTGGAGGACCCAAGGGGCAGTCCATCGGGGTTCACTACCATGGCTATGGTTCACGAAGATAGGGAGAGCCTTAGTGCTCTTACTATTTTCAATGAGGAAACAAATTCAACCCTCTTCAATCATGTTTCTAAGGCAATACAGAAATGGTACGTTTTAGGCACGGGTAGGCTGAGAAGACTGGGTGTTTTGAAGGAACTATATGGTGAGCAGAATTCCAAGATATGGTGCCCAAGATTTCCAGGTCCTCGTTATCTCAGAAAATACTAATCTAGGTACTGCTGCAAAGCAATTGTGCAGAGAGAATTCAAGCTTCGAGTCCGTTGCGACTGGAAGATATGGAAATTGTTCTGGGTGAGCCCAAACTAATCATGAGTTCTTTAAAAGCAGAAGTCAGAGATCTGAAGCGCCAGGATCCCACACACTGCTCTGGCCTGAAGATGGAGGAAGCCAGGTGGAAAGAACGTGAGGGGCCTCTGGGAGCTGAGTGCAAGCCCTGGCCTGCAGCCCCCAAGGAAATCGGGTCATCGGTCCCACAACAGCAAGAAACAGGACTCCGTCAACCTGGAATGACCTCGGAAGCGTTTTTCTGCATATTCTCCAGATAAAAACTCATTCTGGCCAACATCTAGATTTCAGCTTTGAGCGGAAGACCTGGTCACATGGAGCCGGAATTCTGACCTACGGAATTGTGAGCTAATGAACGGGTGTGGTGTAAAGCCACTGAGCGTGCAGTAATTTGTTGGACAGCAAGAGAAAACTAATACAAAGCATTACCTCCCTGTGATTTTGCCTGGAGACAGTCCGTATAGTTTAGTGTGGCTGAAGCAACCACCTCCTCCCCTCCCTGGCTTCCTTCCTTCCTGCCCATGGCTGACACTGGCTGCCTCTTAAGCACACCTCTTTTCTCTTCCTTCTGGACCAGCTTTCCTTGCTGTTAAGTGTGTCCAGGTAACTGAGATAAGGGTAGAAGGCATATAAGCCTCTTCTGGGTCTGGTGCTTACCCCCTCTGGAGAGACCCTTCACCTCCTCTCTTCTCCAAACTGCTGGCTGGCTGGTGGGTGTCATCACAAATTCAGAAGCCACGTGTGGCAGAGGTCAGCCCCTGTGTCAGCCTGGAGTTTCCAATGAGTGTGTGGAGCAGAATCCCACCCTCTACCTGCCCACAAACATCCCCAATTGGTGTGGAGTAAGAAATAAATGTCTGTTCTGTTACTTCACTGGGATTTAGGGGTTTATCTGTTATAGCATCTATTGTTGCCTTAATTGATTGGTTTATCTGTTATAGCATCCACCGTTGCCTTAATTGATTGGTTTATCTGTTATAGCACCCATCGTTGCCTTAATTGATTGGTTTATCTGTTATAGCATCCATCGTTGCCTTAATTGATTGGTTTATCTGTTATAGCATCCATCGTTGCCTTAATCGATTGGTACCCGTCTTCATCCCATACTGACTGAGCAAATGCTATGTGTCCTAAAACTGTGACGGTCTCTAGGGATATGACAGAAAATAGGGCATAAAAAGGTACCAGTTCTGAGGGAATTTTCCCTATCTTTGGGGGAAAACAAAGGCTAGACAGGTAAATAAAATAATTATATATTTTCCTTATATTTAAAGGAAAAAAATAGAGTGGTAAGAAAGTAAGGGGAACCTATTTTCTATATGGTCCATGGAAGACTTCCTGAGCATGAGACATTTCTCCTACAACCAGAAAGATGGAGTGACTCAGCCAGGCCAACGGCTGCCCAAACAGCGTGTCTCATGCTCCAGATGTCTCTAACTGGAAATTCATAAAAACAGGAACATAGAAAATTAATTTCAGATGGAGATTGTCAGATGTCAGAGCTGAGTCTGCATCCTGGCTCTGGCATTTCTTTGACTCTTAACATGGGGCAAACTGATTAAATTATCCGAGTTTAAATTTTCTCATCTATAAAATGGGAATGATTTGATCTTCTTCAGAAAGGTGTTGTGAGGATGCCTATATATGTGCCATGTGTGTGTCTATATCTATACCTATATTTATGTCTATATGTACGTCTATCTATCGAGTGGGAAAGAGAAGGCCAGCAGCACATACTAGACATTTTGCAAAAAAATGCACCAAATGGTGTTGAGTGAGCATTGCAATCCACAGCAATTAATTAGGGTTGTTGGTTCTATAGAAACATGATGTAGCATCAGATGTGCCTCCATAAACGTATTAATAATAGAACAACCAAGGCTTCAGATACGTCTCGTGGCCTAAGACTTGCTCTTCTCACTTCTCTCTAGGAGCCCCTGTAACACTGACCGAGGCGAAGATCCATGATGGCAGACAGGATGGGAGACAGGGAGCCAGAGGTTGAGAGATTCGACAAGTTTTGGAAGGTAGGAAACAAAGGAAAGGAAGTCACAACCAGAGAAGCACGTGGTGACAAGGGACACACACCTTCCCGAGAACACCTGGGCCTCAAGCTCCCAGGCGCCATGGACATGGAAACCAATCAAAAGACCAAAATGGCACAATCGAGTGTCTATTTACAGAAAAACCAGGGATCTCTTGAAAGACACACCGGGGAGGAGACACAAGGTTACTCTTTGGAAAAACTGAATGGAAGAGGTAAGAGTCTAGAGGTAAAATCAGGCTCCGGGTAGAGCAGGGAGGAGGCCCAGCACAGAAGTGAAGCGGGAAAAGCAAGTGTCTGCACGTGGAATGGCTGGACACTGGCCCCGTGCCCTCCCCTGAGGGACCATCCCACACCCTCCACCCTACGACAAGGACTAGTTGTGGACTCATTTCTGGAGATTATGAATGATGCCGGAGAAAATAAATCGGTAACAGCACAGAGAATCTCCTCAGTCAATACGGCCCCTTAAGGACCACAGAACTTCTAATTACCTTCTCCCCTGTGTCACTGTAACTATGACCAGGCTGTCCATGAGAACGGAACTCTCAAGGAAACCCTTAACACAAAAGGCAGATGCCAAAATAATACATCAACGAATGATTCCAAAATGTGACTAAGACGAGCTCCAAAGAGACTGCAGAAAGAAAGTGGAACAAAGAAAACTTCCCAGAGATACAAGTCTCCAGGTCACGAAGGCCAATAGCATCCAGGAAAATAAGTGGAAAAGACCCATGTAAGACCAAGAATAAAGAGGAAAGCCTAAAAGTTCTAGAGAGAAAATAAAATGAGGGAACATATGAAAAGAGTGAGAAGCAGGATGGCATGAGAAAGTAATACTGGAGGCAGGGGAACAAAACTGGAATACTTTAAATTCTAGAGTTTTAAACTTAGAATCTATGCCAGAGCAAAATATTGATTGTGTTAGAATAGAATACAGATATTTTCATGCCTGCAAAAATTAAAATATTTTCTTCTTACACTAGATGATATAAACCAGTAAAATTTTAAAAAAAATACATGAGATTCAAATACAGCAATTCTAAAATGGGAAACTGATAAAGGAAAGTTTTATGATGGTACCCTCAGAGAGTTCCAGAAGAAAACGACCCCAGGAGTTCAAGTGGAAATGTTGTCAAAATGCAGATGATGGAATGTGATACCAGAGAAACTCAGTAATACATTTCTAGCAGCTGTGCTTTTGCAATTCGAAACCCAAGACCTCCCCTGGAGTAGATGTCAGTATTAAAGTGTGACGACATTATTTATCTCTTATGAAAATGCTATTGTTAGCAAAGAGTTAATACTTTTTCTGCTTTATGGGGAAAAAGGAGCATGGGAGAACCCTCTAGCTCCACTGAAGTGGAAATCTGATAAAGATGGAATAGTAGCTGTGTTACCAGGCAACACTGCTAATGTAAACACAATCCCTGATTTCCAAAGGGCATCTGGACAAGAGGGTTATGTATGAATGATGGTGTCCTGGTGGGAAGCCCTGGCCTTGATTTCCCTGAATGCACTAACCCCTGGCACATCTGGTTACTGGGCGCATCCCTGTTGGCACATCTGGTAGCTATGCCTGTGGAACTATTATAAGAGAAACATGGGGCTTCTAAGCCGGGGTCGCTCCCACACATATGGCCTCAGTCTTATAGCTCAGTTGCCTCTAGAGGGTCAAAGAGTTCATAGTCCCCGGACTACAGTGGGCAATGCTACCAGGATGTTCTTGGCCAGACCCCTTTGCCGGCTGTGTTTCCCACTCTGTGTTTCTCTGAGGGAAATGGTGCCAGGCCTGGCTTATTAAGATAGGAGTATGAAATGTCCAGTGGAGTCTATGACCCCAAGAATAAATGCTGCCACTATAAATTATTTACATAATCAGAAAAACTCAATGAAGCTGTTGTTATGGTAAGGGCTTATAAAAGAAAAGTATATGGAAATAAAGTCAAAGATACTTGGCTGAATTTGTTTGGCATTTCACATTAGGAGCTTCTATTTTATAAATCTGAGCAGAAAGAACTAAAACTTTGTATGGGACTTAGTAAAGCAGTTTGGAAAATAAGCTGTTTTTATATCTTCCCTCTTTGGAAAGACTTGGGAAAATGAAGCATTAGTGATTGTGCACGTGCGGGTAGTTGACAAAGACGGAGAAGTGGCAAGGTGACATCAGAAACAGCCTGTGCTTCGGAACACTGCACCGGGAGCTTTGAATTGAATTGAATTGAGTTTACAAAGCTAACAAGTAGAGAAAACTTAAAGCAGTGTGCTAAGTCTTCCTCCTCCACAGGCTCAGATCAATAAGCAATATTAAAACTCTAGAAAGAGCAGCAGACAATATCGTTTTTATATATGGAGGAAACTATAAGGAGAATTGAAAACAAAAATGGTGAAAAGTGGTCATTTTGGAGAGCAGAACAACGGGTGGGGGAAGGTGACACACGGCTGTCTTCATTTCAGTGATTTTTTTCTAGAATGACCTTTATTTTGATTAAAATATTTTAAAATATTAGTGACAAAACATTAAAAAGCCATACTGTTATTAGGGAATGTGTATCCTAGCTCAGTCGGGTAAATCAGCACAGATTTGTATGTAACGCCTGCTTCTGCTAAGCAAATGCTTGAGGGACAGAATAAAATAAGGTGACAATTTCTAACACATACACAAAACAAACATGCTTGTTACTAACATGAAGAAACGCCGTAAGCATAATCATAATATTAGTCTGTGCAGATAAATCCTTTATGAATTATTTTATGAACTCTTTTAATAATTTAATCTCTTAATTTGAATTTAAGATATTCTATTTTAATCTGGTGTTCACCTGTACATCTGTTTGCACACACCAACTTAAAATATAATGTTTATGGAAAATACATAATATAAACATTTAATAATTAAACATGAGTAGGAATGTAAAATAATAATGCTAAGTGCTACTATATATTTAATATAAATATAATAAATAGCTAAGAGATGACTTACAAGATGTTGATTGTGAAACAATTTTTGGATGACCAGAATAGTTCCCATTGTGATAATAGACCTGAATTTCAGCAATAAAAGAGAAAATAGTTTTCTAGTGTAAATTTATGAATCACAATATAACACATACATATTTGTCATACATTGTTGTTTATTTTCATAAAAAATATACTGGTTAACTTTAATTTAAAGTTGAAACTTCAAGATTATGTCAATACTTTATTATCAAAATGTTTTAAAGAAAATATTTACCAGTGAAAAAGATATAAAGAAATCTTAGCCCATTTAGCAATAATAATAATACTAATAGTTATAATCAGCAAGAATAAGTGAAAATTAAGGAATAAAATCCAACACATCAAAATGTTCATCATTTAAAGCTGATTCCCTATTAATAGGCTAACTAACATCTTCACATTTCTTTAAAACGGAAATTCTGCTGTATACTATTTAGAAGAGTTATACATAAAATGTACAAAAAGGTTTTTAAGGCTAAGTGGAAACAATATAATGTAAGAATCACAGTATTGATATTCAAGTGATATTTAGTTCACAAGGGTTAAAACAATAAAGATTGATGATACAGGGTAAACTCTACAGTATAGACATAAGTAGTTCAAAATATTGAACACAATAAAGCAAAATAATTTAGATATACAAGGGAAACTGAATGGAGCAAGAAAGCATTAAGAATCTTCAGCAAAAAAACAGCTGAAGCAAAAACAGATCTGAATAGTACTAATAGAAGAGATTAATAATAAATCTGGAAAATATATATCTAAGCTTTTACCCGATGGAGGGTATATAATATCCTCAGTACTCACAGAGTATTCATAAATATTTATCACACACTGAGCTGTAAAAAATACTGTAGATTCCAAAGGGCAGAAATTGTAAAGGCCAATTACCCTTTTAAACTAATAATTAATTGCAATAAAAAAATTCAGGAACCAGAAATGTAGAAAAGTCTCTTTAAAAAAAAAAAAGATAAATGAAAAATTCTTCCAAATTACAATTATATACTCTTTAGAAATTATCAATAATAAGAACAATCTACTTTAAAAATCCACTCATTAACTTTTATGTCAGTCATTGAGAAATTAGTAATAAGTAATATAGAGATGGGATAGAGTCAGAATTTTACCAAAGAACCATCCGTAGCTTTACTTTCTTTTTTTGGTTAATAAAAAAGAAAAGGAGAAAGAAATAAATGGTCAAAAATCACTTTCAATGCCCAAACTAGCAGAATATCAAAATAAACCTACAATAAAAGAAAGTAATACATTAACAATTATGAAAACAACTGTATTAATTTATTAACCAGAGATCACAATGATGAATAAAGCTAAAATGATTGCTCCCTCATGAAGGTATAAATGTAGCAGTGGATTCTGAAATAAACATAAAAACAAGTTATGGGAACTGCAGTGAAGAAAACAAGAGGCAGCCTTTTGAAGAGTGAGGAAGAGAAAGGATAACTGAATAATTGTCTCCTAATTTGAATTTGGAGATTGCATTTTAATACGGTGTTTACCTATATTTTTCCAGAATCGCTTATCATGATTGACAAATGGGAGAAGAAAATTCTAGAAAGAGAGGAATGTTGAGTAAAGTGCCTAAAAGAGAGTAAAACCTGAGTGTTTGGAGAAAAGAAAAGGAAACCAGTGTGCCTGGAGCTTCCTGGGCACTGAGGGAGGGGAAGTGAAATGTACAATGATAGGTAATAACAAAGTATTTCTTTTATTGCGACTCTTCTTTGGGAAAATATAAGCGGCACACTCACTCAAAAAGGGTAACATACCTGAAAAGAACAGTAATATCGAAAGATAAGGTAAATGATTCTCAAAGAATCCTTCTGTGTTAAAGGGACTAAAACACATTTTTTGGTGAACGAATAATTCCTGTATTATTTAAAGTTATAAAACACAGAAGAACAGGAAAATGCCTCCAACCTGTTTTATCAGGTTAGCATAACCTTCATACAAAAATGTGAAAAGAATGATGTGTGTCCCCACCTATGCCAGCGTCGCCTTTACCCACTAATTAAATGACCTCATTTATGAATGTGTATTCATAAAAGCTTAATAAAATACTAAGCTGTTGAGCTCAATAATACTTTAAAGGAATAATACACAATGAGAGAGCAGGGTTGTTTTCTTGGAATGTGACACTGCTTCAACATTAGAAAACCTATCACTATAATTCAGCATATACACAAATCACACCAAAGCATCACAACCATGGCAGACCCAACATAGTATCATAAAAAACATTTGATAAAGTCCAACCTACGTTTCTGGTTAAAAACAAAAACTAAACAAGAAAGCTTATGTATACCTAAACACTACTTTAAGTGATAAGAATGTGAAGCAGATTGTCAACATGGCGTTAAACAGTCAACTGTGGAAATTCCCATTAAACCAGAAATAAAAGTGAGAGATTGGACTGAATAAAAATAAAAGGCGAAATTGTGTATGAGTTAAAGTGCTATAAAGAAAATTAAAAGGCAAACTATACACTGAAAACAAATTTGCAAGTCATAGGACAAAGAGTTTAATATTGTTAAGAGCCGAGAAGCATTCCCAAAGAAAACTAGACAAAGGAGCAGGAAGGATGTTACTACAAGACGAATAACAAAAACGATATTTCTCCTCAACAGTAAGTAAAGAAAACCCATAAAAACAAAAAGAGTTGCCAATACCGTATTCCACCCAGTAAATATCAAAGGAAAAGGGGATGCGCAGTGTTGGTGAGATTCTCCAGAGCAGTTATTTCACACACTGCCATGGGAACGGCAATTTGGTAACTTCCACAGGGAAAAGAAAAAGCATCATAAAAAATCTCAAAATACATGTAAATTGCTTTTGACCCAATACATTCATTTCCGGGAATTTATTCAGACAGAAATGATAAAAGACATATTCAAAGATGTTGTTATTTCCCTGGAAGAGTGTTTGCTGACTGTTGTCAAAACAGGTATAGTTAGTAGAATGTGATAAAGCCGTAAGATAGAATCTTCTGCAAACATGAAAACCTAGTAGCGGATTATTAACATGGAAAAACGTTCGCGATACAGTGACTTATGAAACATGCAGTTTATCAAACGGTGTGCTCATATTACGGAATTTGTGAGATCATGGAAAATCTACGTCTGTCTCTCGCTCTAGTTCCTGGCACAGAACTCCCGAAACCCTGGTGTCTCCTAACCGATAAGAGCGCCAGGAACATTTTTGTCTTTGGTCTTTGACCCTGATTCCTGACACAGAGCTGCAGAAAACCTTGTAACTTCCAGGGCGACAGTCTTTTACTCTACTGAGGTGATTCTGGGTGGGTTCCTGGATGGCTCCCACACGAGGGCTGGTCCCTGGAAAGACCAAGCCATGATTAGTCTCGGAAGTTTCAGCCCTCCCCTCCCCCATTCTCCTGAGAAGGGAGAAGGGCTGAAAATGGAGTGAAGGATTTATCATGCCTATGTGATGAAGCCTCCATAAAATCCCAGAAGTATTGGGGTCAGAGAACTTCCAGGCTGCAGACCACACTCACGCCAAGAGGGTGACACACTCCCAACTCCACGGGGACAGAGGGTCCTGCACTTGGGACCCTCCCAGACCTCACCCTACGTATCTCTTCATCTGGCTGTTCGCCTATATCCTTTCTCACAACCTTTAATAAACTGGTAAACGATGTAAGTGTTTGCCTGAGTCCTGTGAGCTGCTTTAGTAAATTAATCAAACCCAAGGAAGTGGGTCATGGGAACCCCTGATTTGTAGCCAAATCGAGCTACAAAGTGGTGGGGACCTCCTACTTCTCATTGTCTTCTGACGTAGGGTGGGACCAATCTTGTGGGACTGAGCCCCTCACCTGTGGAATCTGACGCTACCTCTGGGTAGATGGTGTCGAAATTGAATGGACACCCAGCTGGTGTCACAGATACTTGCTTGATGTGGGGGAAAAAACTTCACACATTTGGTGACCAGAAGTGTCAGAAGTGAAGTGTTTCAGGTGTCCGGTTTTCTTTGGAAATGCTTCCCTGTGTTTCTTATAGGGAAGAAACACACAGGAGATGGAATGAACTGAGGTTTTTCCCTACAGCAGGAGGAAAAGACTGAGTTTTCCCATTTTAGAAGTATACACACAAAATATGATCAGTAGACAGCGAGCTTATGGGTGAGCTTTTTAACTCTCTGTGTACACTGCTACTTCCTTACATTTATTTCTGCTATTTTCTAATCTCAATGTACCTGTAAAAAACGTTTGTAATTTAAAAAGTCACATTAGTGGGCTTCCCTGGTGGCGCAGTGGTTAAGAATCTGCCTGCCGGTGCAGGGGACACGGGTTCGAGCCCTGGTCTGGGAAGATCCCACATGCCGCGGAGCAACTAGGCCTGTGAGCCACAACTACTGAGCCTGTGCTCAAGAGCCTGAGATCCACAACTACTGAGCCCGTGTGCCACGACTACTGAAGCCCACGTGCCCAGAGCCCGTTCTCCACAGCAAGAGAAGCTACCACAATGAGAGGCCCGCGCACCGCAGCAAAGAGTAGCCCCCGCTCGCCACAACTAGAGAAAGCCCGCACACAGCAAAGAAGACCCAATGCAGCCAAAAATAAAATAAATAAAAAATAAAAATAAAATATTAAAAATTTTTTAAAAGTCACATTAGTAAAGGTAAATAGCCCAGATGAATAAAAGATGTGGCAAAGGAATAATCTACTGTGCATAAACTGTTGTGCTTCTTGACACGGGAGCAATAATTTAGCTATAAGTAAATCATGTTAAAGGTCAAAAAAGATCCAACAGAATATGTGTTGTAAACAACTGTATTATGTACTAGAGATGAAAAGTTTGGAGTCAAACTTTTACACTTTTAAAGTGTGATTCCATTAGACATCAGAGCTTCTCAAGCTTGAGTGAGCACTGGTGTTAGTATTACTTAAATACTGCAGAATAATCACTATAATGTATATCAGTAATGTATGATTATGGAAATTGTAATCTTACCTGAAATGTATATTGTGTTGAATATTGAAGACCTTCTACCAAGAATGTGCAGTCTCGTCGTTTTAATTCTCTTTCAGCCGAGTTATTTCCAATACTGACTTTCAAATGGTACTGCCCTGTCTCGGGGCCATTAAAGTCTTTAGGAGGCTTACAGCTCACAGCCATACTATTATCTGTCTTCCTTGAAACATGTAAGTCCATGACCTCGCTTGGACCTATCAAAATGAAGAAATATTTGTTGTTTTTAATCATTTGGTAAATGCGTATTTAAATTACTGGACAATATATGTGTACAGTATAAAATGTTTTAAGTGCTTATTTGGGTGTAACAGATGGGGAAGTTAGGATAGAACATACATAAAAAGCTATAACAAAACATCTGAAAATAAATTATACATTCATTTGATGAATATTAGCATGTAAGTTGTACTTGAAACCATGAGATGTTTTGCAATTCCCCCAAAGAAAGTGTGTAGAAATAGAAAATAGAGAAGAAAGGAGTGGAGGGGCAGGAAGGGGAATCTCCGAAGGCCTACAAACAGTCCAGGTCCTCCTTTTGGAAATGTTTACATGACCCTGGTGATACCTGGCTGGATTCTTCAGCAGCAGTGAATCATCTTTGTTTCTGTGATAGCACAGACATTCAGGAAAATAACAAAAGCATGATGCTCGAGGACCTGGACTTTTGAAACCAGAACTTAAATGACATTAAGAGTATTTTACGTACGGCCCTGAAGAGGACAATTTTTCTTTGTGAGCCTGGTGCCAGGTAGGGTCTCTGGAGCCATAGCTGTTGCCTTACACAGGGGGTATTTCTTCTGCCCTGACCTCATGGAGTTTACATTCACCCCAGAGACAGACCTAGCTTTGGACCTGGCATCTATAGAGCCATCCCATGGGAGAGCAAGAGTCAAATGAATGTAAAATGTGACATAAAATAAAATAGTATGTAGTTCATTGTAACGGAGAAGAAAATGCTGACAAAATATTGTTTCATGAGGTCATGCAAGCAGTGAACGCTTTGTGAGTGAGGCGTTCTGATGGCAGTCGACATTTCTAGAGAATAAAAAAAACAATAGATTTTTTTTAATCTAAGTTGGTTAGATTTTTATCTAAGTTGGTTAGATACTTAATTGCCTGAAATCTTATAAATTGTACCTGTTCATATGCCCTCAAGCTTCATTCTTACAATTCTATGATTATACCTGAAGGATACAGAGAAAACCCAGGATGAGAGTTTTTAAATTGTTGTGTTTTAAATTATTATAAACCCTAGATGTTAACAAATGTGCCAGGTCAGTGTGTTTCTCAAATGAAGCATAAAGGTGGACATGCTGTTTTAACGGTTTAGACTTTGCTGTTCATAGAAAAAAGCATTAAAGCTTATAACTTACATGTTGCTTCTGTTTTAACTGCACATTTCACATCAGTTCCATTACGTTCCACACTTCCATGGACAGAGGCATGTAATGTTATCTCATACGTTGTAAAAGGTTTCAAATATTCCAAATTGATTGTGTTTGTAGTTTTATTCAGAGTGTGGCATCTTTTTGCTTAGGGGAAAAAATGGAAACTTTTAGTAAGTCATCAAAACTTAGGATTACCACATATTTAATTTAGTGTCTACAGTAAATCATTCCAAGCCAACTCCAAACTGAGCGATTGAGAAATGAAAACATCCTTGGTGCTTAGAAATACATACAATTATCAGCAAATGCATTGAACAAATGTGATTACTATAAACTCAAATATTCAAAAATGATGGTTTCATATAATTAATTTGGTACAAAACATATTTAATAAGTTCAGACATATTGTTTACCTATGGTCTCTTTTCTTTCTGAGAAAACACAGCTCATGGTGGATATTATGAAAGTCTTTTTTCCAATACTTTGGCAACCCTTTTTCTGATACTTAACCTCCAAACTTTGAACTTTGGTATGAGCCACTGTTATAGACTTCAGATACAAAATCCATTTGATCACCAGTAACTAGGTATCTTCTGCCCTATTCGTCTGAGCACTACAGTAATTCATGGGAGCTGAAACAGTGAAGGAAAGCTTCATGCTGGCAGTAGAATCTGAGCTGTTCATTGAAAGATGAATGAGGCTGAGTAGGTGTAAGGAAGGAAAGAAAATTTTACAAAGGAAAGAAGGAGCATTTTTTTGTTTAGGCACTAGCTCGACTAGGATAGCAGACTCTGGCTGGGTAGGAACATGGGAGGTGGGACCTTGCTTACGCAGATGAGTTAGCACTTGTTAAGTTGAAAAATCACTAGCCGCTGACTATTTTTGAGTGGCCAAGTGCCACCAAGAAAGGTTAAAAGAAGGTTAGAGAGGAAGCATGTTACTGTGATAACAATAATAATACCAGTAGTGATAAAAACAATGAACAGACTATGCTGTGTTCCAAGCACATCTTGAAGTGTTCTATGTGAATTAATTCACCATCACCACAACCCTATAGGTTGGCACTCTTGATGTCATCCGATTTTACAGATGAGAAAACTGAGCCACAGAGACATTAGCAATCTCTCCATGATCTCACAGGAAACGAACAACAGAGTCAGGATGAAACCCGGACACTGAGGTCCCAGAGGCCATGCTTTACCCTTCACCGTCATGCATATTGTCTGGGGTAGAAGAGGGGACAAGGGTCTGCAATGGGGCCAAGCTTTTTCCTCCTCTTGGACACTTTAATTCTCTGGTCTAGGTGGACATGCCAATGGACTTGCAGAAACAGTGTAAGGGAAGATTTAGCACGTGCTAATTTCTTGTCTCAGTTACTTATCCACGACATGGAGATTATAGTAATATCTCTACCTCACCATGGGATGCTAAACAGTAAGTGAGATAAAGTGCCTCTTCTAGCCTGGTTAAGTGTCTATTTTCTCAGAAATCCCCAAAGCTGAGTTAGTTGATTTATACCTGCAAGCTCAGCCACGCTGTCCCTAGTGAGAACTGTCTTTGAGGACAGGAAAGGTGTGAGTTCTAGAGAGGGGCAGGTGGCACCCCCTGACCCATAACTCCTTATATGGTGTCTGCATGTCGGGACAAGGATCATCTTCTAACTCAGCTCCAACCCAAATGTCAAGATGTCGTTCTCCAGGTCCATCTGGCTTCCATTCGGTGACCTAATTTTGTATGATTGTAGATGTAATCTCACAACCATTCTGCATCAAAATAAGTTTCATTTATGTTGTTCTGTGATGCTTTCATCTTAGTCAGCTTGACAAAATCAAGTTGTTGATTTAATTTTGAACAACACATTTTTTTCCAAAAGACATTGCTGTTTGGGGAATCAAAGTGTTCAGTGCTTAGAAAGATGGTTTGGAATGTTCATTTCCAGTTGCCAAGGGTTTCAAGCTTTGGTTGAAAGGTCAACATATTTTACACGAGCCTCTCTGCCTCCATGTGGGATACCTTTCCTCAGGACCCTGAGGCCAGAAGCACTAGTCAAATGGCACAGGTAAAGACTTTATTAGACTTAGGGATGAAATTTGGTTTTCCTTAGGGCAACAGGGACATGTCTAGTTTCAAGTCATGCCTGTTGCACTGGAAATGGCTAGATAGATACTGGCTTCATCACTTGTCACCTCTTTGCTTTTTAGCAAATACCTCAGGAAATCCATTAACAACTTCCCAGTTGAAACTGCTCTAAAGTATCTTCCTGAACACCATGCCAAGTAGTATAAACCCGTTGATCCCCAGAGAGTTTTGCACTGCCACCTCCCAAAATAAGAGATATTTTTTCTCTTATGTTGTTTAAGCAAAAAGGCAATAAACAAAATCATTTCCAATAACATCGCTGCGATGTGGAAGGGTGCACACTGGTTTCAATAACTTTTGAGAAATAGTCCTCTGAATGCAACAATGACTCAGGGCCTCTTCCCTATTACTGAGGAAACTTCATTGTCACTTGGCACTTTAAGTTAATACATAATACTGGAGATGCACAAGGTGTCTCATGCTCAAAAATGAACTTACAGTAGCGAGAAAAGCACAGTCCAAGCTGTTGAATTTGAGCATTGATTTTAAGTTCTGTGATCCTCAGGGCATCGTATGAACTCTGAACATATCCATGCATCTCTTCTCTCAGAGTCATTGTTGAAACGTTTAACAAAATCTTAAAATACTATAAAAACACCCCACAAGCAGAGGAAACTAAATAAACGTCAGTTACATTTGTCTACCTCTTTTAGTCTACAGCTTTCAGAGTCGCTGCGATGGTTAAATGAGGAAATAACAAAATGAATTTAATACCTAATTAAAAGTTATATAAATTGCCATAAGAGTTCACTGACTTTCTTCCTGTGGATTTTTAATAGTGGTTTTATTTGAAATAATGAGAGTAGTTAAAAGAATTGTTCTAACATGCTATACTCTGATCATCTCTCTTTGACTTAGATAATACAGAAGAGGATCTCAGGACTTGTGCTCGCGATGAACCAGAAGACAAGACAGAGCACGCTCCCCTCCCCAGCAGTGGTGGATGATGGCAACGAGAGACAGAGGACTGGGGATGACCTGTTTCCAAAGGGCCCTTTGAGCAGAGTCAGTGCATGAGCCACAGTGGAGACTGGGTTCAGTTAGTTACCAACCAAGTTTTGGAGAAAAGGGCACACAGAGCCAGATGTTGCCTACCTGCCCCTTCCCTCCCCACCCATTCTGTTCAAGTGTTTTATTTGGAGAGTCATAAATTTGGGTAGCACTGAATAAGAAGGAGCTGTACTCATTGCAAAAATAACAAATAAAAACTCGTCTGACTGCAATAACTAACACATTACGTCCTTCTAAGCCTAATTATTCAAATACAGGTTTTTTAAATGGTATAGAATACAAAGAAGCAATAAATATTGCCCCATAAATTTCCACCATATATTCTGGCATACAAAATACTCCATAGTAGAGAGAGAATATAGAAAGTAAGGAATACAGAAAGGGATAGTGAGAAGAAATTTCAGAAAAGAGAAGAGAAAACCAAACAATGTGCTCACACAGAAACCAAGCAAAGAAAGTTTGTAGGAGAGGTGTCCAGTGAGGCAGACTGTACTCCTTTAATCTGACAGATTACAGATTGTCTTCCTGTAATTTCCATTTTTCATCTTCCCGTAAGTTCCATTTTTCCTTTCTCATAGACAAAACTTTTCGAATTACCATAACCTCAAATACATTGCCTGTATTTCTTCTCCATAGAATTTGAGTCCTCTTATGCTAATTTGAAAACTACATGTGTATTGAACTTTGCTTTAGTAGTTTGATTATTAAGATTCAAACAACAAGCAAAAACAATATGTTATCAAAATATAAAATAACACACTAGAGATAAGTGGCTTTCTACTTTTCGAAATTTGAAAATTTATGTCTGGTTCCTACCCACCAAACAAAGAGATGGAATTCTGTGAGATGTCCAACTCAATACTACTTTAAGCTACAGGTTAAGGATTGACAAGTGGGCTATTCCATGTGCTGAGTCTCTTCTGAGGTGGTCCACGGTCCCCACTGTTTTCTACAAGTATTTTAGATACTTCACGTAGTCCAGGAGATGTCTGTTCTCTTAAATAGTGTCTTGTTTGGAGGGACTAGGCCAAAGATTGAACTAGTCATAGCACATTTTTTGGGCTGTCTTTATTTCTGCAGAAGTTCTGCAGAAGGTAGTTAATGCTAATTAGAACTATGTTCCAAGATTCCACCTGCCATCAAACTCTGTGGTTAAATGGGCATATGTTCACTTTTGTTCACCCAATTTTTTGTGTATATCAGCTGGGGCACACTTTGGAAGTTGTTTGCAGTCCAGAATGATGAGTTCAAACTAGTGCAGCTCCCTTACATAATTTTTGGAAGACAGATATGAGTATTATCTTCCAGAGATTTTCCTTCTCTAAGGTTTGGAGTGTAATGATTAGAACTAAGAAGATCAAGAACGAGAAATGAGTATTGGGGATATTCTGAGATTTAGTCATTTCAGAGGCTGGGGAGCCTGTAGTGAGTGGAGGTAGTTCTAAAACCAAGGCATACGGGATGCCCGTCGCGGTTGCTGTGTAGAGAGCTCCGTGGCTCACTAGCTCCATCCATATGTGGAGTGCTTTCCAATTTTTGATTTATCTTTACTGATATGGAATTAAATTCTATAAAAGTTACCTGAAGTATTCTGATAACAAAGAGAGAACGTATGAAAAAAATTTTGCGGTGGTCCCCAGGTAACCCATACTGTATGTGCACTGAAGTTAGAACAACTCATATTCTGAGGGATTCCTGGATCTGTTGAAAGAATAAGAATATAAAATATAAAAAACAAGACATGGAGAAAACGTTCTTCATATTATTAGTATGCATTATTAATAGCCATATTTTGATTAATTATGAATTGATGATGAAAGTAAAAGACAGATATCTGGTCTTATTAAGTTTGATAAGGTCATGTAACAGAGTGTCACTCCAGGGTGACATTGTGGAGCCTAAATGTTCCACTGACTTGAAGAGATCTGAAAACCCCTCTTCCTCTCATTTATTTTATTGTCCAGCTATCTTGGGATGCCTAGATTTCCCTATGCTGGAAATCTGTCACTGGTAGGGCTGATAAAGTTAACAGTCAGTACTGGAGTAGCACTTGTCATCACTTCCAGTAACTAGTCATCAGAACTTGAGGTGAAGAATGTAATAAATGCTTAACTCAAAACTACAAGGTATAATTTACATGAAAACCCACCCGTTTGGGGTACAGTTGGATGGGTTTTGACAAATATATGCATCGATATAACCACCATCGCAATCAGATATAAAACATTTCTATCCAACCAAGGAAGTTCTTCTGTGCCCCCTCCCAGTCCAGCCAGCTCCCTTGCCCACCCCCAAACACCCTCTGAACTGCCTTCTATTACTATAGATTAAATTAGTCTTTTCTTTCATTTCATATAGATAAAATCAAACGGTGAGTACATTTTTACATCCAGCATATTGCACTTAACATAATGTTCTGGAGATTCATTCATACTGCTGTATGTGTCAGTAGTTAGTCCTTTTTATTCGTGAGTAGTATTCCATTGTAAGGATAGACCACATTTCACCTATTCATTCAACTGTTGATGGACATCTGGGTTGTTTCCAGGCTTTTGGCTACTGTGAGTGAATCTACTATGGATATTTGTGCAGAAGTCTTTCTGTGGAAAGGACATGTCCTTTCTTCTTTGGTAAATACCTGGAGTGAAAGTTCTGAGCTATTACTTTGCATTCTCACCAATAGTATTGTCAGTCTTTTTCATTTTAGCCATTTTAGTTGGTGTGTGATGTCATCAGCATCTGGTTGTTGTTTTAAGTTGCATTTCCCAGTTGACTAATGATATTGGGAAAAATTTTATGTGCTTATTGACCATTTGTGTATCTTTTTCTGTGAAGCATATGCTCAAAATGCTTGCCCATTTTTAATTGGGTTACTTGATGTCTTATTTTGTATTTGGAAGAATTCTCTATATATTCTTGCAAAACTCTCTGTTGAAAAAATTAATTGTGGATATTTTTTCACAATGTATGAATTGTGAAAAATTTTTATTTCCTTAGTGGCTTTATTCAAAGAGCAAGAATGTTTAATGTTTATGAAGTTTGATTTCTAAATGTTTTTCTTTTGATTCTTGCTTCTTGTGTCCATCTAAGGAACCATTGCTTAAGCTAAGGTAGCAAAGATTTTTCTAACGTCTTTGTCTAGACATTTTATAGTTTTAGCTTTAGTGTTTAGCTCTGCAATCCATTTTGAGTTAATCTTTGTGTTTGTTGAGAGATAAAGGCTGATGTATTTATTTTTTCTATGGGGATAACTAAAAAACAATCTAATAATGAAATAAATATCCAAATAAATAAATAACCAAAAAAAAAAAAAAAATCCTTCCCCTCACTGAATTGCCTTTGCACTTTTATAAACAATAAAATATTTTTTTCCTGGGATTTCTATTTTGTCACAGTGATTTATAAAGACTGTACTAATTTTAGTATTTAATATCCAAAAAGCATTAAATTTTTCCTAGTTACATGAGGACATAGTATTTCTGCAGGTTTATTTTTTTTCTCATGGTTTTGAGTTGTTTTGGGGGCTACTGGAGACATGGATTTAGGAAGCTGCCTTACTCTCAACTGGCTATCCCTTCCATATGAAACTCAGAATCACTTTAGTATGTTCTGTCAAAAGTCCTGTAATATTATAATTAATAAACAACTTCAGCAATGAGACAGATTTCAGGATCAATACAGAAAAGTCCATTGTATGTCCACACACGGGCAATGAACAATCTGAAAATGGAATTAAGAAAACACCACCATCATAAGCAGGAATAAAT
The DNA here is from genome assembly GCF_028023285.1 of Balaenoptera ricei. NCBI lineage: Eukaryota > Metazoa > Chordata > Mammalia > Artiodactyla > Balaenopteridae > Balaenoptera > Balaenoptera ricei. The sequence continues at coordinate 189,995,407 of NC_082639.1, read as the reverse complement.
TTAAACCTAGGAATGAATTTAACAAAAGAACTATAAGACTTGCACACTGAGAACTACAAAACATTCTCCAAGAAAATTAAAGAATACCTAAATTAATGGAAAGACACCCCATTTTCATGGACCAGAAAACTAACATTGTTAGGATGGCAACACTCTTCAAATAGATCTACAGATTTAACTCAACTTCTGTCGGAATCCTGGCTGGCTTCTTTGTAGAAATTGACAAGTTGATCTCAAAATTCATATGGAATTTCAAGGGACCTCAAATATCCAAAACAATCTTGAAGTGGAACAAAGTTGAAGGACTCACACTTTCTGATTTCAAAACTTACACAAAGCAACAGTAACGGACAGTGTAGTACTGGCATTAGATGTATAGATTAATGGAATGCAAGAGTCTAGAAATAAGCCCATCCTTATTGTTAATTAATTTTGACAAGGATGAAAAGAACATTCAATGGGAAAAGAGTAGTTTTTTCACTAAATTGTGCTAGGACATCAAAAGAATGAAATTGGACCCTTACCTCAAATCATAAACGAATATTAACTCAATGGATTAATAGAGCTAATTTTAAGACTTAAAACTAAAAAAGAAGAAAACATAGGGATAGCTCTGCATAACCTTGGATTTGGCAATGAATTTTTAGTTGTGACATCAAAAGCATGAGTAACAAAGGTAAAAATTAATAAATTGGACCTCATCAAAATTAAAAACTTATAAGCTTCAAAAGCTATTAACAAAGTAAAAAGACAACCCAGAGAATTCTAGAAGATATTTGCAAGTCATATATCTGAATTGTGTCTAGAATATATACAGAACTGTTACAACTCAGTGAAAAATAACCCAACTTCTAAAAATGTGCAAATAGTGATGAAAGATATACAAATGGCAAATAAACAGCTGAAGCTATGCTCAAGATCATTAGTCATTAATTTAAATCACAATGAGATACCACTTCACACCCATTGGAATGGCTAAAATAGAAAAGACAATAAGTGTTGGTGAATATGTGAAGAAATGAGAACACATACATTGCTGGTGGGAATGTAAAATGATGCAGCTACTTTGGAAAACTGATTGGCAGTTCTTCAAAATGCAAAACATAAAGTTGCCATATAGCCCCCAAATTCCAATCCTAGGTATAAACACAAGAGAAATGAAGACCTATATCTACACAAAACTTGTACACAAATGTTCATAGCAGCATTATCCATAATAGTCAAAAAGTGGAAACAACTTCAATGTCACTCAACTGATAAAGGGACAAACAAAACAAGGTACATTCATACAATGGAATATTATTACACAATAAAAAAACGGAAGTATCGATATGTTACAACATGGATGTACCCTGAAAACAGTACACTAAGTGAAAGAAGCCAGACACAAAAGACAACATATTATATGAAATGTCCATATTAGGCAAATCCATCAAAGCAGAAAGTAAATTGGTAATTGCCTAGATATGGGAGTGGGAGGGAAATGGGGAGTGACTGCTAAAAGATACCAGTTTTTTTTGCTGTTGCTTGTTTTTTTGTGGGTTTTATTTTTTATTTTTATTTATTTTTTGGTGTGATGAAAATGTTTTAGAGTTGATTCAGGTGATGATTTACAACTCTAAATATATTAAAAACCACTGACTTCTATACTTTACATGGGTGAATCATACAGTAGGTGAACTAACAAAAGTTTGTGCGTTTGTTTTTTTTAAGAATGTGGCTTCTTTTGCAACGGTCTTGAAAAATTTCCCCTGTTGCCTGAATAAAATGACATGTAAAATGGTTAAATCGCTATTTCCAAAGGCTGCAGGATTCCTGCATTACTGGAAGAAATCTTACTCAATAATGGTGGGTTTTTTTTAAGACCTTACTTTTTTAGAGCATTTTTGAATTCACAGCAAAATTGAGGAGAAGGCACAGAGATATGCACAACATCCCCTGTTATCAACATCCTCCACTTGAGTGGTACTTATGTTACAATTTATGAACCTACACTGACACGTCATTATCACCTGAGTCCATAGTTTACATTAGGGTTCACTCGATGTTGTACATTCAATGGATTTGGACTAATATATTACATGACATGTATCCATTATTACGGTATCATACAGAGTACTTTCACTGACCTAAAATTCTCTGTGTTCTGCCTATTCATCCCTCCTTCCCTTCCAACTCCTGGCAACCACTGATCTCTTTATTGCCTCCACAGTTTTGCCTTTTCCAGAATATCATATAGTGAAACCATATGGTATGTAGCCTTTTCAGACTGGCTTTGTTCACTTAGTGATGTGCATTTAAGGTTCCTCTATGTCTTTTCGTGGCTTTATAGCTCATTTCTTTTTAGTGCTAAATAGTATTCCACTGTCTGGATGGACCACAGTTTATTTACCATTCACCTACTGAAGTACATCTTGGTTGCTTCCAAGTTTTGGCAATGATAAATAAAGCTGCTATAAACATCCATGTGCAGCTTTTTATGTGGACATGAGTTTTCATCTCCTTTGAGTAAATACCAAGGAGTGTGACGGCTGGATTGCATTGTAAGATGATGTTTAGTTTTATAGAAACCCTCAAAATGTCTTCCAAAGTGACTGTACCATTTTGCGTTCCTACCAGCAATGAATGAAAATTCCTGTTTCTCCCCATCCTTGCTGACATTTGCTATTGTCAGTGTTCTAGATTCTGCCCATTCTGAAGGTGTGCAGTGATATCTCATTGTTATTTTAATTTCCCCAATTACATGTGATGTGGAGCATCTTCTCATATGCTTATTTGCCATCCATATAACTTCTTTGGTAATTATATATTTTATAATGTACTAAAGGATCCACTTTGCTAACAGTTCATTTACTATTTAGTATCTATGTTCATAGCAGAGACTGGCCTATAGTTGCCTCAGCTCTGCCCAAGTTTGGTATCCACATAACAGTAACCCTAGCCTATTCCCCACCCTAACAATAATCAAAATTAGTTGATAGATTTCCATGATTTCTATACTGTGGAACAGTTTGGATAGGATAGGAACTAACTGTAAACTTACCTTTCTGGTTTTTCTTTTTTAAAGGGCAGGTGAGGTAAGCAGACAGGGAGTGTGAAGAGATTGGAGAGGTATTAGACTATTATTTTATATATAACTCCAATTTTCTAATTCTTCCTAGGCAAATGTCCATACTTCATATGTTCTAGAAAATTATCCATTTTATCTAACTTTTCATATTGGATGCAAGTTTCTTTATAATCTGTAAAATTTCTACTGTATTTTTAATTTCCTTTTTATAATGCATGGGGGAAGGTTGTTTTGCTAGAGATCTAACTATTTTATTATTCTTTTCAAAACCAAGCCTTTAAATTGGTTAGTAAATTCCTGCAATTTTTGTTCGTTCCTTCTTTCAATAATCTGTACTCTAAACTTTGTTATTTTCTGCTTTCTTTGCTTTTGCTTTCTGGTTCTTTTCCAAGCACTTTCCAATGATTTTCATTCAACAGAGAGCAAAGTGATAAAAGTTCCCATAAAATGTCACTTGGTCTTACTTAAGGCTGCAAATTCCTCCCCCCAAATATGTCTTTACTTTACTCAAGTCTGAATATCTTTGTTCCAAAAGGTAAATTTAAGCCATCTATATTTATAGTGACTTTTGTTATACTTTGACATGTTTCTGCTATATTACCTATTGTTTCCTACTTAGTAGTCTCTCTCTCCCTCTCTTCCTGCCACGTTTTTCTTCTTCCTTCCCTTCCCCCTCCCCCTCTTTCTTCTTCTCCTTCTCCTCCTTCTTCCTCTCTCCCTCTCTCTCTCACACTCTCTTTCCATCGTCTTCCTCCCTCTTTTCCCTTCTTTCTCCTTTTCCTCCTTTAACATGAAGAATTTTTTTTTTATTCCATAACTTTCTTCTACTGCTGATAGGCAATGCCATCTATTTATCTGTCTTTCATGTTTTTAGTGGTTCCTCATAAGTTGTCTTATGCACGATTAACATATTTTCCTAGCAGATTCTAAATTTAACTGGAATCTCTTTACTTCTACTACAGCGGTCCCCAGACTTTTGGAACCAGAGACAAGTTTCCTGGGAGACAATTTTTCCACGGACTGGGGCTGGGGGTGGGGGGGATGGTTCAGGCGGTGATGCGAGAGATGGAGAGCAGCAGATGCAACTTCACTTGCTCACCCGATGCTCACCTCCTGTTGTGCAGCCTGGTTCCTAACAGTCCGAGGACCAGTTCCCTGGGGGTTGGGGACCCCTGTTCTATTAAATACAACTGAAATTTTAGCACTTTTCACTTCCTTCTCCCCTCCATCTTCCAAATGCTATTATTTTCCAGAATTTTATTTTCCACTTGTTATTAGTTATGATAGTCTTGTTATTATTTATATTGCTGACATTTTAGTAATAATAACTGTTATTTTGCCGTCAGCACTTAGCTTTACCATTGCGTTTTATTAGCTTCTTAAAGTGAGCTTCTGTGCTCATTTTACTCCTATCAGAGTCAGGATTTGATAGAGAGGGCAAAAGATGCAGGACACACCAAGAAAAGAACTCTGCTAGAGCAAGAAAGAGGAAATAAAATGGGAAACATGTGAACAAGCATTTCACTTACCTCACAGTTTTGTTTCCACCCCGACCTCACAACAGCCTACAGTTTGCAAAAACCTTGATGAAGGTTTGGATTCGCTGTCATTTATTTCTAAATTCTTACTTTAAAATGGACACAAAGCCATTTTCTGAAACCCTTTCTCCAAATCCATAACATCTTTTTCTGTGATTCTCAATGATTCATAAGACTATAAAAAGGAAACAAATTTAACATATAAATGTAAGTGATATACTCACCTCTAAAATCTGTTTGAATAGTTTTATTTTGGCTAGTAAGAAGCTTGTGATTATAGGATACTTGTGAACTACAAGTATAATTACTTTGGGGTTGAAGTTGGCCCTTTTCAAATCTGCCACTTTTATTATATGGACTAAGGCCACCTAAAAGAAATAAATATTGCATATGAGTATATGAATACAATATATCACACTTAAATTTCATTTCGGTTTTATATCTATAATTAATATCTATTAGATTGAAAACCTATGCAAATGGTCAAAACAATAAGTAAAAGGACCTGATATCAGCTATAATACTGCATGATTTTGCTACACTCAATTTTAAAGAAAACATTAAGAGGTAGAACTGAATTTGAGAGTGTCTCTAATTTAGCTGATGAAATGAGGCATTAGTTCATTGTTCTCTGTTCAGAAATTGAGATTGCACTTGACATAGCCTTTACCTCGCAGATATCTTAGATCATTGTTTTATCATCAGTCTGTCATACGTTTGTCCTTGCTTTCCTCACCCTGCTCGTGTCCGAGCCGTGCATCTTCCCCGTAACAAGATGATTATAAGCAGTATCATACTCCATCCTTTGTGTGAGAGTCTGTGTGTTTTTGTTTGTCTGTCTGTCTTGCCAAATATGGCCTAGCAGATAGCTTTATGCCAAGGGGGGGAGATTTCATCCCAATAAATTCAAATGAAAATAAATTAAAAGTTATTAAATCATTAAAAAGAAATGCTATCTCAATTATTCCCCTTTCCATGAACCCAAATTCATATTCCTAGAAGCACTTACTATTCTTTTTCTACTTTCATTTTATCTAAGTCTTCTTGTAGTTGTTTATAAATGTTGTTGATGGAGGGCTGACAAAGTAAACTCTTGGAATCACGCGAAATTATGGTTGTTTTCCCTTTCATTCTAAGAGTATGTGTACCATAATTTTTTATAACTCTCTCCTCTGATAATATTTTCAACAATACCTGGTGTATAGCGGTTGCCAAGAAAATGCTTATGAATTAACTGATATTGCTATTTCAAAAATTATTTTTCAGGTGGAATATTTGTCTATTTTGTGAATTTGAGTTGTATAGAGAATACAATGATTTGATTCCAAACATATCATGGACTATGTGTGTGTGTGTGTGAGAGAGAGAGAGAGAGAGAAAGAGAGAGAGTGAAAAAGAGAGAATGGAAGAAGGAAGGAAAGTATGAAGGAAGGAAGGAAGAAGAAAGGAAGGAAGGATTAGATAATATCTAGAAAAACTTCCCACTATAGGAAAAAAACTCCTCTGATCAATGTTAAATTCTTACCACATTCAAATTTATATGTTATTTTCTTTTTATCACAAGTAAAATTTTTAGTGATTTCCCAATGTAAACAAAGAGAAGTATTTGCCTTTTCAGGTTCTACACACTCATTCAGCTGAAAATGTTTAGGATCTGTCAAGAAAAAGATACAAAAATAGATGATTAATATTTCATAATGTGTGCCTTATGGTCAATTACAGTCATTGAAATTACATTCATGATACAGAATCTGGCAAGAATTTAGATTACTGTTGAAAAAAGTCTAATAACTCTCAGTGTTTTGCATTTCTTGATTCTTGAGTTTATTCTTTTTTTAACGTCACACATATTGGTAGCATTTCACTTAGAATTTATGCTACTTTAAAAAAAAATGGAACCCAAGGAAGCGTCTAGATAAAATTGCATTTTTTGCACATTTTAAAAGACTCACTCCATTTTGTTTTCTTATTTGTATCTTCAATTTTTCATTTACTCTTTGATTGTTTTTCATTGCATGATCATTACACAGAGCATGGGGGCTTCACTCTGGGGAATGCATTGCTTTAAATTGTCATTTTCTGTTTTTAATTGATCATTTGTTCCAGTAACATTTAGAGAAAAATGAATAAGTTAAATGACATTTTTTCAAAAACATCAGATATTTAACCTATTTAAATGTTAATAAGTCAATCAATGATCTTGAATTATTAAAAGATGTGAGAGATTCAACAAACTTATACAACAAGCTTATTCAGTCCCTGAATCCCTTTTGGAAAATGCGCTTTGTGAAGGTAGCTTCTCTGAAGTCAGCTTGGTACCTTAGTTTCCTCTTTCCCAGCAGTAGCTTAGGTACTAAAACCAGCTTGATAGCCTTAACATGACTATAATGCTCCCCCTTTTTTTTTTTTTTTTTTTTGGTGAAAGTACTTTTGTTCTTTCCACAAACATCAAATCTTTGACTTTGTGTTATTCCCCCAAGATATTCTAGACACACTTGTATTTCAAAGGATTAATATATATATATATATATATATATATATATATATATATATATATATATATATACACACACACACACATATATAATGACTTGAATTCAGTAGCGGAGAGAAAAGAAAGCTTGTGAATAACCACTCAGTGGGATAAATTAGATCCAATCGACATGAAGCACTCTGTAAAAGAGGTGTAAGGAGGCAGGTAAGGGATAAACAGAGAAGGCTTCTCTGAGGTTACCGTTTTCACTGGGTCGGGAGGGCAGAAGTCCACACACTGACCTCCTGCCGCCATCTTTCCCTCAGCCCTGTCCCCCTGCCTACTAACTCCTGTGACCAGTAGGACATGTCACACACAAAACTGCAGTGTTGCCGTAAATGAGCGAACAGAAATCAACTGATATTTACCTGGTGGTACCTCTAATAAATATTCAAATGGAGGGTGACATGAAAGATCTGATATATTGATCTTCTTCTTTTCACATTCCTGTAGGCCATGGAGCTGCTTTTCACACCCAAGAGGTTCACATTTCACTTCACTAAATGTTGCATTATATGTGTCACTTTCCTTGTTATAAATGAAGTGCACAGAGATACTTGCATATTTGTCTTCTGAAAGAAAATAAAATAGTGAAGCTTATCTTTTATTTTTCAGAACGAATAAACCTATATTAAATACAAACTCCTTAATGTATATTTTTAAAAATATCCAATCACCAACAAAATAACCCCAGGAACATAAAAAAGAGAAGGGACACATCAATGCCTCCATGTTATTCTTTCGTGATTCCCTTTTCATCACTGTCCCATCAAAGACCTCAGCTTGTGAGTTTGTATTTGGATGATAATCGGATTAATGTCTGTCTTCCTAACTGGACTGTAAATTCCATGAGAGAAAAATCCCATCAATTTTGACCATCGCCATAAATCCAGATCCTTGTGTAAAACCTGTCATCGGAAACGGCTCAAAAATGGTTGAATTACGCAGAAATGAACAACGCATCTGACAAATTTCTTCTTCTTGCTCTATCATTTCGCTTGCTTCCTAAAGTGTAGTATTTGATTATCTCTTTCTCCCGATACGGGGAACATTAATTACTTAGGGAGCAGAGGCCACTTTATTCCTCTATTTGTGTAAAATTATTGATAGCAACTCCTCCTAAGCACTTTCTCTGAGTGTCATCTCACACTCTTCCCTTTATTTAAAGACTCCATTGACTCGTAAAAATATCTTTCAACACACATTCACTTATTCTCTCATTTTTAGTACAAAAAAATTATGAAGCCTTCATTTTTCTTAAGACACTGTCCCAAGCACTAGGAATACAAATGATCTGCTTTTGGAACTATAGAATCTAACGTGCAGACAGGCACAGGCGTGAACTACAGAAAACACCGAAATAAGATGATGCAGAAAATAATACAGGGGTAAAGAGGCAGAGAAGTCTGTTCAGATTGCAGGACCAGGAGGGGCCCTCCAGAGAGGTGAGTCAGTTTGCATTTAAAATATGAGCAGGACATAGAAAAATTGATGGGGGTGGGAGGTGGCGGATGAGGGTGCATTCCAAGTGTAGAGGAAGAAGAACAGGGGTGAACACAGGGGCAGGAGGAAACATGTTTTAAGAAACAGAGCACTTCCATGTTACTTAAGTGAAAAGTGTAAGGAGGCAATAGTGCAAGAGGAACCTGATCATCAAGATCATATTAATTAATCAAACATACAAAGGCTGATGTCTGCACTAAATATACGGAGAGCTACTGAAGGTCGGGACTCCAGCGGTGAGATTTAGAAACACGTGGAAGGATGAGCCCTGGCCACGAAGAAGGACCCTGCTTCCACTGAGAACAGAGGAAGAAAATGGGAAAAGGATGGATACAAACTGTTCTCAAGCATCTGCTTTGAGCCGAACCCTGGAGAGACAGAGAGACTTTTTCTTCTTGATGAGCCTTGAAGGTATTATTCACATTTCATATTTATCATTACACAGAATCCTCTCCCAACCCCTAAACAAACTTGCTATCATCCCACTTTACAAATACCCAAACTGAAGTTAAGTGGCTCCACCAAAGTTGTTTAGCTAGTAATTATCAATCCTGATCCTCAAAACTAGGTCTGAATGTGACATCAAAGCTTCTTGCCCTGAAGGACCCTGGCTCTTAAGAGGTGGAGCTAATCGTTGGTGAGAAATTAAAGCCAGTGAGCTTAGCCTGCTGGGGGGTCTTGAAAGCTTGTAATAAAAAAGGAAATAAAAAAGTGATATATGTTGCCTCTAGGTAGACAGACTTACCACATGTAGGCTTACGTGTAGTAGGAGGAGCTGTAATAGAAAAAAAAGAAAATGCAAATTATTAAAATTGCATTCTAGAATATCTCTGCTCTAGTCATTCTGAGGAAGGGTGGTTTACAATGTTTCATCTTCATAAATTATAGAATCTACCGAGTTAGCTTTAACAGATAATGCCGAGTTTGCAGTGCCTGTTCCCACATTTGGATCTCAAAACTTCGAACGTTGTAAACCAATGAGCTAGTTCTATAAAACGTTTTCATGAATTTACCCAATAAACACAACTGTGATAATACAATATTAAGACTTTTGGGCGCACATCTGATTATGGAATGGTGACGTGGTTGACTATTTACACAGCCAGAAGTATTTTAAAAGTCTTCCTCCCCTTGATTAATCTCAAAATAGGTTTATATAATTATAACCCCTAGAAAGTTCAGTTTACTCCTTTGTTTACAAAAAAAAAAAAAATCAGAAAATAGGCAAGGGCTGCTTCATTATCTGGTTTAACTTTTGTAAGCTCTTTGCCCATATAATACATCCAGGGTAACAAATTGTTCTGTCCACCAACTGAGACCTATCTTGTGTGAGCATATGTATTTAACTGAAGAATTGGATGGAAATGTGGTTTGTGGAAGCTAAGAGATCTCTGCTAATCTGGTCTTTGAGATGGAGAACTTGCAGGGAGAATAGTGCCCTGGCAGGCTCTGAATGGCTGACCCATTGCAGACTCCACCACCTCCTGGACATTCATTCCCTGCATGGTGCCCCCCACCTCTGTCTCCACATCCCACGTGTGTGTCTGGGGCTCTGCGATCACTCCTCTGTCACTGACCTCTTGGAACAGAGAGTCCCACTGAGAGAATTGTTCTTTTTCATACCAACACCAAAACCCACTCTTAGAAGTCCTAGTATAGCTGGTCATTTCTACGAGTTTTCATAGAGTACACAACTCTTGGGGGATGCTACGACCATGATGTAAGAGGTTATCACAGTAACACCGGCCCTGATCTCATCGGCTGTTGCACTGCGAAAACTGATCAGTGTTTTGGACTAACTGCCCTTCCACAGCCCTCAGGATTAGAACACTCAATTGAACTTCTCGAAGAAAGAGCCCAGGGTGGAGCCAACGGAAGACCCTTCAATGAGCATGTCCAAAGCACGTGGTGGTGGCGTGACTGCATGACTGAGGGTCAGGTTGTCACCTATTGTTGTGAGATTAGTTGTAGAGATAATGTTTTCTGCAGTGGTCAGAGAGGATGGTGTAGTGGACGCGTTGAGCACATCTGCAAGGAAATGAACAGAGGGTCACAGTTAATGAGTTTGTCATATCGAGGGTCGAGGGGAAAACTCTTTAGCAAAGATGATTTCTTAACTGAATCTTTGCCAGAGACTTCCTCCTCGTTTGAATTGACACTTGCTTGTTTCTAAAATAAGAAAGTGAGTCAAAGATTTATCTACACGTGGCCCTTTAAGATGACTAAGAGTGCAAACAACTGGAACTAGACATTGTATACGTTGAGAAGAAACTATTCATTCCTTAGAATAATTCTGACATGTGCAGTCTCCCCCAAACTACCTCTCATCCCGTTACAACTATCCTTATTTTAATTACTAACAAGGATACCCGTTACCCTTTTGTACTATTCAGTTCATACCAGGCTTTTTACATAGTCCATCTTCCTATCAATCCTATGAAATGAGTATTATTATACCCATTTTTACAGAAAGAAAAACTGACACACAGAAAGTCCAAGTAACTTGTCCTAAAGTCAACTTAGAAAGTTGAAGAGGCTGGATTTGATCTCAGGGCTACAGGACACTAAAATTTGTTATCTTTCTTCTTCGCCATGAACTTTTATAATACAAATAATAAAATAAAATATGCCCATAGAAAGCTTACTGGTAAGGTTTTTTTTTTTTTTTTCCTAATTTAGTAACACTGTGTGAAAATTTGTAAAACAGGAAACCCACAGTCATATTTGGTGTGAAATAAAAGAGCTGCATGACAGTTTTCAAGTTTCCATTTCATTATCCAGAACCTAAAACACCTAGAGCATCACGGTCAAACCTGAGGCATTGTCTTGGGTGGTCGAGTTGGAGATGCGTGCAGGTGAGGCAGCGCGACTGCTGTGTACGGGGCTGAGCGTGGTTACTGGGGGGAACACTGTGTCTGCGGGCAAGGCGCTGGGTGCAGTCCTCTCTCTTGGAGCCCCTGCAATCACAAAGGCCGTCAGCATTCCTGCCCCACAAGGGCAGGGGCCACACAGCCCACAGAGGCATGTTTATTAATAGAAACTAAGGCCAGGGCTTCCCTAGTGGCGCAGTGGTTAAGAACCTGCCTGCCAAGACAGCGGGCACGGGTTTGAACGCTGGTCCAGGAAGATCCCACATGCCACGGAGCAACGAAGCCCATGCGCCACAACTACTGAACCTGCGTGCCACAGTTACTGAGCCTGCACTCTAGAGCCCACGAGCCACAACTACTGAGCCCACATGCCACAACTACTGAAGCCCACGCACCACAACTACTGTGCCCGTGCTCCACAACTTCTGAGCCTGTGCTCTAGAGCCCGCGAGCCACAACTGCTGAGCCCACGTGCCACAACTACTGAAGCCCGCGCGCCTAGAGCCCGAGCTCCGTAAGAAGAGAAGCCACGGCAATGAGAAGCCCGCGCACCGCAACGAAGTGTAGACCCCCACTCGCTGGCAACTAGAGAAAGCCCACGCGCAGCAACGAAGACCCAAGGCAGCCAAAAATAAATTAAAAAAAAAAATCACTTTAGAAGCTAAGGCCGGGCAGTAAACACTGAAGCACTCCTGCTACATCACAACCTGTGCGTCTACAAAACGGGATGGAAGATAACATGGCTTATGGGAGAGATGAGTTTAAAGGCAGCCACCTCAGAACCTATGCAGCGTTGGCATCAGAGCACACATGTTACAAGTATCTGGGACCTCGGGAGAAAGCCTGGACTGCCCAGGGAGGCCAAGCCTCCTGGCGGGGGGCTGCCTTAGGCAACACTGAAAATGCACAGAGTGGGTGCCGCTGGCTGGCGCAGGGACCACAGAGATGGACGTGAGCTCTGAGGGCAAAAGGCTGCTGCGGTGAGGTTACCACTAGAGGAACTGCCGCCCGCCCCTGCCAAGCGCCGTGGGTGAGGTGCACCTCTCTGGGGAGGGACCCCTGGGTGCAGGTGCTTCCTTCCGATTTTCTGAAAAGAGAGCTGAAGAGGATCCCGCCTGTGCAGTTGCTGAACTGGGGGATTTTCTTCCTTCCAGCTGAAGGTCACAATGCTACCTTCACTATGGAGGGTCCCCTTGCCAGGAAAAAGCAAACTGGTTTAGAGCCCAGGAACTTCCCATTATATTGACAGCATCCCCTTTGTTTCCAGTTACAGATGAGCTACTGGGTTATAGAATCAAGGGTTGTCGCCCATAAAAGCCCACGCTGTATTTGGTTAGGACTTTTTTATTGTCAAGGTTCAAAGCACCCACCGCGTGTCACATCTTTCCCCCCACGCACACACACCACACCCAGAATCACAGCACAAGGGAGCAACGTGTATTCACTGGGTGCCAACTAGACGCCTAGCACTATGCTGGTGGTCCTGGCAGAAGCAAAAGAAATAGGGCTAGCTCCTAGTTGAGCTTTGTGCGGTTATTTCACTGTCACGATCCCTGGGGTCACCGGTTCAACGGTGTGAGGTGGGTCCTGCATCTGCAGTCAGATGCTCAGTGTTTCAGCCGAGTGACACACGCATGCGCGTCCCCAAATGGTTCTGCCGCGAGCCCTCAGGCGCCCTCCAATCACACACATCCATGCCACTAGGACTGAGCACGCATCCACTAAATTTTGAGTTTGGGTTCTCAGCTCAGTCTTCAAAAACCACTGAACCCCAAATTTAACTAAACCGCAGAACAGGATGAATAACTTAAACGTCCTCAGCTTCCTCAGCAGAAGCCTCCCACAGAACCAGAAGAGAAGATGCATTTTTTTTAATCCTTTAAAAAAAAAAAATGGTAGGCACACAACTGGCCCTCTGCAAATTTTGAAATCAGCTAGGCTTGACTTTAGCCTTTCTCCACACTTTTTTTTTCTTTTTTACTAAGACCTTGAGCTCTTAGCGGTCTTCTCTCTCCTAGGGGTATTTGCTTTTTTTTTTCCCCACACTTTTTTCTACTCCTCGCTTCACTAGCTCATTCCCTCTGCCCCTCCCCAAGGTCCCTGGTCCTCATGCCATTCTGAGGTCTCCCACCCTCACCCTCTGCACATCCCCGACCTTCCCTCTTCATAGGAAAACTACTTTCCCTGGTTTAGTCATCTCAGCGATGGCTTAGGAGTGGCAATTACAATTTGAACGACGTTAATTAATCCTAATAGATTTTTAATTAGTGGAATTAGCCACTGGGAGAGGAAGAAGTCCTTGATGGGGCAAAGCAGACTAAATTGGTGTGACGACCAGCCTCCCAGGTCAACCCTCCTTAGCTTTTCCCCAGATCCTTCCCATCCACAACTTCTGTGGATTTGCTAAAAGCTCCAGATCTTTTTACTGCTGTTCCCATGGCAGCCAGAGAGAGTGAAATGGGGCAGGGAGAAGCGGGCAGCTCTTTTCCAGGCTGTTTAAGGTTCCGGGATTGCCTGTCATGATTTTTATGCCAAAGGAGCAGTTTTAATACTTCAAAATAATAATTATTCTATCTGATACACTTGGCTTCCTCGTTGGAGCCACACTTAAAGCAAGGTCACTTCACTGCCAGGTTCCCCATTCATATCTTTAATTTTCAGACACTCAGGTCATTAAGTGTATACCTGTGGCTGTGTGCATTTGTAACCTGAGAAACGTGCTTGTTTTTTAGGATAAAAAGGGGCACCGTGAACTGATTAGACACGGATTTTGGAAAGACCAGGGAGGGGTTATTTTGCAGTTTTTATAAATAGAGATGCTGAACTGAAAGAATCTTGATGTTTGAATGGAGGATATGAGCATCTATTTTTTTTCATTCTTTTAAAACCGATGTATTTGTGGTTATAACTTCTCAGTGCCCTTTATTGATAATGTACACCATCTACTCTTCACTGTTTTGTTTAGGTAGGAGGTCTTTAAGGAAAGAATCTGTGCATATACTCTTTATTACTAGCAAGAAGTTTTCACTGCAGAATTATACTTGCCTAAAATATAAGCAAACATATAAAGCCCTCACTAACCCCCTGAACAGGTCTTTCCTGTATTCTCATAATTCTCATTCTTTATCAATTCATCACTATTACAAGGACCTTTGTTAGGTGCCCTCTTGGAATAGGGGTAACTATGAAAGTTTGAAATTCCAAATCCATCCACTAGCAAATGCTACACGTGGAACAGTGGTTGGATTCCCTCACTCCGTACTTAGACGGTGTTCATGCGCTCTTTGTATTTGCACAAGTCTGAAGGAGCCACAAACTGGACTTGACATTCCTGCCCAGAGCAGGGGTGAGTGCAGAGAGGCAACTGCAGGTCTGCGGGAGCCGGCAGGTGAGGCTTCTATGCTGATTAACCTCTAAGGTAGGAAAGCGAGATCATTTCATCAATATCTCCCCATTGCAGGCGAAAATTTTAAATGCCAGGAAGTCATAAGGAGCAAACTGTTATTATAGTTTACCAAACTGTGAAACGGCCCAGTCTGTTCAAGTGCAAGTCTGCTCGTCTTTAAGTTCACCTGACAGAAGGGTAGCACCTGCGTGCTCGTTTACACATCTCGGAGCCTATCTGGGTTGATGCAGCCATAGGTGGCTCATGTTTCCAGATGGCTTTTGTGACTTCCGGGTCACTATGAGCTTTTGGAATTCTCCATCAACTCCACAACTGAAAGTGAGGACATTCCTTTGTAGGCAGAATAAGCAAAGAATCCCCCAATATACAAGAATCTCTTACACATCACAAGGAAAAGACCAGAAAAATGTGCGAGAGATGTAAGAGACAATGGCCAAATAGTATATGCAAGGATGCTCATTATTATGAAAAAGAGTTTAACGTAAATCAAAGCATAAATCAAAATGAAAAATGTTTATCATACTGGCAGAGTTTTAAAAGATTGATAATAGCTAGTGTCAGAAGTGATATGAGGAAACACACACACAGAATTATATGCTGAGAGTCTGGAAGATAGACAACTTTTTAAGGAGCAGTGTTTGGGGAGAGTGTATTTTCGTTGTGTGTGTGTGTGTGTGTGTGTAATGCTTCTATAATGCTGTTTTGCAACACGCATACATTAATTTTATAAAGATAATATTACAAAATCAAATTTAGTGTTATGTATGTGAATGCTTACTGTAATAATTTTTTTAATTTTTGAAATGGTGTATATTATACTGTTACAAAAATGGATTGAGGCATATTTTCCCCCTTCATATATTAGTAAGCAAGAAAAATTTGATTACATTCCATTCCACAATAAAAATCAATCATAAACATAAAATAAATAACACATATAGGTTTTATCCCAGTAGAGAATTGAAATATCACCAAGATTATTTTCCAGAAAAGAAAATGTGTTGTATTGTTTGAAAGCACAAGAAATTTTCCAAGCTAATTTTATCACTAGTATTATTGAGCCAGAGCAAGTTAGTATTTTTAAATAATTCATCCATATGTCCAATCTATTTCATTTTAAACCTTTTTTTCTTGCACTTTGCTTCATATGTAAATGTCTGGCTTTAACATTTTCAGGGGGAAAAATTGGGGAAATAAAAAGGTAGGAATGTTGTATGGGTGTATTTATGCATGTGAGGTGAAATGTGGAAGCTTTGAAATAGAAAACTCTGTGTGATGTTATTCAGTCAATAAAAAAGTTTAGCATGAAAAGTTCTACCTAGCCATCAGTTCCCTCATACACACATTCCTTTTGTTAAAAGGAATTCAAACACTTGCAATGTTTAGATAGGTCCCAGCCACCTCCGCTGCCCTATGGTAGCAGGGAAAATGGGATAAAGATTAAATATACATTACTGTCATTGATATAAAAGGCACTGAACATTTATTCAACCACTTACCACAGCCAATAAAGTTCATCCGGATGGTACTCAAAACACTGCGTGTACCCATCACCCAGGAATGTGATGGTGTTACCCGTGCTTGCATTTCAAGCTAAGATTGATGACCTTATTGAACAAATATCTCAGTCTTTTTAAACAGAACATGTCTATTAACTAGTTTGCCTCAGAAAGTGGCACACAGCACATTATTTAGGAAAAGGCGGGAACAAATCTCAGGATGGTCAGTTTGTGTACCAGATACGCTTGTGGACCTAACATTAAACAGAAAACGAGTGGATCTATGGTGTCCCTGGATTCTAGGATCATCAGAGGTTTTCCCCAGGAGAAATACCTCCCATGTCACTCTGATATTTTGCTACGAACAGGACCACATCATCTTAAATTCTACCGTTGGGACTCACAACCCTAATTAAATATTTTTTTTAAAAAAACAGTGCAAATATCCCTGGAAGAAATCCAAATAGCAAAGCTGAATTATTAATCCTCAGTGTGGTTTTTTAAAAAAATAATAAATTGTCTGTCTCCAATAATTTTCTGATATTGAGTATCTGGGATTGAACCAAGAAAAATTCTACTTTGGGGTAAAAGCCGGGGAGTGCGAGACCAACAAAGACCTGAAAGAGGACATTCTGACCTCCCCGGGGCTACAGAAAACTTAGGTGAGCGGGAACCAGGAAAATGATGCAGCACGTGGGGATCAGAGGACCCCGAGAACCGCCGCTGTCCCCCGTCAACACACCCTGATTTTACTTAAGGGGACTTCCCTCCCACCCCCTCTCCCTAACAACAGTTTTCATTACTTTAGCCGGCCAATATTTCATTAACACCTAGATGCTCTACGTTTTACACACTTTAGTAAAATCTCACACGTAGAAACTGAACATAATTTAAACTGTTCTGATAACTTTAAAATTTAAAAAGAAAAAACAAAGAGAGACAAGTTTTTCCCTAATCCCGTCTCAGTTAAGATCACTGCCAACCTGTCACAGCAGGAATACTATCATTATCCCAAGAGTTCAGGGATACTTCGGTGGTGCTACTTTCTGGACCAGGAGGAGGCGTGGTCTCTGAGGAGTCATTTCCTCGTTCAGAGATGCTTGCGAGTGAGAATGCAGTGGTGTGAGCGGGTAAGGTATCACCTGGAGGCAGAGTAGAGGACTCTTCTGCTGTGTTCAGTCCTGTCACATTCATGGGAGATGGAGGGGGGAGAAAATAGACATGTGAGTCATACCCTGAATCGTATCATCTGAGCCGGCTAGCTCCCCGGCCCATGACTGCACGTACATAAATATACCTACCTATACGTGTGCCTATACACACACACCATACAGATATGAGTTATGGTGTGTGTGTGCATATGGGGTTTGTGTGTATTTGACAATGTGTACACATGTATGCACATGCATATATACACAAATATAGATGCATCCAGAGGGATAGATGGACTATATGGACTTAGTCAGAAAGCAAGCTGCAGAACAGGGGCTAAAGGTGAAAATGGGGATATGAGGTGAAAGCAGCTATTCCCTGCCCTCTTCTCACTTCACTGGTGGATTCTCAACTGTCCAAAGCAATTGGGTTCAGAAGGATGAAACACCAGGCGTAAAGATGATTAAAAGAAATTGTGAAAGATTGATCAACGAAGAAAAGAATAAAGAAAGATAAAGTTGGAAGGGGATTATTAGGAAGGCTAGCATTCCAGGAGAAGAAAATGAAAGACAAGAGTTCTAGACGCACACACTGATTTTTTTTCTTTATCAATCAAATTCAAACAAAGCAAAGACCAAGCAAGAGACTGGAAAACAAAATGCACAAACAAATATACAGATGACGCAAGTCTACAAAAATGTTTTTTTCATGATAAGCGAAGAAACACAACTTGCGATACTGATATAACTTTTTCCCCAGTTTCAGCTCACTTCAGGAAAAAGAAAACTGTGGCAAGGGAAAAGAAAACTGTAGCAAGGGGGTGGTGAAGTAGGTCTGTGCACAGCTGAGGTGAGCACACACATGGAAAGACCTGCCTGCACAGCAAATGAGAACCGTGTACTAAAGACCTTTACATCTGTGTGCTCTCTTATTCAGAAAGTGGATTTCTTTATCTCGAAGAATGGGGAAGCACACCAGTTTAAAGAAAAAACATGCTGTGCTCTCTGAATATTAGGATTATAGAGGTTCATTTTTTTCTGAATTTTCTGTTTAACATGTGTTTACTTCTATGAATAGCAAATTTTGTTCGGCAATATCTAATTAATAAAAAATTGAGTTATATCACAAGCATTTTAATTAACTCAGTTCAAATTGAGTTATATCACAAGCATTTTAATTAGCTCAGTTCAATAAGTTATATCACAAGCATTTTAATTAACTCAGTTCAATATATGGGAAAAGGGAGAGAATGGGGGGCGAACCAGAAAAGGAGCAGAAGTGCTAAGAAGGGCAGAACTAAGAACGGAAATGGAAGATCACTGAGTAGAGAATTAAGAAATGGAAACAGAAACGACACAAGGAAGTCCCAGCTTTATTCATTAATGTTGAAGGTGATGTGAAATCCATTTTTACTAAGTACCTGTAAAACCCGTCTGAGCTGCATGGAATTGCCTCGACGTCAGTGTACACGAAAGATCACAGAACTATTCTGTGATTACAGAAATCCAAAGAGATAGGACAGCTGTTACATGTGTTCTTTTCCAAAGAAAAATTCCAATCCCTGAAATTTCATAGCCTAATAACTCACAAATAAATGTTTTTATTAACAAACTTTCACCCATAATTACATGCCAACATGTTCAACTAAGTAACAAGCAAGTGGTGTCTTCCTGTCTTCAGTGTCAAATCCTAAATCTAACTGTAGTGTTCTCTCATCGTTACGGTATATACTGAGCAAAAGGAGGGGAGGTGGGTTGGTGGGGGAGAGACTGGAGGGAAACAGGGATGGGAGAGAGAGAAGACGGAAGGGTGGAAGGAGCTTAAAATTCTGTCCAATAACATTCATTCACATTCAACATTATAGACGACCAATTATTCGTTTACTGTTTTCAGGTTAAACTAATTTCGGTGTCGGCAAAGTTCCAATGATCTCATTTGCTTTGAGGAAACTGTTGCAACTTTCTCCCTTTATCACCCCCTCCATGCTTTTGCTAGACTTGAATTCCAAAGAGGGAAAATCACTGCAAATATCTCATATAACAGTGCTTTACTGTTTTGAAGACTAGCATTCCTAAGGATTACTTCTAGTCAAGAGCAAATTCAATTCATGGTGTATGAAGAAAGGGTGTTTGGAGAACCACCCTCCACCTAGAAGCCTTAACATCCTTGCAGACATTCTAAAGCTCCATGCACGTTCCCTCACTTCATGAATAAGAACTGAATTTAGGATGAGAAAGCATGCTTCAGTTGCCAATTCCACATTGCCCCTGTGCTCCCGCTTTGGAGAGATACTGGTTTCCACTGATCACATTCTCCTTAGCAGTATTTGGGAGAGAACGTTCTGATTTGCATTGGGGGCCACTATTTTAACTTACCTGGTTTCACCATTTGGGGGCTTATTGTGATCGAGTCTGGGCAGAGATCAGGACACTCTCTCTATAAGGTGAGGGTCACCTACTGTTTCAAACCTTCAGTCCCCTTTCTACTCCCTCCCATTCCCCTTCTGCAAAAGTAACCTGTTTCTATGGTTGAGATGAATTTACTCTTCTGTAAAAGGTGGAGATGCTGAGTTGCATGTCATTAGGTGGCATAAACCAATCACAATCTGCTATGCATCAATGACTTCAATATATTTATAAAACCTCTCTGCCATGGTAGAGTTTCTCTAATAATCCACTTCTCAGAATATTTTGAATGTGCCTCATTAGAACTGTGCATTATAATTGTTAAATCAGGGTTATCTTAAGGGCTTTACTTATCTTCTTAATGCATAATGTCAACCATATGATTAATCAGGACATCAATAATATACTTTCAATAACAATATCATTTCAGTGGTGTAATTTATTTTTAACCAGATCTGATTTTTCTCTCTTCTTTGACACTTGATATATATGAATTTATTGTCAGCATCTTCATTGCTTAAATTTATCTCAGGATTAGGACACTTGTTAAGACAATTCAGTTGTACAATCGAATTTGGAAATGATTATTACAAAATATCTCAATATTGTCAAAACTTTTCTCTTGCAGGAATTTATAGATATATAAAGTTACATTTAGAATTCTAATTTCTCATATAGTTCCGTAACTATGAAGTTTTGCAATCTAACTAAAATAAATTGATTTAATTATAGTGGTAAAATTTAAAAAGAGATTGGAAACCTGCTATGTGATTAACTGTCAGGTGTAAGAAAAGCTATAATTTATACACAATAATACATCTACAAATAAAAATATGTTCAGGTAGTTATCAAACTTTATATCTTACAAGCAGGAATGTTAAGAACAAGAGAATGTCAAGGACTACTCATGATTATAAAGTTGTCCTTAGAAAACGATTTCACTAGAAAATAATAGAAAATTCTCCACGATGAAGAGTGGCCCCCGCTTGCCACAACTAGAGAAAGCCCTCGCACAGAAACGAAGACCCAACACAGCCATACATAAAATAAAATTAATTTAAAAAGAATAAATGTCGTTAGGAGGAAAAAGCTAATCAATAGTGGCTAACATTTAAAAAAAAAAAAAAGAAAAAGAAAATTCTATCAATGTTAAATATATAAACTTGGCAAGAATAAGTAAAATGTAAATACCTTGAGTGGAAGAAATGGTGTCTTTTCCTGCAAAAAGGAAAACAAACATCTCTTAGAAAGTTTCAAACTTCATACATACATATGTAAATATAAGTTAGATTTCTGTGTATATACATATGTATATACAAACAGCATCCCTATGTTAATTCACATTCACAAAGTGACAATTTTCAGTACATTTTACCCCGGTGAAACCATAGTCCTTCTCTTAATATCATGCTTACAAAGCCCAAGTATATCAAAACTATGCTATTAGTTTTTGAATTCTCAGGTAAAATAAAAATAATAGAAAAAAAAAGGAGAGCTTTGGAATTAATTTCAAGTCTGCAAAAGACTTTGAAAAGACTTCTGCAAAAATTTTCCCAAATGCATTCCTTTATTGAGATGATGATTATTGATTGAGTACTTACTATATTCTAGACATTATGCCACATTCTAGGATAGAATATGATCGAGTTATAGAAATTCTCTGCCCCCAGTGAGCTTAGTTCAATGTGAGATATAGAACAAAAAAAAGAAAAGAGAGAAAGAAAGAAGAAAGGAAGGAAGGAAGGAAGAAAGAAAGAAAGAAGGAAAGAAAGAGAAAAAGAAAGAAAGAGAAAGAAGGAAAGAAAGAAAGAAAGGAAAAGAAAGAAAGCCATACAGTGTGATGACAGACGAGCGGAAATGTGATACAGAAACAAATATGAGGATCACCTAATTCAGACTCCCCGGGCTGGTGACTGGCTGGTGGAGGAGGTGTTAGAGAGGGTTTCGTGGGTACATTTAGTCTGTGACTTAAAGGATTATGGACAGCTACCTTAGTCCTAGAATAAGAAGAAGTTGGGATTTATCTTGCAGGCTTTAGCCACCGGCAAGAGGTGTTAAGGGGAGGTCTAATGGAGAAACATCTCAATTTTCGACCAGTCTTGTTATGAAATGGAAGACAGATTATCAGAAGGCAAAGCTGGGAACAGGAAAATGAGGAGACTTAAAGAAAAGCATATGGGAAGGATGATGTCCTACGTGAGGAAAATTGTACCCACAACTCAAAAAAAAATGGGATTCATGAAACGCTTAGGAAGTAGTCATCAAGGTTTTGTAAATCTTTGAATGCGAGGAAGGAGGAGGAGGAGGGGTAATTGGAAAGACGTTCAGGTTGGTAACTGAACATCCTGGTGAACTGCAGTAGGTAGACTGTGGACGCTTTCACTGAGTGAAAGAAGAAAGAAAAGCAGGTGGGAGAGGAGCATCTGATACGCCTGAGACTTCATGACCTGCGTTTTTGTCCCTCCTCTTTAGCCAGCTTTTTATCTTTCTATCCCATATAAAATGACTTTTTTAAAGTTTTTATCTTCCTGTTAATAGTCTTCCCTTTTGTCTCATTTATTCTTATTTCCTTCTAAATAAAGTTCTTAGAATTGTGTTGATTTGTAAAAAAAGTAATAAGAGAAATAAAATATCAGCATATCAGTAACTAACATCTTGTGTTTTAAGATGAAGAAAAAATAGACCTCGCGGTAATTGTTCATAAAGAATTTAGCATATTGCCACATTCAAAATATTCAAGTTAGTTTAAGTGTATGAACACATTTCATAGAATACACCCCTCTTCTTTATCTGAGAAATATATAAGGTTTTAAGTTATCTAAAACTATTTTGATGTGCCCCTTCTCGGTATAAACACTTAAATCCTTGGAACTTCAGACAATTTCATTTGATTCAGTCAGGTCCAAGAAAGATGTATTGTTTTGCTGGCATGCTATTAGTGGCTACTTTTGAACATGATGAAGGCATGGTCCTTTTCCCTGGAAAAGCTCATAACCCATAAGACATATAGATAGAGATTTAATCTTCAGGGGTCTGCAAAGACATTTAAGTCATAGATGTACTTTATTATGACTAATAAATAAAATCCCGTCCACCTGAGGTCAGCAAGAATCACACAAGATGAGGATGGGAAGGAAGAGAAGAAGCTTTGGCTACATAGCAAAGAGTCTTGCATATAATATGTGGTCCACAAGTCATTACTGAATGATTCTGAGCATGAGTAAATGCAAGGGAGAAATCAGACCTGAAAACAACAGCTTTGGGACAAAAGCCAAGAGTGAACATTAGAGACTAGGTAAGGAGACTGAATTTTTTCCTGAGTGACGGAATCAATTAATATAGAGGAAAAATCAAATAGTAGATTTGATGATCAGAGAAAAGAGAAATCTTAATGGTACCCATACTAGCTCCATCACTAATTCCACAGACCACTATAATCTATTGTTCTGATCTATTAATATTTTGCCACTAAAATAGGTAACACAAATGACATGGAGCATTTTATAATAAGGAATTATAATTTATCACATATTTATTGTGGATATGAGAAAAGAAATGATGGGACAATGGGGAAGCTATTTCTTTTTCATCTAAGAACTATGAATACTAGAATAAATATGCTAGAAATGTTTCCAACCAGTAGACTACTTATCAGGCCACATTCGTGTCAAAGGTCCCAGCGATACTCATTTAATTCCAGCTCGTTCGAAAGCAATGCATTTCTTTAAAGGAAATAGACGATGTCCAGTATTTTAGTCTAAGTTTGGAAAAGGAGAGCAAGGTAAGTTACCAAAATGAAGAAGACAGTTACTAGAGATTTGTCTTTTTTAAAGAACATTTCAGAAATAATATTTTATTACTAATTGCTAATGTGTATTGAGTGTTTACTGGGTACCAGGCAGTACGCGAAGCCTTTTGCTTGTATTTTCTTTCTGAAGCATCACAGCAACCCACAGGAGCTCAGAGAAGATGAATGCCTTGACCGAGCTCTCAGGGCTGGTCCAGGCTAGCCAGGGCTTGACCCTGAGCCCGTCCGACTCCGCAGGCCATCTCTCCACCCTCCGGCATCCTGCTTTCCCCATCAACTTGGCCCTCTAGCCTTTCTCTCCATTTGACCTTTCAGCCAGGAAATTCTTTTAGCCAGTGTTTTAGGTTCCATAGAGATCAGTGTTTATGAAAAGCTCAGAAGCTGAGTAAAAAAGCATCTTAATCAGGATCGAACCTCAGAGTAAATGACTCATAGTGTTACAAAGGCTAAAATAAACTTGACCCTAAATATAGACATTCAGACTAAATTACAGTTTGCTGAGTGAATGCTCTCTGTATGGTACAGACCAATATCAGAAAATTCAGTGGTGTGTCAATTTAGCTTACTACGGGATATTAGTTTGACAGGAAAGGCAACCAAACAACAGTAACACCAACAAAAGAATTACAACTCACACATCTCTTGTTTAGCTGTGACGAGGCTTCTGGAGCTTGGGAATAGAATAATAACATATCTGTATATCTATATATCTATAAGTTATCTGTACCTATATCTACATATTTCTGGTCTAATCATGGTCTCATATCCAACATTTCCCCAAATCCTTTAACCTTCAATGCAACAAAACTCAGCATCCATGGAAAACAACATAATATCTAAACATTGGTCACACTTCCTTTCTTCTCTGTTCCTGTTTACTTCCCATAAAAGCTTCTCAGATTGAATATGCATTTTCTTTTCTATCCATTTATCTCAGAATCTGATTCTAAATTCATCCACTGAGTGATTTTTAGTGTATTAAAACACAGATGCTTATGTTTTATTTCATTTTCTTTATAGAGTATTACACACACACACACACACACACACACACACAGAGCCTTCTATCTTTTTGAAAGAAAATTCCAAGCCCTCGGCAACACAGTTTATACTCAGTGTAAGACTAAAACCGCTTGTTCTCATGGTCACAAAATCCCTGTAAGCAGATTTGCAGTCTCTGTAACACTTTTAGTCAACATGATAAATCACGTGAAAATTATTTAGGCACTCAAAAAATAGGATAGAAGCACTTGAAAATAAAATTTTACAAATGTGAGCCATTCCCAAATTTAAGCCAACATTTTAAAGAAAATATTCAGGCACTACAGCAATGTAACTGGAAATGACACTTTCATTTCCATAAGCTATATCCACTAGACTACATACATTTTAAAACAATATTTCAATTAGTTTTTAAAACATCAGAAAATTAACTACAATTCGGAAAGTAGGAACACATATAAAGACAATCTACATGAAATAGACTAGTTATAAATCTAAGTAATATCTAAAGGACATATCCACCTCCCAAATAATCTGCTGACTTTTATATTAATGTACACTTCCTCAACATAATAAAGGCCATATATGACAAACCCACAGCCAACATTGTCCTCAATGGTGAAAAACTGAAACCATTTCCACTAAGATCAGGAACAAGACAAGGTTGCCCACTCTCACCACTATTATTCAACATAGTTTTGGAAGTGTTAGCCACAGCAATCAGAGAAGACAAAGAAATAAAAGGAATCCAAATCGGAAAAGAAGAAGTAAAGCTGTCACTATTTGCAGATGACATGATACTATACATAGAAAATCCTAAAGAGGCTACCAGAAAACTCCTAGAGCTAATCAATGAATTTGGTAAAGTAGCAGGATACAAAATTAATGCACAGAAATCGCTTGCATTTCTATACACTAATGACGAAAAATCTGAAAGTGAAATTAAGAAAACACTCCCGTTTACCATTGCAACAAAAAGAATAAGATATCTAGGAATAAACCTACCTAAGGAGACAAAAGACCTGTATGCAGAAAATTATAAGACACTGATGAAAGAAATTAAAGATGATACAAATAGATGGAGAGATATACCATGTTCCTGGATTGGAAGAATCAACATTGTGAAAATGACTCTACTACCCAAAGCAATCTACAGATTCAATGCAATCCCTATCAAACTACCACTGGCATTTTTCACAGAACTAGAACAAAAAAGTTCACAATTTGTATGGAAACACAAAAGACCCCGAATAGCCAAAGCAATCTTGAGAACGAAAAATGGAGCTGGGGGAATCAGGCTCCCTGACTTCAGACTATATTACAAAGCTTCAGTAATCAAGACAGTTTGGTACTGGCACAAAAACAGAAATATAGATCAATGGAACAGGATAGAAAGCCCAGAGACAAACCCACACACATATGGTCACCTTATCTTTGATAAAGGAGGCAAGCATATACAGTGGAGAAAAGACAGCCTCTTCAATAAGTGGTGCTGGGAAAATTGGACAGGTACATGTAAAAGTATGAAATTAGAACACTCCCTGACACCATGCACAAAAATAAACTCCAAATGGATTAAAGACCTAAGTGTAAGGCCAGACACTATCAAACTCTTAGAGGAAAACATAGGCAGAACACTCTATGACATACATCACAGCAAGATTCTTTTTGACCCAGCTCCCAGAGAAATGGAAATAAGAACACAAATAAACAAATGGGACCTAATGAAACTTCAAAGCTTTTGCACAGCAAAGGAAACCATAAACAAGACCAAAAGACAACCCTTAGAATGGGAGAAAATATTTGCAAATGAAGCAACTGACAAAGGATTAATCTCCAAGATTTACAAGCAGCTCATGCAGCTCAATAACAAAAAAGCGAACAACCCAATCCAAAAATGGGCAGAAGACCTAAATAGACATTTCTCCAAAGAAGATATACAGATGGCCTACAGACACATGAAAGAATGCTCAACATCATTAATCATTAGAGAAATGCAAATCAAAACTACAATGAGATATCATCTCACACCGGTCAGAATGGCCATCATCAAAAAATCTAGAAACAATAAATGCTGGAGAGGGTGTGGAGGAAAGGGAACACTCTTGCACTGTTGGTGGGAATGTAAATTGATACAGCCACTATGGAGAACAGTATGGAGGTTCCTTAAAAAACTACAAATAGAACTACCATACGACCCAGCAATCCCACTACTGGGCATATACCCTGAGAAAACCATAGGTCAAAAAGTGTCATGTACCACAATGTTCATTGCAGCTCTATTTACAATAGCCAGGACATGGAAGCAACCTAAATGTCCATCGACAGACGAATGGATAAAGAAGATGTGGCACATATATACAATGGAATATTACTCAGCCGTAAAAAGAAATGAAATGGAGGTATTTGTAATGAGGTGGATGGAGTTAGAGTCTGTCATACAGAGTGAAGTAAGTCAGAAAGAGAAAAACAAATACAGTATGCTAACACATATATACGGAATCTAAGGAAAAAAAAAAAAAAAGGCCATGAAGAACCTAGTGGCAAGACGGGAATAAAGACACAGACCTACTAGAGAATGGACTTGAGGATATGGGGAGGGGGTGGGGTGAGATGTGACAGGGTAAGAGAGTGTCATGGACATATATACACTACCAAATGTAAAATAGATAGCTAGTGGGAAGCAGCCGCATAGCACAGGGAGATCAGCTCGGTGCTTTGTGACCACCTAGAGGGGTGGGATGGGGAGGGTGGGAGGGAGGGAGATGCAAGAGGGAAGAGAAATGGGAACATATTGTATATGTATAACTGATTCACTTTGTTATAAAGCAGAAGCTAACACACTATTGTAAGGCAATTATACTTCAATAAAGATGTTTAAAAAAAAAAAAAAATGTACACTGACAAATACTTCTGCAGAGACTGTCTCTCCACACAAGATAAAGTAGCGGATGGGGATTCCCTGGTGGTCCAGTGGTTAGGACTCCCCGCTCTCACTGCCGAGGACCCAGGTTCAATCCCTGATCGGGGAACTAAGATCCCACAAGCCCCAAGGTCCGGTGAAAAATAAACAAAAACAAAAAACAAACAAACAAAAACATGGTAAAGTAGAGGATGGGTGAAGTTACTTAAATATTTAGAGGAGACAATATTACCATATGTCTGCATAATTTGTCGATGTCTCATCACATTTTGTAGTTCTTCAAGTGATTTCAAGTGTCCGTTGCATTTCAGACATTATCAGAACGTTAGCAAAATCATAGACAGAAGGGACTGTGCTGAATTCTCATCACCAAACAGGAAGACCTGATGAGACGGGTTGTATGAGGTATTTAACTATGTCACGATCTACCCATTTGGCTGCTGGGT
Source organism: Balaenoptera ricei (assembly GCF_028023285.1). Lineage (NCBI taxonomy): Eukaryota > Metazoa > Chordata > Mammalia > Artiodactyla > Balaenopteridae > Balaenoptera > Balaenoptera ricei. The sequence goes on along the minus strand of NC_082639.1, from coordinate 189,967,252 downwards.
TTGGTCACAGAGGGATCTGCTCGGCCAGCGGAGTTAATGTGGTTACCTCTGTTGTCTGATGTAGGTGGGCAGCCCTGCTGTCTTTATACCCAAGTTTATGTATGACTAGAAAGCAATCATCTACCGATAGTGGAGTCAAATAGACCTGGAAAAGCAAACAAAACATCTGCCTAAAGCACTTAATAACTAATGTACAATAAATACCTATTTAAAATTAGGAGATTGTATTAATATAAATAGCATTACAATATGTGTAGACATTATATGCGAACAATACTGGGAGGGTGTGGAAAACAGGTAATGAAAAATACGTGAAATAGCAGCAGGAATTAGGAGGTCACAGGCTTAGGGTGTGACAGTAAATAGAAGGTGTCAGGATTTCTCAAAGTGTGAACTGCATTGAATGGTCTCTTAGATTCTACACACACGTCACGTCCAATAAATATAATAAAAAGAGCACTGTTATATATCTTGTGTTTCTATATATTATCCCTTGACTTTTACTCCTCTGGGGATAATATTTTCTACACCATTTTTAAACATACGTTAAGTGCCTGTTTTCATTATTTAGACAAAGGACTATTTAGAAACCTTCCAGTAGGTGGCACCATAGCACCAAAAATCTGCAAATCATTTCCCAGCGTTATAATCCTGCTGTTGTGAATCACCCGTGGAATTGACTAGGTACATTAAACAAATGAAAATGTAGTTAACAGACCACTTGATCTTCAGAGCTGTGTTATTCTAACATGTGTCTTGTTATTGAATTTACCTTTCCCAATATGTTTCTTTTACAACTCAAAATGTTCAAGTGATTGTAAATCAAAGCTACCTTGAAGTTGCACCCCTAAGTCCCCCATCAGAGATTTCAGCAAAAACTAGGAATCAATTGAGTGAAAATGACATTTCAAAAGACATGCTTAGGCTTTGAATACCAACTGTTCCCATCACCACCACCACCCCGACCCCCCACTTCCTCAAAAGGAATGGAACACCATTTCCAAAGGGAATTAAATCTGTCTAGTTCAGCAAATCTAAGAAAAGTACAAGGACAGAAGGGTGAAACAGAAGAGATGAAATAAATGCTGATTTTCAGCATCCAGCCTAAAATGAATGGTCTCATGTTTTGAAGGTTGAGAATGCACACCTGACCTCCATAAACATAAAGGCAATACAAAAATGGAAAAAGCAAATCAAGACAAAAAACACAGGTCAACTAAAACAGATATGTATGGTTTTCCTTGCTTACTAAGGCAGGATAATAATAAAGCAGATAAATAAAAATAAAAGGATTCTACCTTTACTTATTCTGTAAATGTGATATATGGTCCACAAACAGCAAATCTAATAAATGCATCAAATTACCAAGTATCTGTGGAGTAAGCCCTTTGTGCAAATGACAAACAAAGCATTAGCTGGATTTCAGAGAATCATAGGAAGTAGTCTTTCCTTCCCTCCACCAGTAAATATAATAATTATAGCAAGAGTTTTCTGAAATGTTATGTATCAGATACTATGCAAACCTCTTTACATGTTTTTGCCCGTAATCATCCCAGCAAGTCAATGAGTTAGAAATTATTTTTCCTATATTATAGGGAACAAAACTGATAATTCAAGGAGCTTGATCAGTCACACACCTAGGAAGTGGTAGGTGTGAAGGAGTCTATCCAATACTAGTTTTCTTATGCTTCATGCAGGATTTGTGTTAAAACATTGCTTATATTGTTATAAGTGCCGGGAGTCCTGTAGATAAAATAGTTGCTGCTGACCACCAGAAAATAATTTTAGACATTTCAACTGGTATAGAAACATAGGATTTTAATATCTATTGACATGTAGCTCCTTTGATGGATAAGGAAACTAAGGCTCATTGAGTTTAAATGCCTTTCTGATTTCACGCAATTTAGTAAGACCCATGACTTATAAGCTCCATCAATTACGACAGAATTTCAACAAACCTATTGGGGAACCTCACTCTTAAATACAATGGGCTTCCAAGAAACTTAGACTGAAGGCTCTAAGAAGAAGGACAGAGACCAAGATAAACAGAAGACAGACCTGGGAGAAACAAGACAGTTCAAGGAGAACACAAACCACTAAAACCAACTATAATTCATCTTCTCAGAAATGAGACAACATTGCATCCATGAGCAAAACAAGGGGTATTAAAAAGCAACATTCCAAGAAGAAGAAAGGAAGTCAATGGATACCGGCTAAAATCTTTGGAAAAAAGAAAAAGAAACTGCAGAACAACAGACAATACCATTTAGAAATGGTGACATATCTTTGTGTTTGTGTTTGCTTCTGGAAAGATGGGGGATGAGGAGTAGGATGGGGGCAAAGGATTGCCTTACTATAGAACTTACAGTCCCGTGTAAACTTTCCACACACACACACACACACACACTTGAATAAAAACACAAATAAGAAAGAAAGGTATCAATTTGTAAAATTCAGTTAAGGATAAATAGGGCAAATGCACATGGCCTTGGAGTGGAATAAAATTTTAAAATTCTTAATTTTTTCAATACAGCAATCATATCTAGCTATCTAGAGGTCATACTGAAGTAAGTCAGACAGAGAAAGACAAATATCATATGATATCGCTTATATGTGGAATCCTAAAAAGTGGTACAAATGAACTTATTTACAAAACAGAAATAGAGTCACAGATGTAGAAAACAAACTTATGGTTACCAAGGGGGAAAGGGGGTGGGGGAGGGATAAATTGGGAGATTGGAATTGACACATACACGTTACTATATATAAAATAGATAATTAATAAGGACCTACTGTAGAGCACAGGGAACTCTGCTCAACACTCTGTAATGACCTATATGGGAAAAGAATCTTAAAAAGAGTGGATATATGTATATGTATAACTGATCCACTTTGCTGTACAGCAGAAACTAACACAACATTGTACATCAACTCTACTCCAATAAAAATTAATTAAAAATAAATAAATAAATAAACCAATCATATCTAGCTGTCTCCCAAATAACTGTCATATGCCACATCACAAATATTCTTGTTCACACGTGAGCACATGTGAGTATACACACATCCACCTCTAAAACTAGGCGTGCATTTATATGTCCTTCATATTTGGCTTAAAACATGCTATCAATTTTAGCCATTGTAATTAACTAACAAATAACAAAAAATAATAATAAATGCAAGATGACCATCTACAAAAGATTGGTTATTTTGCCTTACTTTCTATCTTAAAATATGTGTCTGTAAGTCACGGGGGGAAAGAAAACGAGATTATCACTTCTTGGGTATTGAAGGCCAACCTGGAGTCTTTGATTCACACTTGAAATGTCTTAAAATGGCCCATAGTCAATTTTTTTTCAGAAGTATTTCATGCTACATGTCCCCTGGAGAGATATATAAAGTGTGTTAATATAGTAAAGGCAAAGAGAAGATTTATGCAGCTTTGTTTAACCCAGAATCTCTCAAAAGCATTTGACACAAACGCATTTTTTTTCCACGGACATTCTGTAGACGATGTGATGGATATGAGGGCCAGGAACCCCAGTGATGCTGGGTTGTACCAGTGACGTGCAACTGTACACATATACCCAAAATACAGATTAAATCAGATTAAAAGTCCTGGGCTCCATCTCTGCAAATTCTGATTTAGTACATCTGAGGTGTGCAGGGATCTGTGGGCTGGTATTTTCTTAAAGCTCTGATGGTGGTGATGGTGGGGAACCAGGGTTAAGAATGATTGGTGAAAATACTTCTTCACGCATTGACTCCGTAAAAACATTTCTCTGAGTAGGTTTATTTATGTATTAAATGTCTTTTTATTTCTTATGAAAAAGTCTATTTTCCTTTATTGAAATCCAGGGATAAATACCACATATATCAAATATACTCCAGATAGCAAAAACTTTTTAATTGTATGAATCTCTTAGTAAGCATGCTTTTGTAGCTCTTTGCTTTCTCTAGGATAGGGTAAGATCGTAGTCAAAGAAATTCAAAGAGTCATCGAAGGATGCTTGCACAAGTCATGAAATTGTTTTACAAGTGTCTTTAGTACTATTAATAGTTTTTACTATTTAATAACTGAATCCTGTGTGAATGGCACTATGATAAATAAATGTACGTATTACTTCATTTAATCAGAAACCCCACAAAGTAGATGGCATTGTCCTCTTTTTACAGAGGAAGGCTCGATAAATAAATCTATGCAAGGCTAAAGAGCTCATTGCAAGAGGAGTTTGGTTTTAAATGCAGATCGGACTTTAAAAAGCGCCACACTTGTTCAGCTGCACACTGCCATGAGGGAAACGTATGTAACGCTAAATCCAGCAGTTACTCTAAACAGACCCAAAATGAGTAAAATATCACGTGTGGACCATCAAAATGGGATTCAGAGTAAGTCCCACATTGAGATGCGTTTTTAAAAAGTGCAAATTAAAAGAGGTAGATTCTTATTTAGAGAAAAGTTGGAGGGCGGAGGAGCTGGGAAGGCGGGCAGGGGATGTGAACAGACCTCGGACAAACTAAAACCGAGCTGGGACCTTATCCTTCAGTATTTTTACCCAAATCCTCAAGGAAGGAAAAATAGAGCACGCCTGAAAATGGTTTACTGTTATTACGGGCATGCTTTAAAACTAAACAAACAAACAAACAGAAAAGACTGTGCTGATCAAACCTACAATTCCTAAAGCAAGTGGGGTGAGGGAGAGAGACGGTGGGCAGGTTCCCTGCCGGCGGGTAATTGAAAGCTGGGGGCGGGGCTGCGCGTTGACTCAGTTCTGCGTCAAGGTCAGCGCCCGGCAGCACCATCCACAGATTTTTTTTTTAGACGAATCAGGAGTGAAATCTAAATCATCCTCCTTTTTTGGTGAACTAAATACAAGATAACAAGAGATAAACAGAAGATCCACGCTAGACCGTAGGGAATCCGCCTAACCAACTGGCCTTCCGTCTCGCCAGCGGCAGCCCAAGGTCGGCCGAGCCTACCCAGAAGGGAAGGGAAATAAAAGCAGAGTCCGATACACGCGCTACTAACTTCTTCTCATTTCCCCTTGCTGCAATCTCCGAACAGAAACACTCGACTGACTTTCAAAATCATTAAAGGAACCGGGCCTAATGGGAAAAGCTCCCCTTTCAAATAGAATAGGTTTTCAACACGCTCTCCTCGCCAGACGGCTGTTTGCACAGCTCCGAGCAGCCTTGGTGGCTTTTCTGCTCTTGCGGTTTCTCCTCCTCGGGGTACTTCTGTTTTTCTCTTTCTGAGTCTTTATAGGAAAGGAAGAGGTGTAGCTGGTGCGGTTAAGCGCACAAGCCTTTGCAAATGGTGCAGCGGGTTGCCATGGCAGCGGCCGCACCAGACCCATCTCGGAGTTAAACCACAACTTCTCTAGTTTACGGTGAAGCCGGCTGATAAGACAATGAGCTCCTGCAGCAAACCTGAAGTTCAGGGTGATTTGTTTTTGTTTCAATGAAAAGGTGTCTCAGAGAGAAGGCTGAAGATGAGGAGGATGATTTGTTTCACTTGGAAGCACTGCGTTTTGAAAGGCATTTGCAAATCATATTTTAATGAGAAAAAAAAGTTAAATCCAATCGTCTCTTCAGTAACGTTAAAAAGTCACCCTCTCTTGGGCTCGCAATGAAATTGGATTCATTCATTACATAACGCAACTTGGAGAAAACAGGTTCCAAAGAGAAAAGTAAGACAAACGTGCTTATTTGTAAATAGAATCCACACTCCTTTAACCTCAAGATTAGGAAATGACCAAACAGAGCGGAGGTGAGGATATTTCACAAAGTACACAGCTCTTTATCATCACGTACGAATGTTACTCTCCCACTATGACATACCACATACCACCCTTTGCAAGCAAATGTTCTGAGCTAAATAAGTTAAGTGACTTCCTTAATATCACACTTGAAGTCTCCTGAAAGTTCACGCCTGAGAACACAGAAACGTACAGGTGAGTTTTGCTACCTTTGCCATGTTAACCGACACGCCTCAGCCCTGGTTGGTAATCATTTTCCATGCTGAGTATTTCTACCAACGGTCTTAGGTCTTAGCTAAAGATAATTAGCTCACGATATAGAAAATATTAAAATAATATATGAACATCCATAAATTATCTACCCTGGAAAACATCCATAAATTATCTATCCTGGAAAAGGTCATGAGATCATTTTTAGTGAACATTTTCAGAAAGATTCATATTGGGTCGGTTTCTCGTGGCTTTTTATGTCAGGAAACTTCTCTCTCTCGAGTAAAAAAAGGAATGTTTTTGGAATACCTACTCTCCTCGGAATATCTCTGTGTGGTAAGTGTTATTACGCTTGTTTTAGAAACGAGGAAATGAGGAGGCTGACAATTTGAATAAATTGAATTCAATGAATACATAAAGTGATAAGTAACAGTGCAGAAACTCAAGCCCAGGCCTACCAGGCACCAAAGCTCTTGCATTTTTTTACTAACCACATAAGGCCACCTCCTGGGAGTGCAGGATACAGAGTATCTATTTGACTTTATTCTCAACTTTGGTACATAGTCCGTGAATATCTAGTATCTGGGGTCTGGGCTTCTTTCCTTTTCCCTAGTCTGACGACTTATCCTATCCTATTTCACCAACCTTTCTACTCAGTTCTAAACTGTGATTCCCCCTTTCCCCATGCATTTTATTTTTTTGGCCACGCCATGTGGCATGTGGGATCTTAGCTCCCGGACCAAGGATCGAAACTGTGCCCCCTGCACTGGGAGCATAGAGTCTTAACCTCTGGACCACCAGGGAAGTTCCCCCCACCCATGCATTTTAGATACTGCCACGAGTCCACTTTTACAATGTACTGATATGCTTTGTTCTTGCTAAAATATTTTAGTAGAAGATTCCAGAATCTTTACTATTATTATTGAAAGTCCTTCCCAATCCATCTCCAAGTTGTCTTTTCAATAACATTATCAATATTCTTAAATGAAATCACTTATTTCATTTCAAATTCACTTCAAATACAATTTATTGTCACCCAGTAGGGTTTCAGCACACGCCGCCTCTCTCCCTTTCAGTTTAATTTTACCCTAGCCTGGGATATCTTTCCTTCTTTTAATGACCCTGATTCATAGCCATCCCCAAGACTTGATTCAAAATCCAACTTCGTGACAATTTTCCTGGTCCCCTCAGGCCACCAAAGTCTTCTAATATTTAGAAGAATAATAATGTGTAGCACTCTTGGGGATGCATATCATAAATCGACTTATCTAGTTCGTTATCTCTTTACATGGAATGTTCCAGTTAAGACCATAGATGTTTGGAACCAGCACAGGAGGGCTTGAATCTCTCCATTGCCACTCTCTAGCTGTGTGACCTTGGAAAAGTGACATACCCTCTCTGAACCTCAGTTCTTCTCCCGTTAATCTATAATATCTGCTCATAGGGCTGCATGGCTATTAGGGAAGACAATGTCCGTGAAGCCCTTAAGTGCACTGAACCCTTAGGTAATCATTGAGCCCTTCCTCACTTAGGAACTCAAAAAATGATACTAATCACTGTTTTTATCATCATCACCATGATTATCACCTTTGGGCATTTGACTTGTTAACTCTGTTTGTGTTTCTTAAAGGGGCTGGTGAACCTTCATCCCTTGCATTTTACACAGTGGCTAGTTTATGGAAGGTAAATAATAAATATCTTGGGTTGTAGTCTTAGTATATTTTGTACTTGGTAAGACAACTTTGAGCAATATAATTTTGAAACTCATTGTAAGATATGGTATGTGTAATTTCTCATTTCATAAGATGAAATGGTATTATGGTTCCCCTTGTCATTTTCATGTGCTTTCGAATTTTCACATAACATCTCTATTTATGTCATGCAATGAAGAACAGAATGTAAAACTATACCCATAACGAACTGGGCTTTGCATTGTATTCACACTGACCTGGTTTTGAATCCTAGCTCAGCCAGTTAGGACCTTGTACAGGCTAAATAATATTTGTGAGCTTTGTTCTCCTTGTATGTGGAGACAGAATCAGCACACCTAGTGTATGTACAGGTACATAGGAGGGTTAGATGGAGTAATACTTGCAAAGGGCCTCACAAAATAGACAGCAAGCACACAGGTGATGTTGAGTAAATGTTCACTACAGTAACACCCATCTATCCCTCTGCCTTTTTCACTTAGTGGCCATCAGTGGTCATAATTTTCAGAGGAGAGTCAGGAATCCAGTGGTAGTTAAAACTACCATTTTAAGAGGCTCTCAGGGCTGAACCTTCTGTTTATTTAATTGGCACACAAAATCTCATTTTATTTTTCATTGTGGGTTGAGTAAGAATCTATATGTGCCTACTGTCTTGAATTATGAATGTTTGCAGACTTTTTCTATGGTTAATGCAACTTGCGCTGGGCAAGAAAGGAAAGAATCTGAGTTACACACCCAGGATATAGCATTCCGTGTTCCCTTAGCTTGGATGTGCTTTTCATATCCATTGCTGTGTTTTCTATATTCCTTTTGCATGCCCCCCATCCCTTGGAGGGCTTTGAAAAAATTTTATCAAAGCAAGGCTTATGAGTGACCATGAAGATACCAGACCTCAAAAACACGTGGTTTCCCAATGACCTATCACCTGCGATTTCTATCTCGGGGCAAGCAGTGGAAACGGCTGGGTCCCATGGGTTCTGAATCCCAGGTGCCCCTTCCCAAAGGTGCTCAGACACCAGCGCCATGCTGTCTGGGACCCAGCTTCCTGGCCATCACCCAGAACACGACTCCAGAACCCCTCACGCACTGACACAGATCTTAAGTTTGACAATTGTACAAAAGAACGGACAGGCACGGCCTTTTTCCAGACTCACATTCAGCTCACTGTTTCTCCTTACCGACGGGCTGAGGCATTCCCCAAAGTCAAAAGAACACCGTAGGCTTAGGTTCAAGCTATGATAAAATTGTCACCCTTTTAAAACCTCAGGACATGGCTTCCTTAGGCCTGAGTCTTTGACATGTGCGGTGCCAGCCTAGGTGCCCAGACAGCACGTCAACTCTCCATGTATTGAACTGAAACTGGTTGGACTGAATCAAGTTGTTAAAAAACACAACCACAACGATTACAACATTGGAGGGTGGATGTGCAGTGGCCTAAATAAAATGACTTGTTACTGGTCTATTTCTCGTTGTAACCATGTCTTTTACTTACTTTGCACACTGAGGTGCAATTTTAATCTCACAGAGCATCCATAACCTCGAGTTTGAGGTGTAGTCCTCAATTTTGAGGCAGGAATGATATTCTCGTCAGTGGCACAGTTCTGGAATCATGCTTCTCATACGCTTTAGTGACCCTTTTAAGTGAAATCAGCAGTGACAACAGAAATTAACCCACCCATTTTAGAACCAGGAATGTAGCCACTGGGAGAGCATTAAGGGTAGGGATGCTTGGGGACTTCCCTGGCGGTCCAGTGGTTAACACTCCACACTTCCACTGCAGGGGGCACGGGTTCGATCCCTGGTCAGGGAAGTAAGATCCCGCAAGCTGCACGGCCAAAAAACATACATGTATAAATACATATATGTATATGTATATTTATATATATAAAATAAAATAAAATAGGATAGGAATGCCTGCCTTCCTTTTGTAGTGATAAAACCGTCCAGGGAAAACAGACCACGTGAGTTTTGAATTATCAATTCATTAACATATTTTCATGGCTTATACCTAATTTACAGAGATAGAAAAATAATTTTTATGCCTGATCTATGACAAAGGAAATCCAGATCTTGGCCCAGTATGTCATTTAATATCATGGAACAAAAAGCATACTTGGGCTGAGACCATTCTTATGGGAAATCTCATGAGAAGCTCATAGATTTATTGTCATTTTTTTTTACATCATTTTGTCTCTTTATGAGAATCTATTCCAGTTGATCCTAGTGAGGGGGAAGATGAAGTCAAAATTAGGTAGATTCTTATGGTTAATGAGATATTATCAATGTCATAGACCTTTTTAAAGAATGAAAGTTAAATGTGAATGAGATAAAGGTAAATTTGAGGCACATTTAGTGAGAAAGTGCTGGGCTTTTTTTCCCCCTATAATAAATACTTCTTTCACAGCCTCTCGCCTACCTCAACAAAACTACATTTTCTTTAAAATTTAGACTTCTGTTTCTCACAAAAATTAATTCCATGTCAAAAAACTACTGTTCTTAAAGTGAGTAGAATTGAGAAATATTTAAAGTTTTCCAAGGATGACTGGAAAAAAATTGTTATAACTGAAATCATGCGTTCAGATTAGAGAAACAGTTAGGTGAAATTCACATGCTATATGACTGTTAATACATTATTTTATAGAATTATGCAAACTAATGGGGTACTGCAGAGTCTCCAGTAATGGAGTGGGAATTCTGATAGTGTGGTTTTTGCAGCATATGGTACAATTAAAATTTGGGGTAAATTAAATACAGTCACTTTGGTGTATGCATGGGGAAAGGAGTCTAGAAGCGTATGCCTCATTATGTCAACTATTAAGTATTATCAACTATGTACACTATTATCCATCTAACTCACACATTTCTGTGTCTATATTGTTATCATGAATCTATTGTATTTGTAATTAGAAAATTAATATTAATCGTGTGTGTCTGAGAGAAATTTATTTAAAACTACATTTAATCTCTATCTTTTCTGCTAATTGGTTTTGAGACAAAGATTGAAAAAATATAAACAGGAACACAGCAGCTATGGTTTTAGAAGGTAAGGATCACATTGTACAATACCCTAAACTTGTGGATGCTTAAATAATGTGCTGATATATTTATAATAAATCAGAACAGTGGACCCATTGAGTATCTTAGAACACATAGCCACGTCTTTTAAAAATGAAGAATATGGGGCTTCCCTGGTGGCGCAGTGGTTGAGAGTCTGCCTGCCAATGCAGGGGACACGGGTTCGAGCCCTGGTCTGGGAGGATCCCACATGCCGCGGAGCAACTAGGCCCGTGAGCCACAATTGCTGAGCCTGCGCGTCTGGAGCCTGTGCTCCGCAACAAGAGAGGCCGCGGTGGTGAGAGGCCCGCGCACCGCGATGAAGAGTGGCCCCCGCTTGCCGCAACTAGAGAAAGCCCTCGCACAGAGGCGAAGACCCAACACAGCCATAAATAAATAAATAAATAAATAAATAAATAAATAAATAAAAGAACGTGCATTTCTTTAAAAAAATGAAGAATATGAAATGAAGAATTAGGAAAATGAGAAAATACTTGAAATCACTTGGAGCTTCCCTCCAATGGTAGAAATGGCAGCAGTAATAATAATGATGATGACGATGACATTAGTTAATGTCAGTTAAGCCCTCCCCCTGCTAGTCTGACCCTGAGGTGCTTAGTTACCTATTCCTCCCTTTAGGTAACATCCGGACACTCTCTACTCAGTCTCTGACTGATGTGGATCATTTCCCTCTCTCGCTGCTCCTCTAGATCTCTCCCAAGCAGTATCTCTGCAAGATCACTATTTCTTTAATATATGTCCTGTGGGGGGGCTAGGCAGGAGGCATAATAGAATTATCGTAGACCGGACGGCCACACAGACAAAATGCATGCTCCTGCGGTCCAGGGAAACAGGACAGGGGACTCAGAGGCTCTGCCTCGCACCCTTTGATTTAGGTCCTGGGAGTGAGCTTTGCCCTCTTATCTAAAAACTGGGTGGGTAAGACTTATCTGGCAGTGGTGTGGTGAAGATTAGGGATATGTAAAGCCTCAGATTCATAGTAAACATTCCAAATAATAGGTAGCTGTCTTCATTGCCAGGGATGCAAATTTGAGGTAGGAAACAACCAGCTACAGAAAGGCTACAGCAAATACAGGTTGGAAGTTTCTATAAGGAAATCTGTATTCATTAATATTTGTGCAAGGGGATCTGTGATGTAGGTACTGCATGAATTTCACAGAGGGGAGGTCAATGCCATGTAGATGAGGACAGATCCCTGTGTCAACAGTCTAGCTGCGTAGGGGAAAATATGTCACTGGGAGTCACAGAACCCCAGGCTTCAGCGTCACTGTGAGAATGAAATCGCATACTCTGAGTGACACTATTGTAAATTAGTCCTAAATGAAGTTAGTCTTAATAATAAAATTCTCTTGAAAATTACTTATGATTAGCATCTATGGTCAAGAAAGAGCATCACAGCTCAATTGGTCCAACAGACAAACCCCAATTCAAAGCCGATCTACAAAACATCTGACCAGTAACTCTTCAAAAGTTTCCAGATCATGAGAAACAAGGAAAGACTTAAGAACTGTCACAGATCCAAGGAGATTAAAGAGGCATAACGCATAATCAGTGTGGTATTCTGGATTAGACACTGCAGCAGAAAAAGGACATTGGTGGAAAAATTGGTGAAATCCGAATGACTATTTCTCAGTTTTGACAAATGGAGCGTGCTTATGTAACATGCTAAAATTAGAGGAAGCTGAGTGAAAAGTAAATGGGAACTCTCTTTGCAACTTTTCTGTGAATCTAAAACTATTCCCCAATTAAAGTTTATTTTTTTTAAGTTTTATTTTTATACTTCTGAGAAAGATGAAGCAGCTCTTTTTTTCACTCTTAAATAGAATTATTTTGAAATTGGAGGCACTTTTCTAGCACACCTGGTAAATGTTTGCCATCATGGCCCCGGTCTTCATGCAGTTATAATACAGATGCTGTAAACGGCCACTAGTAAAAAGACCACGTTGGACACTGTGCTCTGTTTAAGGAATCATAAAATTTCAGGATTGAAAGATACAATAAAGCTTACCTAATCATCTACTTAATACATGAATCTGATTTCTAAAACCCCTACTCACTACTTGTGAGTTTATTCTTAAATGTCTTTACTGAAAACATACTCATAACTTTTTGTAGATGTGGACACAGTATCCATCACCTAATGGAAGTGATGTTGAGTTTGAGCTACTGCTTCAGAGGCCAATAAAAAGAGGATATGGTCTTTAGGCCAAAGAGGCAGTGTCATTTCTACTGCATGTAAGGAATAAGCAAATGCAGGGAAATAAATGTCTTTGTTTTAAGGAGATAAATCGGAAGTTAGTTGAAAATGTGTAAATATAATTTTTTTCATAAAAGTTTTTGATTGCTACTTTATGGTATACCAAATGAATACACGAAAGTCTACTAATCAATGAAAGAAGATTATTTTTTAGGGTTTTTAGCCCCCATATGTTTATATAATTCATCCATAGTATGAAATTTAGTTAAATGATTTTAATCATTTAATTAAAGCAAAGTTTGGAGAAAAATACATTATGAACATCTCCTGACTGTAAAATTCTTAAATTTGGCTTTGCTTTTTAAAAAATACCGGCAAAGTAACATATATATACGTATATATATGTGCATATATATATGTATATATATGTATACAAATATACAACAAACAAAAGGCTTATTCCTGGAGAAATTCTATTTCACTCTTATATTCTTCTGTAGTCTTCCATCATACCTTGTTAATTTTCCACAAGAGATTGTATTCCTTAATATCACTGGAGGAGTGATAAAAGTTAACTCTTTCATTTTTCAAAATAACAAACTGAGGGTGACAGAGTGGGACTTTGCCTCTGTAAAGGAAACAGCCCAAATGGTGTCTTTTTGTTTATTAAAAACAAACACTTCACTTTTTATTCACTCTTTATTCACTCAATAAATATTTTCAAATCCCTATTGTGTATAAGAGGCCATGGTCAGTATACACAGCCCTTGACCTCAGGCAACTTCCAGCCTAACAGAGACGCAGTCATAATAATACAGTCCTAATAACACTAACATGTGCACAGCCCTTGTCATGTATCCAGCACTATAATAGACTATCTCCAATATCTGTGTAAAATGTACCATATATATTAGCTTCCTCGATCATTGTAATCATATGGGGTATGTATAATTATTATCCTGACTTTAGAGATAAAGAAAGCATAATAAGGTACATTAAATAACTTGACCAGGACTGTTCAGCTGGTGAGTGGCAGAGACAGGATTTGGATGCAGACGTCAGGGCTCAAAGTCAATTCTTTTAATCATTGAGCTATAACCACATGGCAACGTGCTAAGTGCCTTAGTGGAGCCAAGCACGGTGGCCATGGAAACAGAGAGTGCCTAACCCAATCTTGGGGTAATCATGGAAGACGCCCAGGAAAAAGCAATGTCTGAGTTGAGAAGGACACGTTGGAGATGGGCAGGAAGGGAAGACAAGTCTTTCAGAGAAAGAGAACAGTGTGGCCCCGAGTGGAGAACCTAGTACATTTCAGAAAGTGAAAGCAAGAGGTAAGGTAGAAAGGGCTAGAAATGTTTCTGGAAGGGAAACTGCTCTGCTGGTGGAGGGACCTCCTATTATATACTCTTTTCTTCAGGCAACAGTAACTACTGTCAAGCTTTCAGCTGCTGAGTGATCCCTGTGTGGCATTCAGAGTAGAGTTTAGGGATGCAAAATGAGGACATGGGTTAGGAGCCTGCGAAATGCTTTAAAATGCTGTGGAAATACTTTCAGCTGCAACTAACAACAACAACAACAAAAACCCTCAAACACAATAAACACTAAGGAATTTATTTGTTTCCAGAAAAGGGTTAATTCAGTGGTTTAGCAATGGTATCAGAGCCCAGGTTCCTTCCATATTTCTTCTCTGACACTCACAGGGTCTGGACCTCACTGCCCTCAAGGTCTCAAAATGACTGTGTCACCTTCTCATAAAATATCAACCAGAGACAGGAAAGGGGCCTTGTCTTCCCTTTGTTTCTTTTTAAGACTGAGAACAAAGTATCCCCAAACCCTTTTTATGTTTCATTGGTCTAAATTGCACCCCTGTCAAAGGGAAAATGGTCACCATCATTCACCCTGACCAATCAGGCCCTAAGTTTAGGTCACGTGGAATCAGCAAGGTCTAACTGAACTTTAAGTCACGTGGAAAGGCATAAATAGCTGAATAATTAAATAAATACAAAATTAATTTCTTGTCAAAAAGGAAGCTCTCATTCGCAAGAAAAACACAGAGGTGTAGGGGATTACAGTCTTGGATGGTTCTACTGTAGGCTGCATCAAAGCTGTGGCAATGGAAGTGGACAGGAGTGAATATTCCAAGAGATATAAAGACTGTAGACTTAGGAATATTTTATAACTGAATGCCGAGTAAGGGAAATGGAGAAATTCAGAATAGGTTCTAAGTTTCTGCCTTGGACACGAACTGTGTGAAAGCTGATAGAATTCACTGGTTTAGGGAATACAAGAGCAGAGTAGGTTAATGGAAGAAGATTTTGAGTTGAGTTTCAGTAAGGCTGTGTTTGAGACACCTGGGATATGTGTTGGAAGCATCTGGTGCAGAGTTGGACAAGCGGGTCTTTAAAGCAGAGGAGAGAGCAAAGCTGCAGATACAGACGTAGAACCCGCCACCTTACAGAAGACAAACTAAGCAAAGGGAGTGAGTGATCGCTCCCAGAAAGATACCAACACCAGCATCAAAAGAGCCAGCAGAGAAAGAGAAGCCAGAGCACTGAGATGGATAGGAAAGCCTAGAGAAGGTGGTTTCATGTTCCATGGAAACTAGGAGAGGAAAGAGTTTCAAAAAGAAGGTTGTCAGTAATGTCAAACGTCTGGGAGAGGTGGAGTAAAATAAATGCTCAAGCTTGGTCCATGGGATTTAATTTCTTAGAAACTGGGACATGGGCGGTGATGCTGGTGTGTGAGTACGAGTAGTTTCAGGGGCGTAGGAGGAGAAGCAGCCAGAAAGTCGTAGGCGGGTCGGTGAATGCGAAGTGAGGGTGTAAACTGTGAGGCTGGAAAAAATCTTTACAAAGTCTGTGAAAGAGAAGACAGAGCCGAAGAATGACTTAGAGATGCAGAGTGGAGAGAGGGTATTTCTTTGTTAATTGCACTGACATCACAATTACAGTACTTCTCCCAAAATTGTGTTTTGATGATCACAGCTGCAAATTGTTTTGGAGCCTATCAAAGAAAGATTTTAAAAATGTAATATAAATATTTCTGGGATTATATTATGCACTAAATCCATTAGGAAATTTTTTAAGCTTTTAAACTTTTGTTTATAAATTTAAGTAGTGAATGTGTCCAAAGCTATCTCGTGTTCTTTTTTCTGTGTATTTCTTCAATGGTGTTTCCTTTTATTACCAGTCTTTAAACCCCAAACTAAGCAGTTTTCATATTTAGGAAGTTGAATACAATTTTTATACTTAATAGGGTTGTATAACATTAATCAGTTATTATAACAAAGTTATCATGAATTTTGGCTTTCAGTGTCTTTCCTTAAAAATGCTAAGGCAAATCAACAATAGTAACATTTATATTCAGTATTTAAGGCTAAATCTGTCATACGGGCCCTCGCCAAGCTATGCCAGGGATGTATTTCACTTGTGACCTAATTTACAAAATGTCTAGATCACTAACAAAACTCCTGAGATAAGTATAAAAATGAATTCAAAGCAGAAGCTAATAATACTTTTAGGTTTCATTTAACATGAAAAAAAAATAGCATGTGTCTTTACAGTTCTGAATTAAGATGCTCACAATAGAAAAAATAAAAGGGGATCATATATTAGTTTTTCTTTACTTAGGTCCTTTGAGTGTTGCCAAAGAAATAGCCCATCGAATCCATTCCTTTACAAATGCAACTTTCAGGAGGATGAGGGTGTGAAGAAAAGTGGAGAAGAAGAGGGTGTAGTTTGGAAAAGATGACTCTGTCATTCACTAGATTTAACAGCTCAAAGACCAGGCTATTAATTCAGTTAAAATGAAACCTGATTTGTAAAACTTTCCCAGTTGTTTCTTTGTAAGAGAAACAGGTTTTACATTTGCTTGGGGGGGAAGGGGAGGGATGCTGGTGTGAGTGGCACAGGTTCTGGATTAGACCCTGGCTCTGCTTCTAACAGAATACATAAGCCAAGTAATCCGTATCTGAAGGATTCAGCAATGGGATGCTTAGCAAAGGTTAAAACATGGCATGGAAATAATGTGAAAACTTGAAAAATAAGTGAAAATATTTTAAAAGAAATACTTAACTTTTAAATCTAATTCTATCATCTCTTTCCAAAGAAGCAAGTCAACTTACATCTCAGGCTTTATAATTTGAAAAACTCTTGATCAAATAAATCAATTATCTTTCAACTCCCTGCACAAATGAAGCTTATTGGTAGACTTTCTAAGCCATCAGATGCTTTCTTAGTGAAACAAATGAGTTAATTATTTTTCTAAGCATAGAATAGCTTCTAGTTAATGTCAGACACAAATATGCTATCCTTTTCTCCATAAACACGCACAAACCCACAAGCAAACGTAATCTTCATCTGCTACACACAGCCATTCATTAACAAGTGGCTAAATGTAATATTAAAGACCAGTGGAGGTAAAGAATGGGGATTCTCAAGGTTTAAAAAAAATCTTGTGGGAATTCCCTGGCGGTCCAGTGGTCAGGACTCGGCGCTTTCACTGCCAGGGGCCAGGGTTCAATCCCTGGTCAGGGAACTAAGATCCCACAAGCCGAGTGGTTTGGCAAAAAAAAAAAAAAAAATAGATCTTGTTTTGTGGTTGAAGCAGGAGGGAGGCCTGCACAGCGCGAGCAGGGAGGGCAGAGGGCATCCAAGGAGAATGTTGGGTGACTGGGTAGGGGGCTGCGTGTCCCGGAAAAGCGTGTGCAGGAGCAAACAATGCTAAGAATGAGTCATTTCCAAACACACATCGACCACGATTTGAATTCTGAAAATGTGTTCATTTTTTGTGGTTACTATGCAACAATGTAGCTACTTCTTTGTAATTCTGACCCAGTGTGTTAGCTGCGGGTACCATTTCAACCATGTTAACTTGCACAAAAGTCACTCCTTTGAAGAGATTGCCATGAGGCTGAATCACATAAGATGGTTTCTTCTGTAGGCCAACAGGAACCAAAGAGCCTCAATTCCACGTTTCAGCCTATATGTCCCATGTCACCTACTGTGCATATGAAAATACCTTCTAGCTGAAAGTATCATAGCCCTCAGTGGTCTTGCTATAGGGATGGATGGCAGGTCTTTGAAAGATTAAACTCTTTTAATCTCCCTTATATATATATATCTGTTCACCAAAGGGCTCTAATTCTTCCATAGGGAGAAGTGGATTCCCCAATTCTGAAAGGCTAAAACATCTCCTTACACCTTTCGGAGTCTGAAATCTCTGTGACCCCA
Source organism: Balaenoptera ricei (assembly GCF_028023285.1). Classification (NCBI taxonomy): domain Eukaryota; kingdom Metazoa; phylum Chordata; class Mammalia; order Artiodactyla; family Balaenopteridae; genus Balaenoptera; species Balaenoptera ricei. The sequence continues at coordinate 189,949,071 of NC_082639.1, read as the reverse complement.
TGTTTATCTCTAGAATGTACACTCTTAGTCTTCTCTGCTCCTTTATCTTTGCTCTCATGTGCCTTTCTCACCTAATCTGAAAAGATCTTTGATTTTTCCTGGGATACATTTTAGCTGCTGCCATATTTCCCCTCTTCTCTTTTAAATCATCTTTCCTGATACAGAACCTACTAATGACTTATCACCCGTTCTCACCTTAACCTTAACCTCGATCAGCGGTCTTTCCTCCAAACCACGCAATTGGAATGACTATACTCATTTGGCATTCACTTGCCAAATACAAGGAAGAGTCTTGCTTCCTTCTCCTAAACACTGCCCATTCTTAGTAGCAGTATGGAAGGTGCTTGGCAAAATTAAAGCCCTCCGTTTGTGTGCAGGTTCGTACTTCTGATGTCTGAATGTGCCTATTTCTTTGTGTACCGTGCCCTCCCCTGACTCCTATCCGGTCTTTAAAACCCTACCTTAGCTAACATTACTTGTTGCTACCATGTCACTCTGTGCCTCTGTTTATGTAAAACGTATCACACCGTATCCTCACCTTTGATTTGAGTATGTGGAATGTGCTTCCCCCACCTAGACCTATGGCTAATTCTCACCATTTCTGCTCCCCGTGTTATGTCTCTTTCTGTGAGACCACACTGACCCCTCCTACCGTCACTGTTTCACTGTTATGACCGCACGTTTTAACTCTGGCTTCTGCATTCGGGGTTAGCTACCTGCTAAATCCCTGAGTAATTTTCTAACACTCCCTCACTCTGCCTGTGTTTATTTTTATGACCTTATTTTCCCATGCTGTGTACTGCCCAGAATGCCTGTGACACAGAAACTACGTGTCCATATCTTAGGATTTAAATTCTATCAACTACTTGAATCTTTCTGCGGACATCCTAGCTTGTAGTGATATCTACTTTGCATATTTCTATGGCACCTTGTGAACTGCTGGTGTGCGTCCTGTCCCACAAATAGAGGAAACATGTTTTTGAGGCAAAGATCATGCCTTTTGCTTTTTTCTTTTCCGTGCTCTGCCCAGTGTTGAGTCCACTGCTCTGTCGATAATAAGGACTCGATACCACACCTAGAATGACCCAAGTGACCCAACACCTGGATGAGCGCCCTTTGGTGCCCATCAGTAAAGCAACTAAGCCAAAATCTTGGCTTCCCAGACTCATCTGGGAATTATTATTCCCATCCAAGCCCAGCTCACTATTTTTCTTTGATCTTTGCACCTTGGGAAGCTCGTCAGATAAAATGGCCTTATTTGATAGATTCAGTCATAGGAAATGAGTACCAGCTCTGGCAACGAGCAGACACAATACGTCCTCAGAAGCCCTTCCTGCCCCTGTTCTTCCTTGTGTAAGGCTACAATAGAGGCTGGAAAGCAAAAATATCTTACTTCTTGGTGCCCTCTCCCCATCCCATATTGCAGTGGGTGCCATGAGATGTTTTTCTGGGCAAGAAGTGTAGACAAAGTCTCTGGGAAAGGTTTCCATCTCTGAAACAAAAGGCAAAAGCTCACTACCAAAAACCTCCTGCCACTTTGTCCTTCCCTTTCTTACTGCCTGGAATGCAGATGAAAAGTGTGGGTGCAGAGCAGCCATCAGGAGACGTGAGATGGCAAGCTTGAGGACAAAAGCCTACAAAATAGAATGGTAGACTAGACACAAGAAAAGAGGTTAGCTGCTTAAGCCATCCCGATGCCTCCGTGCTGGTCATGGATTAAATTACTCTAGGTCTCTAGTTGTATAGCTCTTCTATATTTGAACCACCAGGAATTATTTTATTTTGTTTGCTAGCTGAATACAAAGCTGACCGATACAGTAAGCTGCAGGATCATTACTGAGGTTTCCTACAGTCATCCATATTCAAGCGAGATTAGATTTCATTTTTAAAGACAAATGAAAATAAATCTACTCTTTTAAAGTGTGTATTTATGATGGAAGTATTCATAGTCTACCTTGAAAATAGTGTTATGTTAAGATCACTTTTCTCGTGGAGTATTTTATGCCCTTGACTTCTGTGCCTTGGTCTTACCAAGGCTGGATACAAGCTGTTCACACCATCTCTGCTCCGGCCCTCTGCATTTTAAAGGCTGCTCTGATTCCATCTCTTCAACTCAGTTAATAGATTATCAGAACTTTCAGTTTTACATTTACTTCAACATCTAGTCATGGTTAGTAAATGCTTTAATTATTCCTTTTTCTTTCTAAGATAGATCAGTCTCACCAATAGTTTCTAAAACTTTTTGGCCCAGGAAAAAAAAAATCTATTAAATCCAAAGGATCTGTTTAGGGGCCACTATGATCACCAAAGCAATCTCACCCTTGTTCCCATCTCTCCCTCTTCCACGAGTGAAAAACACACACTATTCCAGACACACGTTTGCCCACTTCTACCGTTCAGACTCTGTGAGTAGATGTCAACAATTCTCCCTATATCTGTAAATGTGAATATCTGAACCAATTAAAAGACAGTGAGCTGCCTTTGTAGGTCAAGATACACTAATGACAATATGAATCATGCATGCCCTGAGCTGTCTTTCCAGGACCAGGAAGAGATTCGCTCATATTTCTCCATATTCTCTTTTTATTCTGAATGCGCCAATCAGAATATTTTTGCCAACACTTCAACACTCTACCAAAGAGGCTCCTTGGTCTGCCCTGAGGTATTTCTTGTCGTGCACCATATGGAACACACTTGAATGTTTCTGTTGTGTTCACCAGTTAGATGGTAAGGAACCAAGAAAGAGGAACACATAAGTGTGTCTCGAGAGAGCAGGATGAGGGCAGGATGAAAGCACCACGTGCCCTGGGGGCTGACCCATCTGCTGCTTCACTGGCTTTGCTTCCAGCTTGCTCCACTGCGCTTGCGCCTAACTTGATTTCTTGGGCCCATTTTGATGTCAAAACACGCCCATCAAAACTGTAGTAAATAATAAAAGCAGGAAGGTTCCAAAATTGCTCCCCTTGTACTGGCTCCAAACCCATTCAGATTCAAGACAATCTCCAAATTGGAAGACCTGAATTTTTCTTCAGAGACCCCCCAGAACATCAGCCTTCAAAGGATAAAAATAGCATTTTGCTTTCTCTTCTAACCTTTGACCACTGTCGACACTGAGTATCACAAAGTCGAAAGAAAATAGCTGTCCGAGCACTTCTTCCGGTGTTAGAATCTATAGAGATTAAAAGGAGGCGGCCCAGGGCAGTGGAAACCCAAGTCCTCAACTTGTAACCTGGTGCTTCCCGGGGTCCTAAGTAGCCTCAGGGAGATTTTGTCTTCTTTTCCAGCCAGCTTCATACACATGAGTGGAAATAAACATCAGAGCAGCGCTTAGCATATCTAAATTGGAATTTTCCAAATTTCCAAAAAGCATTCACTAAATATGACTAAGGGCCCCTCTACTTGACCTTGTCATCAAGTAACATGACTATTAAAAATTATGAGTTGACCAAAAAAATCCCCTCTGTTTTCTAGTTTTCTACAGGGGAACAGTTTCTAGGATATGGAAAGGGTATGGAAAATATCCTGTCCTTTGAAACCTGTTCTCAGAAAGATAGGTCAGGACTTGGTTTTCCTATGCACAAAGCATCTTTAAATTTCTTCTTGCCAACCAAGTAGTTCAATTTGTCACTAAAGCCCTTCACACTTACAGCAGAATTCACACCAAAAAGCCATTTTGAGCAAATATTTTCCCATTTTTGTACAGTTCCCTTTCAGATGTGGGAAGATGGTCTGTTCCTTATTTCTCACAGGCAGACACAGACACTGAAGGAAACAATGAAAACCCACTCTCACCTCAATTATCCACAGACCAATTTTCTTAGAACACATAAGCTTATGTGGATAGATAATAATTAGAGTAACACTGCCTTAAATAATATTATTTCCCTTCCTATTCACCCCCATATATTCTTGCTATTTGATGTACTACTCCTTAGATGACCTAAAGGCATGTGGGAGAAAAATGTATAGTTCTGAAGCATTGAAAGTGTTTGTTGCTATTATTAATAGAGAAAAGCTTTTTTGTTTGTGTTCTACTCTGCTCATAGGCAGGTAACGTGATGTCAGGCATAAAGGAATAATAATACAAATAATAGCATAGCAATGATAATAATGAATACTAACATATTGTCAATGATTTCTCTGTGCCAATCATTTATTCTTTAGTACCTGGGAGGTAGATGCTCAAAATCTCACCATTTACAGACGAGGAAACCGAGGCACAGAGACGTTAAGCAACTTTCCCAAAGAAAATTCAGTACCTGAAAGGGCGGCGATTTAAATCCAGGAAGTCTACGTTATTCAAGTCCGCAATCTTAAGCAACCTCAAAGCTACCTTGTAACTGATAGTATTTTTCAAGGCCACCAGGTCAGCTCTGGATGCAGAGGGAGGCTGCAGGTCTGCAGTGGCCCGGTCAGGGCATCGTCCGTTGGACCAACTTCTAACTGAAGCCTCTTTTAACTGCTTCCAGAAGCTCGCCAGTGTCTCCACTTATTAAGACTCAGGATTTTTTCCTTCTACTTCTACAAACCCACCTGGGCCCTTTTACACTTTACAAGGGGTTTCAGCTTATTTAATTAGATAAAGGAACCATATAGCTTCAAGCACTCTTCAGAATGCTGTTTTTTAAAGAAAGATTAAAAGTTCAAGACCATTATTATTCAAATTGTGAACACTACCAGCTTGGTTTGGCTCCGTAAATGGACTGAAAAGAATGAAATTCAGCAAGGTGTCGAGGGGAGCAGGTGTACCCAGCAGGGCTCAGGTCTGAGGAATGCAGAATTACATGGAAGGAGTCATGATCAGGGGCAGCCTGCCTGTGGGGCAGTTGTGCTGGGAGAGTGTCTCTGTTCCCCAGCAGTGTGATCACAGACTCAGGAGGCTGGGGCCTTCCCCGCGCGGAGACCTGGCAAGTAGGACACAGGTGCTCCCTTTCTCCCGTGGCAGGTGGTTCACGCCCTGGCTGGGAACCGTGGCAGTTCAGCCCCTCCCTCCCGCATCTGGGCAGGGGACGCGTGACATTGTTACAGCAACTGCATAAAGGGGACGCTTAGTCCAGAGCAAGGGCTTGCAATGAAGTCCTCCGAGCTAAAGGAGAAACAGTAATGTTCATAATTCCTGTGAAAACACAGGCAGGCACGTTAAAAGAAACGTAACTGGCAAGTAGCTGAATATCTGTAGCCTCGGTAAGGCTGTCCTAGAAAAGCAAAGAGTGACATTTGTCAGTGTGGTGGAAAGTCACTGAGTGGATTTAAAGCAGAAGTCTCCAGAACAAGGAAAGGACGATTCTTTAGATTCTTTAATCTTCATAATTATTTTTTCCTTTCTTCTCTCTCTCTCTCCATCCTTTTCCATTTCACTCATTGCTACCAAATAAGCCACTCCTACTTGTGACATTTCAGTCTAAAATATATATTGATATGTACGCTTATACAAATGCAGGCTTATGTTTACATTTTTATACATTTATTGAAACACACAGCTTCCAGAAAATTCCAAGTCAAAATGAGCCTGGAATCAAATGGTTTGGGATCACATCTTGGCTCTGCTTCCTATTAGCCATGGAACCTCAAACAACTTACCCAATTTCTCTATGCCTCACATTCTTTATCTATAAAATGAGGATAAGAAATGCATGTACACCATAGGATTGTCCTAAGAATTAGGGGAGTGAATGAATATATGCATTAAACATAGCACCCAGCACATTTCAAGTGCTGAATACTGTCAGTAATTTTAAGGATTATTCCTATTGACAGTATTATTCAAATAACCAATTCAGCGTGGAAGAAATGTATCACCTGAACCCAGTTAGGTGGGCTCCGAGATTACCGGTGTTTAATATGAAAAGTTGGCCTATCAGTTGGACATGGTCCCTTCTCAATAGCCATCCTTTGGAAGACATACATTTGCTGAGTCAAGGTACTAGGTCCCTGAAGAGCTGGGTCCAGCCCAGGATACCACACATTGAGAATGGAATTGAAATTCTGGAATATTCAGAAGAGATTAACCCAATGGTATGGTGATGGGGGGTGAAATATAGCATGCCAAATATAGAAAACTTAAGAAAATGTAGGATATTTTTTCCTAAGATTAAATAGTGTTGGTGAGGCTACAAGAAACACATTCAAATACTTGAAATACTATTATATGGAAGAAGGTATAGCCCTATTTTATGCTGATATAAGAAAAAGAATTTTATCCAGTTGGTTTAGTCAGTGGTTCTCCAAGTGTATTCTAGAACCTCAAGGGGTCACCAAGAATCTTTCAAAGTGTCTTCAAGGTCAGAACTATTGTCACAATAATACTAAGCTATTTTTTGCCTTTTTTTTCTCGATCATTAGTAGAAAATAGATATTTCCAGAGGCTACATAGCATATGATACTGCAGCTGTTAAAACATAAAAGCAGATATGAGAATCCAAGTATTTCTACTAAGACAGACATTAAAGAGATTTGTAAAAATGTAAAACAGTGCACTATTCTTACTAAATCTTTGTTTTGTAATATGTGGCTATTTTTCATGAAAAAATGCTATTTATATTAACATATATTGGGTTTATTCTTATTAGTAAATTAATAATAAATAAAAATTTAAAGTCTCAGTTTTAATTTTCACTATGGTAAATAGAGATATGACCCACATAAAGAAAAACTCTTCAGGGTCCATAATGATGCTGAAGAAAGGAGTTTATTTTAAAGAACGTTCAAGAAGGCATACTGGGACTAAAATGTTTGAGGTCCATGAGCTTCAGTCATCATGCAGAGGCTTTGAAACCACCAATTTCAAATAATTTGAGCTGTTCACCACTAAACTCCACTAAACTAAGCTTTTCTTTTACAATAACAGTCTTTAGAAACTATTCAAACATGGAGGGTATGTGGTAAAAGAGATACAGGCATTGACATTAATGGCCTCTAAGATTTCTTTCAACTCAGATTGTGCAATTCCCTTGCAAAAGGAAACGAAAGGGAGTTTACTGAGATATTGTTCTCATGAAGCTGCTGGGAGAGTGGGCAGATAGGCATGTGGTTATGGGTAGAAGTTTGGGGTGAAGCAAAAAGTGAAGAGTCCCCCCGGGCAAGGAACAGTGCACTTTGAACTGCTGTGCCCCTGATAGGTTCTCTGAGAGGAGGGTCATGAGCCTCTGGGCTCACCGCCCAAGTCACCAACATTTCCTAGGGGACCTCTTCCTGGGAGGATGAAGGCTGGTTTCCCTGATGGCCTCACAAGTCTCCCCGGAACATTCCAGAAACTAATCATCAAGAGTCCTTCAAAGATGAAAATTGATCGAAGCACATATGATTCCTCTTCTAGGGTATGTCACAGCTGATAACCTGGTAATCTCGACTCACTGTACTGGTTCTAACATTTGTATCAACTGGGAATATATATATAGTTCTCTCCTCTTCCATACAACTTGATATCAAAATTTAAACACAGCTGCACCAAAGATAGGTGTGCAAACCAGGAGAATGCAGTTCACAGAGGAAATGCAAATGATGATAAGCAAATGAAAAAAAAAACCACAGTAAAAATCAAATTAAATGCAAAATAGAAATTCTAAGGAGTACCAGTTGCACCTATACAATTAACACGTTTGAAAATGATGCAAGTAAACCCTGGCAAATATATATGAGAGGAAACTCACATATGTTGCCAGGAAGAGCCTCCACAAGAAAATCTTTCTGAAAAGCCATGTGTTCATGTACATGGAGAGACTTAAACCATTCCTGGTCTTTGAAAGAGAAATTCCAGGTCAAGGACTCTGTCTTAAAGAAATGGTCATACATCTATGGACAAGGGTTTCTGCATAATGATATGCATTTTGAAGAAAAACTGCCAAAACGTTCTTCTTTGACTGCAAACTAATAAACTATTTCCACAGAAAATGTAAGTCAAATATCCTTGAGGACCAAATTGGTTTGGTCATTAAACGCACACCGTCCCTTTCCTGAGACAGACCCCCACGTGTTGTGGCCTCAGAGTAAGCATTGGTCACTTCCGTATCTCCAGGGGGGACACACAGGAAGTTCCACGTGGGGAGAGGCCACCTCCCACCACTGCTGTGTCCTCTGTCCCCTGGCGCTGAGTGATAAGTACCTTTGTTGAGTCTTTGTAGGAAATAAGCAAATGATTCCTATGACACAGTATGTGTCTAGTGAACACAGGCAAGAGAACGAGGCAGAGATCAAAAAGTGTGAGGTTGCTGGTACCTGTTCCTCAGAGACCCAGGACTCGTGTGGACACCGCCTTAGGACCAGGTGCTTCCACTGGTCCATCTGAAGTTTCCAACCTTAAGGAAATATAATCTCAATTCTCTAAAAGTGTTTATTTTACTTGAAATCACTTGGTCCTTAATTTTAAGTTCACCAGAAGTAACTTGGTCTTTAATTTTAAGTTCACCATTAAGACTTTTAAGAAATGTCATTTTGTAAAATCTTGTCTGGGAGGGAAATGGTGTTTCTCATTTACCACTGCAAAGGCAGAACGTTGCTTGCTGGAGCAGATGTTTGCCACATCCTGTAAGGTCCTGTGAGGTCCTGTAAGGTAGGACCATGCCACTTTTTCAACTTGACATTCTCAAGCCTCATTCAAAAATGCCTTTTCTTCTGGAGGCGTTTACTCCAGAGGGAAGGAAGAACTGGGTTTCTTCTCTGATTATTATGAAAAGCTTCCACACAGCGGTGCCACTTTCTCTGAAGTCGTTGTGGGGGACCTGAATTCTCATGATTTTTTTCAGAAACTAGCATCAGAACAGAAGAGCCATTTCATCGTCTTGTCTTGTGTGTGTGTGTGTGTGTGTGTGTGCGTGTGTGTGTTTGTGTGTATGTGTGACAGATGTGTTTCATTTAGGAGTCCCAGGTCATAAATACCAAAGTGTTAACCACCTTTCGGGGGGGTGAGAGGGACAGGAAAGGGGGAAAGAGGCACAGAAAACTCATTACCTTTGTCTGTAAAAGACCAAGCAAAAGGCTCTACAACACGTACCACTTGACATGGAATAAATACTTTTCTCATATGCTAGAGACTGGTAAGTCATGGTGAACATTCTAGGCTCTCCCTGTCATTCTGTCTCGAGGACGTAAAGCATTTATGTACCACGTTTCTTTCATGGGTACAGTTATTCACAATGCATGCTGCCTTGTTTCATCACCTCCTGATACAAGGAAGTAACACAATAAGATATGACTCAAATTCAGTGGTTTGCCATTTTTCTCTCAGAATATCAGCCATCGGTATCAGTGTCTCTATACAAAACAGTCTAAAATATTCCTATGATAACAAGGTACCTCGAAGAGTTCTAAGGGTTCATTCATTCGTTTCCTGTGAATTCAACAAGGACGTGTTGAAAGGCTGCTCTCTAACGCAAAAGCATTTGCATCTGAGGATGCAAAGCAAACAAGGAAAAGTCCCTCCTGAGAGGGATTTATAGCATTGTAGGGAGAAATTAAAAGTAAATAAGGAAGGGCATTCCCATGACACAGGGATCAAAAGGATGTCCCTGTGGGGATGTGAGAGGGCTGCAATCTACATGTACCCAACCTCTTCCTTACAAAAGTGAAAAAAACTGGGCTATGCCACAGAGCTGGTTACTTGGCTACAGTTTACTTTAACAGATTCATTGAGTATCTCTAAACATAATTAGACCATTTCTTATAATTATGGAAGCGATTTTAACCAATGTGTATTTTTAGGGGGCATGGAAGAAGCCAGTGGCAACAAGAAACCTGCAAGAATTCATTCAGGATGAGAGTGGGATGTTGATACACAAGCAGCAATTTTGAATGGGTGGGGGGTGACCAAGCCCTGCTGTGAAGATGCAGCACTGAAATGAGCATTTAGTAAGAATGGACTTTCCTCCAGAAGTACCAAATGGACTTCTGGTATTTCCATTTGGGTGGAGATTGAAAAAAAAAATAGAGCAAAATTTTTCTCACAATGTTTTGCAACTTCTGCTTCCGGACTCAGTCAGAACCCAGAGGCAGCAAGAGAGTTAAAAATGAAAACACTGTTTATTCTTTTTTAAATGACAATTGATTTTTACCCATAAAACTGAGTCTACCTCATTCAGGTATGTTTGGGATTCTATGTGACTATCTATAATAAATCTATTTTTATTTAAAATGAAAAGTAGTTTATTCTTGACATCCTTTATCTTAGTTTGGGGAGAAATAGTCTTCCTTGTTTGACTCCAGTAAAAACAGAAAGCAGAATGACTTATAAAAGTTGAATTTCTTTAATGAAAAAAAAAAAAAAAGCTAGAGCACCAGTAATCTGGTGAGAGTATTCAGTATCAGAAAAGCTTCTTTTCTCCAGGAGTTATCAACACTATGATTAGGGAAAAGACCCAGGTAATTTTCTCTGCTCTAATAACCAAAAGTTTTGGATATCAGCCCAAACTTTGCTTGACTGGAAAAAGATAAATCAGAATCTTTATTCCAGATATTCATATACATATAGACTACTGTATATACAATTGTATACTATTTACACCTATTGGTGTAAGATGATCTTAATTCCATCCTATGCTGCATTTTAAATGTTCTATAAACACAAGAAATGGATCTAATTGAAACAAAATTGGCTTTCCCTCTCTAATTGAATCCCCTTGTCTAGTGTACTCTGCTATTACTCCCTGGTAGAAGTCTGCATACTTTAACAATTTATTCACAGGATGCATGCCTCCATTTTTTTTTTGAATTTTTGAATTTTATTTTATTTATTTTTTTATACAGCAGGTTCTTATTAGTCATCCATTTTATACACATCAGTGTACACATGTCAATCCCAATCTCCCAATTCATCACACCTGCCTCCATTTTTATCTCCATCTGCTAGAGCATAACCAACGTATTTGAGCTCTCAGCTCCCACTTTATAGCAACTAAACTTTCCCTGCAAGCTCAACCTCCGCCCTCCACCACCTCCATGACGTGCATTTCTTGTAAAACCTTAAGTCAGTAAACTTCCTCAGGGAACTGGTAGCAACGCATGACAAACAAAGTAACTGTGGCATGCAGCAGAGCTGCATCAATTGCTAAACAAGTTTCCGAGGCCCTTCTGTAGCTCTGCTCTGAATGAGGCTCTCCTATTCTACTGGCAGGTGTCTGGATTCAGTGGGAAAAAGAATTGAGGATGGAGGAGAGAGAGAGAAAGGAAAGAAACAATATCTTTTAGTTTAAAACCTGAAGATAATGGGTATCTATTTCTTCCGCGTGCAAAGGATGCAAATATGTCTGTGACCCTTTTCACTATGAAACACTTAATGTTTGTTCTAGCACATCTTATCAGAAACAACTGTCCGACACAGTTGAAATGGTCTTAGAGAGGAACATGCATTGTGGACACCTATGATTTGCAGTGGGTCCCTATTAATCTATGAAATAAAGACTGAATTGTTGTTGTACCTTTGGGACAACTGGTAAATACAGAGATGATTCTTATGTTAAAAAAAAAGATGCCACTTACAGTGAATACATTTTTATATTGTTTTGCTAAGCCTTCTTAAACCTTTCTAATATTTACTATCTCATGGGTGTGATAAAATTCTCACCTGTGAATATTTCTGATCTCTTAAGTTTCTAAAAAATCTATGTCCCTTTTGGTCACTGTAAACAGTACCCAACAAACTTCCTGGTGAATGATGCCTCGTGGGTCCTTCCTGGAAGCATCCAAGGGTTAACTCTGTAGTCCAGAATTGTACAATGGTACCGCTGGGGGAGTCCTAAAGAAATGATTTCAACTAGACCACTAGTTCCCAAGGAAAGTGGTGAGGGCTGGCGGTTTTGCCCTTGAGGGACATTTGGCAATGCCTAAAGACATTTTTGGTTGTCATGACGGTGGGGAAGGGAAGAAGGGGGTCGGGGGTGCTACTGCATCTGATTTGTAAAGACGAGGGAAGCTACAAAACATGGTACAATGCACAAGACAGCCCAGTCATCCAGCCCGAAATGTCAATCACACTCAGGAGAAGTGCATTTCACTAAAAAAGGAACTGAGGTCTGAGGACATCAAGTGACTGACCCAACACCACACATCAGAGTCTGAGTCTAGGCAACAGGAATTGGTGACAGAGTCAAGATTCAAAACTTGTCCCTAAACATCTAATCTGATACTCATTTCATTCTGTCAGGCAAATGGCTAAGTACCTGGTGATGTACAGGAAGAATTCTGGACCAAGGTCCCTCATTTTGGGTGTGACACAGGACAAGCCACTGAACACTCTTGACTTTCAGCTTTTTGTCTCGTAAAATAGATGAGTTAATGGGCTTTCCTGGTGGCGCAGTGCTTAAGAACCCGCCTGCCAATGCAGGGGACACGGGTTTGAGCCCTGGTCCAGGAAGATCCCACATGTTGCGGAGCAGCTAAGCCCGTGTGCCACAACTACTAAGGCTGCACTCTAGAGCCCGTGAGCCACAACTACTGAAGCCCACACACCTAGAGCCCGTGCTCCGCAACAAGGGAAGCTACTGCAATGAGAAGCCCGTGCACCGCAACAAAGAGTAGCCCCGGCTTGCTGCAACTAGAGAAAGCCCGCGTGCAGCAACTAAGACCCAACACAGCCAAAAATAAAAACAAATAAATAAATTATTTTTAAAAAATAGATGAGTTAAAATAGATGATTTCTAAAGTCATTTTATTCCTCTAAAATTCTATTATTGTATAAATAATAACACCTTACATTATAATAGTCTCCAAATTCCTTTTCTCTTTCTTTTTAAACTTCTCTAGGAATCCTAACCCAGAAAGAAGCAGGAAATATTGCTGCTGATTTAAACAAAACAAAACAGTGCTTGACCAATATTCGACTCTCAGTAAATAGTGAAGTGTATAATAAAATTCAGGAATAAAACGTATCCACATTGTCTATGATTTTAATAGGAAGACAAGTTTTTCTGGTCCTTTTATATCCTGTGTACATATTAACTTATTTTGACTGTATACGTGCCACATAAAGACTTTTATAAAAAGAAAAGAAAAGCAGCCATGTAATCAGCAAGATGTTGTTACTGAATTAATGGAATTTGTTTGACAAATATAATCCATTGATATATTTCCTGAGAAAAAAGTTCCCCAAAGTCTTCATGGATCTGTAATTCGTTCTCAGTAATTTTAATGATGTAGACAAGAAAAATTAATCAGTGCTTTAAATTTTAATTTGCATACCCATACATTTAGTGCAAAAGAGGGACCAAAGTCACTTGTTATGTGCTATATTTTGAAGACTAAAAAGTTCAGTAGATTAGTTGCTAAAATTGTAAAAGAGGACATGGGATAAAAAAAAAAAAGAAAAAATGTATAGTTCTCATCTCTTCACTAAAAACAAAACTAGTACCTGTAACCTGTATGTATAAATTTGGGGGGGTACCCTGTAATCCCTAAGTCCTAATTTTAAACCCCTTTTCGTTATAAAAAAAAGCAAAAGACATTTTACATGTCAGATTGCTGTTTCATTCCACTAGCTAATTTTTTTTTAATCAGAAGAAAATAAGCTATCATTTCTTTTCTTTTTTTCTTTTTCTTTTTTCTTTTTTCCATAAAAAGAATTTTAATCTGACCCATGTGCTATCATTATAGCACATTAACCTCTGGATGTTTTAACAACATTTTGATGGATCTTAAATCAATTAACACTAGAAAGGAAAACATCTGTGGCCCTAATACTTTTTAGAGTGGTTCTTAATATTGTTTTTATAAGGAATTTTAAAAGTATTTAATTTTTAAAAAGCCACTGAAAATTCCATAATTCACTGTGTGTTAAAAACAGTAGATATGAAAATCATGTCAATTTTATTAACAAACATGAAGTATGTGTATCTATAAGAAAGGATTATTAGAAAAGTCAGCAGAAGGAAATATTTTCCTGCCCATCAAATCCAGATGTTCAGCCCACAAAATGGAGGCCTAGAAAGAAAGGCAGGTTATGGTATCTGTTATCCTTAAGAAGTGTTACTTCTGAGAAGATTCATGGTCAAGGCAAGCCAAAATAGATTTTTAAATGAATTATGTTTTACTTTTGTTTTAAAAGAATTGTAGTAATATTTTCTACATTCAATATGGAATGGAATAAAGAGTGAATTAAAATAAAAGGCACATGAATTTTTTTCAGAAACGACATTATGTAAATACTTGATTAACATTTGATTTAAAATATAAAGATGACTCTTTTAGCAAAAAATAGAACCATGATAAGCATTTTCTTTCATAAATTGACAAAACAGATACCAGAGCAAAGATTCCACAGAACCATGGTTTTGTGGGTTGCATTGATTTTTTTCTTTTCTTAGTCCATTGCTCTTAAGCAAATACAGATGTTTGTAAAATAGTTTAATTACAAAATAGGAGTCCACATTGATAGTGGCTGAACATTCCATATTTCTGTATTTTGATTTATAGATTAATATGCAAACATTTCTTGTTTTTTAAATAAAGATTTCAACTTTTATTTCAATTCTTAGAGTGAAAAAACAAAAGAGAAGCTAGTGACAATAGTAATAACAGGGACTTCCCTGGTGGTGCAGTGGTTGGGAGCCCACCTGCCACTGCAGGGGACACAGGTTCAAGCCCTGGTCCAGGAGGCTCCCACATGCCGCGGAGCGGCTGGGCCCGTGAGCCACAACTACTGAGCCTGCATTCTAGAGCCTGCGAGTCACAACTACTGAGCCTGCGTGCCACAACTACTGAGACCCATGTGCCTGGAGCCCGTGCTCTGCAAGGCCACCGCAATGAGAGGCCCGCACACCACAGCGGGGAGTGGCCCCTGCTCGCCACAAATAGAGAGAGAGCCCGTGTGCAGTGACGAAGACCCAACGCAGCCAAAAAAAAACACCAAATAGATAAGTAAATAAATTTATAAAAATAAAAATAGTAATAACAGAAATTGGTACTCCTTCATAGTTTTCCAAATGCTTAAAGTAAGAATCCCTTATGTTTTCATTTTATTATACTTTATGAAGTGCTTTCTCCATTTTCTGAAACCACCCCCTACTTAGAAATGTAAATTTTAAAATTTAGTTTAAAAGAAGGCATTTTATTAAGGATAACAAAAAAGTCATTTTGGATTCTTTGAACATAATATACTTTTTTTGTTGTTTTAAAAATTGACCAATGAAGTTAGATGAGAAAAACACGTAGAGCTAAATTGATGTTAATAGAAAATATCTTTAGTTTTACAATGCTCCTGAAAAATAGAAAGTGACAAAACTGGCACAAATTTTACATTTGACAACTAAAGGTATTTTTATTATTCTTATTTCCCCATCTTTGAAGTTCTCCTTATATTGTATCTGACTTGTTCCACGTCCAGATTTTTGAGGTTCTACTTGCCTTTGGTCTCTCACTGGTCATCCCAATGGTTCTTTCATCCATGCCTTCTAGCTGCCCTCAACACAGCACCACCTTCTATTCTTAGAACAGGGATAATCTTGTGTTTCAAAGGCTATGGTGAGTTTCTGTTGTAGGTCACCCTGCAAATGTTCTTCCCCCCGTAAGAACCTCTCTTTCTTGAACCTGTAGATGGACTCACGGGTTCCATTGTTCTAAAGTTACCAGGGAGCAAGGCAGCATCTTAGCTGTTCACATTGAAAGGATGCTGAGTCCTCTATTATTTAGATGGAAAGTCATTTCCTTCATTCGAACTTTTATCCTTGAAGCAATGGGCAAATAAAGTCATATTTGCTCCATAATGGAGCTCACACATCTGAAAATGGATTACTTAGGTTTACCAGGCTTTTATCTCCCTACTACTTACACACAGGTAGATTTTCTGCATTACAGCAACTAGGCTTTCTGATTCACTGATGCTACAGTCACATGCATGATTATCTATTTCCCCTGCACTAAGATACTGCCTGCAATAAATTGGTCCTATTTCTCTCATCCTCTCTTCCGACTTCTGTGCACGTGTGATGAAGCAGATGTGCCTAAACTAAGCTTTACATCCGTATGAAAATGCAGCAGGGCCGGAAGAGAAAGCTGTACAACTTTCTCCTGTGCTGAGCCTTTTCAATACGATTTCATGATAGGGATCACAGTAAATTGCCAAAACATTCAATGTGCCCATTTTTCAACGTAAGCAAAACACCATCATACAAAAATAAATGTCAATAATATTTAGATTACTTACTCTTTTGGTTTAACCTTAATTCTGCTATCCGCTATTAAGACTAGAGAACAAGAATTGCTGGAACATTTATTTGATACTCTGAAGAATTCTGAATACAGAAAATGTAGAAAGAGGTGAGACCAGCATGGTGCAGGCGAAGCATTGTTCAGAGGGCCAGGCACAGAGGAGGGGCCCTGGGCTGCTTCCCTTTCCTTCTTGATCAATCTTAGTATTTAAAATTAGAACAAGGAAAATGAAATTTAGCTATTTCCTCTTAGATCATGAAAATCAGTACATTTTATGATATATATTGGGAAACACATTAACAAAGACAAGTATAAGCTAGATTTGATAATGGTTTGTGTACTTAAGTTAAACGAGATCACATTTATAAAACGTTGAGAGCAGTACCTGGTAAGCACTACTTTTCTTGCTAGCTAGCTACCAGTGACTACAAAAAATAAGTTGCCCTAAAGATTTTCTCTAAGCAAACCTGCCAAGTCTGATATTAAAATCTTATTTATGTATGATCTCATAAAGACAAATCCTTATTTGTATCCTGTACAATTATCAAGGCTATTAGGTTCTACCTAGTATAAGCCTATGTGGTAACCAATTGCTTTCAATTTTCTTAAAGAAATGAAAGATTTAAAATTTGATTTAGAAATAATCCTTTTACAGAGAAAGACGAATATTATATGATAGTACCTATATGTGGAATCTAAAAAATAATACAAATGAATCTATATACAAAACAGAAACAGACTCACAGACATAGGAAACAAACTTATGGTTGCCAAAGGGGAAAGGGAGGGGGGAAGGATAAATTAGGAGTATAGGATTAACAGATACACATTACTATACATAAAATAGAGAAGCAACAAGCGTTTACTATATAACACAGGAAACAATATTCAATATCTTATAATAACTTATAATGGAAAATAATCTAATATAGATAGATAGATAAACTGAATCACTTTGCTGTACATCTGAAACTAACACAATATTGTAAATCAACTATACTTCAATAAAAAAAGAAATAAGCCTTTTATGTAACAAATTAACTCTCAACAAACCCCCAACCTGTCCAAATATTGGCTTAAATAATATTTAAAGATATTTTTATCAATATGCATCAAAACAAGGTCCCCAAAATGGACTCAACAGAGCATTGTCTTTTCAAGACATTCTCAGTTATATTCCTAATTCATTAGTCTCTCAATACATTTTATATAGTTTTTATTAAAACAGATTATTTTAAGCTGTACCTTTTTTTAATAACTAAGCTAACAAAGGATACATATAAACATATATAGAGACATATATAATACATACATTGAAGATATTTGATTCTTCCAAATATTGCTATAACTTCCTTCATACTTACTTTTGTGATAATATTAAAGTTAAAAGGGGATATTTGAGAATAGTTAGTATGTTCACAATCACTGTTCAGTAACCTTTCAAGAGGAGACATGAATTTGGATTTTCAGTAGAATTTACTGGATTCTCATTATATGCCAGCAAACATGTTAAGCCTTTCACAATCATCACTTCTTTCTTTCAACATCCCAAGCAAAACATTCTTCTCCTTTCCTCACTGACTGCCCCTTCTGACTTTCCTCTCCTAACCCCTCCTTCCAACCCCTTCAAACATGCAGTGTCCCAGGGCTCAGAGTCGGGGCATCGGTACTTCTCCATCTGAATGTTCTTCTGACTCTCTCATAGTGGGTCCCTCAGCTCTAAATCCCATCTGCACTACGACTCCCAAAGCTATGGCTCCAATCAAGACCTGACCAGCCCCTCACTCTTAACTTCAGCTGCCTTCTTGGCATCTGTAGTTGGATGCCTGATGAGAATTCAAGCATTCACATGGACAAAGCAGACACTGGATTGTCTACCCCCAACTGGGATTTTTCCCATCTTAGTTGCTCATGGAAAAAAAAAAAGAAAAAAAAAAAAAAAAAGAGTCATTCTGAACAACTTCCTACTCCCCTTCTGCACAGCAACTTCTCCAGATCCCATGTGGATCTGTCCTTTTCTTTTACTGTCAACATTTGGTCCAGATCCCCAACCCTTCTCCCTTCCACCAACTCAGCGGGCTCTAACTAATCCCCAGGCTTTGTTTCACCTCCAGCCTGCTCTCCACATGGCAACCAGGGTGGTTTCTTAATATGGAAAAGAGATTTGACCATTCCCTGCTTAAAAATTCCAAATGGCTTCTTCTCATTACACTTAGGGTGAATATAAATTCTCTCTTTCTGTTTCTGTCTCCCTCTTCACCACACACCACTCAGCCTTTACTTGCCATCCTGCAAGCACCCGGCCTCCTTTCTGTGGCTTGGACCCACCAACTGTTTGCTTTTTCCAAAGGGCCTCGCACCTGCCAGTTCCTCTTCACCTGAATCTTTACATTCTCATCAGCCAATAGGTAGCTTCACGACATTTTCTCAAAGAAGCCTTCCTTGATCACTCTGTCTAAAGGGCCATTCACCCCCAAGTCTGGCCTGTCTCTGTCATATCACACTGTTTCATTTCCCAACACTCATCAATATCTGAAACTTCTCTATTATTTTTTTGGCTTTTTGTTATCTCTCTTGCTAAGATATAAGCTTCATGAAAGCTTTATTTACCACTATTTACCACTATTTTTATTTACTACGATTTTTATTTCTGTTGTATGCGCCACTGTGTCAGCACTTAGAATAGTTCTTGGCACATAGTAGGGGCTCTAAAAACAACTGAATCAAGGAGTAAATCATCTCACTTAAGAACTACTGCCATTATTCCCATTGTACAGATAATGAAGCTGAGAATTTAAAAGGTAATTTTCCTCACATTTCATAATTGGAAAGCTCGGAATGGACTCCAGACAAGATGTCAAACACTAATTTCTTAAGCACTTTAAAAGTAGAGCATGTCTGAATCCAACATTTCTATAATTATCTCTTTAAATTACTTCCATCAGCTCCCTGACCCTCTTCTTTTCCTCATCTGCCTCCCTCATGTCATCACTTCCTCTTACAGTCAAGCTCTGAACTGATGTCTTCCACTTCATTTATGTTTTCTTAGATATTATATATCTTGATCATGCCTGAAGTATCAGTAAGTAAATTAAGAAAATAAAACGACCGAAAAGTAAAATGACAGGGTTTATTAGGCATAAGTTAAAATCATAGATTAGAAACCAAAAAGGGGATTTGGAAACTCAAGTTTAAGAAGTCAAAGTACAATATTTGGCCTGAATTATCTGATTGGCAGCCCACATTCATCAGAGTAACCAAATAATACACATACTTTTTTCTTCACTTTCCCTTAAGTTATAGTCAACTTATTCCTGGAGTAGCAAACTGTAAGACAGCTCTACCTGATTCATTTAATATGCCTCTTGGATGAGTATGAAAAGATTATCTAGTGTCTACACTTCCTGGAATAATATGAAAACCTCATGTGTTTTCCATGATCAAAGTGTTTAACAAATGTCAAGTTACTTCCCTTGCACTTCAAAAACAACAACAAAAAAAATCTAGATACTTTGGTACATTATTCAATGGCTTTCATTTTATGTAATATCAAAAACAAATTAGGGACGGGGAAAATCCATTATTTCCATCCTATCACTCACCTTGAGACAGACTGGGTGCTATGCTTTGTTAACCACCTTTCAAGACAATGGTGACAACATCACTTCTGCATTATTAACATGGCATCAGCATTCACAGTAAAGACAAATTAATTAAAGATGCCTCTTTGCTTTTTATAGTTTTAGATCTCGCTAGGGATATGGAAGTGGCTCAGTATACAGTGGTTCACTCATGCAGCTAAATCAGGTGCATGGGGATTAATGCATGTTTCACACAAATGACCTCTAAGCAACTTCCAACTACCCTTCAGTCTTGCTGTGATTTGCCCACCATCATCATGTCCTCAATTACCTGGTTATTAAGCTGACCTTTCAGAAGGCTGAAAAAAATAGACCTAGAATCAGCGAGACTCAGCATGAAATCTCAACCCTCTCCCCCCAACTCCCACTCCTTATGAACTGGTGACCTTGGAAAATTACTGTGGAAGATCACCAAAACAGTTGAGGATTTGTTTGTGTGGTGTGTATGAGTGTATGTTTAAAATTTCTCTCCAAATAAATCTTTTATTTTCAGTTTAAATCATAAAACAAACCAAAAACAAATTGAGGCTATTGCCTAGTTCTGCAGCTCCCAAACTTCTATAACCAAAAGCCTGCCAAAGGAATCTGGTTGGAATGGAGGCCTAAATGTAGTTTGGCAACAATAGAGTTTTTACTTAAATAGTGTACTATATGCAGATTTTAAAAGAATAATTTATAGAAGATTGAGAACACAAATAATTATCTGTTGTGAGGTATACTATTACTTCGAGGAGAAAGCTTATGAAGAATTTGGAAGATTTAAAACCCCATCTCTAAGCAGCCACTGCTTCACTTAGATTATAGACTTCACAAGGAAAGGAATGGGATATGGTATGCCCAATTCATGGAACAATGAAAACACTTATAAAATATTTGTTCATGAAATGAATAAATGAATAAATAAATAGGTTTAGCTAGCCTGGTAAAATGAAATACTCATAAAGTGTTTAGGTGATGGTATTGGTAATCTGATTTTTATTTTCCTATGTATTCATTTCTGTATTTCTCAAGTTGCCTAGAATAATCATGGTTTACTTAGGAAAAAAATAGGATATGCAATTTTATACACAGCATGTGATCGAAAGAGAGGAAGATTGGGAAAGAGAGAAAGAAAAAATGTTGGCAAAGATTTTAAAGCAATTTTTTTCTTTCTTCTATTTCCTGAAATTTTCTATCATGTAGAAATTTTGCCATGAATAGTTCACTTAAGTAACAACAACAAAAGGACAATTAAAATTGTTTGCCTGAGTTGTTAAGTATTTTCTACGTACAGGGTTGGGCTGCACTGACACACCATCCATTCATTCATCTCACTGGTAAATAAGAAGAGACCCAATGAAAACCTACATGAGCTCACCAGCTACTGTGAGAAAGAGCCAGGTAAAGAGATCCCCAGAAGGTCAGAAGAGGACCTGTGCAGATGTGAAAGGGGTGAAAGAGCAGGGGATGTGCAGAAGGGCTGCCCAGAGGAAGTGACCTTTGAACTAAATTTTGAAGGGCATTATAATTTGCCCAGTTTAAAAAAATTATGGAGGGAAGAAAACATGGAGGGGTGAGCAACAGTTTGGAGACAGGAAAACATTATATTTTTAGGAAAATGAAAGTTACAAGAGTACATAGTACATGTCACAAAGTGGCCCCAGATAAAGCTGGAGAAATCTGGAGGGATTAAATTAGAACGGTGTGTGCCATGCTATTTGCTTTCATTTTTCCTAAGTGCACAGAGACCAAAGGAGGGTGATTTGACACCTTATTTTGACCTCACCCACCATTGTGTCTTGAGAACATTTTAAAATTGTGTTGATTCTTCTATTTGCTTTTTGTTCCACCAGTTAGTAAGAAGTTGGTACAAATGAATGAGAATTAAAACATACCAATGCTAGACTATACAGCAGTCTAATAAGTGATACTAATGTTTCCATTGGCTACCTGAGAAATAACCCAAAACTCTCAAAATCTCAAAAAGGAATCTTGCTGAAGGAGCTCTCAATCACAAAATGGATGTTACTAATAGAAATATCAACACAAAATAGATTTGAGTATGGCTAGTACTGCCCAATCTAAACTTTGACAAAAGTGAAAAATTATATTACATCACTTATATTTTATGTGACATTGATATGCAAAAAAAAAAAAAAAAAGAAAGAAAGAAACCAACAGTGGCTAAAACTGCACACATGAAATGTTATTTCTGGCTAAATAGAAAAATTGAAGCCTTTTTGGGTAATTTAGATCTGTGTGGTTTGACAAGAAAAATTGCACTTAGAAAAATAATAACCATAAAGGAAAATTCCCACAGGCATAAACTATAATCAGTAAAATGTGCCGTGGATAAAAATCAATTCATGAATTTAATAGCGATTGTAAAAATTAAATGAAAATGGATGCTGTTGAACATTAGTTCAGTAAAATAAAAATGGAAAAATTGGTAATGATTTAATCAGGTTATATGAAAAATACTCAAGGAATTAAACTAGCTTAATGGAGGGGAATTTTTCTGTGAAATGTATTTTCAAGAAAAATTTATAAATGTTGGTATATTCTAATTAATGTTTATGTTCATAAATGTTGAGTCAAAACACCTTGAGACCACAATCATGGGATCAGTATATTCTCTATCCCAACTGGGAGCCATTGAAGGAGGAATGTACAAAGGTGAGTTTTGCCTTTTACAAAGATTATCTTGGTAACAGCTGAAGGGAGACAAGTTTCCAGGCTATTAATGTTAAGACGCTGTAGCAGAGTTGTGATAACGGAATGGATCTATAAACTATTTAAGAGGTAGAATCCAGAGAAGTCTGAAAATCCCTAAAATGGGGGATACAAAGTTAAAAACATTCAAAGATCTATAAGAGTTTATTCCTCCGCCACAGCCTTAAACCTTATCTTCTCAGAATCTCTCAAAGGAAGAGATGTGATTTGGAATCACGTTTCAATGGGAAAGAGCTGTGTGCTGTGATTTCGAGGGATTACGTAAATGAAATTTACAACTTTGCAGAGTACCTCACCGTTTTCAAAGCAGTGTCACAAATATTATCATGTTTAATGCTTACAACACTTTGTAGATAAGGAAATGGTGTATCAGAGAAGGAAAATGATTTGGATCCAGATCATACTATTCATAGAATTTGCTTTCCAAAATATTTCTCGTTCCACCTGCCATGGTCTTCTCCAACTTGGATGGCTCCTGACTCATTTCCTATGATGCTTAATATTTCTTTTATCAGTAAACAAATTATTGTTTTTTTCTTTAAGTGGAAATATTTAATATATGGTGACCACACTTTATTGTCTTGATTTTGTCCCTTTGATAACCTCTTTTATCGATACAGCATTATTATTTGTATAGGTGTCTCTAATCTATTTTCATGACTATCAGGACAATTTTTTTTTTTTAATTTACAAAGCAAAGAGTTTCTTCTTATCTATCAGTGATTTGTGTTCAGTTCACTTTACCAGGTATTCATGTCCTAACACTACGTCTGAGTGTGATGCTGAGTTGCCCTCGACTCAAGTTCTGTTCCAGCAGATCACTTTTTCAGATGGTTGATGAATTTCCTCCAGTTGCTCACATTTTGGTTGGAAGCAAATTTTTGAATATATGAATGGCAATCATTTTCATTTAAATATCATGACATGTAGTTACAACTTTATCACACTTGCGATATATTTATAGGAGAAATAGAAATTTTAGTAAAGTCACTTTTTTCAGTTCAGATACTTGTGTCTCATTTTTAACAGGAAATGAATGTTTAATCTTTCAACACTGTGTATGTACCATAAAAGATGTTAAAGTTTGTTTGAGTTTGGGTCTTCAGTAAAGAACCTAAAAAAGTATTGATAATCTTGCTGATTATCTTTTCAGAAGGGAATCAATTGAAGATAAAGTGAACAAACGTGAAAGATTCTTGACTATTTCCCTAACACTGACTTTATATATATTTATGCTTGCCCCAGCTAAAAGAGAAGGAAGGTTTTCATTTCTTTCTTTATTTTTTCTTGTTTCTGTTGTTTTCCTGAACACATAATACTCTGCTTACAATAGCCATTCCCTAGACTCTTGAGAGACTGAAATTGGAATAACATATTGACATATAAAAGGAATGCACATTAAAGATTTTAGGCAATAATTAAATATTTTCTTATCTAAATATTGATTAGAGCCATGTACACAAAATCTATTAATTACTGTAATTTTTACTTCTGTATATTTCAGAATTGTGTAGAAATAGATATCACATGGTATTGCTAAATGAATAGCCTGCAATATTGTATTTTTTTCTTTATCCTTCCATAAGACTACTATCTTTTTTTTAATTGAAGTATAGTTGATTTCATTATTGTGTTAGTTTCAGGTGTACAGCAAAGTGACTCAGTTGTATATATATATATATTTTTTTCAGATTCTTTTCCATTGTAAGTTATTACAAGATATTGAATGTAGTTCCCTGTGCTATACAGTAGGACCTTGTTGTTTATAAGACTACTATTTTTATGCATGCAAAAGTCACAGCACTAACTCTTTGGTGATCAGCAACTAGTAAGTGGTTGGGTATCTCGTACTGACAAAACTATTTAGACAAGATTGAAATTAAGTTTAAACTGAGGTTAAGTTAAATTTCCATTCTTTTCTCCTGTCTAACAATTCCCATAGACTTATAAGATGACTGAAAAAGATCAAAGATCTGCAGTGATGACAAATTTCTTTCTCTGCACCAGTAACTCTTATATACACATGGTCTGAACACAAAACCCTGTAACATTAATGCTGCATGCACTTTCATCAACAAAGTTAATCAACCTGACTACAGATCTCTGCTCTTTACCTGCTCAGATTGAAATTATTTATCACATTATCTATTAAGAAATGATGCTCAGACTCCTACAGGCTTTCTGTGCACACAAAATGCAACTGGCAGGGTGAGCCGTTTGCCATCTGCCTTTGGAAACAGTCCCAGGGCAATAGGTCAAGTGCTACCCACGCCAGTATGTGCAAGGGCTGGACCTGACTCCAGTGTCTCGTTCCCCTGCTACATGAGTCCCTCCCTCCCTATTCCTTACTTTTCTTCCCGTGGACGTCTGGATCTGAAGAACAAACCAGACCCATCAGATGAAACGCCACTAGCGAGAATGTCCAAAGAGTAGGTCAGGAAAATTTAGAAACAACATGCATGAACTATGGATTTTTTAAAAATCAGGAGGCTCTTTCCAAAGAAAAGGTAAAATAAGGAGATGAAAGAAGGAAATGGGGGGGGGGGATGGGAAAGGGCAAAGCCTGTAAAGATCTAGATCTAAAATGATTCTACTTAATCTTGATAAAATTGTCCAATGGCCTCCACCTTCCACTTCGCCTCTGACTAGTTGTTTCATTTCATGTTTTTCCCCTCTCTGTCCTTTCTTTCTGAAAATGTTCTTACCCTCCTCCTTCTCCTCTATTATTATAATCTGCAGTTTCATCAAAAAACGCCCATTGCTTTTTCAGTGTCTGGGAAGAAATCAAGCACAGATGATACAAAAAAGGCATAAGACGGTTTCTGCTATCATGTAGGTTGCAATGGCCATAATGCTCTGATTGGTAAAGAATAATGTCAACAACAGCAAACTGAAATAGTATGTGAAAAATGACAAGGAAAGGTGATAAAAAGTACCCAATTTCAGTGGAGATGTTTTGTGGCAAGAGTGACGAAAGAGAATTTTAGAGGGGAAATAGGATTGGCGCAGTGCCT
Source organism: Balaenoptera ricei (assembly GCF_028023285.1). Taxonomy (NCBI): domain Eukaryota; kingdom Metazoa; phylum Chordata; class Mammalia; order Artiodactyla; family Balaenopteridae; genus Balaenoptera; species Balaenoptera ricei. The sequence goes on along the minus strand of NC_082639.1, from coordinate 189,923,573 downwards.
TGGAGGTCTTGAGGAAGTGTAGAGCAGCAGGGTGTTGAAACTACCTGCTGCTTGTTCTATTTTAGTCAATCATAAAAGAAAAAGAAAAAAAGATCCCTGCCCAGCTCCTGCCATGCTCCTAGCTCATCGGCAGACTCAGTTGTTCTGGCAAAAGTTTAGAATAGAAATCAAGGCAACGAAAAGATGTCGGAGGGTTTTTTCCTCTTTCATTTTATATTTTTAAGCTGTAGGGTGTGAAAAGAAATGGACAGATTAGGATACTACTACAACACTGCAGGTGAAAAGGGATAAAGGTGTGAATTAAAGGGATGTCAATAGAGGTGGGGGGGGGCGAAGATTTTAGAGATCATTACAAAGTAAAATGATAGGACTTGGGGAGCATTTAAATATACATTTCAGATTTTCTTTCTCCCTCCCTCTCTCTTTTTTTTTTCTTTTTTGCAAAAACACAACACAGTAAAACAAGATTAAATTTAGGAAAGGAGGTGGTAGGGCGGTGGTGGTGGTGGGATGAATTGGGAGATTGGGATCGACATATATACACTAATATATATAAAATAGATAACTACTAAGAACGTGCTGTATAAAAATAAATAAATAAAGTAAAATGAAAGAAAAAAGACATAAGCCCTCAGCACACAGGCTAAAATAATTTTGCTTAGAGACTTTGCCTCAATCCTGTTAGAGTTCTAGAATAGCTCTACATCACCGTCTGTTTGACTGAGAGAGTTAGGAATGAAACAATATATCTGTGTTTCATGATTTAGTTGGAAAATGTTGCGTTAAATAAATATTAAACACAAAAATCTAACAAAAAAAAAAAAAGGAAAGGAGGTAGGTTCCACCCTCTGAGGGGTGAGTCTGAACATGGAGAATCAGCACCAGCAGTACATAGTAGGTGATGATAAGGAACTCTGAGTTTAGGAAATAAGAATAAAACAGGCCGAAGACTGAGGCCCACAGAACTCCAATATTTAAAAGTAGACAAATGTGGAGAACCAGTAGAGAGATGATAGACAGACAGACCAATATATATACATAAATATATAATGTTTGTGTGTATATTCTATAACTCCCACATATATAACTCATCTATTTATGTGTGTGTGTATGTATATGCATACAAACAGTGTAGAGATATCTATGTTCTTACGGTACTTAATTGTCACTGGTAGAAGGACACCAAGTAGCCCAGAACAGAGCAAAGACCCAGCTCAAAGCTGAGGGCTCTGACCTTGTGCTCAGGCACATAGAGGAAGGGAGGAAAAGGAAGCCAGACCCCTAACCTCACCTCACCTTCCCTCTAACCAAAGGCATTTCAAAGTCTAGCGATGGTAACAATCCCAGGCAGATTTGTGTTAGGAAAATGTTTTCCAAAAAATCAATATATAATCATACTCACCACCCCCAAACTCTACATTGTATTTAGAACTTAATAGGATTGCTGATCAAATTCAATTCATAATTACTATTGAATACCTGCAATGTGCAAGGCAAGGTACATGTTTGGAACTTAGAGCTATTTCTTTTTTATGTAGATGGAAAAATGAAAAATTATGTCCAGGAAATGACTCTTAACCGTTATGACTCATAACTCACATAACTCATGTATTCATGGCTGTTATGGTGTGAAGCGCTAGATTCTGGCACTACTTTGTTAGAGACAGAGATCACTCATCCCTACCTGCATGCTCGAAACCATCACTGTCCCCCAGAATTATTTAGAAATTTTAAACAAAGTGTTGGTTTCCGGTTAACATGGCATAGAGGCACAGAGTAAAGAGATCAGACATTTATACAAAACTCAACCAGCATTGTTACTCTGCTCTGGCAAAGTGTAACTTTGCCCATATTTGTATTTTAGAGATTAAATAACACATCAGAGTTGTGCAACAATTTATCCACTGAAGTCACTCTCCATTTGGCTCTATTTCTTTATGCCTTTAGAGTTCACAATATAAATTTGATGTCTAATATTTCCTATAAACACTAAACTCAATTGAACACATTAAAGTAAAACATATAATGCAACTCATAGGTTGCTAATATAGAAAAATATATCATTTAAAGAATTAATAATTTCCAAAATTATACAGTGAATCCCAAAATCTCTCTGGGGACTTCGAAGTATGATAAACAAGATTTGCACACCTAGATAATTATATCTATATATTTTTTCTAAAAATGAGTATGTCTGCTCTCCATATTTATGTGAGCAGTTGAAGTGAAACTTGGTTTTCAAAATAAATCTATGTATATCGATACATTATTTATTTATAGTATAAACTATTCAGCAAAATCGGTTTAAAGGTTTCTAGATCATTTTATACTCATTTTGATGATAAATTCAAAGATGTTTCTTATGGTAAAAATCCTTAATAGACTGTGTTGAAATTTTTATGGTGGTTTGCTCTGTGGCCTACAAAATATTTCAGAATTTCTTGATGCTCATTTAGAAATGCTTTCCAACAGTTCCTGAGTGGGAATTTTTAATGGAAATTTACTCTGACTTATGATAATACACATATTATTACCTTATTAAAATTATTATTCTTTATAATTTGGTTTTTATTATTATAACCAACTTTATAGGACTGGTAACTTTGTAAACATTTTCTGTACTAAGACAAAATGCTGTACCTATATAAAAAAATGTTTAATCCGTTTTTGCAGTTAAAGAAAACAGACAAAAAAACCCACTATCCACGCTGCTTTCTACTGTCCTTGGTTACACAAAATGTAAATTAACAATGTAGCATGCTCAGAAGGTAGCTACTTCCCTGCCCTTTGGAGAAAAGGAGAGCAGTAGAAAGTCAAAAAGAGATTTCAAAGTGAATTACAATCAGCAAGATTTTAAAAAATATTTTTCCTGTTTTCTTTTTTCTTTTTTTTTTTTTTTTTTTTTTTACTTATTTGGAAATCTACAAAAATACCATTTAAATATCTTTTCAATAATAAAAAAGTCCTTTTAGATTCTACACCATAAGGAGTAATATTACATATCAACCAAAAATGTACTCATGACCCAAACTGAAACCGTTCAAGAAATGCCCATTAAATGGACCATAAGTGTACAAAGATCTCAAACATGAATAGGTACCAGAGGTCCGATTAGTTATATTTTCCTACAGAATACAGCATTTGCATGATTCTTAAGAGTTTAAGTATTTTTATCTCATCAAGGCTCTACTATTTACCCATCACCCAGGAAGGGCGGCGGCCCCATAAGAATTTTCAAAGCAAATGATCATTAAAACGACTATAAGGGACCAAAACCTTGATTTAAAATACATTCTGTGATAAGAATTTGCAAAAAGTTAATATTTAATTAAATACCCAATTGTATTATTTTAAACTACCATACAACTAAGTATTCAAGAAAATATTTCAGTCATAATCAAAATTTGAGGAAGCAAACTTACTGGTCCGAAAAGAGGGAGTGGTTTGCATGCAAGCAAAGCCATATTATGATTTTTAAAAATTCATTTTTTGTTGAAAAGACAAAAATTTACTTCTTTTGCCATTAAAATTTCCTTAGACTTTCATAAACTTGTGTTTGTATATTCTGAGGGTTAAGTAATAGCTTTTGTAATATCTTTGAACAGTTTGTAAACCAAGATACAGAGAGACAATGTTTGCCTTTTAAATCGTGATATTTTTTTTTGGCCAAACATGTATGCCTTTTTTAAACAGAAACAATGTATTCTGTCACATAGCGAGCCACGTCTCTCTGAGAGACAATAACCTTGACTGTTTTACAGCAGGTTTCCTCACCTCCAGTCACCAATGCTTAATTAATTTTTATGTCTATTTCAAACCAATGACCTTCCACACACACACACACACACACACACACACACACACAAAATAACTAAGGAAATATGAATTTCCTCGTACTTACCTGTAACCAACACTACAGTGTCCAGAAAGGCAAAGCCAAATGCCAAGAGTTTAAGCCACAAATACATGGTCATATCTGGAAATCAGCCGTATTCCTGTGAAATAGCATGCGTCCTTCTGAAAGGCAAAATAATGGTTATCTCCGCAAAAACGTTTCTCTGTAAAACTGAATCAAAAAGAAAAGAAATGAATGCATACTCTTCACTGGTGTCTTATCGGACAGGGAGCAATTTCCTCCTTCGCTAAGAACAAACCACTTGCTGCTAGGTAGTGATGTCAGATTCGGTTTTACTAACTTCTCCAAAAATGCTGTAAAGCGTCCTCTTTGCAGGAAGTCAAGAAAGTTGTTCCAAGTCACTACAAAGGCATCTTACTTCCTTAACTCAAGTGATTAGACTGAGTTAGCAGGCCTTTCAAAAGATGTTCCCTACAAGGAAGATGTGTTTTTAGTATCCAAATAGCACTCCCATACAGTATGCATTACAACCAAAAACGAATATAACCCCCCCTGAAAAATCCGTAACATTTTTACCTAAAAGATGATGAAAGATAGTCAGCATGGTTACAGTAAAATAGGGGTTGGCAAGATGATACACTAATTGAATTAGTAAAAAATACCTGTATGGGTTTTAAGAGGACCAAATGAATGAGAAAACTACTACCTATCTGGTCATTTTCGACAACCGGTATCATTTACCATCAGGGCATTCAAAACCCAGCAATATGACAGTGTTAGCGTCTAGCCATTTCCTATGCAAAGCACTCTCAGGGAGCTTCACAGGTTTGCCCCAAATCTTTCATAGATATCCTTGTGGAGCCAGCCATGGAATTGGACACCCACTTCTACTGCAGCAAATTCTGCTTCAAAAAAGTAATACTTCTGTGACTTGAGATATTCTTGGGGCTGCTGATGAGGGAAAGATGAACCATTAAATCAAGAGCTGTCTTTTACAAAAGTTAACCATTTTTTCTCCCTCAGTAATACTCTCTCAACCTTTCTGATTAAAAGACAGCAAATACACAGTGTTCTTCTTGATTCTGATGGTGTTCTTAGTAAGTCCATTAATTAGGAAAACTCATGCTGGCAGAAAGCCTCTGTGAATTCAACAATACAGTTAAGTGAATTGGTATCATGGTCACAGTCTCTGAATGCATTTAAAAATCCTCATGCGCAGACATACCAGGCATTATAATTTGAACTACAGATAATGTTGAGGGGACTTCGAGAGAGACAGAGCCCTTGCAGAAAGCTGGTTAGGAAGCGGCGTTGCAGAACTTTTGCGTTTAAGTATATACATCTTCTGATGTTTACAACCTTACTTGTTTTATACTTACTTCAGCTGCTAGGAACTACAGAGCCACATTTGCAACCGCCCTTGGTGCAAATGAAAATAATCCCACATCTTAATTTCTGAATAGTAACACTATAATGAGATTCTTATTAGGATTCTGATTTTATATGATTATTATTATAGTAGCTAACTTACTGGGCTCTTACCATGCCCATGAATATGCTTAACCCTTTAATTGCCTAATCCAATTTGTACACCAACCCTTGAGATAGATAACGAGACAGATAATTCCTCATGTTATCTATGAAGTTCAGAGAGGTTAGGTGATTTGTCCAAGGTCTCACAGCCGGGAAGTTAACAAGCTATGTTTTGAAACCATCCCCAAGTTTCATCTTGCTTTCCTTATTTACCTTACTATCTTCTTTCATTTTTCTCACCTCTTTCTCCAATCGTTTTTACTTTGTACTTTTATAATTCTTAATCTCAGAAAGATAGAACTTGATGTCATAAAAATGATATTGTTCTCTTTTTGCAAATGTGTTTTTAAATAAAAGAGCTGGGCATGTCTGCACTACTGTTTAGGAGGTAGGTCTAAGAAAATTTAGCCCCACGAATTTTAGTTCTTGGCTCCTCAGCCTATTTCTTTTTTTAAAAAATTAATTAATTAATTAATTAATTAATTTTTATTTTTGGCTGTGTTGGGTCTTCGTTTCTGTGCGACGGCTTTCTCTAGTTGCGGCGAGCGGGGACCACTCTTCATCGCGGTGCGTGGGCCTCTCACTGTCGCGGCCTCTCTTGTTGCGGAGCACAGGCTCCAGACGCGCAGGTTCAGTAGTTGTGGCTCACGGGCCTAGTTGCTCCATGGCATGTGGGATCTTCCCAGACCAGGGCTCGAACCCGTGTCCCCTGCATTGGCAGTCAGATTCTCAACCACTGTGCCACCAGGGAAGCCCCTCAGCCTATTTCTTAAAATACATTTGCATGGAAATCTATTTGGGGATTAGCTTTGAGTATGTTTAAGTGAATACTTGTGTTCTGTTAGCTTGCTACTATGGCAGGGTATTTGGTAAAACTGGAGGCCAGGAAAAAACTGCGTGACACACCATCTTTTAAAAGGAAGTTAAGAAAATATACTTTTGAACAAGCTAAGGAGAGGGGGTTAGACGCCTCAAAGAAACATTTCAAAAGGGCTTGCATATCACAGCTTTGAAGAAATAATAAGAAATCAGGAGATTCAACTTCTTTTCAGGCAGGCGGGTAGAGAGATTCCACCCAAGGAATACTGAGATTAACTAACAACAAATGAGTTGGATTGTGCGTTTTAAGGTGTTAAAATTGAGTTTAGTGTCAACCAGAAATATTAGACTTTGAGGTAGCAGAATGTTTATGGGATACTCCAAATGTACAAAGAAATAGGGCCTGATGTAGAGACAGCACTGGGTGAATAGGTACACAATTCAAGTGCTCTCAGAATGGAGGCAAAGGCACCCAGGGGCTGAAGGCAAGAAGGAAGGCCCTCGCAGCTCGTTGGGGGACAGAGCACAGCTCCCTTTGGTGGTGGACAACTGGACAGAGAGGTGGGGGCCTGGTAAGCAGCTGGCCGCTCCACAGGGCACCCGAGGTAATCTCTGCTTTATCACATGCAGGCCCAGCATGGCCCTAGACAAGCAGCAACAGCCACAGACTCTCAGAGAAACAGAAGGAGCATTTGTGACACTGGTGTGATCCACTGATTCTGAGAAACAGGGACTGGGCATAAGGCTGATGAATGGCATTTTTAAGAACCACTGACGCTGGGAAAGGACCAGGAAGTGACGTCAGAATTTATACATAGAAGAGTAAATAGCTGGGTCCTTCCTGAGTGGTTGAAACACTCCAAAACAATCTCAAAGTTTGATCAATAAATGCCAAAATAGTCATAGCTGATGGACATATACTAGATTTTTTTAAAGATATAATATTTTTACATTTTAAATATTTTCTTTAAATTAATCATCATTTCCCAGATTTTTTGTTACATAAAGTAAAAGTTACATCAAGATAGAAACTGATGTAAAGCAATTATACTCCAATAAAGATGTTAAAAAAAAAAAAAGATAGAAAACTGATTACATGAGATGAACTGCAGAAGCAGATAGTATCCATTTATTCATCCACAAATATATAGTCATCTCTCAATATAAGGCAGTCATTTTTACCATGATGAAGAAAAAATGGTGAGTAAAAAAAGACGTGCTCCCTGCCCTGATGGAATATACTTTAGTGGAAGAGACAATAATTAATTAGCACACAGGAAATACTTGATGTTATGATTGAAGTACATAATAAGGTATTTGGTCTGGTCGTGAGGTCAAGGAAGTTTGCGTGAAATCAAAAGCAATGAAGCTAGACCTGAAAAAAATAATAGAAGTTAAATGAACATGGGGAGAAAGAAAGAGTATTCCAGGCAGAAAGAACTTTATATTTAAAGGAAGAGGTGTGTTCAAGGAACAGAAAGAGGCATGTGAGCCTGCCACAGAGAGAAGCAGAGCCTTATATTTACATATATTATGTATATTATGTCACAATACATGAATGTATACAGTCATCACATGGTACGCCTTCAACTTATACAATGCTATATATCAGTTCTATCTGAATAAAAAAAAAAGTCAGACATGAAAAACAAAAAAAAAGATCTGGCCTCAGAGGGAGGTGATAGTCAAACTCTGCCAGGCCTTGTAGTTTCTAGGACACTTATCTCTTTATCCTTTATCCTGAGAGATACAGGAGGTATTGAGGCATGTGAAGCATTGTTCCCAAGTCTCCTTGCCAATGACACCCGCATCGCCAGATCTGATACCTTCACTCACTTCTCTGTGTTCATCTCATGTGACACAGCAGCACTAAGTACTGTCAGCCTCTCCTCCAACCCTTGCCTTTGGTCAACTTCCAAAACACCATTACCTACTGATTTTCCCTGACCCTCACTGGCTTATCCTCAGCGGCTGCCATGTGGGCCCTTCTTCTACCTGACTTCTAAGTTCTGTGACACATGACAGGTTCAGGTCTGGCCCCGCTTCACTCTTCCTGAGCATCGGAACCTTAATTCTCCTGGTGATTCTCTGTAACCCTCGTCCATGGATCCCCACACATCACTGTCAACTGATGCAAAAAATTCAATACTGGGCTTCCCTGGTGGCGCAGTGGTTGAGAATCTGCCTGCCGATGCAGGGGACACGGGTTCGAGCCCTGGTCTGGGAAGATCCCACATGCCGCGGAGCAACTGGGCCCGTGAGCCACAACTACTGAGCCTGCGCGTCTGGAGCCTGTGCTCCGCAACAAGATAGGCCCCGACAGTGAGAGGCCCGCGCACAGCGATGAAGAGTGGCCCCCGCTCGCCGCAACTAGAGAAAGCCCTCGCACAGAAACGAAGGCCCAACACAGCCAAAAATTAATTAATTAATTAATTTTTTAAAAAAAAGTAGGTAAACATATATTTAAAAAAAAAAGAATTCAATACTGATGTGCAAAAGGAAAAAAAAGATTCTGCCTAGTGGCCAAGATACAGGGTTAAATCCTAATTCTAGCAATGACTGAATCTCCCTAAGGTGGAGCTAGTAATACTACCTTAGTGTTGCTGTGAGAAGTAAATTAATTAAACAAGCTTTCAGTTAATGGTGTAAATACACTAGGTTACAATTAGAAGCATACACAGTAGAACATACGTCCTGCCCCTTCTTCCAGTCCCAAAAAACAGAGGAGGAGAGACCCAAAGGAGAGAGGGGGGAGCACCCCGAGAACCTGACCTCACCAGAACATTCTGCACCCCATCCAGGCGATGTCCTGTGGACGCAGGAGGAGAGGAGGTGAAAGGGTTACACTGACCGTGCTCAACTCAGCTGAATGAACCTCTTTTTTTACCCCAGTGTAATTAGGAAGTTGGGGGACCTTCCCTGTATACTGTTAAGAGATGGAAAAGGCAAATTCAATATGCTGTTTTCTTGAATTGGCTTAAAGACACTGTGGATGGCAAGACTCATTCTGATTTCAGCAATGTCGAAATGTTTTATAAAATATGTGTCTCAGAATCGATGAAATACATTGAAATAGCTGACCTGTGGCAGGAGAAATATACAATTATTTTAATGAGCTCAGACCGTTTAATAAACCAGTCATGTTTGTAAAAAACTACAAGACGGGCAGTGAGTTCTGATACCCATTTCCAAATCTGCCTCAATAAGAAAGTCTTGTAGCTTTTCACAAACTAAGAGAATATTCCACTCTGGCCAGGTCGTCTGTGGATTCCACTTTGTTCTTGTTCCATAAGGTCTGAACCGAGGTGTGTGTGCTTTACTTCAGTAACATGACTGAGGACAAGCCACGTTTAACATTGGTTGGTTCCTTTGAAGCCTGCAGGATCCTTTTCTCTCTCTTTCTCTCTCTCTCTCTCTCTGTCTCTCTCCCTCTCTTACTGCACTGGCTCCTGGCAATGGATGACTTCCCTTTGTGGGCTATTCCAATCACCTACCTGGATGCATAATATAACACATAGCAAGTAGAGCACAGGAGATGAATTAGCCTCCAAATGCTATGATGAGATATAATGTTGGAAACTATGATAGTGTAAAATAGGGACTCTACGTATGGTCCATTGTATATGCCTTCACTATAACCTAACACGTTCACTCCAAGCCATGCACTGGGTGCTCGCTCAATTGATTCATTTAGTTTTCACAACACTAAGTGTTATGACTTTTTCAACAAGAGAGAAAATAAAAAACAGAAGATGCTGCACATTGGGCTCTATCTGAGCTGTCACTGTTGCTTCCTTCATATCACGTCCACGCAGCTGGTATCCTGCCCACCTGCATGCACGTGTTTACCTTTGTGTGCTGTTTCCCATCCCATGTCACACAAGGCTCAAACTCTTCAACATCAACTTAGTATAAAAGCAATGGTTTCTTTCTTGCTAGCTCTTATTTGAAAATACTGTTAAATAGTAGTCTGCGTTTTACTTATTTTTCCATAAAAAAATTTCTAAAAGTCTGTACTATATTTAAAATAGAGAACCAACAAGGACCTACTATATAGCACAAGAAACTCAGCTCAATATTCAGTAATAACCTAAATGGGAAAAGAATTTGAAAAAGAATGGATACCTGTATGGGTATAACTGAATCACTTTGCTGTTCACCTGAGTTGAAGTTAAAATTTCTGAATCCAGCTTGAAATTAATCCAAATAAATAATGGATGATAAACAAAAAAAAAAAAAGTTTTTTCAAAAAGCTCACAGCCGATTTCAAAATGTCAAAGAATATGGACATGCAGATATTTCAAGTTTGTCACACGGAGTCACAAAGGAAATAGTGTCAGAGGAGATATGGACTGAACCCCACAAAACTAAATTAAATAAAACAAGGGCCAAGCATGTGAGAAAATGTGTAGATCTGATGTAATGTCCTCCTAGAAATTCAATCTGTTGCAAATCTCAACAGCCAGACTCTTGGCATCTTAAAGTCATTGCATATCACTTTGGCCAGTTAGTAAAACACATTAAAAAAGATGACAACAAGGTCCTACTGTAGAGTACAGGAAACTGTGTTTAATATCTTGTAATACCTATAATGGAAAAGAATCTGAAAAAGAATAGATATACATGTGTATAACTGAATCACTTTACTGTACACCTGAAACTAACACAACAGTATAAATCAACTACAGTTCAATTAAAAACAATTCATTAAAAAAGACTCATTCTCTACTCTGACTGGGTTAAATTTAACATGTGAGCTCTGATTATGCTGGTTTCACTTGGACATGATCTTGAAGACGTCTTTAGGTTGATAATGTGAGATATAACATGCTATTTTTTTTCTTTTTTTGGCCGCATGGCATAGGGGATCTTAGTTCCCTGACCAGGGATCGAACCCGTGTCCTCTGCAGTGGATGTGTAGAGTCTTAACCACTGGATGGCCAGGGAAGACCCAACATGCTATTTTGAGGGCAGTGGACTCCTGTATGATTTTTAAAATTTTGGTAAACATAAATGCTTTTCATAAAGCATTTTGTCTGCTTGAATAAGGCCCACTGGTGGAGACACCTGAGGCCACCTCCTCCAAGGAATCTTGTCTTCCAGCCCCTCCCCCTGTAGCCCCTGTTGGAGTAGGACAGTCATGGAACACCTGTGTCCATGGAGTGCTTCACGCCAAACGTCCTCTGGGGTACATTGCCCAGGAGGAACTAGGTCGATACCATGGATATCCAAGTTCCACATGTCTCTTGCCAACTGATGAACAGAAAGCTATGGTAGCTGCAAGACTTCCTACCTTGAAGCATCAGAGATGCTGCTTCCGAGAATAAGAAGGGTGAGAAGATCTGCCGTTTGGGCCACTGAGTTGTGCAAAGTACTTCCTAGTGCAAACGTGATTTCTGAGAAGCCAGCTTTCTCAGAGGAGTAAGGAGAGGTACGGGGTCTGTGACTTTATGAGCCACATGTGTAAGAGACCCACACTCAGCTTTCCCTACAGGCTGGCTTTGGTTTATCTCTTACCCTGACCTTTGTATCCTTTTCTCGCTCCCATGTCGTTATAATAGGCTGTGTCACAAGATGTCATTGAGGGAGCCTAGCAAAATTAGAACTCTGGGAGTATAGCTAGAATTCAAGGGACCTGACAGGCCTAGAAAATGGACCCAGTGGACACATCCACAATAACCTGTGGGAAACAGAAGATGCAAGTTCAACTCATAATCTTTCTCGCCCAAATACAATTTTGTTCTAGCGTTTCCTACCTCAGTTTGTGGCACCACCAGCCATTCTGTTGTGAAAATAGAAACCTTGGTGTCATTCTCGAAACTCACTTCCTCCAATCCATCATTAACTTCTCTCCATATGACTTCCTAAGTAGATCTTAAATTTCTCAATTTTTCTCCATTTACGCCACCAGCCAAGTGACTACCACCTCTTGAATAAACATTTAAAATACCGGGACTTCCCTGGGGGCGCAGTGGTTGGGAATTTGCCTGCCAGTGTGGGGGACACGGGTTTGATCCCTGGTCCTGGAGGATCCCACATGCCACGGAGTGGCTAGGCCCATGAGCCACGGTTGCTGGGCCTGCGCTCTGGAGCCCGCGAGCCACAACTACTGAGCCTGTGAGCCACAACTACTGAGCCTGCATGCTGCAACTGCTGAAGCTTCTGCACCCAGAGCCCGTGCTCTGCAACAGGACAGGCCACCGCAATGAGAGGCCCGCACACCGCGGCGACGAGTGGCCCCCGCTCGCCGCAACTATAGAGGGCCTGCTCACAGCAGGACGACCCAAAGCAGCCAAAAATTAATTAATTAGTTAATTAATTAATTTTTTAAAAATGACCTCCTAACAGCTCTGCCTATATCTGCTCTAACAGTATTTCTCACTTGCCAATTCATTCTCCACTCTGTATTCAAGAGGTCTTTTCTAAATGAAATTGTATCTTGGGCACCCGCCCCCGATCCTGTCAATATTTTTCCACAGAATTTAGGATTAAAAGAAAGATGCTTAAGAGAACCTCAATGGCTTTGCATGGCCCAGATTTCTGCTCCTCTACAAACCCAATTTTTCACCATCCCCTTCACCCTAGTCATACAGACATTGGCTCAGACCTTCCTGTTTACCGTAGCTTTATCCAGGTAAAAGATTTTACATATAGTGTCCTCTCTGCTTTAAAAACTCTCCCCCATCTGGCAACATTCTTTTAATCCTACAGGTAGGACCAATCATCCCTGTCTTGGGAAGTATTCCTTTGCTTCTCTGATTAGACCAAATAACCTACCATTGCTCTCCCAGTATTTATTTCATCTTCTTCATGGCACCAGTCACATTGTTTGGGTGATTATTTGATTAATTTCTTTCTCTACCACCAAACCATATGTCCCATGAGGTCTGCTACCTCAGCCCGCAGGCAGAGGTGTACTCTCATTAGTTGTTAAATGAATGAATGACCACAGCATCCTTCCGGATGCCCCCGGGCTTCCTAAGACTCTCAGGACTTTTTTGCAACCCGGAGATGAGGATTAAATTTTCCACCCTTCCTGGTATAAAATGGGTAGAAGGTTAGATTTAGTTTGAGTTACAGAAAATAAAGAAGTGTGACAATTTGGGGACACCTGAATTAAGGTCACAGAATCATATCTGCTATATAGACAGACAGTCCCCAACTTACAGTGGTTTGACTTAATGATTTTTTTGACTTTACGATGGTGCAACAATGATATGCATTCATTAGAAATCATACTTCGAATTTTGAATTTTGATCTTTTCCCTGGCTAGTGATATGCTATACGACACTCTCTCCTGATGCTGGGCGTGGGTAGCCAGAGCTCCAGCCATGAGATCACGAGGGTAAACAACCAATACACTCACAACCATTCTGTTTTTCACTTTCAGTACAGCATTCAATCAATTACATGAGATATTCAACACATCGTTATAAACTGGGCTTTGTGTTAAATGATCTTGTCCAACTGTAGGCTAGAATGTAAGTGTTCTGAGCACAGTAAAGGCAGGCTAGGCTAAGCGATGATATTCAGGAGGTTTGATGTATTAAATGCATTTTAACTTATGATGTTTTCAACTTAAGATGAGTTTATCGGGACATAAGCCCATCGTAAGTGAAGGAAGATCTGTACTTGCTGAGTAGGGCACTCTTATTCTTCCTGTTTTCAAAGACAAGTTCATTTTCTGCACCGTATGCAGGAAGAAACAAAGGAGCATGTAACACCAAAACCATCTTCCAAAGATGTAGCTCTGTTTTGATGGAAGGCCCTTTCCTCCTAATAAGCACTCCGTTAGTTAGGGTTAATTCTTCCTGCTGGATCAAAGAGACTCTCAAATGTATAAAGGCTCAAATGCAGTGAAAGCTTATTTCTGCCTCAAAAGACAGTCCAAGGTGGTGTTCCAGGGTTGGAAGCTGATCTCCACACGGTGATTCAGGCACCAGGTCCTTTCTATCTTGAGGCTTCACAATTCCCTGGCCTCGGCGTTGTCTGCACTTAGTGGGAGAAGGGCAAAGAAAGCATGGATAAGGCCCACACAATCCTTAAGGACTTGGCCTGGAAGTGACACATATCACTTCGCCACCCATTCTAATGACAATGACTTGTGACATAGATCCAGATACAATGGGGGAGGGGTAATGGGAAAACGTAGACTGGGACAATGTCTCCAGGTGGGCATCTACGTGCCTGCAGCAACTCTATACTATGGAAAAGGAGAATAAGTATAAGTTTGGGAGGACAGCTAGACATTTTTGCCCAAAATACCCTGGGTTTGGATAAGAAAAAACCAGGAGAACTTGGACATAGAAAAAAGAGAGTGTTAAAAACTGCTATGTGCAGAGTACAGTGCAAATGAAAACGAGTAGGATATTATCCACACCCTCTAGGAGTTCAGGCCAGGGAGGAAAAGGACAAATGCACAAACTATAACATAAGATATGTACATAGGCGTATGTATGTGTTCAATTTTTTGATGAATATAAGAATTTTCAAACCTTTAGGATATGCTTAGATCTGAAGAATTATCTTCATTTTCTTCAGATGATTGTCAAGCACTGGGTTTTCTGGGTGCCAAAGGAATATTACCCTGCAAATGTAACTTGTTTTACAGGAGAAGCATGGCATTTGAGACCCCTTATTACCTGTCAAATAACCTTGACACTTTAGTTTTCTGTGAATTGAGGGTATATTTAATATGTAAGGTAGTAAATTTTCATGGTAAAAAAAAAAAATCTTTGTAAACTAAGCAAGATCACAAAGGCACCACAATAGTGGATCTGGTATGAAAATGGAAAAATATCATGTACCTGAACACTTCTATAGAATGAGATTATGTTTAAAGTACCAAGAGGAAAGATTTGGCTTTAATTAGTTATCTCCTCAAACACTGATAAGAGTAGTAATAGTAGTAGTAGCGGTTGTAATATATTCATCAAGCACTGTTCTCAACATTAGTTTGAATTTTCTCATGGGATCAGAGCACCAGTATGAGGCTGGGTAGTATTATGTCATCATGTTTTCAGGCCCAGATTAGTAAAGAAACTTCCCCTAGTTCATTTATACTGTAAGAGACAAAATGTTTGCAATTCAAATAAAATCCAAACCCCATAGAGCCCTGTAAGTTCCAGCCTGGATCTCACACTTGATCCTGTGGACTTTTCACTCCATGCTTCTCCCACGTTTGTCCTCCCCCAACATTGGCCATGACGTGTGCTGTTTACTATGCTCCTTCCCTCCTACTTCCCATCACCAAATCCTTCTCTTTTTCACATCATGGCTTGACTATCAGAAAGGCCTTCCCTGACCATCCTTCCTAAAAAAGATCCCCAACTCTGATTCGCTCCTTTATTTCAACCCCTTACTCTTTCCCTTTGTAACATCTTCCAATAATTATGATATTTTTATTTGTCCATTTATTTACTAACCTTTCATCCATCTTCCCCACTTGGATGTAAGCTCCATAAGGGCAGGGGATCTGCTTGCTTTGTCCATCACTGAATCATGGGTGCCAGGAACAGCTTCTGTCTTCTGGAAGGTGCCCAGTACATGTCTGTTAGTGAAGGAGAGAGTGATGGTATACAAGAACAAGAAGATGCATAAATGAATAAGTGAAAGAAGTGCATTTCTTTTTCCCATGTGAGGAACCTTTAACATAAATAAATTTGCTAGATAGAGATACAGCATAATATATAGACAGCTTACTCTTTTGAGTCAGCTTTCCTTCCTGAAAATTTAACTGCTACCACTAAGTTTTGAGATCTTATAAAAAGTTACTGTGCTATCTACATGTAGTGGCACTTTTTCTTAGCACAGTTTCTCAATATAAAATGGTAGCTACTACTTTACTGAATTTGAACCTGAACTAAATGAAATGAATGTCAAGCATCTAGCACCATGTCTTATACATGAAATGTTAGTTCCTTAGAGAACACAGCCTGTGATCTAGACATTGATCCAGGAGCCAGAAGGACTTATTTCTATTCTTGGGTTTCCCACTTACTTGCTTTCTGACCCCTTAGCCAGTCTTTTTCTTATTTCTTTACTTAAGGGAAATACTCCACCTTTTTCTACGTATAAAATTCTCTCTCACATATTAGCTTCTTTAGCTAATGTTATAGGATAATAATAAATTGCTTTAAGTCCTAATTTGGGGGTTTAAATCCATCATTGTTTCATCTGGGAAAAGTTTAAGGTAGTTTCTTAATGAACCTTAATAGTGGCAAGAGGAGCAAAAATTAAAATGCTAACTTTTTCCAAATGATATTCTAGTCCAATTTCCAAAATATGTCAATCTGTAACTTGTAACCACTTTTAAACATGGCTTTCAAAACTCTGCAAGCCCATCTTTTCCAACCTCTTAGTTAACTATTTAATAACTGCGTACAAATGTTTGAGAATCACAAACCTGAAGGAATCTGCCCCAGACCTACGGGCAGCACCTGTGTTTGTGTCAATGGAGTTCACTTTCATATGTAATCAGTTGGCTCAGATGGACTGTTAGGGGGTTTGACCTTTGTTTCTTTTGGGAGAAGCACTGTGTTTTGGGAAGACTGTCAAAAGAAGCTACACTCCCACTTTCTAGAATCACACTGAGACTCCATCCTCCACTCTGAACACATGAAGGGTTGACCAGCTAATGAAACCCCATCTCATCGTGATTTGGCATGAAGTAGAAAGTCAAGGAGACCTATTTAATAATCAGTAACTTCATTAAAAAGGAATCAGTTACCCTCATTTGGAAACATCTGGATGAATTATGAATACGCCCTATGGTAAGATCAGAAACTTACCATAGAAAACTTACCAAAGTTTTCAAGTTTATTAGAAGGAGGTCAGAACACGGAGAGCAATTAGAATTCTAAAATCTCCAGTTCTCCATTGGATCCTCATTTCCAAACTAAAGATGAAAGTAAGATGGAACTAGCTTTTTTTCTCCTCAAGTTAGACATCGAGGCAAAGAGATGTTATCACTTTAATAACTGAACTGTAATCATGAACATGTTCACTGACTTAGGGAAAAATAATTCAACAAAGGCCCTCTGCCCTCCAAAAATCTCCACTTTTGGAAAAAGGCTGTAGGTCAAGTGAGAGAGATGAAAGATGGTCACACTCTCTTTGACAAGATTTGAACAATAGGCGAGGCCTTAAGAAAATGGCGGCTTCCACGTCCTGTCTCTTGAATACTCACCCTTGAAGCCTTGAGCCTACTATGATAGCCACATGTGGAGGTCATTTACAGTAGAGGGCAGCAAATTTTCTGTAAAGGGTCAGATAGTAAGTGTTTTGCAGGATACAGACAACATTTAAAGAGAGTAGACAGAAAGTAGACAACATTTAAACAATTGTGTGTGACCGTGTGCCAATAAAGCTTTATGTATGGATACAAATTTGAATCTCATATAACTTTCAGACTTCATGGAGCTTTATTCTTCTTCAGATTTTTTTTTAAAACATTAATAAATTTTAAAACCTTTCTTAGCTCACAGGCTGTACAACAGGCTGCAGACTGCATTTGACAGAGAGAGAAAAAGATGTTCATGAGCCCTCGATTGCTCCAGCCCTCAGACATTTGCTTTCCCAGCTGAGACCCCAGATATCAGGGCAAGATGAGTCATCTGCCCTGTGCCCCATCCAAGTTCTTGGTTCCCAGAGCATGAGATATGATAATAATAATTTGCTTTAAGCCCTAATTTTGGCCATAGTTTGTTAAGCAGCGGTAGATAATCTAACTGGGATAGCCCTTATAACAAAGACGACAATGAAAAGCTACATTTAATGTTTTTGAAAACTTGGTGACCATCTCACTGGTCTTATCCCTTACAAATGCCCTTTTCCCTTGGGCCACATGAGTCAACAATTTTGACTGTACTGATCAAAATAAGTAATTTTCTTGGTGCCGTAGACAAAACTCCATTAATAAAATGAGCAGAGTTTCCATTTAAAAATCACATTGAAAGGTATGTGTTACGTGAAAATCCAATAGAAGGTGAGTTTTCTGATTTTGCCATTAGCAGTGAGGCAACAGATGAAGTTCTCAACTTCCCAAATCTAGGTTTAAGAGAGCAAAGTGTTTCCTTTATTACCCTATCTTCACAGACCTGTTGTTTTTGTCACCCAGCTTTAATTCTTTCCCCTTCTGGTAACCCTTTGAGTGTATCCACCTCTCCACTCTCAGCCCCCGGGGCTCTGGGGAAGCTGACAGACAGATATAGCACAAAACTCATGCCTGAGGCCATCTGAGTAGAGCATTCTCCTGGCCAGAGAAATTGGTTCCACAACTGCCACATATACCAGTCAGAGACAATTTGGTTCAAGAGACTTTGGTATTTCTGAGAAAGAACTCTCACTCTTTTTTTTCTTCTAGACTGAAAATTATAAAAATAAAAGAGGCTGGAGTTTGGACCCTCTTTTGTTAGCATACCCATTCTAAACCTAAAGTTCCTCAGCATATATCTGGTGAAAACCATCATTCGAAAAGATACATGCACCCCCAATGTTCACTGCAGCACTATTTACAGTAGCCAGGACATGGAAGCAACCTACAAGTCTAAAGACAGAGGAATAGATAAAGAAGATGTGGTACATGTATACAATGGAATATTACTCAGCCATAAAAAAGAATGAAATAATGCCATTTACAGCAACATGGATGGACCTAGAGATTGTCACACTAAGTGAAGTAAGTCAAACAGAGAAAGACAAATATCATAACAATATCACTTATATGTGGAATCTAAAAAAATGGTACAAATGAACTTATTTACAAAACAGAAATAGAGTCACAGATGTAGAAAACAAACTTATGGTTACTGGGGGGGGAGGGGTAAATTGGGAGACTGGGATTGACATATACACACTACTATACATAAAATAGATAACTAATAAGAACCTACTATATAGCACAGGGAACTCTGCTCAATACTCTGTAATGACCTATATGGGAAAAGAATCCAAAAAAGAGGGGATATATGTATACGTATAACTGATTCACTTTGCTGTACACCTGAAACTAACACAACATTGTACATCAACCATACTCCGGTAAAAATTTTAAAAAAAAGAAAAAGAGCTTAAATGCAACCGTGGGGATAGGAAGTAAGAGATGTGGAAACACATGACATTTTGGTATGCTCCATTGAGTTATAGCTAATTTAGTAATATTCCTAAATGTTTGATCTTACCTTAGCCCCCAAATTACCTCTTTGCTTAAATTAGATGAAGTCCAATTTTGTGAAAGTTGCAACAGAAAGTGCCCTGAGTCACCACATGGAAAAAGCCTTTCTTGCAGTGGAATATTCATTTCTTTACTCTTTACCTAATACTTTTGGAATGATATCGGGGCTATTCCAGGCATCAGTGATGGGACGTAAGAACAGAGAGACAAGTAGGCACAAAGTCCACTGCCACCAGCGGCTCACCATCTAGTAGTGAAAACAGACGTATAAACAAGTAATTCAGATGCAGTGTGATAACAGTGGGACAAGACTGTGGCCTGAAGGAGGAAGTGATCCACCATGGCTGAGTTGACAGCAGAAGGTACCCCAAGGAGATAGCAAGCTGGGTGGGGGAGGGGCGGCAGGTACAAACGCTCTGCAGCCAGGTTCTCAGCAAAGCTCTTTGTTTGAAGAGCTGCACGCATTTCCAAGTCACAGAATCGCCATGCGCAGAGGAGGAATTTGGAGAGATGGGCCCTTCTCAGGTCAGGAAAGGCCTTGGATGTGACACCAGTGGTTTGGATTTCAGCCTGTGAGCAGTGAAGGATCATCAAAGCATTCTAAGCAGGGGCGGAAGAGGTAAATCGATCTGCCAATAGCTTAGGTAAAGGGACACTCCTCATGACACCATGATGAGAGCCTGGGCTGAGGAAAGGCCAGGAGGCTGAGGGTAGAAACCAGAAGCCAAAGCTGCTAAAGGTGCCTCATCAATACATTTGAGACTGTCCACAGGAGCGGGAGAAATGAAAAACTCTCAGACTATTCAAACGTAAAAGGTGATAAAAGTAAAGATCTACCTGTTCTTAATTCCAACTGCTCCTGTTTTGTATCTTATAAATGCTTCCTTTTTTCTTCCTCTCTGCTACCATCTCATTTCCATTTTCCCTCAAGAATGTACAATTTGGTAACTTCCCTTTTTAAAAAAATTTTATCTTCTTTATGCCACGACCTTCCTAATAAACCTTTGGTTGATATGTGCTCTCTCTCTCTCCCTTTCTCTCTTCCTTTCTTTGTCTTTCTTTGTGCGCGTGTGTTTTTGTTTTTGTTTTTTTGTTTCTTCCTCCAAGCACTCAGAACGCGTCTAGGGACATAAGATTCCGGGAGGGATTGCGGAGCAGCGTTCCTTTCAGCTGCACAAGGTCCCTGGGAAGCCAGGGTGAGTAAGGAAGACGTCTCGAAACCTCAGCACTTTCAGGGCGCGGTCCCTCCACATCGTGTACACGTGGCCCCCGCCAGCACATGGTGTAGGAAGTTGCATCTCGGTTTAGAAGATGTAAAACAGCTAATGGAGGGCTCAAGTGTAGCTCCCCACAAACCTCGCTGCTTCTGATGTGGGCGCGGAAGTGAGCCCAGCCTGCGATGCTCCGCCGCTTCCCCACCCCGGGCGGTGCAGCTGCAAAGTGTGTGCTGTGAACCTTGGGAGCCACAGAGCCATGACTTTGGCGCTAAGTTAGGAACGGAGAGAAGCAGAGGCCCCGGGGGACCTGACCAGGGGGAATGTGGCCCTTTGTCTCCCTGCAGGATGCCTTCCCCACCCACCGGTCAGAGCTCCTTGGAGGAGCACCTCCAGGGCGCTGAGGGCACTTCCTCTGCGATGAACGGGCAGCCTCCCCTCTGCTGAGATCAGGGGTGAGATACTCACAGGAAGTCAACGGTCCCCTTGTTCACAATACCTGCGGGCTCGCAGCCAGGCCTCTCTAGCTGCCCTGTGAAGCCTGAGTGGGACCGGGAGCCGGTTGGATGCTGGACCTGTCCTGCCCACCTGTGGGCTGCTTTCCAGCGTCGGTGGAGGCGGAGCTGGGGCAGGAAGCACGGGCTGCTTCCCAGGTGAGGCCCAGCACCGGGATCACAGCCGGGCAGCTGAGTTCGGCGCCAGGTAGAGACCCTGAGGCCGTGGCAGAGGCGGGAAGCAGAAACGCTCAGCCCTTCACGTGGCAATAGATCTACCTCACGTGTGTGTTTCATGCACGGTGGGGACTGCAGCTTCCCTGCCACACATCCAGGGCTCACACCCATCCCTGCCCCCAGCTGACATAGACATCCTACCTCTGGACAGGATCCTTCCTCATTTAAATAAGAAGGCATGATCTGAGGACATCTAGAGTGGGTTGAAATGCCTACTACGCCTAGAAATAAACGAGTGAGAAGAGAGCCCCCTCTGTTACCATGGCACTGAGTGTCCATTCAATGGAAAAGTGACGATTGCAAAGAAAAGGGGGGGGGGGGGAGTGGACATCGAACAGGACCATGACAGTGACAAAATGACTTACAGTCTCAAGTATATGGTGAAGGAAAATGTATATTCTGATCTTAGTCACCTGATTAAAGACTGATGAAGGAACTCAACTCATTCTACAGGATTTAACCTCCTGATCCCAACAGATCCAGAGGAATAAGATCCCTGCAAGCCAGCTTTTTCGTTTCTTTTTTTTTTTTGCTGTTTACTTTAATTTTTGTTTCTTTGAAAGACAAGAACCAGGTCCATGTTGTACTGTGTTTGAAAACAGCGATGATCTGCCTAAGGATGTAAATGCACTTTGGGTTTCTGGATAAAAGGGTGAATGCCACAAACTGGCAGTGTTTCCGTGCCAATGGTAGAAACAGCTGTTTTGGTTTGAAGCTCGCAAATGTCAACACACTGTAGATACTAGATGTCCACAACAAATCACGTGCAAAGGAGATTGTGTGCAAAACTGTACACAGTTGTGTGTCCAACTGTAATTAAAAGGAAATTTTTTTCTAGCTTTTCAAAGTTGGCTTTTAGAAAAAGTCAATTGTCAATATGAAATGCTATTCAGGATTGTATGGTAATTTTATTAGGGATGTGGTAATGGCATTATGATGATACAAATGTGAATGTAGGAGAATGTTCATAATTTTTGTACACTCTGGTTGAAGTCTTTAGGAGCAAAGTGTCATGTTTTTATAATGCTCCGGAAAAAAACATCAAAGAGATTAAATTGAGAGATGGATAGATAAGCAGACAGACAAAGAAAATGCAGCAAAATGCTAAAAATTGATGAGTCTAGGCGTGATATGTGGGTGATCACTGTACAGTTATCTTTATTTTTGTTTAAATTTTCATAATACAGATTTTGAAAAAGAATATATGTAACACACATACACATTCATGGACAAACTTATCCATCTTCCAATAAAATGTGTGTGTTTATTGACAGATATAAAGGGAGGTTCTGTAGAGCACATTTTGTAAGATTCCATTGACATAAAAGTCTGTGTGTGTGTGTGTGTGTGTATACAAATGTATACATAGAGATGACTATTTGGCAGAAGACAAATAGGGGTTATCTCTGAGTGTTGGATGGTCAGGTGATATTCTCTTCTTTGTATGTGTTAGTCTTGCTTGGTTTTTTACAATGAGTGTTCTATCATCTTAAAACACAAAAGTATAAAAAAGCAGATAAACACATTGACTTTAATCCTGTCCTATTTAAGAAATACATGAACTTGTTAACCAGAAACATAGTCTATGTACACAGTACACAGGTATGAAGTTGACTTTCTCAAGAAAAATGCAAAGGCATGGAGCTATTTTTATGTTGTACTTACACTCATATTTCTTTTTCTTTTCCACTTAGGATAGCATTTGAGTATGTGGTTTCTATTTCAAAGAATTTGAAATGCTAAATAAATAACATTCTCCAACACTGTATTTTCCTCTGTACCTAAGGAAAGAATTATTCATAGACCTAGGCAGGCTAAACCATGAGAGAAATAAGTCAAACTGACTGTTACATTTTCAATGAGTCTCTTTCTACTCATTTAAAGAATCAGCATCAAAGCAGGTCTGTATATTTCTCACCTCATGGTATATCTTATAAATGAATCTCACATGTGTCGTTTTCATATTGGTGTACATAATTATGAAGTGGAATAAACTCAAAGTCACACTGTTGTAGAGTGTATACTTTTCCTCATCATGTTTATTACAATGATGACATTTATCCTTAATTTTTAACATCTTCTGCCATATTTGTTAGATGTTCTCCATGGCTAGACTTGGACCCCACTTACAAAGTGGTTCATTTAAATATTTTAAAAACTTGCAACATGCAACAAGCAGCACAAGACAAGAGCTGTTGCTTGGACAGAACAGAGCTAACTTTCTTACCCTCTTCCTTAGTGGATTAGAACATGCTCAATACTGTTCATGCCAATGTACTCAGGGTAGCTCGTGCAGAAAAAAAAAAAATAGTGAAATGACACAATTACTAGTGCTTTTCTTTCTGGTTTATTTCGTTCATCCTTCTGAGCAAACCCATTCTCAAGTAAGGATCAGAAAAATTCCTTAATAGTGATATAGTGGATGGAGCCTTCAACTAAACATCAAAGATCTAGAATCTAGACTTATTTCTGCTCTTCATTAGCTGAGTGATTTCTACAAATTATTTAACTGATCTGACTGTCAGTTTTGTAACTGGGAAAACAAATGATTTGGACTGGGGGCGTCTCTAAGGATCTAATGTGCTGAAGTTAAAATCGGGAAAACATCGTCTCCATGGAAGAACCAATCTCCCCTGGAGGGAGGAACATGAAACAGAAGTACAGTGTCAGCACAACCAGGTTCTAGAGCTGCAATGGCCCCGGTGGTTACATCAGTTTTCTCTGATGCTGTCAGATCTCTCATATCTGGGTCAAAACAAGAGTTCTGAGCCCCTAACTCAATGATCTCTTGTCTGTGCTTGTTTGCATCAGATGCAGTATGTAGCCTGGTTGAAATCAGCACATTAATGACATTAATTCCCTTTTGAAGCCACTTTTTCTCCCTGCAACTAATGAGGTTTGTCAACCCCTCTTTCTTTGTCTCTGGGGCTCCTGTGTTTTTCCCTCCGTATCTCTCTCCAGCCATTTCCCTATTCCCTGCATAGTATCATGTGTTGGTGCTTAGACCTAGCTCCAGTGCAAATCCTTGGGATTCCTGTAAATGGTCAAAGGGTTACAAGTAAATGTGCAACTGAAATCTGAAAGTGCCTTGGTACAAGGTGTCAGGGCATCGCTTCTCCTCCAGCAGCAGGATACAATGGTGATTGTTTCTGCTGTGGTAAGATGCCCTTGACACAGACATTAACATCTTCATCAGTGCACGTCAGCGTCTTTGTGGGTGTGTCTATGGATTTCAGCTGCAGCAGGGACCAGTAGCACCTTTCAGCCAGGACTAGAGAAGGAGAGATGTCACCGGAGCTGAAAAGAATAAAGACTAAAGATGCTGAGGGGTGGCACAAGAGGATGAGCCAGTGGCAGAACATGTGAGACTACCCTCTCCTGACCTATAGAGGACGTTCAGGACTATTGGGAAGGAATGTGAAGAAGACCAGACAGAGTTCACAAACGGCAGAAGGGATACTGTGAACCTATTCTTAGCATCTGCCTAGGAAACACATTTTACATGTATTTTAATGGTTCACTTATTTGACTCCAGTTGCCTACAAATCCTCTATAACTAGCCTAAATCATCTATAATTAAGCCCTACATTTTCCATGCTTTCCAGAATCCTAACATTAATACAATATTCCATGATATAGGCCATGCCATTGAATAATGTCAACTACTCTGAAATTTTTAAGTACGTAAATATAGGTCATTATTAACCCACCAAATTAATCAAATATATTTAAGCCACAAATTCGTATTGAACATCCACCTTATATTAGTTTAGATGTGATGCTATTATAGTAATGGTGTGAGATTCAGTAGAAATAGCCATCAACATAAAGAATAAAATAAATTTTAAGAGACAGGTTATGATTCCAAACAGCAATAATAAAAACAATAGCAACAGATCAATAGCCATCATTTATTAATCACTTGCTGTATACCAGGCATTTTTTTTGAAAACTTCTGTGTACATTTCTTCATTTAAGTGTTGAAACCAATATTGAGTAGTGAGGTATCTCTGTTACACAGCTGGGACGTGGATTTCAAAGCCAGCTTAAAAAATTGTGACTTTTTTTTTTGTCCCATATTGCTTTTGTGGTTGTTTTAATCTGCATTCGTTGCTACCATTTAAAAATAAGAAGGATTTACTTACAAGTTCACATTTTTAATTTCTCTTGAAAAACTAGGAGATTGTGTGCTACACCAGGGCCTACATTTTTACAAAACAGTAACATGATAAAGCTGCACAATGGATGCCAGCTCTAAACAAGCCATCAACTGCCCACTTATGTATTTTTTAGAAAAAGGCAAACAATTCAAGTTCAGCTTGATGAATTTTCACAAAGTTAATAGGAAATTAATTTGCACAAAGAAGCATCCACATGAAGAAACAGATCATTAGCAACACTTCCAAAGCCCCCGTGCCCTAACCCAGTAATGTCCCCCACCCCCCCGCAAGGTCATTGCTATCTTGACTCGAGCATGTAGATTATTTTTGCTTGTTTCTGAATTTTACATAAATAATATACACTTTATTTTGTGTGTGTGGCTTCTATCAATCACCCGTCATTGTATTTTTGAGATTCATTCACATTGTACTATTTGTAGCCAGTTCATTCTGGTTGTGGTACAGAATTCCACTCACAAATATATCAATTTTGTTTACCTATTCAACTGTTGATAGACATCAGTTTTTTTCTAGTTTTTGGCTATTTCAAATAATGCTGCTGTAATATTCTGGGGTATATCTTTTGGTGAACGTACATGCATTTTCTTATGAGAATTAGCTGAGGAGTAGAATTGCTGGGTTATATGGTATGTATATATTCAGCTTAGTTAGATAATGTCAAAAATATTTCCAGAGTGACTGTACCAATTTACAACCCCATCAGAAGAGTATTCTAACTATACCGAGTTCTCACCTTCCCTCTTCCTTCTTTTCCTTCCTATTTTACTTATTCCAATGGGGGTATAATAGTATCACGTCATGCTTTTAATCTGCATTTCCCTCATGATGAATGAAATTGAGTACTTTTCATAAGTCTGTTGACTATTTACTATTCTCTTTTGCAAAGTGCATGTCAGTCTTTTACGCATTTTTTTTAGTTGTCCTTCCCTTCCTAGTTAATTTGTAGAAATTCTTTACATATTGTAGATATAAGACTTTGTGAGACATATGTATTACAAATCCTTTTCTTCCACTAAGTGGTTTAACTTTTTATCCCTTAACAGTGTTTTTTAGTGAACAAAAATTTTCCTTTTTAATGTAATCCAATTGGTCATTTTTTCAATTTTCATTTCATTCATTTTTTATTCATTTATTCATTCATTCATTCATTCATGTCATTTATTTTGTATGTTTCCTTCTATGAATTTTTGTGTCCTGTTTACACAATTGCTGCCCATCTGAAGTTCATGAATATATTCTGCTGTTTTCTTCTTGAATATTTATTATTACCTTTTGACATTCGGCTCTATAATCCATCTGAAATAGTTCTTTGTCCATGGTGTTGAGGTATGGGTTGTAATATTTTTTTTCTACACAGGTATCCAACTGACCCAGCACCGTTTATTGAAAAAAAAAAAAAATCCCTTTCTGTAGGAAACTACAGTGGCACCTTTGTCATAAATTGTTACAAAATTAATGTTTGGGAGTTTTTCTGGACTCTACTGAGCTCTCTGGGCAGTTTATTCTTATAATAATTTAATATAATCTTATAATAATGTCTAATTAAGACAGTTTATACTGTCTTAATTACCATACTTTTACCAAAAAGTGATATAAAAAATGTGAGCCCTTCAGCTTTGTTCTACAAGATTGCCTTGACTAGTCTTGGTACTTTGCATTTCCACATAAATCTTAAAAAGAGTGTGGCAATATTCTGAAAATATCTTCTGAGATTTGGGTTGAGATTACATTCGATAGATCGATTTTGAGATAATTTATATCTTTACATTATTTGTTTTCTTTTTAAAAAAAATTTTTTTATTGGGGTATAGTTGTTCTACGCTGTTGTGTTAGTTTCTACTGTACAGTGAAGTGGAGTTCCCTGTGCTATACACATTATTTGTTTTCTAAACCATGAATATGGTATATATCTCCATTTATTTAGATAATCTTAGTTTTTCCCAGGGATGTTCTGTTATCTTAACCGTAGGTGTCTTGCACAATTTTATTAGAATGTATTTCTAAAAATTTGATGTTATTTGACACTACTGTAAATTGCATTGTGTTTTTACTTTCATTTTCTATTTGTTTGCTCTTGATACATAGAAATGTAATTGGTTTTTGTATAATGACCTCATATCCAGCAACTGTAGCTTCAATGTTGTTAAATTCACTTGTGAATTTTAGTAATTTGTAGATTCATTTGGATTTTCCATACATTTGACCATATTTTTTTCATTCTTAGCCTTATACCTTTTATTTCTTTTCTAGCATTACTGTACTAGGATGGACCTCCAGTACCCCGTTGAAAAGCAGTGATGATACTGGGCAACAATTTCTCAACCCCAAACTCAGGGGGAAAGCTTTCAATATTATACAATTAACTATGGTATCTGCTGTAGGATTTTTTTTTTCTTTAATAGAAGCTCTTTACTTAGATTAAGGAAGTACCTCTCTCTTCCCAGTTCAGTGAGTTTTTTGTGACATAGTTTATTTCTTTTCCTCCTGGATCTGAGCAGATGATTATGGGATTTCTCTCTGTCTGTCTGTCTGTCTGTCTCTCTCTCTGTGTCTCTCTGTCTCTGTCGCTCTGTTTCTCTCTGCCTCAGTCTCTGTCTCTCTCTCTCTCTCTTTCTCTCCCGATTACATGGTAAGATACATGAATTGTTTTTTGAATGCTTAACTTTCCTTGCATTCTTGGCGTAATGCCATGATGCATATTATTCTTTATATATTTCTTTAGTGCCTATGTGCTAATATTTTATTTAGCATTTTTGCTTTCTTTTGTACTTCTTCTTTCTTGTAATGCCAGTATAAACTTTTGATAAAAAGACTGTGCTACCGTCTTAAAAATAAAATGGAAGCTATTTTCTTTTCTCTGTTCTTTTGAAAAGTTTATACAAGACAGGCATTAATTCTTACAAAAACTATCTGGGCCTGGAAGGTTGAGAGGAGAAGAGAGCAATGATTTTAATAATAGAATCAATTTTTTAGGTAAACTAAACTTAGTTTTTCTAATTCTTGTTGAGGAAGTTTTGGTAAGTGTGTTTTCAAGAAATGTGTGTATTTAGCCTAAATTGACAACTTTCTTGGTACAAAGTTGCTCTTGCTATTCTTTTGCTATCGTTTTAAAGTTCATAAGATCTAACTGGTGCAGCCACTATGAAAAACAATATGGAGGTTCCTCAGAAAATTAAAAATAGAACTATCATATGATCCAGCAATTCCACTTCTGGTTTTATATCTGAAGGAAATAAAATCACTATGCCTAAGAGATATCTGTACCTTCATGTTCAAAGCAGCATTATTTACAATACCAAAGACATGGAAACCTAAGCATCCATCAGTAGATAAATGGATAAGATAATGTGACATATATTATACTATATATACATATCACATTGAGTATTATATAGCCATAAATAGGAAGGAAATCCTGCCATTTGCAACAACATGGATGAAACTTGAAGGTATTATGCTAAGTGAAATAAGCCAGATAGAAAAAGATAAATATGATCTTATTTATATGTAGAATCGAAAAAAAATCCTGAATTCATAGAAACAGACAAGAGATTGGAGGTTGTCAGAGGTGGGGAAGTGGAGGGTGGGAGAATGGGTTAAAGTAGTCAAAAGGTACAAACTTCTAGTCATAAAGTAAATAAGTCCTGCGATGTAGCATACAACATGGTGACTGTAGTTAACAATACTGTATTGTGTATTTGAAATGTACTAGGATAGATCTTAAAAATTACATCATAAGAAAAAATGTGTAACTATGTGAGGTGACGTATGTTAACAAAACTCATTGTAGTAATCATTTCACTATATATATATGCACACACATATATATATCTCACTA
Source organism: Balaenoptera ricei (assembly GCF_028023285.1). NCBI lineage: Eukaryota > Metazoa > Chordata > Mammalia > Artiodactyla > Balaenopteridae > Balaenoptera > Balaenoptera ricei. The sequence goes on along the minus strand of NC_082639.1, from coordinate 189,894,226 downwards.
TATATGTATATATATATATATATCTCAAATATTTATGTTGTACACCTTAAACTAATACAATGTTATATGTCAATTATATGTCAATAAAACTGGAAAAAAATTTAATGTTCATAAGATCTGTAGTGATACCATTTTTTTAAATTACTGATGTTAATATTTTACCTTTTTTTCTCTTTTTTCTTGATGAGTTTTGCTAAATATATACTAATCTTTTCCAAGAACCAATTTTGGAAGTTTAGTTAATTTTCTCACCTATATTTATTTTCTATTTAATTTATCTGTTTTTTGCTTTTATACATATTTCCTCCTTTCTTGTATGTTATCAATACTTCGGTTTGATTTGCTATTCCACTTCTAGTTTCTTGAGATGGAGGCTTAGATCTTTGATTTTCAACGTCCAATATTGTCTTATACCACAAGCTTTACTCATTTATATTACGTCTTTCATCTCTAATAGCATTTGTGTTTACAAATCCTTTAAATGGTCCTTAACTTGTCTAAGATTAGTTTGACATGTTTATAAGTTGATACGGGGTAAAAGAGCAAAGATTCAAATCCAGGCTGTTTTACTCTTAAATCCATGGTCTTCCTTCTCACATAGGGTTGATTATATAAGCCATCAGGTAGAAGAAAGAGAACATAGAAAAGCAAAAGTAAAACAAAGGAAACTTGACTAATGCATACTTCTTGCTAAGTACAGAGAAGCTTCTGGAGGAGACAGAGAAGTGAGACGAGAACCAGACGAGTTGTGTCTAGTTACCTCCTAAGTATGAGTCTTTCCACTTTCGTGGCTACTGTTTCTCATCTGTAACACAAAGGCATGGACTAACCATTCCCAAGGTTCCTTTCCATTCTAACAGCAGAGTTTCAAAGAGGAAATGATGATCAATGATATCAACTATTATAGAGAGGTTAAAAATATAGAGTTTAAGAAATAGGCAATGCACTTTTAGTCAAGTAACCATTGTATTACTGAAGGTGGGTGCCAAGTGACAACAGTTTTAAAATTCAATGGGTTTTATGCATTTCTGAAGTGGATGGGGTTCTCTGTGCAGAAACACGTCTTGCACAGCCTGGCACAGCTGGGAAAAGTCATAGCAGGGGTAGGAACTACAGACCTTGTCAGCCTGAGAGTGACACTTGGTTTCCTGGGTCCTCTTTTTCATAGCTAGAGAGCTACAGACACAAGATGGGATCAATCAAGAAAGATCATCACAAATAACAAAAAAAGTAAATTAATTAATTTGGTTTTCAACATCAAAAGAGTACCTGGAAAGAGTTTATATTTAAAAAAAAGGTCTGAGATAAACAACATTTTATCCAGACAAGACAAAGTTCAATAGGACAACTCCTTTCCCTGGTGGTGCAGTGGTTAAGAATCTGCCTGCCAACGCAGGCGACACGAGCTCGAGCCCTGGTCTGGGAAGATGCCACATGCCACAGAGCAACTAAGCCCATGTGCCACAACTACTGACCCCACACACCACAACTACTGAAGCCCGCACACCTAGAGCCTACGCACCACAAGGAAGAGTAGCCCCCACTCGCTGCAACTAGAGAAAGCCCACCGGCAGCAACGAAGACCCAATGCAGTGGAAGGAAGGAAGAAAGAAAGGAAGAAAGAAAGAAAGAAAGAAAGAAAGAAAGAGAGAGAGAGAGAGAAAGAAAGAGAAAGAAAAAGAAAGAAAGAGAAGGAAGGAAGGAAGGAAGGAAGGAAGGAAGGAAGGAAGGAAGGAAGGAAGGAAGGAAGGAAGAAAGGGAAAATTTTTTTAAATTTACCTGGCAGGTAGTTTAAAAAAAAAAAAATAGGAGAAGTCCTCACACAAAGACGATTCATAAGACAATCATGATAAAGTCCCCTCAGTGACCTGAGGTTTTCATCTATGACATTATAGGGGAAAACACAAATTAAAAATAAGAGATTTAATTCTGCCTGTTGAAAGTAAGGGAAAAGATTTCCCTCCGCTCCTTTTTCGTAAAGCATTTACCTTAGGAAATTTGTAATTTTAAGTACTTTCTCCTCTCTTTCCAATGTGTGTTCATATCATTTTGAAAACAAGATAGACTTTTTGTCAGCTTTATGACCAGGACTGTCTCTCCCAAGCACCTGGGAGCCTTCACTTTGAAATGTAACTTCAAGGGAGCTAGCACCCCTGTCTCCCAGTTTCCATGGGAAGCTAGAAACCCAACGTCAGCAGTTACCTTGCTCCAAGTTCAAAATTACCGCCTGTCATAAAGATATTAGGCATTTGTTTCTCCTCTGGATAAAGCCAATCAGCTAACATCAATGGTGATGCCAATTACCATGGTAAAGTTAGGATGAACTATGTGTGACTGTCAAGTTCTCTTAATTAAGGACTAGGTATTCTTTATTTAGAATCTGAAAAACATGTATGTAATGGATTATATCTACCTGGCTATATCAGGGGATGAGTTTTTTTGTTTTTGTAGTCTCTTAGCAGATTGCCTGTGATATATGCCACATTCTGGATTACTGCTTATGCAAGAATAAAAGTGTTTTCTTTCTCTACTAATTTTGTGCCAAGGGTTCCTGGGTTCAAAGATGATTCTGTTTTCATTTATATTTGCCAAATGCATATTAGGGTCGAATCTAGCACTGAACCACCTGAGACTTGAAAGCATATTCCAAGATAAAGATATTTTGGAATATTCAAAGATATTGATATCTTGGAATATTCAAAGATATTGATATCTTTATCATATTCAAAGATAAAGAAACTCCCCACCCAGTTTGTTTCCAGCAAACTAAGTGGATCACTGCCTAGATGTGGATTGTGCTAGGAGGGAAAAGCAGATGGAGAGAGTCAAATCTACAGCCTGGACCCCAGGAAGCAAGTTCCTTACATTGGAATCCTTTTGTTTATCTCTCAGTAACTTTGTGGAGCTGGGTAAGTGTTCTACATGCGATCACGCTCTCACATGGAAGAAATAAAGTATTAAAGTCCACTGATGCAGAGTTCAGAAATAAAGCAGAAGTAAAAGTACCTTGAAGCTATTAAGTGGAAGTTTCAAGGCCCCTGGCTTATACAGTCCCCTTTCAAGGACCTACGAAGGTGTTTACATGGTCGTATGTGTTTATAAAATTTGCAAAAGTAAGATCTTTCTGTATTCCTTTTGATAAAGAGGACCCACCAAATCATGAAATCTTTAAGCTCCTGCTGTGAGAAGAAAAAGAGAAATGGCACAGGAGCAAGAAAAGGAGGAAGGGTAACAGTGAATTTATGTATGTTCCCAAGACAGGGTTTTCAAAAGAAAGTAGGCACTTTCCAAAAATAGCGACTACATTTTCTTAGGAAAAAATATTTTTTTAATTCCTGCCAAGTAATAGGAAATTCAGTTACCCAAATGACCTGAATTCTTGACATCCAACTGAAAAGCCTGTCAGAAAATAGTTCCCCAAGATATCTGCTTTTCTTACCTAAAATTTATTTCACACACTTAAATAGTGCCAGCTAAAAGGAAAATAGTGCAATCATTACAATAGTACAATCTTTCGAAAACAGAATGTTTCTGAAGATGGCAAATTTTAGGAATTTAGAACTTTAAATTATGAAAGTGCAGGTGAATATATATATATATATATATTTTGCTCTCATATACTAAAAATATTTCAGCTAAAATGCACTAATCACTATTTGGGGGCAATTTGTTCATATTATTATAAATGTGTTAGGCTGTGTGGCAGAGGTAATGACAACCCTTCCCCAAACAGCCTTATTTCTAAAAGACTCTGAATTAAAATAAGAGCAACCTTCATTGAGCACAGCCCCAGCTGGGTCAGGGGCTGGGGGAGAGACAGAAAGAGCAGCCAGTAAAACACAAACCTCCAGTATGAAAAGGATCACCCTCTACCCTCTAGAATCAAAAAGGGTCCTGAGCGTGTGGTCTCCTCCTTTGTGCTGGGTGGGGTTTTACTGCAGGTGGAAGAGTGAGCAGGATTTGGACTCAGAGACTAGAAAGGGATGGATTTGGCAGTGCACAGACATGAACGGGAGAGTGGTGACCTGGGCCCCCCTCTCCCCCGCCAACCCCCGCAGGCCTCAAGCTCTTCAGACTTACTGTTAGAGACCCTTGGGGTTGTTGAAGGTGGCTAGAACTGTTTTTTTCTTTTCCAAGATGGTTTATTAAGGATATTGAATATAATTCCCTGTACTATACAGTAGGACCTTGTCGTTTATCTATTCTATATATAATATAGAACAGTTTGCATCTGCTAACCCCAAACTCCCACACCATCCCTCCCCTGTCCCCCCTTCCTCTTGGCAAGCACAAGTCCATTCTCTATGTCTGTGAGTCTGTTTCTCTTTCGAAGATAAGTTCATTTGTGTCATATTTTAGATTCCACATATAAGTGATTTCATATGGCATTGGTCTTCCTCTTTCTGACTTACTTCACTTAGTATGATAATCTCTAGTTGCATTTATGTTGCTGCAAACGGCATTATTTCATTCTTTCTTATGGCTGAGTAATATTCCATTCACTATTTAAATGTGTGAAATAAATTATATGTGCCACATCTGCTTTACTCATTCATCTGTTGATGGACATGTAGGTTGTTTCCATATCTTGGCTATTGTGAATAGTGTTGCTATGAACATAGGGGTGCATGTATCTTTTTGAATTATGGTTTTGTCTGGATATATGCCCAAGAGTGGGATTGTTGAATCATATGGCAACTCTATTTTTTGTTTTTTGAAGTATTTTCATACTGTTCTCCATAGTGGCTGCACCAATTTACATTTGAAGGTGACTAGAACTTTAACGTTGTCTATTCTTCATCGGAATTCCCCCCCGAGATTTCCCTTGCCTTGCACAAAGTAAATATGCTGTAGAGGCTGAAAAAACAGGGTCTTGGGAGAAGGAAGCTCCCTTCATCCTGTAATTTTTCAGGCTCCTGTAGATAAAGAGCATTGGCCTACCCCTAGTCTTCCACCTGGAATTCCAATGAGTGGTGATAACAGGCAGTGGTCCAAAACAAAGATGGCGGCTGGATCCCCTGGAGCTGGGATGGCATTTGGACATGAGGTGTGCAAGAGGGCCAGTAAGGCCAAGTCAGGTCAACCACCAATTCCTCTTGGGATTGTGTGTGATGGGGGAGTATGTGATGGGTAATAAGACAGAGGGGAGGGGCCTACCATGCATTTGATTTTTTATGCTCTTCTATAAATAAAAGTACTTTAGTGATTAAACAAATTTTAGCATGTGTTTCGGTAGGAGCTCTTTTCTTTTTTTTTTTTTTTTTTTTTTTTTTTTTTTTTTTTTTTTTAATACTTTATTTATTTATTTATTTATTTATTTATGGCTGTGTTGGGTCTCTTAGTTTTCGTGTGAGGGCTTTCTCTAGTTGCGGCAAGTGGGGGCCACTCTTCATCGCGGTGCGGAGGCCGCTCTTCATCGCGGTGCGCGGGCCTTTCACTATCGCGGCCCCTCCCGTTGCGGGGCACAGGCTCCAGACGCGCAGGCTCAGTAGTTGTGGCTCACGGGCCCAGTTGCTCCGTGGCATGTGGGATCTTCCCAGACCAGGGCTCGAACCCGTGTCCCCTGCATTAGCAGGCAGATTCTCAACCACTGCGCCACCAGGGAAGCCCAGGAGCTCTTTTCAACCAGGCTGAAAGCTCCTGAGGGTCTCTCTTTTCTTTCATTTGTGTTTTTTGGGTTTTTTGTGGGGTTTTTTTGCCTTTTTTTCTCTTTATGATAGAAGAGCATCCAGTGATTCTCAAGCAGCAGTGCTGCGTTTGATAATACCAAGTGATTCATTATGAAGTAATGATATTATAAAATAATAATCATAAGAATTCTTGTTCAAAAACATAAATGGAGAGAAATTGCTCTCCTTATTTAATTATTAAGTCATTTTGCTCATCTCAAGTTTAAATACCAAAGACTGATAAATTACTTACATTTTATGAGTAACAGATACGGTTTTCCCTTTTAGAAATGAGCACAAGCAATGTTTACATGGTGTATATAAGACGTTTTCTGGAGCTCTTAAAAATACAACAGAGGCCCTAAAACTTCAAATAGTAACATTTTTTTAAACTAACAGTTATAAGAGTTTTAAGTTGAGATTATCTGCTAGACATCAACTTGCGTGGATATATAATGACAACAAGAATGGCAATAACTCCACCAAATTTGAAGTAACTCTTCCAAATGCTCAACTCATTTTCTTTGAGCAAGTTTTTATTGAAGGATAAAACTCCCTAAGGAATATGTGTAAGGAGATGAGTTCACAGTTTCACGTAGCTCTTTTCATTTTACACAGGAGGTCACTGGAGCCCAATCATGGTCTCCCCAATAAACTCATGGCTGATGGCTAATTATTGTCAGATCTGGAAGTTGAATCACATTTCTGGAGTGCCATTTCTAGACACTACCTGAAACAAAAATTTTAGAATTCTCTTTTTCATTTAATCTGACTTAATTGGAATGGCCCTTGTCTCTTCACGGATGAGAGCACTTGGTGTGGAGGTGTCTACAAGGTTGACCCGGTACATAAATACAGACAGCAGATTATCACAGCTCATAGACTGCTCCTAAATCCATTTAATAAAACAATGCATCTTAAAAGGCTTTGATAACAAAGTCGATTAGTAAGAACAATGCAAAAAAAAGCTCTTTAATTTTCACACAGGTGTTGTCATCTATTTTACATGACATGGCCAGCATTGATCTGACAGACTAAAGGATTTCAAATATTGCGTTAAGTAATGTGCTTCTACTTGTAGAAATCTGAAACCTGCTAAATACACCTCCCATTAGCACAAAGCCTTTATTTATAGAGTGAAAGAGAAGCTGTGACTTGGGAACTCGTTAAATTAGGCAAAAAATTGCACCTCGTTTATTTTCGCACTTCCAAATAGAAAATATAAACACTTAAAAGTAAGAAAATGCCAAAAGCATGATGAATTACATAAAGTACATATTTTGAACACTGTGTCATATAGCTGATGCTGACCACGTAAACGATAGCAAAATAGGGCACTTACATAATAATTCATAATGAATCCAGCCATGGAGGCTGAGTTTTATATTTCATAGGATCAAGACCCTCAATTTAGCCCAAAACACATCACAAAACTTAACACAAAATGATTTAGAATATGTAGTTTCCTAAGCAATTTTTATGTCAAGACTTTCACTTTTTTATGCTCAATCTTGCAATATGAAAATGCAGGCAGATAATTTTTTTAAAAAAACCTAGAAAACAACAAAAACAAACTCATGTGATATTCACTTATATTTATAAGTAAGCATTAATAAATGAGGTTTTGAGGTTTGAACTAGGTGTCTACCTGGCATTGGCTTCAAGCCACTTTCAATTCATCTAGGCTAATGATGGCGGGCTTCCTCTTCTGTTTCCGCAGCTAGAAAGCCTGGTCCTAAGAGCCCTGAGGAGGACGCTGGGTCACCAGGGCAGAGGGGGCTGGAGAGCTGCTACATCACACCGATCCGCAGTGTGTGGGTAAAACACGCACGGAAATTGTTACCGGGCTGTTCTGGCGGCCGTGGAAAATCTTCATCTCTTAAACGCGTACGAATGCAACAATTGGTAGCTTTTTCAAGTGGAAAAGAATGGGCTTTGTCTAATCCAAAGTGATTTTCAATGAAACAGAACATTTATATCCGTCCTTGCTGCTCTCCCGGGGTGTGCGGGACAGAACCTCGCACAGGTGACCCTCCCGCCAGGCCTGTCGCCCTGGCCCGCCTGTGGTCATTTTTGATGTGGACTTGGGGGTCCCGCTCAGAGCTGACTTCGCCAGGGGCTGCTCCTTACAGAAGATGTTAACAAGCGCGGGCATTGAGGAAAGAGCTCCCCTGCAGGGCTTCTGACCTGAGGCCACAGATCCGCTAGTGAGTTTACAGCTTCATAGCATGGTTTTAATTAAGTCACCTCAAAGGTCTGTATTCCACAGACTTGCAAACTGCCCGCCCCCTCCCCTCCCTGGAGCCCCTGCTCTCCCATCCCCCAAGCCCAGAGGAAGTTTCTCTTGCAAAGATTAGAGTCCAGTTGGGAAACTAATGAGCGGCCAACACCGGGCTTGAGAGACAAGTTTTTTCCTTCTACAAAAGGCAGCTCAGAGGGCTACTTTGTGTTTGTGTACTTAGCAAAGTCTCCCCAAATACCCCCTACCCTGTCACCTCTACCACATTATTTCCTATTTATCAGACTGAGTCACTCTGAGTAGCTTTTAATCTGGATTTTGACCACAGGAATTTTAGCTAGCTCTGAAAAAGAAAAGACTTGCTCTGCGAATTAAACTTTTCCCCAGACATTTCACGTTGGGAGGACTTAACATGGTAGACTGTGCCCAAGCCGACTCAGAGCTTGTCATTATTTACATGAGCTAACTCTTTGCTGTGGGGTTTTCCCGTGCCTGTAGGGTGTTCTGCATGACCCCTGACCTTTACCCACTAGATGCCCGTAGCAACCTCACCCCCAGTGTGAAAACCAGACGTTGCCAAGTGTTCCCTGGGGGTAGTATCACCCCTGATTAGAACCACTGATTTAATGTCACACACAGTAACTATTTGTCATTTTACCGTGTGCTGGAATTATAGGATTGCTATACATTTACTACTAGAAACAATGGTCACAAAATCAGATGGTTTTGCTTTTTCCCAAAAGAAAAGCTTCCCTCTTTTTTATAGATTTAGGTTTTATTGATTATCAATATTTCAAAGACAAGTGTCATAGATTTTGCCAACTTTCCGTTTTCCTTAGGAAAGGAAAACTCTTATACACTTAATTTTTCTGATTTTGCCAATATCTTGATAGAGATGAAATGGAGAGAAAGCTGTTCAGTAGGAAGCCAGGGTGTTTCATTTTTGGGCAGTGGTTTGAGGGATAAGTGGATTTTTCCGTAGTCGAGAGTCATGTGATAATTCTCTATGGCAGTTACCTGCTCCCTGCATGACATCCCCCCAGTTTTCCCCAACCAGGTCCCGACCTCTGTGTTGCCACGTGTTCGGGCGAAGCTGGGCTGGGAGATAAAGTAAATCCGTTGTCAATCATTCAGTTACCATTGAATAACAGGGAACCAAGCGACTTAGGATTTTAGTAAGGAAATACTGCCAAGTCAACAACGGACAAATGATACCACATAGAACTCTTCAAAATTAAATCAATTCATGTGGTTTTTATACCACTAGTACACGAGGCACATTTTAAAAAATGTTTTTAACTAAGTGCATTTTAATGTTATAAAAACTATAGATATCAAGGCAACTGAGTACTTTCTGATTTAATTCAAGTGAGGAATTAAAATAGAGCTTGCCCATTGCACTTCACACTTTAGCATTATCCTTGACTCATAAACTTTAAATAAGGGCCATTTGCTATAATCCACAAGGAGAACTCTGAGAGGGGTTGATATGTAATAAGTAGAATAATCACAAAAATGGACAACTAAAGAATCGAAAGAGTTACTCTTAAAAGTACAATGATATTTTTACGTTAATAGTTTTGCATTTTAGAGGACACTTTTGTTATTACACAATAGAGTGTAAAAATTTAAATGGTAAGATCCCAGTGAACAACAAGCAGATAGTTTTTAATTACTGCTATTGTTACCAGGAGCAGGAGTGGGGTGTAGAGTGTGAATTTCATCATGCAGTAGGTGAAATAAAGTAAGATGAATTTCTCAATACTGTGTAATGTTGGAGAGATTCTTCAGGGTGGCATCAGAGATGAATGTCTGTGCAAAACCTCTGTTGCTGTGCAGATTTAGAAAGGAAAACATGCTTGCTTGCAGGCATTATGTAACTGGCAACAGCAATTGGAGGGATTTTATGGCCTGGATCTGTGATGTGCCAAACACAAACAGAAACAACAGAACTCTAACAGTGGAGTTCAAGGTTAACTAATACACTGTACTTTAAAAGACTGACTTTGGAGTGAGTGTGGAGAGACAAGGGACCATCTCTAATTAGTGTGTCAATTCCGAGGTAAATTACCATCCACCTGAATTGTTTCGGCTTCACGTGGGATATAGATCAGAGCAAAATGCAAAAGGTGGGCAGAGAAATGTCAAAAGAAGAAAATCATCAAAAGGGACAGGAACAAGAAAACTGCATTAATTGCTTCTGACTACAATTCTCATTAATAATCAGGTGAGAATAAATGGAAGCTAATGCAGAAAAACGTTGTTAAATTTTTATATTACTTGTAGATAGTAGATATGTTTATGCTTAGGTTAAACTGTTTAGTAAACTAGACATGTTATTTCATAGTAGAGGTTTCTTCCTGCCCGACTATTTTATTAGCTTTATGTAGCTGAATGTTAAATGAATAGCCTGGAGGCATCATTTTAAGATGGTAAACTGGTAGATCCAACTGATACTTTTAGACAAAATTTTGATGCTTCAAGTAGAAGATCATGTAAAACAACAGAATTGAAAATAGCCTATTAGTTGGATATGTTATGTGTTCACATATATTATCTCAGTATTAATGTGAATTAAGTCAGTCAATACTATTTTGTATTGACTATATCATCATTGCTCTATGATCCTGTTATCCACATGGTATTGCAAAGGGGCCCCTGGAATATCTTTTCCATGAAAGCAAAGAACTTGTTCAAAGAGTTTCTACTACGAATCTTTTATGTATTCTGATAACAATAACTTACAGTTCTGTCATTCATTCATTCATCTACTACACACATCTCCATGCAAACACATGCCTATATAACAGGCACTGTCCTGTTTGCTAAATGTAGGATGTGAACCAAAGTTCCAGTCGCTTTCCTCAAGAAGTTCTCAGTTTAGGGGTGTGGTCCATGAGAAGGGATTTGAGAGCCGCACAATGGGAAGGTCATTAAGAGTTTTAAGCAAACAGCGACATAATCTGATTTACATTTTTTTAATCTCCTTGAACTACTCTGCAGACCATGTATTATAGGGAATCTAGGATGGAGGTGAAGATATCAAGTTGGCTGCTGTTGCCATGGGCAACATGAGAAATGATGGTGCCTGGAAATAAGGAGAGTCAGAGTGAGGTTGAGGAAAATGGACAGGCTGCAAATGTGGTTCTGAGGTAGGGTTGACGGGACTTGACATCACCACTTTGAATATGGTGATGGGGGTGGTATGGGGGTGAGATGTGAAGGTAGAAAAGTTCAAAACTGGAAGGCTCTTTGTACAGAAAATTAAAAGTCCACTTCTTGGCACTTTAATACAGGAACCAGAAGAAAACATTAAAACCGGAAGAACTTGTTGGTAAATGGGATGACAAAATTTTTTGAATTTTGAATGAAAGCATAGTTGTGATATCAAAAGCAGATAATAGGGTGAATCCCAGGGCTGAACAGAAATAAACTGGTTTTGAATCGCTTGACAGTGGCTAGGAGGCCTGTGGTAGTCATAGTTGGTTAAGCTAACTTCCCTCCCTTGTTCATCACCCACAACAAGTTTTGGAAAATTACCACCCCCAACATATTTTGAAACAGATACTTCCTTTTTTCAACCTCCCTCGTAGATAGGGATTGCAATGTGGACTTGCTATCACCCGTGAGAGGTGAGTGGAAGCAATCCTCCTGCTGCATGGGCTTCTAGAAAAGATGGTTCTTACCTGATAGAAGAGAGTCAGATGAGATCTCTCTCCCTCCCTCTTCTTTCCTTCACTCCTCCTTAAATGACCCTTTGCTTTCTACCCACGCCCTCTGATGTGAGGGTCAGGAACCATCCGGTTTAGTGATGTGTTTAGGTGTCTCTACTCAAGCTGCCATTATCGTTGCTTGGAATGATAAAATGTGAAGGATGTGAGGCATCATTTTGGGGTGGCAGCATTAAAAAGTCCCGCACAATTACAGAATACCAACCCAGGATTTTGATAAATCAACTCCAGACTTCTTGTTAAGAAAGCGATAAATACCTTCACTCTTGAAACGACAGTGGTAGGGTTTTCTGTTATAAATGAATCCTTGCTGACAGCAGGGCAATACATCCAAGTGGCAATTTAGGTAAAAAAATAAATAAGTGGAGGGCAGGTAAGCCACGGATATAATTGTGTGAGTCCAACTGAACTGAAATCTTAATTGATAGCAGGGGATGAGATAAAGCAGATTTTTTTTTTTTTTTAGTTATTCTTAGTTTAGAATTTCTTTTCAATAAACAACAGCTTGTTGTAATGGAATAGAGTCTGCCAAACAGACAAACTTAATCCAAAAATCCACTCCTCTGTATTTTAGCTTTGTGACTTTTGGCAAATTTACCTAAATTTTTGTGGCTAGCTAAGGTTGTTGTGAGAACTAACTGAGATAATCCATGTAAAATATGTGATGTACAGGGTCTGAAATGTGGTGAGCAGTTGGTAAACAGGCTCTGGGCATCAAATTTCTCACAACAAATTCACAGGCTTGATATGAGCTTCAAATTGTATAAAGCATGTTAAATGTCTAGCAGAGAGAAAGTTCTCAATGAATATCCAGCACTTCACCTCTAGATCAATAACCATGGCTAATTTATTATGGGAATATTAATAGATGCTTAGGTATTACCATTTTCATATAAAATGTCTGGTGGAAGTAAAGTATAGAGTAAACTTGTGTCCATTTTTATAATAGGGTGAAATAATTTGAAGGTGTTGGAATCTCTTAGTTTGAAGTTCTTTGAGGTCGGGAATTGAATCTAAATATGAGTGGGCCATAAAGAACTAAACATTCTGTGTCCTTTGGAATTAACATTTGAATAAATGTCAGATGGAAGAGGAAAGCTTCTAGATATCCATTCTAGATACTTGGAGAGGCTTGGCTGTCTGCCTATTTAATGTTTCATTACGGCTCAGAAGTTTGCACTTACCCAGCTAAGTCTCACCTTGGGTTCTCCCTCTTTGGAATGCTTTCCTGACTTGTGTTCCTGGCCCTGGATCATTAAACCTGGAGCTGTTATAGCCCCAGATATTGGCAGCTATGTTTCTAACCACGGTGGGGTAACCCAGCCATGAACTTCGAGAACCGCCATCTGGTTTAACTATGTGGTTTTAGTTGTTCTCTACTGAAGCCTGAATCGTTCCACCCTCATGCTTGCTTGGCCCAATAAAATGTGAGTTCCAGTAACGTGTGACTTCTGGGTGGCGGCGTGAAGATCTAGGGCATGATTCACTCAGTTTCCTTTTCCCTACTACATGATCCTGAAGGCAGGACCATAGCTGATCTCTGAGTGACTGCAATGGGTAGAGAGAGAAAGACTCCCTGCCAACCCACATAGTATGAGCAAGAAACAAACTTATAGTATGACCAAGAAACAAACTTGGTTCTAAGTCTCTGAGAGGTTGAGGCTGTTAGTACCCACTGCCTAACCTACCCTATCCATACAAAACCTCATGAAAGGAGGCTCTCCCCCCTCAGTTAAAGAATTCAGATCTCCAGATCAGGACTATCCATTGTGGGAGCGCTCACTAACGATCCCCTACTTGAATCAAAATGATATACACTAATATGTATAAAATAGATAACTAATAAGAACCTGCTGTATAAAAAAATAAATAAAATAAAATTCAGGAAAAAAAAGGATGTTTTTGAAGGTCTGATTGGAGGAGCCATGTTTTAGCATCTTTATTTGATTTATTATGCTCAAGGACCAAAGGGAGGGTATATTAGTTAGGATTCTCCAGAGAAAGACAACCAACAGAGAGAGAGAGAGAAAAAACAAGAGAGAGTGGGAGCAAGAGAGAGAGTGAGAGAGAGAGAGAGAGAGAGAGAGGAAGGAATTTGTTCACACAGTTATAGAGTCTGAGAAGTCCCACGACATGCCATCTGCAAGCTGGAGGCCCAGGAGAGTCGGTGGTGTAATTCAGTCTGAGTCCAAAGGCCTGGGAACCAGGGAAGCCCCTGATGTAAAACCCAGTCTGGGGACAGAAGATGAGGTGAGATGCCCCAGTTCAACAGGGAAGCACAAAGGGAGCGTTCCCCCTTCCTCTGTCCATTGTTCTATTCAGCCTTCAGGACTGGATAAGCCCTGCCCCCCACAATGGGGAAAGGCGTCTACTTTACTGAGTCCATGCGCTCAAATGCTAATCTCAGCTGGAAACACCCTCCCAGACACACCCAGAAATCACGTTCCCTCTGGGCGTCCCAAGACCAATCAAGGTGACACATAAAATTGACCATCGCAGAGGGGAACATAAAGCAAGGCTAAGAATCAGAGCGCTAACAAAGAAGAGGAGAGGTTCTTCCTGGACTTTACTCCCTTATCTTGTCCGAGAGGGGCTAAGAGCTGTCCTTTAAAACACTGGTTCCTACCACACTCTTCAGTACGATTGATTTCAAACGTAGGAAGTCATATGATGGACTTTGTAAGTTTGGGAGGAAGGACATTCAAGTGGGCCTGCTAGCTCCTTGCAGCTCTGATGGGTAAAGAGAAGCTCTCATTGTTGAAGAACTTCATGGGCAGGGCCTGTGTCACTGGAGGCCAAGTGCACATTTAAACCAAGCACCCGCTTCTGCTCTTTCTAGCCCTTCAAAACTCTCACAGTACTTTTTCTCCAAAGTTACCATATCTGAAAAATAAAGTTTGCTTCATTTAGAAACTATATCACTTATGGATTATTTAAACCATTCTAAATGGCATCGAGATAATGATGCAAGAAGAAGATGTGCTGTGCAAAGTCAACTCAGATACAAAGAATATAGTAGCTTAAATGAGGCAACTACACTTGGAAGGCTAAAATTAAACCAATGTGTTGAACCATGGACATAAAACATTGTGTAAATCCGTGAGCTTCTGAGTAGACATTTCTTTTGAAATTCCTTTTTAGTGTTTAAGTTAAAATTAATGAAACGTTATAAACACAAACAGGACAATAAGTTTGATAGTTAATTATTTTACTTTGAATTTATTTTTCTTAATGTTTTGTTTTGTTTTAACATCTGTATTGGAGTATAATTGCTTCACAGTGGTGTGTTAGTTTCTGCTGTATAACAAAGTGAATCAGCTATACATATACATATATCCCCATATCTCCTCCCTCTTGCATCTCCCTCCCACCCTCCCTGTCCCACCCCTCAGGTCACAAAGCACTGAGCTGATCTCCCTGTGCTATGCGGCTGCTTCCCACTAGCTATCTATTCTACATTTGGTAGTGTATATATGTCCATGTCACTCTCTCACTTCGTCCCAGCTTACCCTTCCCCCTCCCCATGTCCTCAAGTCCATTCTCTATGTCTGCATCTTTATTCCTGTCCTGCCCCTAGGTTCTTCATAACCATTTTTTTTTTTTTTTTTTTAGATTCCATATATATGTGTTAGCATACGGTATTTGTTTTTCTCTTTCTGTCTTACTGTTTTTAATCACAGGTGGAGTGTAATATTTTTAATGGAGTGAAAAGGAGAGTTTTCTTTATCAAGCTGTACCTTTGGGTTCTTGTGGATTCCTAGTATCTTTGGGGGTACATATAGAATATGATAATATTCAATATTAAACAAAGAAATAAACTCTGAATGGAATACCGACTTCTTCCTTTAGGTCCTGGTCAAGAGACGATACCTCTCCCCTGGGCACAAGGTGAGCCCATCCACCACTAGGTCACTGCTCATGTTGCTCGAAGGAGCTCCACAAGGCAGCCCTTCTAGGACAGTGTCCTATCATCCCTCAGATGGTAGGGCACCGATCCCACAGTGACCTTCAACAACCTAGTGAGTGAAAAATGGAAAACACAGGATATCTCTCAATTTAAACACAGACAAATAGCAAAAATTTCTTCCAAACTCGGGAGTGGAGAATGTGGGCACATCGTGAATTGTAATGCTCATCTGAATTTAATTTAATAAATGCAATGCCTCCAATATTTGAGGCTTGTGAGATAATAAGAAAGGAACTATCCCTGAAGACCTGCACGTTGAATAATCCAATATCAGTTCTCAGTTTTCATCTTTCTCGATCTCTCTGTAACACTCGATAAGGTTGATCCCTTCCTATTACTTGAAATGCTTTCTATGCTAGGCTTTCACGATTCCACGCTTTCCTGTGTTTTGTCTCATCTCACTGGCTGCTCCTTTTTGGTCTCTTGCTGATTCAGCCTCAATTCTCCAGCCTCTAAAATTTAAAAAGCACCACGATTCAGTCCCTGGGTTTCTTTAAGTCTCACACTTCCTAGTGATGCCCCTTTAACATATTCTGTGAACTCCAGGCTTGAATATCCAACTGCCAACTTGACATTTCCACTTGCATCTCAAACTTAACATAATTTAATTCTCCCCAACATCACTCTTCTCTCTGTTGCTATCCATGTTAGGAAAAGAGACCACCATTTAGGCTGGAATCTTGGGAATACATCTTTACTCCTCTCTTTGTCTCATACCTCACATTCAATCTATCAAATCTTTTCAGCATCTCCTTTAAAATATTCTAGACTTGAATCATTTATTACCACCTCCAATGCTACTACCCTTGTGTAAATTGGATTCTACTCTTGATCCCTTTGGAATCCAATTTAGAAAAGGGTAGTAAGCATCCGCTTACAATCAGTTTTCTACATAGCAACTAGTGTTATCTTTTAAAGTGTTAAATCTCTTACTTCTAAACATACACCCTTGCTAAAAATCCTACAATTGCTTCCCATCGCACTGAGAATGAAACCCAAAGTCCTTCCTTCCTATGCGTCTCCTATTATTTGAGCACCTGTCTCTCTCTCCATTCTCATCTTCTCAGCCCCGTTAACTGACTCAAGCTACATTGACCTCCACGTGTTCTCTGCTGAGCCAGTCATTTTCCCACCCCTGTTCTTAAATTTGCTTATCTTTCTGCCTCAAACGTTCTTCCCCAAGATAGCCTCGTAGCTCACTCCTTCCGTTACTTCTTGGTTTCTTCCAATTAATCACTCATAGAGGGTCCTGAGCAGCCTATCCAAATCTATACTCTATTCCACGTTGATCTCCATCCCCTACCTTGCTCTATTTTTCTTTATAGTCACCAAAAACCAGGAAAAAAAAAAATACATGAAACAATGGTCTTCAAGACGCTGGATATCACGCAACAAAGAAGAATAATTCCTGAAAGAAACTAACAAAGTCAGCTCTACAATTGCCTTAGCCTACTGACTTAAATGAGACTCCAGTTCATAGATCAGAAAGGAGGATCAGAACATTTCCTGTGTTGAGGAGATAGAGCCAAGAGTTTGGGGAGATGAACACAACTAGAAATGCATTTGAGAACAGTGTTTATCTTGCTGCTGTTTGATAGAATGTTCTGTATATATCCACATATGTCCATTTGGTCTAAAGTATACATGTTTCCTTACTGATTTTCTGTCTGGATGATCTATCCATTGTTGAAGGCAGGGTATTGAAGTCCTCTACTATTATTGTATTTTGTCTATTTCTCTCTTCAAATCTGTTAGTATTTGCATAATATATTTAGGTGCTTTGATGTTGGGTGCATATATATTTATAATTGTTATATCCTCTTGATGAATTGACCCTTTATCATTGTGTAATGATCTTTCTTGTCGCTTATTACAGTTTTTTTACCTGAAGTCTATTTTTTTTTTTTTTTTTTTTTAATTTTTATTATTTATTTATTATGTTTATTTCTGGCTGTGTTGGGTCTTCGTTTCTGTGTGAGGGCTTCCTCCAGTTGCGGCGAGTGGGGGCCACTCTTCATCGCGGTGCGCGGGCCTGTCACTATCGCGGCCTCTCTTGTTGCGGAGCAGAGGCTCCAGACGCTCAGGCTCAGTAGTTGTGGCTCACGGGCCCAGTTGCTCCGCGGCATGTGGGATCTTCCCAGACCAGGGCTCGAACCCGTGTCCCCTGCATTGGCAGGCAGATTCTCAACCACTGCGCCACCAGGGAAGCCCTACCTGAAGTCTATTTTGCCTGACATAAATACAGTTTACCTTGCTCTCTTTTGTTTTCCATTTGCATGGACTATTTTTTTCTACTACTTCACTTTGAGCCTATGTGTGTCCTTAAAGCTGAAGTGAGTCTTTTGTAGGCAACATATAGCTGGGTCTTGTTTTGTTAGCAATTCAGCCACTCTGTGTCTTCTTTTGTTGTTGAATTTAATCTATTTATGTGTAATATAATTAGTAGGTAAGTACTTACTACAGACATCTTGTTAATTGTTTTCTGGAAATTTTGGGTTCCTTTCTTCTTCTCTTGCTGTTTTCCTTTATAAATTGATGGTTTTCCATAATATTATACTTTGATTCCCTTTGCTTTCTTTTATATATTTACTATGGGTTTTTGCTTTGCTGTTGCCCTGTACATGAATCATTATATAGACATAACAGGCTATTTAAAACTGATTACATCTTAACTTCAATTGCATATAAAAAATCTGTTCTTTTACTCCCTTACATGTATTTTATGTTTTCTATATCATAATTTACATCTTTTTATATTGTGTACCTATTAACAAATTATTGTTGCTATAGCTATTTTTAATATTTCTGTCCTTTAACCTTTATACTAGAGTTAAGTGATTAGCACACTAATATATTAGAGTATTGGAGCATTCTGAATTTGACTATATACCTACCTTACCAATGTATTTTAATTTTTATATGTTTTCATGTTACTAATTAGCATTCATTAAATTTAGCTTTAAGAATTCCTTTCAGTATTTCTTGTAAGGCAGGTCTAGTGGTGATGACTCAGCTTTTATTTTTCTGGAAAAGTCTTTATTGCTCCTTCATTTCTGATGGTCAAGTTTGCCAGATAAAGTACTCTTGGTTGACAGTTTTCTTTTTTTTGTTTCAGCACTTTTAATATGTCATTCCATTCTCCTGTCCTTTAAGATTTCTGCTAAGAAACTCACTGACAGACTTATGGGCTTTTCTTCTGAATGACAAGCTTCTTTTCTCTTGTTGCTTTCAAGAGTCTTGATTTCTGACAGTTTTAATATAATGTGTCCTGGAGAAGATCTCTTCGAGTTGAATTTGTGGACATATGAGTTCCAAATCTATCCCTGCTTTTGAAAGTTCTTAGCCATTGTTTCTTTTTTCTTTTTAATATATTTATTTATTTATTTTTGGCTGTGTTGGGTCTCCGTTGCCGTGTGCGGGCTTTTCTCTAGTTGTGGTGAGCGGGGCCTACTCTTTGTTGTGGTGCGTGTACTTCTCATTGAGGTGGCTTCTCTTGTTGCAGAGCACGGGCTCTAGATGTGAGGGCTTCAGTAGTTGTGGTGCACGGGCTCAGTAGTTGTGGCTCACAGGCTCTAGAGCACAGGCTCAGTAGTTGTAGTGCATGGGCTTAGTTGCTCTGCAGCATATGGGATCTTCTCGGACCAGGGATCGAACCTGTGTCCCCTGCATTGGCAGGCGGATTCTTAACCACTGTGCCACTAGGGAAGTCCCGCCATTGTTTCTTTTAATAAGCTTTCTGCTCCTTTCTCCCTCTCTTTTCCTTTTGAGACTCCAAGCATGCATAGATTATTTCTTTTAATGATACCCCATAAGTCCCATAGGTTTTCTTCCTTTTTTTTTTTCTTTTCTCCTTTTGCTCCTCAGACTGGATAATTTCCAAGTATTTGTCTTCAAGTTTCAGGATTTCTTTCTTCTGCTTGGTCCAGTCTGGTGTTGAAGCTATCTATTGAATTCTTTGGTTCAGCCACTGTATTCTTCAGCACCAAAATTTCTGTTTGGTTCATTTGCATGTTTCTATCCCTTTGCTGAACTTCTCATTTTGTTCTTGTATTGGTTTCCTGATTCTCTTAAATCGTTTATGTGTGTTTGCTTGTTGCTCTCTGAGCGTCTTTAGAACAATTATTTTGAATTTTTTGTCAGGCAATTAATGTACCTTCATTTGAGGGGGGATCAGATTATGAAGGTTTACTGTGTTTCTTTGTTGGTGTCATGTTTCCCTTGATGCTTTCTTACCCCTCTAGCTTTGTGTAGATGTCTGCACATTTAAAGAAGCAGTCACCTCTTCCACTTCCAGTCTTTATAGACTGACTTCAGTTAGGAAGACCTTCATCTGTGGAGTGGGGTCCAGAAAAGCATGCTGTGACCTTGGGTCTAATACTGCAGGGCACTAAGCACCAGAGTATGTGGAGGCTCTGGGTCTGGGGGTTGTGATGTCTTGATTGCTCAGGCTGCTGGGGTTCATGACATCGACACTGCATAGTTCTTAGCGAGCACTGCAGAAGGGGTCTGCAGAGGCTTCAAGGGCTATTGGGGTGTTTAGGAGCACCTCCAAGTCCACCACTTAGGGACCAGGAAAGGCAGCAGGCATGGGCTTTATGGTGATGTACACACACTCAGCTGCAGGGCTGGCTGCAGGTGCCTGTGTAGTGACAAGGGCTGGTTGCAGACACACATACAGTGTTGAGGGCCTGGGCCAGCAGCAATGGCTGTGGTCAACCGCGCAGGCACAACAGCTGTGAGGGCCCTTGCTGTCAACATGCACTCCCAAGGCTGCTGGGCATTACCACTGGCACACACAGTGCAGACCAGTAACAGCAGCAGGATCAGGGGCATGAAAATGCACAGATGGATGGGTCAACTGCAGGGGAGCCCAACAGTGCACACCACTGTCAAGAGAGTGGGCTGGATCTGGGCCCACAAGCAGCCTGGGGGGAGGGGGGACCTGGCTGTCAGAGTGCCCTACTGTGGCTACAGGGTCTCATCACAGGTAAACGTATGGCATGGAGGCCTGTGATGGGAGTCAGGCCAGTGGCATGCAGGTGCACAGCTGGAGGTTCTAGCTCACAGTGTGCACAGAGCAGTGGTGGTGAGCTGCAGTGGTCTAGGATGGTGTCTTGTACCTGTGCAGCTGCAGAGGTCAGGGCTGGCTGGTCAGTGGATCCTGGGCTCCAGTGAGGGCTAGAGGGTAGGGAGGAGGGAGGAGGGAGGTATTCAAGCTGTTGGCATCTGCAAAGATGGGACTTATAGGAAGAAAACATCAGTGGTGAAGTCTGCAGGGGGTCCATGGTGGCTGTGCTGGCCTTTGGTTCCTCCAGCTGCAAAAGCTGCTGGGATCCCCTGCAGAGTATGCCCCTGGGAACCGTGGTCACTCCCACCACGTGGCTCATACTGGCCCTTTTCCTGTTCCAAGTTGTCTTCTATTCATCTCAGCTTTGCTGGTCTCTGGGTGGGGTGAATCCAAAGTGGGTCCTTCTTTGTGCAGTGCCCACAGAAGGCCGGGGAGGCTGACTAGCCACCCTTCTCTTCCTTTCCTGGCAAGGGGAACTCTTTTGAGCCGGGGAATTTCCTCTTAGCACTGAGCAGTTTCAGCCTGGGAGATGGGACAACGCAAGCAAAATGAAGTTGCTCTTCCTTCTCTTTTTGTGTAGTTATTCTCAGGCATTTTGTTTCACTGTGTTGCCAAGTTTCTTAAGCGGACTTCTAAGATCTCCCAGAGCTATTTCTGTTCATGGGTAGCTGTCTAATTGTTGATTTTTGTTGGGGAACAGAGGCTGGGGTCTTCTACTCTGTGGTTTTGGTGGCATCACTCCTTAATATGCATTTAATTGAAGGGGCTTCCCTGGTGGCGCAGTGGTTGAGAATCTGCCTGCCAATGCAGGGGACACGGGTTCAAGCCCTGGTCTGGGAAGATCCCACATGCTGCGGAGCGACTGGGCCAGTGAGCCACAACTACTGAGCCTGCGCGTTTGGAGCTTATGCTCCGCAATAAGAGAGGCCATGACAGTGAGAGGCCCACGCACCGCGATGAAGAGTGGCCCCCGCTCGCTGCAACTAGAGAAAGCCCTCGCACAGAAACGAAGACCCAACACAGCCATAAATAACAAATTAAAAAAAATATGCATTTAATTGAAGTCCACAGAAAGGGGTGAACAGAAAAAAAATTTGAGAAAACAATGGATGAAAACTTTTCAAGCTGGATGAAAACTGTAAATCCACATGCATATAAGAAGTTCAAAAAAAATAAAAAATAAAAAACCTAAGCACAAAACATGAAGAAAACTATAGCAAGGAACATCATAATCAAATTTCACAAAATCAATAATAACAGGAAAACATTGAAACCATCAAGAGAAAAAAGCATGTTTACATAGAGAAGACCAAAGATAAGAATGACAACAGATTTCTCACTGAAACCAATCAAGGTGAGGAAAAGCACCTGAAATTTTTAAAATGCTGAAATTTAAAAAAGAAAACTGTCTAGAATTCTATAGAAAGGAAACATATATTTCAAGAATAAAGGCAAAAACCTTTTCAGAAATACAAAAGTTGATGAATTCATCACCAGCAGATCTGTATTACCAAAAAAAAGTTAAAAAAGGTACTTGAGCAGAAAGAAAATCATACCTAATGAAAATATTAATCTACACAAAAGAATGAAGATCACCAACAATAGTAACTAGGTGAGTGAATGTGTAAAATGTTCCCTATTATTTATTTAAATATTTCTGGAAGGTAATTGACTATTTGAACAAAAAATAATGAGGTAATGTGGGATTTTTGACATATGTAAAAGTAAAATGTATATAACAAAACCACAAAGTGCAGGCGAGGGTAAATGAAAATATACTATTGTAAGGCTCTTATACTACACATAAGGTGATATCATATCATTTGAAAGCAAACTAATAATTTAAATAGGTATACTGATAACCCTAAGCAATTACTAATAAAAGTGTGATAGCTAATAAGTCTACAGAAATATCACAAAAACAAAAACGAAAAAACTCAATCCAAAAAAAAAAAGAGACAAAAGAAGAAAAGAGAACAAAGAACAAATGAGACAAGTCAAAAGCAAATAGCAAAATGATAGGTTGTAAGCTAACTATATTAACAACCACATTAAATGTAAATAGTCTAAACAAACCACTTAAAAGGCAGACAGTCATACTGGATATAAAAACAAGACCTAACTATGCACTACCTATAAGAAATGATGTTTAAGTAGACACAGTTTTAAGATAATGGAATGGAAAAAGATATATCGTGATGATACAAATTGAATAAAGTTGAAGTGGCTATGTTAAGATCAGACAAACTTCATTTTAGAATAAGAAATATTATTAGAGATGAAAATGATCATTTTACAATGCTGAAGGGGCGAATTATTCAAGAGAGCATTACAGTCCTAAATATGTGTTTGATTACAGAGCTTCAAAATTCATACAGCAAAAACTGACAGAATTACAATGAGAAAGAGATAAGTCTACAACTATAGTTCAAGATTTCAATATTTCTCTGTAAATAACCGATAGAACAGGTAGAGAAATTGTTAAGTATATAAAATACTTGGACAACAAAACGATCAACCAAATTGACCTAATTCACACTCGATCCTAATCATACAATAGCAGATTACACAAATTTTTCAAGTGCACATGGGACACTTATCAAAATAAACCATATTTCAAGCCATAAAACAAGTTTCAACAAATTTAAAAGAGTCAAGACTTATAAAATATGTTTTCTGACAATAATAAAATTAAATTGGAATCAATAAGAGAAATATCTTTGGAAAATCCCCATTATATGGAACTAAGTAATACACTTATGAATAATTTATAGTTCAAAAAAGAAATCAGGAGAAAATTAGAAAGTATTTTGAAATGAAAATGGATTATGATGCATTTGAATAGCAATTAAAAATTTGGGGACTCCTCAAAAGCAATATGTAGGAAAATTTGTAACACTAAACAGTTATATATTTTTTTAAAGTCTTAATACCCAAATTTTAAGAAAACTGAAAAAGAGCAACAACATAAACTCAAAGTAGTCAGAAGCAATTAATGAAGATCAGAATATAAATTACTGAAATAGAAAACAGACAAAATAATAGAGAAAATCAATGAAACCAAGGAACTCATTCTTTGAAAAAATCAATAAAATTAATAAAGCAAAAATTTAAGTATCAGGAATGAAAGAGTTGACATTATTACAGAATTTATAGATATTAGGAGTAGAGTAAGGAAATAGTTCAAAAAGCTTTATGACAATAAATTTGGAAACTTAGAGGAGGTTGACAAATTCTTTGAAAGACACAAGTAACCAAACTTACTCAAGAAAAAATAATCAGAATAGCCCAACATTTGTTAAAGAAATCAAATCTGAAGTTAAAAAATTTTCCTAGAAAGCAAAGTTCCAGGTCCAGATGTCTTTTCTGATGAATTCTACCAAATATTTAAGGAAGAAATTATACCAATTCTACAAAAACCATTCCAGACAGTTGAGGACAGACTACTTCTCAACATTTTATAGTAGGTTAGCAAAACCCTAATACTAAACCCAGGCAAAGACTTTACACAAAAAGAACTACAGACCAATATTCCTCATGAACATAGATGCAAAAATAATAAACAAAATTTTAGCAAATTGAATCCAAGTGGAGTTGAATCCCAGAAACACAAGGTTGGCTTAACATTTAAAAATCAATCAATGTAGAGACAGGTGATCAAGATCATGAAATAGGAAGACCCTAAACTCTCCTTCTCCCATGGACACACCAAAATTACAACCACTTTATAGAGCAGCTACCTATGAGAACAACCTGATGAAGAGCTGAAAAGATTTTACACAATTAAAGACACAAAGAGGGAATCACAATGAGATGGGTAAGAGAAGCAGAGATGTAGTACAGTCAGGACCCACACTCCTGGATCAGCTACAAACAAACAGGGGGATAATCACAATTGCAGAGGTTCTCCCTGAGGAGCAAGGGGTCCAATCCCCATATCAGGCTCTCCAGTCTGGGGGTCCCAAATGGGGAAGACGAGGTCCCAGAACACCTGGCTCTGAAAACCAGTGGGTTTTACATTTGGGAGAGCCAGATGGCTGTAGGGAACAGAGACTCCACTCTTAAAGGGCACACACAAAATCTCACATGCTCTGAGTCCCAGGGCAGAGGCAGTAGTTTGAAAGGAGGCTGGGTCAGACACACTTGCTGATCTTGGGGAGCCTTCTGGCGAGGCAGAAGGCAGCTGAGACTCATCCTGGGGAAGGAGGCAATGGTGGCAGGCGTTCTGGGGGGCTTATTCTACAGCAATAACATGAGTGCTGGCAAGCTCCATTTTGGAATCTTCACTCTAGCCTATTAATGCTGGGGGCCCAGCCCCACCCTCCAGCAGGCCTGCAACACTCTATGCACCCTTGGGCCATGCAGCCAACTGCATGGGAAGCCTACCCCACCTTCCAGTATGCTCACAGCCATCACATGAGGCATGGCCTCACAGCCAACGAGGCCAGGGGCCAGCACCGCCTACCAGTGGGCCCACAGTAGTTGACCCCAGCACAACAGAAGGGTGTGGGCAGCCCACATAGGGATCACCACTAGAGCTATAGCTCTGGTGACCAGAGGGGAGCATGCTACCAGGCCCAGTAGGATGCCTCTTGCATAAGACCACTTTTTCAAGATCTGGAATGTAACCTACTTGACACATAGATATAAACACAGATAACTGGAGAAAATGAGGAGACAGAGGAATATGTTTCAAACAAGGGAACAAGACAAGATTTTTTAAAAAGAAATAAACCAAGCAGAGATACTACCCAAGGCAATCTACAGATTCAATGCAATCTCTACCAAAATATCAATGGCATTTTTCACAGAAATAGAACAAGTAATTTTAAAAATTTTAAGGAAACACAAAAGATCTCAAATATCCAAAACAATCTTGAGAAAGAAGAACAGAGCTGAAGGAATCACACTTCCTGATTTTTTTGGCTATACTACAAAGCTACAGTTACAAAAGAGTATGGTACTGGCACAAAAACAGACACAAAAATAGATCAACAAAACAGAATTAAGAGCCCAGAAATAAACCCACGTACTTATGGTCAATTAATCTGTGACAAAGGAGGCAAGATTATGCAATGGAGAAAAGACAGGCCCTTCAATAAGTGGTGCTGGGAAAATTAGACAGCTACATGTAAAAGAATAAAACTAGAACATTCTTTAACACCATATACAAAAATAAACTCAAAGTGGATTAAGGACCTCAATGTAATACTGGAAACCATAAAACTCCTAGAGGAAAACATAAGCAGAATACTCTTTGACATAAATAATAGTAATATGTTTTTGGATCTGTCTCCTAAAGCAAAGAAAATAAAAAATAAACAAATGGGACCTAATTAGACTTAGAAGCTTTTGCACTGCAAAAGAAACCATTGACAAAATGAAAAGACAACCTACTGAATGGGAGAAAATATTTGCAAATTATATGACTGATAAGGGGTTAATATCCAACATGTATAAACAGCTCATACAACTCAACATCAAAAAAAGAAACAACCTGATTTACATAATGGGCAGAAGACCTGAATAGACATTTTTCCAAAGAAGATATGCAGATGGCCAACAGGCACGTGAAAAGATGCTCAACATCACTAATCATCAGGGAAATGCGAATCAAAACCGCAATGAGATACCACCTCACACCTATCAGAATGGCCATCATCAAAAAGACTACAAATAATAAAATGTTGGCAAGGGTGTGGAGAAAAGGAAACCCTCATGCAATGTTGGTGGGAATGTAAATTGGTATAGCCACTGTGGAAACCAGTATAGAGGCTTCTCCAAAAAATTAAAAAAGGAACTACCATATGACCTGACAATTCCACTCCTGGGTATTTATCTACAAACACAGAGGGGGGAAAGGGAGAGTGGGACGTATTGGGAGATTAGTATTGACATAAACACACTACCATGTGTAAAATAGATAGCTAGTGAGAACCTGTTGTATAGCACAGGGAGCTCAGCTCAGTGCTCTGTGATGACCTAGATGGGTGGGATGGGGGGCTGGGAGGGAGGTCCACAAGGGAGGGGATGTATGTATACATAGAGCTGATTCACTTTGTTGTACAGTAGAAACTAACATAACATGGTAAAGTAATTATACTTCAATTAAAAAAAAAAACAGATGAATGGATACAGAAGATGTGAGATATACATATCTGCCCATTTTTTACATCAGGTTGTTATATATATATAAAGGACATCTATGAAAATCCTACAGCCAGCATATTCTTAAAGGTAAAAATTAAATGCTTTCCCCTTGAGATCAGAAGCGAGATAGGATATCCACTCTCACCACTTCCTTTCATTGTATAAAAGATTCTAATCATTAAGGCAAGAATAGCGAAAGCAAAGCCAACCTGATTGGTAAGAAAGAAGTCCAAAATTGTCTTTATCTGAAGACAACATGATCATCTTCATAAAAAATCTGATGGACAACTACTACTGGGGAAAAAAGTTAATTTAGAGAGGTTGTAGAATGAAAGATCAATATACAAAGATCAAAACTGTATTTCTGTATATTAGCAATGAACCATCAGAATTGAAATTCTAAAAAATACTATTTGCAGCAGCATTTAAGAAATCAACTACTTTAAGGTGAATCTGATAAAAGATGTGCATGCTATATAAACTGAAAATTGTAAAACATAATTGAGAGAAATTAAAGAAAATTTAGATAAAAGGAGAGATGTTCCTAGTTTATGGGTCAGAAAACAAGATTTTTTTTTTTATATTGATTTTCCTCAAATCGATCTATAGATTCAGTGTAATCCCAATCAAAATCTCTGTGCACTTTTCTGTAACAAATTGATAGCCTGATTCTAAAATTTGCATATAAATTCAAGGAACCTAGAAAAGCCAAAAGAATTTTGAAAAAGAAGAGCAAAGGAGGATTAACTTTACCTGACTTCAAGACTAGTTATAAGGCTAAAGTAATAAGGAAAGTGTGGTGTTGGTTTAAAGATAGACAAATAGATCAATGGAACAGAATAGCAGGCCCATACATAGATGGACAACTTTTTGGCAAAGGTGAAAAGTCAATTTTGTGGAGAAAAGAGTCTTTTCTGCAAATGGTGCTTGAAGACCATTTTTAGTTCATTTTTTATGTGGTGCTTGAACAATTGGATAATCATATTCAAAATATAAACTTTGAGTCACACCTTGCATCATATACAAAAATGAACTAAAAAGGGATTCTAGACCTAAATGTTAAACCAAAAACCCCAACATTTCTGGAAAAAGAAAAACAAAAGGAAAAAATCTTTGTTATTTTGTGTTAGGCAAAGATTTCTTTGATACAACACCAAAAACATATCCGTAAAAGAAAAGAGAAGATTAATTGGATTTCATCAAAGTTTAAAACTTCTGATATTCCAAAGACTGTTAAGATAATGAAAAGTCAGACTGGAAGAAAATATTTGCTAATGATAAATATAATAAGAAACTTGTTTTCAAAATATATAAAGAACTCTCAAAAGTCAATTAATAAGGGAAAAAGTTCAATTTTTTAAATGGAAAAAAATTTTGAAGAGCCATTTCAACAGAGTATATGTGTATAAAAAGGAGATGCACATGAACAGATGCTCAGTTTTATGTCATTAGAGAAATTCAAATTAAAACTGTAAGATACCAGTATATCCCTCTTAGAATGGCTAAAATTAAAAATACTGACCATATTGAGTGCTGGCGAAAACGTGGAACAGCTCTAATTCTTATACATCAAGGATGGAAATGTAAAACGGTACTGCTGCTTTGCAAAACTGTTGACATCTTTTTAAAAATTAAATATATATACATATAATATGTTCTAACCAGTCTTCTTCCTACTAAGACTCATACAAAAGTGGTTTTAGCAGCTTTATTTGTGACAGCCCTGAAATGTAAACAAGCCAAATGCCCCTCACAGGGGAACAGACAAATATCAGTATATCGGGACTTCCCTGGTGGCACAGTGGTTAAGACTCTGAGCTCCCAATGCAGGGGGCCAGGGTTTGATCCCTGGTCAGGGAACTAGATCCCACATGTATGCCGCAACTGAGAATTCACATGCCGCAACTAAGGAGCACCCATGCCGCAACTAAGGAGCCCACCTGCCGCAACTAAGACCCAGTGCAACAAAATAGATAATAAATAAATAAATAAATAAATAAACAAAAATATCAGTGTATCCATATGATGGAATACTACTTGGAAATAAATAGGAAAAAACACTGTTACATACAACAAGATGAATCTCAGAATAAGTAAACTGGGTGAACAAAGCCAGGCAAAAAGGAGTACCTACTGTATGATTCTATTAATGTAAAACTAGAAGATGCAGACTGTTTTAGAGTAACAAAAGGCAGACCAGTGGTTGCCTCTGGGCAGAGTGGTGAGGGAGGGACAGGATGGAGGGATACAAAGGGCACTCAGGAAGCTTTTGGAGGTGATGTATCTGTTTATTACCTTGACTATGGTGATGGTTTCACAGGTCTATACATTTGTCAAAACATTAAATCATACACTTTGAATATGTGCAGTTTATTGTATGGCAATTGTACCTCAATAAAATCTGTTTTTGAAAGAAAAGTGGGAATTCAGGTTGTAGCTAGAGAGTGATGTTATAGCCATCAACTTGATGGTGATAGCTCAGGACTCTCTCAAAAGGAATTCAGTGATTCTGCTAGCGATGTGTGCAGAAGTTGAGTGCTACTGTGTATTTATAGTCAAACTGCTGGGGTTTGAATCCCAACCGAGTTAATTTAGTTGGGGTGGATCTTTGGCAAGTTTCCTTCTCCAATCTCATGAAATTGTTGGGAAGATTTACTAGATCGCGTAGTAAGTGCTCAATAAACGTTAGCTGTTACATTTTTATGTTAAAATGTGGGTGGTTGGGGGGTGTTTCGTAGCTTTGGTCAGATGCTGAAAGAGCCCATGACTGAGAATGGCAGCAAGTCCTCTGATAACTGAAACTGTGGAAGGGGACGAAAAGGCTCAAAGACAGTACACAACCTTGGGGGGACATCTGAGCTCAACAGACAAGAGGAAGAGGAAGAACCAGACAAGATGATTGAGAAATAATACAGAGGTGAGAGGAAGGCAGGAACAGGCAGGGTCACAGAAGCTAAAAGAGGAAATGTTTTCAAGAAAAAAAAAATGTTATCAAATACTGCAGCCTTGTGAAAGAAGCTCAAACATGAGACAGATCCATTGGATTTTGACAATAATGAGTTTGTGCTGACTTTTTTTTTTTTTTGAGATATAATTGACACAGAACATTATATTAGTTTCAGGTGTACAACATAATGATTTGATATTTGTCTGTACTGTGAAATGATCATCACAGTAAGTCTACTTAACATTGACTTTTGATAGAGTAATTCCACCAGAGAAGTGGGGAAGCAGGCAGATGGTAGGGGGCTGTGAATGACTGCTTAGGAAGTGTAGGCAATTAATTCAGACAACTTTGCAAGAAATTTAGAAATGAATAAAAAAAAAGAAGGAGGCTATAGCTGTAGGTGTTATTAGGGCAAAGAGAGTATTTCCCATGCTGCTGCTATAGGACAAAAGCGGCCATAGCTGCAGGTACACTGATGGGAGTGACTGTTCTAACAACAGTTTAGTCACAGAGGCAGGCAGCGGTAGCCGGTGGAATTTGATCCTGCTAGAGAGGAGGAATTGGAGAAGATAAGACCAAAACCAGAGTCAGATGTTGCAGGGACATGGTTAGACTAACTGAGCCGGCAAGAGATGTTGAGACTTGAAGGAAGCCCTTAGCAGAGGCGACAGAGTGGAGGGAATCGAGTCTAAATAGATGCAGGAGATGGAAACCACAGATCTTAGTAACCAAATGGATGTGTGAGGACATGATGATGAAGGTCCAAAGCTTGGATCCGGCTTGGGGGACAGCTGCTACCACTGACTGATGGGGAACCTTGTGAGCACAGAGCCTCCGCCGCAGAGAATTCAGTACTTAGGAGACCTCTGCGCTCTGGCCACAAACCACAGCCCAAAACTCTCACCTCCTTCCATGACCAGCTACATAATTTCCGGGACTCACTGCAAACTAAGTGAACCTGTGGGACTTCTTGTTCAAAACTGGTAAGCTTCTCAAACAGTATGCCAGAGCATTAAACCAAGGAGCAGTTCTAAGTGCTGGACGACGAGTGACACCTCAGGCCAGAGAGCCTTAAATCTGACTCCAGTCTGGCAGCTGGCAGGGCTAGGTTAGCTGCTGGGCTTCCGGAAGCATGCTACATTCACAAAACGGAGCCTCTTTTGTTTCTTTTGACTAGTGGGTTTCAAGAACGCTTTGCCATGCTGATGCTGAGAACTATGGAACTTTCTTTATTAGCATCTTAACTGTTTAACATTGCCTCTACAGCCCACGTTTGTCAGTCTCCCAATCTGTCCCATAGAATAAAGAACTGTACTTCAATGATGATTTCACTTGAAAAGAGCTTTTTTTTTTTTTTTTTCCCTCCAACTCACAGCTAAGACATAGCAGAAGGCAGGGGGCATTTTCCACGACTGATTGAGAAAGCCCTTTGAAGGTGAGTTTCTCCCAGTGCATCAAGTTGACAAGTGCACTTGGGGAGCTGCTTTGAAAGTGAATGCAAGTGCCAAAGCCCCGGACAGCAAGCTGTGTTCTAGGGCTTCTGCTTCCTTAAGGGGACTGTGGATGTCTTAGACCGCTAACCCACTAGGAAGCTTGGAGAATATTGTGTGGGCAGTGGAGAAGACTTTCTCTGACCAGGAGTCCAGAACCACATCCTGTCTGTCCAGCTCACCACTGTTGTTTTGTGCCCTTAATCAATTCACTTAACGTCACTTAGTACTTCTGCCTCTGGTGACACAGGAGGTTTGGATCTTCAAGATCCGAAATTCACTTTTTCTATTACCTTTGTTCTCGTTCCACAAAGCTCCTGAGGACTTAGCTTGTCAGGATATTCGATAATTGACATTTCATAACAAAGAACAAATAAAGATAAAAATTTCATCTTAGCCAATTGTAATGGTTGCATACATAATTTTTTTGGATCTAGACATCAACATGGTATATATTTTTCAGTCATGACCACCACTATAACCAAGTACCAGAATTGCTTTATCATAAAATTTTGGGAGAATTCCCTGGTGGTCCAGTGATTAGGACTCTGTACTTCCACTGCAGGGGCTTCAATCCCTGGTTGCGGACCTAAGATCACGCAAGCCGCGCAGCGTGGCCAAAAAAAAAAAATTTTTTTTTGACAATTGTGGAGCATTTCCATATTTCTCATTTATGAAAATATTCTTATACATCTTCTTTGTGAAATCAAAACAGTTTTTGGTATTTCACTTTACACATTAATAAGATTTCAGGGAAATTAAAATGTTTTGAATCATTCATAAATAAAATGTATTATAAATGATTATTCATTTGATCTTTATCTCATCCTTTTATTTTTTAAATTTTATAAATATTTTATTATATCTGACTACATTTGAAAATTTGTATAATTTATAAATGAATTATATTCAGAAATCAGAGGTGAATGCTTAAAAATTTCTATTGAAGCTGTGTACTAAAATATATATATATTAGTAGCCTGCGTAATTACCTATCAGAGATATTTAGGAGACATTCCAAAATTGGGTTGTGGATTTATTATAAATGAGCTCTAAGTTTTGTTGGTTTTTCTTCTGCTCTAAATTTATTATTTTTAAAATTTCTTTCTTATCCCTGGTAAAGCTGCCCTTTCTTTTGGAGAGGTAGGCAATCTTCTGGTTTTGCAAAACAAAAAAAGTTTAAATTAGAGACCCAGGCCAGAACTACTCTTAAACTGCATTGTGCTTCAAAATTTAGTGGAACATGGGTAATTCTTTATTTTTTCTTATACTATACAGTTCAGCAGTGCTGTTTAATATCTAATTTAATCATTTCTATTACAGATTAAACCTATTTCCTCTTATTATAACCACCCCCCAAAATTACTTACAACTCTGAACTTGAAAATGGTTACTAGGTCCTTTTCTTTAAAAAAATAGTTTTGTCACTTTTAATTTGGTAAAAGAGAGTGCTATCCATTCTTTTTGTCTTTCTCTTTTTTATTAATGTGCCTACTTTAAAAAAATTAGTGCATTTATACAGTAATTAAATTAAAAAAGCAATCATTTTATTTTGTGTTTGGGAATAAAGAGTTAACCAACAAAATCAGAAAATATTAGATGGAGCAAAAAATGGATAACATAGGGTTTCTCAAAATTGCTATCATTTTTAGAGGGCTGAACAGAAATAATTGGACTAGAAACCACATGAAGTTAGAGAGAGGTTAGTAAAATGCATAACTGTGAACTTTTTAGTAGTGGCAGCTCAGTCTCCATAATATGAAGTTAAAATTCTTCTTTAACTTAGGAAAGATATAGGTTAACAACTTTATGACAAATGAAACCTATTCTCAATATTTTGGCTTGGCCATATTTTATAGGCAAACTAAGTATAATTAAGGAAAATATTTTAGGAGTTTAAATTTATTGTTGGATGCTGTTTTTCTGTGTAAGAGGTATACAGTAGAAATAATGTCCACATATAAAAACAACATAAGGACTGACTTTGTTTCAACCTGACTGAAGTAAATGAGTTTTCTAAAATAACTATTCTTGCTACTACTTTGATAGTTTATCAAGAAAAGTTCCTAGAAAGTGAAGAAAGAAACATTTTAAATGGCTCTTTGGGTTATTCTACCCTGACAGCGGTTTATGCAAGTAAAATGCACCCTGGACCTGAATGCTCTCAGATATTGAGGGGTCCCTGTGGCTTCTTAGGGTTTCACTAAACCACGAACCTCTCCAGTGCGCTATACAGTATCTGAAATACAAGTTACTAATGTATCGTCACCAGCTTTGTGGTTACCGAAACCACCCTGAGAGATATGAAAAAGAAAGGAGGGAATGAATAAAGAAAGTAAAGGCCCAAAGGAAAGAGTTTAACATAATAAACATACTGTGTTCGTCCTCTTTCTGAGATCATTAACCCCTCTTCCAGGATCATCAACGCTCTTTCCTTTAGGTTAATTCCATTCAATTTTAAAGGAATATATGGCAGTGTAGCATTCTAATTTAAGCCCCTAGAATATGAGCTCTACACAAAGCTTATTCACTTCCATATGCCCAATGCTTAGAATAGACCAAATTGATGTTGATAAATGTCTGACAAATTCAAGAAGAAAGACAGACAGACAGACAGACAGACAGACAGAAAGAAAGAAAGAAAGAAGGAAGGAAGGAAAGAAAGAAAGAAAGGAAAGAAAGAAGAAGAAAGAAAAAGGAAGAAAGAAAGAGAGAAAGAAAAAGGAAAAGGGAAGGAGGGAGGGAGGGAGGAAGGGAACCATTGATTAAATGAATGGATAAATAAGTGAACAAATGGTATGTAAAGGAGGTATTGGATGTGTCATAAATTGCTATTAGAGTTACAGGAAGAGAATAGCACATTTCTCATTCAATATTCCCTGTTAGGCAATCAGCAGACTCAGCCCTGAGCACTGGATGGAGAGAAAGCTCAAAGGTTTGGAAGTGGAGCCAAATGTAGTAGGTAGCAATAAAAGTTAGTATTAAATCAAAGCTGGGCAGATCATTAAAACAGAGCTTCCAATTCAAAGAGCCTAAGCAAAAAGTAGGAATCTAAGTCAAAAGCAAAGGAGTGGAAGAAACGAATGCTAGATAGAAGAAGAAAAGAAGCAGAACCAAGAGAAATCCCAAAGGCAAAGGGAGCAATTACTAGCATTCTGTATGTGCTAGTAAATGTCCTTAGCATTCCACAGTGACTAAGGACAGAGGCTTCCTGAATTCATGTATTGGTTCTGTTGCTTACCAGACTCCTTACTTTTATTGTGACACTTCCTTCATTTGTAAACCAGGAACGATAATAATAGCTACCTTGCAGGGTTGGTGTGAGAATCAAATAAAACATGTCTGTAAAGCATTTAGCATAGTTCCAACATGTAATCAGTAATAAATGTTAGCTATTGTTATTAGGAGGCCCTGATTCAATTTGGACAGATAAGGTAAGGTAAGAGATAAATACATATATATGGGTCTTGGGTAGGGTGACAGTGTTTATCAGTTGCTTAGACCAAACCTCATTTATGTATGTTGTCTTGGTATCTTATTTGGTTAGTATGCTCTTTCACTAGCAAAGAAGCTTTAAAAAATAAATTGTGTTAGAATATCTTTAGCATATCAAAATTGGAAATAGTTTTCTGACACATGAAATAAAAGATGCAAATTATAAAGAAAAAGATGTTAAATCAGAAGGGGTCAAAATTTAAAATTTCTGAACAGAAGACAAATATCCCCCAAAATGAAAAGCTGCACTAGTAATCAAGAAAATGCAATGATGATTTTGCTTCTCTAATAAGACAGAGGTGGTTATAGAGCAAAACTCCCACAGGGACCAAGTAGAAAAGCTGGACATGTTGTAAAGGGTTTAAATTAGACAGAGTAGGGAGGGGTGAGGTATAAATTAGGAGTTTGGGATTAACATATACACACTACTATACATAAAATAGATAACCAACAAGAACCTAATGTATACAACAGGGAACACTACTCAATATTTTTTAATAAGCTATAAGGGGAAATAATATGAAAAAGAATATATATATATATATATATATATAACTGAATCACTATGTTGTACACCTGAAACTAAAACAACATTGTAAGTCAACTATACTTCATTAAAAAAATAAAATTAAAAAAATTAAGCCAGAGGAATCAGGCTCCCTGACTTCAGACTATACCACAAAGCTACATTCATCAAAACAGTATGGTACTAGCACAGCAACAGAAATATAGTTCAATGGAACAGGAAAGTCAGAGATAAACCCACACACCTAAGGTCACCTAATCTATGATAAAAGAGGCATGAATATGCAATGGAGAAAAGACAGTCTCTTCAATAAGTGGTGCTGTGAAAACTGGACAGCTGAATGTAAAAGAATGAAATTAGAATACATGCTAACACCACACACAAAAATAAACTCAAAATGGATTAAAGACCTAAGTGTAAGGCTGGATACTATAAAACTCTTAGAGGAAAACATAGACAGAGCACTCTCTGACATAAATCTCAGCAAGATCTTTTCTGATCCACCTCCTAGAGTACTGAAAATAAACAAATGGGACCTAATTCAACTTAAAAGTTTTTGCACAACAAAGGAAACCATAAACAAGATGAAAAGACAACCCTCAGAATGGGAGAAAATATTTGCAAGTGAAGTAACTGACAAGTGATTTTTCTCCAAAATGTACAAACAGCACATGCAGCTCAATATCAAAAAAAAAAAAACCAACTCAATCAAAAAATGGGTGGAAGATCTAAATAGACATTTCTCCAAAGAAGACATACAGATGGTTAAAAAGCACATGAAAAGATGCTCAACATCACTAATTAATAAAGAAATGCCAATCAAAACTACAACGAGATATCACCTCACACTGGTCAGAATGGCCATTATCAAAAAATCTACAAACAATAAATGCTGGAGAGGGTGTGGAGAAAGGGAACCCTCCTACACTGTTGGTGGGAATGTAAACTGGTACAGCCACTATGGAGAACAGTATGGAGGTTCCTTAAAAAACTAAAAATAGAGCTACCATATGATCCAGCAATCCCACTCCTGGGCATATATCCAGAGAAAACCAAAAAGATACATGCACCCCAATGTTCATTGCAGCACTATTTACAATAGCCAGTACATGGAAGCAACCTAAATGTTCATCAACAGAGGAATGGATAAAGAAGATGTGGTACATACATATAATGGAATATTACTCAGCCATAAAAAAAGAATGAAATCATGCCATTTGTAGCAACATGAATGGACCTAGAGATTATCATACTAAGTGAAGTAAGTCAGACAGAGAAAGACAAATATCATATGATATCGCTTATATGTGGAATCTAAAATTATGGTACAAATGAACCTATTTACAAAAGAGAAATAGAGTCACAGATGTAGAAAACAAGCTTTTGGTTATGGGTGGGGTGTAAATTGGGAGATTGGGATTGACATATACACGCTACTATATATAAAATAGATAACTAATAAGAACTTACTATATAGCACAGGGAACTCTACTCAGTACTCTGTAATAACCTATATGGGAGAAGAATCTAAAAAAGTGTGGATATATGTATATGTATAACTGATTCACTTTGCAGTACACCTGTAACGAACACAACATTGTAAATCAACTCTACTCCAATAAAAATTAATTTAAAAAATAGAAGTTAAAAATAACCCATCTTAAAATAATTTTGACTTATTCATGTAAAAAAATAAATTAATTTTTTAAGAAGCATATTGATCCCTAGCATCTGAAGCAGTCTTTTCCTGGGAAGGGGAGGAGGAGGGAGAAAGGGAGAAAAAGGCAGAAGATAATTAGATCTCTCTCAACCTTTTTTCTTTTATTTTTCCTATTTTTTTTTTTTTTAATATGAAAAGGCATTTAAAAGACAGGAAATTTTAACTAGTACCAGAGGCTCGTGTTAACATGTAGGTGCTACTGGTGTGAAAGAAAGGACAAGAACATGGCAGAAAGCCAGACAAGCCAGGTTATTCACAGAGGTGCAGGCAGAAAGGCGGGCAGGGCTGGGAAATGAAACACTTGGAGACCGAGGATTCGGGTTTTGAACGTCCCTATGTTTTATGTCTTGCTTCTATTTTATTTTCTATTATGGTGTCATAAATGCTCCTAAATCCTGCTACAAATTAGACTATTTGCTTTTCACTGAGTCACAAGTAGCAGTTCTCTCTTTTGCCTAGGATGAAAAATGATCAAACTAAAGAAATAAAATGGATTAAAATAAATGGATGATCCTGATTTCTTGCAAAGTCCCCCCAAAGTTAAAGCCAACACTTCTCTGTATTATCACCCTCACAAAATGACAGTCAGCCACAGCCTGAATTTAATAGAAATATACGAACATAAATAACAAGAACCCAAGGCAGTAGGAAAAGCCTAATACTCAAGGACAATCTTAAATTGCTATTTTCAATCATCATGACCTATATTACAATAATCATTAATAAACCTGCTTATTCCAACTAAATTTAATATGTGGATTTCAAGTAAGTGAGGTGAATACTCTACTCTGTTATACAGCTTACAAGTTAACACAAACAACTAATTTTTCCCAGTAAAATCTGTATAAAAAGATTCACAAGGGCATGCTTCCTGGGGCAAAATTCCACTTGCACGCTGCATGTCTGTCCCCTCCCTAGTTGTGTTATATTGGTTGGATCGCTTAAAAAATTAACAACAGAATTGTCATACAGACAAAATAGCTAGTCTATTGCCTTTTCCATCTTGGTCCTGTTGGTATCTTATATACACAGCCAGAGAGTCTTGGCAAAATCAAGGGCCCCCGGCTATAACAGAGGTCAGTAGTATAGACTATGAAATTCTGGATTCAATCACCCGTGGGCCATTAAAAGCTGACTTTATAAAATATAAATAAATAAAACCATGAATCTGTTGGCTGAGTTTTGCCAGCGCTTCTAGTACTGAACCTCCCACTCTAATCAAGGCTGTAAACCGCCTGTGATTAAATTGTTTTTTCTGTGGGAAACAAACAAAGATACATTGAAGCCGGGCAGGTAACAGCATCATTCTCCAGACTTCATGGAGCCAAATTTCGCGTTGCCAATCAATATGGAGACACACAGTTGTTTTTAAATGCCTTACCACAGGAACTGGCTTGCAGCCACCAGCGCGGAGTGATGGAAACAGAGCTGATGCGGGAGGGAGGGAGTGAATGCTTTTTGCCTCCCCAGAGTCTGTGTATTTGTATACCTTGCTAACAATCAGCATTTTAAAAGAAAGCTATAAATTTAAGATTCCCCCAAGTCAGAACTCTTGGAATATTGTTTGAGTCTAGAGAGGACAATTCTGATATGAAGCTCTTGCTTGAAATCTTGAATCACCCCACGTGTCCATCCTAACCATAAAGGGTTAGAGACCCAAAGAGCGATTTATTAAATTTTAAATATCTGGCTTGCTGATTTTATTTTATTTTTTATATTCTACCCTTCTGGAGCTCTGTATGCCCTTTCAACTTGGCGGTGTGTACAGTGCTTCCTCCAGAGAGGAATCCGGTTTTCAGATATCAAAATCCAAGGAAACAAAAGATAATTAAAACCAAGGCAAATATCAAAGGGAATTCAAGTACGTAGATTCTGCGCACTGCCTTTAGAATTCACTTTCTTGCCACAAATACGTATTTTCCGTCCTCACAAGAATGCAGTATTCTTGCTATTTTATAATGATTTTCCAGCAAATAAATCAAAACAGGTTATTTGGATTTTTTTTTTTTTTTTGGTGACAGAAGGAAATATTGATCAAAAAGGCCATTATGAGTAGCAATAGAAAGTAGAGAATTTATGTATGATTATTGCACTTGGAGATAATTTTATAAAGCAGAAAGCCAGGTTTTGGAAAATTCTATCCCCCATAAATAATCCGCCATAAATAATAGAGTATTTCCTGTCTTTTTCTGCTATATAAAATGCAAATCCCTCAGCGATACAATCAAAATATGCATTGATACTTCTCTTGTTGCATTTTTTAGCTTTTTATTAGGACTCTGGCCTCTGAAAGTTTGAGCAGGTGTATCTGGGAGTCAGGTAATGTGATGCTTCATCTACTCGACTTACTTTTCCTCATTCCAGACATATAAACGTTTATTAATTTTTTCTCTCTAGAGAACATTATATCCTCCATATATGTGCAATAAATGTCTGAGTTATCCATGGGAGGTGCATTAGTTGTTCAGATGAGGAGAGAGCAGAGTGCGGTTATATATCCAGGAGAGTCTGAAAGAGTTTCAATGTCTCAAAAGCATGTCCAGATGTTATAAATCTTTGCTAACCCTTGGAGCTAGGATCGTGCTCAGAAAACTTGCATTGGAAATACATGTTGCTTAACTGAGTTGGTGCTTCTCAGTTCACTCTCTGATGTACAGACACTATCAAGACCTGCCTTCAACCCACAAGTGGGAACGGCTGTGTGATCCAGCCCCTGCTTCTCAAATTGGGTTTATACATGCCTCTGCAGTCATCGAGGGGATGCAGGAGAGGCTGGGAAGGAAGCCACAGAATGAATCTGAAGGCTTTTCTGGAGTGGCAGTTTTACTTGAGGAAGGGGGAGAGGGAGAGTCAAAGAATTTAAAGTAAAAATTCCCACTCCTGGGCATATATCCGAAGAAAACCATAATTTGAAAAGATACATGCACCCTAGTGTTCATTGCAGCACTATTTACAATAGTCAAGACATGGAAGCAACCTAAATGTCCATCAACAGATGAATGGATAAAGAAGATGGGGTATATATACACAATGGAATATTACTCAGCCATAAAAAAGCATGAAATAATGCCACTTGCAGCAACATGGATGGTCCTAGAGATTATCATACTAAGGGAAGTAAGTCAGAGAGAGACTTACTTACAGAGAGAGAAAGGCAAATATAATATGATATAACTTATATGTGGAATCTAAACAAATGGTACAAATGAACTCATTTACAAAACAGAAACAGACTCACAGACATAGAAAACAGACTTATGGTCACCAAAGGGGAAATGTGGGGAGGAGGGGTAAATTAGGAGTTTGAGGTTGACATATACACACTACTATATATAAAATAGATAACCAACAAGGACCTACTGTATAGCACAGGGAACCTGGCTCAGTACTCTGTAATAACCTAAATGGGAAAAGAATTTGAAAAAGAATGGATACTTGTATGGGTATAACTGAACTGCTTTGCTATATCACCCCTGAAACTAACACAACATTGTAAATCTACTATACTTCAATATAAGATAAAATTTTTTAAATAAAATGAATGAAATAAAAACAAAGTAAATTTATTGGTAAGTTATTTTAAAAGATAATATTGAAGCAAACAGATAATGAAGCAATACACTAAATTTGTACAAATTTTAGGGTAATTTTAAGATACACAAGTTTTAGAGACTTCATAGAAATGTCATGCTTCAGCGGGACATGTCCAGCTACACAGAGCGCCCACAGCATCCAGGGCTGACAGTTTCTTCTGCTGTTAGGACTACTTGGTGGGAAAGTGTGAGAAGTAAGGCAGAGCAAAAGTCACACCGACCTGCTTTTCCCCCTGCAAGCGGTGTGAACTGGTCAAGTCCTGCTCAAAATATACATAAAATGACCAAAATGCTGTCACCAGCCAATATCACGGAGATTTGTAAAAAGAATCAAATATGATAATGTAGGTAAAAGCCCTTTGTAACTGAAAGATTTTTTTCACATATTTATTCTTTTATTTAGCAGACATTTATTGAGCAATTACTATGTGACAAAACTCCGCTAGGTATGGTTCTTTTTTATTTTATTCTATTTTATTTTTGGCCACACCTCATGGCTTGAGGGAGCTTAGTTCCCCAACCAGGGACTGAACCCATGGCCCCTGAGTGGTAGCGTGGAGTCCTAACCAATGAACTGCCAGGGAAGTCCCTAGGTATGGTTCTTATCTTCAAGGAGCCTCCAGGCTAAAAAAAGAGAAAGAAATGACTCAATCACTTCAATTCAGTGCATGGAGGCCAGTGATATAGTTTTCTCTGAATTTAGAGCTGACATTTAAGGGAAGGAATTCCTGATGGTAAAGAAATAGGCTGGAGAAGACAACTCGGGGAAGAGATTTCTGGGCAGGAGGGACACTCAGAAGCCCAAAGTGGGAGCACATTTTATTTATTAGAGGGATGCCGGGTTTGAGGAATAGCATTTTGAGGAATCACTCAGATATGTGTTTTTCTCCAGCAATGTTTCACATGGAATAGAACCAGTAGAATCAATTTTTTTTGAGGTTCGAAGTTTTACCAGGTGATCACAAAGAGGAATTTGAATGTATAAGCCAAGAAATGATTTAATGGAAGAATCAGGGAGTCAAAAGGAGACATGGGGGAATCCTTGGGAAAAAAACACAGCCTAAAGTCAATGGATGGGTCTGCACGAGGGTGGAGAATTCCCCGGGTGAGATGCTGAAGCATCCAGAACACATGAGGATTCGTCACAGAAAAACAGAGTTCAAAGTCAAGAGGGAAACACAGGTTACAAAGCAGTACAGTAAGTCCCCTACCTATGAACCTTCAAGTCGTGAACTTTCAAAGATGCGAACATGCGTTCACGTGTCCAGTCACGTAAGTTAGCTCACGGGTCTGGCATACGTTGTCACGTGCATGCATCCTCTATAAGTGGTGCTTCTGTGTACTTTACTGTACAGGATTGTGTAGAGTGCAGTAGTACAGTATCTTTATTTCAAGCCCAGGATGTCCAGAAGCAAGCATAAAAGCAGCCGTGATGTAGCTGGTACTACTGTACTTTTCAAGGTACTGTACTGTAAGATTAAAAATGTTTATTTTGTGTGTTTGTTTTTTATGCATTATTTTTGTGAAAAGTATTATAAGCCTATTACAATACAGTACTACATAGCCGATTGTGTTAGTTGGGTACCTAGGCTAACTTTGTTGAACTTAACGAACAAATTGGACTTACGAATGCACTCTTGGAATGGAACTTGTTCATGTGTAGGGGACTTAACTGTGTGTAGGGTATCAACCCATTTTTGTAAAACTAAATGCTCAGAAGGATGCATGACCAAATGTGAATAGCTACTGCAGGGTGACAGAATTAGGAGCCAGTGTGATTTTCCCTGTCTTCTTTATTTTCCAAATTGTCTTCATTGAACATATATTGCTTTTGTAATTGAGAGAAAATAAAAAGTAGATGTAGTAGCACAGAAATATGGGAGTAAAACCAAACAGGTAATCGAAAAGAGTCATTCCCAGACCGGAGGAAATGGAGAGTGTCA
The DNA here is from genome assembly GCF_028023285.1 of Balaenoptera ricei. Classification (NCBI taxonomy): domain Eukaryota; kingdom Metazoa; phylum Chordata; class Mammalia; order Artiodactyla; family Balaenopteridae; genus Balaenoptera; species Balaenoptera ricei. Next base: position 189,851,688 of record NC_082639.1, on the reverse strand, counting down.
CTGGGCACCCAGTGTGTCTCCGAGGTGGACAGACGGGCCACACTGACTGTCTCCACCCCGCAGCCAGCTTCGCCTCACTCACCCGGAAACACACACGAAATCTCACACACACAGTGAGAAACTCACAAGCCGGCGCTCACGCGCGCACACACACACACACACACACAGACTCACTCCTGCACTTCCTTTTTCTTAAGATGACAGGAAGCCGGAAATACCATTCACACAGGCGACCATGCCCAGAGCATCTCTGCACTTCTCTGCGCAGCTCTGGATGGTTTCGACTGTGCCCTTTGGTGTCACATGGTAGGCTTTGGGACAGGTTCATGTAGGGGGAAGGTTGATGTAAGTCGGGAAAATTGAAGTAAAGGAAATTAAGTAAAGCTGTTTCCCTCTCCTGTCTCCATCTTTCCACTCCTGTCTTCCCTGTTTCCCTGAGTAATTTGTCAGTGCCAAGATCCAGGCAACTGGAGATTTCTTTCCAAAAGATCATCCTGGTGAAATCCATGAACTTTTCCCTTATATTCTGGCAATCCCTGCTACCCGTGATTCTAGGGCCATGTCCACTGCATTACAGCACATGAGACTGGCTACTTAAACATTTTTATCTTCAATTCAACTCAAACAAGTAGTAATAGATACAAACCATGTGTACATCAACTCAATCTTCTTTATGAACTCTTTTTTGGTATCTCCTTTGCCTCTTCGAATCCTCCTCTTGGAATTCCATTCATTTTGGGCTGGTTTATTTCTCCTCATCCAAGGGCTACGTTTTTGCTTTAGTCCCACGTTGGTCCTTGGAAAGGCAGAGTTGTTTGGTTGAAGGAGTAGGTCCCATTTTCCATTTCATGTAAGCAGGATGTATCTTCTCCTCAGCCAGATGGGATCTTGTAGGTTTGTGGCACAGAAGTTTCCTGACACAATGTTGGTTTTCTTTCCCAAACCCTTCAGCTGCCATTCTGTGGTGACCTGCATTATTCATTCTGGAAAACGCAGGACACATGAATTCAAGAAGCACTTGTGACCTTAAAGGAAGCCAAGGTAGTGTGTACAGGGAGTCCTGGTAGCTGAGGCGGTGTCTGCATGAACAGGAATGATCTGCACTGACTCAGACTGTGTCCAAATTCTTCTAGAGTCACTTTTAGCTGTACAACCTTTAGAGAATCAAGTATTTGAACACTAATTTCCTCAACTAAAAATGGGGTTCTAATCATCTAGCACGGTCATTCTGAAGTTTTAAGGAGCTTATGAGGGGCTACACAGCTCCCAGCACAGAGACTGGCAACAACGCACAGACATTTCCTTGCCTTCCATCGGGGACTGATTGTCTTTTCATCCGTCAGACGTCAGCCGTAATATTAGCACACCTTTAAGTTAACTTAAAAAGAACACGCCCCAGGGACCAAACGTTTTTGAGAGAGAAATATTGTCCTGCCTAAGAATTCAGATGAGAATGACCACCATTCCAGCAGAACCACAACTTCTTGGGAACAATCTAAGGCCTACTCAAGGGCAGATTCAAACATCCAATTGGTTCTAGAATCAACCTGATTTTCTTGGGTAAGAAAGAACCTCCTCCAGGTCCTTTACAAGCCAAGCTCAGCAGAGACTCCTGGAATCATTCCCAGCCTGGGACAGAATCCCCCAAAAAGAAGAAGGAAGAGGAGAAGGGGGGGGGGAAGAGGAGGAGGAGTGGGAGAAGGAGAAATGAAGAAGAGAAGAAAGAAAACAGAATTAGCTGAATTTCTTAGAGGAGAGAGAAAAAAAATCATTCTGTTACTGTTCACCTCTGGACCCCTGTAATGCTGTCTTACACATCCAATGAAACCATCAACCTGTAGAGACACAAATCTCTCCGACAAAATAAATCATTTCTACGACTTCATTTAGACTTCAGTAGCCTTCCAAAGTGATCAACTTTTCTAAATGACCTAAAAAATCAGAATCTGCCTTTGATCATATTTTTTTTAGTGTAACCTCTCTCTCTTCTCTATCAGTGCCCATTTCTCTCTCCAACTCTTCTTTTCCCTAAATTAAGAAAGGAAAGCCTCTACCAGAGAAGATGCTCTCAGAAATAGCCCTCCAGATAGACCCTTCTGAATAAGAAATCAAGGAGGGATATCAAAATTAACTAAGAGTATAATCTTCTTGTCTTTGGATCTGCTACATTTTCTAACTTGCTGGTTTAGAGGATGCCCCATTTTCTTTTAGGACTTGGCTTTTGAATTGGAGCACGCTGAATTTTCCAGATTGAGTGATGAGGGGTGTCATGTGTTTATCTCCTTGTTCCTACTGAGATCACAGGAAACACCAGGAAGAGGAAAAAGAAATTGAGGTCCATTCTGGCAACAGACCCAGCAAGCGGTGGCGAAGGAACTAGGGTTGTGAAAGCGAAACCTTCAACACATGTGCCACAGTCAAGAAGTCTGCTTTCCTTTCATTAAATATTTAACTTTCCTTAATAAATCTAAATTCTAGAAAGCCACAGGAGATTCCAGGAAGGGCTAAGGTAAATTTTTCTGAGCGTTTCTTTGCCAGATCTAATGCTGGTAATCTCAGGCTGAATAGTCTGGAAGGTCTTTGGAGTCAGATGGGTTTTTCAACGTTGGAAGCTTAGGGCCAACAGGGAGAGTCAGTCCTGAGACCAACCTGTTCTCATGAATCCTTCAGATTGCAGATCACCGGTAGACAGGGTTACCTGCGTTCCCAACATTCTGCATTGCATGGGGTTTACTGGTCCATAACAGCAACCCTGGCATTGGCTTCCTGGCAATGGGAGACAGAGCATCATGGACAGGTAATTTTACCTAAAGCTTTCATATCTTATAATAATGATAATCACCTTGTTATATTCTTAACACCTGCTATATTCTTAGTGCTTATCACATAGTAATAGATACTTGCTGAATGAATGAATGAATGTAGTGCTTATATGATGATAGACACTTAGCTTAACTACTTTTTGTGCACAACTGCATTTTAATTACAAGCTCACACTCACCCTACAGGGCATTAGGTATGACTGTTCCAATTTTACAGATAAAAAGATAAGTCTCAGAAAGGTTAAGCAACTTGTCCAACCTAGAAAAAGAGCTGTTTGATTCTAAAACTCCTGTAACAATGCACCATCAACTCATCTCATCCTCAGTCTTAAAAGCAAGGATTATTGGGTTTCCCTGGTGGCGCAGTGGTTGGGAATCTGCCTGCCAATGCAGGGGACACGGGTTTGCGCCCTGGTCTGGGAAGATCCCACATGCCGCGGAGCAACTAAGCCCGTGAGCCACAACTACTGAGCCTGTGCGTCTGGAGCCTGTGCTCCGCAACAAGAGAGGCCGCGATAATGAGAGGCCCGCGCACCGCGATGATGAGTGGCCCCCACTTGCCACAACTAGAGAAAGCCCTCGCACAGAAACGAAGACCAGACACAGCCAAAAATAAATAAATAAATTTATAAAAAAAAAAAAAATCAAGAATTATTAAGGAACTATTTGTAATGGTCCTAACGGCAACAAACTAATTATCTCAAATTATTCTAAAATACCCTTTCCAGAAAATTTAACGTCCCTACGTTTATTCATGCATTCAGGCAACATACAAGGACACTGCCAGGTTCTGGGAAAATGGACAAAGAAGGCTTGAGTTCCTGTCCTCGGAGATCTAGAGAGACTCACACAAAAGTGGAAAATCACAATACAGAGGGTTGAGCATCATGTTAGAGAGAGGTACAGGGTATTAGGGCACATGGAAGAAGGAGATCTGTGCCCCCCTTCCTCCAAAAATGTCAAATGCATGAGAAGAAATAAGAAGCATGAGCTTGAAAGCACGTAGCTGGTGGCAGGGATGCACCTGAGACAATCATGTAACAATGCCCGTGTTCACTTGTTAGACTCATGGCCTCGGTCTCATTTGTCATTTCCAATTTTGGTAAATTGTCACTCATCCCTTTCCCAGTTTAAAAACTCTGTGGGTTTTCATTTTAAGGGCTAAAAAACTCTTGTGTCAAAATGCTTTGCTTTCAGGTATTTTATTGGCTAATCCTTTCATCATTTTTGCTGTTTTTCTCTATATCCATCACATTCGTTTTAAATTATGGAGTCAAAAATTAAAATCAGTTCCCCCTAAAAAGCATTGGAGCAATGATACATATCACATAAAAGAGAAACTCTCCTATGATTCTACTCCTGTTTATATATCCCAGGGTGTGTGCATAGATTTCTACGTGTGCAAGCAATTCTTGAATCACATATCATATTCTTGATATCCTGTCAAGTCCCTTAAATTACAGCAACTGCAATTTTTCTATTTCCCCTTTTTCTTTTAATCACCCTCCTCCAATCCAACCAGAGCTTTCGGATCTTCCGTCCTTAGAAGTGTCCACATGTTATAGGTTTTAGGCTCACTTCTAAGCAAATTAAAAGTAGTTTAGGAGAAGAAACTAGCAAAAGGAAACACACAAATAAGTTGCAGATTCTAATTAAACAACTCACAAATTCCAATGTAATTTTTTCTTATTTACAGTAAACAACCAGAAACATTTGTCTGTTTATACTACAATGCGGTGCTGTACCTGCTGGACCCTGCTTTGTGTGTTTAGTGTCATTGCAGTCACAAAACAAGAAAGCTCTATGGGAGTTCACGTTTTTAAAAGATTGTGAAACTATTTTGAGAGCTAATTGAATTATTATTATTCCATTATCAGCAATATACTTTAGATGCTTTCCATAGCTACAACAGTTGGCTGGAAATACAGAAATGCATTCCAATTCAACCCCTTTCTAAAGGTTCATCTCTGATTTGTAACTGTAGCTCACTGAAACTCTTTTGTGAAAGAAAGGAAGAAAGGAAGGAAGGGAGGGAGGGAGCAAGGAAGGAAAGGAGGAAGCAGGAAAGACAGAGAAAGAAAGAAAGAAAGGAAGAAAGAAAGAAAACTGTGATAAAAGCATTTCGTAATAGTTAATGCTTTTGTATGTCACTCTGGTGCTACACATACAAATACAAATGTATTTGTTATAGCTGACTGATAGATAATAGCTAAATTTTCTACATTGCAAATATTTTTCTAAGTGCTTTTCGTATATCAAATCATTTCATCTTCACAACTCAATTACTTTATAGTTGAGGCATTGCAGGTACAGAGAAGTTAACTAACTTCCCCAAGGATACACAGCAAATAAATGTCAGAACTGGGTTCAAGGGCAGCACTGTCCAATACAAATATAACATGAGCCACATATGTAATTTTAAACTTTCTAGTAGTCACATCAAAAACAGTAAAGACGCATAGCACAGGGAGATCAGCACGGTGCTTTGTGACCGCCTGGGGGGGTGGGATGGGGAGGGTGGGAGGGAGGGAGATGCGGGAGGGAGGAGATATGGGAACGTGTGTATATCTGTAGCTGATTCACTTTGTTATAAAGCAGAAACTAACACACCATTGTGAAGCAATTATACTTCAATAAAGATGTTTAAAAAAAACAAAAACAAACAAACAAACAAACAAAAACAGTAAAGAGATGGATTAAATTAATTCTCATACATTTTATTTCACCCAGGACATCCAAAATATTATTTCAGCATGCAATTAATTTTACAAAGAGATGTTTTTACATTGTCTTATGCACACTACACTCTCAAAGTCCAGTAGGTATTTGCGTTTATAGCACATCTCCTTGTGGGCTAGCCAGCCACATATGTGATCTCAATGGGTGGGTATGGCAGATGGCTACCATTTTGCACAAAGCAGCTCTACAGTCTGGGCTTTTTTTTTTTTTTTTTTTTTTTTGATGTTTGACATTGATCAATGTCAAATGATGAATCTTTGAAAATGATGAACCTTTCCACTGGGTTAGTGGATTTAACTTCCATGTACGTAACATCAGTTCTAGATAATAATCCAAGTACTTTATGTCTGTCTTGACTTCAGAGGGTGCCTGATGCACACAGCTGAGGGTTAAGGACCGCCTACCTTTTACGAGAATAGGAACCTATTTCATGCAGATGAGCCCAGGCTTCCCCTCGCTGCTCCCATCCACCCCACAAGCTTCAGTTCCACTGCTCGTCACCAGCCCCCTCCTCCTCCTTCCCCCACAGCTACCCATTTCCTTCTTTTTTTTTTTTTAACATCTTTATTGGAGTATAATTGCTTTACAATGGTGTGTTAGTTTCTGCTGTATAACAAAGTGAACCAGCTATACATATACCTATATCCCCATATCTCCTCCCTCTTGCATCTCCCTCCCACCCTCCCTATCCCACCCCTCTAGGTGGTCACAAAGCACCGAGCTGATCTCCCTGTGCTATGCGGCTGCTTCCCACTAGCTATCTATTTTACGTTTGGTAGTGTATATATGTCCATGCCACTCTCTCACTTCGTCCCAGCTTACCATTTCCTTCTGATGGGTGTGCAGCTCCTTCTGCCTCGGGATCTTCTTCCAACCAACCCTTCTTTCTCTGTGTGAGTTCCCAATGCAGAAGAACTTCTCGAGCTCCCTAATCTCCTTGAACTCTCTTTCCTGATGCTCTCTTTCATCCTCTATGGTCGGGTGCTTCGCTGGCCAAGGGGACATGGTGTCCTGGGAGCCAACGTTGCAGAACTGGGACTGTCCCAGGACCCAGAAGGTGTGCATGGGGACAGTACCTATTCCTGGGGAAAGGCTGCACCAGGCAGCCCCTTCTCTAGGTCTGCTCCTGGGCATTATTATTATGATGATGATTTTTAACCACCAAGCAATATGGAACCTTTATTTTAATGTGATTACTTAAACTCCTATGGATTCACATCAAATACCAGTTTGGTTTTGTCAGTAATAATTCTTCTAGTAATAATTCCATTTGTAATAGGGTTACTCCTGGGCACTTTCTCCCTGACACCTTACCTCCCTTTTGCTGAGGTTTCCTGAACATTCTTCAGGGTCACCAAAGTTTAGCTCAGTGGTTGTTCCTTGTTTCCCTCTCCCATATACCCATAAAGCAGGAATTAGGTTAAAGGAGCATTTAGGCAGTCCTAGAAGATAAAAAGGGCAGCCTGGGGCGAGGGTGAAAGGCAAGAGGGAGGCCGCCCCCCTCTTTGCCTCCCTGTGGAGTTTCTGGTGAGGCGGTCATGTGAAGATGATGTTGTGTGGTCTCAGTTCTCTATAAAACAAGCTGGGAAACACCCTCTTCTCCCCAGTCTTGTGATGTCCTAAGTCACCCAGGGGCAATTTTTACGCCGACCAAGACCATGGGGTCCCCAAGGGCTACCTCATCAATTTCTTTGGTTCCAGCCCAGGGGTGACTCAACCCCATTTTACCTCAAGGAACCACCTCAGAGGCTCTGCATCTTCAGATTCCACCTCAAGCTTCCTTGCTGCTTTCTTTTTCTTCTTTTTTTTTTTTTTTTTTGGCTGCGTTGTGTCTTTGGTGCTGCACACGGGCTTTCTCTAGTTGCAGTGAGTGGGGGGGCTACTCTTCCTTGCAGTGCACGGGCTTCTCATTGCAATGGCTTCTCTTGATGAGGAGCACGGGCTCTAGGCACGCGGGCTTCAGTAGTTGTGGTGCACGGGCTCAGTAGTTGTGGCTCACGGGCTCTAGAGCGCAGGCTCAGTAGTTGTGCTTCACGGGCTTAGATGCTCCATGTCAGGTGGGATCGTCCCGGACCAGGGCTCGAACCCATGTCCCCCGCATTGGCAGGCAGATTCTTAACCACTGTGCCACCAGGGAAGCCTGTTCCTTGCTTCTTTCTTCACTTTGCTGATGGTGGCAAAAGGCACAGGGAGAAGATAACTCCAGTGGTTGTCAATGATGGATGTCCACAAAATTTTGGATACCATGCCCACCTCCAACCACCTCATGCCACATACAAACAATCCAGTTTATCTGCAGAATACCCAGTCTTTTCCATGCAAACCCAGGCATACTTTATTCCTAAACCTCTTAAGAGTAAGGCAGCATATTAAGTAGAAAGAATATTAAAAGTCAGGGTCAATGTCAAATCCTGGTCCTCACTTGACCTTTCAGGAGCCAGATAACTAGGACCAATCTCCTGAACTCCCTGCATCTTAGTTTCTTCATCTATAAAATGGGCAAAATGATGCTTGTTGTGCCTACCTCACGGTGTCATTGTGAGATTCAAAGGAGGTAACACATACGAATGTGCTCAGCAAAGTGTCAAGAACTATGTATATATTATGACTGTGTCAAGTCCTCTATCTTATTAACATCACGTGAGCGTGGGTACTCCTTTGCTGCAGAGTCCACTGTGGTTGCCAGTAGCACAGTGAAATTTATGGAGTTCAAGTCAACTAATTTGCATCACAAAAGGTTCGATGGAGGATTGATTGATTTTCCAAAACCTGTAACCTCTAGGCTGGTCCAAAATAGGTCAGATAAAAAAATGCATTTTATACCATTTATTTTCCTTTGATCTAGAGCTACCTCTGGAAGATCAAGGGTGAAGTCTCAACGTAAGTCTACTGGCCTGACATTAAAATCTAACTCAGTGACTATCTCCTCCATTATCTTGTTTGATCTTCGCAAAACCAAGCACATCTAATGGCATATGTTATGGTTAGAAATTAATAGTAAAACAGAGTAAAGCCAACATTCCAGGCAATCAGGAACAGTTCCCAATTGTCCAACCCACTCCACTCACCATTAACCATTTGATAGTTGTCCGAAAGCCAGAAAAACTGGAAAACCCAGATACTCTCTCCTTTCGTTCTTCCCTTCAGTTTATGTCAGTGGTTTTTAAACTTTGGAATTCAAGGAATTACTATCCACAGGTTTTTTTTCCCTAAGCAAATTCAAGTAAACCAAACTTCACAGGACTTCAAAGGTTTTCATTCGTATCTTGACATGGGCAAGCCATAGACTTTAGGACCTAAAATGGCTTTATAAACTGCAAGTCGACCCCAGGACTCCCAGTAAGACTATTTTTTACTTCTGCCACTGCTATTTCCTTCATTTGAGCACTCCAACAGCTGACACTGATAACTACCATTTGCCGGGAACCATCTCTATGCCATTCATTACAATAGGCATCTTTTGTGATTATCTCTGATATGTACAATGACAGAAAAAGGTGGATGTAACTATCACCATTTACAGAAGAAAAAAGAGACGTTCAGCTAAGGAAAGCAACACTTTGGAGGTTCCTTGGCTAGAAAATTGTGTTGTCAAAACCTAAGCCCGAGGTGGATCCAATGTGTATGGCTCTTTCCACTAGGATGTACCACAGTAATGATGACCTTAAAAGGACTGCCCGGTTCAGAAGTCTGCTAGACAGAGTCACTGTGATAACCCATGCCGTGTAAAAGTCAGGAAGGTTGCACATTATTTCTGCTTTATCCAAGGGCTACCAATAATAGCAACACTTACGGAGTGCTTTCTCCATGACAGGCATTTCTCACACTTGATGCAATTTAATCTTCAAGATATACTCATGACACAGGTACTGATTTATCTAATGTTTCATGGATCAGTCTAAATAACTTGCCCAAGATTACCAACCTTATCAGTGACAGGGGTGTGGCCCTAGTGTCTTGAGCTTTGGGTGGCATTTCTGAGCCACTGTACACCCTAAGAAGCCAGGGTCCAGCTGCCAGGGGTTCAGCCTTTGGAGCAAGGGATTCGGAAGCAAAAAGCATGTAGCGTATCTTTGAAGAAGAACTCCACTGAAATCTGCCCTTTTAGTTGGAATACATTTCAAACGTTGAGGACTAGAAAATATCTTTAATAAAAGTGTCTTGCTTTTCTTTCAGCCCTTCCCTGGAATCCCATTTAAATCCTTTTATCTTATCTCTGAATTGTCTATCTGATAGTGAGAATTCTTGCTTGAAAACAGAGTTTAGCAATGTATCTTAGCTAATCCAAACCCTAATTTTTCATAATTAGAAATCAATAGAGGTTCTCACAGCAAAATTAGGCCAAAAGATAGGACTTTTTACTGTTATAAGTCACAAAATGAAGCACTGTATCTAGATCATTATTCCACAGACAATTCCTTTTAGCCACAGAAGTTTGTCTTGAGAACAAAGATTCTACTTGAAATAATAAATTTGATTAAAAAATAAATACAGTAGGTCCTGGCAGAGTAGGGAAGTGAGTTCTCTTGGTGGGCAGATAGCAAAATCATAAGGATGTGAGCTGTGAGGGTGATGAGATAAAGGGACTAAATGTAAGGTTTTGAACACTTTTTATTTAATGATTCAATTTTTAAACATGTAGCAGTAACTTGTGCTAGATACTATTCTAAGTGCTTTATAAATATTGATCAGTTTAATCTTCACAACAGCCCTGTAAGGTAGGTACTGGCTTTATCTCTCACTTTCCAGCTGAAGAAACTGAGGCACAGTGAGAGGAAGATCTGAGCTGGGACCCAGACTAAACTCTCTGCTCCCAAGTCCCTGCTCTTAACCAGCTTTATGCTGTTTTATTAGTGGTGATGCATAGTCCTAACTAGACAGTGAGGGCGTGGAAACTAAGATATAGTCACTTAATGCCTTGACCAACAATTTTGGAATATATTATAGTACAGGTTAAATCTAGTTGAATGTCTTCTCAAAGAATGATTGTACAGTAAATTTTTAAAACATTGCTTTTCCTCCTGGTAATAGAAACCTTGATCTACCTAGTTTATTAAAAAGAATCTCTCTTCTCTCTTTCCTTTTCTCTCTCTTCCTTCTTTCTTCCCCTCACTCTTTTCTGCCTCATTATGCTTTAGGTCTGTGGTTGATTAATATGTACAGGACAGGGAGTAAAGCGGTAACGTGGTGGTGAATGTACTTTATGAACAGACCTCTTACACAGAAACATTCACACTTACTATGGGATAGACCAGTTGCAGTCGTCATACTCTCCCTGGAAGCCCCATATACCTTTGCTCCTGTAGCCATATTTGAGGACATACTGTTTAGCAGATACAGTAAGTCTCCTACATACGAACAAGTTCCGTTCCGAGAGTGCATTCATAAGTCCAATTTGTTCATAAATCCAACTAAGTTAGCCTAGGTACCCAACTAACACAATCAGCTATATAGTACTGTGCTGTAATAGGTTTATAATACTTCTCACACAAATAATACATAAAAGACAAACAAACACACAAAATAAACATTTTTAATCTTACAGTACAGTACCTTGAAAAGTACAGTAGTACCAGCTACTTCACTGCTGCTTTTATGCTTGCTTCTGGACATCCTGGGCTTGAAATAAAGATACTGTACTACTGCACTCTATACAGTACTTTACAGTAAAGTACACAGAAGCACAACCACTTGTAGAGGATGCACGCAAGTGACAACGTACGCCAGACCCGTGAACTAACTTACGTGATTGGACACGCAAACGCATATTCTCATCTTTGAAAGTTCACAACTTGAAGGTGCGTATGTAGGGGACTTACTGCACTGTTATAGAAACTAAGTGTAAAGGAATGAATTAAACAGGTAATATCTGTGCCTTCATGGAATGTATTATTCTAGAGGGAGGAGATGGGTAATAAGAGAAATAGAAAAACAAAATGTGAGATGGTGCTAATAGCTATGGCGTAAAATAAACAGAGAAGCAGAGTAGTGAGTGTCTGGGAAAGGGAGGAAGCAGGGCCTGCAGATTCAGATGGGAGGTCGGAGAAGCCCTCCGTGAGTCAAGACAGGAAGTGGGAGGACCCAAGCCAGCAGATACTAGGGGAAGCACTGCAGACAGAGGAAAGGGCAAGGGCAAGGGTTCTGAGGCAGCAGCGTGCCCGGAGCGGGAGCCTTCAGATATCTTGGTTAAGGATCTGATTTTTTTTTTTTTTTCAAAGTATGTCCTTTTTTAAAATATTTATTTATTTATTTTTTTGGCTGCTTTGGGTCTTCGCTGCTGCACGCATGGGCTTTCTCTAGTTGCGGGGAGCGGGGGCTACTCTTCATTGTGGTGCGCGGGCTTCTCATTGCGGTGGCTTCTCTTGTTGCGGAGCACGGGCTCTAGGCGCATGGGCTTCAGTAGTTGCAGCACGTGTGGGCTCAGTAGTTGCGGCTCTCAGGCTGTGGAATGCAGGTTTAGTTGCTCCACGGCATGTGGCATCTTCCCGGATCAAGGATGGAATCCTGTCCCCCGTGTTGGCAGGCGGATTCTTAACCACTGCACCACCAGGGAAGTCCCAAGGATCTGATTTTTACTCTAAGGGCAACCGCTATAAGGCCTTGAGCAGAGGAATGACATTGTTCTGGCTGTTTTAATAGGATCACTCTCACTGCTGCACTGAAAACAGATTTAAGTGGAACAAGAACAGACATAGAAGAACAATTCGTAGACTAAGGCCCATCATCCATCTGAGATGATGGTGGCTTTGCCCAAGACGATGATGAGAAGCAGGTGAGAAGTCAGATTCTGAATTTATTTTGAAAGGAGAGTCAACAGGTTTGCTGAAGAACTGGATATGGGCAAGGAAAGAAAGAATGACTCTGCCTTGATCAAATATGTGAAGGGAAAGACCATTTTCTTAAATGGGGGAAAATGTAGGAGGAGCACGTTTGCTGGGTTTCAGGAACTCTGATTAGGACTTGTTAAATCCAAGATGACTTTTAAACACCCAAGTGAATACGGGGATGGTATTCAGGGCAGAAGTGCAAAGTGGAGATTTCATTTATGAGTCAGCAGCATGTAGATGGCATTTAAACCCGTGAGACAGGATGAGATCACACAGGGAGGGAATATAGATAAAAAGGGAAGTGGTCCAAAGACCAAATCCTGGGCAGCTCCAAAACTTACAAGAAAATGGGAAGGAACCAGAGAAACAGACAGAAAGGGAGCAGCCAGAGAGGTGGAAGGAAGATCAAGATTGTTGGTGTCCTTCAAGGTATGTAGAAGGAGGCTTTCAAGTGATTCAACCAGGAGTCATGGCCAGAGATGCCCATGCCTACCCTTCAAAGCAACATGGGGTACTGAGGACTGTATCCTCCATCCTTTTGAATAAACACTCAGATACTTCAGTACCAACAGTTGTTGGTAGAACAGGGAGTAGAGGCGGTGGTAGACAGTTACACAACATTCTCAGGACAATTTCCTTAGACTAGAACCATCAAGATTTTTCACAGAATCCATCCCAAGAAGCAACATCAGCTTCACAGGGGATGGGGAAGCCATTAAATACTGCGAAAGACACGGAAAGACATGAGTGACAGCACTGTACGTTTCTCACAGGAAATAGGGTTATTTGTTGTACTGCATATGAACGAAAGTGTCAATGTAATAAATATATATATATATGTGAAGTGAAAATATATATGTGAGGGCAAGTGAAGCTTGAGAAATGCCCTCTGACAGGTCAGCACAAGGTCCTGCAAGGTGGAGAAGGGATCAGTGAGGTCTGAGAGGATCCAGAAAGTTTCGTTCTTTCAAGTTGACATTGGAAATGGACCTTGAAGGCTTTGTTTTCCAGGCAATACAAGAAAGCTATTCCAGGCAGAAGGAAGAGTCTGCATAAAGGCGTGGAGGAAGGTTTCTGGGGGTGGGAGAGAGGATGAGTAGTAGGGTGAACGAGCTAGAGGAAGAAGAGGGTCAGAGGAGGAGAGACAGGAGTCAGGAGGGCCGCCTCCCTATCAAGTGACAGATAAAGAAAGAGAAGAGGATCATATTGGATTGGTATTTGTTTTATGTATCACTGCTCAGCTATAATGAATACGTGATGTGAATAATGATTCTGGGTTCTGTAGAAGCCTTCAGACCAAGTCTTGGTGCTTTGCCTAAAAAATTGCAGCTTACAGTTTTGAAATACCTAGAAGCTCCAGGCCTACAGGAAACCAGGAATTAAGCTACTTTTCACTATTATTCAGACTCAGGGACTAAACCAACGTGGGCAAAAGGAGGAAGCATCATATAATTAGCTGAAATATGCAGGGGATGGATGGATGGCGAGAGGAAGTCTGAGCAGAAATGAAACTTCAAACGAGAGAAACCAAAAAATATAGACTGAACACTCGCTAAATGTATAATTTAGCTATTCAAAACTTTCAATGCTACATTTTTTTCAAGCTAAGTACAAGCAAAACTAAGAGGTATTTCACTGGAATCCTTCAACATTCAACAGTGAAACATTTTCAAAGGGCACATGTTTTGTTTTTAAGAGTTTGTCATTTTTTGTACCTTTTTTTTGCATTCTGCGCTAATAAAAAAGAAATATGAAAGTATTTAGAAAAGAGAATCAAAGAACAAAGACCTAAATCTACACTACACTAATTCTTACACTTCCTTTTTACAAAGTTACTGAGTGCTATGTCTGATTTCTCTACCTCATCTGAGAAACCAAATCACTTCTACTCTTTGGAATTTGTATAAAAATATATAACTTAAATATTCAATTTATTATTGAAAATAATAATAAATAAGAATAAAATAACATCATATATATAATCAATAATATACATAATAATAAGTAATAGTATCAGTAAATTGTGTTTCTTATATGGTTACACATAGAAATCAACATTAACACAGAAACAAAAAATGATTCATACCACTCAAATTAAAGAAAACTGTATTATTTGGTTTAATTTTTAGGCATAAAAGGAAAGATAAAAGAGAATAGAATAAACAATAAGACCAGAACAAGTGGTCCCAAATAAATAGGATAGGAAGAACTCTAGCTGCCTAAAACAAGTATTTCTGAGGAGGAAATTTTCACTAATCAAGGAGATCTAAATTAAGCCAAATCCCACTTTGTTTTGATATCTTTGTTTTCAATTGTTAGAGCACCTAGCATTTTGTTTGATCCATATTTTGATCGTGTTTTATACAGAGGGAGATGCCAATTGATAGGCTTGTTTTCTGTTCATCTTTTTCATGAAGAAAAAAGAAATACGGAAGGAAATTGTTCCTGGGAAGAGAGAGGATTGGTGGGTGGGGTGGGAGGGAGATAGTTGACCTTGAGATCAGTTCAGTCCTTCCACTTAGGAGCCCCTGACCTTGGGGCTGCCTCTCAGATTTTCTGAGCCACAGTTTCCTGACACTAGTCTTGCTTATTTTATAGATGCCCTAGTCTCTTTACTGATTAAATCGATGTGATATGTGACAACAATACCCATTTCCAGGACTACCCAGAGAATCAAATGGGTGAATGTAAGGAAATATGCATTGGAATTGTGAAGTCTCAGACCCAGTTTTGTTGCTATTTTGCTGGTGAACAGAAAAAGAAATGCTTGTCCATTAATGCCTCAACAACACACAATATTTAAAGAACAACTCAAATCTGGGTTATTAACAGATAAAATGTTTAAAGTATGATTATCCTCAAAATGTTAAATTTTATAAATGAAAAGTCACATCTGGAATTCACTTTGATTTTAAAAGGGACTAACACAGTTACAGTAAGTAACCCATTCGTATGAAAAAAACGAATCCCCTCCATTTATGATAAAGTTCAGATTCCCCTCCCAGGCTTCCGGCGCTGCCCACCTCCACACTGCCCACTTCCCCTGGACTTTACCTTCCCATTTATTCTGCAGTTTAGATTGTAAGCTCCTGTTCAGCATGGTTTTATTTCTACAGAAGATCCTGTTAATATACCGTCAAATCTACACAAGTGTAGGCCTGTAGTTCCTTTTTTTTTTTAACCCAGAGCCCAGGCTGAGATGAGATCTTTCTCTGCTTATGAGTAGATTTTTCTATCCCTCCTTCTAACTGGGACTGTGACCCTTTGAGAGTCAGGGG
Organism: Balaenoptera ricei; assembly: GCF_028023285.1. Classification (NCBI taxonomy): domain Eukaryota; kingdom Metazoa; phylum Chordata; class Mammalia; order Artiodactyla; family Balaenopteridae; genus Balaenoptera; species Balaenoptera ricei. The sequence continues at coordinate 189,836,022 of NC_082639.1, read as the reverse complement.
AAGACAAGATGGAATCATTCTAACTCCCTACTTTGAGCTACACTCAAAGCCCTTTTCTCCTGTGTAAGTGGACACCTCTCCCAATATTCCACTTTTCATCCTTTTGTCAAGAAGGATCGTGCAATGTCCTGTTGGTATTTCTGGTCCCGAGAAAGACTCCTCTATTAATTAAATGAAGAGAAGGAAAACTTCTGTCATAAAATTTAAAATTATGTGTGAGATCTTAAAGGAAATATGATACAATTTTCTGCCATGGATATGTTCACTGTAAGTTACAGGTATTTCGAAAGTATCTGACAGTATTATTGTGTTAGTAGCATCTAACAATGGGTGATTCCTCTGTTCTGACTGAACATCTAGGTTATTCAAAACTTGTCATTACTACAATATACAGTTGCCATATGATCCAGCAATCCCAATCCTGGGCATATACCCAGACAAAACTATAATTCAAAAGATACATCCACCCCTGTGTTTATAGCAGCACTATTTACAATAGCCAAGACATGGAAGCTACCTAAATGTCTACAGACAGAGGAATGGATAAAGAAGATGTGATGTGGTACGTGTATACAAGGGAATATTACTCAGCCATAATAAAGAATGAAGTAATGCCATTTGCAGCAATGTAGATGGACTTAGAGATGATCATACTAAGTGAAGTAACTCAGAAAGGAAAAGACAAATACCATATGATATCACCTATATGTGGAATCTAAAATATGACACAAATGAACTTCTCTATGAAGCAGAATCACAGACATAGAGGACAGACTTGTGGTTGCCAAAGAATGGGGAGATGGGTTTGGAGTTTGGGATTAGCAGATGTAAACTATTATATAAGGGATGGATAAATGGCAAAGTCCTGCTATATAGCACAGGGAACTATATTCAATATCCTGTGATAAACCATAATGTAAAAGAATATGGAAAAGAATATATATATATGTATAACCGAATCACTTTGCTGTACAGCAGAAACTAACACAACATTGTAAATCAACTATACTTCAATAAAAATTTTAAAAAGAAGTTATCATTATTGCTATCAGAGTTTACATACAGGATTCTGATAAGTGTTTGAGAACTTTGTAGACCAAAATTCAATCAGGGCATTGATGAGTTCTGAGTGCTTGAATTTCTACAATTAGTCCCAATGTAAATCACTGGTGGACATCACTTTGTGTTAGTGGCAGGAAGTGGTGTTGAACACCTTTTGTATTTCACATAATACATATTTTCTGTACTAAGTTTCTGAAAGTAAAATGTTCTCCAAGTTGATTTAAAACACACACACATTAATATTATATTATTTGGGCAAACTGATTTGAATGAAAAAAAAAAAAAAATGAAACACCCAGGAAAGGAGTCTTAGAATCAGGCCAGGAAGGTGTTTATTGTGGACCAGAGATGCCTTTGCTGGTGAGAATCTAGCTAAGTACCTTGTTCAAATGATGACAAAGTCATAGCTGTCTCTTCAAGCTTTTAGTATTTTTCTATGCTAGTATTAAAAAATCATCTTTCTTACCTAATTCCTCTCCTGTAATCTCCCTCCAGAATCACCCTTTCTCTGTAATTCAAGATCTGATTCTCCTGAATTGGCCTCATTTGGTGCAATGCATTCAGGAGATAGTCAATAAACACTGTTGGTATAAGATTAAAGCAAGTTTCTTATAATGACCTCCACCTAACCATTCACTGAAATCACTGATGATCTCCATTCTCTCAGTTAGTAAAAAAGTACTAAAACTGATGCCTAAGACAGACCAAACTTGAAGCCAATGAACGAGTTTCTAGTTCGCCTTCAGTCTTCTGCTCTTACAATTGAAATCTGCGTTTACCAAGAGCTGTGTTTGTTCACATATCTGTTTATCCCAGTTGGATTGTAATTATGCAATAAAAATTAAATTTTATGAAATGATTAAATATGAATGCAAAAAGAAAGAAAGGTGCCCTTGTGAAAAAGACCTTTTTTTTTTTGTTTGGAAAGATTTGTACACATGATGTACACCTGGTGCTTTGATACAGGTATGGACGATGAGATATTTTTAAACTGTTAGGAGGAAGCTAAAATCTTAAAAGATTTAGCTCTCAGAATGTATTCTACTTGTCTTTAAATTCATTCATCTATTGAAAGAAATTGCACCTGGTATTTACAGATGAGGCAACAGAGGTGTAGTTTATGAAAGCAATAGTACATGACACTCCACTCTGCTGATTATAAAGCCTTGGCTATATGTCAAAAGATTAACTTTTCACTTCAAATAAAACTCTTAGATATGTGTGAATGATATTTTATGATCCTCTACTGTGATGAACGTTCCGATTTGTCCAATCACTAGTGGACTGAATCAAATCAAATATGATGGATTTTATCGGACTGTCTTAGGACAACCCCCAATGCAAGCACAAAGCAATTAACATAAAATGCATGTTTAGATGATTTTAATTTAAACTCAAAAGCTTCAGTAATATTTCCCTTAATGCTGATTTAGTCACTGTACTAAGATCGAACTCTAGCAAACAGCACTGCTACAGAACAACACAAAGCCCCAAAGAATCCTTTTCTTTCCTATCACCTGAGGCCTAGGGAGAGAACAGAATAGATGTCTATCATAAACCCAGGAAATCCCCTTTCCTCCCCAAAATGTTAATAAATTTGTCCTGAGGAGATAATTGAATCACTAGAAATAAATAAAGACCTGAAACTAGAACCACCAGGACAAAGAACAAAGAAAGATGTTGTAACTTGAAAGAAAAAAATCAGTAAATAAGTCAGTATTCCTAGGAAGGATAGGGACGCTGATCTCCCTAAAGACATCTTACTCGCTCTTTGTAAGTAGATGCAACACCCCTTTCATAGAAAAGAGCTAAAGTTGGCAGAAATAAGTTCTCAACTTCCTTGACTTAACTTGTTCTTCTGGATTCCACCCTTGGGCTCTCCTTGGAGCCCAACTAGCCTACTCACTCAGGCCATCTTGGAACCCACAGCTGTGCTTAGAACTCACTGTTGACACAACAATTTGAGCTATGCGGTGATTTCTCTAAGGATAAATAGATCCATCACTTCCCAGAGTCACAGAAGCCGCCTGACTTGGAGCCGCCGCCATGACCAGCCAGTCTCAGGGGATCCACCAGCTCCTCCAGGCAGAGAAAAGGGCCAAGGACAAGCTCGAGGAAGCTAAGAAGAGTAAGTCTCCATTCTGTCTGATTTGTGAGGGTTTTGTCACAAAAAGGGACGAGGGGGGCGCAGTAGGATGAGCACGGATCTCAGGGGCAGGCAGGCTCTGGTTAAATCCTGGTTCCACCACACTCCCTGGGAGACCTTGGCCAGTTCATAGAAACTACCCAGTTGTCTGTCTCCCATCACTGTAGTGGGGATGGATTTTGCCAACTCAGATCTTTTGGACAGGCCACCTGCTAAGTGAAATGATAATGGACATTGAAGTTATGGAGACACAAGCTCAAGCTTTGCCTCTGCAAGTTCCTTCACATTGCCCAGCCTCAGTGTCTCAATATTGTGACATGGTTCAGAGACAGACCACTGGGAATTCCCTGGCTGTCCAGTGGTTAGGACCTGGTGCTTTCACTGCCAGGGCTGGGTTCAATCCCTGGTTGGGGAACTAAGATCCCACAAGCCGTGCAGTGTGGCCAAGAAAAAAAGAGAGAGAGAGAGATAGACAACTTCCAGATTGAATCTTCTTACTAGGGAGTGAACTTAAGCAAGTGACTTAACCTCTGTAAGCATCGGTTTCTCTTTCTGTAAAATTGTGATCATAACAGTTAATGTCTCATTCTCCTCCCTCTCTGGATAGCTTTTAATTTCTAATCTTTAAAAATATTTCCATTTTATTCTCATTTTCTAATATTCTTGCTATTTAGCCCTGCATCTACTGACTTAACAGGTAAGATGTTCTCAATAAACCTCAACCCCCTTCCTGTTCTCCTTGATACTCACAACAACAACCATATGAATTAGGTATTACTATTATTTCCATTTCACGTATGTAGAAACTGAAAGTCCATAATTTGCCATAATATTTTTTAAAAATAGAAAATATCATCCAAGCACCATGCTCAAAGCTTATCTTATTTACCCCTCACACAAATCTATTTTGCAAAAAGGGGAAAGTGATGCTTAGAGAAATTATGCCCCTTTCCCAAGGTCTCACAGAGGGTAAATGGTAGAGACTGGATTTGGATGGGGTCTGATTACCCAGCCGCGATCTTAACAACTGCATGGTACAAAACGTACATGATTTTTATAATGAATAAACTAAGATCGCAGATCTGCAACCCAAATTCAAGTTCCCTGGGCCAAGACCTCTGTTTTTCCCACTGTCCCATTTCATATCACATGATGACTTAATCTATAGCAAGGTATGTCGTTTACCTTCTCCCTGATCACATGCCCTGTCTCTGCAATTAGATTCAAAGCTCTGCGAGATAGGGATCATGTCTTAAAATCGTTGCTTGTGTAAGTCGTTGGATGTATGGAGTGATAGGAATAGGGTGATACTGGCAGAAGCTAGTTTCAGTGCTAGTTCAAGTGCATGAAAGGCAGGCACAGGACATTACAATGAGAGAGAGGAAATCGGGCTGAGGCACTGCTCTGTCCCTTGGGGTTTTCTACCGCAGGCAAAATCATTTTCCTTTCTTAAGATAAATTGATTTCCTGAACACTCAGCAAGGTGGGCACCAAAAACAAAAAAGAAAAAGACCCCATGTGGGGGAACTAGAAGAGAACAGGACGGCGAAAGATAATGAAAAAGAAAACTTTACCTACTTCTCCATTTCTTTTTCTATAAGAAACCATGCCAAGGATGGCAAAATGGTATGAATGCAGAGTACTTGTACAGGAAACAAAGCAGCCCGGGACCTGCCAGCTGAAACAGTGTAGAAAACTCCCTTATTTTTTATTCAGATTTCTTTACCACATTTAAAATATCCAGAACAGAAGACCAACTTATTTTAAGATGTGATCATTATGTTATCTTTGTTTTCCATTATGGAAGAAATGAAACAATGATAAAGCACGTACAGAATTGATGTTATCAATAAACAGCAAGGTCCTACTATACAGCACAGAGAACTATATTCAGTATCCTATAATAAACCATAATGGAAAAGAATATTTTAAAAAAGACTGTGTGTATATATATATATGTATGTATAACTGAATCACTTTGCTTATACAGCAGAAATTAACACAGCATTGTAAATCAACTATACTTCAATAAAAAAATAAGTAAACAACAAATGAGAAACCAAAAAAAGAAAAAAAAAGAATCAATATTATTATAGGATCCAAATGATTTTTACCAACTACCTCTCCTTTTTCAACATCATTAGAGAAGTACTGTGAATCATACAAGTTGTTTGAAAGTGGGAACCAGTCAGAGCAATCTAAGCTCAGATTTCATAATAAAGATAAAAGCCAAACTTCTTTTCCTTTCCTCAAGTACGTATGCTGTCCTTGGGCAATCTTTCCTCAGAAGTAAGTACTAGAAAATCCATACTGTATTATTCGTATACAAAATGTTCATTTTGTTTGCCGGTCACTTGAAGTACTTGTGTACTTTTTTTTTTCTTCGTCTTTGTTCTTAAATATTCAAGCAAATATCAATCAGTAATATTAAATACCCAGACCTTAAAAACATTTTGGAAAATATGTTTCCAAATGTTATTTCAACCAACAACCTCTGCACTCAATTTTACAGAGAATGTCTCTCCTCTGCCTCAAAGAGCTTTGAGAACCATTTTCACTGGATAGAAGCTGTTTTCTTGCCCAGCTATAATTGGGCATCATACTTACTTCTCAAGCATGCTAAGGCAAAATAAAATAATACCTTTGCTACCTGGTATTTTGTAGCTTCTCTCATATTTCACTATGTTTTATTTCATTCATTTATTTAATTCAGTAAGTACTTATCGGGCACCCACCATTTCCAAGCCACTCTAATACATATGCTGATGAGTAGACCTAGACCTTTCCTTAAAGAATTCCCCAGTGACATAAATGTAAATGACATGAGAGGTACAGATAACCATCATTTTTATAAACCCATATGTTTCACTTTATTTTTTTCCATAAAGAGATTTATTTGAAAATCTGACATACGAAGGCAGAATAGAGATTCAGAATGAGAACCAACAGATCACGATAGTGAACACCATTGTAGAAGGTCTAGAATCACCATTTCTTTCTTAAATCCAGTTATTTGAAAGTCCCTCAGAAACTTACACATAGAGTCTCTGCTAGAAAGAGACTTGGGAATATTCATTTTAAAAGGGAGAAAGAGAGGGAGGGAGAGACAGAGAAAAAAACAGCAATTTACATGTTAATCCTTTTAGAAAAATATAAGATTAATAAGGTGGAAATGTTTAATATTATGTTGCAAAAATATTGATTTATTCCATTAAGGAGGCTGCCTCAGATCCCGGTGAAGCTGTTACATAATCCAGTAGATGGTATAAATAAATGTTAAAAAAATAAAGGTTTTGCCTAAAGGGGTACAGATTAGGGGTTGGAGGCCCCGTGTATAAGGATCACAGGTCCCCACTTACCAGCTGCTGAGACAGATGAGTCTTTTTGTTTTGTTTTGTGGGAGGGGGAGTGCGGGGATGGGGGTGAGTGAACAGACTTAAAAAGTGAGGTAACAAAATAGAAAAAACATTGGCTTTTTCTTGTTTCTTTGTACAAGTTATTGAGCATCTCTGAGTTTCAGTTTTTTCTTTTCTAAAATATATAAATATCTTTTATATTTCTTAACATATAAAAATATATAAGAATAAAATATTATATATAATATTTATATTATATATTATGTTTATAATATTAAATATAAATATTATATTTTATATAAATATTTAATACATATATGGCCAAATTTTTTTAACGATCAGAAAATGATGCCTAAGGCAGTAGAGTACAAACTAAATAGTTATTGTTGTTTTTAACTTATACTATACATATTGCATATTACTATAAGTAATAACAATAGAAGAATGAAATAGAAGAATAGAATACACAGTCTAATTTCATTCTTTTTTACAACTGCTGCAACTTCTGGGTCAATTTTTCTTATAATGGGGGAGACTGGGTCTGCTTCTAGATATTTACCTCTATTCACTGATTATGGATTCCATTGTATTTATTCGTTAAAATCCTTACCTAAATTTTTATTTGAAGAACTCAGATATTTGCCTCTATTCACCGATTATGGATTCCATTGTATTTATTAGTTAAGACCCTCACCTAAATTTTTATTTGAGACACTGTTTGGTTGAATTTAGATGGAATCACAGTAGGTTGACACTATTTTAAATAATCTTACTTGAAGTTAATACCTTTTGCCTAAAAGTTGTTCATCAATCAAACATCAAAGTGGGCGTGTTGGCCGAAGACAAACTAAATACATTTTTGCAACAGAACTGGGACCTATCCTGGAGCCCAGGTTTGGGGAATTGAACTGCATCTTTGATCAGAATTAGAATAGAAATTCAAGGTACCATTATCAACAAGATGAATAAGGACTTGTGTTTCTTTGGAATATGATTTTTTACTTTAAGTTATGACCTTTTATGAGAGCAGTATTTACTTCACGTATACCACTGCAATCTTGGAAAGCGACACACCCGCAGGGGTTGCAACCAGACAATGTGGGCTGAGCCTCCAACTGGCTGGGTGGCACTGGGCAGGTCGTCTCTTAGGATCCTGATGCTTTGGCTTGCTTAGCCTCAAATTGGAGGAACAGTATCTACCTCGTGGAGTTGATGTCATAATCAACTGAGCGAATGCTTATAAAGGACTTAAAACACCCCTTGGTACCCAGAAGGGGCTGCACAAGAATTAGCTATGAGTATTCTTCCACTACTTAATAACAAGGATTCTGAGTTCAACTGAGTTCCCCTGACCTCCTCAGCATCTTTGATGAAGTCCCCATTGAATTATACTTTAGTGCAAAATAAATAATTTAAATATTTCTACTTCTTACTTAGATAACACATCAGTGAATACAATAATGCAGGTTTGTTTAGATCTCTAGGAGGCCTATCAACAATATTTTTGTAAATCAACATTTTTAATTGTTTATTTGTTTCCCAGTATACAGATATTCCAAGTTTATTTAAACAAGCACCTTGATTTCATCAATTTTCACTATGCAAGTGTGTGTTCTGATTCATGAAGATACGACTTCTACTGAACTAATAAAATAAAAATTGTTACAGTAAAAATTCATGGCCCTGTTTTGTATGTTTTGTAGGCTTGTAAATTCTTCCTTTTTCTTTATAGTCCACAGACTAATGGGGTATTTGTAAGTATATTGGACTTTCATTTCTTTGAGTGGGTCATGTTAAAATAATAACCACACAACATTTTCATCTCTTAATAACATTTGGTTATATTCAGTCCAGGATCTACACAAAACTACTTATGATATATATATATATATATATATATATATATATATATATATATTTTTTTTTTTTTTTTTTTTTTTTTTTTAACAAGGAAAGAACAAGTAAAAGAAAAAGCAAAGTAACTACAAGGAGGTAGAGTAATGAAAGGAGAGATGAGGGTAGGCACCAGAAGAGAGGAGCTTCTTTGTTTCCTTGGCGACTTCACTTTTTCCAATGTTTGTAGTAGGTGAGCCAAATAAAAGCATTCTTCAAACCAGGTTGGTTATATCATAATATTAACAACCCCCCAAAGCCAAGAAAACTTTTTTCTTTTTTTCTTCTACGTGGTAGAGCAGAATAAAAATGTTATTAGCAACAGATAGAAATCTCCAAGCAATCCTCAAGTGCACTTTGTGTTTATACCAAATCAAGGTGACCTCTGCTCTGTTTGTTCCTATTTTTTTTTCATTTGTATACCTACTCTTTGTACCACACTCAAGTATCTGACTTGGTTTCCAAAGCTCAGCTAACATTGTTTCTCTGATTCTCTAAGCCACTATATTATCTTCCTAGGGCTACTGTAACCAATCACCACACACAGCGTGGCTTACAACATCAGAAATGTATTAACTCCAGTTCTGGTGGCCAGAGGTCCAGACACAAGGTGCTGGCGGGGTCGCTTCCTCCTGGAGACCCTCAGGGAGAATGTGTCCCGTGCCTCTCTCCTAACTTCTGCTGATTGCCAGCAATCCTTGGCTTTCCTTGGCTTGGAGTTGCATCCTTCTAATCTCTGCCTCTGTAATCACATGGCCTTCTTCCCTGTGTGTCTGCTATGGGCCCCTATGCGTCTGTCTCCAGATCTGCCTCTCTTTAGAAGGACACCAGTCCTCAGATGTAGGGCCCATCTCAATCCAGCATGACCTCATTTTAACTTGATTGCATCTGCGAAGACCTTCTTTCCAAGTAAGGTCACATTCGCAGGTACCAGATGTAAACATATTTTGAAGGACACAATCCAACATCCTCTAATTGTCAGATTCACTTGGCTGTCCTGAGTCCTTACCTTCTTAGTCTGTTTCTGTTAGTGAAAACGTCTGAAAGAAGTTGCCTGTATTCCCCGTGTCTACATTTTTTTTAACTCCATTTTCTCCTGAACCCACTCTAATCAGACTTTTGTCCCTCCAACTCCACCAAAGCCCCCCTTGTCAAGACCAGCAAAGTTGTTAAATCCAATTAATTAACTATCTCAGTCCCAACTGAATTCCTCTTTCATCTCTGAAACTCTTCCTTCACTGGACTATACAGCCCTGCTCTCATGCTTGGTTTTCTGTCATTTTCCAAATCTCTACGGTTGGGGCCCCAGGTGGGACTTGCTCTCTTCTGTATCCACAGATACTTCCTAAGTGATTACATCTAATTCCATGACTTTAAATCCTGGCTCCAGGCGGATGATCCCCAAACTTAATATTTCCAGCCCGACTTGCTTCCCTGATCTCCAAATTTATATAAACATCAGCCTTCTCTCCATCACCACTAGATGTTTAATGGGCATCTCAATTAAACTGCTCTCTTGACTCTGCCCCAAAATAAAATGATGGAGCCAGCATTGACTCATCTGTCTCTCCTGTTTATCCATCAACTCTGTCTTCAAAGTATATAGAACTTCTTGTCAATTCCACTGCTGCTTTACTATTTCTAATCATCATTAACATTTGTCTAACCTATTGCAGTAGATTTCAAATCGATCTTCCTGTTTCTCCCTAGCCCTTACAATCTATTTTCACCACACTAGCCAAAGAAATCCTTTCTTGTGTTTTTTTTTTCTTTTTTCTTTTCTGGTCAATATGCGCAGCATGTGAGATCTTAGTTCCCTGACCAGGGATCGAACCTGTGCCCCCTGCATTGGAAGCTTAGAGTCTTAACCACTGGACCACCAGGGAAGTCCCAAGAAATCCTTTTAAATCAGAAGTAGTATAACGCCACATTGTGGCTAAAAACCCTTCATGGCTTTAGCACCTCAGGGATCCAAGTCCTTATCAACCCCATGAGGTCTCTGTGACCTGGTCCCACTGCTGCCTCTCTGATATCATTTCCTAACATTCAACCATTCTGCTCTCTTTGACCTGTGACCCAGCCAGGCGGATGCTTTTACTGTTCCTTGAACCGCTCAAATACCCTTCCCCCTCAGGGTCTTTGCCTCTGCTGTTCCCTCTGCCTGGAATGCTCTTCCCTTTCAGGCATTTGCATGGCTAGTTGTCTCATTCCTTGAAGTCTCTGCTCATGTATCCCGTCCTCTGAAAGGCTTGCGCTATCTGTGTCAGCGCCCACTGCCGTCTCTCTGTCCCCTAGGCGCCTTGATTCGTCAGCACAGCGCTCATCACCCCTGCCGGGTCGTATCCTTACTGCCTGTTTCCTATCTCTGCTTCTCCCTCTTACATCCAGAGCTCCACGAGAGCAGAAATTTTGTCTGTTTGGGGTTCTCACTGCTGTATCCACAGACCTAGAAGAGTGAGGGACATGGTAGATAGACAGGACTATTGGTTGGTTAAATGTCTCTTATTTCCACTCCGTGGAACATGCGTTGGCCACCTCCTCCTTGCACTGCTCTGTCCTCTCTCTTGGTTTCCCCTACTTCTCCGACGGCTACTCTCAGACCCTCTTGAGGCTCCTCTTCCTTTCTTCATCCCCCAATGCTGGCGATCCCTAAGTTGAGACCTTAGCCCTCTTTTCTTCTCATTCCATACACCCCCACCGCCACCCTGTCCCCTGGCGTTGCTTTCAGTGCAAACCCGCTGTTAGGACTAGTACACGCACAAACTCAGATGACTAACAAGCAAATCTCTGTCTCCATTTTAGACCTTTCTCCTGAATTCCAAAGATGTCTGTCCAGCCGCCCTCTGGATATCCCCATGTAGGTGTCCTCAGGGAAGCCTACAGAGGCTTCTCTTTTGATGGCATCCTAGGGACCTTTCCTCCAGCTCATGCTTTACTCGCTGCCTTCCTTCTTAGCAAAAGGCCCCCAGGAATTGGAATCTGTTTTCCTAACAATGATTAGAAATTGTTGCATATTCTTACAATCACGTCATATACAATTTTTAAAATCCTTCCAAAGACTCTTTGCAGTAGATTCTTAAATCTGTTTTATAGATGAGAATACTCAGGTTCAGAAACTCTAAATAAAGTGGCTCAAGGTTACAAAGCTTCTAACATCTTATTGTATCAGGGCCTACTGTATCATTCTGATTTCCTTCTGAAATGATCAATGTCATCTTGTCTTCCCACCAGAACGAGTTCCAGAACCAGTTTAGCCGTACAACCAACAGAGTGTCTCAAGGGCCCATCAGCGTCTTGGGACACTCAGTCCCTTGGCCTCTTCTAGCCAAGAAGCCAGGCAGGATGCAGCTGTGAGCCTTGCCCTCTGTCCCCACATAGAGTTCAGGTTGTAACCTGCCCAATTTCTTAATCCTTTCCCCACAAATCACCTAAAAATCAATCCAAACATCTTTCTCTCCTACTTTTCCTCCCACAAAACATCCTATGGAATAGATCCCAATAATGGCTTGTTGAATGTAGGACATTTCTGTGTGACAAACCAAATGTCTAAAAATGAGTGACTTCACAGATGGAGACCAGACTTGTGGTTGCCAAGGGGGAGGAGGGGTGGGGGAAGGATGGATTTGGAGTTTGGGATTAGCAGATGCAAACTATTATATAGAGGATGGATAAACCACAAGGTCCTACTGTAAAGCACAGGGAACTGTATTCAGTATCCTGTGATAAACCATAATGAAAAAGAATATGAAAAAAGGAATGTATCTATATGTATAACTGAGTCATTTTGCTCTACAGCAGAAATTAACACAACATTGTAAATCAACTATACTTCAATAAAATAAGTTTTAAAAAATAAGGGAATTCCCTGGTAGTCCAGTTTTCCCAAAAATATCTCAGAAAAGATTGTTTTGTATTTTTTCTAATCTCAAAAGTAGACAATTCATTCCCATTTCTGTCCTGGCTAATAAGTCTATTCAGCTTAACGTTTCCTCCTCAGAAGTCTTCCCTGACCTCCCCTAGCAGCATTTTCTGAGCCCCTTACTCTACATGTGTGGGTCTATTTGTTTATATTTTTCACTTCCTCTGTTACCAGAAGATGCAACATGACACTTGGGTGAAGGGGAAGCACAGGCTCTAGAATTTTCATAGTAGAAGTTTCCATAAATGTTGTCATTTTTAACTGTCACAAAACAAATAGAACTAAGATTTCTGTTTCATTGCTTTCACAGTTGATTTTGTGTATCCTTCACAATTTTATGCATTTTCTAATTTTCTTCTTGGACGTTGAAGCAGCATGTACATGTTTCCAAAATACACCATATTGGGACTTCCCTGGTTGTCCAATGGTTAAGACTCTGTGCTCCCAATGCAAGGGGTGTGGGTTGGATCCCTGATTGTTTAAGGAACTAAGATCCTGCATGCCTCGCATCGCAGCCAAGAAAACAAAAATACACCATATGTACCTCAGCTAGAAGCAAGGACCATATCATATATTTTTCTGTTTCTAGCCCCGTGCATAATAAGTAGTACATGTTCAATAAATATTGAATGAATAATGGATGAATAAATGAAAACCATCCTTTCCTGCACCACCCTGAAGCACCTGCTTTAGCAGTATTTAAAATCGTGACACGTGAGATCACCACATTCTCTAAAACAAAAATTAGAACATTCAGCCTAATAAGCCTGTGTAATCTTGGAGGAAATTTGGGACAAAAATTTGACTGTTGTATTTAAAATCTGGACTGTCCCATAGGGTCGCCCTTGTGTTTGATAGAGAAAGTATTGAGAAATAAGAAAATGAACCCCTTTTGGTTCACAGCAGCCATGTTTTTAATGCTTAAGAAGAAAGAGGTGTAATTTTTTTTATGCTGTTATTTCTTTTAATTTTTACTTTATATTGGACCATAGTTGGTTAACAGTGATGTGTTAGTTACAGGTGTAAAGTGATTCAGTTATACCCATAAAGTATCCATTCTTTTTCAAATTCTTTTCCCATTTAGGTTATTACAGAGTACTGAGCAGAGTGTCTTGTGCTATACAGTAGGTCCTTGTGGGTTATCTATTTAAAATATAACAGCGTGTACATGCCAATCCCAAACTCCCAATCTATCCCTCGACACCCCGACACATTGCCCCTGGTAACCATAAGTTCATTCTCTAAGACTGTGTTTCTGTTTTGTAGATAAGTTCATTTGCATCATTTTTTTTAGATTCCGCATATAAGCGATATCAAATGGCATTTGTCTTTCCGAAAGAGGTGTAATTTTAAAATGTGGAAATCTCCCGCACAGGCAGAGAAGCCAGCTAGAGGTTAATACAAGTGGATTTGATGCATGCATTTTGCTTCACCTCCAGCGAGACAGCCAGCGTGAGGCTCTAGTTTCTTGCCCTGGATGAAATCAGGTGGAACATATGCAAGCTCTCACAGGCGGCAGCTGCCCAGTCCTTCCAGAAAATTGCTATGCCAGCAGCGACTTCCCTGTGGCTCTCCTCTTTAATTGAATGAGAACCAGCAGGTGACTGGTGCCATGAGGAGGGGATCAGACACACTCTGAGCTTGTCACTGAGTGATGGAGCTAATATGCAGCCTCTTAAGTGGAATACTGGATTCTTCCCGGCGGCAGGGCACACGGAGATTTTCTTCTTTCTATTATTATTTTTATGTGCTAGAGTCGTGACTTTGAAACCAGTATATTTTACATAATTTGCAATTAAGGTGGAAAGTCAAGATGTTTTATGTGGTTGGTTGGATAAAATCGTATCCTACAACCCATCATTATGTATCCTACAACCCATTATAACTAAGAAAATGTTAATACATCTTAAATATATTTTTGTCCTAATGTGAATGATGAGCAGTGATAAGAAAGTGGGCTGCGGATCCAGCAACAGCTTTCCTTGCCAACATATCTAATTGTTCTGCGGATAGCATGTGTTTGGTTGCCACAGAATGGTTAGAACTATAGAGAATAAAGAAATCTGTATATGCAAAATGGTAAGGAGCATTAATTAAGCAGGAAAAAGGTAAGCATTGCTGTGAATGTTCCATTAAGCCTCAAGCATCAGAAGACCGTTAATTTATATGAGACCTTGGATTTTACAGAGAATGTAGACAGATTCTGTTCTGAATGAGGTCAGCTCAGTCCCATTCAAGGGTAATACATATTCAAAGAGACACATCTCAATTTATAACTCAGCGATTCTCTTTATCCCATCTATATACAGTGACTGGCAAAGCAACTCATACGCAGCAGGGAGAGAAATTTAGACACCATCTACACTCAAATACAATGAAGGTACAGAAAGACGAAACCATGTAAAAACCTGTATCTAGATTGACACATAGATAAAAATTTAAGATTTTTTAATGCTACTTAATGAGAACATATTTATTTATTTATTTATTTATTTATTCATTATTTTTATTTTTATTGAAGTATAGTTGATTTACAACGTTGTGTTAGTTTCAGGTGTACAGCAAAGTGATTCTGTTATATATATATATATATATATATATATATATATCTGTGTATATTATATATATCTGTGTATATATATATATATATCTGTGTATATATAATATAAATATATATTCTTTTTCAGATTATTTTCCCTTACAGGTTATTACAAAATATTCAATATAGTTTCCCATGCTATATAGTCCTTGTTGGTTATCTATTTTATCTAATTTACGTTTATATATAGTACTGTGTATATGTTAATCTCAAACTCCTAATTTATCCCTCTTCCCCCCTTTCCCCTTTGGTAGCCATAAGTTTGTTTTCTATGTCTGAAAATACACTTATTTCGTTCAAAGTCTACACTATATAACAAACCCTTGACAAAAATTAAAAACAAAAGCTTGAGACCGTATCAGAGAGAAGAAACTATGTTAAATGGGCAAAAGAATAAAGGCATTTAACTAAAATAAAAAGACGATAGATTCCAAGACAAATTAATTTTAATACAGTTGAGAATTTCTTTAAAGTTTTAATGATCACAAAGCATTAGTATCTGAAGGTGGTCGTTGGTGAGTGCCCAGCGGCTATGACTATTACTCTATAACCCCCCAAACTTACTCTGGTTGTCAAAAAAAGTCATGTGCTTACCTAATGATCTCCACAGCTTTGTGTTTGAAACTTTCATCTGCATTGCTGTCTGCTGGCTTAAGGCTTACACCTTTGCTCTTAATAAAAGAAAAGAGAGCTACTTAACTAAATCTCCTAACCATTAAAAACAGTTGGTTTTACAATCACTTTCAAGTCCCCCTCAGAGAAAGCTACTACAAAAAGTATCTACTTTGATGTGCTCTGGGGCTTAATCAGACTTTCTAGAGTCAACAAATGGCAAGGAAAAAACCCAATAAAATGCTTTAAAAAATTGTTAGTTGGTTTGATAGAGTCTGAGCTGCATGTTTGTGCATTTGGAGATCTGCCAGTATTAAATAGAATCCAGTTGGTATGGACTGAAGGATTCCTGGCAGCAAATCAGGACAGAAAATCTGACCAAATAATGTCTTTTTGACTCAGTGACAGCTAAAATCTGTTCTCTGGCTGGTACTGCTGTGAGTAAATGGGCAGATATTTTATTGAAACATGGAGGTGTGAAAGAACGTTGTCATTTCCATGTTCTAAAGAATCCAGTTGAAAAAAAACAGGAATTTTTCAATATCTATCGTTTTTTAATGCAGGATGTCATTCTAGGAAAAAAAAAAGCATCAAAAAATAATGTAAGACCTCACCCATATTTTTAAAAATCAAGTTGGAAATTCCAGACGGGTTGAAAAGAAATAGCGCTCCTTCTATGCCACTGTTAATTTTCAGGAAAAGCCAAGCGTTTGCGTCAAGCCAAGGAGGAAGCAATGGCAGAAATTGACCAGTACAGAATGCAGAGAGATCAAGAATTTCGACAGAAACACGCTAAGGTAAGTAAGAAAGTCAGCACTGATTTTTTGCCGCATAGACTATAAGGTATGAATATTCATTAATAATGATAAGATATTAATCCTCATAAGGTGTCATGCACACAACCAGGAGAGAAAAATACACTGGATGGAGTGAATATAGTTCAACCAAGGCTGAATAGCAAGCGAAATCTTAAATGTTACAGAATTACTGATTTCACATTTTCACTTCCAAGGCTTTTTGATTTGTCATAGAAAGTGACAATCGATAGTTATTGTCTAACACAGTGTAGATTAAAAATCGTATTCTCAAACATACAAGTGTATGGAATTGGTTAAAGTATTATTCTTACAACAGATTATTTTTTTTAATTAATTTATTTATTTATTCATTTATTTTTGGCGCGTTGGGTCTTTGTTGCTGCACGTGGGCTTTCTCTAGTTGCGGCGAGCGGGGGCTACTCTTCACTGCAGTGCGCAGGCTTCACATTGAGGCGGCTTCTCTTGTTGCGGAGTTTGGGCTCTAAGTGCCCAGGCTTCAGTAGTTGTGGCCTGCCAATGCAGGGGGCACTGGTTGGAGACCTGGTCCGGGAAGATCCCACATGCTGTGGAGCAACTAAGCCCGTGTGCCACAACTACTGAGCCTGCGCTCTAGAGCCTGCGAGCCACAACTACAACAGATTATTGACTAACACATTTTAGAAAGAAAGAAACATCAGAGAACATTTTTGTTGCTGTTGTCTGTTAACGTTTACTAATAGAATCAATAAAAAGTGTTGTACAATGTTCTACAATGAACTTGTTAGGCCAAACTTCCTTTGGTGGATTCAAGATTTTGGAATGACCCAAGTAGATGTTGTCATCTATTGCTGAAAAGTCTTCTGGTATTTCCTTATGATTTCCTTTTCAAATGGCTGGCTTCATTCAACAAATCTTTTAGGAAAATATAAAGAAATGCTTTTTCTTACACTAGCACTTAAAAAAATCTGCAGTTTACAGTAAAAAAATATATAAGCACATGAACTTTTCAGAGCTGATTGCAATATGGCTTAAATTCCATGTGCCATAACTAAAGTTTATATATTTTCTTTTTGCCTCAGCAAAAATACAAATAAAGCTCTGTGCAGAAGCCTGACATTGCTAGATGAACTACAAGCAGTTAGTAAATCTCTCTGTTTACAGCTTTGACTTTAGTGGCAGTAGGTGCAGAGCTTATGTGGGGTCAGGTAAATTGGATTACACGGTAGGAAAAACTTTTCCAATGGGCTGTTTCTTAAAATAAAAAGCCATTTCTAGGACAAAGTGGACCACTCAGCAAAAATAAATTCTTCTTATCGATATTTGGAAAAAGGAATCATAAAGTCCCAAGTCCACACATGCATATATGCCCTCTATGATTGGCCCTTGGCTATCTCTCTAAACTGTCAGCTCTGAAAATGTCATGCACTTACCTTTTACTCTGAACTGCAGATATTTTTTAAATGTTAAGGTAGGACACAGCATTGCTTTATATTTTCATGAAAGATTTATGGAATGAAGCCAGCTAATTGAAAAGGAAATCATAAGGAAATACCAGAAGACTTTTCAGCAATAGACGACAACATCTACTTTGGTCATTCGTAACATTTTTTACTACTTTTGTCCCTACTTGTTCTGTTCTCGCCATATGTCTCCCTGTTTTTCCCCAGAAGAATGAAACAGGCTGCTGCCACAGGGCCTTTGCATATGCTCTATCCATTCCAAGGATCTTCTTCTTTTACACACATTCATCTCTCCTTGAGCTCTGTTTAGTTGTTAGCTCTTCTTCCTGATCACCTTATCTAAAACTGTGTCTCTCATAAAAAAAGAAAGTAAGTACCCATTGTAGTCATAGCATTTATCACTACTGGATATATTATATATTTACATATTTTGCTTATTGTTTATCTTTCCTTCTGGACTATAAACACCAAAATGCAGGTTCTTTGTTTTGTTCTCTGTTGCTTTCCTTGACATTGGTATGGAGTCTGCTCCACAGTAAGTATCCAATAAGTATCCAGTAAGAATGAATAACTAAACATCTCTTCCATGCCTTTATCTTTCCTATTGAGTTCTGTCATAGCCATGCCATATTAGGACCTGAAAAAATAATCATTCTTCACACCAATCAGCTCTTTTGATCCTGTGTTGGATATTTCTAATATATGCATTTTTAAGTAATTACAAAACTGACCATCATTTTAGAAAGTGGCTGGGTTTAATCTCTTGAAATATTATTTCTCCAGAAGAATCTGCTAAAATGTAAATCTGGTTCAGGATATTTGTTCTCTGCGCCGGAGAATAATTAAAATTCCTCATTACTCTCATAATTAGAGCTCTAAGCCAATCTTACAGCTAGTTGATCAAAAGCTTACATAAAAAGGTCAGCATGTTTAGGCCTCTGCTACCTCAAGCATATTGTCAACCATGAGCATAGATCTTCTTTCCTGGCATGACCTCCATATGTCAGACACAGTGCTATTCCAGTTAAAGCGCATCATCGTTAACCCAGGGCATGTGGGAGGTCTGGGAGGAGACCCAAGAAACCAGTTTTCTGCCTGCTGTGGGTGTTGCTCCTTGATGCTACTTTTTTGGTTGCTTTTTAGCTCTTGTTAATGGCTGGGTTTATCCAACTCCCCTGAGTTGTCAATAGAAGTGAGCATCCCAATGTGGGCTGTATATTAAAGAATATTTTTATAACAAAGATTTACTGATCCCTTGTTTATTTACTTATTCCTTGTTTCACTTTATCCCTTGCTAGAATTTCATACCACTCAGCAATGAAAAAGACCAAACTAAAAATATATGCAACAGCTTGGGTGACTCTAAAAAAGGTGCTATGCTGAGCGAGAGAAGGCCATCATTTATACTGTATGATTCCATTTATATTGGATACGAAGTATATACTGTATGATTCCATTTATATGATAGTCTCAAAAAGACAAAACTATAGTGATGGAGTTACTGCAACCATCCTGTAGAACTTTGGAAAAGTCCTACAAAATAACATCTTCTACCGAAGAAGATAAAAAGAAATCTGGACTACTACAGGGGAAAAATTAAATCTACTGTTAATGCAAGTAAAAGTTAGATGCACCATTCATCTAAACCAAAGACCTGAAAATGGTTGCCCTGGGCATATTGAAGATTTTTGTCTTTAATCTTTCTTCCTAAATTCATATCATGAAAACATTTTTGTTTCCTTGAAGCAACCACAAATTGAGAACGCAAAACTGTGTGTGGGATCTGAACCTCTGATTGCCCTTAAACTGGAACATGTAAACAACTTAAAAAGAAACTTATTGAATGCTGAAAGATTTCACCAACACCATTGGTCATTAAGCTGTAAAGCTATACACATCAGTCTCAACACTGAAGGTTTGAAAATACACATAGAGAAGTCTTTAAATTGTACCCTTTGACCAAATGTACCATTACGTGTCACTTAATTATCAACTTCTAATTTATACAGTGTCCCAAATATTCAAGCAGCAGGCTTTGGCCAAGAAGAGCAGTAGAACAGGTAATAAGTTCTCTGTAACACCTGGTGATCTGCTCATTCTATTCTGTTCAACAAATATGTATTGAGCATCTACTATGTGCCTGGCAATGTTTGAGGCAGTTATAACTCATCAGTGGACGAGATGACACTTATCCCTCCCTTTGTGAGCTTACATTCATTCATTTAAGCTCCTACATGGCTTAAAGCAGCACTGTCTTCAGATACAAATGCAATTCTTCCCAAGGAAGACCATTTAAAATGGTGTATGGTGAGTCACGGTACGTACCATCTAGGAAACAGTGCAGAAACTCAAATTATTGCAGATCAAATAAACTCAGAAATAATGTGATATAATTATGCAGGATGAGACATAGGAGTATGGGTTATTGACAAGGGTATTCCAATGTTTCTGAAAGTTTAAGATGGATTATACAAATTTTAAAGTACAAGCAACACAGTGAGAAATCATAATAATCATTACTAACATTTACTGATTACTTGCTCAGTGCTAAGCTTCTGTGCTAAACACCGTCTTCATAATAAATATCTTCAGAAAATTATCATGTTGCCTTAACAAAGCGCCTTAAGAATATAACTAATACTAGTGGCTGTCATCTGCCACCCTAGACCTGCACTGTCAAAAATGATGGTAATTCTCATGTAGCTACCAAGCACTTGAAATGTAGCTAGTCCAAATTAAGACATTCTATAAATGTAAAATACATACCAGATTACAAAGACTTAGTATGACAAACAATAATGCAATAATATTACACTGTATATTAAAATAATAGTATGATTATATTGGGTTAAATAAAAATATTATTCAAGTTAATTTTACCAATTTTTTAAATACAACTCTAGAAGATTTAAAATTACTTACATGGCTCACTTTGGGGCTATTACATTTCTGTTGGACAGCACCACTTTGCACTCATGAATCTGGCTGACTTTTTAAAATGATCCCATCAAATGGGTGATGTTATCCCCATTTAAAAAATAAAGAGCTTAACGTTGAGAGAGTAGCATTGACATATATACACTACCATGTGTAAAATAAATAGCTAGTGGGAAGCTGCTGTATAGCACAGGGAGCTCAGCTCAGGGCTCTGTGATGACCTAGATGGGTGGGATGGGGGTGGTGGGAGGGAGGTTTAAGAGGGAAGGCATATATATATACATATAGTTGATTCATTTTGTTGTACAGTGGACACTAACACAACATTGTAAAGCAAATACACTCCAATAAAAAATAAAGAGCCTAAGGTTGAGATGAACTTTTCCAAAGTCCTTCAAGACAGCTGCAGTAACTTAGCCTAATAATAACTATTTTTAACACTACTCCAAAGAAAAGTAGGTAATAGTTTCATAACTGTGTGTCTTTTAAATTTTTCACTGCTTAAGACATTGAATTTAGAAACAATAATTTTTTTTTTTGAGTTTGGTAGACTCTAACAAACTCAAAAAAAAAAATCCAATATTGGATTTAGAGGAAAAATTTTATTTTGGTAGAACTATTTTGGTAAGTAGTTCTCTTCTATTTTTCATATCTTTGTAGCAAGGGAATTTTCATCCACATGTCTGTGCTTCTTGTATACTCACTCATCAAAATGTTGTTTTATAAAAGTTATTTGATGTCTTAGGAGCTATATCACCTCAAAATGATTTTCTTTGAACTAGGAAGCCCCAATTGCCTGGACTATAAACAGAAAAGAACTTGAACCTGATCGCCTCAATTGCATTTGATTTCAAGTTTGGGACCCAGAAAGATCATGTGGATTCTAGAATTTAGAATAGCCTTCTTTACCTTGAAGTAAAAAATCAAGCATTAGTGAAGTCTCTTGGACTAAATTAAATGCATACTTTCCATAAACACTCATGGAAGAGAAAAACAAACAAACAAAAACCAGCTGTGCTGCCTTCGCCATGTCCTGTTCAAGAAAGGCTGAGTTTACAACAGAGATAAAATTAGGACTTGTCTGTTTGCTTTAGCAAAGGATAACCTTACAAAGGGTTTCTCTGAAGAATCCCTTTAAATTGGTAACTCCCCTGGTAAAATTATATTTCAGTCATATCATTACTTGACAGAGAGGCTAAGAGATAGAGGAGGTACTGGGAAATACTGGGAATCACTGCCCATGAAAGACCAATCAGAAAGATAAGTTAAACAGAGTCTAAAATTACAATGGAACTAAATGGACAAGTACAGATCTTCCTCAGTTTATGGTGGGGTTACCTCCTGATAAACCCATGGTAGGTTGAAACTATCAAAGTCGAAAATGCATTGAATACACCTAATCCACCCATATCATAGCTTAGCCCAGCCTGCCTTAAATGTGATTGGAACACTGTCATTAATGTACAGTTAGGCAAAGTCATCTAACACAGCTGATCTTGTAATAAAGTGAATATCTCATGTAATTGATTGAATACTGTACCGAAAGTGAAAAACCAAATGGTTGTTTGGGTACAGAATGGCTGTGAGTATAAGGGTTGTTGACCCTTGAGATCGCTGGGCTCACTGGGAGCTGTGGTCTCCACTGCTCAGCAACACAAGAGAGTATCATATAGAATATCACTAGCCCAGGAAAAGATCAAAATTCAAAGTACAGTTTCTACTGAATTTGTATCACTTTCACACCATCAAAAATTGTAACTCGAGCCATAATAATTAGGGACCAAATGTCTGTACATCCCAATTTATACCAAAATTTTCAAGATTATATCTAATACCTAAAAAAAGATACACCTGTGCATGTGAAAGTATCTTATTGAGCATACTGTGGCTGTATCTTTCTAAAAAAAATTAAAAGATTTAATGAGTTCAGATAATGTATTTTAAAAATTGACAAACCAGGTATTTGCTCTTTAAAGACCAGCAAAATGGGTTTAATGATGTCTTTCAACTTTATTTTCCAGACTTTTAATACAGAAAGTAAGCAATAGGTAAGATACAGGAACTCAATGGAAACTATTATAAATATCAATACATGAAAAAATTTCTGAGCGTGGTATAATGATTGTGAACTTGCATTCAATTTGCACTGTGTGAAGGTCAATTTAGAAGTAGAAGTCACCTGTTGTGGCCAGCTTCCTTTTTTTTTAGTAGTTGGTTTACAATATAGTTTCAGGTGTACAGCATAGTGATTCAGGTTTGACTTTTTTTTGCAGAGAATATTCTTTTAGAAAAGTGTATCCATCCCACTCATAGCACTGGTGATCTTACCCATTCTCTGAAAAAATTCTGGAAAAATAATGCATAATGTAAGTGACAAACAAGCCAAAATGAATTTAACTTACAAAACAATTAAAATTTTTAATAGATATTTATTGGAGTATAATTGCTTCACAATACTGTGTTAGTTTCTGTTGTACACCAAAGTGAATCAGCCGTATGCATACATATGTCCCCATATCCCCTCCCTCTTGCGTCTCCCTCCCACCCTCCCTATCCCACCCCTCTAGGTGGTCACAAAGCACCGAGCTGATCTTCCTGTGCTATGCGGCTGCTTCCCACTAGCTATCTATTTCACATTCAGTAGTGTAAATATGTCGATGCTACTCTTACAAAACAACTGAATTTTAATATGATGTATAGTGTAGTGAATTATCTGTTTTATTTTGGCAGATAATGGGCTCTCAGAGTAATATCTCAGAAGAAATAGAAGCGCAAACGCTAGAGAAAATTAAAGAACTGAATGGAAGCTACAACAAGTCCATGGAAAGTGTGATCAACCAGCTTTTGAGCATCGTCTGTGACGTGAAACCAGAAATCCATGCGAACTACAGAATCGCCAACTAAATGTGCACCCCATTGTTCAATAAACTGCGTCTGCATGCCCCCTGGTTGCTTATGGTTTCATGTTTATATTAAGAGATTTGAACTGTACATCTTAAATTTACTAGACATCTACAGATTATAATGTGACATAATTCATACATGAATACTGAATTTAAAAGCAAACCAACAAAAAAGTTGTTACAGCTTTCCTGGTAATACTTATGACCTTGTCTTTTAACTCGGAGTAAGTCAGGAATGCAGGGCAACATATTTTTTGACACTTGAAGAAAAAACATGGACTTGACCATTTTTTAGTGGGTGTAGGTTTTTTTTTTTAATTTCCTCTCCTTTTTATCAGTATAGAAAATGTGTTCTTAGTTGCAGTTGTTAAAAGATCATTGTTAAGGGAGATATAATCATGACTCTGATACAGATATAAAATGAATATATGTTAAGGATTTTATTTAATTCAATAATCAATGAGGAAACCAGTAAGATGTTATCACTAGTTCAAAGAAGACTAGGAACTTCATAGAAAGAGAGATGATAGATAGACAGATAGATACATAGATACTTAGATACTTAAAGAGTAATGGGTTACATAACCATCCTCTCTGCCTAACCTCAACAAACCAAATATTCTCTCTTTCTAGCAGAAATGTTAAAAAAAAAGTAAATGACAATTAAATAAGTTGCTAGCATACATGTTTAGGCTAAAAAAACCAAAAATAAACAAACAAAATAAACAAAATAACAACAACAAAACCTCCCAGGAGAAATAGTAGGTTAGTATGTATTATGAACTGAATGTTTGTATTGCCCCAAAATCCATAGGCTGAAATCTAATCCCCAATGTCATGGCATTTGGAGGTAGGGCCTCTGGGAGATAATTAAGTCATGAGGGTGGCACCCTTGTGAATGGGATTCATTAGTGCCCTATTGAAGGAGGCCAGAGGGCGCTCACCCTCTTTCTGCCATGTTAGGATCCAATAAGCCCTCTGCCCGTGGCCTGGAAGAGGGCCCGCATCAGAACCTGACCACGTTGGCACCTTCATCTCAGACTTCCAGCCTCTAGGACTATGAAAAATAAATTCCTGTTATTTATAAGCCACGCAGTCTGTGGTACTTTGTTACAGGAGCCTCCCCATCAACTCCAATGGGCTAAGACAGTGTGCCATTAGCCCAGTTGCCTAGAGAGTCACAGCTAATTTCTTGTTAAGTACCAGGTACTTTAAGTGCAATGTATAAATTATCTTGATCCCATTGTGGTGGGCAGTATTAGCATCCCCATTTTACACAATGGGAAACAGAGATTAGGAAACTTGCCTAGAGTTGCTTGAGAAACACTGACAATTTGGGGCTTCAATCTGGAAATATGACTCCAGTGTCCCCATGCTTCAGTACTGGCCCTGCTGCCTCTCTGAAAAGTTTCTACATTTATATCATTAAGAATCCTAGGTACTCTGATTTTCCAATAATATATGCAGACAAATTTTAATTCCGCTGCAAACAAAATTTAATTAGGAAATTTTCATTGTTACCAAATTATGTGTATAATCAATTCCAAATACAAACTGTAATGATTCTAACTGATCATTGTTTTAGATTACTAGCATCACTGTTTCCTTTTAACAGACAAAGTTAAAATTTTACCATAGTTTTAGATCTCAGAAATATTCAATCATACATTCACATTAGGTTAATAGAAGAAAATTTGAATTCCATTTGTATTCCCAACTTTGGGGGCCATGAAAACCAAACAGGTTAGCTTACTGGTTTTATGTGGAAGATTTCTCCATTTACCGGAAAGAAAACTGATTCCCCAATTAATGACCAGAAAGGTATCAACCTTTCCTAGGACACTGCCCCTCATTTTTTCAGGGGGAGGAGAAGATTGGAGAAGGAGGTGAAAGCATCAAGTAAAGTTACCTCCATAAAATGAGGGTAGCCATGGAGGATTTCCAGCTCAACACAGATCTGGAGAATTCAATTACTCTATCCTACAGATCAAGACATGTAAAACAATGAGTAAAACAGCACGTTTGAAAAGTTATCATGTGAAAAGATCATTTTGAAAACCACAGCCTTGTGATTTGCCTTGAATATCTAATCTCATGAAAAATATCTTAAATACCCTGCCTCATGAAAACCATTAAGATGTCAATTTTCTGGATGTAAAAAGCTCATATAGTGTCCAGAACACCCACGTTAATAAATTCCTGCAGAGGAGATAGGATAATTTTTTAAGCCTTAAGCACGACAGAAACACACTAAAATCAGTACAAGAGTTTTCTCAGCAGTAAAGTAGCGCCCAAAGCCAGAAGACAAGGATGAAGATTGGGTGAGTCTGGTCCTGGCTGTGCCCCAAGCTTTCTATGTCCTGTCTATGTCTATGTCCTGTCTATGTCCTCTCTATGTCCTGTTGGGCTTCAGATTCTTTTTTAATGGCTTAATAGACAAAATGGTGTTGAACTAAACGATCCCTATAGGCCTTCAACATTTAATTCCACCAATCAAATCAAACCAATTTCAAAGAGCAGTACCCACTACATGGCATTTTCTCATCTACCTCTGTAGTATTTGCTAATTTTTCCTTGACCCCATATCTACCCTACATGCTATACTGGCAGTAGTATGTGCTGATACCCAGCTTTCTAGATTCTCTGTAACTCACACAGTTTTACATTCAAATATGGTTTCATGTCTTTGCCTAACTGAATGAGTCATTGTCCTAGAACTCTTATACTCTCACAGAAGGTAGAGCCACCAGGGTTTATTTTATTTACATATGAAGAAGGTTTTACATATTTCAGAGATAACTCGCCTATCTCTGATAGCTTTCTCAGTCACAAAAAAAATTAACCTTTTTGCACATGTCCTTATCCTAAAATGTTTTTTCTGTTCCCACAGGTCTTCATACAGAAATGGAATAACCTAAGGATGCTTTGAATCCTCCTTTATTTTTGTTTTGCTCCTTTGCAGCATGAAAAATGACTCCATTAAGTTCTTACTCATTTCCATTGTATCTGAAAACAAAACCATGCCATTTACAGCAATGTAGAGGGATAAAAATATTTCAGATTCTTTTCCTCTATATTAGCACACAGACACACACAAAATCACAAATTGCCACCAGTAAATCAGCCTTATTACCTTACAGAGGGACTGAGCTAGAATAGAGCTGGCCAGAGTATGCAAAGCTGCCAATGTTGAAATTTGCAGCTGAGGCCATCCTAGAACCAGCCAACCCACAGCATGTAAGAACCTAGCCTAGATCAGCAGAACCACATTACCTGCACTTGACGATCACACTTGAGTGAGAAAAGAAGAGACCATATAAACTGCCCAGAAGACCCATAGACTCACGAGCAACAGTAAACTGTTATTTTAAGCCACTGAGTTTTGGTGTGATGCTTTGGGAAGCGATAGCTAACGGATAGACCCATTCGGTATTGTTTTTAAAAAGGAGAGGGTAATCATCTGTCTTGAATGCTGCTGGGAGCTCCAGTGAAATAATACAGAGGTGAGACTGTTAGATTCAGGCATGAGGAGGAGGAGTTTAAGGGGAGAATGTGTGGTGAGCAAGGGAGAGATACCAGCTACAGATAACCCTAAAACTGCAAACACCACCAGAGACATGGAAATGCAGCTTGAGGGAGATGTTGATGCGGAAAACTCACATCTATGCACTGGTGCCTAATCAAATCTCGGAGACAGAGTTTTGGGTAAAGCAGGAAAGAATAGCTTTATTGCTTTGCCAGGAAAAGGGGAACACAGAAGGCTTGTGCCCTCAAAAACGGTGTGTCCCAACCCGGGGGGATTTGGTGAGGGGTTTTATAACAATGGTTCAAGGTTGGAGTTGCTGATAAGGATCAGGGTGTGTGCAGGGCCTGCATTCCTTTAATCTGGCCTCAGGCGGTCTCTTGATGAGCTTCCATGGTTCTCGAAGTTATCAAACTGTGATCTTCTCTCTGGAATGAAGAATGCTTCATCAAGTAGTTAATATCTCTCATTTGTTGGGGGTTTTAGTTCTGCAGAAGAGCTCAAAGACATTGTTATGCGTATCCCTTGAGGCGGAACCAGGACCCTGCCCCAAGGCTGCACTCTTGTTTTTTGGCTGCTACACCTGTTGTCTCTGCATCCCCTCCCTTCCCTGCTTAGCAACTCTTTGAACCTGCCCTTTGGAATTCGGGGCAGGTCTTGGAGGCTGAAGCCTATTTCCTACAAACAAGAAACAGGGGACACAGAAAGGCTTCCATGCCCAGGAGCCCCACGGGGTCCTGCTTGGTTTCAGTGTGTATCAAACATGTGTTCTTTTTTTGGGACAGGACACGTTAGAGCATATTCATACATTGACTGAAATTCCACTAAAGAGGAAAAGATGGTGATGCAGAATAGAAGAAAACTATTGCAGAAGCCACGTCCCTGAGAGGGCAAGAAGCATAGGATTCTGATTAAAGCAGAAGAGTTGGCCTTAGATAAAAGTAGGGACTCTTGTATGAACAGGAAGATGGCAGTGGGATTGCCATACAAATGGGTAGGTAGATTTAATGCTAGGAAGATGAGAAAGTTCCTGTCTGATCTGCTGCTGCTGCTGCTGTTTGTTTTAATAAATAGGAGGAAAATGATTAGCTGAATGAGAAATTTTAGGAGACTTAGCAAGACAAAACAAGGGGGGAAATGATCATTTTGGAAAGTATGAAGATGGCTATGCTAGGGAAGTGTAATAGGATTGCCAACAGTGTTGAGTGTCAAAATGAGATATAGTACATTGCCATCCTTTTAGAATGAGATGACGCCAGTCATGTGCTTTTCTCTGGTGATAGCGGGATTCAGGAGTGGGCAGAGGGTGGGCAGATGGTCTCGTTCCACCTCTAGGTTCATCAACAAAGACCTGAGATCAGCTCTCTTGTCCTGCTTCCTTCAGCTCAAAAGTTGCACTGGGAAAATTCTCCTCAAAATGGTTATTGTAGCCCTAGACTTAAAGAAAACAAGATCGCTGAAAGAAAAGCACTAAAAATAAACATAGGAATATATTCTTTTTTTTTTTTTGCCATGCCACGTGTCTTGTAGGATCTTAGTTCCCCCACCAGGGATTGAACCCGAGCCATGGCAGTGAAAGTGCCAAGTCCTAACCACTGGATGGCCTGGGAATTCCCTAAAGGAAGGAATCTAGAGGTCATGGAAAATATTATGGCTTTATTTTATCAGCGAGAGGGAATGCAATTGCTGCTGTTTCTAGCTGGTTGTCCTGTTTCCCATTCTTCCATCTCCATCCTCCTGGGACGGTGGGATCCTGGCATTGCAGGGAGTTACTGGTGTAGGGAATTTCTTCACTCACTTCACAGAGTGCCTGAAGGATCTTCTTGCCAATGACATAATGGAGATCTTACATCCTGTGCAATAGTAATCATTCATCCCCTCATTCATTTATTCAACCACGATTGCTGAATTCCATTAAATCACACATTGGAGATGGGAAATATATCCAGGGCCATTACGGTAATTGACAAGTCCATGTTCTTACTTCTCCCACCTCCAGTGACCCAAGTGCTCACTTCCAGTGTAAGAGGGGGTACTTGGAGGGCATGGGGTTCCTATGTCCTCAAGTCAATTAAACTCCTGCTATGACACTGTGAAGAGAAGCATATTGACTATGACCGTGGCTAGAGAGATCGTGTAGCACAGTATTAAAGGGCACCATCCCTGCAACTAGACTGTGTGGACTCATATCCCAACACCAGCCGTTACTGACTCTGTGACCTTGAGCATGTTACTAACCTCTCTGTGTTTTAGCTCCCTCATTCCTCGAACAAAATAGTAATGGTGTTACCACAGAGAGTTCTTGTAAATATTAAATAACTAGATACCCATAAAATGCTCAGAATGTTACCTGGCACATGATGTGAGATATATAAGAGTTTATAATAATAATTATCATTATTATTATTATTATAGTAGAAAAAGAACTAAGCCACATCAACTGATTTAAGGACAGAACGATTGTGGTATGGGGTGGTGAGGTGGGGAATGGCAGAAAACCCTTGTAATTTACTTCTGCAGCCAGTTTAAATAGACTATTATGAAATTATCTCATTTTTAGAGTAAGCTGTTTATCTTCGGTGAAGTAGAATCCAGTAGCACAGAAGTTTAATGGAGCCTGTTTTATCATGCTAGCACTTCCACTGAAAAAGCATCTACAAGTGTTAACTTGTTATCATTTTTATTAATGTGTAATCAATTAATAAGAACATATGTGTTCCACAGACCAACCCCAGAGGTATTTCAATAGAGCTTACAGTGAATATGAGAACCTTGCCAATATTCTAAAGACCTGTTTCCTAGTGAATTCACAGTTTGCAGTCACAGTTTAGAAAGATGCTTTCCTAAGCAAAAGTGTAAATATGCCCAAACACCCCAAATAAAACCACCAGCACCGAATGTGATGTACATATCAGTCTACACAAGAGGCAAGAAGTTTCCCACAGTGATCCTATCAGAGTCAGCAAAGTTTGAAAGAGCTGTGATTTTGCTGATTGAACATTGGATAGCCCACCATTCGTGAAAGAAGTTTCCAAATCATCTGTGATCACACAGAAGGGAAAGAGAAACCCTCAGGCAATATATATATACACCAACACAATACCACTCCCCACCCCAGCTGTGAAATGAGTAATCGCATCGATAGTCTATAGTAACCTATACCTCTCTCTTTCATTCAAGTTAAGGCCTTGCTAATGGTGAGAAAGTCAAAACAACAGTCTTAGCAGCAATATTAACAAATGAAAAATATTAAGGCCAGTTATTATAATAACTTGCCATTCTCTTTGTCTAGAGTTTCTTTTCTTTCTTTCTCTATCTGGCAAATTCTACTGGTTTTTCAAGTCAGTGATGCCGAAAGCTTGGCCTCTGTGCACCCGTGCCGAATAGAATCTCAGAGACCGAGCTTTGGGTGAAGTAGGAAAGAATAGCTTTATTGCTTTGCCAGGTGAAGGGGGACACAGTGGGCTCCTGCCCTGAAAAACTATGTGTCCCAACTGGGAGGACTTGATGCGGAGTTTTATAGCAATAATTCAAGGGTGGGGTTGCTGATAAGATTAGGGTGTATGCGTGGCCTGCATTCCTTTAATCTGGTCTAAGGTAATCTTCTTGAATGGTCTTCTCTGGTTCCTTTAATGTAGCCTCATGTGGTTTCTTGGCTGCTCCTCCCTTGTCTTTGTATCCCCTCCCTTCCCTGATTAGCAACTATTCGAATATGCCCTTTGCAACTCAGGGAAGGTCATGGAATCTGAGGTCCATTCCCTACAAACAAGAAAATGGGGTACAGAAAGGCTTCCATGCCCAGGAGCCCCACAGGGTCCAGCTTGGTTTCACTAGGGTTAAAGGTTTGTTTCATTTGTGAATTCTTACTCAACTCCCCTAGGAAAGGTGGCCATTACCATTTTGGTGATTTTATAGCTCTATTATAACACTTCCCATGTTGTAGGACATAGTCTATTGGTCTCTCCCCATCCCCTAACTGTGATTCCTCCAGGTCAAAAGCTATGTCTTACTAATCTTCATCTCCTAAGGCCTAACTCAGTGTTTGGCCCTGGATTGGTTAGTGATTAATTAATAAATTTAAAGTTCATAGTAATCAATAGTTCTTATTATGATATGAGAATAGATCCTCATGAACACTGCAACAGGAATTTCACAGAATTAGAACTTAGAACATTTCTTAGAATCTATTTTTCTGCTAGGAAAAGAAAAAAAAAAAACCAAACACAAAGTTGATTAGGAGGTAGCCTGGTAAATGTGGGAGGGTGGGAGAATGGTACAGCTAGAGAGAAGAGCACCCACAAAGGCAAGGAGATGTAGAAAGCTAGAGAACTGCATTTGGGAGAAGGCTTAAATGGCTGTTGGAGAGGCTAGAAGGGTGGCTTATGAAGGGCCTTCGAGGCCATGCTAAGAAGTTTGTTCTTTACCTGAAATG
Source organism: Balaenoptera ricei (assembly GCF_028023285.1). Classification (NCBI taxonomy): domain Eukaryota; kingdom Metazoa; phylum Chordata; class Mammalia; order Artiodactyla; family Balaenopteridae; genus Balaenoptera; species Balaenoptera ricei. The sequence continues at coordinate 189,804,383 of NC_082639.1, read as the reverse complement.
ATCAGGAGCCACTGAGCAGCTGTAAGCAGTAAAGTAAAATAATGAGAACTGCACATGTATTGATCAGAGTACCTCCAGCAGATTAGAAAGGGGGACCGGACTGGACACCAAGGCATCTGTTAGGAGGCTATTGTTGGAATCCAAGTGGGTGATAAGTAGGTCCTTATCCATAGCAAGAAAAGAGACAAGAGGATAGAAAGAGAGACAATAAAGAGGTAGAAATGACCTGAGAACTCAATGGATATGAAAAGAAAACATGATAGAGTTCTAAAAAAAAAAAAAAGAAATTTAAGGAGAATTCAAGGGAAAAAAAGACTGCGGACACTGAGAAGAAACAGTCCTGAGGACAAAGGGGAGACCCAGATGTTAACAGTCCTGCAGAAGGAGACTGAGCACATATTCTGGCTAGTTCCTGCCAGACAGACAGACTCAGTTTATACCTGTTTTCCTGGTAGACTACAGAGAGCTCCCTCTTTCATTCTCCCAGTTGTCATCCTATGCAGAAATCAAGGTTAAATCAAAATAATATACCTGAAATCCTGTGGAGTTCTACATTATCTTTACATCTACCTGCCACTACTGACACCCCTTCGCCCCACCAGAATCTTGACTCTCAGATTTTGTCCAGCTCTCTCCATCTCAATCCCCTTATATCGTCCAGCCCCCGCCATTGTCTCCTTCTCCTCCCTCCCAATAACAACACAAAACAATATAGAGAGCCTGGAGATCTGGGAGGATTGGTAGGTGTGTGAAATATCCTAGTACCTACTATACACTCATCATTGTGCAGGATGTACAGCTGTTCATGCAGGCAAGTGCACTCTATTCTGAGTCATGATGACCTGGAGTCAATCTCATGCCATCATAGGCTTTCTCAAGAGAGCTCATCTCTCCAAGCTCATCTCTCCAAGCATATTATGGGTTTTATACTTTTCCTGAACATTGATGGGGTCAAAGGGATTGTTCATGCCCTAGCATGCAGCATTTCACTTGAAAATTCTCTTTTGCTCCTGCCTTTCCCCCAAGGTCTCTCTAGCCATTCTTTCAAGCAGTCATGCTTCGCCAACCTCAAAAACATGGAAACCAGCCACCTAGTCTCTTTCCTCCTGAAATTTTCCTTCTTACATTGTCTTCCTTTCTCTCTTTCCCTGCACACTTCCTTATATAATCCCTGGGGGGAAATAAAGAATAACTAAATCCAGCATCAGCTTCTATCTCCAAAATGGATATTCCCACATCCATCACTTTGCTTGGCAAACAAAGAATCATCCAGCTACCAGGATCCAACCTCTAATAAGGCAATGGGAAAGTTTAAATAACAAGCTCCAATCTTAAGGTAGTTACAGTACACAATTTCCCAGATAATCCACAAAACTCTTTCTGGTAGACACAGTTAATCTTAAATTCCAGGAAGAAATGGGAATACTGGGTTTTAAATTTATCTTCTTAAAAATGTGAATATGGCAATACCATCATAGAGAGTTTAATTCAGTAGGTCTGGGATGAAATCCAAGAATCTGCTTGTTTAACAGGCACACTTGGTGATTCTGATGCTGCACTGTCTGCAAGAGATTCACTTTAGACAAAAGGACACACACAGGCTGAAAATAAAAGTATGGAAAAAAGATATTCCATGCAAATAGTAACCAAAAGAGAGCAGAGGTGGCCATACTTATATCAGACAAAATAGACTTTAGGTCAAAAGTGATCACAAGAAACAAAGAAAAACATTATATAATGATAAATGAGTAAATTCATCAGGAGGATGTAACAAATATAAATACATATGCACCCATGATCAAATCACCCAAATATATGAAGCAAACATTAACAGAATTGAAGGCAGAAATGGACAGCAACAAAAATTAACAGGAAATCTCAATACCCCATTTTAAATAATGCATAGAACATCCAAAAAGAATATCAGTAAGGAAACAGAGAACTTGAGCAATGCTATAGATCAAATGGACCTAACATATACAAAACATTCCACCCAATAGCAGTAGAATGCACGTTCTTCTCAAGTGCACATAAAACATTCTCTAGGATAGATCACATGTTAGGTCACAAAACAAGCCCTAAAATATGTAAGACTGAAATCACACCAAGTATCTTTTCTGACCATGACAGAATGAAACTAGAAATCAAGAGCAGAAGAAAATCTGGAAAATTCACAAATATGTGGAAATTAAACAACACACTCCTGAACATCCAATGGTTCAAAGAAGAAATCAAAAGGGAAATTTAAAAATACCTTGAAATAAGTGAAAATAGAAACACAACATACCAAAACTTATAAGATGTAGCAAAAGAAGTCCTAAGAGGGAAGTTTACAGAAATAAATGCTTACATTTTTTAAAAAAGAGAAAGATTTCAAATAAACAACCTAACTTTACATCTCAAGGAACTATAAAAAGAACAAACTAAGCCCAAAATTAGCAGAAGGAAGGAAATAACAAAGATCAAAGCAGAAATAAATGAAATAGAGAATAAAAAACAATAGAAAAGACCAACAAAACTAAAAGCTGGGTTTTTAAAAATTATATCTGCTTTATTTTTATTTCAAACTTTATTATTTTTTGTTTACTTTTTTAACATTTTTATTGGAGTATAATTGCTTTACAATGGTGTGTTAGTTTCTGCTTTATAACAAAGTGAATCAGCTATATATATATATATATATATATATATATATATCCCTATATCTCCTCCCTCTACGTCTCCCTCCCACCATCACTATCCCACCTCTCTAGGTGGTCACAAAGCACCAAGCTGATCACCCTGTGCTATGTGGCTGCTTCCCACTAGCTATCTATTTTATATTTGGTAGTGTATATATGTCCATGCCACTCTCTCACTTCATCCCAGCTTACACTTCCCCTTCCCCATGTCCTCAAGTCCATTCTCTACATCTGCATCTTTATTCCTGTCCTGACCCTAGGTTATGCAGAACCTTTTTTTTTTTTTTTAGATTCCATATATTTGTGTTAGCATATAGTATTTGTTTTTCTCTTTCTGACTTACTTCACTCTGTGTGACAGACTCTAGGTCCATCCACCTCACTACAAATAACTCAATTTAGTTTCTTTTTATGACTGAGTAATATTCCATTGTATATATGTGCCACATCTTCTTTATCCATTCATCTGTCAATGGACACTTAGGTTGCTTCCATGTCCTGGCTATTGTAAATAGAGCTGCAATGAACATTGTGGTACATGACTTTTTTTGAATTATGGTTTTCTCTGGGTATATGCCCAGTAGTGGGATTGCTGGGTCGTATAGTAGTTCTATTTTTGGTTTTTTAAGGACCCTCCTTACTGTTCTCCATGGTAGCTGTATCAATTTACATTCCCGCCAACAGTGCAAGAGTGTTCCCTTTTCTCCACACCCTCTCCAGCATTTATTGTTTGTAGATTTTTTGATGATGGCCATTCTGACTGGTGTGAGGTAATACCTCATTGTAGTTTTGATTTGCATTTCTCTAATGATTAGTGATGTTGAGCATCCTTTCATGTGTTTGTTGGCAATCTGTATATCTTCTTTGGAGAAATGTCTATTTAGGTCTTCTGCCCATTTTTGGATTGGGTTGTTTGTTTTTTTGATATTGAACTAAAAGCTGGTTTTTTGAAAAGACAAATAAATTGACAAATCTAGCTAGACTTACCAAGACAAAAAGAGAAAGGACTCAAATACATAAAATTATAAATGAAAGAGGAATCATTACAACTGATACCACAGAAATACAAAGGATCATAAGAGACTACTATAAACAATTATATACCAACAAATTGGACAACATAGAAGAAATGGATAAATTCCTAGAAACATACAACCTACTACAACTGAATCATGAAGAAACAGAAAATCTGAATTAGCCTATAGCTAATTAGGAGATTGAATCAGTAATCAAAATCCTGCCAACAACAGCAAAAAGCCCAGGACCAGATGGCTTCACACATGAATTCCACCAAATATTTAAAGAAGAATTAATGCCAATCCTTCTCAAACTCTTCCAAAAAATTAAAGAGGAAGGGAACATACCCAAACTCATTTTATGAAGCCAGCATCACCCTGATATCGAAGTCAGACAAGGATACTGCAAGAAAAATATAGGCTAATATCCTTGATGAATATAGATGCAAAAATTCTCAACAAAAGTTTCAAACTGAATTCAGTAGCACACGAAAAAGGATCATACAACATGATCAAGTGGGATTTATCTCTGGAATGCAAGAATTGTTCAACATATGCAAATCAATAAATGTGACACACCACATTAACAAAATGAAGAACAGAAATCATATAATCATCTCAACAGATACTGTACAGAAAAATCATTCGACCAAATTCAGTTTCCTTTTATGATAAAAACACTCAATAAACTAGGAATAGAAGGAAATTACCTCAGTTTAATAAAGGCCATATGTAACAAGCCCACAGCTAAATCATACTTAATGTTGAAAAACTGAAAGCCTTTTCTCTATGATCAGGAACAAGGCAAAGATTTCCACCCTTACCACTTCTATTCAACATAGTACTGGAAGTCCTAGATAGAGAAATTAGGCAAGAAAAATGAATATAAGTCATCCAAATCTGAAAGAAAGAAGTAAAATCATCTCTGTTTGTAGATGATCTCATATGTAAGCAAACCCTAAAGACCCCACAGAAAAAAAACTTGGAACTAATAAGCAAATTCAGTAAAGATGCAAGACATGAAATCAACATACAAAAATAGTCTTTCTATACACTAAAAATGAACAGCCCAAAAAGGAAGTTAAGGAAACAGTCTCATTTACAATAGCATCAAAAAGAATAAAATACTTAGGAATTGCCTTAACCAATGAGGTGAAAGAGGCTTGTGCAATGGAAACAAACATTTATGAAAAAAATTTAAGATATAAATAAGTGGAAAGACATCTCATGTGCATGAATTGGAAGACTTAATATTGTTAAGATGTCAATTCTACCCAAAGATCTACAAATTTAATTCAATTCTTATCAAAATCCCAATAATGTTTTTTGCAGAAATAGAAAAACCCATATTAAAATGTATATGAGATCTCAAGGGACCTCAAATAGCCAAAACAATGCTGAAAAAGAATAAAATTGGAGGACTCCCAATTTCTGCTCTCAAAACTAACTACCAAATTACAGTTATCAAAACAGTGTGGTACTGGCATAAAGACAGACATATAGACCAATGGAATATTTGGATTCTGTATCATTTTAGATCAATAGAATATACGGACTCTGTAATACATGGGCTTCCTCTATTAAGAAAAGAAAAATTAGACTAATTGGTCTTCATGAAAATTAGAAAACAGTGCATCAAAAGACACTATCAAAGAAGTAAAAAGTCAATCCACAGAATGGGAGAAAATATTTGTAAATTATATGTGATAAGGATTAATATCCAAAATATATAGAAAATTTCTAAAACTCAACAACAGAAACACAAACAACCCAATTCAAAAATTGGCAAAAAACTTGAATAGAGGGGAGGAGAGAAGATGGCGGAAGAGTAAGACGCGGAGATCACCTTCCTTCCCACAGATACAGTAGAAATACATCTACACGTGGAACTGCTCCTATAGAACACCCACTGAACGCTGGCAGAAAACGTCAGACCTCCCAAAAGGCAAGAAACTCCCCCCGTACTTGGGTAGGGCAAAAGAAAAAAGAAATAACAGAGACAAAAGAATAGGGACGGCACCTGCACCAGTGGGAGGGAGCTGTGAAGGAGGAAAGATTTCCACGCACTAGGAGCCCCTTCGCGGGCAGAGACTGCGGGTGGCAGAGGGGGGAAGCTTCGGAGCCACGGAGGAGAGCGCAGCCACAGGGGTGCGGAGGGCAAAGCGGAGAGATTCCCGCACTTCCCGCACGGAGGCTCGGCGCTGACCAGCACTCACCAGCCCGAGAGGCTTGTCTGCTCCCCCGCCGGGGCGGGCGGGGCTGGGAGCAGAGGCTCGGGCTTCGGTCGGATCGCAGGGAGAGGACTGGGGTTGGCGGCAGGGAGAGGACTGGGGTTGGCGGCGTGAACACAGCCTGAAGGGGTTAGCGCACCACAGCTGGCTGGGAGGGAGACCGGGAAAAAGTCTGCAGCTGCCGAAGAGGCAAGAGACTTTTTCTTGCCTCTTTGTTTCGCGGCGCGCAAGGAGAGGGGATTCAGAGCGCCGCCTAAACGAACTCCAGAAACTGGCGCGAGCCGCGGCGATCAGCGCGGACCCCAGAGACGGGCGTGAGACGCTGGGGCTGCTGCTGCCGCCTCCAAGAAGCCTGTGTGCGAGCACAGGTCACTCTCCACACCGCCCGTCCCGGGAGCCCGTGCAGCCCGCCACTGCCAGGGTCCCGTGATCCAGGGACAACATCCCCCGGGAGAACGCACTGCGCACCTCAGGCTGCTGCAACGTCACGACGCCTCTGACGCCACAGGCTCGCCCCGCCTCCTCCGTACCGCTCCCTCCCCCCCGGCCTGAGTGAGCCAGAGCCCCCGAAGCAGCTGCTCCTTTAACCCCGTCCTGTCTGGGCGGGGAACAGACGCCCTCAGGCGACCTACACGCAGAGGCGGGTCCAAATCCAAAGCTGATCCCCAGGAGCTGTGCGAACAGAGAAGAGGAGGGGAAATCTGTCCCAGCAGCTTCAGAAGAAGCGGATTAAAACTCCACAAACAACTTGATGTGCCTGCATCTGTTGAATACCTGAATAGACAACGAATCATCCCAAATTCAGGAGGTGGACTTTGGGAGCAGGATATATTAATTTTTCCCCTTTTCCTTTTTTTTTGTGAGTGTATATGTATATGCTTCTGGGGGAGATTTTGTCTGTATAGCTTTGCTTTACAATAGCTTTATTTTACTTCACTATATTATAGCTTCTTTCTTTCTTTCCTTTCTTTCTTTCTTTCTTTCCTTCCTTCCTTCCTTCCTTCCTCCTTCCTTCCTTCCTTCCTTCCTTCCTTTCTTTCTTTCTATTTTTTCTCCCTCTTACTCTGAGCCGTGTGGACGAAAGGCTCTTGGTGCTCCAGCCAGGCATCAGGGCCGTACCTCGGAGGTGGGAGAGCCAACTTCAGGACACTGGTCCACAAGAGACCTCCCAGCTCCACGTAATACCAAACGGCAAAAATCTCTCAGAGATCTCCATCTCAACATCAAGACCCAGCATCACTCAATGACCAGCAAGCTACAGTGCTGAACACCCTATGCCAAACAACTAGCAAGACAGGAACACAGCCTCATCCATTAGCAGAGAGGCTGCCTAAAATCATAATAAGGCCACAGACACCCCAAAATACACCACCAGACGTGGACGTGCCCACCAGAAAGACAAGATCCAGCCTCATCCACCAGAGCTCAGGCACTAGTTCCCTCCACCAGGAAGCCTACACAACCCACTGAACCAACCTTAGCCACTGGGGACAGATACCAAAAACAACGGGAACTACAAACCTGCAACCTGTGATAAGGAGACCCCAAACACAGTAAGATAAGCAAAATGAGACGACAGAAAAACACACAGCAGATGAAGGAGCAGGGTCAAAACACACTAGACTTAACAAATGAAGAGGAAATAGGTAGTCTACCTGAAAAAGAATTCAGAATAATGATAGTAAGGATGATCCAAAATCTTGGAAATAGAATAGACAAAATGCAAGAAGCATTTAACAAGGACGTAGAAGAACTAAAGAGGAATCAAGCAATGATGAAAAACACAATAAATGAAATTAAAAATACTCTAGATGGGATCAATAGCAGAATAACTGAGGCAGAAGAAAGGATAAGTGACCTGGAAGATAAAATGGTGGAAATAACTACTGCAGAGCAGGATAAAGAAAAAAGAATGAAAAGAACTGAGGACAGTCTCAGAGACCTCTGGGACAGCATTAAACGCACCAACATTCGAATTATAGGGGTCCCAGAAGAAGAAGAGAAAAAGAAAGGGACTGAGAAAATATTTGAAGAGATTATAGTTGAAAACTTCCCTAATATGGGAAAGGAAATAGTTAATCAAGTCCTGGAAGCACAGAGAGTCCCATACAGGATAAACCCAAGGAGAAACACGCCAAGACACATATTAATCAAACTGTCAAAAATTAAATATAAGGAAAACATATTAAAGGCAGCAAGGGAAAAAAAACAAATAACACACAAGGGAATCCCCATAAGGTTAACATCTGATCTTTCAGCAGAAACTCTGCAAGCCAGAAGGGAGTGGCAAGATATACTTAAAGTCATGAAGGAGAAGAACCTACAACCAAGATTACTCTACCCAGCAAGGATCTCATTCAAATGTGATGGAGAAATTAAAACCTTTACAGACAAGCAAAAGCTGAGAGAGTTCAGCACTACCAAACCAGCTTTACAACAAATGCTAAAGGAACTTCTCTAGGCAAGAAACACAAGAGAAGGAAAACACCTACAATAACAAACCCAAAACATTTAAGAAAATGGGAATAGGAACATACATATCGATAATTACCTTGAATGTAAATGGATTAAATGCTCCCACCAAAAGACACAGGCTGGCTGAACGGATACAAAAACAAGACCCATATATATGCTGTCTACAAGAGACCCACTTCAGACCTAGAGACACATACAGACTGAAAGTGAAGGGATGGAAAAAGATATTCCATGCAAATGGAAATCAAAAGAAAGCTGGAGTAGCAATTCTCATATCAGACAAAATAGACTTTAAAATAAAGACTATTACAAGAGACAAAGAAGGACACTATATAATGATCAAGGGATCGATCCAAGAGGAAGGTATAACAATTGTAAATATTTATGCACCCAACATAGGAGCACCTCAATACATAAGGCAAGTACTAACAGCCATAAAAGGGGAAATCGACAGCAACACAATCATAGTAGGGGACTTTAACACCCCACTTTCACCAATGGACAGATCATCCAAAATGAAAATAAATAAGGAAACACAAGCTTTAAATGATACATTAAACAAGATGGACTTAATTGATATTTATAGGACATTCCACCCAAAAACAACAGAATACACATTTTTCTCAAGTGCTCATGGAACATTCTCCAGGATAGATCATATCTTGGGTCACAAATCAAACCTTGGTAAATTTAAGAAAATTGAAATCGTATCAAGTATCTTTTCCGACCACAACGCTATGAGACTAGATATCAATTACAGGAAAAGATCTGTAAAAAATACAAACACATGGAGGCTACACAATACATTACTTAATAATGAAGTGATTACTGAAGAAATCAAAGGGGAAATCAAAAAATACCTAGAAATAAATGACAATGGAGATACGATGACCCAAAACCTATGGGACGCAGCAAAAGCAGTGCTAAGAGGGAAGTTTATAGCAATACAAGCCTACCTCAAGAAACAGGAAACATCTCGAATAAACAACCTAACCTTGCACCTAAAGCAATTAGAGAAAGAAGAACAAAAAAACCCCAAAGCCAGCAGAAGGAAAGAAATTATAAAGATCAGGTCAGAAATAAATGAAAAAGAAATGAAGGAAACAATAGCAAAAATCAATGAAAATAAAAGCTGGTTCTTTGAGAAGATAAACAAAATTGATAAACCATTAGCCAGACTCATCAAGAGAAAAAGGGAGAAGACTCAGATCAATAGAATTAGAAATGAAAAAGGAGAAATAACCACTGACACTGCAGAAATACAAACGATCATGAGAGATTACTACAAGCAACTCTATGCCAATAAAATGGACAACCTGGAAGAAATGGACAGATTCTTAGAAATGCACAAACTGCCGAGACTGAACCAGGAAGAAATAGAAAATATGAACAGACCAATCACAAGCACTGAAATTGAAACTGTGATTAAAAACCTTCCAACAAACAAAAGCCCAGGACCAGATGGCTTCACAGGTGAATTCTATCAAACATTTAGAGAAGAGCTAACACCTATCCTTCTCAAACTCTTCCAAAATATTGCAGAGGGAGGAACACTCCCAAACTCATTCTACGAGGCCACCATCACCCTGATACCAAAACCAGACAAAGATGTCACAAAGAAAGAAAACTACAGGCCAATATCACTGATGAACATAGATGCAAAAATCCTCAACAAAATACTCGCAAACAGAATCCAACAGCACATTAAAAGGATCATACACCATGATCAAGTGGGGTTTATCCCAGGAATGCAAGGATTCTTCAATATACGCAAATCAATCAATGTGATACACCATATTAACAAATTGAAGGAGAAAAACCATATGATCATCTCAATAGATGCAGAGAAAGCTTTCGACAAAATTCAACACCCATTTATGATAAAAGCCCTGCAGAAAGTAGGCATAGAGGGAACTTTCCTCAACATAATAAAGGCCATATATGACAAACCCACAGCCAACATTGTCCTCAATGGTGAAAAACTGAAACCATTTCCACTAAGATCAGGAACAAGACAAGGTTGCCCACTCTCACCACTATTATTCAACATAGTTTTGGAAGTGTTAGCCACAGCAATCAGAGAAGAAAAAGAAATAAAAGGAATCCAAATCGGAAAAGAAGAAGTAAAGCTGTCACTATTTGCAGATGACATGATACTATACATAGAGAATCCTAAAGATGCTACCAGAAAACTCCTAGAGCTAATCAATGAATTTGGTAAAGTAGCAGGATACAAAATTAATGCACAGAAATCTCTTGCATTTCTATACACTAATGACGAAAAATCTGAAAGGGAAATTAAGAAAACACTCCCGTTTACCATTGCAACAAAAAGAATAAGATATCTAGGAATAAACCTACCTAAGGAGACAAAAGACCTGTATGCAGAAAATTATAAGACACTGATGAAAGAAATTAAAGATGATACAAATAGATGGAGAGATATACCATGTTCCTGGATTGGAAGAATCAACATTGTGAAAATGACTCTACTACCCAAAGCAATCTACAGATTCAATGCAATCCCTATCAAACTACCACTGGCATTTTTCACAAAACTAGAACAAAAAATTTCACAATTTGTATGGAAACACAAAAGACCCCGAATAGCCAAAGCAATCTTGAGAACGAAAAATGGAGCTGGGGGAATCAGGCTCCCTGACTTCAGACTATACTACAAAGCTTCAGTAATCAAGACAGTTTGGTACTGGCACAAAAACAGAAATATAGATCAATGGAACAGGATAGAAAGCCCAGAGATAAACCCACACACATATGGTCACCTTATCTTTGATAAAGGAGGCAAGCATATACAGTGGAGAAAAGACAGCCTCTTCAATAAGTGGTGCTGGGAAAATTGGACAGGTACATGTAAAAGTATGAAATTAGAACACTCCCTGACACCATGCACAAAAATAAACTCCAAATGGATTAAAGACCTAAGTGTAAGGCCAGACACTATCAAACTCTTAGAGGAAAACATAGGCAGAACACTCTATGACATACATCACAGCAAGATTCTTTTTGACCCAGCTCCCAGAGAAATGGAAATAAGAACACAAATAAACAAATGGGACCTAATGAAACTTCAAAGCTTTTGCACAGCAAAGGAAACCATAAACAAGACCAAAAGACAACCCTTAGAATGGGAGAAAATATTTGCAAATGAAGCAACTGACAAAGGATTAATCTCCAAGATTTACAAGCAGCTCATGCAGCTCAATAACAAAAAAACGAACAACCCAATCCAAAAATGGGCAGAAGACCTAAATAGACATTTCTCCAAAGAAGATATACAGATGGCCTACAGACACATGAAAGAATGCTCAACATCATTAATCATTAGAGAAATGCAAATCAAAACTACAATGAGATATCATCTCACACCGGTCAGAATGGCCATCATCAAAAAATCTAGAAACAATAAATGCTGGAGAGGGTGTGGAGGAAAGGGAACACTCTTGCACTGTTGGTGGGAATGTAAATTGATACAGCCACTATGGAGAACAGTATGGAGGTTCCTTAAAAAACTACAAATAGAACTACCATACGACCCAGCAATTCCACTACTGGGCATATACCCTGAGAAAACCATAGGTCAAAAAGTGTCATGTACCACAATGTTCATTGCAGCTCTATTTACAATAGCCAGGACATGGAAGCAACCTAAATGTCCATCGACAGACGAATGGATAAAGAAGATGTGGCACATATATACAATGGAATATTACTCAGCCATAAAAAGAAATGAAATGGAGGTATTTGTAATGAGGTGGATGGAGTTAGAGTCTGTCATACAGAGTGAAGTAAGTCAGAAAGAGAAAAACAAATACAGTATGCTAACACATATATACGGAATCTAAGGAAAAAAAAAAAAAAAGGCCATGAAGAACCTAGTGGCAAGACGGGAATAAAGACACAGACCTACTAGAGAATGGACTTGAGGATATGGGGAGGGGGTGGGGTGAGATGTGACAGGGTAAGAGAGTGTCATGGACACTACCAAATGTAAAATAGATAGCTAGTGGGAAGCAGCCGCATAGCCCAGGGAGATCAGCTCGGTGCTTTGTGACCACCTAGAGGGGTGGGATGGGGAGGGTGGGAGGGAGGGAGATGCAAGAGGGAAGAGAAATGGGAACATATTGTATATGTATAACTGATTCACTTTGTTATAAAGCAGAAGCTAACACACTATTGTAAGGCAATTATACTTCAATAAAGATGTTTAAAAAAAAAAAAAAAAAAAAAAAAAACTTGAATAGATATTTCTCCCAAGAAGATATACAAATGGTCAACAAATATATGCAAAAGATGTTCAACATCACCAATCATTAGGGAGATAAAAATCAAATCCACAATGAGTTTTTATCTCACGCTTACTAGGATGGCCATTAATAAAAAAAAAAAAAACGGTGTCGGCAAGGATGTGGAGAAATTGGAAGCTTTATACATTGTTAGTAGGAATGTAAAACAGTGCAGTTGATATGAAAAACAGTATAGAGGTTCCTCAAAAAAATAAAATATGAACTACCACATGATCCCACAACACCACTTCTGGGTATTTATCATAAGGTATTCAACGGTATCTCAAAGAGATATCTGCACTCCCATGTTCATTGCAGGATTATTCACAATATCCAAGACATAGAAACAACCAAAGATAGATAAATGGATAAAGAAAGTGTGATATACACATACAATGAAATATTATTCAGCCTTAAAAAAGAAGAAAATCCTGTCATATGCTGCAACATGGATGAACCTTGAGAAAACTATGCTAAATGAAATAAGCCAGTCACAGAAGGACAGACACTGTGTGATTTTGCTTACATGAGGCATCTGAAGTAGTCAAACTCTAAAGCAGAAAGTAGAATCATGGCTGCCAGCAGCTGGGGTGGAGGTAAATGGGTGTTATTGTTTAATGGGTAGAGTGTCAGTCATTAAGCTGAAAATGTTCTAGAGCTTTGCTGTACACCAATGTGATTGTAGGTAACAATACTAATACACTTAAATTTTTGCTGAGGATAGATTTCATGTTATGTGTATTTTTACCACAATAAAAAACAACAACAACAACCTAAGACACTTTGTGAAGGATGATACTTTTGGTAGATTTAGAGAGAGAAAAAAAGTACATGTGATTCAATCCAGGTGTGAGTGTGTTAAATGTGGGACATTGAGAAGGGAAAATTGAATAAGGAAGAAATTGAGATGATGCTTGGTCGTATATTCTTTATTAATAATGTACTGAATTATTAATTATAAAATACCTAGCCCATGTTGATTTTTTAGGGCTTGAACTCTTTCTATTATTAAAAAAATGTCCTGCCAAGATTTATTATAAAATATATTAATATGTGTTTCTTTCCTCACCAAACAAAACCAATAAAATTTTCACAGGACTTGCCTACTTTTTGATTTCTCTTCTTCTTCCACAGTAAGTTTTTATTCTTTGGTCTGTTATTCATTTATATGTGAGGAGGTATGTATATTTTTTTTTTTTTTTTGCCATTTCTTTATTGTTAATATTCTCAGTCTTTCTCATTTTCTCCCCCTTCACAGATCCTTTACATCTTTCCTTGTGATATATTTGCCAATAGTTTTTCTTTCCGTTCCCAGTGGCTCCAGCTGCCTTTGCTGTGGTCTCTGACAGGGCATGGCCGAGGACCAGGCAGCAAAGTAGACACTAAGTTGGACACTTCTTAGTTGAAACCCAGCTCTGTCCCACCAGATTAGCCCTCTGCAAGTTCTCCAAGACTCAGCGTGCTCATCTGAAGAACGCATGATGCTCAACTCACAAATTTGCTGTAAACATTAAAGTGAAAAGGGAATAAAGATCCTCTTCCAGAACCTGGTTCACAGTAGAAGCTCCAAGGAGAGATGACTTCCCTGGATCTCACCTTCTGTTGGGGGAGAAGGGGGGCAGCCCCTCTCCTACCTCAGGGCTCTGCTGGTTTTAACCAGCAATTTATGTAGGACATCCCACATGACATCTCTGCTTTCTCTGAGTTCTATTTCTGCAAACCTTTCAAATCTCTTCTAAATGTCCTTATGCTCAAGTCTTACATACATTTTGTTTTTACAGTATCAAGTTCCTTGATCATCCTCTGTAGCGATCCAGGTCTTCTTTTTCAAGTTGTTGACTTTTATCCTCCACTCTGCCATCTTCTTTGCCATGTCCTTTTCTTGGGTCGCCAAGTGCCCTTTTCTTTTCAAAACATTCTTTTCTTCTGAGCAGAGTATTCTATTTCCAACGTCTGATTACGTAGGAAATGGAATGCAAAACTTGACCTTGGATTGTTGGGATTCTGTCTTTTCTTAGAGATGAATCCCATTATACTATAAAGCAGTTGTATATTAGTCACTCTCAGCATCCCTGCCACACGTGTGCCCTGTTGGACCACCAACATGTCCCCGTCAGTACACAATACGGAACAATAGCAGAAGCCAGCTACAAAGAAATGTGCAGGGAAATTTGTTTTTTAAAAAAAGAACACTCATTTTATTTTCTTATGATAAATGAAAGTCTCTGTTTTTGGTTCGTCTTGTTTTCTTCTTATTTCTTCTTCTTTTTTTTATTGTATTCATCCGATATTTTTCTTAAATCTCTGTTAACAAAAGTAATATATTCTTCCCTTATGTTAATTTCCTAATTTCCTTTTGCATCTTATTCCTCCCTAATTTGAACAGTCTCACTAAAAGTCTCTACTGATTTATTTAATAGCATCATACTTCTATTTCTTCTCACTTTTATGGCTGTAATAATGTAATAGATAACTTTAATAACCAAGCATAACTTTAATAATATTTCATTTTTCATGATTCATTTCACTTTTTTATACTTTTACTGAATTTGTATTCCCCTTGACAGCTTTACATGTTTGTTCCTCATCTCCTATTTTTGCTGAAGAAACGCCATCTTTTATTCAGGAAGTGATTAGTCTCTCTATTTTACAGATGAAGAAATTGAGGCTCCAAAAGATTAAATATTGAACACAAGGTTATATAACTGTTTGATTTGCAGAGCAAGAATTTAAATGCACACCTATTGATTTCATAACCCAGTGCCCATGATGCAGACAGCTTCAGACACGGAGCTCCACCTGCAGCAAGCCTGGGGTGCAGGAAAGAGGAAGCTGCTCCCAGGAGAGTTCCTAAGGCATCTGTGGCACAGGGAAGAGTGTCCTTCACCTTATCTTAAAGGTCATTCATTTACTGAGTTCAGTCTGAGAGCCAGGATACTTTTCTTTTTCTTTTTTTTTTAAAGCAATATATTTTTTTAAATGGAAGTATAGTTGATTTACAATACCATGTTAGTTTCAGGTGTACAGCACAGTGATTCAGTTATATATAAGTATATACATACATATTCTTTTCAGAGTCTTTTCCTTTATAGGTTATTACAAAATATCAAGTATAGTTCCCTGTGCTATACAGTAGGTTCATGTTGATTATCTGTTTTACATATAGCAGTGTGTATACGTTAATTCCAAACTCCTAATTTATCCCTCTTCCTCCCCTTTCCACTTTAGTAACCATAAGTTTGTTTTCTATGTCTGTGAGTCTCTTTCTGTTTTGGAAATAGGTTCATTTGTACCTTCTTTTTTTTAATATTCCACATATGAGCAATATCATATGATATTTGTCTTTCTCTGTCTGTCTTACTTCACAGGGTGTGGAGAAAAGGGAACCCTCCTGCCCTGTTGGTGGGAATGTAAATTGATACAGCCACTATGGAAAACAGTATGGAGGTTCCTTAAAAAACTAAAAACAGATCTACCATATGATCCTACAATTCCACTCCTGGGCATATCTCCTGAGAAAACCATAATTTGAAAATATAGAGGAGAGAAGATGGCGGAAAAGTAAGACGCGGAGATCACCTTCCTTCCCACAGATACAGTAGAAATACATCTACACGTGGAACTGCTCCTACAGAACACCCACTGAACGCTGGCAGAAGACGTCAGACCTCCAAAAAGGCAAGAAACTCCCCCCGTACTTGGGTAGGGCAAAAGAAAAAAGAAATAACAGAGACAAAAGAATAGGGACGGGACCTGCACCAGTGGGAGGGAGCTGTGAAGGAGGAAAGGTTTCCACGCACTAGGAGCCCCTTCGCGGGCGGAGACTGCGGGTGGCGGAGGGGGGAAGCTTCAGAGCCACGGAGGAGAGCGCAGCCACAGGGGTGCGGAGGGCAAAGCGGAGAGATTCCCGCACAGAGGCTCAGCGCCGAGCAGCACTCACCAGCCCGAGAGGCTTGTCTGCTCAGCCGCCGGGGCGGGCAGGGCTGGGAGCTGAGGCTCGGGCTGCGGTCGGATCGCAGGGAGAGGACTGGGGCTGGCGGCGTGAACACAGCCTGAAGGGGTTAGTGCGCCACAAGCTGGCCGGGAGGGAGTCCGGGAAAAAGTCTGCAGCTGCCGAAGAGGCAAGAGACGTTTTCTTCCCTCTTTGTTTCCTGGTGCGCGAGGAGAGGGGATTCAGAGCGCCGCTTAAAGGAGCTCCAGAAACGGGCGCGAGCCGCGGCCATCAGCGCGGACCCCAGAGACGGGCGTGAGACGCTGGGGCTGCTGCTGCCGCCACCAAGAAGCCTGTGTGCGAGCCCAGGTCACTCTCCACACCGCCCCTCCCGGGAGCCTGTGCAGCCCGCCACGGCCAGGGTCCCGTGATCGAGGGACAAGTTCCCCGGGAGAACGCACGGCGCGCCTCAGGCTGCTGCAACGTCATGACGCCTCTGCCGCCGCGGGCTCGCCCCGCCTCCTCCGTACCGCTCCCTCCCCCCGCCTGAGGGAGCCAGAGCCCCCGAAGCAGCTGCTCCTTTAACCCCGTCCTGTGTGAGCGAAGAACAGACGCTCTCAGGCGACCTACATGCAGAGGCGGGTCCAAATCCAAAGCTGAACCCCAGGAGCTGTGCGAACAGAGAAGAGAAGGGGAAATCTCTCCCAGCAGCCTCAGAAGCAGCGGATTAAAACTCCACAAACAACTTGATGTGCCTGCATCTGTTGAATACCTGAATAGACAACGAATCATCCCAAATTCAGGAGGTGGACTTTGGGAGCAGGATATATTAATTTTTCCCCTTTTCCTTTTTTTTGTGAGTGTATATGTATATGCTTCTGGGTGAGATTTTGTCTGTATAGCTTTGCTTTATAATAGCTTTATTTTACTTCACTATATTATAGCCTCTTTCTTTCTTTCTTTCTTTCTATTTTTTCTCCCTTTTACTCTGAGCCGTGTGGACGAAAGGCTCTTGGTGCTCCAGCCAGGCATCAGGGCCGTGCCTCTGAGGTGGGAGAGCCAACTTCAGGACACTGGTCCACAAGAGACCTCCCAGCTCCACATAATACCAAACGGCGAAAATCTCTCAGAGGTCTCCATCTCAACATCAAGACCCAGCTTCACTCAACGACCAGCAAGCTACAGTGCTGGACACCCTATGCCAGACAACTAGCAAGACAGAAACACAGCCCCATCCATTAGCAGAGAGGCTGCCTAAAATCATAATAAGGCCACAGACACCCCAAAATACACCACCAGACGTGGACGTGCCCACCAGAAAGACAAGATCCAGCCTCATCCACCAGAGCTCAGGCACTAGTTCCCTCCACCAGGAAGCCTACACAACCCACTGAACCAACCTTAGCCACTGGGGACAGATACCAAAAACAACGGGAACTACGAACCTGCAGCCTGTGAAAAGGAGACCCCAAACACAGTAAGATAAGCAAAATGAGACGACAGAAAAACACACAGCAGATGAAGGAGCAGGGTCAAAACACACCAGACTTAACAAATGAAGAGGAAATAGGTAGTCTACCTGAAAAAGAATTCAGAAAAATGATAGTAAGGATGATCCAAAATCTTGGAAATAGAATAGACAAAATGCAAGAAACATTTAACAAGGACGTAGAAGAACTAAAGAGGAGCCAAGCAATGATGAAAAACACAATAAATGAAATTAAAAATACTCTAGATGGGATCAATAGCAGAATAACTGAGGCAGAAGAAAGGATAAGTGACCTGGAAGATAAAATGGTGGAAATAACTACTGCAGAGCAGGATAAAGAAAAAAGAATGAAAAGAACTGAGGACAGTCTCAGAGACCTCTGGGACAACAATAAACGCACCAACATTCGAATTATAGGGGTCCCAGAAGAAGAAGAGAAAAAGAAAGGGACTGAGAAAATATTGGAAGAGATTATAGTTGAAAACTTCCCGAATATGGGAAAGGAAATAGTTAATCAAGTCCTGGAAGCACAGAGAGTCCCATACAGGATAAACCCAAGGAGAAACACGCCAAGACACATATTAATCAAACTGTCAAAAATTAAATATAAGGAAAACATATTAAAGGCAGCAAGGGAAAAAAAACAAATAACACACAAGGGAATCCCCATAAGGTTAACATCTGATCTTTCAGCAGAAATTCTGCAAGCCAGAAGGGAGTGGCAGGATATACTTAAAGTGATGAAGGAGAAAAACCTACAACCAAGATTACTCTACCCAGCAAGGATCTCATTCAGATTCGATGGAGAAATTAAAACCTTTACAGACAAGCAAAAGCTGAGAGAGTTCAGCACCACCAAACCAGCTTTACAACAAATGCTAAAGGAACTTCTCTAGGCAAGAAACACAAGAGAAGGAAAACACCTACAATAACAAACCCAAAACATATAAGAAAATGGGAATAGGAACATACATATCGATAATTACCTTGAATGTAAATGGATTAAATGCTCCCACCAAAAGACACAGGCTGGCTGAATGGATACAAAAACAAGACCCATATATATGCTGTCTACAAGAGACCCACTTCAGACCTAGAGACACATACAGACTGAAAGTGAGGGGATGGAAAAAGATATTCCATGCAAATGGAAATCAAAAGAAAGCTAGAGTAGCAATTCTCATATCAGACAAAATAGACTTTAAAATAAAAACTATTACAAGAGACAAAGAAGGACACTATATAATGATCAAGGGATCGATCCAAGAGGAAGGTATAACAATTGTAAATATTTATGTACCCAACATAGGAGCACCTCAATACATAAGGCAAATACTAACAGCCATAAAAGGGGAAATTGACAGCAACACAATCATAGTAGGGGACTTTAACACCCCACTTTCACCAATGGACAGATCATCCAAAATGAAAATAAATAAGGAAACACAAGCTTTAAATGATACATTAAACAAGATGGACTTAATTGATATTTATAGGACATTCCACCCAAAAACAACAGATTACACATTTTTCTCAAGTGCTCATGGAACATTCGCCAGGATAGATCATATCTTGGGTCACAAATCAAGCCTTGGTATATTTAAGAAAATTGAAATCGTATCAAGTATCTTTTCCAACCACAACGCTATGAGACTAGATATCAATTACAGGAAAAGATCTGTAAAAAATACAAACACATGGAGGCTACACAATACACTACTTAATAACGAAGTGATCACTGAAGAAATCAAAGGGGAAATCAAAAAATACCTAGAAACAAATGACAATGGAGATACGACGACCCAAAACCTATGGGACGCAGCAAAAGCAGTGCTAAGAGGGAAGTTTATAGCAATACAAGCCTACCTCAAGAAACAGGAAACATCTCAAATAAACAACCTAACCTTGCACCTAAAGCAATTAGAGAAAGAAGAACAAAAAAACCCCAAAGCCAGCAGAAGGAAAGAAATTATAAAGATCAGGTCAGAAATAAATGAAAAAGAAATGAAGGAAACAATAGCAAAAATCAATGAAACTAAGAGCTGGTTCTTTGAGAAGATAAACAAAATTGATAAACCATTAGCCAGACTCATCAATAGAAAAAGGGAGAAGACTCAAATCAATAGAATTAGAAATGAAAAAGGAGAAGTAACCACTGACACTGCAGAAATACAAAAGATCATGAGAGATTACTACAAGCAACTCTATGCCAATAAAATGGACAACCTGGAAGAAATGGACAGATTCTTAGAAATGCACAAACTGCCGAGACTGAACCAGGAAGAAATAGAAAATATGAACAGACCAATCACAAGCACTGAAGTTGAAACTGTGATTAAAAACCTTCCAACAAACAAAAGCCCAGGACCAGATGGCTTCACAGGTGAATTCTATCAAACATTTAGAGAAGAGCTAACACCTATCCTTCTCAAACTCTTCCAAAATATTGCAGAGGGAGGAACACTCCCAAACTCATTCTACGAGGCCACCATCACCCTGATACCAAAACCAGACAAAGATGTCACAAAGAAAGAAAACTACAGGCCAATATCACTGATGAACATAGATGCAAAAATCCTCAACAAAATACTAGCAAACAGAATCCAACAGCACATTAAAAGGATCATACACCATGATCAAGTGGGGTTTATCCCAGGAATGCAAGGATTCTTCAATATACGCAAATCAATCAATGTGATACACCATATTAACAAATTGAAGGAGAAAAACCATATGATCATCTCAACAGATGCAGAGAAAGCTTTCGACAAAATTCAACACCCATTTATGATAAAAGCCCTGCAGAAAGTAGGCATAGAGGGAACTTTCCTCAACATAATAAAGGCCAGGGCTTCCTTGGTGGCGCAGTGGTTGAGAGTCTGCCTGCCAGTGCAGGGGACACGGGTTCGGGCCCTGGTCTGGGAGGATCCCACATGCCGCAGAGCAACTAGGCCCGTGAGCCACAACTGCTGAGCCTGCACGTCTGGAGCCTGTGCTCCGCAACAAGAGAGGCTGCGATGGTGAGAGGCCCGCGCACCGCGATGAGGAGTGGCCCCCGCTTGCCACAGCTAGAGAAAGCCCTGGCACAGAAACGAAGACCCAACACAGCCAAAAATAAAAAATAATTAATTAATTTAAAAAAAAAAAAGATAAAGGCCATATATGACAAACCCACAGCCAACATTGTCCTCAATGGTGAAAAACTGAAACCATTTCCACTAAGATCAGGAACAAGACAAGGTTGCCCACTCTCACCACTATTATTCAACATAGTTTTGGAAGTGTTAGCCACAGCAATCAGAGAAGAAAAAGAAATAAAAGGAATCCAAATCGGAAAAGAAGAAGTAAAGCTGTCACTGTTTGCAGATGACATGATACTATACATAGAGAATCCTAAAGAGGCTACCAGAAAACTCCTAGAGCTAATCAATGAATTTGGTAAAGTAGCAGGATACAAAATTAATGCACAGAAATCTCTTGCATTCCTATACACTAATGACGAAAAATCTGAAAGTGAAATTAAGAAAACACTCCCGTTTACCATTGCAACAAAAAGAATAAAATATCTAGGAATAAACCTACCTAAGGAGACAAAAGACCTGTATGCAGAAAATTATAAGACACTGATGAAAGAAATTAAAGATGATACAAATAGATGGAGAGATATACCATGTTCCTGGATTGGAAGAATCAACATTGTGAAAATGACTCTACTACCCAAAGCAATCTACAGATTCAATGCAATCCTTATCAAACTACCACTGGCATTTTTCACAGAACTATAACAAAAAATTTCACAATTTGTATGGAAACACAAAAGACCCCGAATAGCCAAAGCAATCTTGAGAACGAAAAATGGAGCTGGAGGAATCAGGCTCCCTGACTTCAGACTATATTACAAAGCTACAGTAATCAAGACAGTTTGGTACTGGCACAAAAACAGAAATATAGATCAATGGAACAGGATAGAAAGCCCAGAGATAAACCCACACACATATGGTCACCTTATCTTTGATAAAGGAGGCAAGCATATACAGTGGAGAAAAGACAGCCTCTTCAATAAGTGGTGCTGGGAAAATTGGACAGATACATGTAAAAGTATGAAATTAGAACACTCCCTGACACCATGCACAAAAATAAACTCAAAATTCATTAAAGACCTAAGTGTAAGGGCAGACACTACCAAACTCTTAGAGGAAAACATAGGCAGAACACTCTATGACATACATCACAGCAAGATTCCTTTTGACCCAGCTCCCGGAGAAATGGAAATAAGAACACAAATAAACAAATGGGACCTAATGAAACTTAAAAGCTTTTGCACAGCAAAGGAAACCATAAACAAGACCAAAAGACAACCCTCAGAATGGGAGAAAATATTTGCAAAGGAAGCAACTGACAAAGGATTAATCTCCAAGATTTACAAGCAGCTCATGCAGCTCAATAACAAAAAAGCGAACAACCCAATCCAAAAATGGGCAGAAGACCTAAATAGACATTTCTCCAAAGAAGATATACAGATGGCCAATAGACACATGAAAGAATGCTCAACATCATTAATCATTAGAGAAATGCAAATCAAAACTACAATGAGATATCATCTCACACCAATCAGAATGGCCATCATCAAAAAATCTACAAACAATAAATGCTGGAGAGGGTGTGGAGGAAAGGGAACACTCTTGCACTGTTGGTGGGAATGTAAATTGATACAGCCACTATGGAGAACAGTATGGAGGTTCCTTAAAAAACTACAAATAGAACTACCATACGACCCAGCAATCCCACTACTGGGCATATACCCTGAGAAAACCATAGTTCAAAAAGAGTCATGTACCAAAATGTTCATTGCAGCTCTATTTACAATAGCCAGGACATGGAAGCAACCTAAATGTCCATCGACAGATGAATGGATAAAGAAGATGTGGCACATATATACAATGGAATATTACTCAGCCATAAAAAGAAATGAAATGGAGGTATTTGTAATGAGGCGGATGGAGTTAGAGTCTGTCATACAGAGTGAAGTAAGTCAGAAAGAGAAAAACAAATACAGTATGCTAACACATATATACGGAATCTAAGGAAAAAAAAAAAAAAAAGGCCATGAAGAACCTAGTGGCAAGATGGGAATAAAGACACAGACCTACTAGAGAATGGACTTGAGGATATGGGGAGGGGGTGGGGTGAGATGTGACAGGGTAAGAGAGTGTCATGGACATATATACACTACCAAATGTAAAATAGATAGCTAGTGGGAAGCAGCCACATAGCACAGGGAGATCAGCTCGGTGCTTTGTGACCACCTAGAGGGGTGGGATGGGGAGGGTGGGAGGGAGGGAGGTGCAAGAGGGAAGAGATATGGGAACATATTGTCTGTGTATAACTGATTCACTTTGTTATAAAGCAGAAGCTAACACACCATTGTAAGGCAATTATACTTCAATAAAGATGTTTAAAAAAAAAAAAAAAAGAAAATATACATGCACCCTTATGTTCATAGCAACACTATTCACAATAGCCAAGAGAAGAAAACAACCAAATGTCCATTGACAGATGAATGGATAAAGAAGATGTGGTGTGTATATATATATATAATGTATATATATATAATGGAATATTACTCAGCCATAAAAAAGAATGAAATAATGCCATTCTTTCAACATGGATGGACCTAGAGATTATCAGGATACTTTTCTTGTTGATACTTTTGAGAAGCGGCTGGAATGGGTTTAACTAGAAGGTGTAAGTACTATAAACAAGTAGAATAAGATAGAGCAGATTGTATTATTAAAATGATGAGTCTAATTGTGAAGATAAGATTTAAGCAAAACCTGAGGAAGGTGAGGGAATTGGTCAGGGTGATATGTGGAGAGTGATAGATAGATTGCATCCTTGTCCAAATACATCTTGCCTCTCTTTTTGAGATTATAAATCACTGACCAATTGACATCAGGAGTGGCCATGACTCTCTTTAACTAAAGAAATGTGAGTGCAATTATGTCCCCATTTCTAAGAAGAAGGCTTGGGAGCCATGTTCTTGAATGTTCTTCCCATATTTCCTTTTCCTTTGTCACAGTATCAGTAATGTTCAGATAAGAGGTGATCTTTCCAACTGGATCTGAGAATAACACAACTCAGAGTAAGCACTGGACATCGAACATTTTAGAAAGTACAAATCTTTGTTTTTGTATGCCACTGATTTTTGGTGTTCTCCTGAGCTGACTGATATATAATAAAGGGCTTTCAGGAAGAAGAAAAAACTTAAGCAAAGGCCCTGAGCCTGGAGCATACCTGGTCCCTCTGAGGAACAGTAAGAGGGCAGAAAAGTAGGAGCACAGCTAGCAAGTGAGAGGTTAGTAGGAGAAGTGTTCAAGAAGGGGGCGCATCATGTAGGGCCCTACAGTCTATCGTAGGAAATCCAGCTCTTCACGCTGAATTAACTGCTGAGTCATTGCCAGATTTGAGTAGAAGAGTGAAGTCATATAACTTCAGCGTTGTACGCACACACCCCAATCTTATCAGCAACCCCGCCCTTGAACCATTGCTATAAAACTCCTCACCAAATCCTCCCGGGTCCGGACACACAGTGTTGAGATGTATGAGTCCGCTGGGTCCCCCTTTGCCTGGCAAAGCAATAAAGCTACTCTTTTCTACTTCACCCAAAACTCTGTCTCTGAGATTTGATGCGGCACCGGTGCACAGAGGCCGAGTTTTCAGCATCATGGGTGCAAGGCTGCGGCGGTGCAGTGGGGAGAGGCCCCAGCAAGGAAAGAAAGGCATCTCAGAGAAGGTTGGAGCAGCCCTCAGAGATTAAGGAGGGATGTGCTGCTATGATGAGCAGGGAAGGTATGTCCAACAAGGGCAGGCCTCTTTATCATGTTAGCGCTTCTTTGTTTTTTTATAAGCAAGGTCCAACAGAATAGTCTGTCATTTCACTGACATTCGAACATTCAATTTTTATGTTCTCTACCCTGCCTTTTAGAGATATCATGAACTATTACTTCTGCCAATCAACTTCACCTTTCCCCGTTTATCTTCCATGAAAAATTCAACCAAAAAAGCTGCCCCTGTTGGTGCTAGAAAGTGCGTAGAATTGAAAGTGAGAACTTGGGACCAGCAAACACCCCGTCTCCATCATAACCCCCTGTCCTGACCTTCTGTCCAATTCATTTGCTTCTCAATACTTCGAAGAGGCATTAAGCCACCTTCTTTCCTGTCTGAGCCCCTTTTTCTTGCTCTTGAACAAGGCTCTAGAGAACTTTTCCATTATCCACAATTTCTCTTTCTTAATCTATCAGTTTTAATCCCATAAACTGACCACCGCAAATACTCCCGGGTGCCTGGAGGCTGTGTCTGAATCCCTGTTTGAACACTGTAACTCCATATGTGACCTTAACTCTATCCTACAAGCATTTATTGCTTTTTGCTATCTCTGATCCAACTTACACATGGACTGCCTCCTATAATCCCTTCAGCAGCTATTCGTGTCTATTTTGCTCTTTAATCATTAACTTCCCTCCTCTCTCTCTTTTTTTTTTTTTTTTTTTTGCCACGTGGCGTGTGGGATATTAGTTCCCCGACCAGGGATTGAACCCATGCTTCCTGCATTGGAAGTGTGGACTCTTAACCACCGGACCACCAGCGATGTCCCTACCTCCTTTCTAGAATGTTCTCTAGCTTCTTATTTTACAGCGTAGTACTTCCCGCTCCCCCCGCCTCCAATCTTCGCTGGTGTCTTAGGAAGACTTCTCATCTCTGGATTATTCTTGATGTCTTCCCGTTTTAACAAGGATTTGCTCATCTTCCATAGGTGTCTGCCAGGGTTTCAAGCTTTTGAAACATTAATTTTAGGGGAGAAAGACTCTTCCACTATTGTTACCATCTCTACCCATTCAACAGCCCCCTTTTCTCTTTGGTAAGAATCGGTCATAGCCTGGCCTTGTAAAACTCATGGTCAGTATTTCTTCAGGACCCCATCATGCCAAGTTTTCCTTTAATCTGAACATTTCACTTTAAAATAATGTTTTAATAGAGAATGGACTTGAGGACCTGGGGAGGGGGAAGGGTAAATTGGGACAAAGTGAGAGAGTGGCATGGACATATATACACTACCAGATGTAAAATAGACAGCTAGTGGGAAGCAGCCACATAGCACAGGGATATCAGCTCGGTGCTTTGTGACCACCTAGAGGGGTGAGATAGGGAGGGTGGGAGGGAGACGCAAGAGGGAAGAGATATGAGGATATATGTATATGTATAGCTGATTCACTTTGTTATACAGCAGAAACTAACACACCATTGTAAAGTAATTATACTCCAATAAAGATGTTAAAAAAATAAAATAAAATAAAATAATATTTTATTCAAAATGTCCTGAAATATGGTTTCATTTTTGTGCAATGGTTTAACCTAAACATTCCCTTAAAGTCTCTGGTAAATTACAATGAAACTAATAACATGGGTGGTGCTGTGTACATCTGATGCATCACAAGTTTGTTTTCTTTTTAATATTTATTATTTTTTTTAAATTTTGTTTGCTGGGTCAGGTCATAGTTGCCGCACACAGGATCTTGGCTGAGGCATGTGGGATCTTTTGCTGCAATGTGCGGGCTTTTCATTGGGGCGCGAGGGCTTCTCTCTTGTTGTGGCATGCGGATTTTCTCTTCTCTAGTTGAGGCGCACGGGCTTACTTGCCCCACCGTATGTGGGATCTTAGTTCCCCAACCAGGGGTCAAACCCACATCCCATGAATGGGAAGGTGAATTCTTTACCACTGGGCCACCAGGGAAGTCCCATGATGCATCACAAGTTTGGCTCTGAGTGTTCAACTGTGATTTCTATGATCTGGTGTACAGGGATGTCAGAGGTTGTCTTGTCTTTTAGGTCTTCCTACAAACATAACTAAAACGATGAATTAGGGATGTTTAGATTCAGGATTAAAAGGCGCATTTTGAAAATGTGAAGCTTGTCCAGAAGAAGGTTGAGATGAATTAGAAAAATGCTGGAGGTTCCAAATACTCCGAGTGTTAAAACAAAATTAATATTATTAACTTCCTGCCATGCGGAGGTGCTTAGAGGTTAAAAATCTACATCTACCCTGTCATAACTGCTCACATCTTAAATAGTGGTTGGGTTTTGCTTTGTTCTTAAAATTTTGCAATTTGGGCAAAACTGCTTTGCCTATTTATAACAATTAGGTTGCACTTTGCAAATGTCCCCACCAACACACACAGATACACACAGACACACACACAGAGACACACAACACATAACAGACACACACACAGAGACACACACAACACAGACACACACACACCACACACACACACACACACACACACACAAAAGCTTTGGCTTGTTTTAATAAACACAAACATGAAATAGGCTGAATGATTTGGAACAATTACAGCACCAGATTGTGTGTAAATAAGTAGTGACCAACCCTGCTTCACACCCTTGGAAATATTTAAATCCACGGATCACGTTTGACTACTTCTGGACTCTTTCTATCACTGTCTCCTGTGTCCAGTTGAAAAACCTTCCCACGCTTTTCCAAACACTATGTCCCACATCCCAGTGTCCTATGTTCGCTCATCTAAATCACGCCCACAAATGCATTTTCAGTCCCACTCTCATATTTAGCTGTCCGGTGTGGAAGGAAGCCCTCTGGAGTGGAGTCGGGTTCCGGTCCTGGACTGATCTCACATTCTCAACAACACATAAAGCAGCAGCAACAAAAATGTCCCCCTCCCACGCATCACTGAGCATTTGCAGCTACAGAACCGGGTTCTTTCTACACATCAGTATTTTCAGTCTTTGTCACAAACGTAGCTCGAAAGTGCCAGTCTCCCCATTTTAGAGGTGACAAAACTAAACCTCAGAGAGGCTGAGCAATCTGTTCAAAGTCACAGAGCCAGGAACTGGGATGCAAGCCTGAATGTGTGTCATTCTGCAAAACGTCACCAAAGCGGCTCTATGTGCTCCATGACCTTGCAATTTCACTTTTCTCCTTTAGAAAACTGCAACAACTAGAGGTGCTTCCCTCCTGCTCTCCACAGTTGGGAGGATTCAGTGTTGGACACCAGGATGTCCGCTCTGCCAGCCCTTACACGTCTTCTGCATGCACATCCTGAAAAATCCCTCTTCAGCCGGTAATCCTGCCCAGAAGGGACCTCCTATGTTTTGGTCACTTAGAAATCCTAAATCAAGACCTCAGTTTAAAATAAATCTTACTCCTCGTATCCAGCCTTTGGATTGGTATTACATTAAGACCATGTTTTCCTGCTTCCAGAATTTCAGAGGCTGTATCACTGGTTGCCATCTTCTGAAGTATTAGATTATATTTCT
Organism: Balaenoptera ricei; assembly: GCF_028023285.1. Taxonomy (NCBI): domain Eukaryota; kingdom Metazoa; phylum Chordata; class Mammalia; order Artiodactyla; family Balaenopteridae; genus Balaenoptera; species Balaenoptera ricei. Next base: position 189,775,907 of record NC_082639.1, on the reverse strand, counting down.
ACTTTATGCTGTCCTAGCTCCATATTGATAAAATGTTGGGTCCAAGTCTCTGAAGACTCATTTCCTTTCTACTTCTTAGGCATGAAGCTCTCCCCGGGTTGAGGGGAGGTGCACCCACTCCCTTCCTCTCTGCCCGTGCCTGGGTCCCATCTACAGACCTATTATTCCCACTTGCTTTGCTCTCCTCAGTTCAGTCCTACAACGATGATGCCGCCCCTGTGCTTGCGTCCTGCCCTCAGACAAAAAGCTCCATCTCCTGAAGGGCTCTCCATCCCTCTTCTCCTCGCTGCTCTCGGGAACAACCTCTTATTTACCTTCCGCTATTGTGTCTGCTTCTCTCTGTTTTCCCACTCCAGCCAGATTCTATACCATTTTCCTCCCTCACTGCACAAAGCTTCTTCTTCCTGTGCTTTCTTCCCCCGTCACAGCCCCGGGAGCCCCCTGCGTTCAGGTGGGTGGATAGGACTTGCTCCAGTGTTTTCTACCCTTTCATCCCAGAGCCTGAAGAGGGCACAGCTGCTTCTGAATCCCTTTTAGGATAACAAGCTATGGGGAAATGCATCCTTCTTCACCCTAAAGGTTAAAAGCAGTGTCACTTTGACAAGGGACTCTATGATGTCCTGTTCCCCTTATACCCAAGAACCCCTGACAGCAGAGCACCCCAAGGATGACCACCTCCCTCACTCACCCTATACAAGGCAGAGCTCTTCCTTTTCTTACCTGGAAAGTTACCTATAATCAGCTACTCGGGGCTGCCCCAATTCCTCCCCTGGGCTGTTGTTCCTTCCCTTCTTTCTCATTTTCTTTTTTTTTTTCTTTTTTTCTTTTCTTTTCTTTTCTTTTTCTTTTTTTTTTTTTTTTGTGCATCTTGCGGGATCTTAGTTCCCCGACCAGGGATTGAACCCATGCCCTCAGCAGTGAAAGCGCAGAGTCCTAACCACTGGACCGCCGGGGAATTCCTCCTCCTTCCCCTCTTTTTCGAGACCTCCTTCCTCTGGATGCTTTCACTCCCAGGTTCCCAACACACCAAGTACCCCAGGTGGTGATAAAATTTTCTATATTCTCAGACTTGCACTCCTGCTGCAAAACGTCCATCCATAGTCCTATGTTACAGCTGATAATAGCTATATGTTAATGGATTAAATCAATCTTGGGGTTTTTGAAGTCTAAAAGAGGAAATGGCTGGCCAAATGGTCTCTGCGGTCCAGAATAAGATCCGCTGAGAATTGCTTCATCCTGCTTTGGAGACCCTGCTTTCCTGCTGGGGCCTCTGGTCTCAACCACACTCTGCCTGGCAGAGATGCTGCACCGTCCAGCATCCCTTCTTTATTTTTTATTTTTTATTTTTTTGTCAGGTACCCTGTATCCCTCAGGACTTGGCTGTCACGGAAAATAAAAAAGATCTGAACCGAGAATCATGACTCATCAATATGGAGTCTCTAGTATCATCTTAACACTGAAAGAAAAAAAGAGGAAAGACAACAGCATAGAAGTTAAAATATGGAAATTGAACTTTGTCTACTTAAAAGCGATCTTTATTATTTCTGAGAGAGAATTTCTTTTCCAATAAGCTCATTTTAGAGTACAAATTCCTGGGTATTCTATCTCATCCCAAATGTTTCTTGACATTGTGGTGAATTGCATAGATGTATATGTGACCCCCCCAAAACCAATATTATTCTGTGACAATTATAGGTGATAATATAGTAATTTTTGATGTGCTAATCTTTTAAAAAGATTACATATTAAAAACCAGAAATTGAACATGAAAAGCTTTCTAGTATTTATCATTTAATAATAGTTTCTTTGAATTTGGCAATTATTAAAGCTTAAATAAAACACTGGAGAAGGAGTTTGAAGAAGACTTGCATAAAATTTAAACTATTTCTAATTTGTACCATAATTTTGACATATTATTTTACATGTGCTTTTGCGGATTTTGGTATTTTTCTATTGTTAGATAAGTGGAATTATAATTTTTAGTGGAAAAATATTGTGAATAAGAACTGTATTTAAGAAAGACTTATCTTCAAGAGTCTGAATTCTAAATATGAGGTGGAGAAAAATCTTACATTCAGCTAACATTTGTCAATAATCTCAGTATGAACAATTGTGAGTCGGAACTAGGCTGAGTATTGGGGAAAAAAAGAAAAACTGTTGAGGAGTTCTGAATAATATTACATGGCTTTAGTAGGTTATTAGTCATGATAGATAGAAATAAGTTAAAGATCACCTGAAATCAATATAATATCGTAAGTCTACTATACCACAATTTAGGGGAATTCCCTGGTGGTCCAGTGGTTAGGATTCTGGGCTTTCACTGCCAGAGCCCAGGTTCCATCCCTGGTCGGGGAACTAAGATCCCGCAAGCCGCATGGCTCAGCCAAAAAAAAAAGAAAAAAGGAAACAAAACAACAAAAAAAACTATACCTCAATTAAAAAAACAATTAAAAAAAAAGATATGCAGATTACCATATGGGCATCAACAGGTATTAATGCTGAGAAAGCCAAGGAAATATATAAGGAAAGCTTAATAACAAGAGAAGTGGTGTACTCAAATAAACACTGCAAACGAACAAACAAAAAAAAGAAGTAAGTTAAAGATGAGTCAAATGAAGCTTGAATAAGAAAATAATGTAATTATCAGAGAAAGGGGAATCTAAAAATAGAGCTTTTGAGGAAGATAAACAGTTTTATTTTACCCATACTGAGAGTGAAATCATCTCCAAACAACCAAGTCGAAATATCCAACAAGAAATTTAAAAACGAGGGCTTCCCTGGTGGTGCAGTGGTTGAGAATCTGCCTGCCAATGCAGGGGACACGGGTTCGAGCCCTGGTCTGGGAAGATCCCACATGCCACAGAGCAACTGGGCCCGTGAGCCACAATTACTGAGCCTGCGCGTCTGGAGCCTGTGCTCCGCAACAAGAGAGGCCGCGATGGTGAGAGGCCCGCGCACCGCGATGAAGAGTGGTCCCCACTTGCCGCAACTAGAGAAAGCCCTCGCACAGAAACGAAGACCCAACACAGTCATAAATAAATAAAAGAACGTGAATTTCTTTAAAAAAAAAAAAAAGAAAGAAATTTAAAAACGAGACTCAAAATTGGAGAGCAAGATTGGCAGTAATACTAATAGATCTTATTTTATTTAGCTGTCAGCATGTGCTGATAACGGTTTAAGTACTTTCCAGAGATTACCTATGTACTGCACGCAGGTGTAACTTAAGAGGAAAAAAGCTACCATGCAGCCCACCAACTGGAATAAAAGGCCAAGAAATGGGGCATCTCAAGGCCTGATGTCAGGAGAAAAGGAACGGTCCCTTTAGGACACCTAGATGAATTGGTATCAATCATTTTGTGCCCATGTATCATTCATTCAAGATTAAAACTCAGAAGTTCCCTCAAGGAAGGTCAAGGTGATGTTAACAAGTTAGAAGCGTGAATGTCAGGCACAAAAACAGCAGACCTCACTACAGAATGCCACCGTTGAAAGAACAATGACAGTTCGACTTGACTGAGCACTTACTCCATGTCAGACGTGGGACCAATGAATTTGCATCCTCACAACAAATTTCAGATGCAGGCATTTGTACTAGTTTCCGGAGGCTGCGTGAAAAATGGCCACAAACTGGGTGGCTTAAACGAATGGAAATGTATTTTCTCACAGTTCCAGAGCCCAGATGTCTGAAGTCAAGGTTTCAGCCGGCCTGGAGGCACTAGGAGAGAATCCTCCTCGCCTCTTGCAGCTTCTGGGGCTGCCAGCACGCCCTGGCCTCCTTGGCTTGTGGCCGCCTTATCCTTCTGCCTTGTTCTTCACGTCACTTTTCCCTCTTCTGTTCCTTAAAAGCACTTGTCATTGGATTTAGGGCCCAATCCACCACCATCCTGTCTCACGATCCTTAATTGAATTACGTCCACAAGGATCTGTTTTCCAAATAAGTTAACATTCACAGGTTCCAGAGATTAGGATGTGGAGTTATCTTTCAGGAGACCCCCATTCATCCCACTGCAGTAGCACAAGCATCTTTACTCTGCAAAACGATCCTGAAGCCTGAAGACAGCTAGCAACTTGCCCACAGATTCACAACTCTGAAGTGAGGATGAGCTGTATTCAAAGCCGGGTTGCCTAATTCCAGCGCCCCTGGTCTAAACCACGACACTGTACTGTGATCCACAGGGCGTAGGAGGTGAAATAGTGTGGAAGGAGAATCCAAATCAGAAATCTAAAAGGAAGCGTTTCCACCACTATTGGGACAGAGGAGATAGCCCTGGACCATGGACTGCACCATGGAGTCTTTTACGGAGGAGATAGTGTTTGTCAACATCGAGATCCCATTGCATACATTTATTTGTTGTCCAAGTTAGTTATTCGGTAAACTGTATAAATTTAATTTCACAATATGGGACTCTGAACTAATCTCTTGGATTGTCTTTACATTAAATCCTCCATTTAAAGATGGATTCCTGAAATAGATGGGCCTCACTCATTACAATTTTAGTCAAGAGTTTAGTCCACAGAATAGGGAAACCAGGAAAGGGATGCCCCATCAGAATGGTGCTTAGACCATGTGAATCCATGTCGAGATGAATCCATGTCCGAATAAATCAAGTGTTATATCTATACATGTTCTGGAGTTATTGCTGGCACCTTAGTAAATTATATACTGTTAAATTGCAAGATATGCGTGTGTGTCCACACACATGTGTTCAATCCTCCACTTAGATGGTGAGATCTCTCTTTTTTTTTTTTTTTTTGGCCATGCCATGCGGCTTGTGGGATTTTAGTTCCCCAACCAGGGACTGAACCAGCACTCTCGGCAGTGAAAGCACTGAGTTCTAACCACTGGACCGCCAGGGAATTCCCCTAGACTGTGAGGTCTTTGAAGTCAGACTTAGACCCCAAGGTCATAGGATAGTGCCTTGCCTGTAAATAGGACCAATAAACATCTTCTGAGGGATTAATTCCTTGACATTCTAGCAAGTATCTTTGACATACTTATCATGAGGCATATGGATTTCAAATAAAATAAAAGCCAGGGTCCCTATCCATCTAAAGCTTATAATGCAGTTGGCTTTTCTTTTGTCTTTCTCAACATCTGTATTCCTTATATTCGATATCATGTAATGACCTATAATGGAAAATAATCTGAAAAAGAACATATATATAGTATATATATACATATATATTTGAATCACTTTGCTGTAAACCTGAAACAGTGTAAATCAACTATACTTCAGTAAAAAGTAAGCTATAGGGCTTCCCTGGTGGCGCAGTGGTTGAGAATCTGCCTGCCAATGCAGGGGACACGGGTTCGAGCCCTGGTCTGGGAAGATCCCACATGTCACGGAGCAACTGGGCCCGTGAGCCACAACTACTGAGCCTGCACGTCTGGAGCCTGTGCTCCGCAACAAGAGAGGCCGCGATAGTGAGAGGCCCGCGCACCGCGATGAAGAGTGGCCCCCGCTCGCCGCAACTAGAGAAAGCCCTAGCACAGAGACGAAGACCCAACACAGCCAAAAATAAATAAATAACTTAAAATTAAAAAAAACAAAACAAAAAAAGTAAGCTATATAAAAAGAGAAAAAGGTCCATATCCTTTTGGGTACAACATTCCAAAAGCTGGACACAAACAAACAGGTATAGAAGTTTCCAGTGTTCTTAATTTAATTAAGAAATTTTATAGTATGTCTTAGAATTAAGTTTGATACAATTGCTAGAAAAAAAAGTGTTAAGAATTCAATCCAATTTTTAAATTATAATGGTCAGATTTATAGTTGACATTGATTAACCTACTAAGATTAATCTGTTTTAGTATTTTTGCACTTTGTATGTGAAATTCACCTTAAATTTCCTAAATTGTGAGTTTGTTATCTACTTGCTCAGACCACTGTGTAGTGGACTTTGGATTTCTGTATATTTCAGTACCAGTTCAGTAATTCCTACTTATACAATGTAAGTGGCTGCCTTGTACCCAGTACACTAGTTGTATCATTCACAGCTAGTATCACAGTTGCTTTGGCTTTCTATCTTTTATTGCCCTTCACCTTACAATAGTAAAAGACAATTTAAACCACAGGAAATTCCTAAGGAATGGTACCACTGGCCGTGAATACATGATCCAACATCATCATTGCAAATTTTTAGTAAATATGACATTGGAATATTGTTAACAATAAGTGTAACATTTATAGGACGTGATCTCATGTGGAAATCCATGCCTACTTGTCAGTTTATTATATTTGGGGGAATACTATTCTTTCTTGTTAAAGATGTACTAAGACTCAGTTATGAAATCTATGCTGACCTTTTCTTATGGGAAACATACTACCACGTGTGGCCCATTCTTCTACCACATACATGTGGATTTTTCCTCCCAGTTTTCTCATTATTCAACGGCACAGACTATCCCTTTCTTAAGTCCCCACGTCAGGGAGATCTTTCGGGACCATCCATCTAAAGGAGTCCCTACCTCCATCACCCTTGTCATCTCATTATTTAAAGCCATCTCAATTATTTCTCTGTTCACAGGCATTGCCTGCAGTTCTCTCTGCTATTACTGTTTTTCCTAGAGTACAGGACGGTGCCAGGCACATAGTATGTTCTCAATAAATATTTGTTGAATGAATTAATGAATAATTGATCCAAACTCTTATGTACAGTTAAAGCCCTGTGTTAAACTCAGACTAATAGTAGAAATAGTCTGCTCCTTGGCAAATATGGGAAAGATCTATAGGGAACAGAGAGAGCTATAAGTGACTCTCAAATTACACTGTAGGTTTGGGTTTTATTTCTGGGAGGATTTTTTTCTATAGGTCAAATCATTCACTGGAAATATTTAGGTCCTTTGAATATTTCAGAAGGTAGTAACATACATTTTAATATTTAAAGAGAAAAATTTTCTAATCACATTAGTCATCCTGTTCTACTGAATGCCACACAGATATGAGGCATCACATTTCTTACGTCTCCAAATTCCTACTGAGAATATATGTTTAATCAAAATCAATTAGAGATGACTGTATCATCTAAGAGCATGACATCGGCCTCTGCAACCAAATGAAGGTCCTTCTCCTCTCCCTCCCCCGGCTCCCCCTCCCCGACCCTCCACTTCAGACTCCATTCCCCAGTCCAGGGCGTCACCTGTGCTTCTGAGCTACAGACTGTAGACTAGAGATTCCCATGACCCTCTCCTTGCGTTTGATTAATTTGCTAGAGCAGTTCATAGAACTCAGAGAAGCCTTTTCTTTACTAGACTCCCAGTTTGTTATAAAAGGATATAACTCAGGAAGAGCTGGAAGGAAGAGATGCCCAGGGCAAGGTGTGGGGACAGGGTGCAGGGCTTCCTGCTATCCCAATACTCAACCCTCCAGCACCTCCATGTGTCATCAACCAGGAAGCTCTCAGAACCCATCCTTTGGGGTTTTTATGGAGGTGTCATTACATAGGCATGATTGATTAAATCATTGGCCATTGGTGATTGATTCAATCTCCAGCTTCTTTCCCCCTCCCCAGAGGTAGGGGTGAAGGGGTGAGGACTCAAGTTTCCAGCCCTCTCATCACATGGGTTGGTTCCCCTGGTGATCAGCCCCCATCCTTAGTGATCTAGGGCCATTCCAAAAGTCACCTCATTAACACAGCAAGAACAGCTCTGTCACCCGCATCCCTGAGGAAATTCTAAGGGTTTTAGGAGCTCTGGGCTGGAAACATGATGAAGACCTATTACATATATATATGTATATATATATACATATATATATATTCACTATATATATAATATTATATATATATTATATTACAGATAGATAGATAAATAGATAGATAGATAGATAGATAGACAGATAGATATTCACTAATGCTCTCTTGCTTCTATTTGCTGGGTTGCAATTCTTCTCACAGCCAGGGTAAATTCACCATTTACAAGGATTCTCCAATCCTTCCCTAATTGCTATATTCCCTAAACTCTCCTATCAGAGTTGATCTACAGCATAAAGTGACTTTATTTTTCTAACAGAGAATGACCACCCACAAAGTTGACAAACCACACTCTTGTATTTTTCCTCTCTTACCAATTATTGGGTTTCAACAAGGAATAATGAATGTGATTCATGCAACTATTTTGGCTCAAAGAGCCAACAAAATATCTTGGGGGTGGGGTGATTTTGCAAAGTGGAAACTAGTATTTACCTGGAACTTTCTATCGGATACCAGTCCCTGACTGCTACATCAACCACTTCCTAATTTAATTTTGACAACAGATTGTAGGGTAGGAATTATTATCCTCATTTTACAGACAAGAAAACTGAGGAAACTTATCACAGCTTCACAGTTCGTGAGGAATAAGTTATCCTCCGAACTCATGTCTTTCTACCATCAGAGCTGGTGCCCCTTCCTCTTCTGGGAGCACTGAAAGTCTTTGGAAGAAATAATAAGATGACTAAGAGTGGTCCCTGCGTGATAAAGAGAAGAGATACTCCACAAAGTTATCACTTACCTGTGGAATCTAAAATATGACACAAATGAACCTATCTATGAAACAGAATCACAGACATAGAGAACAGACTGGTAGTTGCCAAGAGTGGGGAGGATTGGGGAAAGGATGGAGTGGGAGTTTGGGGTTAGCAGAGGAAAACAATTACATATAGGATGGATAAACAACAAGGTCCTACTGTCTAGCACAGGGAACTGTATTCAGTATCTTGTGATAAACCATAATGGAAAAGAATATGAAAAAGAATATATATATACACATATGTATGTATAACGGAGTCACTTTGCTATACAGAAGAAATTAACACAACGTTGTAAATCAGCTATACTTCAATAAATTTTTTTTTAAATACAGGATACTATGAGGGAATGGGATAAAGGAAAGTAAGTATAAAGTGGGTGCCAGGGAACACAGCTCTTCAAACGTATAGTAATTTGCATCATATTATAACAAAGGAAAGCTGAGAGAGAGCAGAGCCACGGCAGTGGAAGGGTTGGAAACAGAGAGAAGGGTAAATATTCAAGAAATGCCAGTGATGGGCATCAAGGCAAACACAGCATTGCAAGTGTCCTTGTGGAGCCACCAATAGGCGCTGGTTAACTGGCTTTCCCCCTCCAATGGCGAGAGTTTTGTGGTAAGTCATCAGTTGGGTGTTACTGGGATGGGGGACCCTTTCTGAACAATATACCTAGGATTTAGTTTTTGTTGTCTGTTAAATTTGAAAATTTTATAACAGTTTTGTCTAGAACAACTTAATTCACACCATGAAATGTTTACTAAGCAGTAGCTTAGGTATATGTTCATATGCCAACTAAAAAGTAATTATTTTTTAATGAACTGTTCAGATACAACTACATTGTACTATTTGTCTTAGATGCCAATCCTGCCTCAAGGAGGTGAAACACTTTTTAGCCAGACGTATTTAAACAAAATGTTTTGGTCTTTGTTCTGCCCAGTTCCTCTTTTATCTCCTGTGTGCGTGCGTGTCCATGTGGGTGCAACGATGCGTGCATTCTGTTCTTCCGTGTTTTACGCTAAATGACTTGTTTCATCTTAACTGAACACTTGGTCTTGTCTGCTTGGATGTGTTCATTACAAAATGTTATCAATCTTTCAGTCTGCAATTAACGATGTTCTTCAACTATGGTATTTCCATAACTTGAGCTTTTCATTTTTGTTTTCCTATGTACTACTGTATAGATCTGTGCATTTGTGGAAAACTGAAAATATAGCCCAGTCTTCCAAACAAACATTTGGAATTATTTCTTCACACACTACTATTTTAACCAGGAATTTTGATAGGAAAAGAACAACTTCTGGGTTAATGCTCTCTCTATAAATCTCTTAGTACAAAACTGAGAAAGAGAGAGCGAGAGAGAGAAATTAGGAAGGAGGGAGGGTGGGAGATAAGGAAGGGGAAATAAAGATTATTTCCTGTTTTGTACCATTTAATGTTTCTTATACCTGCAGCAGCTATAATTAAAGAAGGCTGTATTAATTCACTTGAATTTGCTGTTTAATCACCGCATGACAATTTACTTACAGGCAGCACAAGCTCACACAAAATTACATTTCTTGAATATAGTTAGACCTGAACCAACGTTAATTTTCAATTTCCTCTGAAAAAAATTTCTTCTACCTATTTTTAGAAATAGATTTTCATTCTACAGAAAGGAAACAATAAAAAACTATCTTTTTAAAACATAGAGGGTTGGCCATTTTGGATGGTTTATAGAAAAACTAAAATATGATTAAGGAAGAACAGATTGCCTGACAGGTACAGGAAATAAAACTTGGTTGGGTGCTTATGTTAACACTTACACAAATCACATATTTACCTACACTGTGACACTTCAAAAATATATTTGATCGGTGTATAACATGATCCTTCACTGTCTTCACCTTCATTTAATTTCAAGAAGTCTCTTCGTTATATTGCTAGGGTATTTTGTAAATTCATTCATTCAACAAATAACTATTCAGTAGGTACAGCATGCAAGGCTCTGTGCTACCCTCCAGGTGATGCAGAGAAAAATGATTTTCAGAAACTACCCACAGAGGCCAGAAGGACAGAAATAGATACAATTTAAAGTGTTCAATGCCAACGGTGGTTTTGGGTAAAGCACTGTGAAAACTTAGACAAGGCAGAAGGCTGATATTTTCAGGAAAGCAGGAAACTACAATTTAAAATAACTCAGCTTTTTTTCCAGAGGCATACAGGAATTATTCCTTTATTAGCTCTCTCTGAATCACAAGTTCTTTCTGCCTAATTTTTTGGGGTTGGAACTACTTGGAGCCAGCTCACTTTTTCTGCTGGCACAGCCAAGGCGCTGCAGACACAGATGGTGAAAGTGAGTCTACACCACGGCCAAGGCGACAGCCGTGGCCACACTCCAGGCAGGAGGGCCGGCGTGGACAGACCTCATTTTGTGCCCCCAAACACAGCAGCTAAGTCAACTGAAGGCTTTTGGAGGATGACAAAAATCAATCCAGCCCAACAAATATGTGCTTCTGATGGCTGTGGCGAATGTTTTCTTCCTCCTTGCTGCCGGCTCCTCTCAAAGGTGATTCCCAAAGGCTTTTTCCCTTTGTTTCCATTTTGTGAGGAGTAAATGAATTCATGATTTGTTGTTTGTTATTGAAAAAAAAAACAAGGCAAAACAAAAATACCTCTTTCCCCACTCTTCCTCAAAATACCCACAGAAAGCCACCTGAGAGAACAGCCTGAAACAAAACACCTTTGTTCAAAGCCAGGGAGGCTCGCAGAGCTTGCAGCTCTGCCCACAGCTACCTGGATCATGGGTCCTGCAGAGAAATATGCAAACTGGCAAACTGGGTACATTTGAGTGTTTTACAATAATACGTTTTCTTGTTCTCTCGCTAAGTTCTTTGCCAAGGGCAAGGAGCCCTGAAGTCGCTAGCGGTGGACCAGGCCCAGCTGTCAGCGAGATCCTTACTGCTTCTGGGGTTGCTCTTTTAGCCGAGAGGCACGGCGATTGCTTACCAACAAGTCTTGATGAGTTGATAATGCAGGTAGACGAAGTCATAAATATTTTAGCAGGTAAGCATCTTTTTCATCCACAGTGACATAATCCTGCAGGGGTGAAGGATTTTCTCCTAGGATGGGCAATTAAGGAGAGGTAGGGGCAATGATTAGAACATTCCTGAGACTGAGAAAACTCCTTTTAATTGAGTACCTTCACTGGCTGATCTGCTATGAGGAACACGAAGCACTACTGAAAACGGAGCTTTATTATCACGTTTAAAAAACTAACACCGTTTAAGTATTTTTTAACTGCGAATTATTTACAAAAGACGACTTTGCTGCTCTAGCCAGATTAAAACCCCAAAGTGAATGATCTGAAATGAATCAGAAGGGATAAGAAAAAGCCAAAAAAAAAATTTTTTTTTGGTTGTGTGTGAGTAACTGGGATGGATAGGATGGCAGTCACGATGTTGAACAAGCTCCCGAGTGAATTTTTATCCATTCTTTACATCAGCAATTTTCATCCAGTGTTTGGTCATTATTAAACTTTTACGTGGGGACATGTCATTACGATGGGATTGCTTACTATATTCATAATTAGTTTCCCATTCTTTAAAAAGTATAACTTGATGAGTTACAATGCCTTGTATACAGTGGTGCATAAACCTTGCCCAGCCTGCTTCTCTTGCCCCAGTTTAAGCCTCCCTCTCTCCCTGTCCAGCGCTCTTGATTCTTCCTCTCTTTTCTTACTGTTTCATCCAAGCTTTCAAAATCCCACTAAGAAAAGGGGACTAAGGCACGTGTAGCTATGAGATTGCCCTGGAGTGGAGGAGCCGCGCTTTGCACGTCTGCTCGGCAGTTCACTGGAGAGTGGGGCTTATCATGCTTCCAGGGCTGCTTGAGATGGAATAACACATCCAGGTGCTTCCAAAATTCTAATGTGCAGAGAAACATAAAATATTATTAGATTTCAAAGACAAAGAAAAAAATGTAAATTTGTCACATTTGCACCTTGATCAGAAATGGTTCCAGAAATTGTGTCATTTGCAGAGACGTGGACGGACCTGGAGACCGTCATACAGAGTGAAGTAAGTCAGAAAGAGAAAAACAAATATCGTATATGAATGCATATATGTGGAATCTAGAAAAATGGTACAGATGATCTTATTTGCAAAGCAGAAATAGAGACACAGATGTAGAGAACAAAAGTATAGATTCCAAGGGTGGGGTGGTGGTAGGATGAATCGGGAGACTGGGGTTGACATATATACACTATTGATACTATGTATAAAATAGATAACTAATGAGAATATACTGTGTAGCACAGGGAGCTCTACTCATTGCTCTGTGGTGACCTAAATGAGAAGGAAATCAAAAAAAGAGGGGATTACATGTACATATAGCAGATTCACTATGCTGTACAGCAGAAACTAACACAACCTTGTAAAGCAAATATACTCCAATAAAAACTAATTGAAAAAAAAAGAAGTGGTTCCAAATCAAGAGTGGCTTCAAAACTCATACAATTTTCTATAGGAGGGGAAGATGATCAAGGCAGAAATTGTTTGGTAAATAGAGGTTTGCCTGTTTCCTTGAAGTCTAGCAAAGTAAGTTGCTTTTTCTCTCCAGTGAACATCTTCCTTTCTGTGTTTTAGTGCTAAACACACTCAGAGAATATATATTTTCAGAAGTGTATGGAATAAGATGACATCTGTCCCCAGATTCGTCTACTTTAATTCACCTCTTTGGGTGGGAGGAGACTTAAGGTTGTGATTTACATCATTTGTCTTGCGCGGGCCTGTTGGGTTTTACTTGTGGGTTCATCTCAGGCTTAATACTCTTAGAAGAGAAGGGACCTATGTTCCTGGTTATGTTTGGGGGATTCTTTTCAAGTTGAACTTTAATCAATGATCACTCACACTAGAAAGCGTGATAAAATGTCAATACCTAGTCAACTGTGAGTAATAATCTTAAAACCAGAAAATGCTAGCCTGAATCGGACAAGTGATCTTGAGGAAGCTCTGTTGGCAGCCAACGAACGCTGGATTTAAAATTTCTCCACCTTTGTGCTGACATTCTGTTTTGAAGCACTAGATGGCGCTATGAACTCACTTAATTTGGAACCAAACTCTTCCCACCCATAATTTCAAAGAGAAAAAAAGATGAGAATTTTCCTTAACTGATTTGATAGTCTGACACATATTCTTGAGGAAATGAATTTATATGATGTAACCGTTATTTCATTAAGTTTCAGTAGAAAAAAAGCCTCCTCTTTTGGCAAGGAAAATGTGACTGTTTCTACAAACATAGACAGTCAATTCTGCACTCAAAGTCTAGTCGGAGAAAAAAAAGTCAGACATGCTTTTTGACTAACTCGACTGCTTTTTCACTGACTTAAATATTTTCTTGACTACTTGACAGTCAAAACAGTCAAGCCAGTTTGTGTGTGTCAAGATGGGCCCCAGTTTTTAGGTTGCAGAGTGAGCTTCTGTGTTTGTTCGATTCCTTGTCTGCTTCCTTTGTAGTCCGGCTGGTGAGCTCGGATGGTTAGGGCCGCCTGCTAATGAGACAAAGGTCACCTCGTTTCCATCCTTGCCTGGGGGGTGTATCCTCCTCACAGGGTTTAGGGCTGTTCCTTGGCCAGGAATTGTGACCCTTACTCTGACCAGCCATCTCACCAATGCCTGAGCTTAAAAGATGACCACTTTCAGAAACCTAGATGGTCAGAATAGACACATCATTACAAGAAGGTGAAAACAACAGAAAATGTGTATCCTAATAACAGCGGATCTGCGATGCCATTTTTCTCTAGAAAGGACTCAGAGAGTGCTTCCAAAATCAACTCCAAAGTCAACTAGCCAAGTGGCATTCCTCGTCCAGCCATTCAAATACCTTGTTAAGAGCTTCCTCTATGACAGGTGGGACGCCAGATGCCCAAGGATGGAGAAGTGAGTAAGAAACGGCCTAACGTGATTTTACAAGCTCATTAGGGAGATAAACAGGCAAAAATTTATTAGATGATATGACAAACACCCTAATGGACACATAAACTACCAAGGAAGCAAAAGGAGAAGCTAACTTCCAGGCTGTCATATGAGCTACATCTTAAAGATTGACCTGCATTCAACTATAAAATGTGGATTAGGGCATCCAGGTGAAGAAGCAGGGTGCTTGGGAGAGAGACATGTTTGAGAACACACAGGAATTTCCTGTGCCTAGAATCTGGGGTGTTGGGTAAGGAACCATAGAAGTTGAGCTGGTAAGACGGGGTCCAAATTGAACCAGACGAGTTTTGTATAATCTAAAAAATCTGTGACACTCAAAGTATTCATGAGTCCTCATGAATAGGAATAAACAATTGAATAAATAGGTAAGTGAGGGAGATTAAATAAATCTCCTGTCCAAGTAATTTATACAGAAACTCCCCACCTTAAGGAGGTGGAACAAAACACCCCACCCCTTCAATGAGGGCTGGGCATGACCTCTTCCAAACAGCACAGAATAGGAAGAGGGGAAGAAGACTTATTGCACCACGGAAAAACCTGCAAACACACCCCGGCCGGGTGACCAAGATTAACAGTCTAAGTCATGTTGATGGTACTTTATCTCTATGACCTTCCTCCCCAGAACCCAAAATTCCAGTCTAACCATGACATTAGATAAATCCAAATTGAAGAACACTGTTCAAAAGATCTGACCAGGAGTCCTTAAAATTATCATGGTCATCAAAACAAGGGCACTGTCACAGCCAAGAGGACACTAAGGAGACGTGACAGCTAAGTGTTATATGACATCCCAGACAGGATCTTGGAACAAGAAGAGGACTGTAGGTTAAAATCAAGGAAATATGAATAAAATATGGACTTTACTTAATATGGAAGCAATATTGGTTCATTAATTATGATAAATGTGTCATATTATTACATGATATTAATGATAGGAGATATTGGGTGTGGGATGTATAAGAACTCCCTGTATTATTTTTGCAATTTTTCTGTAAATATAAAACTATTCTAAAAGGGGAAGTTTTAAAAATCTGAGTCACAAATTATCATTTTGAATAAAACTAATGTTTTATCTTTTCAAAAACTATGTGTAAATGTGGTAGTATTCTCTCCTTCTCCCCACTCTCTAAAAAAAGATGGACGGAAGGAAGGGAAGGGAGGGAAGGAGGGAGGAAGGAAGGGGAGAAAATTGACCTGGACTCTGGCTTCAAAAATACCTACACATGTAAATCAACTGTACTTCAATTTGAAAACAAATACCTACGCATCGTGGTGCCACGTACCATATCCGCATAGCACAATAAAGTGACTATAAAATAACTGAGGGAAAAGAGCCATTGTCCATCCGTGATCAAGGGACATAGGTGAGAAACAGACACACATTATGTTCACCACAGATGTGAATTGAGCTCCTCCTGTGTTTGCCTTGGTGAGTTGGTTGACAGCCCAACAGTGGAATTCATAGGAGACACTTAAGTTCTCCAAAATCTTCATGATACATGAACAACCAAGGGTACCACCCTAAGTCATTATTGTACAGCACACAAAGCAGGGCTCCTTTTAGGGACCTTTAGAAGGTAGGTAGAACTGAGCAGGTACCCAGAGGGATTCCTTCTTCTTCATGAGCTAACATGGCCCATTACCAAGAATAGTGACGACGAACAGGATACTTGCTCCACCCAGGAAGCGAAGGCTCAGGACACTTGCTACCATGGTTGCAACCGTCTCAGAAGAACGGCCGACCCGAGCCCGTGTTGCTAAGTGTATTCTCTATATATCACACTCCATGTGAATGGCTCCCCCTGGACGTGCTCAGCCAGGCGGAATTGCAGAACTCACACCAAACCCAGGTCTTCTGAGCTCTGGTTCTGGGTACTTGGTCCTCATCAGGAACAACTGAATAGGGACTGTTCACCCAGGGACAGATTTGTTATTGCAAAAAACAATTGTTTTGTTCTAGGTTCTTTTTTGCTCACCCTGCAGCTTGCACTGGCAATGAGAAACACCACCAGTGTACCAATCCAAGGGCAGAAACACGACATGTGCCTTAGTCAGCAATAGAGGGAAAGAGCATTCATTTCCAGCAACACCTAATAGGCAATGCTTAGTGCAAGTTCATTAGTACTGAGAAAAAAGTTCAATTACTTTTTATTATAGCTCTCAGTACATTTGTGATATTAAATTTGTCTACCTACTTGATAGTTATTCATTTACTTATATACTAGGAATTTTCTTTCATCTAAGATGCTTTATAGAAAATTTTGATCATATTTTGAATCAGTGGCTTTGAATTATTTTGACAATGAGCAACAGTACGAAACATTTTATATGGTGATCCAGTAACTCACACAGGTATACACATACATTTAACTGAAGCAGAAATTTCACAAGACGGTATACATGTTCCCTTTGTGCAATCACTCATCTGTTATTTCCTATTTAAGTCTCATTCATTCATTAAATTCTGGCTGAGACCCACTAATTTAACACCATGACATAGTTTAAAGAATATTACCTTTGAATATTAATTCACAAAATACGTCTATATGGAAACCATCAACAAAATGGAAAGGCAACCTACAAAATGGGAGAAAATATTCGCAAATCATATATCTGATAAAGTGCTGTGTGTTCTAGATCCAAGCTAAAGAGGAGGATATCCCTGCCAGGGTGAGAGCTGGCAACAGGAGACTGGTGACATAGAGGGGCTTGATTACATGACTAAACCTACTAAGAGTGGTAGGAACGATGCTGGGGGAATTAGAAATAGGGAAAAGGAAAATAATAGAATAAACATTGTGGTATCAGATTGGAATTGGAAATGCTGGTGTGAACTCACGGTTTTTTTAGAATATGTAGGTAGATAGAAAAATTAGTATAGATATAAATGTGTGAACATGTATGAATGCTTGTGTATATATGAAAACATATATTCCCTTGCTTTGTCCACCAAGATGAAGATGGAAGCAGTGGAGTCCCTGCAACAACAAGCACATCTAACACCCAGATCTTGGTTTCTAAATACCATGCTTCTCCCAGACTCCCTGCAGAAACGGCTTATCCCAGGGTTGGGACAATGAAAGCAGCAGATGAGTCTGAACATCTGGTTTTGCCAGAAAGTAAGGAAGTGCTCAAAGAATGATAACGATGTGCTGTAGGAACACAGGAATCTGCTTGAAGAGAATCCCTCTGGGACAAAATCTGAGATAATCTGATCATAAAGACATGATGGTATAGATAATGCAACCCATTGCATAAAATAAGAATTCATGAACTCATACTGATATTGGTTAATTAAATTGGAAGATTGAAAAGGAGAAAGATATTTACAGAGTCTCAAAGTATTGCCCCACAAATCCTTGTTAGTTATGAAGAGGAGAATAAGCTTTACTGTCAAGAAACCCGAAAGACCTGCTTTAATCAAGTTAAGTCCTAAGTTAACGTCACCATTAATGAAAGGAACTAAAGTTGTGAGCCCCCAGATGGGATGCAGTGAGAACTCAGTGTCATTGCTGTTCCATTTCTGCCAAAGATGCAAAAGTTGAATATAATCATTAGAAAGACCCAATATATTTACTTATTTGCTCAACCTCTCTGTATATAACCAAGCAAATCACCTGCTTGGTCCTGGGCTGGCCACCATCTCCTCAGCCCCATGGCCTCCTTGCTTCCTCAAAGCAAAGGGGGACTCTCTCTCCACTATCTCATCTTATTATTAACCTAGGAAATTTTTTTTTTGGCGGTGATGCACACAGCTTTCGAGATCTCACTTCCCTGACCAGGGATTGAACCTGGGCCCCTGACAGTGAAAGCACCAAGTCCTAACCACTGGACTGCCAGGGAATTCCCAGCTTAGGAAATTTTTGTTTTCATTTTAATTTTATAAAATGTTTCTGTTAAGAGACGGAGACAAATGTTTATTGTAGACATTTTGCAAAATTTGGAAAGCACCATCCAGAAAGAATTGTTGAATTTTAGTGTATAATAAATACTTCCTTTTTTTCTATATTATTCTTGATAGGTGGAGAGATGTTTTGAATGGGACTATGATGTCCACATTTCACGTTATTAACTAATATCTTATGATCTTTTCCCCTTAATAATACTTCCTAAATTTTTATACTAATATTCTTTTATGGTATTATTTCAATGACTGCATAATATTATTCCCCATTTTAGCCATGTATAAATGTAAGACTGTCATATCCTCTTTTATTTATCAAGTACTTAATAAAAATAATCACTGTAAAAGAGATGTTCTATCTAATTTCCACTGAGACTAACATTTTTAGCTGAGTTACTTTTCACTTATAAGCCAAAGCCTTATATTTGGGGATTATTTATTCAAGAAGGTTTTTGATACTAATCCATTCATCCCTTCCTTTATTTTTAAAGTGTTTATAGATCACCTACTACGTGTGAGCAAGCAATTTTGAAATTCAGAGGGTCACTTTAATGGTTTTTAAACAAATGTGTGAAATGCTTATGAATCTGTCACAATCCATTGACATTAAGATGCAGTTGTCCACATGAAACAATAAATAGGCCTACACTCCTAGCAAAGATTGCACATGGAAACAAATATAATTTTGCACACGATATTCAGTATTTAGTGACCCAAATCTTTTTCTTATGTTTTTATTTTCCAATTATATCATTAGTCTTGTTACCTAAACATCTATCAATATACTTGAGTTTCATTTTAATTAAAAATTATTTTCCTAATACCTAAAGGTCTGAAGCATCTTGTCTTACATGTATTCCTTACATATCTAATCTCCAACATGTGTGAAACATGCTAGTTTCAGTAGCACACTGTATCTGAAACTTTTCAAATCAAATCTAAGTCATAATCCAATATAAAACCATCAAATCGTAAATTAAAAAATATTTGCCCAGATTTCTTTTCTGTGAAGGCACCACAAGGAATGAAATTGGGGACCAGAGCCCTAGAACTAGAGCCATTTGCAAGCCAGTCAAAGAGACAAAGTTAGCACCAATGATGAAAAATTAAACAACACAAACATTAAATAATAAGTATGATATTCAAGAGTTTTTAACAAAGCAATATGAACAAAGCAAAATGATCATTTGCCAAGTGGCATGCCAAAGTGGAGTCAGAATGACTTTGGAAGGTATGCTCCTAATTTCCAGAAAACAAAGCCAACATTACTCATCAACGTCTATAAAATCTTTTCCCCCATCCTGTAGAAATTGTCTCCTCTACTCACTTTTCCTTTGCTGCTCCTGTCCACTGCCATTTCTATATGAGAATGCGGCAGGTCAAATGCCCCTGCAGCCCATAAAGTCCTGTGAAACATAAATGTCTACCACATTGTTCACCCTCTGCTGACCACACAACTGATTCCACTATTTTGGCTGAGTCAGCAGTTTCCTGGCAATTTATTCAGGTGGTTGGATTACTTGCATGTGTCACTACACTGATGAGTACTCAGGCGATATCCTCTGAATTTCCCCACAGGAGCCCACCTACAGGCCATGACCTCAGCATCCTCTCAACTCTGCTGGCTCCAGAGCCCAGAGGCTGCCCTGGCCAGGAGGCTGAGGAGAGTCCTAGGTCCACTTTGCAGGCTACCACCACTGATGTTTATTCCAACCCCACTCCTTCCCAATGTGAACCCAATCTTGACATTCTTTATCATAACTGAATCCATTTCCACATCTAGATTAATTTTGTTGCCCCCAAATTGTAGTAACATCATGATTTGAAGAAGGAAGAATCTTAAAGAATTCTTAGAGTTACCAGCACATTAAGATAAAATTGTATCAGTTTTAGAATCGCATCGTTTCAATCCAGAAGTAAAATTTATTTTTTCTTTTGAAAATCATCAATACTTATGATCTGTAATACATTGATTGACATAAGTGTATACAATTTTTAAAATAAATAATAAAAATGGGTTTTAAAAATATATTTCTATAATTTTATGTATATATGTGTATGTATAGTGAAACTTCTCCATGTAAGTAAAAGTTCCAAGATCATAATCCAGAACTAAACACTAGTCAATAATATTGAGCTGGCTGACATAAAAATCATAAGCAATATTTTGAAGTCAGGGGAGCAGTTATTCCAGATTTCTCAATAGCTGAAGTTAATGGACTTAATTCAGTTAGACACAGATGCCAGAGAAATTATGACTCTTAGTGTAGGCAAAGTTTTAAAGACAGTTTATTTTCTGTTTGTAAACAAAAAAAAAAATGCCTTTCAATCTATAAAGTAATACCTATGTCATACAGAAAGGAATGTTATTAACTAAACAGACTTTTCCTTCTCACACCACATAACGATGCATTTAGCTAGGTCAGGTTCTCCACGTAATAAAATGATGGAGAATTTTCCTACAGGCTCACATGTAAGGGTTTTTTTTTAAAAAATTCATGAACGAGGGTCAAGATAGAGATAGCTATGTGTTCTGGGAATGCATGATCACACACTTTAGGGATTGCTGTGCGTTTGGTAAGAAAACTGTGACTTGGTTTTTGTTCAACTTACTCGTTGAGAGACTATAGGAAAAAAAAAAAAAACAGGCTTTTGAGTATCCATTTCTTTACCTGCATTACGTGGACATAATCTCTGCTGTCACCATCCAGCAGGTCACACACAACACGGAATTCTGACTAAATACGTTATCAGTTAATGAGATAATAATAATGTGCCTTATTTCTAAGGTCTCTAGTGGTTTTTCCCAGAGATTTTTGTTTTTGTTTTTGTTGTATTTGAAAACTCACCACAGACCATTTCCACCTTTGAAGGAGAGCTGTTATTCCCTAGAGTGTAATTGTTGGCTTCAGTGGAGAGAACGTGGGAGGGGACAGAAAAGTCGTTTCATCTCAAAACACTAGGGCGACAGATTTTCCCCAGAACTATAACACGAGGCGAGCAAATGCAGACCCCAAATCATTGTAATAAACATGGAATGTACAGGTTTTTTTTGTTGTTCTGAATTCATCAAGTACTAAATGATGCTGCAGATAAATGGGTCATGGATAAAGACTGAATATTTTACACTCTAATTGTTATAAAATAAATAAATGAATTTCTTTCTTTTTTTTTTTTTTTGGCCACACCATGAGGCTTGTGGGATCTTAATTCCCCGACCGGGGATTGAACCCAGGCCACGACAATGAAAGCACCAAGTCCTAACCACTCGACCGCCAGGGAAGTCCCAATGAAATATTTTTAATAATTGGGTATGACCTACTTTTAATTTCCTATGATCTTTCTTTGGTGAAGTTCAATTAATTTCATACCTATTCTCTTAAATCCCTTTACAACTTTCCTGTGTAATCAATCCTAAAATGTTTCAAACCATTACTTTTGAATGAAAAGTGTTAGAATCCAATATGCAAATAAATTTGGATTTCTTAAAAGTGGTTGAGAGAGACAACAATATGATATGTATATTAATACCATTTTGACTGTATTTTAAGTGGTATGTTGCCGGTAGGGAGTTTCTCAGGGAAATTCAAAACGTCAAATCTTTTTCATCTAGTTGTTGTCAGAATAATTTATCTGTGCCATAACATCCTATAAAGTGAAGATTCCTCTTCTCTTTTTCTCCAACTCTGTTTCTTTTCTAAGCCTTCTAACCCACAGATATATCCTATCTTAAACATTGATTTGGCTACATTATTTCAACTTCCAGAGATAAGATTTCAATTCCAAATTCTAACTATTTCTGAAACATGGATTTAACTTCTGATCATATATATGTTGGTCCAATTAGGGGATAAGATGAGACCAGTTGCATTTTCTTCTTTTTTAGACACCCTCAGGTACCCAATAACATCATAAAGCTGTCCAAGGCTCCAGAGGGTCCTCCACTGCTTGGGGGAGCATTAAGACGAGTGTCTGAATATCTCCCTGGAAACGGCAAAGCATACCAGGATGTTGGGCCACGTGTTTGGAAGACCAAGTGCATTTTGTCAGAAACTTCCATAACACAAGTAGAGCTTTTGAAAAAGGGAGATTTCAAGAGGGGCCATATATATTAAATAGATCTAACTGCTTATTTGGAAAAGACCTTTGCTATACAAGATACTGATCTACTTTGTCATAAAAAATGTATATCACATTGACTCAATTTCTTATAATAAATGGAATATGATTATTTGTTCCGTTAATAAATAGATTGATTCTTTCTGTTTTTAATTTTTATTATTTTTATTTATTTATTTATGGCTGTGTTGGGTCTTCGTTTCTGTGCGAGGGCTTTCTCTAGTTGTGGCAGGCGGGGGCCACTCTTCATCGCGGTGCGCGGGCCTCTCACTATCGCGGCCTCTCTTGTTGCGGAGCACAGGCTCCAGACGCGCAGGCTCAGTAGTTGTGGCTCACGGGCCCAGCCGCTCCGCGGCATGTGGGATCCTCCCAGCCCAGGGCTCGAACCCGTGTCCCCCGCATTGGCAGGCGGATTCCCAACCACTGCGCCACGAGGGAAGCCCTGACTGATTCTTCATATTTAGAGCGTGAGCTTTGGACTAAGACAAACCTGGGTTTGTATCTTGGCGCTGTCAAATATTAATTATGCGATTTGGGGCAATGCACTTAAACTCTCTAAACTGGTTTCCTTTTTAAATCAATAATGGCAACTACTCCATAGGATTCCTCTAAAAAGCCAATGAGGTAATCCTTAGAAAGTACTCAGCACATATTTGAACCTGGGTAAGTACTCAATAAATGATAGCTACATTAGCAGACCTATGCCAGTTCCCCCAGAAAGACTTCTTTCCCACAATAATTCTGCTTGGAGCCCTTTGATTAACATAGACCTTAGCTTGAGTTTCTGCTGTTACTGTTGTCAAATTATGTTTATCCACTATGATTTTCTGGCTAATATCTGAGGATTCCAATTAGCACTAAAACTAGCTAGTGTGTTCCCAGAGTTACCTAAGATGTTTTATTTGTAAGCACAATGTTTACCTGGAGCCTTTCGATTAAATGTGATTAAGCCTTTAGCACTTAATATTTACTTCCAAAGCAGTACCTTTTAAAGGTGTGAGCAAAAAAGCAAGAAATCACACTGTTGCTATTGGATAGGCCCAATACTTACAACCAGCTACTAGCATAGTTGTCTTTTATTATATTAACTGAGGTGTTTCCAGACCAGAGTGTTTCCTGGCTGTGCCTGGCTTCACACTAAAGGGGCTGTTAGGGAACGTCTGCCATAAAATGCTCCCCAGAGATTCCAACACAACAAAGCACAAAATGCCATGGAGCAGACCCTTGGCATTCACAAATCTGAGATTTGAGGCTTTAATTCTCAAGAAACCTCCAAAGTCATTGACATAAAGCAATGTGTGGTTTTCTACAGCACAAATTTGATCTCTCTGTACTGTTTGAGTATGATGTGTGGGGATGGAGTACTTACTAGCCTGAGCGCCAGCCGGCAGTTACGGCATCTCCTGGCTTTACTGTTTTCTCTCCATCCTCATGGGTACATTTATTCTCTTCTAGGGTCCAAAAAGCCTACTTAATATTTTTGGCTATTCCAGTTTTATGCTTTATGTAGAAATTATATCCCAAAATTAGGAGATTCGGGAAGTTCTGGGGATATCAGAACTTATATCAGAACTTAATCCCCAGAATAGCAATCTGGGGATTGCTAAGTTCTTAGCAATATCAAATGTCCACTATATTTCATCTTCCAAAAGGTGAGGAACTTTAGAAGACACTACATAATCACTGCTTCAAAACCCCGTCTGATTTCTGTATGAAGTATGTGATTCTAATGTGAATGCTGTCACCAAGAACAATTTTTTTGTTTCAATGTACTCATTTCAATACATTGCTAAATCTATAATGCACAATGTAAACTTACCTATAAGTGTAGCCAGGATAAGACGTTTCTCGTTCATCTAAATAGAAATGCATCTCTCATGCGTAACAAAGTCAATATAGCTTAAGCTGGGACCATTCACACAAATCGATAAGACTGAACTTAACATTTTACAGTTTTTTAACCTAATTTCAAAAATCGATTTGTCTGAATTTTGCACTGTTTTTTTAAACTTTTTATTTTATATTGGAATACAGTTGATCAACAATGTTGTGTTAGTTTCAGGTGTACAACAAAGTGATTCAGTTATCATATACATGCACCTATTCTTTTTCAAAGTCTTTTCCCAATTAGGTTACAGAATATTGAGCAGAGTTCCCTGTGCTGTACAGTAGGTCCTTGTTGGTTATCTATTTTATATATAGCAGTGTGTACATGTCAGTCCCAAACTCTGAATCTATCCCTCCCTACTTACCCCTGGTAACCATTAGTTCGGTCTATGAGTTTGTGAGTCTGTTTCTGTTTTGTAAATAAGTTCATTTGTATCATTTTTTTAATATTCCACGTATGAACAATATCATACGATATTTCTCTTTCTCTGTCGTACTGAGTGAAGTAAGTCTGAATTTTAAACTATTTCAACAAGATATTTTGATATCATATTTATACAGCCTGTGTTAGTTGGAATACAGGCTGATCTGCCTGTGACAAAGATGAAGGATGGATTATTTATCCCTCATAGGAGTTTGAGTGACTTTATCTCTGGCTCTCTTCCATGAAGTCATGAGACGCTCAGCCCCTTACCTCTCATGATGTTCTGCTGACCCTGGGGCGTTGGCTGCATTCATGTGGTCCAAGATGGTGCACCATCAGGTCCACAGCCCTGCCAGCAGGAGAGGTAAAGAAGAAGGGATGCAATGCCCCATCCCCCTAAAGCGTGACTGAGTTGCACACGTTACGTCTGTTTGCATCTCATTGACCAGAGCTTAGCCACATTGTCACCAGATCCATATGGGAAGCTGGAAGTGTAACCTTTCTATCAGGACACACAAGGTTGGGGACAACCGGTACCTGCCAATCAGCATTCCCACCATTTTCAAAAGATAAACAGAAAGCAAAATCAACAGATTCCCAAATATTTTATTTTGTTAATTATTTACTTTTTCTTTTTTTTTAACTTTTTATTTTATAGTGGAGTATAGCCAAACTAAACTGTGATAGTTCAGTTTCAGGTACACCGCAAAGCCACTCAGCCATGCATATATAGGTATCCATCCTCCCCCAAACTTATTTACTTTTTCTTTATTTCAAACATAATAGGAATGGAATGCATGGAGGCAGTAAGGGGTTAGATTAAATGTTGTTGATTTCAGAAACCAGAAACTGTTGGGCCATTTCTCTCAGTAGCCTTGGGTTAATTTCTGAGTGTCCCTTGTGACTCTCAGCCTATGCCTCCAAAGAAGTATCACTTCCTTCATTGGTTTCCATTCCTTTCTAATAGTGAAAATCAGAGAAAGAGTTCAGGGGGTTAGAAATATGGAAGGGAAGGGATCAGACATACTCAACATGGAAATAAATAAAAGAAACAATGCAATGATCCATTGGGTGGACATCCTGAAGGCAGAGCAATCTGATGCTCTGTCCACACTCAGCCTTGAAGAAACGACATGAATTCGGAGGATGTACATCACCCAGCTTGAGGTCTCACCTCAGCATCTGAGTCGTAAGAAAAGAAAAACCAAGCAAGCTCAGGTGACATTTATCCACGTACACCCTACCAGAGAAATCTCTTCCTGCGTCTCCCTCCTTTGCCCCAGTACATTTCTGGAATTGAGGAGATTTGAGAAGTCTTGAAAACAGATAAAAATACATATAAAGAACACTTACAAGCAAAGTATTAAAAAGTAAAAATGAATACAGTAGCAATTACATATTTAAGTTTTAAAGGCAAGAGGAAGAAAAGAAGAATAAGTTAGATAAGGGGAACAAATGTGAGTAATAGCGACGCAATTCTAGGCAAAATACCAGGAGAGAAACTTCAGTGCTGATAAAATGGTCTTAATAAGTAAATTCAACAAAAGACTTTTCACCAATTTTAGAACAAACTTAAAATGCTGGTATTTTTGGTTATTAATCAACCTTTGTATGTGTTATGGTCATGTTCAATAAAAAGGTTAAAACTCCTACACACTGTGTCTAATAAAAATAATGGCAGCCGTTACTGGAAGGCAAGAAAAAGCCTTTACACACACACACACTCACACACTCTCACACTCAGTCACACACACACTCAGTCACACACACTCACACCTACACACACTCACACTTACACACTCACACTTACACACTCACACACTCTGCCACAAACTCACACTCACATACAAATTTTAAATAGGATGCAGCAAAATTAGAGTCTTTTTAATAATGATTATCTTTCAGGCTCTTATGCTGTGGCCAGTTTCTTTTTACCAAAAGTCAAATTTCATTTCTATGCATTTTTCCTCTAGAGTGGAAGAGAAAGAGTTAAGGGCGTGGGGAAGGGCTGGTCTCCCTACAGCTCCATTCACATGAACCACCAGGTTCGACAAGATGTGACTTCTTACTTACCAGCTCGGAAAAGGTGTGGTAAAGGTCCATTTGACATGCTTTTAATTATGGCTTTTCTTTTTCTTTTGTTTGTTTGTTTGTTTGTTTTCCTGAAGCCTATCCAAATGATCCTAAGAAGACATTTCACAGCCATTTAACTTGTTTCTTTTCTAAATATATATTGCTTCTTGAATGGTACAATGATATATACCTTACCATTCATTATGACTCTGGGATGATTTTGTTATTTTTTTTTTTTTTTAGTTGAAAATAGCAGCCACAAAAAGTATAATAAGATAGGATAGGATAAGGTAGGAGAGGATAGGACAAAATAAAATAAAATAAAACAAAACAGTAGCCGTGTTTCACATTGAGTTATGTCATTGTTTTCTGTCACAGCGAGGTATTCACTGAGTATCCACAAGTCAAGCAGCCTACCTTTCCAACCACCCTTTACTCTTTTTTAAAAAGATGTGTATTGAAAATATTCTATGCAAAAAACACCATTAACATGTCCCTCGAATTGGTCCTACCTCATTACCATCTGCTAAATATCACCTACCCATCCTCAGGATGAAACAGATGTCTTGCATCCTCTGTTTCTCCCATGCCCACTTCCGATCACCCACAATCAGCTCAGCACAGCCTCCAGCGTGTATTCCAAGCCTGGTGACTCCCACCCTTTCCACGCTGAAGCTCTGATCATGTGTCTGGAACAGTCTCCCAGCGGGGCTCTCGCTTTTCCTCTTCCTCCCTACAAAGCATTATCCTCTCAGTGACCTCTTTAAAGCATAAATGGTATCATAGCCCATCCCTGCTTAAAACCCTGCAGTTGCTTCCCACTACTGTTAGAATAAAAGTCGTAATTCCTTACTTTGCCTATCAGATCCTGCAAGCGCTGAATGACTCTTATCTTTCTACCCCATCTTCTCTCTCTCCCTTGCCCTGTTCAGTTCACTCCAGGTACTTGGACCCTCCATAAAATTCTCACACACACACATCTTATTTTTTTCATGGGCATCTGTTCCTTCTACCTTTTCTCCAAGATGGCAGCCTGGTTGGCCCTTTTTCCTTCTTTGGGTCTCAGCTCTAAGGTTGCCCCCTCAGAAAGTCTTCCTTGATCACCCCAACCAAAGCAAGATGGCCAAGAGTTGGGAGAGTCACACTTATATAATAGATGATGTGTATACAATATCAAAAGTATGGATTTGTTGTAAGAATTGCATAAACTTATATACCTGGGATAGAGTAGCTACTTACTAAGGCTAGTTTTTTGCTGTTGTTTGTTTCTTTTATTCTCGTATGTCGGGCTTCCTATGAATGTTGCATAAGTATGTTGTAATTGCTTCTCTGAAGGAAAAGGTAACTAGTCTATAACACAGTAAGCTAGGATAACAGTGGTTCCCCATTATTAACGCACATCTGTCAAAGTCACCACACCCAACAAAACCTTTAGACTGAGACACACCTAACATAAGAACGAAAGAAAAGGGAGCAGAATTATCTTATTGGGTGGCCCAGCATTTTAAGTACTGAAAGTTAATGGAAATATTCAAATCATATAAGAATGTGCCCAGTAATGTATTCAATCAACAAATACATGGGGATGAGGGGGGGGCACCAGGCACGATTAAAGTGCTTCAGATACAGATTGTAACAAAGGACAGGACAAAATCCTCTGACCTGTGGATCTTGCACTGTGCAACACCTCTTCTTAGAATCAAATAACGTTTTATCTATTGCCTTGTACTCTTAATTCCAAATGAGAAACATGGGCTCCAGAGACTGGGGCTCTATTCCCAGCTCAACCCACCAATCAGTATGTGGTTTGGAGCTAGAGGTGGCTTCTCTGATACTTCCCAAGTTGTACGTGTTCTGTCCAAGGTCCCTGCAGCTCCAAAACACTGTGATTCCATGATTATACCAAACACCACTTTCAGTATAAAAAAAAAATCTGAGGTTAGAAAGCTTGCAGTTAAGAACCACTTCATTCCTTAACATGAGTTTACGGTTCTACTATGCCGGGTATGTTTTTTTTTTTTTTTTTTCCAACTATTTTCTTCCAACATTAACATTTAGAACCGAGTTGAAGAGAAGATGAAACCCCTTTGGAACACAGTTAGCTTAGTTTTTTTCTTCTGCTGTAAAAGATGGTCTAAGATTTTATATTCTCCTTTAAATTGTCTAAATGCCAATGTTCATGTTTGTCTATGTCTGGGGGACATTGCAGTGCCAAGAACTTTGTCTTTTATTCTCCAAAACATAACCAAGAAGCTTTCCTGTAAGGTCCCTTGTCTGGGTTCAAACACCACCTTCATTTACATAAAAGACGATTTCCCCCCAAACATGCACCTATTCTTATCATTATGATTATCCGCAGTTCAAATGTATTAACCGTCCTAGAGATCATTGTGGAACAGATGCTGTGGCTCATTCTCTTCTGCCTAAAGAAAACTTTTTCTTTTTTTTTTTTTTTAATATCGACATGGTATCCAGGTTACATCTTGATAATCACTTTAGAACTGAGAGTGACAAATGGCAGATGGAATGTTGTTGTTTTTCTTTCTGTCCCCATCTCCCTTTGTTCCCTGGCATTGTGGGACAGCTCCCTCCATTCAGGCAGCAGGACTGTTCTGAGTGAAGGGCAGACGTGCACCTTCGGCAGCCTCTCTCCAGTTCAATTATGATGCTTTAACGGGGCTAATTAGCATTCCTGGGAGTTGGAGCTCTTTGAGTGACAGGTAACCATGGAGAGTCACACTCCTGTAGGTGATCAGCAAGAGTCGAGCTTTTCTTTTTAATTAAAAATTAGAAAAGCCTTAAAGAAAAAGCATATTTCCTGATGTCTGCCGTTAGCCCAAGCTTGCCATGATGGAAAGAATAACAGTAGTGTCAGAAGAAAAATTGATGCCATTTCAAAAGGAACAGAGGAAAATACCATGGTAGTCAGAGACAGGAAAGATATTTATTGTCTTCCCCAAGAACAGATACCCAAAAGGGAAACACAAAAAGGCAAAGGATCCTCTGAGATTTCCTGAGAGACCATTTAGATAATAATGTTTTCCCCTATAAAATTTGTGAAATAGTACCGTATTTATTAACAATAGGGGCTTTTTTTTTTTTGCCATTTAGAAAGTATTTGAATAACATATGCAGTAAATGTTAAATAATACTTATTTGGTAATTGTTGATTGCTGATGACAAGGTATAACAAAATAAAAGAGGTATTAATAACCTATTCCAATTCTAAGAAATATTGGAAAAAATCCTCCAAGTACACAATATATTGGATCTGATCTTGAGAACTGATGTCAGCAGGCCATGGTGTATCTTTCCAACAAAGTGAGTATTCTAAGTAGGGCAGTGTAGTGAATTAAATATTGTCACCTTAGATTGGGAGCCTAGATTCAGAGAAAAAAAGTGAACAGAAATTTTATAATCTTTTAAGGGCCTATCAGGATACCTTTTCTATTCAAAGATAGGCAAGTAAATAATGTGGATAATCAGAGTCGATTTTAATTTTCCCCAAACTGAAAGGAAACTGCTCTATTTTCTTTCGGTTCTTTTTATCTTATAAAATATTTAATTTTAACGTGCCTCTCCCTTTCCTGTTTTTACCCCAAAACGGGATTATTGTAAAACACACCCTGCGCTGTTATTTCTGGCCCGCCTCAAGCCAGGAAGCTCTCAGTCTTCTGGGGGCGCCTAATCTCATGAGCTACACTGTCTCATTTCAACTGTGGGAATAGAAGAGGAGGTAAACCAAGCCACAGTGAATTCCTTAGCTATTACTTCAGAATAATTTCTACTATGAGAAGAATTCACTGAAAAGACAGAATGATAAAATCAGTGTGTTACTTTGTAGCCAACACTTTCCAAATTCCAAAAATTAGGATTTTTCTTCTAAGGTATAAGTTGAGTGAAGAAACAAATTTTAATTCCAAAAGACTGTCTCTCCCAATATGCGGGCAGTGGTCATTGTTCATCAACTCACTCTTTTAAGTCTCTATTTATTTGAACATTCTTCCTTAACAAGCATAATTCCTCAACTCTGAAATTTTCCACAAGAATTTTCCAGAAAACAGATTCCCTTCTCAAGTTTATAAATCTGACCTCAGTAAATGTAACTTGCTAATTACTATTGGCTTTAATTTGACAGTAGGAAATGTTATGTCCTGAGAATCTCAAGACTTGCTTTATTTTTTTTCTGAAATGTTTCTACACCTAATAGAAATCTGCTACAAGAGTAAGAACCTTTCTGGTTTAATAGTAGTAAGAAGAGCTCTGTTCTGAAACATTGCATTTTGAAGTTTATGATATTTGAACCATAATGGAGGGAGTTAGCTGTTGGTCCCATAGTCACTTCCTTTGATATGTACTCCTTCCAATCATAATATATATTAATTTTTTTTCTAATACTGACACCAAATCTATAGAAATGCTGAATTAAACAGAAAATATTTCACTTTTTAAAACAGGCACATTAAGAACCAATGCCCCATAATGTTGTACGGAATGGAAATATTGACTGAGTTCCATGCAAATTACAAGCTATTTTTAAAACAAACGGATTAAATGATTGGATATTGAAAACTACTTTCAACCATTTTCCATCGTGAATATTTACAGGCAGATCATTTTTAGCTCTTGTGTCTACCTTTTTTTCTGCAGAAACTGAAAGAGAAGAGAAATTTTGCAAGCATGGACCACTTTATGTAACAGATTTATGAACGTGAAAGGGAAACAGTAAAGGTCTAGTGTTCTGAGCTGCTGGCAGAGCTGACCTCTAATCGCTTTCAACCTTCTTACTTCATGACTGCCTCTCTCCTACCATGACAGACAGAAGAAACCAGCTAGGAACAATGGTTATTAACATTTTTAGGATAATTTGATACCCTAGAGGCTTGCTCGGGTCCCATCATGGGTGTTTATGTTTGGTTTTCCTGCTGGATGTAGTCTTTCAGATTTTCCACAATGGGTCCCTAGAACCACAAAGGGCAAAAGCATAAAATCTCCTATTGCTGGAGTTTAATCTTCTCACTTGATAGATGGAGAAATGGGCAGAGAGGTTAACTGACCCTCAGCTAGTGGGTTTCAGTGCTAGAACTGGAACTGAAACTCAAGGTGCCGCATCCCCTCACCAACAATCTCCTCCACGGCTGATTCCATCCCACTGGCCTTCCTCCCTGGGTTCCACACAGACTTGTCATTAGCTGACTCAGAGCCCGTGCCTTGCAGCCTCTGTCACCCCACACCCTCTCCCCAGTTCCCAGGCCTGGCCTCTGCATCATCAGCTACCTGAGAACATGTGGATTCTTAACCAGAGCTGTGACAGTGAGAGTATTTTTTTTTTTTTTTTTTTTTTAGTGGCTGCACCGTGCGCCATGTGGAATTCTAGTTCCCCAACCAGGGATCAAACCCGTGCTCTCTGCAGTGGAAGCGTGGAGTCTTAACCACTGGACTGCCAGGGAAGTCCCCAGTGAGAGTCTGCTTTACCTTCATGCAAACCATAGCATCTTGTGTTGCTTTGATATATACCCTGCATTTGGCCATTATTTCACCGTAGAACATTGGTCTTTTATTTTTTGGGCAGGGGAGCAATTCTTGGCCCTCTAAGATGCTATTATTTTAGATGACTGAGTATCACTGAAAAGAAAAAAATTTAGTCAAATTAAAAAACTAGAATAGGCAGATGTTCCTTAAGAAAAGTAGACTTTTTAAATTACAAATCAATATAAAAATTGTGTATTTGAAAAATAATAAATATCTTTAAATGCATGTTTTATTTCTTTTTGTCCTGTTATGTTTGGAAGAATAATTTGCTAGATTTTTTTTCTCCAACTGGTCAAGAAAATTTGGTCGGAAAACCCACAGCTTAAAAATCAAGATCCTATCATTTCCATTCTGTGTAAAAAATAATATATTATATTGTTATTTAAGGCAATTTTTTTCTATTAAAATCCTCTTTTGTTCCATTTTTGATAGTTGTCAAAATTTCTTCTGTACACTATTAAGGGTAGATGTCCTATGGTAAGGGTTGTATGCTAAAAGCTATCTAATCTGAACATATGAATCAATGCGTAGAGATCTATACACATGTTCACAGCTAAATCACCATCAAATAAATTTACCATTTTGGTTCCATTCTGGCTGCCACACTCAAATACATTTCAAAAGAAAGTAGAAGCCTGAACAAAGAAAATAAAAAGGAATGCACAGGTACTAAAAATTATTATATGAGAAAAAGTCAAAAATCTAAATACATTTTTTTAAAAGAGACTCACAGAGGACATAATATCAGTTCTTCTAAAATAATATTTATTACAATTATTAAATTTAATTAAGGTATAAGTGTGTATGCTTTAAATCCAGTGAGTGTTAATTTCTAGAATTCTCTCCCTCGCCTCCCATCCTTAGTCCCATTTTGTAAAAGTAGTCGTTTTTAACAGCTTTTGTGCATCCTGCTAGGATATTTTATGATAATGTATTTAAAACATCTGAAGCCCTTTCCTATTTAAAAAAAAAAAAAAGTTGCCTTTTCTACATGACCATAAGAGGAAAAGTAGGAAAGTAAGAGGAAGAGGCAGGAGATAAATGCAAATACAACTTGAGCCTCAATGTAAGAAAGGAAGGCCCTTCTTGTGGAGAAGGGGGATGGGGGGAAATTCCCATCACACTGGAGACGGTCAGGAGTAGACGGGATTATCAACCTGCGGTAGAAAAGGAGAACATCTTGTACAGAAGGTTCAGACATTGAAGGAAAGCTTTTATGTCCTCTCCAACCCCAGAGTCCTATAGAAATTAAAATATTCATATAAATATATGAATATTTTTAGAGCAAATATTGATTTTTATTATTTTTATTGAGATTAAATCAAAATTTTCTTCTGACTTAAAAAACAAATGTTTGTAATACAGTAAATTACCTGAAAACTAAAGAAGTCAAGTTATAAAGAATATTACAGATTTCCTCAAATAAAGAGGGGAAGAAAGAAAAGAAAAAGAGCAGGAAACAGAGGGAAAAAAGAGAAAGGAAAAATAAGATTCAAATGTCAAAGCAACTGCTTTGCTTTTCAATATTTCCGATAGAATTAATATTCAGGACTATCAAGTGTCCTTAATTCAGAGTAGGAAAACCGGAAGAGGAAGATGAGCTCAATGAGAAAAGAGCTTAGATTAAAAAGATGAAGCAAAGGCAGACAAAGGAAAGGAGAAAGGTGATGGTGTATCCTGGAAAACTGCCAGTCAGCAGGACCAGTAACACTGCGCATAGATAGTATAGGACTGTGATCTTTTATCTCCAAGAGAGGTCCAAAAAGATCTCTTTCCAAAAATCAGCTCAAAGTGAAATCAATTGCTTAAAAAGTAAAATGGTAAATAAATGCTTTTCTCTCTTTCAGATTGCAATCCGTAGAATTTACAGTATTGTTTTGTAAGGTGAAAATAGCTAAACAGATTGGATCATGTTTTTCTTCTGATAAATTTTTCCAAGGATTCAGAGAATATGGTTATGATTATGCAGAACTGCTGAAACCTCAAATGCCTCAATTATGGTACATGATTAAAACGGGCCCAGACTTTTAACATATGCAATGCTTTTTACCAGAAGTTGAATAACGTCAGCATCTAGGAAACTACTGCGTACAGCTTCTTAAGCTCTCTGCTGCCGAATGGCCCACTAAATCTGTCTGTTAAATTCACACATGCCCTGGCTGCTGGCTGCCACCTCTCACAACCCAGAATGGATTTTACATTGGACGTTACTGCCAAAGCTCTTTTTCTCCTGGCACCAGTAGTGAAATATACCTATAGGCTTAAAAAATAAAATATAGGATGAACTTCAGGAATATAAGACGATGTGAGCAACGTGTAATAAAATTTGAGCTGGATAGACATTGGAGTAGATCGAATTTTATGAATTCCTCCAGAAACAATCATGTTAGATTCATCAAACTTTTCAAAGGTCAGGGAACAGTTCCTGAAAATCATTAGATCAATTATAGACTTTTTCCACCACATCTGGCCAAATTCTCTTACCCAAGTAAGCTTACCCAAGTAAACTCTTAAGGGTCTGCAGTTTGAAATGTGGTTTATAAAGGTCCACAGTTTTGTTCTGACTCAGTAGTGACTTGAAAATCGCTTTACTAATTGATCTGTTTCACATCATATGACCTTCTAAAAAAGCCTAAGTTGGTTCTTTTAAGTTGATGAGCTCCTGAAAAAAGAAATCTGTCTGTAGATGGTATCTGCCCACCCTCTCTCTCAATGATACAGAACCCTCCCCCTTTTCTTTCTCTCAACTAGAGCACTAAGTACAAAGTACTATGCTAGGTGCTCCTAGAAGATATTAATAAAATATATAAATAGGAAATCCCTGTTGTCTAGATCTTAAAATTTAGTAATGAGATTTACATACATGCCTACACACATGTATTATGTATTATGGGCATATATGAACATAAATGTATGTATATAATCATAATTCAGAGAGAGGTGAGAAATACTATGAGAAAGATAGAAAAAAGGAAGCATTTTAAAACCATGACTGAGAAAGATGTTTTCCCTGGGGGCAAGATAGAGAGGCAGTTGGCATTAGCAAAACCTTTATGGAAAAGGTGGCATTTGAGTTGTCATTAAAAAGGAATGTGATGTGGCACATATTTCCAATGGAATATTACTCAGCCATAAAAAGAAATGAAACTGAGTTATTTGTAATGAGGTGGATGGACCTAGAATCTTTCATACAGAGTGAAGTAATTCAGAAAGAGAAAAACAAATACAGTATGCTAACGCATATATATGGAATCTAAAAAAAAAAAAATAAGGTTCTGAAGAACCTAGGGGCAGGACAGGAATAAAGACGCAGACGTAGAGAATGGACTTGAGGACGTGGGGAGGGGGAAGGGTAAGATGTGACAAACTGAGAGAGTGGCATGGACATATATACTACCAAATGTAAAATAGATAGCTAGTGGGAAGCAGCCGCATAGCACAGGGAGATCAGCTCGGTGCTTTGTGACCACCTAGAGGGGTGGGATAGGGAGGGCGGGAGGGAGACGCAAGAGGGAGGGGATATGGGGATATATGTATATGTAGAGCTGATTCACTGTGTTATACATCAGAAACTAACACACCATTGTAAAGCAATTAGACTCCAATAAAGATGTTAAAAACAAAGAGATGTGGCTCTGACAGCTGGAAATGAGAAGGAGGGAATTCCAGGCAGAGGACACAGCGTCACAAACAAACAGCATCCCTGAGAAGCAGTGGCTCCAGGAGCCCCGTGTGCCTGAGGGACACAGTGGGGCTGAGAAGCTATTTCTTCCCCTTGAGCTGAGGGCTCAAACTTCATTTTGTCCAAAGAAGGACGCACTGATGAAGGCTTTGAGAAAGGAGAGGTGAGATTCTATCAGAGTTCAGAGATTTTCGTCAACACATCCCTTTTGCTATTAACTCTTGTAAGACAAAAAATGGGTCACAGCGTGGTAGACAAGGCTTCCACTGAGCCCTGGCTTCCTGCAGCGCCCGCTTCAACGGATCCTGCAGTGCTACCTCTTCCACCTCCCAGCTCTACGGCTGGGATTCCAGAGGTTCTCAGAGCATCTCAGGCTGTTTTGTGGCTCAACTCCTTCTGTCTACAATATTCCTTCTTCCTGATACCCTCTGTCTTCCCTTCTACATCTTCTGGTCCAGCGAGCCTACTCCAATCTTCCTCCAATTTATTCTTCAAGCACCTCCGTAATCAAACCTTTTGATTCCACCACTTTGATTGCACCTTGACTGTAACCTCACAGTCAAGGGGCAACCTTACAGCCAATAGACCTCAGTCAAACTCTACTAAAAATATATTCGTTCAACAAATGTATTCTGATTATATCCAATGTCCCAATTCAATAGTAGGTGCTGGGATTCTTTTTAAAGTCTTAGGTTTGAGTGTTCACTTTGTTTTTTGTTTTTTGGGGTTTTTTGCTTGTTTGTTTTGGTGTGGTGCTTTTTTTGGTTTTGTTTTGGTTTTTTGGCCACATCGTGCAGCTTTCGGGATCTTAGTTCCCTGACCAGGGATTGAACCCAGCTCCTGGCAGTGGAAGCACGGAGTGTTAACCTCTGGACCGCCAGGGAAGTCCCTCAATTTGTTTATATAAACTAAAAGGCTTTGCAAACAGACAAGACTAAATCTCTTTGTAAAACATTTAGGCATACCTTGAAAGAAATAATAATGATTATTTTATCTCATGAAAATTACCAGCTATACCTAAGATGTTTACCACATAAATTCTCATTCAATATAAAGTTTGTGAAATAAGTCATTATGCATTGAAAAAGTAGAGTTTATGCTGAATAATCGTTCTTTTGCATGAATGAAGGGATCTGACACATGTGAAAACTTTTCACTTTAGTTTGTTATTTCTAAGTCTCTTTATAATCCTCAAGTTCATACAATGGCAAACTAAACTAAGCAAACCATCTAGTTGTTTCACAGAAGACATGAGATTCAGTTTAAATAGTTCAAAACTATTACTGGCTTCAAAAACAAGCCTGGGGACTTCCCTGGTGGCACAGTGGTTAAGAATCTGCCTGCCAATTCAGGGGACATGGGTTTGAGCCCTAGTCAGAAAATCCCACATGCCGCGGAGCAACTAAGCCCATGCATCATAACTACTGAGCTTGTGCTCTAGACCCCATGAGCCACAACTACTGAGCCCCTGTGACACAGCTACTGAAGCCTGTGCACCTAGAGCACATGCTCCAAAACAAAGAGAAGCCACCGCAATGAGAAGCCCTCGCACCGCAACGACGTGTAGCCCCCGCTCGCAGCAACTAGAGAAAGCCCACACAAGCAATGAAGACCCAACACTGCAAAAAATTAAAAAATAAAATAAACAATTTTAAAAAACAGTTTAAAAAAACAAAACAAAACAAAAGCAAGCCTGTCTTCAGCAGTCATTAAAATAAGCACTATCTTATGTCCACAAGAACTAAAGACATCAAGGCAGCCTAATGAATATCAGAGTGTGAATGTGATAAAAACCAGGCAACAGCTCAAAAATCTATGTAGAGTTCCCTACCTCTCCTCCCTATTCTCCTTTTTATTAGGTGTTTGTGGAGAAACACTGTCTACACAAAATTCTCAAGGATTTGGAAGTGGGGAAAAAAAAACAAGTCAATGATTAGGTGCTCAGAGTTTCTCAAAAAACATTCTGTTTCTGATCCAATCTGCTTCTCTTCTCCAACAAAACCCAATCAATTTGAAGAGTCTGTCCTCTTTGTTTTCACCTTCTGATCTTCCTACTTGATTGGAAACTGAACTTTTGTAAACAAAACTGATGACCATCTGAATGGAGCTCTTGTACTAAGCAATTGTGCAGTTTCCACAACTATTCAAAGCTCAGGGAAGTGGGACCCAATTAAACACTCTTAACGTATGTAAGGTGCAGAGCTATAAAGCTATAACAACTCTGCTGTTGTCTGCACATGAGTTCCCTGGTACACAGCATTGCTCTCTGCCTGCCCTAACCTCTTCTTTTTAATCATTTCCCATCAGGAAACTCCTATCTACCATTCTTGGTCCATGTGACTCGGGGAGGATTTGAACTTAGTCCCTTGGCTCCAGAGATGGACCTGTAACCCAGGCCTAGTTAAAGAGAATATTATCTCCTGGCCACAGTGGTTGGTTCATGGGTAAGCATGTGACCCAGAGCCTATGAATCAAAATCAATCCTAAGACTTATGTTAACTATTTGGAAAGTTAATAGAACTTTCTAATCAGATTGCCAAACTTAAGATAATATACGTTTAGAACTTTTAAACTTCTTGCAGCCACACACAGAAGGAACCATGAATGAAGCCAAAGAGAAGATTAATAGGGAGGAAGGGCAAGACTAGAGAGAGACGGAAGAAGAAAGAAAAAGAGAAAGAGATGATTATGTAGTTTGAGCTCCTGGATCAAACCACATCTGAATCTACCCTTGTATTTTTCAATTACAGGACTTGATAAATTACCTTTTCTGCTAACAAGTATCTGAATTGATTTACATCACTTGCAACTGAAAGAGCCCTTTGAATACAAGGCTTTGCTTGTATTCAAAACACAAGGAAAAAAACAGGAAAAAAGGACAAAATAACCCCAATAATTAGGTCAATAAAGGATGTAGACTTTTTCTAACAGATGAGTATGCCTTCTGAACCTAAGGCACGGGTAATCGTAAACAGGTGAGTAGAACTTGGTAGATTTATGAGGATATTAGCCAATAAGATTTTTGGAGGACACACAAAAAAATTGTGGATTATTTGGGTTTTATTTAATAACATGCAAACTGGTCTACATTTTTTAAATGTATGTATGTAGGTATGTATGTCAGTTTTGAGTTAGAAAATTCTTAAAAATGTAAACTCAGGGGACTTCCCTGGTGGCACAGTGGTTAAGAATCCACCTGCCAATGCAGGGGACACAGGTTCAAGCCCTGGTCCAGGAAGATCCCACATGTTGTGGAGCAACTAAGCCCGTGCAACACAACTACTGAGCCCGCGTGCCACAACTACTGAAGCCCACATGCCTAGAGCCCGTGCTCCGCAACAGAGAAGCTACCGCAATGAGAAGCCCACACGCCACATGCAAGAGTAGCCCCCGCTCACCGCAGCTAGAGAAAAGCCTGTGGAGCAGCGAAGACCCAACGCAGCCAAAAATTAATTAATTAATTAATTAATTTTTTAAAAATGTAAACTCAGTCAATGCAAAACACACAAGATTTGTCACAAGTATCTGGCAGTCTGGGTGACAGCATATCATACTCATATCTTCCTTATAAGAACAAAGTTATGGCATTTTCTCTACATTTGTATTATGTTAATTTGGTCCTCATCTGGCTGTGAGCTATGCATATTAAAATGAAACACAGATAAGGTAAAACTAAAAAGGGCATCTTTGGTGGGGAGGAGGCAGCAACAGAAAGTGAGCCCATGGATGTAGAATAATAGGCAATGAATCCATTGTAACTCTTATGCTTTTCTCCTACTGAGAACCTCAACTCTTATTATCCTCTTCTTTGACAGGTATTGATATGAAACCTCATTTTGCAAAGTTTAAAGTGAATTTTAAAGTGCTACTTTTTAACATTCCAAGATTGGAGATTTTTTGACAATGGAACAGTGAGATTCCATTCATTAGGCATCATATGATTCCCTGGCAGTTCTCAGTATAGGAAATATTGTTTTCAAATGAAAAACTGCATTGTTACATGGTACCAGTTTCCTTTTAAACAGAACCCACAACAACAAAAAGATGACTTTACATATGCATTGTTGCTATTATATTTCTATTATAATATGAGTGTTTTTGAAATGAGAAGAGTAAAGCATACGAAGAACACAAGAATGGGTTCATAAAGAAAATGTTGTCATATTTTTTCTCAGGCATTTTTGGTTGCCTTCCTATCCAATGGGGAGGAAGTTCTGGGAAGCAAAAAGAAAAAAATAATAACAAAAAGTAGAAAAGGAGAAACTCTTTCTTCCCAAGAAAGAGTCAATTTCAAATCTATTTGCACAGAGGACTTGGGAGAGCCAGTAAGAAATAGAAATGAGGCTTTCCTTGTGCTCAAGTATCAAAG
Organism: Balaenoptera ricei; assembly: GCF_028023285.1. Taxonomy (NCBI): domain Eukaryota; kingdom Metazoa; phylum Chordata; class Mammalia; order Artiodactyla; family Balaenopteridae; genus Balaenoptera; species Balaenoptera ricei. The sequence continues at coordinate 189,735,438 of NC_082639.1, read as the reverse complement.
ATCATTTCTAGGTTTGGTCCTGGCTTGGTATCCAGTGGCTTCATTCCCAAAATCCCACACCCGTTTAATTGTCTTGTGAGTGCGCCAGACTAGCAGCTGGCTATCAAAGAACAAGATGCTTGAAACCAGAAGTTTTGGAGGAGGAACTATTACTGATGACAAAGCCCAGGGTTTGGTCATGGAAGTTGGAACCTAAAGCTAGGATGAGAAAATGAATTTTCAAAGTGAAAGCAAGGAATTGAAAACTTAGTTAAATGGATTACCTGTGTAGAGGTTGACATCTCTGAGAATGATGACAGGAGCAAAACTGAAAAATAAGGCAGTGAGTGAGAGGCTGAGGTCGTTATGAGGAAGGAACAGTGACCCATGGTTTGTAGATGGAAACAAGGAGAAGAGGTGACAAAGGAGAATGGTGTGAACTTCAAAGATCGAGGGTGTTTTGGGGGGGGGCGGGGCAAGGAATATTACTTTATTCAGAAAGCCAGCAGGCCGAGAAGATGGTGGACCAGGGTCCCAAAGAACCATCTTGCCCAGGTTTGGAGGCTAGTTTCTCTTATAAAACTAAGAGGGGGAGGTGAGGAGGTAAAGTAAAAAGGATGATAAGCTGTTACAAATATTTCCTGGTTCTGGCCACTCTCCCGAGGATATGTGTTAATTTCTTCTTTCCTGCAGCTATTCAGCGGTGAGTCTGGTCAGGATGTCTCCTGTGAGCTGTGAAAGCAACAGGTAGAGCTTGCCATCCTCTACCATTACCTGCTGGTCTTGGAGGGCCTCCTGGGGAGGGGGTGTATGGCTGTGGCTCTCTCTGAGGTCATGAAAGCTGGTGGCAGAAACATCGGGGAACATTCGTCCACTTGAACTCTTGCTGGAGGCCAGCATCTACTTGGGTAATGAGCACCAAGACCTCGAGCTAGGGGTTTGAAAGAGGAAGGAGGTAGCTACCAAACAACAATGGGAACCAAAGGCCATGCCCATCCCACTTCCTGACCTTGAAATAAAGAGGAAGGAGAGGAACATTAGCCTCTCCTTGAAAGATTTTCTAAGGAAGAGGAAGGCTGCCAAGTTTGGGTCACAAGTGGAGGGAATATTCCAGGAAGAGGCTGATGGGATAGATGGGTTTGTTAAGCACAGAGTTGGGTTCCAGAAGCTTTGGGGAGGAGGAAGGACAAGTGGAGGGGTTGAGTGCTTCCGTGATAATGGGTCAGTAGGTACCACTGAACTTCTGAACACAGAGAAGTGAGGCATGATGGCTCACCCAGGAGCAGGGCATGTTCGACAGATGAGTTCTTGCCAGCAAGAACTGAATAACATCCAGCAGGTCGTTATAACTCGGCTGCAGCTGACACGAGCTTCTGGCATCTTATAAAGGCAATTTCTTCTTCATTTTCGTCAAATTCCCTGAAGTCATAATATGCCTTCCATCCTGGTTTGTTTCAACTAAAGTTGACAGCATTGGTTTTAAATCCTCCCAAGGTTTTTAACATGTAATATTAAAGCATTTCCAGTAATCCAACTGCCTCTGTCTCCTTGAAGGCATCTAGAGATCCCATAAAACTTGGATTGCAGCAGCAGCATGAAAATACTCCTTAGCGCTTTTCTGGGAGAAGAGGATTTTGACACCGCTAATGCATGGGTTTTAATACTAAATCCACAGAGATAAGATTTGCACCGAAGGAGTGGAGGGATATTTCGTGACAGGACTGAAGAAGTAGCGCGAAATTAGATTTTCAGGGTTGGTACAGCCCCCTGGCGATAAGGCAGGAAAAATCATTGCTCAAAGGGCAATGTATGACTCGGCCATCCAAGTTCATCAGGGACACAGACAAACATCAAATACCCACCATAGCCTTTCAGCTATAGGAGACGAGAAAGCAACTGAACGAGGAGGGAATTCTGCCTTCAAGATCCACATTCCACCCTTTTTGATTTTTATGCTTCCATTTAGCAGCAAAAGAGCAAACCCACACACACACACACACACACACACACAATGCCACCATTACTTCAAAGTTGCATCACAAAGTTTTATTCTCAGCTGGGTCTGTGATTTGCGGTGTCCTCCCTGGGCTATCTATAAGATGGAAACCATGTCTGTGAATGAAGATGAGAATTTACGAGTTAATCTTCATTCATATATTTGAAATTAGTTACAGAAGGGAAGTCCTAGAAATAAACTAGTATTATTCCTATAGTTATTGTCGTATGATGTTCATCTTCTAGGAATAATTTGTACGAGTTGAAATGTAACAAGAGATTTTCAATCAGCCTTTAGGACTTTTTCCGTAGAACTTTATTTACATTTTCCTTGAGTACCTGACCAGAATGTGGGCTTTTTTCTAGCTCCATTCTTCAGATGCAGTTTACAATAATAAATAGAAATGAAAGGTTTGCAGTTAATGGGCCTTTTTCAAAAGAGGGCAAGGCTTTTGTTTGTCCAATATTTAGACCATTTATTCTTGTGCTGCAAATCCAAGAAGCTCACTGCATGAAGTCCATTTTAAATGGAAATTGTTTAGAAATTACAGTACCTGATCTAGGGTTTGTTCTTACCGTTACCTTGATGTTCACAATCCTCATAATGAAAATTTCCTTTATCTGATGTATTATTGATCCTCCACATCAATAGTCTCATTTGATTCATATAGTAATCCCCCAGGTTTGCAGGGCAGGGTTTATTATAATTTTCTTTTTATAGGTGAGGAAACTGATTTGTTTTAATGCTTAAAATATATAACCACTTCACGGGACTTCCTTGGAGGTCCAGTGATTAAGACTCTGCACTCCCAATGCAGGGAGCGTGGGTTCAATCCCTGGTTGGAGAACTAAGATCCCACATGCTGCATGGCCAAAACAAAACAAAACAAACCAAACAGACAAAAAAGATATAACCACTTCAAAATGTTAATTCTGGAACTCAGATGACCTGAATTCAAAGCTAGGACGCTTTGTACTAAATCATGGGACTTTGTCATGATAGTGTCTAATTCACTCTCTACTGCTCTTTTAGCTCAGTAAATATAATATTTAATAATATGTATTTATTGCGTCCATTAGTCTTAAACGCCTAGGACTCAGATGGACCCTGTATTCATTTCCTAGGGCTGCAGTAACACATGACCACAAACTTGGTGGCTTAAAACCACACCAACTCGTTCTCTCACTCCTCTGGAGGCTAGAGTTCAAAATCAAACCACTGGCAGAGCTGGACCCTCTGCAGGCACCGAGAACAGCCCTCCCTCAGCCCTGCCAGCTCCTGGGGCGCCTGCCTTCCTTGTGGCCACATCACTCCCCTCTGCTTCGTCTTCACGCAGCCTCTGCTCTGTGTGTCTGCTCCCCTCTCTTTTATAAGGACACTTGCCGTGGGGATAGGGGCCACCATGATCTCCTCATCTCCAGAGCTTGAACTCAATTACATCTGCAAAGAGCGTTGCTTCAAATAAGGTCACATTCACGGTTTCCAGGACGTGGACACATCTTTTGGGGGAACCACCATTCAATCTACTACAGATGCCGATCCCTGAATATTTCTCAGTGAAGACAGGACATGTTGTGTTCCTACACAATACCTGAGCACTATAATTGGAAATTTTTGAGTAACTAGCATTTTATAGCATCCATTTGGAAAGTAAGTTGGAATCTGAATAAGTAGAAGCTATAAGCCTTTCACAAAAGTATTTATTAAAACCTTTTAAAGATTTTTAAACGTTAATAAGTAAACAGAATTTACCAGTAAATGCTGTAACAGTGATTCTAAAGAAGTAGAAATACAGTGCTTATAGGACTAGGAGTTCAGGAACTACTGCTTAAACTCATGATCTCATTCATCAAGTCGCAAACGCAGCAGATTTGGCACCTCTGGTCCCTGGTACCCAGTTCACCTTGTCTGAAGGATACATAAGAAGAATATGCATCCCTGCCTCTTAGAAGGTAAGAGTGGCAGAAATTATATGTGTCACTTCCAGAGGAGGCATTTTAATTACTGGAGCTCGACTTTGTACCCACTTTTTCTCTGGCATGGCTATACTGGAAAAGCACACTGCTGAGGAAGGATAGTGCTGAGCTTTCATGTGGAGGACCGCTCAGTTGACCTAAGAGTTCTCTGGGCTCCTGGTGGACTTTGCATGAGAGAGAAATAAATCTCTGTGCTGTAAGCTGCTGAAATTTCAAGTTGTTTGTTAGTTCAGCCTAACCTAATGCACGCTGACTAAAACAGCTATTTATACCAGGATTATAGGCTGCCATGACAAAAACTCTAAAATATGTCACAGGGCTTAGTGTTGATCCTACGGGGCAGGGGTGCGGGTAGTTATGGATGGCTACCCCCCGTGGAGGCTGGCAGATAGCACTCAATCAAGGCAGCAGCAAATCATTTGGTAATATTATCACCTAAGAAAATTTATAAAAGAGAAATGAACTTGTTGCTCTAGAAGAAAGATCAAACAGAAAATTAGAGCATCTGAAGGTTGATGTCAGTCATGCTTGGCAGGGTAGCATAAAAAAGAAAAAGAGGTGAATTCAGAAAAGAACAGAATGGTTTGCCATCAGGAATAACTCAAAACAGAAGAATACAGAAATTTGGAGACCAGTAGGGTTAGAAAACCAACTGCTTCTCAGAGACAACTTTGTGCAAAACAGGAAAGTGAAATTTAAACACTGAAGCAAGGATCATGGCGGGGGGGCGGGGGCGTTGGTGGGATGAATTGGCAGATTGGGATTGACATATATACACTAATATGTATAAAATAGATAACTAATAAGAACCTGCTGTATAAAAAAATAAATAAAATTAAATCCAAAAATTAAAAAAAAAAAAGCAGGGATCAAATCAAAGGTATGGCTGCCACAGCATGTTGAAATCTGGGAACGGATTAAAGTATCTCAGAATAAAGATATCATTAAAAGTGGGGCAGCCCATCCATCCTTTCAACTGGACAAAAATAGCAAAGAGATTGAGTGTGTGACTTTCACTGGAACCTCAATAGACTTAATGGAAAAGCAACTGCAAATATAGAAAGCAGCGGGGTGGGAGGGAGAGGGGAAGGGGAAGGAAGAGAGAGGAGAAAAAAAAGAAAGAAAATATTTCAGTAACCAAATCTCGGAAAACCTCGTGGGTATGGAATTGATCCATGGAGGCGTGCAAAATCAAGTAGATGAGAAGCCTGTGAAACTTCTGAGAGGATTTCATGCCAAAGGAAGCCCAAGCCCGGACTCAAAGAGACTGGATTTTGTGACTTGAAGTCACCGTTGGGACCTAACCTTTCTCAGGCAGGTAAAGGGCTAAGAAAGTTTCTTATCAAGGAGAACGTTTCCCCAACGCCCATTCCAGAAACATCAAAGGAGAATCAAGGAAGAATTCGCCTTCCGCAGTGTGGAACCAGGAGTCACCAAGAACAGACAGGGCATCTCCTCTTGGGGACCGGAAGTGGGGCTTCATCAGCAACATTCCATGTGGTCCTCACGATGACTGCAAGTCTCAGAACTGTCCTTATTTCTTCATAGTCTATGGATTGTGGAGGGAGAAAATAACCTTGCTTTTAATTTTGTCTGTCTCTGTACCAAGAGGAGCCACATTCTTTTCTAAGACCCTGGACCTTGTGGTAGATGAGAGCTTTGGGGTTGTTTCCCTTGAATGTGGATTGAGGAAGAAGAAAGGAAAGAATATTGGGTTATGGGGAGAGTGGTCTATGGCTGACTTCACAACTGTTTACTGATACCAATCCCTTCTCCTTTCAGACTCACAGATAATTTATTCACCCTCCTGGAAGGTTGGGGGAGCCCCGTGACTTGCTTTGGCTAATTTAATGTGAGCAGAAATGGTGTCACTTCTGGGTGGACGAATTTAATGGCAAGTACTTGATCCTCTTCCCTGGCAGGATCATTTTGGAAGCATCTGTTGGTAAAGACGTGTCATACAAAAATCAAGCGGAGAAACACTGCTCGGTTGTCTCCTAGGTCCATAGAAGGTTTATATATGTGAGAAATTGATTCTGTCTTAGGCCACTTAGATTTCTTTCTTTCTTTGTTACTGTAGCATAACTTAGACCATCTTGACAAACCCAAGGTCAATACTAAAATCTGAATAAATTTGTTCATCAATTTTCTATCTCTTTGTGGTTATTGAACTCACTTTCTATTGTTCTATTTTAAAAGAAGTTACCTGATAGATAATCTAACAAATGATAGCTTCAAGCTAATTCTCAAAAATCTGATACATTATTTAAAGTCTGGTTAATCTTTCCTTCAGAATAAAAGAGGAATTCCTTTATAACTTTATTAAGAGCAATCAAATAGTTTGATTCAAAAAGAAAAATTATATTCTTAATCTTTATATTAAGTAGGGTTCTCTCTCAAAGAAAAAAAAAAAAACAACCACCACCCACAATAGACAAGAGTAATCTTTCTGAGCTATTTTTTTTAAGAATGACCATGCTTGGAACTTTAATGTCATTAGAGCCTACTTTTCAGCATGAATTCATCTCCCTCAGACCCCAGGCATTTTACTTGATCTGGTGAGTGAAAAAGTTCTGTAGACCAAGAAAATTACTTAGCAATAAATATGTGAGAAATACTTTGACAGTTCTCCCGAGCTTTTTCCCCTGGCTATAAAACTCATTTCTTCTCCTCCTCAACTCTGCTGTCACTTTGAAAACCATCCAATAAATTGGTCATACCTATCATAGTTACCCATAGGCAAAAAAAGAGAAAAAGAGAGAGACAGAGAAAGAGCGAGAGACATCATTTCATGAATTGAGATTAGGGCACCTTTGTCAAGATCTAATAAATTCTTTAAAGCCACATTAACACTCTGAAAGGCCAAATAGGAAATGCAAAGTCATCTCCTTATGGGTGTAACTGTTTCAAATAAGCCCCCTGCAAATTCATTACTGTCAGAACGTCTGTTGCCAGAAAGGGTAGATCCCACGGAGCCTTTTGCCGACAAAGAAAGCGCTCTGCAGTGTTGCTTGTGGCAGGTAGCGTATCGGCTTGGTCAGCTCAAGTCAGGAGACTGGGCAATTGTCCTTCCGCTCATCTATGGACGTCATCAGTGGTACATGTTTTAGTTAGAGTTACATTGGGGGCAATTTACCTGTGGGAGCCACCACTATCTACCTGCTAATAAAGGTTTTCAACGTCCCGCAGCGGTAAATCTGGAGATCTCCCAGTGGAAGGGTATTTACACCTTGGGGCACAGCCTGAACTTGAAGGCTCACGGATGGATCACAAACTGCCAGGCATGCAAGTGTGTACCGGGTCCAGTGTGGACCCTACAGAATCACGTCCTGGCCCTTTGATTATGTACTGTCTTGTCCCTGTCTGGATGACTTTTCAGAAGCTGACAGAGCTTTTACAATTTAATTGGTGTTGACACCTTTTGAAGCCATGCCTTGAGGCACTCGGGGTCATTGTGTGCTTTCTCTGTCTCTCTCCAGTGCTTCCATTTGGCTACCTGGTAGCCTGTGGTGCCGAGCTGGCCCCTGCACTTCTGATTCATGTACACACTTGTTCTGGGTCCTGTTACAAGAGCCCTTGTTAAATGCCCAGCAGGCAGCAGTGAATGGAGATTTTGACTATGTGGGATTTGAGGCCTCTGGCAATAATGGAGAATAAACTATAAATATAAAAGTAACCCTGTTGTGGGCTGTGCTCTTATCACCAAAGATTTATTCCAGAGGCCCTCAGAGCTCGGGTACTTTCTATGCCCACTCGTGACTGCAGGACTGACAGTGAGGTTTCTGCTTTCCATTCTTGGGATGCTCTAACTATAACTTTTCCTCTGTCATTATTTCCAATTTGGTACCTTCTTCCTTCTTTTAGCGACACTGTCTCATAACCGTTGCAAGGATAGCATCAGGATTCTGACCTGCCCTCGGACTCTGTTCCCTCAAAGCTTAAGAAAAAGACACACGAAAAGAATGAATCCCGCATTGTTTTTTCGGATTCAGTTCTGCACGAGTGTCTTTTTGCCCCTCAAGAGACATGTTTAACAGGCAACTTAGTTCTTACTTGCCAACAGTGACTGACAGGCTGAGTAACTGTCATCTTTGGTAGAGCTTTGCTCCATTTGCCATATTTAAAATATCAAGATTTCCAGTCACCATTGTGAACTGCCTGTAAATTCTCAGGCTATCAAACTAATTTTCTTGTTCACAGACCCAATTAAAAAATATTCTTGTCTATGAAAGTGTTAAGATCTCTGGAAAGGTTTTTGGTTTCCTTAACCATCAAATGTATATGGTCTACGGTGAATATAATAAATCAGACAGATGTTTGAATTTTTAAAAAATAGATTAAAAAAAAGACTATCAATTCCATATCAGGTTGCTGCCCTAGAAGATAAAATATATCAGAGAGATGAAGTATATTCTGAAAAAAAAATTGTAAGTGTGGTTATAGGAAACACTAAGATGGATTAGATAAAGCCCTGCCTTTATCATTTTAAAAGAGGTATAAAAACATACTCCAATGTTCCCATTTGAATAAAGATGGTGAATATAGTAATCTGTGCAATTAAAAGGAAGAATTTTTTAAAGTAAAAAAAATTTAAAAAGCACTGCTTGCCTTAAACATTCATATTGTTACATAATCTAAATCTACTGAATTTTCAGGTCATGATAAAAATCAAATCATAAATGAAAATATGAATATGATCAGGCATAATTTTTCCAGGGAACAATATAAACAATTTCCCCCAAATATAAACACATTGGAGAACAGTTCACAACAGACATGATTTCTGTTTGAAACCGTATTGTCAGCAGAAGATTTAAGGTAGAGATCCTTTGTCTCAACAAGAACTAATTCAATTTCTTCAAAACTAAAGAAACAGTGAAAAACAAAACATCAGAAAAGGATTACTTAACTGGATGAAGAGACATTTGAAGGACAATTTCATCTTCCACCTATGCAAAGGTCTTAGAAATGTAAGCTAATCTGCTATCCTTCCAATACACCAAAGCCAGGGGAAGATGAAACCATTTCCAGTTATACTTAATAACAAGGAGCAAACTTAAAAAGTTATGAACTTGCTTATAGTGAAAGATAAATGGTATTAGAATTTACAGGGTTGAAAATGGAGGTATGACTCAGGCTTTTAGCTTTCTGCAGAACCTCAGATGTGGACAGGAAAGCATCGTCTGTTAGTCTACGTCAACTGCTGGCGTTCCCATCACCAACTGTGTCATTTGTAAGTCCTGTGATTTGAGGAGACCACTCAATCCCTTTGAGGCTCGGTTTCTTCATCTGAGATATGGGACTCCCTACTTCTGTAGGTTGCTATGAGGAATAAATTAGATAATACATGTGCCAGAATCCATGACATACCCATGAAACAGCCAATTAAAGTTTCCTTAGTTTTTTTTGAAGGGGGGTTGGTTTTGTGGGTTTTGTCTGTTTGTTGTTGTTTTGAGACATGACACAATATTTTATCTTTTGTACCACTGAAGCCATCATAAGTCCTGGATTAAAAGTGTAAAAGCTTCTCCAGCACTGGCATTTCCCTTTTGGAGATCTGGGGAAAGCAATGGAACAGGCATCAGAACACTGAGATTCTGGATTGGACGTTGGCCGGTATAGTGTCTGGGGTTGGTGGAAATGTTTAGGCATTGCTTCAGAGTTGTAGCTATAAGCCCTTTTCATGGGGGGAACTTGTGTGCACATGAAAGCTATCTCCAGAGGAAGAAAAGAGTTTAAAAATGCCAGGTATGGAATTATGAATAATGAAATCCTTATAGATTGATACTGAGAGAAATGTACCACATCTGGGACAATAGAATCGTGGTTAAATAAAGCAAGTCAGTAGGATTCTTCTCCATCTCAGCTCTAGCATAAATGGCAGTGGGTTGTCATTCATATATCCATTCATCGTTTTCCTTTGAGTGCCTCTTTCCAGGTCTCATGCTGGGGATACTGAGAGGAATAAAACATATTTTATGTCCTTAAGCTCATAGTCTAGAAAGCACCTTCATCCCGCCCATCCCTCCTGAGTCCCCTGTAGGTATCTATCAAAATGATCACACACTGTATTGACTCTATTTGCTTATTGATCTGCCTCTTCATTTTAGGATCTAACATCCAGGGAGAGCAGAGGATGTGTTTTATTCATCTTTGCATCTTCGCAGGGCTTAGTATTTAACGGGTATTTAACAAAGGCATATGAAATGGATATTAATGAATGAGTGAGGGAACAAATATATGAATGAGAAAAAGGATGAGTTCACGGTTCACACACTGAGTGACTCGGAGAATGGGCATACCTCATCATTTTTCGGGTCTCAGAGAGGCTTTCTCTGATAGCACGGAGGTGGCCTCCTCTGGCTACAGACCACGATGTAAATTCTTTACGTATTTTTTTACACTGACTTGCTTATTCCTTGTCTGAAGGCTACATCCAGCAGGAACTCTGCCACTCTGATTCTCTTCCCTGTCCTCAGCACCCAGCCAAGTGCCTGTCATGTAGAAGGAGGTAAATCAATATGTGTTGAATGAATTAATGGATCGACAATGATAGGAAACTAGGATCCGGGGGCACATTTCAGAGGAAGAATTAGAAAGAGCTCAATTTGGGGGCGGGGTGTAGAATTTGAGATGAAAGCAGCAGAACCAAGTGAAGTTACCTGGCAAGTTGCTGTAAGATTTGTGTGGGAACCAAAGAAAGGTCAGAGTTGGTGTCACGGATACAGACATGGGAGTCACTTCCTCTCCTGGTTCAGGACCCAACTCACAGCAGACAGTAAGTAAGCGATTGTTGAGGGGTCTCTGAAGGCAGAAATTCTTGAGAGAAGGCGATCAGGGGAGCAAGGGAAGGAAATGTTGTATTCTTCACTGTCACATTTACCTTTATTACTCTTAAAGAAACAATCAAAAGTCAGGAGTCATAAAAAGACAGAAAAAACCAAATAGAAAAGTTGAACCTTTGCCTTCCATGATAACTGAAGCAAGCTATGTCTATATATACAGTATATGCAAACAATCTTTAGCTTAAAAAACTGTCAAACTACTGGTTATTTTGAAATAATCATGGGTGGTAATGAAAGCCTTAGTTGAATTTATTAAAACCGCCGTTTGTTTGTGATTATTCAACCCTGTACTAATTGAGAGACCATCCAAATTCAAAGCATGTGGATTGACTTACATTATTCCGTCAGAGAAAGACCATCATTCTTCCCTGTTCTGTGCCTTTACAGATGGTTACATTAAGAAATGCCTTTTCATTTTAATTTTATAATATTGTAGTTGAAGATTATAAAACAATAGAACAAGAAGGAAACTAAGAGATTATCTTGCCTAATGTCTTTATTTTACAGGGGGGACATTTAAGCCAAGGCGGAAAAATAACCATTTTTACAAACTTCCGTGTACTTTGGTTCTGTTGTTGAAAAATGAAAATCAAATGACAATAGATTTTCCCTTTGGCTTTAGTTTCTAAAAATCTTAGAGATAAATTGTCCACATATGGTTTTTAAAAGCTTCTAGGCATGTGCTTTCTAGCTGAATTCTCTGTCTTATTTTTCAGTAAAAACTCATCCTGATTGTGAATTAATCAATAAGCCACTTTAATCCACTTCAAAAGAGGGCAGAAGACCTAAATAGACATTTCTCCAAAGAAGATATATAGATGGCCAACAGACACATGAAAGAATGCTCAACATCATTAATCATTAGAGAAATGCAAATCAAAACTATAATGAGGTATCATCTCACACCGGTCAGAATGGCCATCATAAAAAAATCTAGAAACAATAAATGCTGGAGAGGGTGTGGAGAAAAGGGAACACTCTTGCACTGTTGGTGGGAATGTAAATTGATACAGCCACTATGGAGAACAGTATGGAGTTTCCTTAAAAAACTAAAAATAGAACTACCATATGACCCAGCAATCCCACTACTGGGCATATACCCTGAGAAAATCATAATTCAAAAAGAGTCATGTACCAAAATGTTCATTGCAGCTCTATTTACAATAGCCAGGACATGGAAGCAACCTAAGTGTCCATCATTGGATGAATGGATAAAGAAGATGTGGCACATATATACAATGGAATATTACTCAGCCATAAAAAGAAATGAAATGGAGGTATTTGTAATGAGGTGGATGGAGTTAGAGTCTGTCATCAGAGTGAAGTAAGTCAGAAAGAGAAAAACAAATACAGTATGCTAACACATATATATGGAATCTAAGGGAAAAAAAAAAGGTCATGAAGAACATAGTGGCAAGACGGGAATAAAGACACAGACCTACTAAAGAATGGACTTGAGGATATGGGGAGGGGGTGGGGTGAGATGTGACAGGGTAAGAGAGTGTCATGGACATATATACACTACCAAATGTAAAATAGATAGCTAGTGGGAAGCAGCCGCATAGCACAGGGAGATCAGCTAGGTGCTTTGTGACCACCTAGAGGGGTGGGATAGGGAGGGTGGGAGGGAGGGAGATGCAAGAGGGAAGAGATATGGGAACATATGTGTATGCATAACTGATTCACTTTGTTATAAAGCAGAAACTAGCACACCATTGTAAAGCAATTATACTCCAATAAAGATGTTTAAAAAAAAAAAAAAAGGTCATCTACAAGAGAAAAAAGAACAACAACAACAAAAAAAAAAGAAGGCAAGGTACCTACAGTAGTAATTATTTGTAGAATAAAAATTTTACTCAAGAATGAATTATTATAACGTGTTCAGCAAATGGGGCTCATACTCGGAAAATAATATATTTTCTCTCCAACATAACCAAGAAGTATTCCAAAACGTGTGTGTGTTTTAGAAAAACATCAAAAGCAATTGCACCTCTCAAAATAAAGTTAAGACAGCAGCTGGGGAAAGAGTCACGTTATTCTTAGTGTCATATCTGAAAAGAGTCTGGCCTCAAAGTGTTTGTAAATAGTGTGTGACTATGTTAGGAGCAAGGAAACAGAAACTCTCTGGACAAATCAGTGTCATTCAACTTACGTCAAATGTCCTGATATCAACCAACTAGTGTTCAATGCCCAGCTTTACCTCTTTCTACCTAACTTCTCTAGCCCAGTTTCCTTATTTTTTAAGTGAGAGTAATAATAGAACTTATGCATCAGATAGTCATGATAAGTTAATAAATTCATAACCTTTTAAACAGTGTCAATAATGGTAGTTGTTATTATCATTATTATTCTGTATTAAGCATCAATTATGCCCTAGCCAGATTTAAGGTTTAATAGAATAATATGAGACATGGTCCTTCACTTGAAAAAAATAACAGCACCAAAAAAATACCATTGGGTTTATCTAGGAAGATGAGACTTTTGATTTTTTTTAATTAATGAATTTAATTTAGTGCCATGTTATCGCAATGAAATTGAACTTTAGATATATAGATTCAGGAAAGGAATGCCTTATATTGTGCTGGAGTAGTTACAGAAGTTTCCTGAGAAAAGTTGAACTTAATATGAATGTGATCGATTTTATCCAGCTATTGTGTCACGATACATTCATTATTTGCTGGTTGTCTTTTATTTTGAATTTTCAAGAAGACACTTATTCAAACTAAGGTTCTATTAATACTAAGGGAAACAAGTAGTACTTTCTTTCCCTTAGTAGACATAGAATAAAAAATATTTTATTCTATAATACAGGTTACAATTCTTGAAGTTTCCTGATGAAAGATATGCTACTATTCTACACTTCTAGCTTTAAATTCCAATATGTTTCTTTAAATAGCAAACACTTCTGAAAGTAAATGATTTTTTTTTCCATTAAAAAGAGTGACATTCTGTAATTGTCACACCTCCCACGATAAAGTTCCAACAACCCATAGCACTAGGGCGGGTAGGGGCCCCTCACATGCCCGTTGAGACTACCTCCAGACAATCTGATCAGACATAGTGTCCCTGCTGTCACTAAAATCTCAGTCACATTATTTAATTTAACAAATGGTTATTGAGTCCTTGATGTGCCAGGACACAGCTGTAAATGAAACTGAAAACCTGATCTCATTTTAGTACAATGACGTTTTTTAGTCGATAATTTTGGCTTTTTCAGGTACACTCTCCCATGATCTGTATTAATAATAACAGGTGTTTGTTTTTTTAATTTATTTTTTTAATTTATTTATTTTTGGCTGCATTGGGTTTTCATTGCTGTGCGTGGGCTCTCTCTAGTTGCGGCGAGTGCGGGCTACTCTTCGTTGCGGTGCGCGGGCTTCTCATTGCAGTGGCTTCTCGTTGCAGAGCATGGGCTCTAGGCGTCCGGGCTTCAGTAGTTGTGGCGCACGGGCTTAGTTGCTCTGCCGCATGTGGGATCTTCCCGGACTGGGGCTCGAACCCGTGTCCTCTGCATTGGCAGGCAGATTCTTAACCACTGCACCACCAGGGAGGCCCTGTTATATTTATTTTTTAATTCATGATCTTAGCTAGCACCTTGAGTGAAATGGTAAGTATTGTCTTTTTTTGTTTAAATGAGAACCCTACAGATATTTGAATACAGCTAGCATGTGCTTCCTAATTCCTCTCTTTTCCCTGTAGACCCCTAATTTGCTCTTTGTAGAATCAGATTTACAGAGTCTTTACCGTCTAGTTGTGCTCTAATTTATGAGTGTCATTCTTGAAATACAGAATATGATGGGAATTTTTAAAAAATATTTATGGAGTGCTTCCTTTTTATAACTCTCCTTTCTTAACTTCTGTGGTAGCCAGTCTCCAAGATGGGTCCCCATGGTCACTGTCTCCTGGTTTTCACATCTTTACTGGGGCTCGTTTCACGCTGGACCAGGGTTGGTTTGGGTGGCAAAGAGCCTATGGCAGAAGCAATGGTAAGTTACTACAGAGTTAGGTTTTAAAAGACTCCAGTTTCAGTCTTGGGTTGTATCATTTGGGCATCCTCTCTCTCTATCTCTCTCATCACACACTCCTGAGGAATCCAGCTGCCAGACTCTGAGGTCATTCAGACCATCCATGGAGAAGCTCACACCATCAAGAACAAACGCCCCCAGCCAACAGCCAGTGAGGAACTGAGGGGCCCCTTGGGATGACTTCAGCCGTGGCCAACATCCTACTGCCACCTCGTGAGATACTGGGTTCGATGTTACTGTTCTAAGCTACTAAGTTTGGCGGTAATTTTTCCACAGTAATAAATAAGCAGCAGGAACTAGTT
The DNA here is from genome assembly GCF_028023285.1 of Balaenoptera ricei. NCBI lineage: Eukaryota > Metazoa > Chordata > Mammalia > Artiodactyla > Balaenopteridae > Balaenoptera > Balaenoptera ricei. Next base: position 189,720,315 of record NC_082639.1, on the reverse strand, counting down.
CAGCTCCAGGATTTCACCCCTCCTTCCCCATTGTCCTCTCTAAATTCTATCCGAAACTCCTACCAGGGTCCTCTTCCTCTACCATTATTTAAAGGTTGACATGCGACAGAAATATTGTCTCAGATGTCTCCTTTTCTCACTGTTTCTGGAAGTCCCTATTTATCCCCAAGACTTTGAGTCACTGATTCACTGATGGTTCCCAAATATTTATTTCTAGTGCTGATCTATTTCTTGCCCACTGAATGTCCCCTCTTGGAGGTCTCAAAGGTATAACAGACTCTGTGGACCCTAAAACTAAACCTGTTACTATTCTCTCTACACCTATTCTAATTGCTTTTTCTAACCACTGGGTCTCAGCATCACAGTTTATGCAGTGGCCCAAGGAGAAGGTGTCCTCTTTCTCAGCATCCACATTTAATCACTTTCTTTTTTATATATTAATTTTTATTGGAGTTGAGTTGATGTACAATGTTGTGTTAGTTTCTGCTATACAGCAAAGTGAAACACTTATACATATATATATATATCCACTATTTTTTAGATTCTTTTCCCATATAGGTCATTACAGAATATTGACTAGAGTTCCCTGTGCTATACAGTAGGTTCTTATTAGTTACTATTTTATATATAGTAGTGTGTATATGTCAATCCCAATCTCCCAATGTATCCCTCCCCCCCTTCCCCCTTGGTAACCATAAGTTTGTTTTCTACATCACTTTCTAAATCACGTCATTTCTGTCTCCACTATTTCTCAGTTCCCTCTTTTCCTTTCCATCCTCACTACCCTGGCTCAGATGTTCTCTCTCTTATTTCCTTAGTCCTTGTCTTCACCCAGCCTGAATAATCTTTCAAAACACAAACTAGAAAACTCACTGTAGAAAAAATAACTTGTGTGTCAATGAGAAACTAAGAATTTCCTGAAGGACGCCCCTCTAGATCACCTGATTCTGGTTTTTCATTATTTTTTTAATTTTAATTTTTATTTATTTTTTGGCCTCACCACATGGCTTGCAGGATCTTAGTTCCCCAACCAGAGACTGAACCTGGGCCCTTGGCAGTAAGAGCACAGAGTCCTAACCACTGGACCACCAGGGAACTCCCCGTCATTATTTTTAAATTACTTTTAAGCATAAGTTTTGGGTAACGGATAGACACTCACATTCTGGCCTGTCAGATAGCGGCTCAATTGACTTGCCTTCTCCGGCTGTGGAAAAGCCAGTTTTCTCTCTGTTATGCATTCATATCAAAGTTCCTTTACTCCATATAAGTTTGTGCTTCTTGCCTTCTTTTATGAATCATTTCTAACCTCTGCCTGATTCCCCCATGAGTTAGATAAATCCTTAACATGTGTTCACTTTTATACCTGTGTAAGAGTCGTGATTTTACCTTTTTTTGAGAATTATCTTTAACTCCTCTGCTTAAAAAGTGTCCCTAGCGCCTGTTGGATCAAGTCCAGACTCCGTCCTGTGACATCCCTGGCCACTGACAATCTGCTTCCTAACTAAATCCTGTCTTCCCTGCCGCCCTGGCTCTGTACAGCCTACGCCCCAGCTAAACCGCTTGCCGAGATTTGCACATAGGATGCTGTTTTAATGCTATTCCTTTTCCCATGAAGTTTCTCTGTTTCTTGGTCTGGAAGATCCTGTAGGGGAGGAAAAAGTTTTCCCCGATCCTCCTAGGGTCCCTGGCTAAGCCTGAAAATTAAACGGATAAAGACAGTTTAACAGGAGAAAAGCATACAAATTTTAATGAATTTTTACATGTACACTGGAATTTTCACAAGAGAATCAAGACCCAAAGAAGTGACCAGAGCAGGAAGAAACAAGAAATTTGTGACGAATTGACTGGCCAAAGGGGTTTGGGTGAAGGGGTCTAAATGGTGAAGAAGTAACGAGGAAGATACGGGTGAGGCCAACAGGGTTTATTGATGCAGATTTTTCAGCCCCCAATTCCCTGTCTCTGGGGATAAGAATGTGATCCCTCCTCCTGGTACAGGGATGGTCTCTTTCACAGGGGACTTTCATGACCTTTTTCGGGGAAGAAGGGCGTGGGGGAACAGGTGGGCGTGCCCTTCCTGCTTCTGCTGTTTTCTCAAACTCCTTCGGCTTGAGATGTTCAGTATGCCAAGGTGTCATATTTTGGGGGAGCGTGTGCTGAACTCCATCAATGCCTCTTGCCATGTCAAGCCTTTCCCATATCGAAGCAGACATAACTGCTTCCTATTCCAGGCATCATGTATTCATCCTTCTTGTATCACACTATAACTTTATTTTTTTTTTAAGTTTTATTGGAGTATAGTTGCTTTACAAAGTTGTGCTAGTTTGCTGTACAGCAAATTGAACCAGCTATATGTATACATATATCCCCTCTTTTTTGGATTTCCTTCCCATTTAGGTCACCACAGAACACTGAGTAGAGTTCCCTGTGCTATACAGTAGGTTATCTATTAGTTATCTATTTTATATGTAGTAGTGTGTACATGTCAATTCCAATCTCTCAGTTCATCCCATCTCCCTTCCCCCCTTGGTAACCATAAGTTTGGTGACTCTATTTCTGCTTTTCAAATAAGTTCACTTGTACAATTTTTCTAGATTCCACATACATGTAAGCAATATTATACGGTATTTGTCTTTCCCTTTCTGACTTACTTCACTCTGTAACTTTACATCACAATATGACAACGCTCTCTACAAATCTGTCTCCATAAAATACTTATTTTCAGAAGGATTATTCTCAGTTTACCATGATAATCTCAGTATATATCACAGTTTCAGTCAACCAAAGACTATTCATCGGACACCTGAGAAATGTTTACACCTGCACAAGATGTGATCACACTGCAATAAACGAGACACAGCACTCGTCCCCAAGGAACTCACAGTTTAATTGAAGGCAGGACCCAAGTCTCATGTTTTTAGTGAAATGATCATCAATGACTATCAAACATAAAAATATGCCCGACATAGTCTTTTCCCCTCTTTTAAATTTCCCATTATCACCACGTTACCTTTCTGGCCTACACTAAGTAACCATTTGAAATTGTTTCTCCAAGTGAGAAAGTCATCCTTTTGGCCTGAAGTTGAATCGATAAGCTCCAAGGCAATTATTTACAAATTGGGTTTAGCTGCACAAGCGTTTTGGCAAACAATAGGGTGGGACTGCTTGTTTGGACATTTGAGGGGGCTGGTTATAGCTTGGCTTCTTCCTTTCTTCATATCTAGTTCCAGAGAACCAAAGGTCCCTATGAAACACAATTTGCTCGAATTATTAATCGAATTAATTAATTATTGGATGGATGGAGGATCGACGGTTGGATCAGTGGGTGGATGGTTGCATGAATTAATGTGAGCCAGACTCAGAGCTTAGCGCCATGTTGTTACTGGGCCTGCCCTATAACATACCTCATTAGCCTCACCCAAAACGTATCAGACTCTATGCAGCTGCCACACACAGCTGACTTCCTGATGAAAGTCAAATGAAGCATCAAGATTTTGATGTGGGTTCTCCCTTCTCCATCCTCGACACGTGAATTAGCATTGTCGTCTTCATTCTGTACTCGTGTGGCTTACTTAACTTTGCATTTGACTGGTTAAATCTCACTTTAGAGCCTACGATTTTTTTAAAATATCTTCACTCCTTCATTTTATATGTCATAGGAAGTTGAGCTTGAGAATGAAGACTATCTACAGAGCTTACCATTTATATGGACAAGACTTTAACCCACATCAACATAACTTTCATACCCCAGGAACCTCTTGCTCAGAAACATCAGTTGCAGATAACTTCATTGCCCATTCCACAAGCTTCCTCAGGATTCATCAGCTTTTCCATAGAAAGCATCACATGACAGTTTATCTCCCCAAACTCTTTTTTTTATTCTGAAATAACTGTCTTTTTTATTGAAGTATTTACAGTGTTGTCTTAGTTTCAGGTGTACAGCAAAGTGATTCAGTTATACATGTATATGTATATACATATATACACTTTTTCAGATTCTTTTCCCTTGTAGTTTATTACAAAATATTGAATATAGTTCCCTGTGCTACATGGTAGGTTGCTTACCTATTTTATACCAGTGTGTATATACTAGTATAGTATGTGTGTATATGTTAATACTAGTGTGTATATGTTAATCCCAACCTCCTAATTTATCCCTCCCCTCCCTTTCCCCTTTGGTAACTACAAGTTTGTTTTCTATGTCTGTCCCCAAACACCAGTCATAAGCTATTATGTTATGGTCCCTACATAGTCCTAACTCAGCCTCAACCTAGAAAGACCTGCCTCAAACCAGGCTTCAGCACCTGGATAAATGTCCCAGTTTCCCCTCTCCTGACTGACGTAGCACTGATGCTGTCTCTGCCCAGGTAGCGTTCTCTTTTACCGAGGTAAAAATAAACCCTGCTGTGCCTTATCACAGATTACTTTGGTGATGTTTTGTAGAACCAGGATTCAACACTTCAGTCATGCATATGGTTTCTAGAGACACATGTGGAATAAGGAGAGAGAAAATGTTCACCTGGGTAGATGGCCAGGCGAGCTGAGTCGTCCCTAATAGTCAAGGAGGAAAGTCCCCACCAAGTCCCGTCACACACACAAACCAGTAGCAGCTTTCTCTTGGTTGTTCCTCTTCCTTACAGTGGAGAATCATGATTCTAAAGGTTGCCCTAGTAGCGGTTAAAATCATCTACAAATGGGTAGAACTTATCTATAACTGGATATAATAATCATCTCTAATAATAATAGCCAACCCTCAGGGCCAAATGAGGATTAAATGAGTTAAAAGATGTCAAGCACTTAGAACAAGGTGTGCACATAGCAGGGGCTCATATAGCACAAGATGTGTTCTATCCTCAGTCAAGTCATTAATAAAAAGGCTGATTAGGACTCAATGAGAACAGAGTTTTAGTGATGTTAGGAAAGACTCTCTCAACTGGATATAAATCTGTTAGTCAACAATCTTTCTGGTACAGAGTTCAACAAATTGTGAATTTAAGTGACTCCACAATCATTTAGTCTGTATTTCTCCAACTTCTCTACCAAAATATCTAAACATGGAAACATAATGTCTAAAGTATTTTTCTCTTCTTAAGTATAATAACCCAATCAAAAAAAAAAAAAAAAGGAAATATGGTTTGTGTGGCAGGATTTGTTCTCATTGACTTATTTTTATGTTAACCTGCACCTTGGAAAGATTCCAAGAAACCTGGTAGGTACTGTTTGCAAAAGAAAGAATTCAGGCTGTGGGTGAAAAGGTGGGCAGGACAGGAAGTTAGGAGCACTAGGGCAGGAGGGGGGAGGGGGGGTCTTCGTGCGGAAGTGAACAGTCACAAAGTCAAACTTTACATGCTTGATTTCTTTGCAAACGCTAGAGATCGCATTTAGTATGTCATTTTTTTCTTTTTCAAAATTTAGAGTTGGGAGAGAGACCCTAGATCAGCATTCCTCCGGGTCCTCGTGTTTCTAAATTTGTCTGAAGTCCCAAAGGCAAGAGATCACCAGCCTGACCCATGGATTTATGAGGCTCACCTCACCATCTTGCGGCTGGGATTTCGGAGCAGGCTTGCTTTTCTCCTGGCCCTGGAGACTTTCACATAGTCAATCTCGGAAATTTACTTCTTTCAGGCTTAGTTTCCAAAAAGGATACTGAAGGAAAAAATGTTTAGAAAAATAGATGCAAAAAAGTCGCAGGAAGTTCACAGTGCCTGAAGAAGGCAGTGAATTACGCATGCAAACCTACAGCCTTTGTTGTGTATCTCAACAAAATGTGACATTTCTAGTGGGATGTCACCACCATGATGACCTGCACATTCCATTTCATTATTCAGGCCTCAGCTGGAGCATAATCCAAGTTTAAAGTTGTTTCTAGGCCTTAAGAAAAAGAAACTACTTTCTTTCTACAGAAAAGCTCTCTCTAGAGAAGATGTATGAATTGTGGGTTGTCTTTTCATAAAACTTTTAAAAAACACTGTGAGTATGAAGGTAACATACTCAACCCATGAAAACTGTCCAATCCCCAAGAGTGAAAATGTTTATTAAGAATATTATGGGTGCTAGAAACAAGTATTTTTATCCAGTTCTGTAGCCCTTAAAAAATAGGAAAATGAGTCCTTTTGTTTGAAACGTGTTCAAAGCTTTAAATTTAAAACACAATACGAGGTGATGGGATTCAATTTTTATTTACCCAAGGCAGAATGAAATTCTCTTGTCTGAAACATAAAGAAAACTTTTTCTCTCTGTTTTTTTGAGGTTGCTTAATGAACAGAATAACTTCTCCCCACTGTGAACTGTCTCCTGCTGCCACAGAGGGGAGTGTAAGATAAGGAAGAGCCAGAAGAAAGACTAGAGAGAGGAGAAAGACATCCAAAATCCAACTATAACAAAGTGGCTTTAATGTAACAGTGATATTGAATTCAAATCACAATGCAGAACAAATAAGGTTCCTTGTTTATGCCACTGTAGGTAGAGGATGGCAAGAATTCTCCTAACAATGCCACAGAGCAGAGCCATTATTTCTTATTGCAATTTGGGAAATAAATACAATATAGCTTTCTCCTCTCTGCCTCATTTGTAAAATAAAACTCTAGTAAGAGAATAATTGAATCTGAGGACCAGAATACCAGATAAAAAATATAGAATATTGGATACATGTAACAAACAATCCCTCTCACTTGACATTCCTTAAGACAAGCAAATTTTCCTTAAAAAATTTAAATGGCTTGTAGTTGGGTATTTCAGAATGTTTGAAAAGATATAAATAAAATGAAAATAAAATTCCCCTAGTTACAAATACATTTATTCCAACGGGGGAAAAAAAGAATGACTCAAACTACTATAGTGTTAAATTCTGAGTGTATAAATAGGAGAGAATCATTTGATGTTAACATTTTATTGATAACTTGCAAAAAAAGGAAACAGCTTGTTTAACCTTATTTGTCTTAAAAATTAAATAAGCTTTGTCATCTTACTTAGACCACAGGTTAATTTATTAACCTGCCTATATAGGCAGAGGAGAAGTACATTTGTGTCTGGTGTATTTGAAACACTGCAGATTTTACATTAATGCAATTTGATTCAATGAAGTGCTGTTCCATCCCTGTATGTGACTAACTGGAACTAATGAAATAAATAACTAGTAAAAGTGTGTATTAGCATCTAATCAGACAGAGGGAAAGCATGGACATTTTTAAGACTTAAAATTCCCAATTGCTTTCCAGAAATGTTTGCTTGTCTACAATTAAATTTAAACATACACCAGCAGCATAAGGGAGCAGACCCATCTTGCACCATACTCACCAACACTGAGCATTATTGCTTTATTAATTCTTACCAGTTTAAACCCCTCGAGGATGTTGTTGTTCTTTCATTTATAATTGCTAAATAGATTAGGTAGGTAGAAACATAGATACATACATAGATAGACACCATTTTCTATTTATTTTCAGACTTCTATGATGCAAACTTAAAACACACAAAATTAGAGAGCACAGTATATTGAGTTTCCAAATACCCATCACTTGTATTTAACAATTGTTAACATTTAGCCTTTTTTTCTCCATCTATTTTTTACCTTTAACAGATAAAGTTTTTTTCTCCATAATGCCATTTTCAAACCCCCCAAATTATAATAATTTCTTAATGTAATCTAATGCACTTACTATTGCATTTTCTCCAGTTTCTCCAAAATGTCTTTTTATACTTGATTTGTTTGGATCAGAATCCAAAGTCCACACATTGCATTCTGTCAATGCGCCTCCTAAGTCTATAACAGTGCTTCCTAATTATGTTTATTTGTTGGAAAAAAAAGGTTAATTTGTCCTCTAGTCACCCCAGGGAGTGAATGAGGCAGATTATGTCCTCGTGGTTCTGTTTACCATGTTTCCTTACTCCCTATATTTCTTGTAAACTAGTCATTTTATCTAGAAACTTGATTAGATTCAGTTGGAACTTTTGGGCAAAAATTACTCCAGAGATCATGCTTTGAACTGTCTACTGCATCAGTCAGGAGGTTCTGATGTCTGAGTGCTCTATTTTTTATTTTAGCTGTTTTTCTTCTTTACTGTAAATAAGAACTTCCCCCCCTCAAATAAGAATTGTATATTTTTGATAAAGACAAAAGTAAATCCTGAGTTCATTCTAATATTGCTGCTTTATACTAAGGATTATAGAGCATTTACTTAAATGCTGTATTTTATATTTGGTCTTTTTTCTCTTATTCTAAAAACCATGATTCCTAAAAATATCACAATAATTATTTATACACTTTTATCAAATATGTATTTTAACAAAATAATAATGCCAACACTATCACTAACTAAGCCCTCTGAGTACAGTTTAAGACTTCTTGGTTTTTTGTTTTGTTTGCTTTGTTTCTTTGGTTTTAGGTTTATACAGTCAAAATGCTATGTTTTAAAATAACTTAAAATAATTATTCCCTCTGTAGTTATTCTAGTAACTTGCTATACAGTTAGGTTTGTTTGCTTCAATGGATTTTTGATTTGAGGAAAATTCTTTGGATTTGATTTGATTTGAACTTTGTAAAACATTAGGTGGGTCTGTATTCAAAGCTTCAAAACGAAGAACCTAGTGGCAAGACGGGAATAAAGACACAGACCTACGAGAGAAAGGACTTGAGGATATGGGGAGGGGGAAGGGTAAGATGTGACAAAGAGAGAGGGTGGCATGGACATATATACACTACCAAACGTAAAATAGATAGCTAGTGGGAAGCAGCTGCATAGCACAGGGAGATCAGCTCGGTGCTTTGTGACCACCTAGAGGGGTGGGATAGGGATGGTGGGAGGGAGGGAGATGCAAGAGGAAAGAGATATGGAAACATATGTATATGTATAACTGATTCACTTTGTTATAAAGCAGAAACTAACACACCATTGTAAAGCAATTATACTCCAATAAAGATGTTTAAAAAAAACAACAAAAAACAAAGTACAGAGAGCTCTAGGGTCCTACTTTTTGTCCAGAGATTTGTAGATAATCAGTTTTGTGACTGTTCTGTTTATCGTTTCATTGTTCCTTTTGAAATGCAGACAAGTAGATACACGTGCTCATATTTGCTCCCTCTTCTTCCAGAAACTACAGCATTCCATGTAGTTGTCTGCTTCTTATAAATGTCTTTTTATTTTAATTGAAATATAGTTGGTTTACAATGTTGTGTTAGTTTCTGGTGTGATTCAGTTATACATATGCATATATATTCTTTTTCAAATTATTTTCCATTATAGGTTATTACAAGATAATGAATATAGTTCCCTGTGCTATACAGCAGGTCCTTGTTGTTTACCGATTTTATATATAGTAATGCACACCTGTTAACCCCAAATCCCTAATTTATCCTCCCCTTTCCATTTTGATAACCATAAGTTTGTTTTCTATGTCTGTGAGTCTATTTTTGTTTTGTAAATAAGTTCATTTGTACCATTGTTTAGATTCCATATATGTGATATCATATGGTATTTGTCTTTCTCTTTCTGACTTACTTCACTTAGTATGATTATCTCCAGGTCCATCCATGTTGCTGCAAACGGCATTATAAAAATGTCTTTTTATAGTGTCTTTGAGTTACAATTCAGGTTCATGCAATGTATTTGGTTGATGTGTAATTAAGTACTTTTAAGGATGTAGTTTACTGGTTCTTAATGTGACTACAATATTAATCTTTCAAACCAGATTTTAAACATCTTCACAGCCAAGACTATCTTTTACCATATCTACTGTACTTTCCACTCTACCTAGCTCAGTGATCATTTTCTTTCTCTCTCTTCTTTCCTTTCTTTCTTCCTTCCTTCCTTCCTTTCTTTCTTTCTTTCTTTCTTCCTTCCTTCCTTCCCTCCCTCCTTCCTTCCCTCCTTTCTTTCCTTCCTTCTTTCTTTCTCTCTTTCTTTCTTTCTTTCCTTCTCTTTTTTTCTTTCTTTCTTTCTTTCTTTCTTTCTCTTTCTTTCTTTCTTTCTTTCTTTCTTTCTTCCTTCCTTTCTTCCTTTCTTTCTTTCCTCTATTGAGAACTCTTATGATCTACCTTCTTAGCAGATTTCAAGTATACAATACAGTATTGGAATTTAAGTTGGTACAACCATTATGGAAAATAGTCTGAAGGTTCCTCAAAAAAATTAAAAATACAATTGGCTTGTGATCCAACAGTCCCACTTCTGGGTATATATCCCAAAGAAATGAAACGATTTGCTTGTTTATCTATCTCTTTCTCCCTTCTAGAAAGTTGGCCCCTTAAAGACAAAGCACAATTCAGGGCGCCTCACAGGTAGCAGACATTTACTAGACAACAGCTAACAGCTAAATTAGACTGAACCTACATCTGCTAGTTATGATTACTATTAAGAATTATAACCTAATTTTGGTTTAAGTTCTTATTTTTAAGTTTTAGACATTTCATCTTTATTTCTGTTCCCCATGCTATATTTCTGTGTAATGTAGAAGAAGAAAGGACTTTTCTCAAAGAGAAATAAAATCCAAAACGTTTAGTGCTTTCTCTAAGAAAATAATTTAGAGAAGACAGTATCTGAATTCTCTAAAAGAGGCTTCAAATAAAGCAGATTATTTGACTGTTTCTGCAATTTGAAATGCTGTTCTCTCATGAAACTATTTGTTTCTTCAAAATGCATCTCAAGCTCTGCTTCCATTTATTTAAATATTGTATATTATCTGCTGGCAGCTAAAAGATTTGCATGCACTTTATCCATCTCTGAAAGATTTAGAAAGCAGGGTTTGCTTGTAGGACCAAGAGTTTGGGGACAAAGGGTACAGGAGACTGGAGACCATCAATCTGCTGGCATGAGGTTCAAATTAGGGCTCACATGCCCTGGCATCAGAGAAACCCACATGATACCACCTATTGGAAGTCGGACGAACTCTTCAGATCACTGTGGCACCTCCTCAGGACGGTCCCGACCAACCCTAATCTCCTTCCTTCCTTTATTTTTCTCCAAAGCTTGCCAATTTTAATTCCAAAAGTGTATAGGATCTGAGAGGTCTGAGAGGTTACCCTACTTGTGATATGTAAATATGTAGGTTTTATAAACACACACACAGAATAATGAGACTCTGGACTAGAGACAGACTTTTAATTATTCAATTTGTTGCCTATGGCTGCCATAAGCAATAACCAAGAATTTATCAGCTTACAACAACAGAAAGATAATCCAAGATCCAAGATAATCCAAGATCAACTCCTCCTCTCAAGATCCTTATTGAATCACACCTTTTTTCATATAAGGGAGCGTGAACCTCTTTTGCCATCTAAGGGAATATTCACAGATTCCAGGATTAGGACATGGATGTGTCATTTTAGAGACCACCGTCCAGCCCACCTCACTCACAGGTGTTGTGTTTGCTCCCCACAGGGAGACGAGAGAGGTCCTAAAGGCGCCTCATATACGGTAGAGTTGTATCACAGAAGAACTCAGAAACTATGAAAATCGGAGTTTATACAGGATGGGGGGCACGATGGCCCCTCTTCCCCTTCAGAAATGGAGATGCAGCAATATTTGCTCTGGAATGTAGACAAATCCCCTCGGTGAGCAGGAGGGAAGTTCCTTGGGTTTTTGCTACCCTAGAGTGTAAGCAAATGGGTCCAGGCTGGTTTCCTTGTCCATAGGGTGGAAATGAGTGGCTCTGGGGAGAGGAGGGAAGTGCCCTTATGTCCCCAGACATCTGTTCTTTACAGTTGCTACCCCATCATTCTTTAACCCAGGTTGACAGGAATTTCTGCTAAGAGAGACCTGATGTGCAGAAATGGAAAACATTCATGAAGCATTGTTTCCCAAGAGTCAATGTTTAATGTATTATAGATTCTATTATTGATCTTGTTTATGGAATAACTAGAGGATAAACTACCTGAGGGCAAGTGTTCATCTGTTTTGTTCACTGCTATGTCTTCAGACTCTAGAAGTGAGTCTGGCACGTACAAGGTGCTTGATAATTTGCCAAATGAATAAATAGCATCTTGCAAAGGGCCGCTTACCCATGCCCACGAGAGTGGCAAATGCTCTGGGCCTCTCCCCGTCCACACTGGGCCTCCAGGGGCAGCACCTAACCACCACCAGCTGGAGCGGATTCGGGTAAGGAAGCCATACAAAGTGGGTAGTGTTTACCACAGCAGTCATAGTAGGAGCACTTTCTTCTAACTTTCCTCTCAGAACCTGAGTTTTAAAGAATGATTAATATACTTACTAAAGCCACCAACAGCCTTTTGGGAGTGTGTCTATTTAACCAGAAATATAGAAGAAAAGTGAGCTTAGCTGAATAAATTAGGTCTTCCAAAGCCCTATTTTGTCATAATTTAAAATTATGTTTCACCTCCATAATTTATGTCTGTTCTTTACTGCTGGTTACAATTACCAGATAATTGTTATCTTCCAATCATACGGTCTCAGAAAGCATGGTCTCCAGGGATAAATTTTTTTTTTAGTGCCATTTGTTTCAAAACAGACTGAGATTAGGGATACAATGTGAGGTAGAAAACAAGTCAAGATTCCACAAGAACAAGTGCACCTCTGGTAGCTCTTATTCCACTGTAGGTTTTACCAATGAACACACATATCTCCTCCACCAAATCCCACCTCAAGGCATGACTTAGAGGCTCTGAAAGACAAGAACATCTCCAGGCAGGTCCTGATGGCAGTTCTCAGAAGCCACGCGAAGGTCACTCCCCTGATTTATTTTACACCTGCACTGCACGGTGGTCTTCTTCTCCTGGTCACTTACCACATTAGTAGTTTTATATTTATTTGTGAATGTTTTCTTAAATATGTCTTCCCAACTAAAGTGTAAGCTCCATGAGGACAAGGACTGTCCCTATTTTGCTCCCTACTATAAACCAGATACATAGTACCGTGCCTGATATATAGCAGATGATCAGGAAATATATATCAGGAGGAAGGAAAGAAGGAAGGAAGGAAGGGAGGGAGGAAGGAAGGAAGGGAGGAAGGGAGAGAGGGAGGGAGGGAGGAAGGGAGGGAGGGAGGGAGGGAGGGAGAGAAGGAAGGGGAAGAATCTCATTTGCCCTCATTGTCTTCTTGTCGGGACAACTATAGCTGATTTCCTGTAAGTCCCAGAGATCCTCTCCAGTGGATTCTTTCTCTGGGTATCAGCCTCCTCACCATGGCAAAATCTGGCTTAGAAAAGTTGAATATCTGCCTAAAACTCTAGCAGGCTCTCGGATTCTTTCTCCTCATTCTGTTGCATTAGACTTCCTTTAAATCCAGGTATCCCGGCCTGGGATCCCAGGCAGAGAAGGAGAAAAAGGCCATCTCCTCTATAAATTAAAAGTTCATAGCCTTTAACACTCCTGACTGATATAAATGCTGCAATGAATTGACAGAGGAATGTGGAAACGTGGTTCGATTTCCTTTGGCATCAACAGCCGGGTCTTGGCGATACTGCTCTTCCAGAAGTGCTCTTTGACGAATGGTACCCCAGTGATGCGAGCAGGTGATGGTAGCCAGAGCTTCAGAGGCAGTCGCCTGCCCTTCTAACTGGTTGATGGATCTACAGAGCCTGAGCCAGAGGGACCCAGGGTGATAACTGCAGCCATCTTTCTCTTTTATGATTTCTCTTTCTTTTCATTAGCTTTGACATCTTTGAGATTGAGCTTTGTAACTAACTATTAGCCCAAGGCAAAGACTGGGAAAATGAGAATTTTCTGAGAAAGTGACCCCCCACCCCCAAACACAAAGTGTGAACAACTGTACTTAGGACCTGCCATGAAAGGAACTTGGGCTTGGATTTATGTCCAGATACTGCAGTTGATTTGATAAAGTAAAATGAAACCAGCACCCTCTGTACCTTCAGGCAGACCCAGGGACTTTCAAAAAGAAGTATTTCTATTAGTTTTATCTTTCTGTGTTGTGGGATTTGAAATGAAATTCTGGGTCTGCTCAGTACCTACAAAAGACTTTCTCCTGCCATCAGTGATGAGCCAGGAAAGGCAGGTCGTAATAAACAAGACAAGAAGAGGAAACACAACAAACCAAGGGTGCCTTGTCAGGAGGCCAGGCATTTCAGCCCTGTATCAAGTGTGAGGACCCACAAAGCAGCGTCTGTCTGGGATGGATGTCTAGAAAGCCACCCATTGGCCACTCAAGTGTTTATTACTCTGGTTGGTTGGAATTCTCATGTATGATTATTATAGTTGGAGTTCTGGGAAGTTGAAACAACACTGCTTCAGATTTTTAGCTTCAGCTCAAAGGTTTTCCTTTCCAAACTACAGCAACAGCTTGGCACAGGGCTAACTCCAAGAGAGAAAGAACACACCCTTCTCTCTAGAAAATTCACAGTAAAACTTCTTACTCAAAAACTTTTAGCCATTACTTCCACAACAAGAGGGCATTTTTTTTTTTCTACTTACTTTGTGAAAAGATAGAATTTCCCCACCTAAGACACTTTTCCGCCTGCTCAGAAAAAGACCAAAGGAGATGCCAGTCCAGAAAATCTCAAGGAAACAGCTGAAAACAAGAATTCAAAACAAAAAAGAGAGAGAATTCCCAGCTCGGAAGGCCTGGGACCCCAACTGATAAAGAATGCAGTTTTCCTGAGTAAAATAAATTAATTAGCCTAATAAATGAGCGAAGAGGATGGAATGAGAAAGAGAATTATCCCTGTTTAATGTGTTTATTCAGGTCCTGCGGGGACACAAGGTCTATAAAAATTCTGAAGGGAATTAAAACACATGTGTACAAACAATGTGTTGTTTCCTTTCTCTACCAAAGGACCAGAAGCTTCCAGAATCCTGTACAAAACATTTATCTACAGAGCATCTATTAGAAGAAATCAGTGATTTCTCCATTGAAGTGTATCATTGTTTATCTAATTTTTTTTAAGCAGTAAAATATCCTTGTCAAGAATACTCCCTTATGCTTTAAATAGTCCCACTTCTCTCCAGAGTACTCAGTTTTGTCCTTTTTCAGTATTAAAAAAAAAAAAAAGCAGAAATAAAAGTCTCAGCAAAAATCTTTGAAAATGGTTAAGAACAAGTGGGTATTAAGACTAAGATTTGAGTATGCTTAAAAACATTTTTAACTGAATGCATTAATATCTCAGAAGCTTAGGATATTGGGGGGAAGATATAAGATAGTCAGATTACTTATTCTCAAATTTCTTATCAATTATTGTGATAAACAGTCAATGACATCCTTCTAAGATGAAAAAAATTATAAAATACATGCAGTAACCAATGATCAGCAGATTTATTGAATGCTTACAATTCACAAACTCCTAGTTGGGCTTGAAAAGATGCACAAAGAGGAAAAGCAAATAGTCCTTGCCTTTGACAAGTGTATAAACTAGTTGGTGATTTAAAACTTGAGCACATAGGAAAGTAACCTTTGTAGGTAATGATGTCAGATAAGGTGAATTAACAGTAAGTGTCTTGGCTTGTCAAGAGAGCAGGGCGTTCCTTCCAATCAAGGAATGTTTCTTCCTGATCAAGGGACTGTTCTGTGTAGCAGAGGAATTAGTTAGGTTTTACAGGCAGAGCAGGCATAAGCTAGGCAGTGCTTTAGTTATCTTCCTGTGTGAAAACCACCTCACAACTTAGTAGACTAAAAATCATAATGTTTATTAAAATAACCCAGGGGAGCTCCCTGGTGGTCCAGTGGTTAGGATTCGGCACTTTCACTACTATGGTCTGGGTTCAATCTCTGGTCGGGGAACTGAGATCCTGCAAACTGCATGGGGCAGCCAAATAATAATAATGATAATAAAATAACCCAGGACTCTGTGTGTTAACTGGGCCCATTTAGAAAGTTCTCCTAACTTGTATAACATCACCTGGAGCCACTTAGTTGCATCCAGCTGGTCAACTGGCTGGTTTGGAACGTCCAAGAAGGCTTCCTCTGCATGGCTGATGCCTCAGAACCTCCTTGTGTGATGTGTCCACAGGGTCAGCTTGGGCGTCCTCACAGGATGGTGGTCAAGGCGCCTTACAGGACTTACATGGGCGGCTGCTAAGAGAGGAGAGGTGAAAGCCACCAGTCTGCTTTGAGGCCAGTCCCAGAACTGTCTAGCACAGCCTTACATTTGCCACGTCCGATGGTCAGAGAAAGTCACAAGCCCATTCCAGACTCAAAGGGAAGGGAAATAGATTCTTCCTTGTCAGAGCAGACAAGAGAAAAGAAAGTGATGGTGACTTTTTTTGGGAGACCGTCATAAGCAGAGAAAGAGAGGAGATGGAATCTACCTCCTTCCCTGTGTATTGAGCTCTGAATATAAAAACCAGTTTTTATTTTTAAGAGGTTTTCTATGTGCTTAGCCATATACTAACCATAGGAGAAAAGAAATCTATTGATTGGCACCAGAATTCAAAGCTCTCAGCCATATTGTTGTTTTTGTGGTCCTGGGGTATTTTTCACATAGGTTCTTATTTCCAAATAAGATAAAATATAAGAAAAACCAAAAAATAAGCCTTTACTCCTCAAGGAGAATCAAGAATATAACAGAAGTTGTGTCTGACACATGAAGGTTATAGGCAAGTAGAAAAAACAACGGCATGCAAAATGCTACACAGAGGACTACAGAGAGATTTTCGTCTTCAGACGAGAATTTTCTTTGCTGTCCGGTTGCTTTCCTGGTGAGTTCCAGTTACCCCAATTTAAGTAACATTTAAATCCAAATGCACATCTACCAATTATCAGGAAGACACTTCCAGGGTGGCAACTCTAGATTATCAACTAAATGGAAAGAACTATGTCCCATGGGTTCTGCCTGGCACCTCACCAATTCTCTGTAAATAGCCATTAATAATACAGATGCTGTTGGAATTTTAAGGAGAACCAATAAATAATACTACTGTTCCCCCCCCCCCAACCTTGAATTCTAAGCCCAACAGTAAACAAAAAGTAATGCACAAAGAAATGAAAAGATCAGCTTTATTACAGACAGAAACTGAGTTGGAAGATGTGGCTTAGCTCTGCAATCGTGGGCTTCCCAGTACAGAGCTTACCTGCCCAGACTCAGACCTCCCTTAGGTGCAGGGCCTGCCCCCTGCAAACTATTCTGCATGGAAGGCCAGACTAGGCAGCAGCTTGCTGAGAAAGGCAGGCTCCTGGCAGGAGAGAAGAAGACAGGGCTGAGTAATACGTGCTCACGTCCACCTCCCAAATTTACCAGTCAATTCACTCTTTCTTCTCCAGGGAGAAGGGAGTGACAGGGCAAGATAAAAAGCCAAGGGTATTTAGAAAAACTCCTTTCTTACAGAAGTCTGATGAGTGGAGATGCATTGTCCCCATGAACAATTCCTTTTAAATATACATACTTAAATGTTAACATAATAGATATTATTATCAGAAATATAAAATATATACATCTTGACCAGCCAGAATTGAGTAGTTTCTTCCTAGGACCCCTGCTTGCCATGTCTCACTTTCTTGCATCCCATTTCTAAGTCCAAATAATCTCCAGAAGGTTTAAAATCAAGAGAGAGAGCCAAACACACACACATCATGTGCAAATGAAAAGAAAAAAATGTGAATTAAGAAAATCTTCACAGTGGTCAGCACTCTTAATATAAAAAGCCGAGGGAAGACACTAACAACTTCACCTATACCTAATTGGAATTTGCAACAGTAAAGAGGAAGATAAACGTGCTTTTGAGAAAGTAGATCCCACAGGGAACTATACTCAATATTTTGGAATAACCTATAAGGGAAAAGAGTCTAAAAAGGAATATATATATATATATATATATATATATATATATATATATATATATATAAACTGAATCACTGTGCTGTACACCTGAAACTAACACAATATTGTAATCAACTACACTTCAATTTAGAAAATTTAAAATAAAAAAGAAAGTAGGAGGTCTGGTTTGAACAAAAAAAACAGCTTTTCCCTCACATCCTGCAATAGCAAAGATGGCTCCAAAAACTAACAAAATATTCCAAAGTTTCTACCCTTTATGAAGATTGCAATTCGTGTTCTTCAAAATCTTATTATTGGTGTTTATAAGCCAATTCACCAGATCTTAAAAATCATGATTATTCAGCCCTCGGGATGCCACCACGTATAGAGTTTGCAGAATTGAGAACCTCCCTCCATCAGGCCCGTGGATACAATCCCAAATTTACACCAGTTCCGTGGTGGGCTTTGGCCTGGTGGTTTTTCTTCCTTTCTTCCCAGTTTTAGTGTTCCTGCTCCGGCTCTCGGTGTTAACCTGTTCCTGCCCTCGCCGTGGCCCGTTCCTGCACTCTCCAGTCTGACGGATATTCATCTCTGCTCACAGCTTGCAGGTGGGAGCCTCAGCCGAGGAACCTCGGTGTCAAGAAATCAGCAGCTGCTCGTATATCACCCTGGTCATTAGCAGAGGATCACGGTGGACCTTTGCCCAGCGCACCTTGCTATGGCAGGAGAAGGGCTATAAAACCCTAGGCCCTGTCAGCCGTTGTCGCTTAGGTGAGAATTTATCAGGTCTCTGAGTGCCCTCTGACTGGATTATTATGAATAATGAATGAGGCTTTATGCTACACCGAAGCATTAATAAGATGGGGATGACTTGGAGAAATTCCAGGCACCTCAATCACACTGGCCCCCCCAGAGTTGGTGGCACCGCAGCCCGTGAGCCTGCCAGATCCTGGTATCTGTGTCTGAAGTCAGGTCCTCCTGGAGTGACAGAGCAAGCTCCACCGTCTGACATTCAGCCTGTGGGTGGTAATAAAGGATAAGGAAGGAGGCTGTGTGTCCACCCTGGTAACAGCAGACACAACAAATTTCAGACTCCTTTATTAAAAAATCCAAATATGTAGTATCAATCATCAGTTTTACTACCACCTGAACGCCAGAGTCCAGTGTTGAAACAGAAGCCTTGTAAGAAATGTCTAGTATATAAATGCAAGGGTTTTTCATGACTCAGATATTTGGGATTTGGAGAGGTGAGTTTTGCCCCTTTTTCTTTTCTTTTATTTTATTGAAGTATAGTTGATTAATAATGTGTTAATTTCTGCTGTACAGCAAAGTGATTCAGTTATATATATGTGTGTCTGTGTATATATATATATATACATATATATATATTTACACATTCTTTTTACCATTCTTTTCCATTATGGTTTATCACAGGATATTGAATAAAGTGAGTTTTGCCACTTTTCTAAGTGTGACTGGTCCTGTGTGAGTCTCAGAAATTTTACATGACCTGAAAGAAAGGTAGGCTTAGGAAAGAGAAGGGAGAGAGCCCTGGATCAGACAGAGAACGGGGAGTCTCAGATCCATGTGGGTGGAAATCATTTTCTCAAACTGAGTGAGGCCTACGGCAAAGAGCTGATCCCTCCTCCAGAACATCTCAGGACATTCCATCCACTTTCTTACAGGGTTCCTAAGTGTTGTTGAACAAACAAGGCCATCTGAATATCCTTCTCAGGTAAACATTGTTTGATGGAATGAGGTGAAGAACAACCTTTGCTCCTCTGATTTTCCATTTAAATCTCTTCCCACGTTTCAAAGGCCAAGGACCAGACAATGTGTTGATTCATCTTCTTCAACAGACTCACTGGCCAGCTCCCACTCAATCCAGTTTCATTCTGCAAACATTTTCTGAGCATTTAAAATTTTCGGGACTGGGGGAAATTAAAAAAAAAAAAATCGCCTCTCCCTAAATGAGTTGGTATTCAAGAATAATATACGGGAAGGGAATCCCTTTCTTATTGCACCAACGGTAACCCAGACACGAATACTCCAGCTAAGAAATGTGGCGATGAAACTCCTCTTCCCAGGGCTAAGGTGTGGGTGGAACACAAGATCTGCAGGCACAGGGCTGCCTGGGGCTTCCACTTCACTTCTCTGGCTCCTGGTTTGCCATCTGTAAAATGAGGGTGGTAGAGATGATTTCTTAAATCCCACCCAGCGTAGAATTCTAAGACCCGTAATTGGCTCAGAGAGACTCAGAATATTTGCACTCCCACTGCTCTTGTAACCATGAGGAGGAAGAAATCAGAGCTGGAAATACATTAAAGAGTGGATCCTGAGGGAACCTCCCTCTGGTCTTGGTGCCAGGAAGGAAAGCTATTCCTTGTCCTTCGGGTAAATAGACGTTATCAAGTGCAGTTACAACAGCAACTTGACAGCTCTGCTTCCCTCTCAATGTGTTTTGCCCATTCTCTTCCCATCTAGATGGAGGGCTTCCTTCCCTCTTATATTCCTAGACATTTTTGTAATCTAGAATCATAGACTTTTTGGCACTGGAAGTGCACTGTGAATTAGTCAAGTTCAATGTCCTCCAGTTTCCTTCCTCTGAAAGTCTGCCAGACATTCCAGCCCCTCCCAGGCAGTCTCTGTCTCCACCGACTCTGCTGTTTCACTTCTTAGGTACTTAAATAGTAGCTTGGACAATGCAATCTTCGTGCATGAGATTCATCTCTTCCTAAGATCCCTCAAGAAAGACATTGTGTCTTAAATTACTTTGAATTCTTCGTAGAGTCTAGCAATGTTTTCCTCACAACATTTATTGAATTATAATTTATTAAGCATTTACTGGGTGTCAGACAATGTGCTGGTCCTATGGCTACAAAGGTGATTAGCATACATTTCTTATCCTCACAAACTGCAGCGTCTGGTAGATATTCAATGTTGGAGCAATGCATTTGTCAGGGTTTAGATGACATCCATCCTCGGGGGAAAGATGAAGCCATACGAACTGGATATAAGAAGCATCAGTTAAGAAGCTAACAGTTTAAACTATGGTATCCAAAGGGCACTGAATAGTTAATGTGATGTCAGTCCTAAAGTGTGTTCCCAGTGTCAAAGTGGCCTTGACATCATCTTTCTTTATTCAACATCATCGTGCATGCTTTGGATGAAGGTCTTCAGGGCATGCCTGTCCAATTTGTGGCTAAGAGTAATTGTCAGCTCCTTGAATTATTAATTTAGGATCCAAAAGGAACTTCTTAGGTTGAAATAATGACCTGCATCTAGGAAAGTGGAACTTCCCATGATGAAATAGGGTCCTGGGTTTGAACACCCCAAACCAATTCTATGAGGGTAGAACCAGGGAATGTGCTGTGTGTGTCTTCGGCGACAGCATGCTTAGCATGAAACAATGTATCTTTTTAAAAAAATCTCAGACCAGTATCCAGAATAGGTGACATCTGCAATAGGAAACACCTGTAGTGTGGAACTGAGGCATGGGTGTCACATTTATAAGAAGGAATTACAGTCAGACCGGATACATACAGAGAAGGGAAGCCTGAGAGTCCCAGCGACTCAAAGTCATGTCCTAAGAGGAAGGACTGAAGGAACTGAGGTTGTTTTGCTTGAAGAAGAAAAGAAGTAGGAACATGGCATCATCTTCAATTACCTGGAAGATTGTGGAGGAGGGATTAAATTCACTCTCGGTAAACCTAAAGAGAAGGTAGGAAACTCATGAAGATAAATTTCAGCTCCATATGAGAATGACTTTTCAACCAGCCACCTCAACAGACGCATTTGAGAGGTGACAAGTATGGCAGAGAAAATTGAGGGAAACCCCAGTTTTCTAGTGCCTCTTCTCTCCCAAATTTTTGACTACATATTATGTACTTTTTAAAATTTTTATTGGAGTATAGTTAATTTACAATGTTGTGTTACTTTCTGCTGTACAGCAAAGTGATTCAGTTATATTGATACATATACATATGTCCACTCTGTTTTAGATTCTTTTCCCATATAGGTCATTACAGAGTATTGAGTAGAGTTCCCTGTGCTATACAGTAGGTCCTTATTAGTTATCTATTTTATGTATAGTAGTGTGTATATGTCAATCCCAATCTCCCAATTTATCCCTCCCCCCTTATCCCCCCAGTAACCATAAGTTTGTTTTCTACATCTGTGACTCTATTTCTGTTTTGTAAATGAGTTCATTTGTACCATTTTTCTTAGGTTCCACATATAAGCAATATCATGTGATATTTGTCTTTCCCTGTCTGACTTCACTCAGTACGACAATTTCTAGTTGCATCCATGTAACTGCAAATGGCATTATTTCATTCTTTTTTATGGCTGAGTAATATTCCATTGTATTTCTTTATCCATTCCTCTGTTGATGGACATTTAGGTTGCTTCCATGTCTTGGCTATTACAAATAGTGCTGCTATGAATATTGGGATGCATGAATCTTTTCAAATTATGGTTTTCTCCAGATATATGCCCAGGAGTGGGATTGCTAGATCCTATGGCAGCTCTATTTCTAGTTTTTTAAGGAAACTCCATACTGTTCTCCATAGTGGCTACACCAACTTACATTCCCACCAACAGTGTAGGAGGGTTCCCTTTTCTCTACACCCTCCCCAGCATTTACTGTTTACAGATTTTTTGTATTGAAATGACTCTGTTTCAGGAAAGCTGCAGAGACTTTGTTTATGAGTACTGATTCAGTGTATCAATTATATAGTAAGAAGTCATTTGTGCTATTCAGAATACATGATACCACATATATGAAAATTTCACCTCTATACACCCCCACTGGAAGATGACATAGAAGGACCATTAGCTAAATATATCCTGAAGGTGAAACATAAGTTAAGAGATGAGCTAATGCCCGATGGAAAGCCTTCTGTAATTCTCCTTGGAGAATCGGAAAACTAGGAAGAGAAAAGAGGGACCCCGCAGAGCCAAGAAGAACAGAGGCTCCACACACGGAGACTTTGGGACTCCCCCCACCCAAAGGGAACCCTCCTTCCCCAACACACTGAACTAACAGAGGCACCAGGTGGCCTGGTTTGTTTTCTTTTCCTTTTTCCAGTTTTACTGAGAAATAATTGACATTCATCACTGTATAATTTTAAGATGTACAGCATGATGGTTTCATTTCCATATATGGTGAAATGATTATCACAACAGGTTTAGTTAACATCCATCATCTCTTATAGGTTCAATTAGAAGACAAGAAAAAAATGATTCCTTGTGATGAGAATTCTCAGGATCTACTCTCTTAGTGCTTGTGTAGTGCACCACATTGCAGTGTTAACGGTAGCCAGCATGTCCCAAGTACTTTTCCTCTTTCATCTGGAAGTTTGTACCTTTTGACTGTCTTCCTCCAAATCTCCATCCCCCCACCCCTGCCTCTGGTAACCACATATCTGATCTCTTTTTCTGCCAGTTTCGTGGGTTTTGTTTTTGTTTTTTAAGATTTCACATATAAATGATATCCTATAATACTTGTCTTTCTCTGACTTGTTTCACTTAACATCTTGCCTTCAAGGTCCATTGATGTTGTCATGAATGGTAGGATTTCCTTGTTGTTGTTGGGTTTTTTTTTTTTTTGGTTTTTTATTGGAGTAAAATTGCTTTACAATGTTGTGTTAGTCTCTGCTGTACAGTAAAGTGAATCAGCTATATGTATACATATACCCCCTCCATCACGGACCTCCCTCCCACACCCTCCCCATCCCACCCACCTAGGTCATCACAGGGCACCGAGCTGAGCTCCCTGTGCTATAGAGCAGGTTCCCACTAGCTATCTATTTTACACATGGTAGTGTATTTATGTAAAACCTAATCTCCCAATTCATCCCACCCTCTCCTTCCCCCACTATGTCTACATGTCCATTCTCTACATCTAGGTCTCTATTCCTACCCTACAAATAGGTTCATCTGTACCATTTTTCTAGATTCCACATACATGTGTTAATGTACGATATTTGTTTTTCTCTTTCTGGCTTACTTCACTCTGTATGGCAGACTCTAGGTCCATCCACATCTCTACAAATGACCCAGTTTTGTTCCTTTTTATGGCTGAGTAATATTCCATTGTATATATGTACCACATCTTCTTTGTCCATTCATCTATCATTGGACATTTAGGTTGTTTCCATGTCCTGGCTATTGTAAATAGTGCTGCAGTGAACATTGGGGTACATGTGTCCTTTTGAATTATGGTTTTCTCAGGGTCTATGCCCAGTAGTGGGATTGCTGGGTCATATGGTAGTTTTAGTTTTTTAGGGAAGCTCCATACTGTTCTCCATAGTGGCTGTAACAATTTACATTCCCACCCACAGTGCAAAAGGGTTCAAAATCTACAAACAGTAAATGCTGGAGAGAGTGTGGAGAAAAGGGAATCCTTGTTTTTTTATAGCTTAATAATATTCCATTGTGTATATACATATATATGACATCTTTTTTATTCATTCATCCATCAGTAGACGCTTAGGTTGTTTCCATGTCTTAGCTATTGTGAATAATGCTGCAATGAACAAGGGGTGCTGATATATTTTTGAGTTAGTGTTTTTGTTTCCTTGTATAAATTCACAGAAATGGGATTGCATGATCACACATTAGTTCTGGTTTTAACTTTTTGAGGATCCTCCATACTGTTTTCTGAGGTGGTTGCACCAGGGAGCCGGCTCTATTCCCACACCTCATTGCCACACACTCGGGGTCCAGAGGAACACAAAAGAGGAGGAGAAACAGTAAAGTGTGTCTAGAGACCTCTTTCCTCTTTCCTGAGAGAGTCTGGATAGAAAAGGAGCTGCTACCATGAAAAAGTTTGGAACCAGCTAGTGGACTGAAATTCAGTTCAAACTGCAGTGCAGTGAGTTTCCAGTCACTGGCAGTGTCCACAGCATTGGGAGGGCTTCATGGGGACCTGGGAGAGTGAGGGGCTGCCAACATCAGACAGGTGCCAACGAGGGCAATCTCTCAGTCTCTTTCCAGTTCTGGGATTCTGGGTTTGAAGTGCACACTGCCATTCTGGCCGGTGCTCTTTGTGCTGAGGTCTCAGTAAATGTCTGCACATCTCGGTGGGAATTCATAAATGCTCAGCTAAGCTAAAGAGCCTCTTATTCACTCACTCAAGCCTCAACATCAGACTGAATTACACCTAAGTGAGCAGAATTTTCTGATCATTGTGAGGAACTTGTGCAGAGGAGAGGCTGTGTGTGTGTGTGTGTGTATGTGCCCAAGCCTATGCACTCAGACACACATGTTCTGCTAAAACATGTTGTCTGCTGGAGAGGAGGTGCTCCCACCGAGCCAACACAAGTTTGTTATGCAAAACATTGGCAGTGGCTGAGTTTCCCACCACCACTAAGCCATAATCTGCTTGGCAGGCATGAGGGATACCACAAAATCCCGAGGTTAATTGGGAACAAGGCCGTCAACGCTATCCTCTCCCAGGTGCCCTTCATACTTAGAAGCTGTCTGAGGACAAATTCTCCCTCATTGTTAACGGACAGACCTGCTATCTGAGCTCTGAAAAGTAAAGAAAAGCAATGACAAGTTTAACAAGATTTTGAGAAAATTGCACAATCTTTTAGCTTTAAAACATTGAAAAGAAAGTAAGTAGTTAGATGATAAATCACCTAAGAGTCCCAAGCATGAGGGACACGTCTGATCGTGGAGCCACAAAAAGGCATTTCAGACCACCCCGAAATCGTTTCACCTTCTCACATTTACGGGCTCTCCCTGCTCCTGAGGCTTGTTTTACTCTTCATATGCAAACTTATGTAACTCTTGTGGGAGCTGGATCAATACCTTCACGCTGCATTAGGCGACGATTCTCAAGCAGGAGTCAAGATGAAGAATGAAGGTTGTACACGTAAGGTCTCTTCTTTAAAACAATGTTAAATGGAAAGTAAAAGGAAGGGGGTGGACGAGGGGAGGAAAGTGTAGGTGGAGTGTAGAAAGGCATTAGACAGAAGGAACATTTTGTGGCAGCAGACACGAAAGAGGACGATGACTAAGATAAACCAGTGAATACCCTGTTACTCAGAATGAAAATTTACTCTGAACCCAAAAGGAAATGCTTGAACAGAAAAAAATGAGCAACAAAGATGAAAATTGGGAAATGAAAATCAACAGAGCCATGAGAAGATAAAGGAGAGGTACTATATGAAAGGAAAGAAGTTGAAAAGGGGTGAACAGGAAAGAACAAGATTATTTTAAACAGTAAAAAGAAGCATAAAATCTTTTATAATCGGTGGTTGCTGTCTTTGTCCCTAAGAGCTCAAACAAAAGAAGAAGAGGTGCCCAAAACGATCATTTATTCATTCCTCTTGCTTCAGTGGGGTTCTCCTGGCAAAATTCCAGCAGCTTTGCCATTTTCAAGAACAGGGATCTTAGAGTGTAGCTGCTCTGTGGATTTGATCCTGTAATCTCCTATAATGTTTCTGCTGCAGTAAAAGGTCACTCTCAATTCAGCTGTTCATAAAATTGACATGAGTCTAGGGTCCCTTGGAGATCCAAAGCCAGGGCAGACAGGGGAATGGCTGTGATGGAGATCACACCTCGGATGGAAAGGACCCCTCAAGGTTCTGTCATCTCTGAAGGTTTAATCATTGCTCTGTCACACCAAGCCCACATCTTCCTTCTGACTATGCATATATATCCCATCACAAACCAACATTTCAGTAGCAGGCCATAAAGACTGATTTAAACAAAGTAGCCCTTCACTGGACAAGATGAGGGAGAAGGGGGCAGAGGCATCAGGGCCTGAGCGGGGACCTGAGGTGCATTATCAATAATTTCACAATAACTTAGGATGTCTCTCTGACCCACAACTCACTGCCCCGTGACAATTTCCATAGATTGATCCTCTACAAGGTCCCAGGTCCTTTACATATATTATATCTGTTAGTCACCCCAGCCCTGTGAGCTGATATCAACATTCCCACCTTATGTCTGAAAAAACCAAGTCTCCAAGAGCTTGAATTGTTGGAGGATGTACACCTAGTAAGTGTCATAGGTGGGCTCTGAACCCAGGTCTGACCAAGGGCCAACCAAGCATACTTTCAACTTTACTATTTTCAAGCTATTTTTTCCATATTTTTAATCTGCTCTAGACTAAACTAGAGTAGATGATTTCAACAAATTCGGAGTGTGTTACTGCTTGCTGTGCTATGTCAGGCTCAGGAACAGAGACGGAAAGGAGAATACGGCAGTTTCTCCCTTTAAGACGCTTACCGTGAAGTGAGGTGGCAGACATGTGAGCAAAACTCAGGGTCCCAGCCCACTGGAGCTCCTCCTGAAACTAATTCACACGGGCCCACTTAAACCAATAAAAACATGTTTGTTTGTTTTAATAAAAATTCATTTTCAAGGACATATGAAGTCTAAGCTCCTCTACCTAGCACCAGCCCCATCCCAAATACCAAGCTGACTCCGTAAACCCTTTTCCCAGGGCCACTAGGCCATGTTTCATACAGCTGAGTACACCAATGAACCTCCAATCTTGCCAGCCCCCCTCTCAGTGATAAGCACCATGGAAGCTGGTTTTCTCTCTCACCAAGGCAGGCAAGGGCAAGGCCACGGCATGGAGTCTTTATTTGTCCAAGCAGCCATGATTTCAACCCTGCAAATAAGGGTCTTTCTGTGTATTTCATCCCATTCCAGTCTGTTTTCCCCCCAGATCATGTTGCTGGCCAAGCACAGCCTTGTACGTGGGAGAAGTAGGTAGCTGCCCCCCCCACCCCAGGTAATACAAGGGATGCCTGCAAGGGCCTTCCTCCAAAAACACCTCTCTCGCTGCCTTATCTCAATGCCCCAACTACCGCCATGGGGGGGGGGGGGGGAGAGGGGATCTTTTATTGACATTTATTAGAAACAAATACACACTCACTGGAAAAAATCAAGCACCTGACTCCATGGAATAAAACATGAAAGTCCCCTTCTGCCCTCCTTTCGCTCCAAACCCACAGGCGTCTCCAGAGGTAGTCATTACTAATGGACTGAAGTGTATCTTCCCCCATTGTGTGTGTGTGTGTGTGTGTGTGTGTGTGTGAATTTAGATAAGCAGTTAGATTTTTGTAAAAAAAAAAAAAAAAAGTACTCTGTATCCTGTTGATGGGCATTTCATTTGTCTGTGATGTTTACAACTACAAAAACATTGCAATTAATATGCTAGTATGTATATCTTTGGGCACACATGGGAGTATATCTGAAAGATAATTTTTTAAAAATGGAATTGCTGGGTACAAGGAATGTGCATTTTAAATGCTCCTAGATTCTTGTGGAAATTCTGGAAATCAGGGGACTGGGTTCTAGCGAGTCCATGGAAACTGACTATATCATGAAGTCCGCATCTCTTGTGCTCAGCCCAGAAAGAAAGATCTCTGGGTCCACATCCATGAGTATGTGTCATGCATCCAAACACCACCTACTACGTGTGTCCTGGAAGTAAACAGTGGACGACTCTTTCTTTAAGCCATTATCATCCATTTGAGAGTAGGACCTGGAGATAGTGGGTCACAGAAGGTGACAATTGGAGGGCGTGTAGGGGCAAGATGGGTAGAGATGGTGGCACTAGAGGTCTGGGTTCTGAGATGCTGAGTGGTGAGCTCCAGGAGAGACAAGGGTAAGGAGAGGAAAGTGTGAAGTATCCCTTCACAGGTGTAGCGAGAGCTAACTACCCGAAGCCATCTTCCTTGTATTTTCTCCTTGACAGAGGCATTCTCACAAGACAGTGGTGAGTAGAGTGGGCAGGAGGAGACTTAGACTGGAGGGGTTGGAAATCCATTGCCACAGAAGAAGAAGGTTCCAGAATAGTTGTCACCGCCCTGATGGAAGCTCTTAGTAAACGATTGACCCAATGAGATTTCCTTCCTTTCCTCTCCCTCCTCCGAACCTTCTCAAGAGTCTCTGTGAGAAATACAACCAAGCTGAAAGCACTGCCACTCCCTGCCCTTCCTACAGGCCACTCCAGCCACACCCCATTCCTGTTTTCTGTGCAGTGAGGGCCAATCCCCTTTCCATTTCTGTCCCTTGGCATATTCTGTTCCCTCGGCCAGGAATGTTTGTCCACCAACCCATCATCCCCGTCCTCTGGACCAATGACTCTCATCCTTCAAATCTAAATATCAATGCCAGGTTTCTGGGATGCTCCCCGACGCCCCCCTACATTGTCCCCCAGGCTACTCAGTTCCTCCCTAAATACTTTCAGAGCCCTCGGCTCCTTTTCTCCCAATGGAAATTAAATAGCTATTTGATGATTACGTGTTTGTTTACATCTAGATGAAAGAACCATAACAGAGGCAGTGTGTCTGCCTTGAGCACCAGTGTACCGACAGCAGGGTACACAGTGGGTCCAGGGTAAATACTGTAGAATGAATGATCAAATGAAGGGATGGATGGATAGATGGATGAACAGAGAGCTAAAAAGCAGTCACCAAAATGTATGAGGAGTTGTGCTAAAAAAGCTGACTAATCCATAACCTGAAAAATCAATTTCTGAATATCAGGAGTTAGTTACAGTCTTCAAGTAGTTTGGTAAAAATTTATGCATAAGAACATGCAGAAATCACCCTGAGATAAATGAATCTCCCTGGTAGTAAGAAAACCCTGCTTGTAGAGCCACATAAAATATTTAAAAAATTAAATATATCATAATCCTGACGTGTTGATCAAAAGGTATAAATACATTTAAATATAAATATATTTAATAAAACATTAAAACTATGGTAAAAGCAGTTTTGTTCTTCAATGGAATTCATGACTAAAACTAAAGAGTTAGTTTCATAACAATGAAGAGTTGAAAATATTTTTGGAACTTTAATGTATTAGAGCAAGAAAACTATTTCAAACAGATTAAATTATACTCTTCTATTTATAAGAGAATTAATTTTAACATTCCTGGAATGATGCAATCTTTATTTGAAATTTTAATCAAATAAAGTATTA
Source organism: Balaenoptera ricei (assembly GCF_028023285.1). Lineage (NCBI taxonomy): Eukaryota > Metazoa > Chordata > Mammalia > Artiodactyla > Balaenopteridae > Balaenoptera > Balaenoptera ricei. The sequence goes on along the minus strand of NC_082639.1, from coordinate 189,690,705 downwards.
AATAAAATTTAATAATGATTTCAATTAAGATTTATCATCATTTTCAACTCTATTTTACAAAAGTCATTTTATCTAAGATGCTCAAACATGTTATTGGAAATAAAACATTGCCTCTCTGATAAACATGTAATTAGCCCTTCCACCCTTTTTAAACATATATACAGAGTTTGTAATGACTTAAAACTCTCCATGTAATTACATAATTAGGTGGTTTCTTTAAATGAAGGGCATGTACTAAAACAAAAAATATATGTTTTATCATGCCAATATATTATCAAACTGTAGACATTTCAGTAAAATTCTGGCCAAAACTCGTATTAAATATACAGAGATGCCATTTAGGTTTTAGGCTAATGAGAGTTTTGTAAACATTACATCAACTAACTTTACTAGCAAAAGACTCACCTAATATTGCATAAATCATAAGGATTATATACTTGGGGATGAAATAAAAATAAACCTCTTCTCAAAAGCATTAAAACATCAGATCAAACTAAAACATTTAAATTTATTATAGAGTTGTATCTAGCTTCTGGAATTATATTCTAATCAACATTATAGTAGTCAATCACACTCTTTATCTCAATCTACAGGGATGGAATTTCTTCTGAGCGTCCAAGGATTCAATTATCCATAATATTTTTATAAAAGTCGATTTTATAATATCTCCAGCCAAGAATGTCTCTCTGGATAACTCTTCACTTATCTTACCATAGGTTGTCCCTTCAAAAAACCTTCACCTTTCAACTCAGAATTATAGATGGATACCAGTTTGGTTAATTTTCCAAGAACTACATCAAAAAGCAATTCAGAGTCTTTAAATTTATCTTTTTTAAAATCAGTTAAAAAGTTTATTTTTATGAGTCGCAAAAAGAATGACTGAATCTCACAAGATCTAAAATCTGTTAGATGTGTGGGTCCTATTGAGAAATCCGTTTGTTTTCCTAAAGAGTAAAAACAAAGCACGGAGCTAACAATAGATATTTCTTACACTAAACGACAGTCTGTGTGTTGTTCCCCTCCCCGACCTAAATATGTTCCATGTTCTTTTCACCCTAAACTCATTTGGCCTGAGTTGTTGATCAAAGAAAGTTATGCATGAGAGACCATTCGGTCCAGGAATGAGGGTCTGTCATGCCCTGAAACATCCTTGTGATTTATAATATATGATCTCTGCGTGAAAAGAGCTAAATAAATGAAAGCAATTTGAAAACAGAGGGAAAACATGCTGTGTATACAATTTATTGGTCACACAGCCATGGATATAATATTCTGGTCCAATTTTAATTTCTAAAAAAGCTCGGATGACATGGGCAGAAACTGTCCTAAATATATGTAAGAATACACACACACACGCACACACACACTCACACACACACACGCACACACACAGACACACACAAACACACACACGCACACACACGCAAACACACACGCACGCACACAAACACACACACATGCACACACACGCACACACACACACACTCACACAGACACACACACAAACACACATGTGCGCACACAAACACACACACGCGCACACACACACACACGCCAAATATGATAGAATCACAGTGGAGAAATAAATGTTCTACTTATGTGCCTTTGAAACATGAATTTGGGGCTTTAAGTCCTTATCCGTGTAATTAAGTAGCTTGTCTTTTGTTAACACTTTTCATTTTTCACTTTGATTTCTGCAAGCAATTTGCAGTTCATCAGTAACTTTAAGCCAACATATTCTCTCTGCTAAACTAGGAAAAAGTTTAAGCCACACCAGTAACAAGCAGAGAGGAAAAAAGCAACGTCAGTTCAGTTCAGGCTATTCTTGGGCATCGGATTGAAAGGCTGGGTCTGTCCCCTCCTTTGTAGGAAAGAAAAAGTGGATTGCCAATAGAAATTACTGGAATAATTTTACAGTTCCTACTAAGTCAGGGTTGTATAGTTAAAGGTTGCTTTCTGAAAACTTTTGAATGAAACCTCAGGTGAACTCATAGCCATGAGTAAATGGCAAAGCTTATTTCAAGCCAAATACAAATATATTATTTTCGGATTGCTTGTGATTTGAGGTAACTTTGTACATTCTTCCATTATGATGGAAAATCATGTCAGTTTGGGATAGTAAAATTAAAAATTATCAGGAACGCTTGTAATAAACTTAAGGCATTGCAAATTACACATTATTATTAAGTTAGGAAATTGTCCTAAAAATTTACATGTTCGATCATTCTCGTGAGTTGGCTCACATTTTCCCAAAGAGAATCTGAGAGAGTTTATTTAAAAATACAATCCAGCTAAAAAAAAGAAAACAGTTGGAAAAGGTTTGATGAAGAGAAAATGAAGATCAAAAAATAAGATAAAACAAGTGTCAAATAAATGTTGTGAATCATGCATAGATGTATATGGTTTCCAGAGTTACCTTGTGATTTTGACTCTGAGCTTCCTAGCACCCAAAGCAACATTGTATCAGCTAAAATCTACCTAGTCATCTAGGAGGATAGATTTTGGGAAGGACTAAGAAAAACTCTTTCCCTGGATCTTCATAAAAGAAACAGTAAGGGACAGGGTAACATCTTCCACAATGTCATAAAACTCCTATTCTTGCAACATTCTCAATAAGAGCCAATGGTATAGTGCCCAAGTTCCATTCAGTAAAGGAACTCTTTATAAGGGTAAGTTTCTGTCATCCTAGTTGTAGCTTTCTAATATCTGAATTGACCCAAGGGAGAATTTTCTACTCCCATGAATGGATAGATTGCATATCCTGTGGACAAGCCTACCAAACTCACAACCAAACTTCTTAAGAATGAAAAAGAGAGCGCTCAAGGTTTTTTTCCCTAGATGAAGTGTGGAGAGAAGGCATTCCCTTTGCCAATTAATAGGCAATAATGGGCTTTGACAATCATCCAAAAAGCAGCAGGATTTTCAGCATCCTCTTTAAAAAAAATGGAGGCTCCTGACCCACAGATGTGGAAGAAATGACCATCGACCTTTCACAACTACCATCTGGCCTCATGGGATTTGCATTATGTATTCCTGGCTGACACATGACAACCAAGTGTAGGTACCCATATTCCAAGAAAGCCATACAGATAGGAGGGGGGAAAAACACGATATTTTTTAATGACTTTTTCTGACCTCCCAACACTTGGGACTTTCTCCTTCCATGTTGCCTAGGCATTTGAGCCTTGCCTGTTATAGCATTTATCACACAGGGTGATAGATGCCTGTTTGTCTCCCTGTTTGCATTCCAGGCAGGAATCACATATGCCTTATTCACTTTTGAATCCCTCAGTGCTAGCGACACTATCTGACCCATCGTAGGCACTCCGTAAATACCCATCAAATGAATGAGTGAACACCTCTTGGGCTAATTGGGAGGATCAGAGTGAAATAGTACGTGTGAAAAGGCATGATGCATAGTAGATGTTCAATAAATGTCTCTTTCCATCAAGTTTTCGGGGAAGGAAACTCAGGCAATTTTCAGACAAAAAGTTTTCCAAAGAGTCTAGGGGAAGCAGAAGCAGAGCTGCCAAAAAATCTCTCTCGTTGCACTAGTGTTTTGCCTAAAAATTTGTCCTTCTAGTATCGTGCAGAGCTTTGGATTCAGACTTTGATTTCGAAACCTGGCTCAGTCAAAAACAAGCAAAGAATTTAATCTGCTTAAGTCAGCATTTTGTCACCTATAAAATGTGAATAATATCGGTACCTATTTACTTGGGTTATGATATGATTCCTGCTCAATACGGCTGTCACTACTTCTGTAGCCCCTCAGACTGTCCTTTTCTCGCTGGTGGTCTCTGGACCAAGCGTACCACGACAGTTCAGTCAGGAACTATGAGTGCAGAGATGGTCCCAGATCTAAACCATAGCTCTTAGCGGTGGGAGCTTATATGTTTGGAAGGTGAAAAAAAAAGACTAAAGAGATTCTACTCCTAAAGAAGGGGTAAGATGAAGCCAAAGATACAAGAGTTATAGAAAGGTTAGCCCTTGGGAACTTTCTCCCCACGTCTGAGTACTTCGCAGGCTCATTTGTCCGTTGTTCTTTGTTCCTCCCCTTTAAGAATACAGCGAGAATGAAACTGCTCCTGATTTTCCTAAAAACCAGGCACCCACGCATAAGTGGTATTTCTGTACAAAATTAATTCCGCAGACATATTCAGTCCCTTTTGTTAAAAGAATGGAGTGTATGTGTCAGAAAAAAGCATTTTCAGTACTAAGAAAGTTCTGGCTTGAATAATTAATTTTGTCCAATATTTTCAGAAATATGTTTATTCTGGGAAGCAAGACTTTTATCAGTTATAAAATCTGTCTCATACGGAAGCAACAAAGTATTTCTGAATGAAACAGAATGTTCCAGGGCATGTGCTGTACGGAGTGTTTGGATTCAGCCTCAGGTTTAAAATGTGGAGTCAGAGTTCCCGGTATGGTGTGGCAGGTACCATGTTTAGTGCCCCTGAGGTCCTTGAGGGCAAGAGTGGTGACCGTCCTCACAGGATCCAGCAAGGTGCCCACCATGTGGCTGGCCCTCCACCTAGACGTGTTATTTAACTAAACTGCAACAGAGAACAATGGAACTAGAACACTGGAACTGAATTTCGGAATCATCCAGCCCAAATCCCTCATTTTATCAATGGGGAAGATAAGTTGTTCTTTGAGGTGACTTGCCTGAACTCACATTGTTGGCAACGGAGGTCTCATGCATGCAGGCTTTCAACCCCAGCCCCCGTCCTCAGGTCACATCAGCATGGACCTTGGGCCTGGAACGTTTCCTCAGCAAGAGACGAAGAGTCCTCACAGCCTGGATGGGTTTATCACCTTGTGTGGGAATAGCTTTCCCTGCTGCAGACTCATCACGTGCTCCTTTGTCCTGCTGACACGTGTGCGTTACACAGCACCTGGCCAGCATCCCAGCCACAGCTGTCCTTGACGGGGAGGGAATGAGGTCCTGCTTCTGCAGCACAACAGGGGTGGGCACAGGCCAGTTGCCCTGCAATGGTCACTGGGAGGGACCTACTGTCCTTGGGGGACTGACTCCCACCATGGAAGCTGATCTCATTCTCCCTGCTGTGTGACTAAAGTGTTCTTCTATCCACTGCTCCGCTGGGCTGTATTTTCCTTGACAACTGCAGTTCCAAGATGCAGTGGGCAGAAGGGCTCAGACCTCTCCTATCATAGGTACCACATGTCACCTGTCTGACACATATGCCTCATCAGTTTGCAGAATCCAGCGTGGAGGTGGCGTCCCATGGTCCTCTCCAGCCAGTATTCATGCTTTTGTGTAATCTCTTCCCCATTAGTACAGGCTGGGCCTGGTAACTGGCTTCTCACCAAGAAAATCCTGCAAGAGCAATGGCAGGTCACGGCCGAGGTCAGGTTACAAAAGACTCTGGCTTCTTTCCACCTTATACACTCTCTTCTCACCCAGCCTTGCTCAACCTCTCACTTGACTCTGACGGAAGGCAGCTGCTCTGTTGTGGGCTCCCTCTGGAGACTCCTGCAAGGAAAGGAACTGATACAACCACAGTGAGAAACTGAAGCTCTCAGCTCACAAGAAACTGAAATCTTACCAACAACCGTGAGTGACCCTGAGTCAGACCTTCCCTCAGTCGACCCTTCAGATGAGGACACAGCCCACGTCAACTCTCTGGGAAAGACCATGGGAACAAGACTTCAACTAATCTATATGCAGACTCCTCACAGGCAGAAATCGTGAGGTCATAAATGTTTTTTGTTTTAAGTCACTAAGTTTCAGAGTAATTGGCTCCACAGCCATAGGTGACTAAAACATCAGGATTAGGACCGGAACCCAGTGTTTTTCTGCCTCTACACACAGACGCCTTTGCTGGTGGTGTTTTAAAATCTATCTTTCGAGAACTATTTTCCTCATTACTTCCATTTTCCTGCATATTTTCCATTAATTTTAAAACTTCCTCTTATGTTAAAAAAAAAAAAACAAACTTCCTCTTTATGAAGTAAGTCTGTGTGTTTTACTACCAAGAGAGTATTTTATTCCTTTTCCTTCTGTGGGCAAAGTTCAGGATAAGTCCTGTATCCTCAATTATAGACAGTGTGAGCAAGGCACAGTATGCCAAAATGTGTACCCAGGGACTATTTTTATTAAATACATAGCAGATATATCTATTTTTAGAACTCCATAAAGACTCAAATAAGCTGAAATACAAGAAATAAAAAAGACGTAGCAGCCTCATCCAAGAGGTACCCACCTCCTTTCCCATTTCACATGGAAGCTATGCTGTTCCCCATGCTTTATCCAGACCTTCTATTTAGTCTGGTGGTTTAAGGCTTCCAGGTAGGGACTCTGTGTTTCCTTCCACTGATTGATAGCTAACCTTGGGCAAGTCAATGAACCTTGCTGTTACTCTTTTCTTCTTTGCATGTGTAAAAATAATATATCTCAGGATAGAATTTAGAAATCTTGGGAGGGAAATGTTTTATCAAATAGTCACCCTGTTGATTGTGTATTTATGAAGTGTTACTCTCACGGTGATAGTCATATTCGATTGCAAAATCAATCAACAACTCCTACTAAAGTTTTTGAAAAGATGAGAAGCTTCTTTTGTCTATTTATTTTGAATAGTACTTACCACATTACAACTCAAATTGCATAAAAGCAGATTTTTATCACTGGCACTAATGTACCAATAAATTACATCTATTAGTAAGAGGTGAGATCATGACAGATTTTTGACCACGGTTAACTCAGGAAAAAATGTCAGCATATTATTTTAGTATCCATAAGCAATAGTTGGTTTTAAAAAATTCTTTTTGTTCAAATATTCCAAAGTGTCATATGCCCTGCATTTAATTTATCATTCTTTTTTTGAAAAGTAAAGATGTGGGGAATAAAAGAAATTGTTTTGCTGTGAAAAGGTGTAAGAACAGATTTTAATTAGATCTCAAATGCTTTAAACTAGCAATTCTTTAAAAGGATCCCAGGGAACAGAGGGGGTCTCAGAGCGAACCCCCTGATTAATATAACCAGTATATTGAATTGCAGTATATCTGCTTCCACGGAATGTAATCACGGTGCAATTTTATTTTGTTTCCCTTGGCCCCTTTAAATTGTATTTGGTGGAAACTGTCTTGTCTCCAACTTACTTTCATGACTTTTCTGGTCCACTTTGGGTAGCACAGCATCTTCTCATTTCTGTAAGTCAAAAGCACAGTCTGGAATCAGGCCAAAGTATCCAGGCTCAGGTAATAATCAAAACTTCATACTTGATTTAAAGGAAAACGTTCCTCTCTCCAGCTGGGTCCTACTGTGGCTTTGCCATTACTGTGGGGAAGGAGCTTCCCTCTCTCTTCCCACCTCATCCCTGCTAGAATCTCTTTCTGACCCAGCTTGGGACAGAGAAGAGGGGAGGAGAAGTAAAGGGGAAGCAGGAAGTTCTGACCTGCCTGGGACTGTTAGAAGCTGCCTCTGTGCTCACAGGGTTACAGTTGTTGGAGGTGAAGTTCGCTCACGGGTTCGCTCTGAGCCCCCCTCTCTTCCCTGGGGCACAAGCCCTGGTGCAGGGAGAGCACAGTGACCCTTTTGATTGGCTGCTCCTGACATTCATTCTGCTTCACCCCTGTGGGGCAGGACCCCCTTCCGCAGGGACTGATGGCCAGGTTAAGAGTTGCTCACCTAGTCCCTGATATTCTGTCACATTTAACTTGCTACAGTAAGTTCCCTACATACAGACAAGCTCCATTCTGAGAGCGCGTTCATAAGTCCAACAAAGTTAGCCTGGGTACCCAACTAACACCATCGGCTCTATAGTACAGTACTGTGATAGGTTTATAATACTTTTCACACAAATAATACACAAAAAACAAACACAAAAAATAAAGGAAACATTTTTAATCTTACAGTACAGTCCCTTGAAAAGTACAGTAGTCCAGTACAACAGCTGGCACACAGGGGCTGGCATCGAGTGAACAGGCAAGAAGAGTTATTGACTGGAGGAGGGAGAGGAGGTGGGAGATGGTAGAGCTGAAGGATCGTCAGCCATAGGAGACGGAGGGCAAGCTGCAATTTCACTCACACCTGACGTGGACGGCACAGGTTCTGGTTCCTTGCTGGATTCAATTCTATCCACCCTCTTGAAAAAACGATCCAGTGATGTCTGGGTAGTAGCTCTTCTTTTCTCGTCATAGATGACACGGTACTGGATTGCATTCTGAACGGCTTCTGCAACCTTCGTGTACCATTCTACGTTCAGGTCCTGTGCCTCAAAAACTAACAGTGCCTCCTCAAATAAAGAAAATCCCCTTGCCATTTCCTGTGTCGTGACTCTCTTCAGTTCTTCAGTTACATCTTCTTCCTCGTCTCTCTTGGCGCTTCTTAGCAGTACCAGCTACAACACCACTGCTTTTACGCTTGCCTCCAGACATCCTGAGCTTGAAATAAAGATACTGTACTACTGTACTCTATATGGTACTGTACAGTAAAGTACACAAAAGCACAACCACTTGTAGAGGATGCATGCACGTGACAACGTACATCAGACACGTAAACTAACTTACATGATTGGACGTGCAAACGCACGTTCACACCTTTGAAAGTTTGCAACGTGAAGATGCGTATATCGGGGACTTACTGTATTGGAAGGTCATGATGTGTAGTCCCCCATGCAGCCCTCAATCTGTGGTCACAGGTCCCTAACAGAAGGCAGGTGCCATGTGCCCCGTGACTGCAGGCCACACAAGCTCCACATGGTCCACTCAAGTCCCCTCACTAAGCTTGGTGCATGGAGGGAAATGTCTCCTGCCCCGCCCACCTTCCCCTTGGCCAGAAGACCTCACAGCTCAGTTCCCTCCAAAAAAGTTCTCTTTATAAAAAAAATTTCATCAACCAGAACCTTCTCATTCCCCTGGAATGGATATGGACCAAGAGTTGTGAAGCCATTTTTTAAAAATAAATTTATTTATTTTACTTTTGGCTGCATTGGGTCTTCGTTGCAGTGCATGGGCTTCTTATGGTGGTGGCTTCTCTTGTTGTGGAGCACAGGCTCTAGGCACGTGGGCTTCAGTAGTCGTGGCTCACGGGCTCTAGAGCACAGGCCCAGTAGTTGTGGCACATGGGTTTAGTTGCTCTGCTGCATGTGGGATCTTCCCGGACCAGGGCTCAAACCCATGTCCCCTGCATTGGCAGGTGGATTCTTAACCACTGCGCCACCAGGGAAGCCCTGTGAAGCCATTTTTAACCCAGTTCCTTAGAAGGAGGTTGTATACTCACTTTGGAGAATCATATCAATTGTAACTAGCTTCTTCACCAAAATTTCCAACTTAACATACTTGAAAGAGCGAGCTGAACCACCATGGAAAAGTCAAGTAGCAAATGGATCTGTGATTCTGTAAAACTCAGTTGCTCTCACAAGTCATTGGATGTTGAAAGCTGCTCTTCTGAGAATGCACGCATTGAAAAAGACATAAGGCTGGTACATGCTTCTCTGAGCTAACTACAAGATAAACATAAAAATGCCCCGTTCTGACACTTTAGATACCAGCCCAGGTCAAAGTTTTATGGCTAAGTTATAAATTTCAGAAAAACATTACTCTTGAAGCATTGACACAGCTTAAAGGGGAGCTGGTGAGCAGAGCGGTGGAAAAATAGGGACAGATCCTAAGGCACGCAAGAGCGAGCTGTGAAATGTGTCTAACCAAAGGTTTTTAAAAATCATAACGAATGTTTTACATGCCTCACATGTTACAGACTCATTGCTAAAGAACACATCATTTGGGGCATCATTTCAAGGCTGATTTATGTAATCACAAACGGGCTCCTGCATGTTCCCATGATCTGCTGTGCAACAAACCACCTCCAAACTCAGAGGTTCAGACCACAACCATTTACTTGATCGTAATTCTGTAACCGAGACTGGGCTCAGGCGGGTGGTTCTTCTTCTGGTCTAACTTGGGGTCACTTCAGTCATCCAGAGTCGTTGACTGAAGCAGGAAATGCCAGATGACCTTGTGCACGAGCCGTCACCCTGGCTGGAATGGCCGGGACAGTGGGAACACATGGGCTGTCTCCATCCACATGACCTCTCGAGCAGGGAGAGAACACTTCACATGGGAGCCGAGGGCTCCAAGAGAATATAGCTGGAAGCTTCCACATCTCCCACGTTCTAGACACAGATGGGCACTTCCTCTCTTTCATTCTGCTTGTGAACACAAGTCACAGTGCCAGCCCAGATTCCAGGGCATGGGAAATAGACTTTATTTCCAGATGGGAAACGCTGCAAAAAATTGACAGCCATCTCCTTTACAGCGTGAGTTTTTAAAGAATGTTTTCTTTAAAACATTCTTTACTTTTCTTTAAAACATTACTTTGTTACCTCTGGAAAAGACTAGCATCTGTGTTGATGAATACTCTCTCTGAAATGCTAACCAACTCATGATCTCAAAAAGTCAACTTTAGCAACATTCAGAAGTGAAAAGGAGAGAAACTCCGTACAAAGAGAGGGTGACTCTGTTGTGTCAGACGTAAGCAAAAGAGTGAAGTACATCCATGGGGAAGAGCGGATGCTGGAGGAGGCAGTAGTGCTTCCCTATCCATCCCCAGCTGTGCCTTCTCTGCACGCTATCATCATCGACTACTCCAATCTCCCTGACCCTAGTAGCAATAAACCACTAGTGGGGGACTCCCTGCTGGTGCAGTGGTTAGGAATCTACCCGCCAATGCAGGGGACACGGGTTCGAGCCCTGGTCCGGGAAGATCCCGCAGGCTGCGGAGCAACTGACCCCGTGCACCACAACTACTGAGCCTGCGCTCTAGAGCCTGCGAGCCACAACTACTGAGCCCGTGAGCCACAACTACTGAGCCCACACACCACAACTACAGAAGCCCGCACGCCTAGAGCCTGTGCTCCACAGCAAGAGAAGCCACCGCAATGCGAAGCCAGTGCACCGCAACGAAGAGTAGCCCCTGCTCGCCGCAACTAGAGAAAGCCCGCGCTCAGCAACGAAGACCCAACGCAGCCAAAAATAAATAAATAAATAAATTTATTTTTAAAAAATTCCACTAGGATTTTAATCTTTCATTAATCCATCATTCCATCCATCTAGCCATGAGTTCAATACACATTTTAAGGACCTTTTATGTGACGGATATTGTGCTACACCCCAGCGATGTGAAAATGAGCAATACACGGTCATTTCTTTCCAGAAACTCACGGTTCTGTGAGCTAAGGAGTGATGTAACAGAGATGAGGAGAGCTGTTGCCTCCACCTCTGCAGGACCTCGGTGTTAAACTACATTCCTAGCGAGAATGTGAGCCAGTCTTTCGAGAGATGAGCAGGAGTTGGCTGGGCGCACAGAACTCACACAACGCCAGGGAGGTGAGAGAAATTTTACATTTTAATGCTCAGGAAACTGAGAGTAGGTCCCTATGAACAAAGAACAGAGTACATACAGGAAATAGATGGGTGCTGAGGCTAGAGACATAAGCAGGACTTCATGCATCATTTTAGGACACTGTATTTCAAAACTGAGGGAAGCGGATGCTGAAGCAGGAGAGGTACCTCCTTGCAACCCCATTCCTTAAGGTTGTGGCTTCTTTCTTTTTCGTGATCACCATCAATCCTAGCATCTCCTCCAATGAATAACACTACAGAGAGCATATTAAATGGTTCTGAATGCTAACAGATATTATTTAATGACTGCCCTTTGAAATCTTCTCCTAAGGCTGAGTTTTAGGTGGTGGGGACACTTTGGTTATTTATGCACTCTGGCTTCACATGTGGGTTTTCTTGGAGACAGTTGTTAGGATTATTAATGTTCCACATAGAACCGGAATTGGTGCCATGGAGGTAGAAAAAGGGGAAGAAACAGATAAAATAGAAGAAGGAAATGTGACTGTCAGAGGCATAGAAACCATTTCCTTTGTTCTGCTCAGTGAAATACAGAGACAGTTGTTTAACCTCCCAGCAAACGAACGTAATATGTGCAATCAGATTTAGTCAAGTGGCAATCAGGGAGAGCAATGCACAAAGGCTAACTTAATTTATGTTAATTAACATAAGCCTATCTGTTATGTACCAACTATGTCCCGGGCACATAGACACATGGGCTATACAGTGATACATGAAATAGACTCGTTTCCGCTCCTTTGGTACTCACCAGCCTCTCCCAGTTGGTGCTTGTTGGGAACCTTGTAATCATTGCCTAGACTTAGTCTTCTTACTACTAAAGTGAGCATTAAGGAATAGAACTTTCTCTAGGGAACTTAAGAGTTAACATCAGTCCTCCCTCATCTTGGCTTGGCTGAGATGCTGTTAGGACTTACACGTGGTCACCACCTGGGGTTTTTCCTTTGTCTGGAGCGGAAGAAAACGACTTGATTGGAAGGAGGTGGAAACAAGAAAATTATTGCTGAAGACAGTGTGGAGTAAGGCTGGGACCAGGGCTTCTCTTCTGTCCTCTCTCTGAGTGATTTCGTGGACTTAGACATAAGGGATACGGTGGCAAGACGAATGGGGTCCTTGGGGATGCGCCATTCTCTAGGGCACATTCTCCAACGGAAATTAAATCCCGTAACATTCTGAATCCAAGAAGTCTGTGATTCTTCCCACTTCAAATGAAACTTAAACCTAGTTTCACTCCATTCTCTGTTTGGAATTCAGTCCCTAATTTAGGTACAGCTCATTTCCAAAACCTATCTGCCCAGTGATTAAAAGGTTGACTTTGGGGTCACTGTTAGAGAATCTTCCATTCTTAACTGTTCAAACTGCAGCCTCAAAGTTGCAGGCTCAAAACTGAAGGCTCCATTTTGATGCTTTTTAGACACAGCATTTGGGGATACGCCATTCAGTCTGTCAAGAGCTTGAAGTGTATGGCATCAATATATGGAATGTATTGAAGGATCTCAAGAAGTGCACCCCCCAGCTCCTTGATATCTAAATCAGAATTTGGGGCTTAGAGTCCCCCTTGGAATTTTTCAAAATTCTCACCTCTAGGCTTCTCACCTTCTCCAGGTTTTTATCCCACTCTGTCTGAACACAGCGGCTAGGACATGTGGCCACTTCCCCACCAGGCGTTAAATATTAATAATCTGTTCATTTTGGAGAGCTGGGGAAACACGATGAGAATTTAATTACTCTGCTAAATCAATGAAAATAAGACTCTCAAAAGACATCTTATAAGATGTTCATTTCTACTCCCAAGTGCTTTAATCTGGCTCACTTAGTGTAAGACTCCATGCTGGAAGGTAATTTGGAGGTAAGATGGGCTTTCCAATTTCAGTCCCCTCTTTCCCCTCTTTTTATTACAGCCAAATGCAACATGCTGTTTTAAGATTCTCTGGATTGTAAACATTTATGTCCAAACCTCTTTTAAAATTATTTTCTTTTCCAAACTGTAAGACGCTAGACCTATTAAAAAGTTTAAAATTTCCTAAGTCTTAGTTTAGGAGGAAGAACAAAAATGATGCCTTCTCTTCACCCTTTTGCATGTACCAATTCAAGGTTCTGTTTTTACAGAAGAACCTTTCTCCAAATTTATTTCCAGCTACTTTTGTTTTCCTTGAGGGACCTTTGAAACACTATATTGCTACTTTTCATGTTTTTTATTTGCCCTGTGGAACAATAAAAGCTCAAAGGTTCATAAATATGCATTCTGTAAATGTATTATGCTGACAAAGTGTTGCTCAGATAGCTGGTTTTGCCTTTGGGGAATGAATAAGTTTACAGCATGCTTAAATAACACTGCAAGGTGGGAAGAAAGAAAAGAGAAAACAGAGAGCAGGGAGGAAGAGGGAAAATTGGAGATAAACAAAAAGGAGGAGACAGAAATGAGGGAAAACGGAAGAGCCACAACAGCAAACAGGAGGAAGAAGGAATCCATGGTGAATGAAAAATGAAGAGGAAAATTAAAGACGAAAGTGCTGCCATATTTTATAAATGTTTTATAATGTCAAGAAAGAGAAAGATATTTTTCTACCAAAGATCTGAGGTTGTATTTTCCCCTTAAAGTGATTTGAATGGAGCAATACACAATACCTATATTCTAATTTGTATCAGGTTTTTTTTTTTTTTTTAAAGCACATTATTTATTTATTTATTTATTTATTTATTTTATGGCTGTGTTGTGTCTTCGTTTCTGTGCGAGGGCTTTCTCCAGTCGTGGCAAGCGGGGGCCACTCTTCATCGCGGTGTGCGGGCCTCTCACTATCGCGGCCTCTCTTGTTGCGGAGCACAGGCTCCAGGCGCGCAGGCTCAGTAATTGTGGCTCACGGGCTGAGTTGCTCCGCGGCATGTGGGATCTTCCCAGACCAGGACTCGAACCCGTGTCCCCTGCATTGGCAGGCAGATTCTCAACCACTGCGCCACCAGGGAAGCCCTGTATCAGGTTTTTATTAATGTAACATTTGAACACAAGGTTTTTGTCCTTATTAATTCTAATTCCCTCTGGAATTAATCTAGTTCTGCTTCATTCAACTCAAATTAGAGAAACCATAGGCTTAATGATTACCAATATGTGAACTGGGAAGAGTAACACATTTCAGTGACAGAAGTGAAAACACCTAAACACACAGATCTCTAGTGAACTGTGTTAATGATCATAAGTGCAGATATTAGGGAACCAAAGCTCTGATTTGGATTAAGTTTGTCAAGTGTAGAAATGATTAACTCTGTGTTAGTTTCCTTTCTCATGAGAAATTAACTGTGACATTGAGAAATTCTTTACATTTTTCAATAAAAATTAATTTTATACCCCAAACAATAAAAATTGGAAAGAAAGTAAACAAAAATAACATCTGTAACTTAAGGAAAAAGGAGCTAAGAAATAGTAAAAATGACAAAATATTTGGGATATCAAGATTCATTGGGTAATTTCTAGTCTATCAAAAAATCATTGACAGTTATTTTTAAAATGTCACAGATGTTTTTATTAAATGCTCAGTGAAAATATTGAAAATAACAAGTATCCTTGACTTGGAATAAAGACAATGAGTAGTTTATGTAGAAGTTTTTCACCGTCAAAGCTAACCCTCTCTGATTTACCTTCCTCACATCTTATGCCTCCATGGAATTCTCAACCACCGTTAGCTGGGTAGAAACTCCCTCTCAATCCACTACCGTAATCATGTTGCTCTCTTCAAGCTTTCCTCAAAATCCCATAATTAGGAAGCCAAGCATTTTTTTCTATACTTTATAAAAGTTATGATTTCAAGTGTGTTTCTACTTCATTACCTCAGTGGAGATTGAGAGCCTGACATTCTCGCAGAGAGCTGTTCTCTGAGGAGTTTCTCATTGCAGAGAGAGGAAGCACAAAATAGAGCTGGGTGGGATGAGTGCTCTGAGAGAGAGAGAGAGAGAGCCAAAATGCACCAGGAAGTGCTTAATTCTGCCCGTGAGGAACACAGAGGAGCTGATATTTGAACCAGGCCTTCAAGGTTCATCAAGCAGAGAAATGGGGTAGAGGCACCAAGATGTAGAATATGTTCAAAGAACTGAATGGGACACAACTCAGTTAGATTATGTGTTTTAAAGGATGGGGAGTAGGAGGGACAAGCCTGGAAAGGCATAGAGGAAGCCACCTGGGAAACATCCCATAAGCCACCCAAAGTGTGAACTGCATCTTATAGGCCAGTGGCTGTCAAATTTCAGACCACAATACACAGAAAGAAATGCTCTCTATATGTAACCTGGTGCAAATATACACATAATAATTAAAATAAAAGTTTTGTGTAATAAAACTTAACCTTTCAGTTTGTGAAGATACTGGTATTTCTATCCTGTTTAATTCTGCTTCATTTTGTTAAGTTCTGTTGTAACCCATCAAATGTACTGTGACTTCAGTTTGAAAGAAAGTTTGCTACAGGGAATGGGTTTTAGAATGTGAATAATACATTTAATCTGAGTTTTAGAAAGAGAACTGGTGACAGAGGGGAAGAGAGCTTGGAAAGTGGAAAGCTGGAGTCATGGGACTTCCATGGTGGTCCAGTGGCAAAGAGTCCACCTTCCAGTTCAGGGGATGCAAGTTCAATCCCTGGTGGGGGAACTAAGATCCCACATGCCCACACACCACAACTGCTGAGCCCCCACGCCTCAACTAGTGAGCGGCATGCCACGAACTACAGAGCCCGTTCGCTCTGGAGCCAGCGTGCTGCAGCTAAGACCCGACAGCCAAAAATAAAATATACATACATACATACATACATAAAAATGTTTTTTTAAAAAAGCTGGAGTCAGGCAGTAGAGTGGTCTGGGCAAGAGATTTTGAGTTAATAGCAAGAAGCAGAGTGTACTTAATGTCAGATTGAAGAATTCATTCACACCATGGTTTTGGCGACTTTCTACATTACCATTCTCAGGATTATTTACATTTTCAAAGAGGACCTTTAAGAAAGGGGATTCTTAAGACAAAGGAATAGCTCCCCAAGAGAGGAGATAACTTAGGAATACACCTTCCTGGAGCTACTCAAAATATCCTCTTAAGGGGATCCCCTGTGTGTGATCTGGGCTTTGATTATGCACAGAAATTGGGGGCGGAGAGGCTGTTAACAGACATAGGTATAAACAAGAGGGATAAATCCATGGTAATACATGGCTTTGCCTCCAGTTTCTTCTCAAAGAATCTCCCCTCTCCTGTGTCAGGGCCAGGTTCCCTCTGACATGTTATGAGTGCGAGAAATCTGTCATTTAAATATTTTCAAACTGCGTGTGGAGTGAGGACTTGACACACTGAAGGAAGAAGACACCACTTCTACATCCTAGCATATGTGTGTCGATGTACCTTTTACTCTATAGCACTTTTAAAAAATTGTATAAACGTTGTTAAAATGACACAAAGAAAAAATAGTCATTGTCTCTACCATATCCATTATTTCCTCTTTTTTCTTAGTTGTATCCATAGTATATGAACAGTTTGAATCCCTTTTGTTATGGCCTTCAACATTTCCACATTGCCATATGGTCTTGGTAGAATTGAAGCCAGGAGCATTTTCCAAGTCCCATTGACAAGTGTTTACAAGCGTTCCCCCATTTTTCCCCAACTCAGTTTTAAATTCACACCTCTGTGCAAGTCCCAGTTGCCAAGGGAGCAAATGAATTTGAAATGGGAGAAAGACACTGTGGTTCACCTAAGGTCTCTCAGAAAGGCAGTTCTAGAATTTGAATTCAGTGCTGCAGGTTCACATCAGATCTTTTAAACTAGAGTTCAAGGTTGAGCCTTTTCTGCAGGGCAGGTGTATGGAGAGATTTAGAGGTAATCCTACAGTCCATAGGAGTGAAACAGAGTGGAAGTTAATTCTTTATTTTCCTGTTTCATCTCGTCTAAATATGTGTTTAGACAGAGCACGAATCCTTCTTGTTAAGCAAACAGCTTCCTTCTTTTCAGGGTGCAAGCCCCTTCTTCAAAGGCCTTCTGTTTTCTGCAATCTTTGGTATTTCTCCATACCACTCACAGTCTATTCCCTCAGCCCAAATGACATTCTTTTACACGTGAGCCTTTTATTATAATGTTTTCCCTTCTTTCTTACTTTGATTGCATCCCCTTTTACCTTTTTCATGTTTTTGGAAGAGAGCCCTTCCCTTCTGAAGCAATTTCATCTCATTGCAGAGGCTCCTTTAACGAAAACTTTAAAAGCCAGCTTTCATGTGTTCCCCTCTTCCATCCCCTGAGAACCCAACAAAATCAGCTACCGTCGTGGCTAAATACACATCAAAATCAGCCCCCGAGTCTACCTTATTTATTTTTCATATTTATTTATTTATTTGTTGTGCTTTGCATTTAGAAGTGGATTCTGAGAATTCTTCTTGATTCTACGGCAGTCCTGGATTCCCTAAATGTTACTAAATGGAGAAAAGAAAAAAGATGGTAAACTGGCGCCCAAGATTCTATCAGCCAGGGTTCTCTGTTGACAAGGACATGCACATCCCTCAGAGCACTGATAATGGCAGCGCAAGTTCGTGTGCCCGACGCAAGGGAGGCCAAACAACCCGAAATGTCAGAGTTCGGAGCAGAGAAAGGTTTACTGTAGGGCCACGCAAGGAGACGGGTGACTCATGCTCTAAGAAACCCCAAGCTCCCCTAAAGGTTTCTGCAGAGCATTTTTAAAATTCAGGTGAGGGAGGGCGGTCGCAGGGTATGCGATCAGCTCCTGCACAGTTATCTGATTGGTTGATGGTGAGGTAACAGGGCGGTGTCACAGGGGTTAACGTCATCAGTCCTGAGGTTCCAGCAGGTCTGGGGGCTACGCGCTCATGGTCGTCAAGTAGTTAACATCTTCTGTTTGATTGTAGTTTTAGCATCTGTAAAACAACTCAGGAAATGTGCATCAAATACTGTTATCTAGGCATTTCAGAGAGGAGCTACAGCAGAGGGTATGGGGGAAGGCCTGTCCGAGGAAAGCCCCATAGGGTCCTGCTCAGTTACAACAATCCATGACCGTAGTGATGGTTCTGGGGTGCTGGGATTCACAGACTGCAGTCCGAGTAGGCAAAGATCATTACGTGCAGCACAGGGCCACAAAGATGCTCCTCATTCCTTGAAAATTCGTTTTCCCTAGATGCTGTCAGTGAGAACTGTGTATAAATTCATCTTCCACACGTTCAGAGACTTTTGGAAAAAATCCAAAAATATCAATATCAAAACATGCCACGTACCCTCTGCACATTGATTTATTCATTGATTTACTCATGAATTAAGTGGTTGTGTTTACGTTTGTTCTACGCTAAGCTTTGTGTTAAAAGCTTTAAGTGTAAAGGTCTGCATTCCTATCTCACCCTCATAATCTCATCTCTGCCACCAATGGTTTACTCTGTTCCCTTAATTCTAGCAAATTCTCAGCCTTCAGCCTTCATCACCTCTGTCTGGACCCTCTGCTGCCAACCCTCCCTCTCTTACTGTGGACTTTTCCAGGAAGATTTCTACCCCCCTTCACACTTCTGCTCAGCTAGATCCCTTCGTTGGTACAATATATATATATGTATGTATTTTTAAATTTTATATGCACACACACACACATACTTTTAAAAATTTATACACACACACATATAAGCCATCCTCAGCCTTTTGGAACTGGGCTATGTCTCACTGAGCTTCCTCTATTATTCTTTTCCACTACATATTCATATAATTATATAATGTATATTCTAGTATATGTTCATATAATTATAGTGGCTTTTTGAACTGCCCATTCACAAAGTATTTACCCATTCCTACCTCATCCCCATTTTCTCAAAACCAGTTTTTGGGGGGTTTTTTTGGTCACGCCACACAGCTTCTGGGATCTTAGTTCCCCAACGAGGGATTGAACCCTGGCCCTTGGGAGTGAAAGCGCCGAGTCCTAACCACTGGACCGCCAGGGAATTCCCTCAAAACCAGTCTTAAATTCACTTTTCAGTGTAAAACCCACACCTCCCCACATACTGACGTCACAATCACTGGCCAAGAAGCACTACAATGTAAAGATTAAGAGCATGAGTTCTAGCATCGGACCAACCATCATGGTTCAAATCCCAGCTGTGTGACATTGGGGGAGTTACTTAACCTCTCTGTGTCTCAGTGTCTTCATCTGGGAAATAAGGAGATGAACAGCCTACCCCTGGGGATGTTGAAAGTATTCAGTGGGTTAATGTAGTATTGAGAACAGCTCCGGGTACGTCATAAACACAGTAACTGGATTAGAATTGTTGGATTAGAATTAGATTCTTGGATTAGAATTGGATTGGAATTAGAATTGTTGTTTGTGTTGGATTGTGAGCTCCATGAAAGCAGTGACACTATCTGTCCACCCCATCAGCCACCGTGTTGGGCTCAGGCCTGGGCACAGAGTATGATTAATGAATGAGCACAGCTGAACCCAAAGCCCAAGAGCTTACAGCCAGGGTGGTCAGAGGAGAAGATGCAACACACTTCAGTGAAGGCTGTCACTGCTGAGATCGGAGCCCGTGGGAGCATGGGGTGCAGGGGCCGCGAACTCACAAGTGCTGGGACAGGAGGACTGGGGGCAGGCTTCTTGCAGGGGATATTTTACTAGCTTACCTTTTCAGCATCACAGATCTCAGGATCTCAACCTCAATTGTCTCCTGAAATCATAATCCTAAACCTCAAATCTATACAAGTCCCCAGCATGTAGGTCCCCTCCATCACAGAAATATTTTCTTTCAAAATATGTCCCATGTCACAGTCCTGGGAGATGGAGGTGGTGCAAAAGAAAAATAAGCAAAACAATCCTTAATGTGACATAACCTTAAATATTTTTAAGATTAATATTGAATGTTAGTCCTAGAAAAATGGCCACACCTGTTACATCTCTGTGACAGCACCTGTCCCTGTGCAGGTCCAGACAGCACGGCTTTCTATTCTCGTGGTGACTATATGTCCTCCTGGGGATGCCAGACACACAGAATACGATGTGCATAGCGCCCTCTGGAGTTGGGCAGCACCCAATGCTTGACTGTGCCTTCGCCACCCAGTCTATGAAGAAGAGAAAGTAAAAGGCTCAGGACTTGAAAAGGGAACCCTCCTACACTGTTGGTGGGAATGTAAATTGATGCAGCCACTATGGAGAACAGTATGGAGGTTCCTTAAAAAACTAAAAATAGAGTTACCACATGACCCAGCAATCCCACTCCTGGGCACATATCCAGAAAACTCTAGTTAGAAAAGATACATGCACCCCAAATGTTCACAGCAGCACTATCTACAATAGCCAAGACATGGAAGCAACAGAGGAATGGATAAAGAAGATGTGGTACATATATACAGTGGAATATTACTCAGCCATAACAAAGAATAAAATAATGCCATTTGCAGCAACATGGATGGACCTAAAGATCATCATACTAAGTGAAGTAAGTCAGAGAAAGACAAATATCATATGATATCAATTATATGTGGAATCTAAAATACGATACAGATGAACAAAAACAGACTCAGAGACAAAGAAAACAAACTTCTGGTTACCAAAGGGAAAGGCAGCGGATGGGGGGGGGGTGGGATAAATTAGGAATTTGGTATTAACAGATACACAGTTCTATATATAAAATAGATTAACAACAAGGACCTGCTGTATAGCGCAGGGAACTCTACTCAATATCTTGTAATAACCTATAATGGAAAAGAATCTGAAAAAGAATCACTAAACTAAAATTGAATCACTTTGCTGTACCCCTGAAACATTGTAAATCAATACTTCAGTAAAAATATATATAGTCAAAACAAATAAATAAATAAATGAAAGGCTCAGGACTTCTTTGGGATTAGAAGTTAATTTCTTTCCTAAACTCAGTCATCTTACATTTTTATACATCAACTATATTTTCGCCTACAAATAAGACAAGCTCTTTATTACATGGAAACCTTATCACCCAAGACCCATAGTAAAATTGGCAAGCAACAGATGTCTACTAAGCATTTATTTTAAACATAACACTCACTAAACTAGGTGCCAAAAGGAGAAAAAGAAGTTAAGTATTGTCCCCTTCCTTCAAAATGCTGGTGGTGGGTTGAATAACAGCCCTAAAGATATCCAAGTCCTAATCCCTGGAACCTGTGGCTGTTACCTTACATGACATAAGGGACTTTGCAGGTGTGGTTATGTTATACATCTTCAGATGGGACTCTTACCCTGGAGCGTCTAGATGGACATTCAATGTAAGTATCAGCGTCCTTATAAAATGGGAGGCCCAGGGCGATTTGACTACAGACCAAAGAGGAGATGAGATGGTCAAGAGACAAAGCGTGCAGAATTGGAGCAGAGTGGCCGCAGAGAAGAAATGCCCACAGGCACCAGAAGTTGGAAGAGGCAGGGAAACTGACTCCCTTCCCGAGGGAGAGAGCCACGCCCACACCTTGAGTGAGCCCCGTAAGACTCGGTCCAAATTTCTGAGCTCCAGAAGTATAAGAGAATGCATTTCTGTTCTTAAGAGCCACCAAGTTGTGGTGATTTGCTAAAGCAGCAATAAGGAAACGAATAGAATGCCGTACACACTTAAGGCATCAAGACAAGAGTGGAACCAAGACATGTTCCCATGGAAAGGAAATGAGTAGCCCCATTCCTGGTATGAGCAAATCAAGAGGGCGTGGTAAGCAGAGATCCAGGAGAGCCTCCAGCAGGAGAGGGTATTGAAACTGACTTTGTTAAATAAGGAAAAGGAGATGATACTGGGAGTCGTTTCAAACCAAGGAACAAGACTAGCAATCCTCCCAGTCTGGAGGGAGAAAGGTGTTGAACAACTACGGTTTACATGATACTCAACTCAGCTACTGCGGGCTGCTGGCTCCAGATGACTAGGGCTCATCAGAGACAACCAGCCACAGGTGGAGAACTTGACGGCTGCGGGTCCGACACAGGCCATCATCACCATCGTTGATATTGTTATAATTAATATTATCACAATAAATAATACCAACCTCCTTTTGGAGCAATGCTTTTAGAGCTAGAAAAACGTAGTTTTTAAATGGCTGCACTGTTCACTAGCTTTGTGATGACCAACGCGTCACTTAACCTCTCTGATTCTGGTTTCCAGATAACACTTATCTCCAAGTGTTTTCGAGAGGATTAAATGACATGGCATATGGAATGCACATCGTGTAGTGATTGCCTGGAGTATATTCTCAATATGACCAGTCCTTATAACAAGCCTGTGAGGGGGGGTCCAGCACCACCTGCCTCAAAAGATCCCCCCCTTCTCTGCCTCATTGGATTGACCAGAGTTTCCTACTCCTCTGGCACAAATAAGGACCAAGGCCCATGGCACACTGACCACTTGTGAATAATAGGCTAGTCCTTAGGCTGTGTTCCCCAATATGGTGGACACTAGCCCCATGTGGATACTGAACATTTGCAATGGGGCCAGCCTGAATTGAGATGGGCTGCAAGTGTGAAATATACACCAGATTTGAAGATTTCATATGAAAAAAGAATGTCAATATCTCAATCATTTTCATATTGATTACCTAATCAGTGTAATCAACGAATGATATAGTGAGTTAACTATAACACATTATTAAAATTAATTTCACCTTCTCTTCCCTTTCTAACGTGGTTTCTAGAAAGTTTAAAATTACACAAGTAGCTCACATTTGCAATTGGGTATCAGCCCTGTTCTAGAAGGAGCCCTCTGCCCCCTGCAGGGGTGATGTATGCTTGGCAAGAGGCAACCATGTTCCTCTACACACGTGCTTACTGTCCTTTGTACTTGTTATTGTCATGATGCAACCTGATTAAATATTAAAATAGAAGAATAAAAAGAGGCTTGTGGTTTCCCGGAAAGACTTGAAAATGGTGAGTTGCTAAAATAAATTACTATTAAGTGTAGATGTGACAAACGTAAAAAATGGAGAGAAATTGTAAAATAGATCAAGGGGCACTTTACTGAGTTTCTTACATGAGGCTCTTTGTTATCCCCTCTTTACACACATAAAAACTGGAAGTCTATATAATACATCATAGGTATGACTTAGGTAAGACATTTCACACTAATCAGGAAAATCTATCCAGAGAACTGATGCTGGCCTGGCATCAAAAGATTGTTGAATGAACGTACTTTTAGACATTTGAAGTAAAATTAAAATTTTGTGTTATGCAGATGTCATTTTTATATTTCCCCACTTAAACTAATTTTTTTCATTTATTAACAACCAGTCCTAATTGGATTGTGTTAGAGAACGTCTTGCTACAGTATTACTTATTAAGAGAAGGAGAACCAAGTAACTTAAGGCGCTTGTCCAAGGATGTCATCAAGCATAAATGGGGCCAAAGCTCAGGCACAAATCTCTTTGGATCCAAAGCCCAAGAGTCTCCCATTGTGCTGCACTATCTCTTGGTTTATAAAAACAGCTTAGGCCAAGATTTACAGTTGAATGAAAATAACTATGTCACCCTAATTCCCCCAAGAACACATTGATATCTATAGGATTAATTCACGTGAGCAAAATTAACCTAAAACCAAATTTTCAAAAGAGAGCCTTCATTCACCATATGCAATTAAATTACCCTGTAAAAAAAACCACAACATCTTAGGCCAGGTGCAATTGAATTTTCCCATTTGGCCATTTCTTCCTCATTTAGAAAATGTAAGCAGTCAGTACAGAGCGTAACGAGGCCCAACTATTGACCTCCACAGGTCGATAGGGATGGTCGATATTAGTCGGACACAGTTCAGTTGTCAAATTTGCACTTGAGGAAAAGATTACTGTTTCAGTTCTTATTACTTATTCCAGGAACCAACGGATTCCCTGTGGTTTTCTGTGTAACCTATCTGCCATATTCAAAGCGAAGCTGCCTTGAGATGCGATATTGACCTTAGAGGGTGATCCTGCAGGACAGAGAAAGTGTTCCTGGCCTGAGCGTTTGTGCTTCAGCCACAGGCTTATCCTAATCCTCGCCAGTCACCTCGCTTTGAAAGAACCGGATACTAAGGTGTACCAATCGGGCTGGGAGGGGGCGGGTCTGAGCAGTAATAACATAATCCTACCTTTCCCACATGTATCATTGAATGAAACCTAATTGCACCTCTCGTTCTAACAGACAATAAATAAATTGGAATTTTCAACTGCCAAATGAAAAGACAATGGAAACTATTCAGATAGACCAGTGAAAGTGCATCATCGTGTGCGTGGCTAACCTTCGGGAAGCAGGGAGAGGAAACTTTCTCTTCCACAGGCACTAAGTTTCTGCTGCAAAAAAAGGAGAAGGCGTGGGGCCGTCCTCCTTCCCTGACTCAGAAGCAGAAGCAGGTTCTCAGCTGTTCGTGCGCACCGCGTCTCAGGAATACGACATCTCGGCGCTGCCCCTGCAAGCGCCAAGTAATGTAACAAATGAGATGCTTAATAGAGCGGATCAGGGCAGAAAATTGTGCACATCAGCGTCACAGTCTGTAAGCTGTAGTCGACTAATGACTCTCATTGTGCCAAATTTTGAAGGAGAAACAGATGAATTTGAGAAGGCATTCAGGATGTGGGAAGAAAATATGGGTTCTAAGACTTCTATGCCCAGAGATCATCTTCTCCTCACTCAGCCCTGCAAGTAAAGCTACCTACCCTCAGTCTGCCTCATCCTCTAGCTCCCAGACACATCAGATGCTCACCATCTGTTCATCCCTTCCAATCAGGGTGGGGAAGGGCAGGGAACACCTCCCCAGATAAACCTCCATAGTCTCTGGGTCTTTGTGGGACACTGGTTAGACATTTCCACTTTCCTAGGATAGTTATTTTTAAATCAATAATAAAAGAATCTCCTAGCTAAGCTGTGAAAAACCATTTGGCAACTGATTGTTTTATAAGTGAAAACAAACTGAACATCAGTTCATTAAGTCACTGAGCCATATATTTGGTTTTTATTGGGCATCTAGTATGTGCTAGCAATGAGATAGGCATCAGGACACAAAAATAAATGAGATGTAGTCTCGGGCTCAAAGAGCTTGGTGTATAATGCAAGAGGCAAAATGTAAGTAGAGCACAAGTGTGTAAAACGGAGGCATAAACCAGGTGGGGCAGTCAAGAGAGACTTCCACAAGGAAGAAGTAAAATTGGGTCTTAAAGGATAAGTAGAAATGTGTCAAAGGGAGAATAGATGAGAAGCACAGAGACTACTCTCTGAAAAGATCCAGAATCATGGAAAGTTTAGGTAAAGGGAGAGCTATCAGAGACTGGTGAAGAAAGAGGGAAGAAGGGAGGGAGGGAGGGAAGGGAGGGAAGGAATGGAGGGAGGAAGGGGTGGAGAAAGAAGAAAGAGAAAAGTTGGGGGCTTAGTCTAAAAACTACACATACCACGATGAAGCGTCTGGCCTCAGAGGCTATGACAACTCACCAGAGCTTTATAAGCCTGCGAAAGGGGGAGACACGCTCAGGTGTATGTGTTAAAAAAAGATAATCCCAACACAGCAACTGGCACCAACAGGCCCTCAGTATGTATCTGTTCATGGAAAACGAATGTCAAGGCCGTGCTGGAAGGGAGGTCCATTGAAGAAAAAGAAGAGACTAGTGTCACAATGAATGAAATACAGGTGAGAGAAATGAGGACAACCCACATGCAGCAACAGGGGGAAAGAACAGGAGGGAGTGACCAGCCGGTGTTAAGGGGTATGACAGGTGTCACTCGTTTAGAGATTGGACATCAAGGAGAGAGGAAAAGAGTCCTGCTTGTGGGATTCAGTGGATGGTGGACCCTCTCATGGAGAGAAGAAAGGTAACAGAAGGATCAAGTGTCTCTGGGAAAATCGTAAGTTTTTCCCTTATCTCTGTTGTAATGATGTGCGTATTTATGAGATTACATCTTTACTATGTCTCCCTTTAGTTTCTAAATTCCATGGAGGCCATAAAGACCATGACATAATGTTTGGTACAGAGTAAGTGCTCAGTTTAATTTAGGGAAGAAAGAGAGAAGGGAGGGAAGGAGGGGGAGGGGCATGGAGGGAAGCGGGCAGTTAGTACAAGTGGGTCCAGAGTGCAGGCCAGGAGAGAAGTGCATGGGTCTGCAAATAGAATCCTTCCCATAAAACCCAAAGTTCATTTGAACGTTATTGAATCAGTGGCGTTATATAAATGCAGCTGTGCCTCGTCCATCCCAATATCGATTTTAAACTTCGACAAATTGCTCTCCAGCTAAAGGGCATTTTTTACATGTGTCTCTATCTATTTCGGGTGAAGTTGCATCTACATGATTAATTTTTAAGGTAGTCTCTGTAGCTGAACTATTACTCTATCTTAATTTGAAAGCGTCCTGAAAGTGTGGTAGGAAATTAATGATCTTTATTTGCCTTCCCATATGGGGTACCAGACACAATAACACACTTCCCAGTCCCATTTCAAACAATGAGATGCAAATATCCAGAAAACTGCAGGCGTTCTAACAGGCACCACCTGAGAAATGAATCCCCGAAGCCGAAGTTTTCAGGATTGACAACAAAAGCCCCTACACGGCATTAAAGCAACAGCTATCACTTGGCCAATTTGACGACCATTTTGACACCGTCATCACCAGCCATATTTAGAAAAAGGGTTGAAGTGATTAGCACATTCCTGGAAGGAACAGAAAAGGGAAAATTACAGAAGGTAGGCAAAGAACACTGCGTGTTTTCATATGCGGAATCAAATATTCTTTTACACTAGGCTCAATTTTGCCTTTAATATAAGCCTGACTTAATGGGAGATGACTGACATCTTCCCCTATTTCATCTATTATAATGTTCTTCAATCGCCTGAGCGCTCCTTAATCAAAAGAAGAGTTCCTCACCACCCTTGCATATCAAAGGAGAAGGTTTCTATAGCTATTACTGAACCAAAGAATTATTCTTTGAAGAACCTAAGGTGAAACATTGAAAAATCCTTCCGAGATACAGATGAAAAATGCCACATGTGTGTTTCCCCCAAGTATCCGGTGCAATCCATCAAAAGACTAATAAAAACACAGGCCCACACTCACTTGATACATGTATTCACCTCTCCTATTCTTCTTGCTTTTTCGTTGTGAATGTGATCCACTCACCTTACTCACGTGGAGTAAAGAAGGACTAGGTAAAAAGGCCAGCCCTGATTAAAGAGCCAGGTGAGGAAACGACCCCTGAAATGCTTTCATTTCAATAAACCTTTTATGCTAAAGAGCCAGGCCAGGGCGGGAGAGACATCGCCATGGTAGAGCAAAAAATATGTAACACACGAACAATAGTAAGATTTTCTGCATTAAAGCATGTCCTATCTGTGGCCAGAATGCCACTGGGTAAAAGTTATTTAATTACTTTGTTCTGGAAACCCATGCCTTTTGGGTTCAGAAGAAGGCCTTTAGAAAGCCAGCTGGGAATTAAGATAATTAGCACGTAGCCCATTATTCAAAAGCTCAATCCTGTGAGATTAAATCATTACAAAATCAAGTCAGAAATGACTCGACGTTTTTAATGCTGCGGCTGGCAAATGAACTCTTTTATTTTTAATTTCTTTTTTTACGATGGAAACCTACCCATTTGAAACCAGAAGCTGTTAACTTGCTCCTTGAATTTAACATCTGGTAACATTTTCATCTTTTGCAAACTAATAAAATGTTATAGTATTTTTGACAGTGGGAGTTCAGTGCCAGAAGAAATTTTATCAGTACAAAGAGACTACTAAATGGGTTTCTTACTGGGCCATGGGGTTTCTTAATCCTTATCTTACAGCATAAAAAAAAAACACTGCAGGGAAGGTGCTATTTGCCTCTAATTTCTCCAGAAATTAATTTAGGGAGAACTTAATGGCCAAAAAAGGGGCTACAACACGCCCCCTATAGTGTGTTAATGTGTAGAGCAAAATCTGCTGGTGTTTGAGTGTTTGGGTTATTGAAAGCCTTCCTGATATGGCACCTTCACTGCAATCATTCTTTCCTTCTTTTTCTATCGATTACATCTATCTTTTATTGGACCGCCCTGATCATTCATCCATTTTGTTTGTAAAACAACCTTAACCTTTATTACCATAGTCCAAGGCAAACTTATGCAATATTACTGGCAAACTTTTTATAAGGGAAAACGAAAACACTGGGCCATTGAGCAGAGCCTTCTCAGAGTGTTTCCAGAGGGTTCCGCATTGTGGGTTCGCGTCCTGAAAGAGCAGAGATGTTTTACCGAACAAGTGGTCACGGAGCAGCGTGGTGAACAGATAATGGCTGTGGACGTGAGCATCGAGATGCTAGATTCCGGTTCTGGCACCTGTAAATTCTAGAGACTTGCTCAAGTCCCTTAAATTCTCTGAACTTCCATTTTCTCATCTGCAAAACTGGGGAAATACGATGTGAGAATTAAGGTAACAGTTGTCGTGACTGGCAATGAGAGGGCTCGCTAAGAGTCACGGTTATTCTCATTATTCCTGTCCGGGGTGCTGTAGGAAGGTGCAATTGACAATAATTATTTTAAATAACAGATACACACACTACTAGATATAAAATAATCAGCAAGGACCTACTGTATAGCACAGGGAACCATAGTCAATGTCTTATAATAACCTATAAGGGAAAAGAATCTGAAAAAGAATACATGTATGTATAACTGAATCACTTTGCAGTACACCTGAAACTAACACAACATTGTACATCAACTATACGTCAAGAAAAAAAAAGAGAAAAAAATGTTTCAGTCTCCTTATGATTTCGAGCAGCGAGAAGCTACAAGCACATACACATACACACACACGATGAGTTTCTTTGACCACGGCAATACAACATAAAAATGAAACGTTTGTCTGCTCAATTTTTCGAAGCCTCTGCACACAAATAAATTATTCAGCAAGGACTTGGAAGCACAAATTACTTCTCTGAGGACAAGGAAGGTCATACCCAGTAAATGCTCTGATTAAAAGGTTCTGGCTGGGTGTGATTTGTCAGTGGTATTAGAGAAACAACTCAGAGGTCGGAAAGAGAATTAGCACCTTTTCAAAAGAAAAACAAAACAAAACAAAAATCATCTAAAATCTTGGTGAAGGAAAAAATGGTACTCTCACCCACGTGTTCTATGCAGTACTCACATGGAATTGAGGAAGGAACTCAGCTGAACAGGTCTCTGTGCCAAGAACAGGATTTTATTGTTATTAAAGTAACATAATTGCTAATGTTTTTTCAATACTTACTATATGTCTGGCACATGCTAAGTGCTTTTCACAGGTTGTCTTTCTGAATAACTCTGGAAGGAAATGAGAGCTTTAAAAGATTAATCATTTGTGCCAAATCTCACAGCTACAAAGAGAAATCAAGGGCTTGGTCCTTACCCCAGGTCTATCTGGTTACAAAGCTGACACCTCCTGAGCCTAGGATGTGCCTCTGAAATAATACCTTTTTTTAAGACTTTGTGAGATTAGAACAACTCAGATGTCTCCAAAAAAAAAGTACCTTTAGAAAAAAAACAAAAAAAGATGTCTTTAGAAAAACAGTATCTGGCATTTTTCCATGAGAGAGAGGACAACACCTGTACAGCCCTGCAAGTTTACAGATTACAATCAGAAATGCATGTTAAATCCATGAAAGAGGAAAAACTTGGAAATGCACAGTTAAGTTTGCACGGACAGTAGCCAAGACCTCATCGTCACTAAGACAGAGAAAAGGGGTAAAGTTAAACTCACCCTTAGAATGTCAAACCGCAAATGGTAAGATGAACTAAACCCAAAGCTTGATCAAAACCGTGCATCTATAATGATAAATCCCTTACCTGTTACACTGGAGTGCAACTTCCCTTACTGATTTCATGACACAAGATAGAAAACTGTTTGCATTTCAAGCCTTAAGCAGGAGGAAGGAGGTGACAAAAGTCATTTTATGCTGCAAAATTGAGGAGTCACTGAATCCCTGCTGTCCCTTGCCGGTGACCTCATCCTAGATGAGATGCAGAGGCTGGTGGGCAACTGCTGTGTCCCTCTCCTCTCAGCAGCTGTGTAACTTTCGGCAAGTGACTTACCCCTCTTTTTGTGTCAGTTATGTGATTTATCAGTTGGAGAAAATCATCTCTCTCTATCTATAGATACTACTGATGGTGTCAACCTCATGGGGCTTTAATAAGGATCCAATGATTTGTAAAGCACTTAGAACAATATCAGCCCAGAGTAGGTTAGTTTTTCATTAAATAAATACTTCTAGGTACGTATCTAAATAGAAATATTTGACCTATAGATAATAGTCACGAAAATCTATTGACTGCTTACCATGTGCCAAGCACTGGGATAAATTCCTGACATGGATTAATTTATTTAATCCTTGCAATAAGGTGTGGAGGTGGGTACTTCTCAGATGAGCAAACTGACATTTGAGAAAATGAGGTCATGTGTTCAAGGTCACATGACTCATAAACCTTGGAACTCAGAGCCAACCCGGGCCACTTGGCTCTAGTCCTCACTCTTAATTAGAAAATGGATAATTATTCTCCCACATACAGGAAGGAAATCTCATCATTAAAGAACTAGGAGAACTGGTTCATGGTAATCATCAAACGAGTTTCTAAACTAGCTTTTTTTTTTTAATATTTCATTATTTTATTCTATTCTAGCAATAGGTAATATTTGATCATTTTTCATACTTTTTATTAATTTTTATTGGAGTATAGTTGCTTTACAATGTTGTGTTAGTTTCTAGCTGTACAGCAAAGTGAATCAGCCACATGTATACATATATCCCCTCTTTTTTGGATTTCCTTCCCATTTAGCATTGAGCATTGAGTAGAGTTCCCTGTGCTAACAGTAGGTTCTCATTAGTTATTTTATATAGAGTAGCGTATATATGTCAATCCCAATCTCCCAATTCATCCCACCCCTCCTTCCCCCCTTGGTGTCCATATGTTTGTTCTCTATGTCTGTGTCTCTATTTCTGCTTTGCAAATAAGTTCATTTGTATCATTTTTCTAGATTCCACATATAAGCAATATTATACAATATTTGTTTTTCTCTTTCTGACTTACTTCACGCTGTAGGACAATCTCTAGGTCCATCCACGTCTCTGCAAATGGCAGTATTTCGTTCCTCTTTATGGCTGAGTAATATTCCACTGTATATATGTACCACATCTTCTTTATCCATTCTAAACTAGCTTATTTAAAATTAAAACACAGACAACATTGTATATTGTCTTTCACTTAAGAGGAATGTAGGTGCGTTTGTCAACGATCTTTTATGTGATTCCACATGTATCTTCAAACTCTTATCCTTCCAATATTGATTGACTTCACTTTAAACAGACGAAAAGAAAATAGCCACAGAGACTAACTATGACCTAAGTACGTTAGGTCATACTTAGTATGACCTAAGTACCTTGTTCCCTACAGGATCTTCCCATCTTAATTATTAGATGTCCAGTAGACTAAAGACAAGCCATTCTCCCCTTCATCATCCTCAAGTTGCACTCTTAGATACACACAGAAGATGCCAGATACTGAAATCTGTCCTGTTCCACGTGCTGTCCTAGCCCACTGCTTCCCAAACCATGTCCAGGTAAAAACGTTCTGTGGGAAGTAATTGCATGTCCAAGAAAAAAAAAAAATCCCAAACAAATAAGTTGATACATTTAACTGTTAACCAGTTTCCTTTTTTACTGTGGAATTTCTCAGAGCAACAAATATATTGGCCTGTGTGTGTGCTATGAACCTCCACAAGGGGGATTTAATAAAGCATCGTTTCCCACGTTTATTTGATCACAGAGACAGTACTTGCTGGAGCACAGATTTCTATCTCCTGGAGGTAAGTGAGCTCCAGAACACACTCTGGTCCCTGGCACTTTAGCATGATCTGTGTCTTACACATTACCATTTTCAAAGGTAGGTATTACTACCTCTGCTATGAGACTGACACTAAAGCTAGAGATACCAAGAAACTTGGCTGACATTGTAGTTACTAGTGTCTGCAACAGGATTCAAACTCAGGTTGAACTGCTACAAACAGTCCTGCTCTCCCCACCCACAAAGAAACGGGCCAAGCCCTCCCAAAGGCAGGCTGCCAGCTCACTCCCCACTTCTCCTTCCTCCCAGCCCTCTGGTTACCACCAGCAGGAACCTGACATCTGGATGAGATGAAAGAAAACCCATAAGTGTGTCCTTGATTTTCTTTCCTCCTCCTCTTCCTCACCCCCTAGGGTAGAGTATGTCCCATAAAGTTGACATCTGACTCTGAGGATTTTTGAAAAAACAAAATTTTGATCCACTGGAACATGAGTACAAAAATCCTCTTCAAAGACTACTAGGAACCCAGAAACATGCGAGTGTAGCTCAAATTTTCATCTGGAAAAAATGCAGGTCCTTTGGCCTGGCTGAGCTATAACCTTCTACCGGTAGGGAGACAGGGTTGGGGGGGGTGCAGAATACAATCTAAGTTCACTTAGGAGCTCAAGAATCAGACTTTTACCTTTCTTAGTTGCAAGAATCATATGTATCCCTATGGATATAGCATTTCTTTCCTTAGGATAAATAAAAGTAGCCCCAAAGCGCATCCAGACTTTTCCTAATATGCTCAAAAATTGACTATCACATACACAAGAATCACATAATTATTTCATTCACTCTAATATCACCCAAATTTTTCTTCTTTCTACAGCCTTCATCCTCTTATTTAATACTTTATCAGCGGTGATTTTATTGAGCTTATACTGTAGGCTTTACATATTCTTTCTAATCCTCTCTATGACTCTGCAAGATACATAAAGAACAAGAATTTCTTAACCCCTCTGAGTAAATTAGGATTTAACTTACTTGTGAAAACATTTCCTTAATATTTAATACTTATCTCTTCTACTCCAATTCAGGATTTTTGTGGTTATTACAGAAAAAAATACTTATAATAAAATACTTAAATGATTTGTAAACACTAAAAACACAGATTATTTTCTTTAGTGGAGCGAGCAAACCTTACGGCCATTGCGATGCATACAGGTAGTGGCTTTCATTTCTAGGTAACCGTAACGTGGCAGGGAATTATTCAGAATTTGAACCTTCTACTCTGAATTAGAGTCCTAATTCAAAGGTCTCCTTCTCCTTCAGCTCCCTCTCAAGTTTTCATTGATGTATTTTACTTGGGTCAAATCAATGCAGTCCTTTCTAAACTGCAAGGTAACAGGAACCAGACCCTAAACGTTATGTAATAAAATAAATAATTTCCCCTTGT
Organism: Balaenoptera ricei; assembly: GCF_028023285.1. Lineage (NCBI taxonomy): Eukaryota > Metazoa > Chordata > Mammalia > Artiodactyla > Balaenopteridae > Balaenoptera > Balaenoptera ricei. The sequence goes on along the minus strand of NC_082639.1, from coordinate 189,657,149 downwards.
GTTCAATCCTTTTCTCACACGTCTGTCATGGCTTCACCATATAAGGAGCTAGCATTTGTTTTCCGCCACTGATCTGTCCTCAGCTTCCGAAATTTTTGACAGCAAAGCCTCTTTTTAAAAAAAAAATTTTATTTATTTATTTATTTTTGGCTGCGTTGGGTCTTCATTGCTGCGCGTGGGCTTTCTCTAGTTGCGTCGAGCGGAGGCTACTCTTCGTTGAGGTGCGTGGGCTTCTCATTGCGGTGGCTTCTTTTGTTGTGGAGCACAGGCTCTAGGCGTGCGGGCTTCAGTAGTTGTGGCACGCGGGCTCAGCAGTTGTGGCTCGCGGGCTCTAGAGCACAGGCTCAGTAGTTGTGTTGCACGGGATTAGTTGTTCCACGACATGTGGGATCTTCCCAGACCAGGGCTCGAACCCGTGTCCCCTGCATTGGCAGGCGGATTCTTAACCACTGCGCCACCAGGGAAGTCCAAAGCCTCTTGATTGGGAGTAAAGGCTGAGAAAACATGTAACCAACCAAACTAAACACAAATCCAGTTTTCAAATGCTCACATTTGAGTTGTGCTCTAAATATCTATGGCTCATAGCACACAAAAGAAATTAGAAGACAGAGAGTCTGTACTCCCTTCAAAGTAAACTCTTAAAATATTTTAAAATCTGTCCAACGAAAACTGGTACTTTATATTTTACTGAATTTGGATGTTTGCACAGTACTCAATCATTCTGTGAATATAATTAAGGGAGTACTTTTCATAAACACTGTTGTCGACACCTATACATTTTTGGTAGCTAATAAACATTACCCAAAGAAACTTCTTTTTTCATTTGCAGATGTCAAGTTTAGGGAAGAAAAGATGTGAAGTCAGGAGAGTGTTTGAACTTGCTCAAGTAGGTGGAGAGGGAAAACAGCTGAATTCAGCCACAGTCTGATGAAAGGTCGGAGTATGTGTCCTGGGTCATTCAGTTAAAGAATGAATAAAAATAGAATAAGCGGGAAATGGTAGAAACGAGAGAAGCCACGGATTTCAAGGCGTGGTATCAATTCCCACTAAATGCTCCATGTTTAATTAATACAGTCCTCTACTCTCAGGATTAGTAAGTCTTTTAGGCAAAATTTTATTTTAAATAAATTCATGTCCAAATATAAACATGTATTAATTAATGGTAACCATTTCCTTCACTTACCCAAGAAAACATGTAAGCCAGTAATGGCCATCTAACTTTAAATGCATAACTGGTATATTTCAGACCCAAGAGAGATTTGACGGTATGACAACTGACATGCAGTAGCAGACAGAATACTCTCCTATCAAGAAAATTCCCTACAGCACAGAAACCTCGAGAGTAAAACACGTTTCTTAGGGTAAAAAAAAATTGAGGATGGAGAATTTTCAAATGAAAATTCCTATTTTCTTTACTGGAAGAGATCCAGAAAATATGAGAAATGGATAAACAGTTATGGGGTGGTGGAAGAGAAGCAGGAAAGGCTTTTGCTTTTTTATGGGATTTAGTAAAATGTCACCTTGACCCCAGGATGTCACCAAGTCCTGTGATGACAGGTCACGTCCAGTTACAGTTAATGGGACCCCCGCTCGGCATCTTCTTATATCAAGCTGCCAATTTAGCTCAAAATACGGAAAAAGATCAACCCAGTTCAATAAAAAGAGAAGGACGGGGAAGAAGGATGAGGTAGAGATGACATATTTAGGAAAATTAGAAATACACGCTTTCTGGGGCAAAATCCACTGAAGAAGACAGTAATGTACACAGTTTTAGATTTACCGTGAAGCTCAAGATTAGGGACCCCCTCACTGCATGGCCCATCCAAGGTCTGTGGTGATGACCCAGAAATGAGTTCACAGGGTGATATAATTTTGTAAAATTTGCAAAAGTTGGCTCTTTTAAACACAATGGGTTAAGATTGAGGTCATTTCCTACTCCAACTTGTCCTCTTTTTCCTTCTTGTTGTAAAGCGTGGAGAAGCTAGTATACAGCTGAGGGGAAGTTGAGTTTGGGGTACATTTAATTTGGAGTATCACCTTGGGTCAGATCAGGAGATGAACATCACAGTAATTTTAGGTGGAAAGACTTAATTCAAAGAATTATTGATTGTCCTACTAAGTGAATTAAGTCAGACACAAAAAGACAAATATCATAAGATACCACTTGTATGTAGAATCTAAAAAAATGGGTACAAACAAAATTATTTACAAAACAGAAGTAGAGTCACGGATGTAGAAAACAAAGTTATGGTTACCAAAGGATAAGGGGGGGAGGGATAAATTGGGAGATTGGGATTGACATACACACACTACTATATGTAAAACAGATAACAAATAAGGACCTACTGTAGAGCACAGGGAACTCTACTCAATACTCTGTAATGGCTTATATGGGAAAAGAATCTAAAAAAGAGTGGATATATGTATATGTATAACTGATTCACTTTGCTGTATACCTGAAACAAACACAACATTGTAAATCAACTATACTCCAATAAAACTTTTTAAAAATAAAATAAATTTTGACAGATAATGACAAAAAAAAAATTATTAACTGTGAAGGTAGAGTTGAGTAAAGAGGGATTGGCTGGCAAGAAAGAGAAGTCTAAAAATATAGGAATGACAGAAATAAAGGACAGTCACTGCCCCAGGGCTGAGATCAAGTGCCCAAGGGAGGCCTTCCTTAATCGAGAGCCAGACTTTGCTAGGAAGGGGAGGGCTGTGGCTCCTTGAGGGGCAGAGAAGTCACCTTGGTGGATCTTGCAAGAAACCTCCCTCCAGGGTGCCAGGAAGGCTGTTTACGGAACAGCACCTTACTAGCGGCACTGGGAGAAGCTGCAGGAGCTACAGGAGCTGCAGGAGCTGGTGTGGAGAAGCCTCTGGGCGCTAAGGACACTGCCCAAGGAGGATGCAGAAAAGGGCAGCAAAGCCCTTCCCTCCTGTAACATCTCTCCGGCGCCCTCTACAGACCAAGCTTAACATGGCAGCAGCTGGCAGAGGCAAAATATAAACGGCCCAGATCCATTTTTAGAGAGCAGGCAATGAATTTGGAACTGAGAAGTAATAAATTGATAACTAGCACAGTTGACCCGTGTGGCTATGCAGCCTCTATATGCACTATTATTTGTACACATATATGAACTCCTGTACATCAACAAAACAACTTTATATTTCCATTTAAAAGGAGCTACCGATCTCACAAGTAAAGATGTTCTTACTCCTTCCCCTCAAAATGAGAATCACAGTCCCAACAGTCACTGTATACATTGCTGCCTAAATTAATTACCTCTTCCAGTGCAAACTCTACTAACTAAAGACTCAACTGAAAAATGAACACCCAGCACACTTGTATATAAAATAAAAATGGGAAGGAGTACAAAGAAGATGGTAAGTACATGCAAATAAATCTGCACATGTAAAGAAGAGGAAATATGGAAAGCTGCTATCGTCCTTGCTTCTCTGATTGGTCCTGAGGTTGTAGCTGGTATCTGGGGCATCTTTCTTCAATACCCATTCTAAATTTCCCTCCTTCTCAGCCAGAACCTCAGCTGCTCTGGGTTCTTTACCTGGTGGAGTGATGCAAACCTTCATTTCATTAGGGTCGGAGTACTTAATTGTCCTGCCTTTTTTATTTTATTTTATTTTATTTGCTTTTTTTGTTTGTTTTGGTAAAGTTTTCCATTACCCTTTTCTTGGGTGTGGATGTACTAAAGGCCCCCAGGGAGTCCTATGGGTCTCATTGGCCCCCTTCTGTAGCAGGAGCCCAAGGTGTCCTTGGTAATCAGGTGTAATCACTTAAGCCACAGAATTAACTCATTTTTGTTCGCCTGTTGGTTCAGTGCATAAGGAACCCCAAATGAACGTGTGTCAGTCTCATCTTCCAGGTCAGTGGCAGAACTGCCACGTCCCATGTTGGAAGCATTTCCCTCTTGAGGACCAAGACACCTAAACCAGCAGAGCCCATGGTTTCTTCTTCCGTGTCTGCTCAAACCTGGCAGCTTTGTGAATGACTCTTCATCATTCCCGCTTCAGATGAGCTGAAGCAGCGCCTTCAAATGTGTATATAGTGCCTCCAAATTCAAAAAGGCTTCTGTTTATCACAGGTGGTGCAAGATCCAGCCACGTGCTCTTCACCTTAGAGAGGACATCTCGGCAGGCTCCGAACTCTCCAACTCCCAGAAACGTCACTGAGGTGGTAGGACCCTGGATCTCTGTGGAGTTCCACCCTCCCATTTGCATGTTTTACTGAGACTTTTAAAGTCCTTACTACCTGCTGTGCATCAAATCCAGTCCACACAATGTCCGTGTAGCAGACCAGGTGATGCATCATGGAATAGCGAGATATAGGTATGCGTTTTCAGTCGCTTCCACGTAAAGTTGACTATCGACAACCATTCTTGCGTAGGAATGAATATCCAGACTTGTTCTGCCTATTCACTGAGGATTGTGACACAAAAGTGCATGAACAGATATCACACACAGTGCGAATTCTGGCAACTGGTACTAGAAGTGAATGAGCAGTAAAAAGTGAGGGAGCAACAAGGTGTAAATTATGCAAAGGCAGAAGCTGATCTGTGGAAATTTCTTACAGTCATCACACATGCTTATCTGTTAAGTAGAGGATTCAGCTCTTGTAAATACTTAGGCACAATGGAATCATTTGATAATGAAGCATAGTTACAAAGCAACATGCTGTTTTTTTTTTCTTTTTTGATGGGAATCAACTGAAATAGAATCAATAAGAATTCCTTTGTTTGTAGGGCACAGACCTGTAGGAGTATTACACACAGCACGAACGTTTTTCTGTGAAATCCCATGTTTTATGCATCCCACCTAACAATAGTAAAAAAACCAATGCTTATCAACCACATAGGAAAAAAAGACTGAATTGTCTTTCTATTTTTTCTATTAGAATTATGACCAAAATGTTTGTCATTGGAAGAGGAAAACCAAGAATATGCAAGCACACATATTATTTAATTAATAAGAAAATTGTTACTTGCTTGGATTTTGTGTTGTTTATGGTATTTGTCAGCCTTTAAAAATTTTTTATTTCTTGTATTCTCTTCACTCATTCTGGATACATATCCGCTTTTGTATTTAACTCTATATTGATAATTTTATACATTTCTATTTAAATTTTCCAAAAGTATATTAGCTTTCAGTCCACCCAAACTTGGATCTACCCCTGTGTAGGCGAGACACACAAAGATGGGTCTTGTAACTCCAAATCCAAATCTGATGATTTAGTACTTACACATGTTTAAAATCAAGCATTATTTAGATAGTAATCTGAGACTTATGCTTTTTCTTTAATCCTAAAACAGTAAAAACAAATCTAACATTTCTAATTATTATGGAAACACAACGCTCCATCAACAGATTACCCTCTGCACTGAGACTAACTCACTAAAACAAAGGTCTTGGCTTTAGTTAAGTTCCTCACGTTAGAGTGTTACATTTCTTAAAATTAAAATTTAAACATAAAAAAAAAAAAAAAAAAAATTTAAACATTATTAAAATCTAAACTGAAAAAAAAATTGTGTTCTAAGCCTCACCTCAGGGCCCCACAAGCCTATGTGCCATTTAGTCATCGATTTGCATATTTATTATAATATTTTCCCAGCAGGTGGCAGTAAAGTGTCTAGTGCTAAATCAATTAGCATACTACAACAATTTCTGACCGATGAAAAAATGTCTTGAGGACAGGGATTCTTTTTTTCTGATTTAGACAAAGGGCTAGTGGCCCTGCTGAACTGTTTCAGTTATATGAGAATTCTAACCTAAATTAAATGCAAATTTAATTCTATGATCCTGATGTCTTGCAAAGCTACCCAGAGTTGGGGATTAGCTTACCTTGGAGGAGAGAGGACACATAGTGGTAGCATCATATTCTTTCTTCAGGGAGGATTTTGCTGCATCCCTGATGAGGGGGTATTTCTCTGCATCAAGTTACTATGACTCTTGGAAAAGAACTAACCTGTTAAACGTTAATGGTTGGTAATTCTCAATGAAAACATTCACTGGGAATGGTTAAAAATATTCAAGACAATGTGAATCTAACTGTGATATCCAATTGGACCTGCTATTCATTTTATTTAAAGCTCTGGTCTTCCTTATCATATACTTATGATTTTATGTCCACATATAGAAATATAGTTATTAGATATGTAGTTTAGAAACCCTTAACTAAAAGACCATAAATGGATGTGCTGGATTAGTTATTCCTTTCACTGAAGATTAATACAAGTTCTTCCATTATTTTAGCTGCATAAGATACCCACATATTTGGAATAGCTTTTGCTGCCCTGTGGTTCTTGACAGATTAGACTAAAAAGTCTCATTTCAAACTAAAAAGCATTATAATCCACATTAAAGACATATGATAGGCAAGCACCTCCTCGTTAAGTCATTTTCCTTCTGTCTTAAAAGTCTAAGAATGGTGCAGATTAGACTGTTTGTACTTTATTTTCATCTTTGACTGGAAAACTTTCAAAGTTTAAAGAATCTATTCGCCATTGATTCCTCTGTCAGTCAATAAGATAGACTTTCTTTTGGGAATTCTGTTTTCTCTCTCTGCTCTTTTGTGATTCTACACCACACAGGATTCTTAAACATCAAAAAATATATCCTTCCTGAATAATCCACCCTCTCCCATTACTATAGTCTCATTACATGTGCACAGTGTGAATTTTCATTGTTGTCTTTTGTGTTTGGCGCGCTCATGTGTGTGTGTGTATGTGTGTGTGTGCGTGTGTGTGTGTGTACGCTGGGGCTTTGGAAAGAGTATTTTATTTGTGTTTTTTGGGGGGTTTTGATTTGAAGCAAGTGCCCTAGCCACATGTAAGATTTTACTACATCGGACTTCCTGTGTGGTTGTAAATAAACAGCTTCTCCCTCCAAAGACTACTACCTATCAAAGCGTGGCCTCATCTCTCCCAACAAGTGAAAGTTATCCAACGTAACAGTACCTTAAGAATGCTTTGTTCCTGAATGTTCATCAACGCAAGAAGCAGTGAAGTTAGAAATATGAATGCAATCCTGTGTGCCAGTGGACAAGGAAAGGTCAAGGATAAAACAAAAAATGAAGATATTTAGAAAAACTTTGTGGTAGAAGGAGGAGGATTTAATAAGTAGCTACTGGGCTTCCCTGGTGGTGCAGCGGTTGAGAATCTGCCTGCCAATGTAGGGGACGCGGGTTCGAGCCCTGGTCTGGGAAGATCCCACATGCCGCAGAGCAACTAGGCCCGTGAGCCACAACTACTGAGCCTGCACGTCTGGAGCTTGTGCTCTGCAACAAGAGAGACCACGAGAGTGAGAGGCCTGTGCACCGTGATGAAGAGCAGCCCCCGCTTGCCGCAACTAGAGAAAGCCCTCGCACAGAAACGAAGACCCAACACAGCCAAAAATAAATATAAATAAATAAAAATTAAAAAAAAAAAGTAGTTGCTTGTTACGGGCAGCTAAGAAAGGGCTGAATTCAAGAGGTTGCACTGCAGATCAAGAAAGCATCCTTTTAAAGATACTCATCTGGATGGGAAGCCCATCTGTTACTGCGTGGTATGAGACACCTGGGCCATTTGAGGTCTAAGGTTCCTTTTAATGGAGGAGTTCTTTGAAATACAACATGATCTACCTTAAAGGAATGAGACACACAGAGAGAGAAGTGGAGAAAAGAGAAGGAGAAAGTGGAGAGCAGAGCAGAGGAGAGGAGAGAGCTGTAGCTTGGACTGAATGTGGAACAAAGGATGGAGATTGATGGGTCCATGAGTCCCTGATTAATGTGCTAAATTGGGTTGAAAACAAGACTCTGACTGAGAAGTTATCTTCTTCTATTACCCAGAAACTGGAAACAGAGGTTCCCAAGTGAAGGACACATTCTGAGAATAACACCAACAACTGGGGACAGATCTCACTTCAAGGATGTACTAAGAGATTCAGAACTAGCCCAGACACAGTCAGCGCTGTTCCCCACCCCACCCCGAGCTCTTAAGTTCATACGTGGATGGGTGCAGAAGGAAGAAAGCGAGAACCAGCTGAGCTGTGTGTGTTCAGCCTGGCAGAGAGTTCTCAGTCCATTTGGGTGCTTCTCTTCCCCTCTCACCCAAAGCACAAGAGCAGAACTGAACGACAGGTAGAGATTAGGGAACCCACAAGAAGAGGAGACCAGCATCTTCATGCTGGTTGGATGTTTTCTTTGTAATGGTTTTATTCACCTGTCCTCTGCACCTATTTGAGCAAGGAAATAGAGAGGGGAATTAGAGAGTGATGGATAAAGGGAGAGGAAGGGGCAGGGAAACTGCACAGCCGCCGACGCACCTGCAGTTCACGAGGTGAGTTTTCCATGGTCAAGTGGACAAAAGGGAAGCCTTCCTGGTCTTGCAGGAACCCTCCCTGAGAGGGCTGTCCATCAGCGGGATCGGTGAGATACCCAGCAGGAGGCAGGCACCAGGCAGGGAGGGAGCATGGAGGTGGGGGTGGAGGAACTGAGTTGGAATCAGCTCTCCAAGGCTGTAAAAATGAGGCAGTGTGTTTGCTCCTATGGGGCCCCTGGAGAGCCAGTACTTGGATGTTTATCACCAGTGACACATTTTTCATGAAGTTAATAAAGCCTAAGCTTCCAAAGTCCAGGAAGGGAGCTAAATAATAGAGTGACTTAATCATAGGATTATGGGGGGTTTTTTTAACTTACAAAAGTAGAATATTGTAACTAAAATTTCTTGCAATCACCATCTCTTTCCACTTCAATGTCCCTTTGGTCACATTTTCTCTGGGGTTGGGTGGTGTTGGGATGCAGTTGAGAGGAAGTGGAGTTGGGAACAGACTTAGTTTGGGGTCAGTGGTATGTGTTCATGTGGGTCTCAGTCACCTCCATTCACAGTTAGGTTACTGCTGGCCTTGCTCATATAGAAATGACATCCAGAAATACTCCTAGCACTCATGCGCCAACACATCTGTGGTTGTGCCCTGAAAGTACAGAGTAGGAGGTCATCTTGTGATATGAATATGTCTTAAGTACCCATCACAGAAAGTATGTAAGTAGTGAAAGAGAAACAAATTTTTAATTCTAATTTCAACCAGAAGCTACATGCAGAATTTTTCTACCAAATATTATAGCTCAGATTTAAAGGAAAATAAGTAGATAACTACCCTCAATGTACTTGATATTACTAAAAACTAAATTGTCCAAAAGCATGCACAAATAATATTTTAACTCTTGAAGGTGTTATCAGAAAGTTATCAGACCAAACTATGGGTTTGGGGGCACATGTTGGAGGAAAACAGGTTGTAGAGAAATGAAATCATCAGTAATTTGGTAATATTACTAAAAACAATTTAATTTAATTTTTAGTAATGGCAAGCTAAAGAAAGCTTTTCTAAACTACCAATATTTTTTTTAAACTGAGCCAACTTGTTTCCTACTGAAAATGAAATTACAAAATCATTGTCATGTAGAGTAATGAAAAAAGATTATGAAGCCAAGAAAATGTAGAAAACATGTTACAAATGTGTGTTCAGAGGTTAAGAACCAAAATATGTTGTTTTTCTGAGTTCTATCATGTTTGTGGTATTGATCAGCTTTTTCATTGTCATAATTTGTTGTGATTTCTCTTCTCGTGTTGAGAAAGTATTTACTTTCTTATCTAATTTTGCATCTTTTTCCTTAAGGAGGCTCCGCAAAATTGCTTCAGCCTGAGGCTCCATGCAACGTGGATTCCCACTTGCTTGTCCTGTAAAAGCATTGATGGCTAGTCAGTGTTCCAGGAGAGGTGATAATTAACAGAGAAGACCACCAACCTGAGTCATTAAGTTGAATGACGTTTGCTTTTCCTCCCCCGTTTGTTTTCCCAGCATCCAACATCAGAAGACTTAGGCTTTGATAAGGAGGCTATGTCCTCACACCAGACCATATCCTACTCCAAGGAGCAGGAGTGGGAAGAGGATAGAAAGAATTGACTCCACCCCCTCCACCCTCTGGACCTGCTGTATCTCCAGCCTGGCCCTTGATGGAGTTTAATAAATTATACAACTTTAAATCAAATATGAAAGTATAATTTTAACTGAACTAGCCTGGACTTTTAATAACAGAAAAATACCAAAAAAGTTACGGAATCTTCCCAAGATGTCGTTAAGGAACCTGTTATCTACTCAGGAGAGAAAATTCCACAGAATACATTTGGAGATAGTGGGTGGAGGAAAATAAATCCAGAACCAGGTAAAGTCTTACCCCCACGAAGTAAAGTCTTCACAAGCAGAGAGTAGAAACAATAACACACCAGCGTAGATTGGAAATAGAGATAAGCGTTGACTGGCATGCCCCATCACTGTGCTAAAGAGGGCTGAGTATGGGGACATTGGTTAGTAAATTATATACTTGTTATTTTTCTTAAGTTTATGTTAAAAAATAAGTTGAAACACAACGTTGTAAATCAACTCTTCTTCAATAAAAAAATACCCTCCAAAAATGTTGATCCCTACGTGAGTTACTAACCTAGAACTGGGGACACCCATTACAAAGATGAATTGCAGGAGAGGGAAGGGTTTTCAAAAGAATGGACAAAGAATAGTTTAACTCTTGGATGTGTTATCAGAAAGTTATCAGCACCAGACTATGGATTTGGGGGGACATGTTGGAGGAAAACAGGTTGTAGAGAAATGAAATCATCATAATTTTGTTTGGGATTTCCTAGATTGGTTTTCTCATAGATCTCCCCATTTAAAGAACATTGAATTAAAGAAGCAAGTATCTGCCTAGGACTTGGTAGGTGCCTCACAATGCTGGGGGCACCAAGAGAGCTTCACCTTGCTCCCTCTACCCTCATGTTTCCTAATCATCTCCATTCTCTTCTACTTGACCAGGAGTCAGAAGAAGGTGGAGTGTCATTGCCTCTTTCCAAGTGGTGACAAATCTATCTCATTACACACATTTCACTTGAAAGCCTCTGATAGATTCTTAGATGCTGAACTTCAGCCTCCCACCAGCCCACCCTCCCCCTCCTGCCAACATGATCTTTCCAAGATAAATGACTATTCATCTGCTTAAAATTATTCAGTGGCTCCCTTCGCTGGAGGAGGAAGTTGAAAGATTTTAATTTGTCATATCAAGTCCTTCTTAATCCAAGCCCAGCTTTATCTAAAGCCTCATCCAGTACATTCTCAGACATCATTGCTGTAACCTCACTGAGCCAACTGCTATGCACTTTCTCTGACCAACACCTTTTCCTGAAATTCTCTTTCTTCTTTACTGTTTCGCATACTCACCCTTCATGACTCAACTGAAGTGACTCACCACCTCTGAATAGTCTTCCAGGACAATTGCTTCCCTAGGAGACTCAGGGACCATTGTGTGTACCCTCAAAGCACCTTGTTATATGTCTTCAGTAGAGCACTCATCTCATTGCATTGTAAACATACCTTTGCTTTTCGGTCTCTAGTAATCGACATTGAAGACTTTCAGATCTGGGACAGAACCTGTGTTTGGTAATTGCTGAATATCTTATTGATTGATCTGTTGAATGAGTGAGGATGAGCTGGTGTTGGAGCCTGCGTAGCAAAGAAACCAACTGGCAGCCTTTGCAAGTGATGATTAGGTCCTGACTCACAGCACTGGCCCAGTGAGATTGGAAAGATTGCAGAGATATTTCTGAAAGAAAATGTAAGGTCCATGAAAGAAATGATGTGGCAATTAAGAAGAGAGCGAAGTTAAGGATGATGGCATTTCTAGATAAGAACACTACAAGGGATCCTGACATCTTTATGTGCTACAGACATAAAAGGTAGAATGCAGGTTTGGGAGCGTGATTAATGAGTGCATATTTGGATATGTCAACAAGTTCCTTTCACGTCAACTCATTTTCATTTAAAGATCACTCCCTGTCATTAATCTTTACTTACTAAACACACCCTCAGTGACTCATGCCCAAAACCACAGCGTAGAGTGGCCAAGTGGGGACTGCTTGACCCAGAAACACCGGCTGGGTGGGCTAAGAGGCGCTGAGGTTCCACATGGGTATTTTGAAGTCTCATCTGAGCTGTCAGTTTTATACTTTGAGGGTGGCTGAAATTGCCACCTCCTAGGAGTGAATGATACAGTCATTTTAGCAGTTGTTAAAAACCTGTTCCATATCTCTGCTCTTTCTGCTACCTAAATACTACAGAACACCAATCACCCTCTGTGGACAGAATAACTGCTCACAGATTGTCCCTGAGGTAGTTTGGAAACCAATGTAGGCAATTCGCCTGGACATAGTCCCCCAAATAATACCTAATAAAGAATTGGGGAATGGGGGGGGCGAGTAGAATATGCTCTCATGACTTATCTTGAAAGCAAACAAGTTTCTAGCCTGACCAATGATACAACAGGTACTCTGTGAAGGGGCTCAGTTTGCCCTCACAACCAAACAGTGAAAGAGCTATTTTTTAAATCTCTACTTTAGCAAGGAAGAAACTGAGGCTCACAGAGATGACCCAAGTCAAATAGTTCTAGGTGGCAGAGAAAGAAACAAAAGTCAAGCTTGTCTGACTGAGTACAAAACCCATGCTCTTTCTATGGCATCCTATTAGAAATGTTTAGCTGATGGTAAAAAGGGTAACATTCCTGTATTGCTGACACTTGGAGAGTATTATTAACCACTGGAATGAACTGCTTCCTTTTTCTGATGAACTCTAGTTCTCCAGTAACTCATAACCATGAAAGTTTTACTCTAACTTACCCACTGAACCGATTTATAAAGCCCAAAGCATTTTGATAGCACCCTCCGCATGGCACAATCATTAGAGAATGTATGTAAATTATTTTAAAGGCATAATAGATCTCCAGGGACATCCTCATAGATTAAGTGTCAGAAATGAAATATTGCATTTCAACTTTATCGGCCTTTTGGAATAGGTTTGAGGACAGTCACTGAGAGTCCTGTAAAGTGCCATTTACGAAACTACAATTCCAGAGGCCAGTCATTTTTAGTAACCATTGAATTAAACGCATGATTGACCACCTAGAGCAGACTCTGCTCCGAATCCTGTGACCTATTGATGGCGTCCCAAGCAATCAGGTTACATTTGTGAGAAAGACGAATCTCATACGATACTGCTTATAGGTGGGATATAAAAAAATGATACAAATGAAGTTATTTAGAGATGACATTTGTGAATTTGAAGGATTTACATCAGTGAGATGCATCATCGTGAAATTCTCTAAGGTTTAGCAAAATGTATAATCCGTAGTGGAGTATTTGGCAATCCAGTTGATCTCATCTAAATGAAAGGATTCCTTGGAGACACTGATGCAAAAAAAAAAAACTGTGATTAGCAATCAGGGGAGGTTGACTTTGGCTCATGGGCTGTTCTTCAGAATGCCAGTTGCCAGCATGGCAACTCAGACACAAATCGGTGAGAGAATCAAAGAAGAAATCAGGTCCATCCCAGCCTCCTACATAGCAAAGCAAAAGATGAACGCCTGTTTGCTCAACTTTTCTGTATTCAGAGATACATACACAAAGCCCCATGGTCTCGGGGCAGCAGGTGATCTGTAAATTCCCTCGTCTGCTTGGTTCTGCTCTGAGAGCTGCCTTATTGAGCCCTGTGATATTGCTGTTCACAATCTCCTATACTGCTTCTTAGCTCTTCAAAAAATAAGTAAATCAATAAAGTTTCTTCTGTTTGTTTATTGCAACTTGGTGTACAGTCACTTCAAAACCCCCTTTCCATGCTGGCTGTAACAGCAGAGGGAGACGGACGGGTGGAAAAGCATTTCTTTCTTTCTGAGCTTTGTTACCTCTGCCCCCATTCCCTGCGGCTGAGTACAGGATGATTTAGCAACACCGCACAGCGAGAGGGATGTCGTGATGGGTTCTGACATCCCTGCCTAGGATGAAGGCAAGGCCAGAGTCCTGGTGATCGCTGAGCACACAGGAGAGAGAGCTCTCAACAGCAGCACTCGCTCGCCCGCAAATCTTTGGCTCTTTTGGATTTGGGAAGATAGGATTTCTAGCAGTAATTTCTATTTTTTGTATGTTGCCAGGCTCTTCAACCCCATAAACAATCATTTTTGACGGTTGCTGTATAGTCTGATGGCCTGTGGCTATCTGGAGCTTCTGAATAAAGCCAGGCAAATGGCTACTGCTTAAAAAACTAACCTTTTTCTTCTGTAGGATTCTGCTTTATGTCAAAACCGCCCCCCCCTCCCCGCCTTCCTATTGTAACTTAAAAAAAAAATGTCAAATCTGGTCCTCTGAAGAATTCTTTCTTTAAAAATAAATGGATATACTTGAGTTTAACCTCAAGTTAATTGTTTACTAAAACTGGGGTCGGGGGAGGGACCACTGCCCTGCACCAGTAAATCTGTAGGAAGAGACAAATGTGTTTCTTGGGTGCAAAGACGTGGCACTTCCTGCCCAAAAAATTTGCTCCTGTATTCAGAGTTAGCAGCTAAATGTGTCCTTATTCCCCTTTCATTTCATTCTTCATTGCAGGAGGATTTAGCAAAGCTTTGGTTATTCGTATTTTCCCTTTTAAAATGGAAGAAAAATTGTTCTAGAACATACAGCTCCTTCCAGGAAATGGTGCTTGCCCCTTGCTCTTGGCTGGAATGCTACATCTATGTCAGTATAAACAGCTTAATGTCAATCAAGAGACACTGAGAAGAGACACGTTGGTGTTCTGCATGGCTCCTCACCAGGACTAGTGGCGATTACAAGCCCATCCAATGACGGACAAGAAAGCATCTTCATTCTAGCTGCGAAAAAGAGCAGATCCGTAGAGTCACAGATGTAGGAAACAAACGTATGGCTACCAAGGGGGGAAGGGTGGAGGAGGGATAAATTGGGAGATTGGGATTGACATATACACACTACTGTATATAAAAGAGACAACTCATAAGGACCTACTGTAGAGCACAGGGAACTCTACTCAATACTCCGTAATGACCTATATGGGAATGGAATCTAAAAGAGTGGATGTATATATATATATACAGGTATATGTATAACTGACTCCCTTTGCTGTACAGCAGAAACTAACACACCATTGTAAATCAACTCTACTCCAATAAAAATTAACTTTAAACAAACAAAGAATCAATCAATCAATCAATAGAAAGAAAAGAGCAAATCCAAGGAGAGAGTGAGCTCGTTGAAGAGAAAAATAATTCTTGGTGGCTGAAGATGGTAGAGTAGAAGTCAGAAACGCACGTAATAAAATTCTTAAGGGTGAACCAGAGCAATCATATAAATATACAGTGGAATTGGTACGTGTAACTGATGCAAAAAAAATTGTACCAGTATAAGATGGGAATGTCAAGTTTTGGAAAGTAAAAAGCCAGGAATGAAACTGAATCACAATCTAAAGGTACAGGTGACATACATCAATTATTTACAAATCAAGCCCATGCCTAAAGGTGTATAACCTATAGCTCATTGTCATCCTTCTTCCTGCATTCTGCAATGTGGACCAATTTTAACTCCGTGGCGAAGGTTACAGAACACTCAAGTGTGATTTGGAGGAGAGCCATGGCAATGACCAAAAAGGTATAAATTGGTCAAATCAACAATGATGCTCTGGTTGGGAATTTGATTAGGAGAAAAGAGGACATCTATTTCCCAGTATTTTAGAGGGATTGTTTGCAGAGTATAATGACTGGATTTTCTCTGCAATTTCTGAAAAAAAAGAAATCTAAATTGGTCTTGCCAATTAATTTGGGGGGAAAGCATTTATACAGATGTTTATTGGTCCATTGTATAGTTTAGCCCTTACAAACATGTGTTCATTAAAATAATACTTACTTGCTACCTCCTATGTGTCAGTGTAGATTGGACTGTAGTAAAGATCCAGCATTTTCCATTCATCTCCAGGAGTCCCTGCTGCTCTGGCCCCTTCCCTCACAGCCCCCCTCTGTGTGGCCCACTGGTGGTAAATGATATTCACATCCTCAGTTTGTCCTGTATTTCACATAAGCTCCCTTCCTTCCCATTGCATATTCTGAAAAGTAATGGGATATTTGGTTAACTTTGGCAGTTGCTCTGAAAAATATGGCATTTATTCATTATAGTTTTGTACTGTTTGGTAGAATTATAGCTGTTTCACTAGTTCCGCATACGTATTTTTATGGCAAGACTGACAGCCCTGGAAGACTGGCTACCAGACCGAGGGAAAAGGAACACCCAGGGGTACTAAATACAACCCAACACTGATGAGAACTCCTGGAGGAGTTGGACAACCGTATGTTCACTTGGACAATGATTTTTTTTTTTTAATGCATTTTTAAATTTTATTTATTTTTGGCTGTGCCGGGTCTTCGTTTCTGTGCGAGGGCTTTCTCTAGTTGCGGCGAGCGGGGGCCACTCTTCATCGCAGTGCGCGGGCCTCTCACTATCGCGGCCTCTCTTGTTGCAGAGCACAGGCTCCAGACGCGCAGGCTCAGTAATTTTGGCTCACGGGCCCAGTTGCTCCGCGGCATGTGGGATCCCCCCAGACCAGGGCTCGAACCTATGTTCCCTGCATTGGCAGGCAGACTCTCAACCAATGCGCCACCAGGGAAGCCCTGGACAATGAATTTTTAAGAGCAGAAAATACCATGCCTCTTTCCCCTGGCTGCCCAGGTGGAAGGCAAGTGACCATTGCCTGAACTTGAGGTTTTATGTAAAAATAACTCTTGTTCTAACTCAGTGGGTCTATATTAGCTAGTAGAGATGGCAGGGTGTTTATCAGCCATGAGCAAAGATCTAAAAATATAAGTCATCGGAGTTCAAAGAAGTTAACTTCCTGTCAGTCTGATTTTCCTCATTTTTAAGAGGAAGATAATTTTTAAAAGAAATATTTACCCTACAGGTCTAATAGAAGAACCAAATGGGACAATGTCCTGTACAAGTGTGTGAGATGTAAATAACAAAAATGTTAGTCACAGTGATCACAGGACATGGAAAGTAGGTTCTAAAACAGTGTTTCCAAATTCCAGTCTTCACACTCAGGAAGAGGAATTCTTAGCACTTCAGGCCAGTTCCCACCTCCCTCAGCCCTTGCCCTTTCCCCCTTTCCTGTCCTCTGTCCCCTGGATCCCAAGACTCACAGTAGAAATGTAAATATTTTCCAAATTCACAATGTAATTGAAACCTAAACAAGGTTTTAAAGGTTCTCCTTTGCCTCCTTCCCCATCACCCCCTCCACCACCATAGCTTCCTTTCACTGAGTACTTCCTCTGATGCCTGACCTTGGGGTGATTAGATCAGGGGTACAGTGACCCCTGGGAGTGGAAAAGCCTGATGAAGAAGAAGGTGGCGGGGGTGGGGGGGGGTGGTCTGGATTGGTTAGTTTGCATATGAAAGGGTTGCCAGCAGGTGAGTCATTTGGCATGTGTAGGAATTGACTGAACCTGGGAAGGGCGGTCTCTCCAGGGTCAGCAAGACCCTGCATGTCAAAGCATCAGAAACATAGAAAATAAAAGATCATGACTCATACGGGGTCTCTATCCTCCTGGAAGCTCCCACCTCTTTCTTACAGATACCAGCCACTTATCTCTGTACTTTCCCTTATTTCCACCCCATTCATCTACTTGTGAATAAATACAGTCCAATAACGCCAGCAAGAAAGTATATTTTTCCATAAAATTTACAGAGAATTTAGTTGTCATCTTAGGCACCATGATATTCATCTTTTTAAAACTGAAGCATACTATATACAGAAAAGTACACTCATCTTAGGTGTATATCGCTCTATGAATTATCACAAAGTAATGACGTTCCTTTTTATTCTAACCATTTCATGGGACAATTTTTGAAACACAGAACACATTTCCTTATAGTGTTGCCTGGTGTTTAGCACGTAGACTCCAATCCCAGAATGTCTGGTTTTCAAATCCTGCCTCTGCCACTTCCCATCTGTTACTGGGAGGCATGACACTTAATCTTTCTGTTAACCCTTCTCAATTTTCCCATGTGTAAAATGAGGATAGTAATAGTAACAACCTTGTAATGTTTTTGTGAGAAATAAAAGTGCCTAGAGCAGTTCCAGGTATATAATCCACTGCTCAATAATATGCACTTTTATGTTACTGAGAAAGAGTACATAGAATAATGATTAAATTTTCTTGACAACAATACACAATGATGTAACAGTAGATACCTCCAGCTGCTGGCTTGCTGACCTTGTCTAATGGTTATGTTCTCGGAATTTTGCTATTTTTTTGTAGATTTTACTTCTTTTTAATAAGCCAGGTCATTAGTCAAAATGTCTTTTTGTTTCTTCTCACTGTCATATCCTCAGTACCTAGAGCAGAACCTAGAACTTAATATGTGCTCATTCAATATTTTTGAAAGGATGGATAAACGGTCGTTCCTTGCTTTTGCCATTGTACTTGCTTCTAGCACCAAACAAAAAAATCTGTTGCTTGGGATCTTCTCATTACAGGAAAACCAAATGACCCGCTATGGGCAGGTCACCTGTAAGCCTAAGCTGGGATACAGACATGTCCAAACACCACCAAAAATCTATTTGTCCAGGAAATGGAGAAAAAAATCCATTGTCAAGAAAGGATGAATCAAACACAAGTCGATTTATTTATTAAGCCTGAAGCACCTTTTTGTGTTTGTAACTTGATTCTGACTCTGATCCAGTCCTGTAGACTCCTGCCAGGGCTCTACGGGGCCATAAGTAAATATTGACAATAGTGTACAGTGGACGCCAGCAACACGGCTTTGGTGTGCCTCGCACCGGGTACAGCTGCAATGGAGAAAGAGACATTATCTCCTTCCTTCTCTTTTCTCCCACTTCGCCACAGATCACTGGGGAAGATCTGATCCTCCCTCATCCCCATTCATTCGTGATAATGACTTCTACTGGTAGACCTGTGACCTGGTGGAGAGATGAAGAACAGAGACAAAGGGACACAGAGGAAGGAACCAGGCCCCCAAAGCAAGGGATTCTTGAGAGAATGGCCAGAACGCCCACTGGAAGCGTCCGTGCCCAGCTGAGGGGGTGGAGGCCCTTAACAGAGGGTTAGAAGTAGCTGGCGGGATTTGGAGCTGAAAATTAATGAGATGGTCCCAGGGCTCTTTTATTTAATAAATATTGTGGTAGGTTCCCAAAGATGTCCATTCCCTAATCCTGGGGACCTGTGAATATGTTACTTTATTTGGCAAAAGAGACTTTGCAGATGTGATTAAGATCAAGGATCTTGGGGTGGGGAACGTTTCTTGGATTATCCAGGTGGACCCAATCTAATCACAGGAGTCTTTAAAAGCAGAGAGCCCTTCCTGGCTGCAGAGGGAGGGGGGGCAGTCTGCGAAGGACTTCACTCACGGTGCTGGCTTTGGAACCTCCAGAAAGAACACAGCCCTGCCGAGACTTGATTTTAGACCAACCAGACTCATGTGGGACTGACTTCTGACCTACAGGACTGTAAGGTAATACATTTGTATTTAAGTCGCCAAATTTGAGATAATTTGCTATAGCAGCAACAATAAATGAATATAAATATTTATAGAGTTCCATCTTGGGCCAGCACCGAGCTAAATATTAAAGCTACAACAGTATACAAAGCAGACATAATTCCTGCCCTAATGAGGGACTAAAGATCATTAGTCCCTCATTAATAGCTGAGGACTAGGGTCCTCAACCAGCTGAAATCTATAGAACAAATAAGTGTAAGATAAGGTCATCTTGTTAAAGCACTTTATCTTCTACTCTATTAATGCTGCAAACCGTACTCTGAATCATGAGACAGTTTCTGAATCAGCTTTTTAATGACAAAATGTGCTCTTGACAAACATATAGTGTAGTTGTGGAAGTAACTTCTTACTACTAAGATGAAGTAACACGCAAAAACTACTTTTTAAAAAGAGTAAACAGTTCTACAATACTGTTCAGCAAAAACTGCCAGAGGGGATGAATAGACAACAATTAACATGGCAGAGGTAATAAATACAATTGATTGTGGAATTAAATACAGAAGGCTGCCAATTTTGTCTAGTTTCATAAAATTGGTTATTCATAAATTACTACACAGAAATATAACTACATATATACTTATGTTGACTGATTTAGGGTCACAAACGTCTCAAGAAATGAAACACATCCTTTTATTATTCGACCTCAAAAGTATGTTTTGTACTCAGACTTAATGTGTATAAAATATTAAAGAGGATGCCATTTCCTGAGAAATAAAATACCGTCTTTTTTGGTTGTCATCAATATCTCACAGGAATGAAAGGCTAGTTACAAGTGGACAAAGCTACCACTGCTTATGCAGTTGGCTCAGCTGGGAAGACAAAAAAAAATTGAAATAATTGATTATTTTTAATTTCACTTTTTTGCCTTCTCAACTATACCATGTCTCCTAGTAGAAACGCATGCTAATTTACATGATGATAAATTAAGAGGGAGATAACGGTCCTTATAGATGGTAGACTTAGAGGATGAGCCTTCTATTTGACTTTAATAAAAGAACATTTTTTTAAGGGCAACTATTCTATATCATATAACTAACAGCTCTCTAACTGATAATTTCCATAGCCCCGGTCTTTATGTAGGAAATCAACTTAGTTCCCAATTTCCAGTGTTTCATGACACCTCTCCAGTGTTCCTCAGATTTCTTGACCTCTACATTACTGACATTTGGGGCTGGCTCTTCATTGTTGAGGGCTGTCCGGTGCATTGTAACATTTAGCAGCATCTCTGGCCATTACCCATGGATGCCTGTAGCATCTTCTCCCCACACATCCTTACTCCTAGGTTTGACATCGAAAATGTCTCCAGACATTGCCAGCGTCCTGTGGGTAAGGGGGCAAAATCTTCTCGGTCGAGAATCACCAGCCTAAGTGATGACAAGTGATGAATATAAACTAAAATCACAGAAAACAGTAACTTTGGAGGCATGAAGTCACCCTGTAATACATGGTTGTACTTCCTGTTACTGACTTTGTCTTCTGTTAGCAGGGCATGGTGGGATTTTCTCAGGGTTAACCTTGTAACGCATTGACCATTGATGTAGCACCGACCCATCTTTCATTGCAATGATCAAGCTCTTTCATCTTCATAGCCAGGATTAAAATAAAACTTTAAAAATACTGGTAACTTCTAGAAAAAACATAATATTCTGTTGGTCACTCTCCCAAGTCATTTTATAGACCCTGTTCTAGTTAAATCAAAGGACAGTCATTTATGACTTAAAAGATGATAAAAGTCTTAATAGAAACCCAAGAATTATATAAATGGTATATACATCATCCAGAGTGAGGATTAAAAAAAATCACTGAAAAGTAGGTGCAGAAAGAGCTAGAAAGATGACAAAGTTTAATCCCTTATCATGAAATAGGTGAATGACTAAAATTATGTAGGAGGCAAGATATGCAATATCACATAAAGTGTTAGATACATAAAATCCCGTTGTTGTTTTTTTTCATAAGTTTACTTACGAAATGCTTATTGCCCATGGATGGAACAGTATGTGTGGGAGGGGCAGGGGGGAGAGGAAAAAGAATTCATAAAGGAACTGCTGAATTATATATCATTTCTTTTTTTTAATTCAAGTGTAGTTGATTTACAATGGTGTGTTAGTTTCAGGTGTACAGCAAAGTGATTCAGTTATATGTATATGTCTATATTCTTTTTCAGATTCTTTTCCAACATACATATTACAAGATATTGAGTATAGTCCCCTGTACTATATATCATTTCTATTTCTTCTATAATTAGAGCGACTTTGGGTTTATTTACAACACATAAAGGCAAGGGATTTGAACAGTAACGCGTGCTCGGTATTTTAAAAGGACTAGTGTTAAAGAATCTCTAGACTCTTTAAACCTGGAATAATATATCCTGAGACTGAAAAGTCTCATCATACAAAATTTGGAATTAGTTCAGTTCTCTAAAGGCACAGACCAGAGGGTCCACCTGCAGAAGCAGGGAACCTGGAAGATTTCTGTCGTTAAACTGGTTACATCTGCAAAACTCTACAAAGGAAGTGTCATTGGCTTATTGGCAGAGGATGTATTTAAGGGAAAAAGATAAAGTATAGAAAGCCCAGGGTGAGCCGGCATGGTACTACCATTTTTGTAGCAAGGTGTCCTGGATATATTGCAATAAAATTAGTTTCCAGATTTCTAATCACTTCTGGAGCAATTAGACTCCGGAAGTGGCGTCACCCTCAGCATAAAGTTGGGGGAAATGACATTTATCGAAAATTTTATTGAAATCAGCATCCTAGGTTGGCTACTTAGCAGAAATATGAGTTTTTAAAAAGAATCATCCTTCTCCACACTTTGTCACCAAATACACACACAAAAAGGGGAACACAGTTTTGTGTAATGACGTGGATCAAATTTAAGTGTGTTCGTTTTACAAACCTGGCATTAGACGCGTAATCCTAGATTTCAGGGTATAATGGTATGTTTTAAAAATACTAATCCCTCTTAAGAGTGAGTGCTTTTTGAATTCCTGTGGCTTAACCTATGAGAGGGCTGGATCTCAGAGCACAGTGGACACACACACACACACACACGTACACACACACACACACACAAGCAGGCTACACGTTCTTTTTGCCCTTAGGAGATTGAAATTTGATTTACCAAGTTACTGGGCAGGTTGGCAATTGAAATCAAACTGCAGGGCCGTTTCTTCTGATTGGTTATCCCTGGAGAGAAGTAAAGATCAGGGGGAGAAAACACTGTGGCCAGATGCACCTGAGCTGGCTGCTCAATCAATGGTCAGTATCAGCGGGGATCTGTTTAATGAACCTTCCACCGGTGTCACCGCCTTGCTGACAACAGTGGGTAGCACCAGTGCCAACGCTGAGGACGCAGGATCTATTGGAAGACGAAATAATTGCTTCATTTTGTGGTACAAAGGTATAAATCTGATTTTTGTGTACATAAGAGCAAGCTTTCAATCCTTAACTGGAGGAGAGCCTCACACAGAACACAGAGTAAAACAGGATAGAAGGAGATCGGGCAAGGCAGCCGCGTTCTCAGAACTCCAGGAAAATTGCTGGAGGCTTTATAGTCAAGAGATTCTTAGGCTCTGTGGGCAAACACCCACCCCAAAGCGTGCTCAGTCACAGAGAGAAAATAGTTGTTTTCATTGGTGCTTTTCCATGATAAAGTGTTTTGACAAATCAATAGAAGCAGGGGAAAACCCCACTGATGTGATTTACACCTAATTTATCTCGTTATTGCCTCATTATTATGGGGGAGCCTCAGCAGGGCACCTCTCCCAAATGCTGTATCTGGCACGCACTTGAGAGTTTAAGAGGAAAATGAAAGTGACAGCCCTAACTCGGAATCAATTTTCTTGAATTTCCTTGAACTGCTCTTGTGCTGGCGAGTAAAATTATGAGGCAGTTGTGTCCTTTTAAGGGTGTGTTGCTAAATGTCACGAAGGTGAAATTTAAGGCACAATTTCTCTGTAACGTTAACACAAGGCAGCCTAAAATTAAGAAATTCAGATGATATCTATAGCATTCACGCCGATTTTCTGCTTTCTCCACCTTAGTCCACCTGGTATCTGATTTTAAAATGCATTATGCTTGTTTTTAAGCATTACCATCAATCAGTCCTTCACTAGGTACCTGACAACTCACAAAACAGACCTGACAAACTTTGAAACAACACTGTTGTAATAGGTAGAACAGTAGAGAATCATCCTTGTTTTTACCATCTTCGTGGGATAGGATGTGAATTGAAAACGATGATCCTCCAAATTGTTAAGTCACAACTTTCAGGCAGAATCAACACTTTCAAGCCATTGTTCTTTTAAATGAACCACTTCCCTTGAGCTTTCGTCAACATCTCAATATTCTTTCCTAGATCCCTTTGTTTTCTTGTCTTCCTAACATTTTTTTCGTCCACTGATTTTTGACACAAATATTTGAGTATATCGTGGACAGGAGATTATATTCTCCCACCACTTCCAGGTTGTGTGACCTTGAGCAAGTCAACATTTTGAGAATAAGTTGCCTAATCTCGTTAAAAATGGAGATAATGTTAACAGCTGCTTAATGAAGTCATGATGGCAATTTACAAAACAACAAATATAGGGGATATATCTAAGCATCATGCCTGGAACGTTGCCCCCAAGGAATACAAATTAAATGTTAGTACCTCCATTTTTCTGTCTCCTTGCCCGCCACGAACAGACATCTTCCTAGATGCTAAAGAAGGGCCTTCATGGGCTTTCTGTTCACCTTGCCTTCCTCACTCCCACCCACACAGCTGACTCAGTGCTAAGGCCACCTCGTCTCCGTCTCCGGGTCATTCATTCATCATCCAACGAGCAGGCTTTCCTCACATTTGTGTCTGCTGAGGTCTCTATCGGCAAACCACAAATGTCTTAACTTACCTACATTTTAGCTCTTCGACGCAGTTTGGGATTTTCTCGGATGATTTCTCTGCAGTCACTAGATGACGGCATGAGACTTGGAGCAGAAAAACTCGAATAAAACCCCACCCTTTCAGTGACCTTAGGAAACCCCTTTATCCTGTCTGGGCCTCGGTTTTCTCGACTGCTAAATGGGGGCAATGGCATCACCCCCATAGGAATATTGAGCTAATATATATAAATGACTTCATGCATGCAAACATTCATTCAACAAGTATTTATTGGCACTTGCTATGTCCCAGGGACTTTGCTAAGCCTTGAGGACATAGCAGTAATCAGGACAGACAGTGCCTCTGCCATCGGGGAGCTTATAGCTTTGCATGAAATGCAGGCATTAAGTAAAGACAGAATATTTAATTACAAGAGTAAAGCATATTATAAACGAGACACGTGGGCTGTTAAGAGAGTATGTTTTTTAATGGTTACGAATGTCAGGCAAGGCTGGGTAAAACAAGGAGCAGAATGGTAGCCTCATTTTAAATACTTGATAAATGCAAGGTATATAGAAATATTTTATTTATCTGGATCTAGGACTCATACAATCATTAAAATAGAGAACTATCTCGTGATTACTCAATTTACTCCATTTCCATTAAAAAATGGTGAAGATAGCCTACAGTGTGAAACACACACACAGATCTTGGAAATGATGCAAAGATTGGATTTCTTTCTGATGATGGAGGTTGGCAAACATACATTCCAGGGCGTTGAGGATATAAATGTAAATGATAAAAATAGAAATGTTAACCAATAATACATGTTCCTTAGGCATTGTTGATCAGGCATACTTGATTGTCAGAGCTTTCAATATTTCATTCATCCATCTATTCATTTACCAAAAAAATATTAAGTGCCTCTGTGTTAGGCACCGAATTATCTCCATCCCAGCTTTAGGCAAAACTGCAAAGAGGCATTTTTCCTTGTACTGCCCAGACGCTCCCCTGTCCTTCTGTTCCATCCTGTTTCCTCTGGACGGGTCACAATCCTTCCTGAGCCCTCACACTGCACTTTTCAGTGAAGAATTCCGTTTAGCCAAATCCCTTTTTAAATGAAAACCATCCATTCCAGAGTAACCAAGTCTTTGTGGATAGTGAAGCTTTAGCAAGGAGAAAAGTCCTCTGGTGAGACTTTTGTACTGGACACTCATATTCACTGGCTACCTTTTCCTCAGCCACGGCTGGAACCACAGGCTTCCCGAAGGTGAGGACCCAAGTACTTGATTCTCACTGTCTGCCCAGAGCTCCTCTGATGTGAAAGTGAGGGCTGCCTGTGAGAATCTGCCTGCTCCTTATGCATGCACGGTCGGGAAGTGAGGGAGCTGACATCGCAGGACAGCGACCAAACCCCCTTCTACTCCCCAGGTGGGCAGTTCCAGGGATGCATTCTGTGGCCCAGAAAGTCTTGGTGGGACTGAGCTGCAGGTTCCCTGTGGGAACACCCTGTGTTGTCTTTTCCTCCTTTCCTACTGCAGGCTTTCCAGTCTCCCACTCTTATTCCATCTAATCACCTCCCAAAATAAGTCACCTGCATCCAAAGTAGGTTGTCTCTAACGGCACTGGGGCTGGGGCACGCCCAGGCTAATGTAGTACTGATGGCGTGTACACGCTTGAGTCACAATGAGGAAAGAAGATTGTGAGATAATTCCGGAATGTGAGACACGCTTTAAAGAAGTAAAAGAGGGTAAAATGAGAGTGACAGATAATGAGGTCTGGATGCCAGTGTGAGAGTGTGTGGTGACATACTATAGGGTGGTCTGCAAAGGCTTCTTGAAACAGAACTTGAACTAACACTTAAATGATAGGGAGGAATTGACTGTGGAAAAGTGTGAAAGGGAAGAAGTTACCTTCAGTCAAAACAGAAAAGGTGAGGTCCCTGAGGTGGCTTGGACAGGTGTATTCTGGAAACAGAAAAGAACATCAGTGCAGCTGCAGCAAAGCGAATGGGAGAGAGACTCAGATGCCTTTTCAGGCCATGATAGAGTTTGGATTTTATTCAATGGGTGACAGGAAGATCCTGAAGGATTCTAAGCAGAGAACGTGAAATGATGTGATTTCTATGATAAATAGTTCATGCTGACTGTTGTGTGGAAAGCCGTTGGAGCAGGTATAGCAGTGGGGAGGTTTGGGGTGATGGATGATCATGGTTTAGACTTCGATGGTGGCAGAGAGGAGAGAGAAGGTCTAGGCTTCCCCTTCCAGGAAATATTTGGATTTAAAAATCAACTTTAATTTGATGCCCTGCTGCTTGGATGTGGTGTTACTTATATTTCCGGCTAGGGAGAGTCTAAGGCCCTTTGTCTGCTCTGGGGTTGCCTACTCTATAGGTATCCCACTTTTGAAAGATCGTGGGTTCTTTTATTTATTTATTTGGCCACACTACACAGCTTGCAGGATCTTGGTTCCCTGACCAGGGAGCAGGAATTGAACCCGGCCCCCTGTAGTGGAAGTTCAGAGTCCTAACCACTGGACTGCCAGGGAATTCCCAGATTGTGGGTTCTTAATTTAGGATATATTGCTCATGAAATAGTGTATTCCTATAAATCATTTTGTTTCCTTATATCAGAATAACTTCAGAAAAGTCAGTTTGCATTATTTGCCAATCTTGTTACAGTGCTGGTGTGAAGTGCCCACAGGGGGGGACTTCTGCAGACAGCAGCAGAGGAAAGATCCATACCCCGTTCCGTAGCAGAAAGAAAGAAGAATGTCTTCTCGACAAAATAGCAACAGGAGTTTCATGATCCAGCTGATGCGCAATCTTAGATGAATAAAGATTAGCATAGAGGTGAAATGTTAACTTTATAGAAAATAACAGAACAGTAACAATCAAGAATAACTAATAAAAGAGGTGGGAACAACTTTCTTGGAATATTTCCTCTGTGTTAACAGATTACTAAACACGTAGATACTTATTGAAGTTAAAGGGAAATATTTGATGGCAGGACACCTGGATACATATTAAGAATGTTACTGAAAGAACTCATTTGTTGAATCTGTTCTGGGAAATTTTTCCAATTTAAATGAATACTTCTGCTTGCCTGATTTTGGTTAGGTTATATGCATATATATGGATTGTTGGTTAATAATTTCTCCGTGTTATATTTTAATCTAAAGGTTTATTTTAAAATATCTTTTATTTTCTTTTTCTGTTTTTTTTTTCTTTTTTAGAGTTCACACGATACATTGTGCATTCTCTGTGTTCCTGTTTTAATTGAAGTATAGTTGACTCTCAATGTCACATTAGTTTCAGGTGTACAGCACAGTGACACAGTTACACATGTATTTTTACGTATATATATTCTTAACCAGATTCCATTCCCTTACTTACCATCCCTGGTGGTCTAGTGATTAGGATTCAGTGCTCTCTATCAGATTCCATTCCCTTACAGGTTATTACAAAATATTGAGTATAGTTCCCCTAGCTATACAGTAGCAGTTTCTTTTTGAATTATAGGTTTGTCTGGATATATGTCCAGGATTGGGATTGCTGGATGATATGGTAGTTCTATACGTAGGTTTTGAGGGACAGCCATACTGTTTTCCTAAGTCACCACACCAATTTGCATTCCCACCAACAGTGTAGAAGGGTTCCCTTTTCTCCACACCCTCTCCAGCATTTGTTATTTGTAGACTTTTTAATGATGGCCATTCTGACTGGTGTGAGGTGGTACCTCATTGTAGTTTTTTTTTTTTTAACATCTTTATTGGAGTATAATTGCTTTACAGTGGTGTGTTAGTTTCTGCTCATTGTAGTTTTGATTTGCATTTCTCTAATAATTAGTAATGTTGAGCATCTTTTCATGTGCCTGTTGGCTATCTGTATGTCTTCTTTGAAGAAATATCTATGTAGATATTCTGCCAATTTTTCGATTGGGTCGTTTTGTTTTTTTGTTGTTGAGTTGTAGGAGCTGTTTGTATTATTTTGGAAATTAAGGTCTTGTCGGTCACCTCATTTAAAAATATTTTTTTCCAGTCTCTAAGTTGTCTTTCCTTTTCATTTATGGTTTCCTTTGCTGTGCCAACCCTTTAGATTTGTTTAGGTCCTGCTTATTTATTTTTGTTTTTATTTCCATTACACTAGGAGTTGAATCTAGAAAATTATTGCTGCAATTTATGTCAAAGAGTATTCTGCCTGGGTTTTCCTCTAAGAGTTTTTTACTACCCAGTCTTAAACTTAGGTCTTTAATCAATTTTGAGTTTATTTTGGCATAGGTTGTTAGAGAATGTTCTACTTTCATTCTTTTACATGTAGTTGTTCACTTTTCCCAGCACCACTTATTGAAGAGACTGTCTTTTCTCCTCTCTATATTCTTTCCTCCTTTATCATAGATTAATTGACCATAGGTGCATAGGTTTATTTCTGGGCTTTCTCTCCTATTTTGTTGATATATTGATATATATCAGTGTTTGTGCCAGTAGACCATACTGTTTTGATTACTGTAGCCTGGTAGTATAGTCTGAAGTCAGGGAGCATGATTCCTCCAGCTTTGTTCTTCTTTCCCAAAATTGTTTTGGCTATCCAGGGTCTTCTGTGTTTCCATACAAATTTAAATTATTTTGTGTTCTAGGTCTGTGAAAAATGCCAGTGGTCATTCGATAGGGATTGCATTGATTGCTCTGAGTAGTGTGGTCATTTTAACATTGTTGATTCTTCTCATCGAAGTACACTGTCTATCTTTTCATCTGTGTGTGTGTCGGCTTCAATTTCTTTCATCAGTGTCTTACAATTTTCAAAGTAGAAGTCTTTTGCCTCCTTAGGTAGGTTTATTCCAAGGAAATTTTTTTGTTTTTCATGCAATGGTAAATAGGATTGTTTCCTGAATTTCTCTTTGAGAACTTTTGTTGTTTGTGTATAGAAATGCAACAGATTTCTTTGTATTAATTTAGTATCCTGCAACATTACTGAATTCATTGATGAGGTCTAGCAGTTTTCTGGTAGTTTCTTTATAATTTTCTATGTATACTATCATGTCATCTGCAAAGAGTGACAGTTTTACTTCTTTTCCAATTTTGATTTTTTTCTCCTCTGATTGCTGTGGCTAGGACTTCCAAAACTATGTTGAATAAAAGTGGTGAGTGTGAGCCTCCTGGTCTTGTTCACAATCTTGGAATTCTTTCAGCTTTTCACCATTAAATATGATGTTAGTTGTGAGTTTGTCATACATGGCCTTTATTACATTGAGGTAGGTTCCCTCTATGCCCCTACTTACTGGAGAGTTTTTATCATAAATGGATGTTGAATTTCATCAAAAGCCTTTCCTGCCTCTATTGAGAGGACCCTATGGTTTTTATTCTTCAGTTGGTTGATGTGCTGTATCACACTGATTGATTTGAGGATATTGAAAAATGCTTGCATCCCTGGGATAAATCCCACATGATCATGGTGTATGATCCTTTTAATGTATTGTTGGATGTCGTTATTGTGTTGAGGATTTTGGCATCTATGTTCATCTGTGATATGGGCCTGTAATTTTATTTTCTGTGTGTGATATCTTTGTCTGGTTGTTGGTATCAGGGTGATGGTGGCCTCATAGAATGAGTTCAGAAGTATTCCTTCCTCTGCAATTTTTTGGAAGAGTTGCAGAGGGATAGGTGTTAACTCTTCACTGAATGGTAGAATTCCCCTGTGAAGTCATCCGGTCCTGGATTTGTGTTTGTTGGGATTTTTTAAATTACTGATTCAATTTAAGGAATGGTAATTTGTCTGTTCATATTTTCTAGTTCTTCCTGGTTCAGCATTGGGAGATTGTATCTTTGTAAAAATTTGCCATTTCCTCTAGATTGTCAATTTTATTGGCAAATAGTTGCTCATTACAGTTTCTTAGGGTCCTTTGTATTTCCATGATGTCAGTTGTAACTTCTTCTTTTTCATTTCTACATATATTGATTTGGGCTCTCTCCTTTTTTTTGGTGATGAATCTGGCTAATGTTTATCAATTTTGTTTATCTTTTCAAAGAAACAGCTTTTAGTTTCATTGATCTTTTCTTTGTTTTTTAAGGCCCTATTTCATTTATTTCTGTTCTGATCTTTATGATTTCTTGCCTTCTACTAATTTGGGGTTTTGTTTATTCATCTTTCTCTAGTTACATTCAGTGTAAGGTTAGGTTATTTATTTGAGATTTTTCTTCTTTTTAGCTTGTATTGCTAAAAACTTCCCTCATAGAATTGCTTTTGCTGCATCCAAAGGTTTTGAGTCATGTTTTTGTTTTTATTTGTCTCTAGAGATCTTTTTAATTAATTTAGTTGAAGTATAGCTGATTTACAATGTTGTGTTACCTTCTGCTGTACAGCAAAGTGATTCAGTTGTATATCTAGCTGTCCATCTATCCATTCTTTTTCATTTTCTTTTCCATTATGGTTTATCACAGGATATTGAATACAGTTCCCTGTGCTATACAGTAGGACCTTGTTCATTACCCATTCTATGTATAATAGTTTGCATCTGTTAATCTCAAACTACCAATCCATCTCTCCTTTTCCCCTCTCCCTTGGCAAACACCATTCTCTTCTCTATGTCTGTGAGACAGTTTCTCTTTTGTATGTAAGTTCATTTGTGTCATATTTTACATTACACTTATAAGTGATATCATATGATGTTTGTTCTCCTTGTGATATGGGCTTGTAATTTTTCTTTGTGGTTTCTTTTTTTTTAATTTTTGTTTTGTATTGGAGCATAGCAGATCAACAATGTTGTGTTAGTTTCAGGTGTACAGCAATGTGATTCAGTTATACATATATATGTATCCATTCTTTTTCAAATTCTTTTCCCATTTAGATTATTATAGAGTATTGAGCAGAGTTCCCTGTGTTATACATCAAGTCCTTATCGGTTCTCTATTTTCAATATAGCCGTGTGTACATGTCAATCCCAAACTTCCAGTCTATCCTTCCCCCCGACCCTTCCCTCTGGTAACCATAAGTTTGTTCTCTAAGTCTGTTTCTGTTTTGTAAATAAGTTCATTTGTATCATTTTTTTTAGATTCCACATATAAATGATATCATATGATATTTATCTTAATCTGTCTGACTCACTTCACTCAGTATGGCAATCTCTAGTTCCATCCATGATGCTGCAAATGGCATTATTTCATTCTTTTCTATGGCTGAGTAATATTCCATGTATATATGTACCACATCTTCTTTATCCATTCCTCTGTCAATGGACATTTAGGTTGCCTCCATGTCCTGGTGATTGTAAATAGTGCTGATATGAACATTGAGGTGCACGTATCTTTTCCAATTATAGTTTTTGCTGGATATATTCCCGGGAGTGGGTTTGTTGGATCACATGGTAGCTCAACTTTTAGTTTTGTGGGGTTTTTAAAATAAATTTATTTATTTATTTATTTATTTTTGGCTGCATTGGGTGTTCGTTGTTGCACATGGGCTTTCTCTAGTTGCGGTGAGTGGGGGCTATGCTTCGTTGTGGTGTGCAGGCTTCGCATTGCGGTGGCTTCTCTTGTTGTGGAGCACAGGCTCTAGGCACATGGGCTTCTGTAGTTGTGGCACACGGGCTCAGTAGTTGTGGCTCACGGGCTCTAGAGCACAGGCTCAGTAGTTGTGGCACACAGGCTTAGTTGCTCCGTGGCATGTGGGATCTTCCTGGACCAGAGCTCAAACCCATGTCCCCTGCATTGGCAGGTGGATTCTTAACCACTGTGCCACCAGGGAAGCCCTACTTTTAGTTTTTTAAAGAACCCCCATACTGTTCTCCATAGTGGCTGTATCAATTTACCTTCCCACCAACAGTGCAGGGGGGTTCCCTTTTCTCCACATCCTCCCCAGCATTTATTGTTTTTACATTTTTTGATGATGGCTATTCTGACTGGTGTGAGATCATATTTCATTGGAGTTTTGATTTGCATTTCTCTAATTATTAGGGATGTTGAGCATCTTTTCATGTGCCTCTTGGCCATCTGTATGTCTTCTTTGGAGAAATGTCTATTTAGGTCTTCTGCCCATTGTGATTGATTGTTTGGTTTTTTGATATTGACCCACATGCGTTGCTTGTAAATTTTGGAGACTAATCCCTTGTAGGTAGCATCATTTGCAAATATTTTCTCCCATTCTGTGGGTTGTCTTTTTGTTTTGTCTATGGTTTCCTTTGCTGTGCAAAATATTTTGAGTTTAATTAGGTCCCATTTGTTTATTTTTGTTTTTATAACCATTACTCTAGGAGACAGCTAGACAAAGATATTGCTGTGGTTTGTCAATGAGTGTTCTGCTTATGCTTTCCTCTAAGAGTATTATAGTATCCTGTCTTACATTTAGGTCTTTAATCCATTTTGAGTTTATTTTTGTATATGGTGTTAAAGAATGTTTTAATTTCATATTTTTACATGTAGTTGTCCAGCACTCTTTGTTAAACAGACTGTCTTTCCTCCATTGTATAGTTTTGCCTCCTTTGTCATAGATTAATTGACCATAGATGTGTGGGTTTGTTTGGGGATTTCTATCCTGTCCCATTCGTCTATATTTCTGTTTTTGTGCCAGTACCACATTCTTTTGATGACTGAAGCTGTGTAGTACAGTCTGAAGTCAGGGAGCCTGATTCCTCCAGCTCCATTTTTCTTTCTCAAGATTGCTTTGAATATTTGTCTCCATACAAATTTTAAGACTATGTGTTCTAGTTCTGTGAAAAGTGCCTTTGGTAATTTGATAGGGATTGTATTGAATCTGTAGATTGCCTAGGATAGTATAGTCATTTTGACAATATTGATTATTCTAACCCAAGAACATGGTATATCTTTCCATCTGTTTGTGTTGTCTTCTATTTCTTTCATCGGTGTCTTCGAGTTTTCGGAGTACTGGCCTTTTGTCTCCTTAGGTAAGTTTATTCCTAAGTATTTTTTTCTTTTTGATGTGATGGTAAATGGGATTGTTTCTTTAATGTGTTTTTCTGATCTTTTGTTGTTAGTGTATAGAAGTAAAACAGATTTCTGTATATTTATTTTGTATCCTGCAACTTTACCAAATTCACTGATGAGCTCTAGTAGTTCTCTGGTAGCATGTTTAGGATTTTCTATGTACAGTATCATGTCATCTGCAAACAGTGACAGTTTTACACCCTCTTTTCCAATTTGGATTCCTTTTGTTTCTTTTTCTTCTCTGATTGTCATGGCTAGGACTTCCAAAACTATGTTAAATAAAAGTGGCTAGAGTGGACATCCTTGTCTTGTTCCTGATCCTAGAGGAAATGCTTTCAGCTTTTTACCATTGACTGTGATGTTAGCTATAGGTTTGTCATATATGTTGAAGTATGTTCACTCTATATCCACTTTCTGGAGAGTTTTTATGATAAATAGGTGTTGAATTTTGTCAAAAGGATTTTCTGCTTCTATTGAGATGATCATATGATTTTTATTCTTCAGTTGGTTGATGTGGTGTATCACACTGATTGATTTGCAGATATAGAAAATTCCTTCCATCCCTGGGATAAATCCCACTTGATCATGATG
Organism: Balaenoptera ricei; assembly: GCF_028023285.1. Classification (NCBI taxonomy): domain Eukaryota; kingdom Metazoa; phylum Chordata; class Mammalia; order Artiodactyla; family Balaenopteridae; genus Balaenoptera; species Balaenoptera ricei. Next base: position 189,623,328 of record NC_082639.1, on the reverse strand, counting down.
TATGAGCCTTTTAATGTACTGATGGAGTCTGTTTGCAATATTGTGTTGAGGAATTTTGTATCTATGTTCATCAGTGACATGGCATGTAGTTTTTTCTTTTCTGTGTGTGATATCTTTGTCTGGTTTTTGGTATCAGAGTATTGGTGGCCTCATAGAATGAGTTCAGAAGCGTTCCTTTGTCTGCAGTTTTCTAGAAGAGTTGCAGAAGGATAGGTGTTAACTCTTCTCTAAGTGTTTGGTAGAATTCCACTGTGAAGTCATCTGGTCCTGGATTTTCATTTGTTGATTCAGTTTTTTTTTTTTTTTTAAAGTGCAAGATTTTTTTTTTTAATTTATTTTATTTATGGCTGTGTTGGGTCTTCGTTTCTGTGCGAGGGCTTTCTCTAGTTGTGGCAAGTGGGGGCCACTCTTCATCACGTTGCGTGGGCCTCTCACTATCGCGGCCTCTCTTGTCGCGGAGCACAGGCTCCAGACGCGCAGGCTCAGTAGTTGTGGCTCACGGGCCTAGTTGCTCCGCGGCATGTGGGATCTTCCCAGACCAGGGCTCGAACCCGTGTCCCCTGCATTGGCAGGCGGATTCTCAACCACTGCGCCACCAGGGAAGCCCAAATATTTGCTTTTAGTAGCCTCAGGATCCTTTGAATTTCCATGATGTTGATTGTAACTGCTTGTTTTTCATTTGTACATTTATTGATTTGGACCCTCTCCCTTTTTTTCCTGATGAGTCTGGCTAAGGATTATGAATATTGTTTATCTTTTCAATGAAGCAGGTTTTAGTTTCATTGATCTTTGTTTGTTTGTTGTTTGTTTTTTAGGCTCTATTTCATTTATTTCTGCTCTGATCATTATGATTTCTTTCCTTCTAAGTTTGGGTTTTGTTTGTTCATTTTTCTCTAGTTACGTTAGGTGTAAAGTTACGTCATTTATTTAAGCTTTTTCTTCTTGTTAGCTTGTATCACTAAAAACTTCCCTCTTAGAACAGCTTTTGCTGCATCCCATAGGTTTTGGGTCATTGTGTTTTTGTTTTTATTTGTCTCTAGGGTTTTTTTTAATTGATTTAATTGAAGTATAGTTGATTTACAGTGTTTTGCTGTATAGCAAATTGATTCAGTTATACACCTATCTATCTATCTGTCTATGCATTCTTTCTCATTTTCTTTTCCAGTATGGTTTATCACAGGATATTGAATACAATTTCCTCTGGTATACACTAGGACCTTGTTCCTTTTTTAAATTTATTTATTTAAATTTTTAAATTTTATATTAGAATATAGTTGAGTAACATTGCTGTGTTAGTTGCAGGTATGCAACAAAATGATTCTGTTATACGTATATATGTACCTATTCATTTTCATATTAATTCCCATTTAGGTTATTACAAAATATTGAGCAAAATCTCTGTACTATACAGTAGGTCCTTATTTGTTATCTGTTTTAATACAAGAGTGTGTACATGTAAATCCTAAACTCCCAATCTATCCCTCCCCCCACCCCATTCCCTCTGGTAACCATAAGTTTGTAATCTAAGTCTGTGAGTCTGTTTCTGTTTTGTAAATAAGTTCATTTGTATCATTTCTTTTTAGATTCCGTATATAAGCAATATTGTATGATAGTTTTACTTCACTTAGTATGATAATCTCCAGGTCCATCCATGTTGCTGTAAATGGCATTATTTCATTCTTTTTGTTGGCTGAGTAATATTCCATTGTATATATGTATCGCATCTCCTCCATCCATTCTTCTGTCAATGGACATTTTGGTTGCTTCTGTGTCTTGACTACTGTAAAGAGTGCTGCAATGAACATTGGGATGCATGTATCCTTTAGAACTATGTATTTCTCTGAATATATGCCCAGGAGTGGGATTGCTGGATCATATGGTAGCTCTACTTTTAGTTTTTTAAGGAACCCCCATACTGTTCTCTTTAGTGTCTGTACCAATTTACATTTCCTTCAAGAGTATAGGAGGGTTCCCTTTTCTCCATGACCTTGTTCTTTCTCCATTCTATAATAGTTTGCATCTGCTAACCCCAAACTCCAAATCCATCTCTTCCATGCTTCCCCTCTCCCTGGCAACAAGCAGTCTCTTCTCCATGTCTGTGAGTCTGTTTCTTTTATGTAGATAAGTTCTTTTGTGTCAGATTTTTCATTCCACATATAAGTGATAACATATGGTATTTCTCCTTCTCTTTGTGACTTGCTTCACTTAGTGTGATAATCTCTAGCTCCATTCATGTTGCTGCAAATGGCATTATTTCATCCTTTGTTATGGCTGAGTAGTATTCCATAGTATGTATATACCATAACTGCTTTAGCCATTCATGTGTCAGTGGACATTTAGGTTGCTTCCATGTCTTGGCTATGGTTAATAGTGCTGCTGTGCACATAGGGATTCATGTATCTTCTTGAATTAGAAGTTTGTCTGGATATATATGCAGGAGTTGGGGTGCTGGATCATATGGCAAGTCAATTTTTAGTTTTTTGAATAAGCTCCATACTGTTTTCCAAAGTGGCTGCACCAATTTACATTCCCATGCACAGTGTGGGAGGGTTCCCTTTTCTCCACACCCTCTCCAGCATTTGGTATTTGTAGACATTTTAATGATGGCCATTCTGATATTTGTGAGGTGGTGCCTCATCGTAGTTTTGATTTGCATTTCTTTAATAATTACTGATGTTGAGAATCCTTTCATGTGCCTGTTTGGCCATTTGTATGTCTCTGAGAAATGTCTTTGTAGGTCTTCTGCCCATTTTGCGATTGGGTCATTTTCTTTTTTGGTTGTTCAGTTGTATGAGATGTTTGTATATTTTGGAAATTAAGGCCTCGTCAGTTGCCTCATTTGCAAATATTTTCTCCCAGTCTGTAGGTTGTCTTTCCTTTTTGTTTATGGTTTCCTTTGCTGTGTCAACACTTTTGAGTTTGACTAGGTCCCATTTGTTGATTTTGGTTTTTATTTCCATTACCCTAGGAGCCAAAACTAGAAAGATATTGCTGCAATTTATGTCAAAGTGTGTTCTGTCTAGGTTTTCCTCTGGGAGTCTTTTAGTATCCAGTTTTCCACTTAGGTTTTTAATTCATTTTGTGTTTATTTTGGGATAGGGCGTTAAGAATGTTCTACTTTCATTCTTTACATGTGGCTGTCCAGTTTTCCCAGCACCACTTATTGAATAGACTGTATTTTCTCCATTGTATATTCTTGCTTCCTTTGTCTTAAATTAATTGACCATAGCTGAATGGTTTATTTCTGTGCTTTCTTTCCTGTTTCATTGATCTGTATGTTGGGTTTTCTGCCAGTAGGCCATACTGTTTTGATTACTGTAGCCTGGTAATATAGTCTGAAGACAGGGAGAGTGATTCCTCCAGCTTCTTTCTTCTTTCCCAAGATTGTTTTGGTTATTCAGGGTCTTTTGTGTTTCCATACAAATTTAAAGTTTTTGTGTTCTAGTTCTGTGAAACATGCCCTTGGTCATTTGATAGGGATTTCACTGGATCTGTAGATTGTTCTGAACAGTGTGATCACTTTAACAATGTTGATTCTTCCCATCCAAGAACAGGTCTTTCTTTCCATCTGTGTGTGTTGGTTTTAATTTCTTTCATCAGAATCTTATAGTTTTTGGAGTAGGGGTCTTTTGCCTCCTTAGGTAGGTTGATTTCTAAAATATTTTCTTCTATTTGATGCTATGATAAATGCGATTGTTTCCTGAGTTTCTCCTTTGGATCTTTCACTGATAGTGTATAGAAATGAAGCAGATTTCTCTGTAATAATTTTGTATCCTGCAACTTTACTGAATTCATTGATGAGTTTTAGCAGTTTTCTGGTTGCCTCTTTAGACTTTTCTATGTGTACTAACATGTCATCTGCAAAAAATGACAGTTTTACTTCTTCTTTTCCAAGTTGGATTCTTTTTTTTATTTTTCTCCTCTGTTGCTCTGGCTAGGACTTTGAAACTTATGTTATATAAAAGTCGTGAGAATGGGCATGTTCATGATCTTGTTGTTCATTATCTTAGAGAAAATTCTTTCAGCTTTTCACCATCAAGTATGATGTTAGTGCTGGGTTTGTCATATATGGCCTTTATTACATTGAGGTATAGTTCTTCTGTGCCTACCGTCTACAGAGGTTTTTTTTTTTTTATCATAAATGGATGTTGAATTTTATCAAAAGCTTTCCCTGCCTCTCTAGAAAGGATCATATGGTTTTTATGTTCAATTGGTGTATCACACTGATTGATTTGTGGATATTTGAAAAATCCTTGCATCTCTGGGATAAATCCCACTTGATCATAATGTATAATCCTTTTAATGTATTGTTGGATTCTGTTTGCTAATACTGTGTTGATGATTTTGGCGTCTATGTTCATCTGTGATATGGGCCTGTAATTATCTTTTCTGTGTGTGATATCTTTGTCTGGTTTTTTTAATTGGGGTGATGGTGGCCTCATATAATGAATTCAGAAGTGCTCCTTCTGTCCTGGAGCTTAAAGATGGCGGAAGAGTAAGACACAGAGATCACCTTCCTCCCCACAGATACATCACAAATGCATCTATATGTGGAACTGCTCCTATAGAACACCTACTGAACGCTGGCAGAAGACCTCAGACCTCCCAAAAGGCAAGAAACTCCCCACGTACCCGGGTAGGACAAAAGAAAAAAGAGAAAACAGAGACAAAGAATAGGGACGGGACCTGCACCAGTGGGAGGGAGCCGTGAAGGAGGAAAGGTTTCCACACACTATGAAGCCCCTTCACTGGCAGAGACAGGGGGTGGGCAGGAGGGAAGCTTTGGAGCCACGGAGGAGAGCACAGCCACAGGGGTGCGGAGGGCAAAGCGGAGAGATTCCCGCACAGAGGATCGGTGCCGACCAGCACTCACCAGCCCGAGAGGCTCACCCGCTGAGGCTCGGGCTTCGGTCGGATCCCAGGGAGAGGACTGGGGTTGGTGGTGTGAACACAGCCTGAAGGAGGCTAGTGCACCATGGCTAGCCAGGAGGGAGTCCGGGAAAAAGTCTGGACCTGCCGAAGAGGCAAGAGACTTTTTCTTGCCTCTTTGTTTCCTGGTGCGCGAGAAGAGGGGATTCAGAGTGCCGCCTAAATAAGCTCCAGAGACGGGCGCGAGCCGCGGCTATCAGCACAGACCCCAGAGATGGGCATGAGACGCTAAGGCCGCTGCTGCCACCACCAAGAAGCCTGTGTGAAAGCACAGGTCACCATCCACACCTCCCCTCCCAGGAGCCTGTGCAGCCCGCCACTGCCAGGGTCCCGTGATCCAGGGACAACTTCCCCGGGAGAACGCACAGCACGCCTCAGGCTGCTGCAACGTCACGCCGGGCTCTGCCGCCGCAGGCTCGCCCCGCCTCCTCTGTACCTCTCCCTCCTCCCCGGCCTGAGTGAGCCAGAGCCCCCGAATCAGCTGCTCCTTTCACCCCGTCCTGTCTGAGCGAAGAACAGATGCCCTCAGGCGACCTACACGCAGAGGCGGGGTCAAATCCAAAACTGAACCCTGGGAGCTGTGTGAACAAAGAAGAGAAAGGGAAATTTCTCCCAGCAGCCTCAGGAGCAGTGGATTAAATCTCCACAGTCAACTTGATGTACCCTGTATCTGTGGAATACCTGAATAGACAAAGAATCATCCCAAAATTGAGGCTGTGGACTTTGGGATCAATGATATATATTTTCTTCCTTTTTCTCTTTTTGTGAGTGTGCATGTGTATGCTTCTGTGTGTGATTTTGTCTGTATAGCTTTGCTTTCACCATTTGTCCTAGGGTTCTGTCCATCCGTTTTGTTTTTTTTTACTTTTTAAAATTTTTTCCTTAATAATTATTTTTTATTTTAATAACTTTATTTTATTTTACTTTATTTTATTTTATCCTCTTTCTTTCTTTCTTTCTTTCTTTCTTTCTTTCTTTCTTTCTTTCTTTCTTTCTTTCTTTCTTTCTATTTTTTCTCCCTTTTATTCTGAGCCGTGTGGATGAAAGGCTCTTGGTGCTCCAGCCAGGAGTCAGTGCTGTGCCTCTGAGGTGGGAGAGCCATCTTCAGGACACTGGTCCACAAGAGACCTCCCAGCTCCATTTGTAATATCAAATGGCGAAAATCTCCCAGAGATCTCCATCTCAATGCCAAGACCCAGCTTCACTCAACGACCCAGCAAGCTACAGTGCTGGACACCCTATGCCAAACAACTAGCAAGACAGGAACACAACCCCACCCATTAGCAGAGAACCTGCCTAAAATCATAACAAGGCCACAGACACCCCAAAACACACCACCAGACGTGGACCTGCCCACCAGAAAGACAAGATCCAGCCTCATCCACCAGAACACAGGCACTAGTCCCCTCCACCAGGAAGCCTACACAACCCACTGAACCAACCTTAGCCACTGGGAACAGACACGAAAAACAATGGGAACTATGAACCTGCAGCCTGTGAAAAGGAGACCCCAAACACAGTAAGTTAAGCAAAATGAGAAGACAGAAAAACACACAGCAGATGAAGGAGCAAGGTAAAAACCCACCAGACCTAATAAATGAAGAAGAAATAGGCAGTCTACCTGAAAAAGAGTTCAGAATAATGATAGTAAAGATATCCAAAATCTTGGAAATAGAATGGAGAAAATACAAGAAACGTTGAACAAGGACCTAGAAGAACTAAAGAGCAAACAAACAATGATGAACAACACAATAAATGAAATTAAAAATTCTCTAGAAGGAATCAATAGCAGAATAACTGAGGCAGAAGAAAGGATAAGTGACCTGGAAGATAAAATAGGGGAAATAACTACCACAGAGCAGAATAAAGAAAAAAGAATGAAAAGAACTGAGGACAGCCTCAGAGACCTCTGGGACAACATTAAACGCACCAACATTCAAATTATAGGGGTCCCAGAAGAAGAAGAGAAAAAGAAAGGGACTGAGAAAATATTTGAAGAGATTATAGTTGAAAACTTCCCTAATATAGGAAAGGAAATAGTTAATCAAGTCCAGGAAGCACAGAGAGTCCCATACAGGATAAATCCAAGGAGAAACATGTCAAGACACATATTAATCAAACTATCAAAAATTAAATACAAAGAAAAAATATTAAAATCAGCAAGGGAAAAACAAAAAATAACACACAAGGGAATCCCCATAAAATTAACAGCTGATCTTTCAGCAGAAACTCTGCAAGCCAAAAGGGAGTGGCAGGACATATTTAGAGTGATGAAGGAGAAAAACCTACAACCAAGATTACTTTACCCAGCAAGGGTCTCATTCAGATTTGATGGAGAAATTAAAACCTTTACAGACAAGCAAAAGCTGAGAGAGTTCAGCACCACCAAACCAGCTTTACAACAAATGCTAAAGGAACTTCTCTAGGCAGGAAACACAAGAGAAGGAAAAGACCTACAATAACAAACCCAAAACAATTAAGAAAATGGGAATAGGAACATACATATTGATAATTACCTTAAATGTAAATGGATTAAATGCTCCCACCAAAAGACACAGACTCACTGAATGGACACAAAAACAAGACCCGTATATATGCTGTCTACAAGAGAACCACTTCAGACCTAGGGACACATACAGACTGAAAGTGAGGGGATGGAAAAAGATATTCCATGCAAATGGAAATCAAAAGAAAGCTGGAGTAGCAATTCTCATACGAGACAAAATAGGCTTTAAAATAAAGACTATTACAAGAGACAAAGAAGAACACTACATAATGATCAAGGGATCAATCCAAGAAGAAGATATAACAATTGTAAATATCTATGCACCCAACATAGGAGCACCTCAATACATAAGGCAAATACTAACAGCCATAAAAGGGGAAATCAACAGTCACACAATCATAGTAGGAGACTTTAACACCACACTTTCACCAATGGACAGATCATCCAAAATGAAAATAAAGAAACACAAGCTTTAAATGATACATTAAACAAGATGGACTTAATTGATATTTATAGGACATTCCATCCAAAAACAACAGAATACACATTCTTCTCACGTGCTCATGGAACATTCTCCAGGATAGATCATATCTTGGGTCAAAAATCAAGCCTTGGTAAATTTAAGAAAATTGAAATTGTATCAAGTATCTTTTCCGACCACAACGCTATGAGACTAGATATCAATTACAGGAAAAGATCTGTAAAAAATACAAACACATGGAGGCTAAATAATACACTACTTAATAACCAAGTGATCACTGAAGAAATCAAGAAATACCTAGAAACAAATGTCAATGGCGATACAACGACCCAAAACCTATGGGATGCAGTAAAAGCATTTCTAAGAGGGAAGTTTATAGCAATACAATCCTACCTTAAGAAACAGGAAACATCTCAAATAAACAACCTAACCTTACACCTAAAGCAATTAGAGAAAGAAGAACAAAAAAACCCCAAAGCTAGCAGAAGGAAAGAAATCATAAAGATCACATCAGAAATAAATGAAAAAGAAATGAAGGAAACAATAGCAAAGATCAATAAAACTAAAAGCTGGTTCTTTGAGAAGATAAACAAAATTGATAAACCATTAGCCAGACTCATCAGCAAAAAAGGGAGAAGACTCAAATCAATAGAATTAGAAATGAAAAAGGAGAAGTAACAACTGACACTGCAGAAATACAAAGGATCATGAGAGATTACTACAAACAACCCTATGCCAATAAAATGGACAACCTGGAAGAAATGGACAAATTCTTAGAATTGCACAACCTGCCGACACTGAACCAGGAAGAAATAGAAACTATGAACAGACTAATCACAAGCACTGAAATTGAAACTGTGATTAAAAATCTTCCAACAAACAAAAGCCTAGGACCAGATGGCTTCATAGGCGAATTCTGTCAAATATTTAGAGAAGAGCTAACACTTATCCTTCTCAAACTCTTCCAAAATACAGCAGAGGGAGGAACACTGCCAAACTCATTCTACGAGGCCACCATCACCCTGATACCAAAACCAGACAAAGATGTCACAAAGAAAGAAAACTATAGGCCAATATCACTGATGAACATAGATGCAAAAATCCTCAACAAAATACTCGCAAACAGAATCCAACAGCACATTAAAAGGATCATACACCATGATCAAGTGGAGTTTATTCCAGGAATGCAAGGATTCTTCAATATATGCAGATCAATCAATGTGATACACCATATTAACAAATTGAAGGAGAAAAACCATATGATCATCTCAATCGATGCAGAGAAAGCTTTTGACAAAATTCAACACCCATTTATGATAAAAACCCTGCAGAAAGTAGGCATAGAGGGAACCTTCCTCAACATAATAAAGGCCATATATGACAAACCCACAGCCAACATCGTCCTCAATGGTGAAAAACTGAAACCATTTCCACTAAGATCAGGAACGAGACAAGGTTGCCCACTCTCACCACTATTATTCAACATAGTTTTGGAAGTTTTAGCCACAGCAATCAGAGAAGAAAAAGAAATAAAAGGAATCCAAATTGGAAAAGAAGTAAAGCTGTCACTGTTTGCAGATGACATGATACTATACATAGAGAATCCTAAAGATGCTACCAGAAAACTACTAGAGCTAATCAATGAATTTGGTAAAGTAGCAGGATACAAAATTAATGCACAGAAATCTCTGGCATTCCTATACACGAATGATGACAAATCTGAAAGTGAAATTAAGAAAACACTCCCATTTACCATTGCAACAAAAAGAATAAAATATCTAGGAATAAACCTACCTAAGGAGACAAAAGACCTGTATGCAGAAAATTATAAGACACTGATGAAAGAAATTAAAGATGATACAAATAGATGGAGAGATATACCATGTTCTTGGAATGGAAGAATCAACATTGTGAAAATGACTCTACTACCCAAAGCAATCTACAGATTCAATGCAATCCCTATCAAACTACCACTGGCATTTTTCACAGAACTAGAACAAAAAATTTCACAATTTGTATGGAAACACAAAAGACCCTGAATAGCCAAAGCAATCTTGAGAACGAAAAAGGGAGCTGGAGGAATCAAGCTCCCTGACTTCAGATTATACTACAAAGCTACAGTAATCAAGACACTATGGTACTGGCACAAAAACAGAAATATAGATCAATGGAACAGGATAGAAAGCCCAGAGATAAACCCACGCACCTATGGTCACCTTATCTTTGATAAAGGGGGCAAAAATATACAGTGGAGAAAAGACAGCCTCTTCAATAAGTGGTGCTGGGAAAACTGGACAGGTGCATGTAAAAGAATGAAATTACAACACTCCCTAACACCATACACAAAAATAAACTCAAAATGAATTAAAGACCTAAATGTAAGGCCAGACACTATCAAACTGTTAGAGGAAAACATAGGCAGAACACTCTATGACATAAATCACAGCAAGATCCTTTTTGACCCACCTCCTAGAGAAATGGAAATAAAACCAAAAATAAACAAATGGGACCTAATGAAACTTAAAAGCTTTTGCACAGCAACGAAACCATAAACAAGACCAAAAGACAACCCTCAGAATGGGAGAAAATATTTGCAAATGAAGCAACTGACAAAGGATTAATCTCCAAAATTTACAAGCAGCTCATGCAGCTCAATATCAAAAAAACAAACAACCCAATCCAAAAATGGGCAGAAGACCTAAATAGACATTTCTCCAAAGAAGATATACAGATTGCCAACAAACACATGAAAGGATGCTCAACATCATTAATCATTAGAGAAATGCAAATCAAAACTACAATGAGATATCATCTCATACCGGTCAGAATGGCCATCATCAAAAAATCTAGAAAGAATAAATGCTGGAGAGGGTGTGGAGAAAAGGGAACACTCTTGCACTGTTGGTGGGAATGTAAATTGATACAGCCACTATGGAGAACAGTATGGAGGTTCCTTAAAAAACTAAAAATAGAACTACCATACGACCCAGCAATCCCACTACTGGGCATATACCCTGAGAAAACCATAATTCAAAAAGAGTCATGTACCAAAATGTTCATTGCAACTCTATTTACAATAGCCAGGACATGGCAGCAACCTAAGTGTCCATCAACAGATGAATGGATAAAGAAGATGTGGCACATATATACAATGGAATATTACTCAGCCATAAAAAGAAACGAAATTGAGTTGTTTGTAGTGAGGTGGATGGACCTAGAGTCTGTCATACAGAGTGAAGTAAGTCAGAAAGAGAAAAACAAATACCGTATGCTAACACATATATATGGAATCTAAGAAAAAAAAATAAGGTCATGAAGAACCTAGGGGCAAGACAGGAATAAAGACACAGACCTACTAGAGGATGAACCTGAGGATATGGGGAGGGGGAAGGGTAAGCTGTGACAAAGTGAGAGAGTGGCATGGACATTTATACACTACCAAACGTAAAATAGATAGCTAGTGGGAAGCAGCCGCATAGCACAGGGAGATCAGCTCGATGCTTTGTGACCACCTAGAGGGGTGGGATAGGGAGGGTGGGAGGGAGGGATATGCAAGAGGGAAGACATATGGGAACATATGTATATGTATAACTGATTCACTTTGTTATAAAGCAGAAACTAACACACCATTGTAAAGCAATTATACTCCAATAAAGATGTTAAAAAAGAAAAAAAAAAAAGAAGTGCTCCTTCCTCTGCAAATTTTTGGAAGATTTGCAGAAGGATAGGTGTTAACTCTTTTCTAAATGTCTGGTAGAAATTCCCTGTGAAGCCATCTGGTCCTGGGGTTTTGTTTGTTGGGTCTTTTTAAATTACTGATTCAATTTCAGGAGTGGTAATTGGTCGGTTCATATATTCCACTTCTTCCTGGTTCAGTTCTGGGAGATTGTACCTCTGTAAAAATGTGTTCATTTGCTGTGGATTGTCCATTTTATTGGCAAATAGTTGCTCATTGTAGTCTCTTAGGGTTCTTTGTATCTCTGTGATGTCAGTTGTAACTTCATTTCTACATTTATTGATTTGGGCTCTCTCCCTTTTTTTGATAATGAGTCTGGCTAAGGTTTATCAATTTTGTTTATGTTTTCAAAGAACCAGCTTTTAGTTTCACTGATTTTTTTTTCTGGTTTTTTTTAGGCTCTATTTCGTTTATTTCTGCTCTGATCTTTATGATTTCTTTCCTTCTACTAACTTTGGGTTTTGTTTATTTATCTTTCTCTAGTTACATTCAGTGTAAAGTTAGGTTATGTATTTGAGATTTTTCTTCTTTTTAGCTCGTATTGTGTAAAACTTCCCTCTTTGAACTGCTTTTGCTGTGTCTGATACGTTTTGAGTCGTCGTTTGTCTCTATGTTTTTTGTAAATTGATTTAATTGACATATAGTTGATTTACAATGTTACTTTCTGTTGTAGGGAAAAGTGATTCAGTTATACGTCTATCTATCTATCTGTCCATCTATCCATTCTTTTTCATTTTCGTTTACATTATGGTTTGTCACAGGATATTGAATAGAGTTCCCTGTGCTATACAGTAGGACCTTGTTCTTTATCCATTTTATGTATAATAGTTTGCATCTGCTAAACCCAAACTCCCAAGCCATCCCTCTGTTGCTCCCCTTCTCCCTTGGCAAACACTAGTCTCTTCTCTATGTTTGTGCGTCTGTTTCTGTTTCATACAAGTTCATTTGCGTCATATTTTACATTGCACATATAAGTGATATTATATGGTATTTGTTCTTCTCCTTGTGATATGGGCCAGTAATTTTCTTTTTTGTGTGTGTGATTGTCTTCTTTTTAAATTTTTGTTTTATATTGGAGCATAGATGATTTACAATGTTGTGTTAGTTTCAGGTGTACAGCAAAGTGATTCAGTTATACATATACATGTATCTATTCTGGTTCAATTTTTTTCCCATTTAGGTTATTACAGAATATCGAGCAGAGTTCCCTGTGTTACATGGTAGGTCCTTACTGGTTATCTATTTTAAATATAGTAGTGTGTACATGTCATTCCCAAACTCCCAATCTATCCCTCGCCCTGACCCTTCCCCCCTTGTAACCATTAGTTCATTCTCTAAGTCTGTGAGTCTGTTTCTGTTTTGTAAATAAGTTCATTTGTATCATTTTTTCTTAGATTTTAAGTGATATATATTCGTCTTTCTCTGACATACTTCACTTAGTATGACAATCTCTAAGTCCATCCATGATGATGCAAATGGCATTATTTCATTCTTTTTTATGGCTGAGTAATATTCCATTGTATTTCTTTATCCATTCATCTGTTGATGGACATTTAGGTTGCTTCCATGTCTTGGCTATTGTAAATAGTGCTGCTATGAACATTGGGGTGCATGTATCTTTTCGAATTAGAGTTTTGTTCGTATATGTGCCCAGGAGTGCGATGGCAGGATCATATGGTAGTTCTATTTTTAGTTTTTTAAGGAACCTCCATACTGTTCTCCACAGTGGCTGTATCAATTTACATTCCCACCAACTGTGCAAGAGGGTTCCCTTTTCTCCACACCCTCCCCAGCATTTATTGTTTTTACATTTTTTGATGATGGCTATTCGGACTGGTGTGAGATCATATTTCATTGGAGTTTTGATTTGCATTTCTCTAATAATTAGTGACATTGAGCATCTTTTCATGTACCTCTCAGTCATCTGTATGTTTTCTTTGGAGAAATGTCTATTTAGGTCTTCTGCCCATTGTTTGATTGGGTTGTTTGGTTTTTGGATATTGAGCTGCATGAGCTATTTGTAAATTTTGGAGACTAATCCCTTGTTGGTCACATCATTTGCTAATATTTTCTACCAATCTGTGGGTCATCTTTTCGTTTTGTTTATGGTTTCCTTTGCTGTGCAATAGTTTTAATTAGGTCCCATTTGTTTATTTTTGTTTTTGTTTCCATTACTGTAGGAGTTGGCTTGGAAAAGATATTGCTGTGATTTATGTCAAAGTGTGTTTGCTGTGATTTACGTCAAAATGTGTTCTGCCTATGTTTTCCTCTAAGAGTATTATAGTATCCTGTCTTACATTTAGGTCTTTAACCCATTTTGAGTTTATTTTTGCATATGCTTTTAAAGAATGCTTAATTTCATTTTTTTTAACATGTAGCTGTCCAGTTTTCCCAGCACCATTTGTTGAACAGACTGTCTTTCCTCCATTGTATCGTCTTTCCATCTTTGTCATAGATTAATTGACCATGGATGATTAGGTTTATTTCTGGGCTTTCTATCCTGTTCTATTCATCTATATTTCTGTTTTTGTGCCAGTATCATATTGTTTTGATGACTGTGCTGTGTAATATAGTCTGAAGTCATGGAGACTGATTCCTCCAGCTCTGTTTTTCTTTCTCAAGATTGCTTTGACTATTTGTCTCTATACAAATTTTAAGATTATTTGTTCTATATCTGTGAAAAATGCCATTGGTAATTTGAAAGGGATTGCATTGAATCTGAATTGCCTTGGGTGGTATAGTCATTTCAATAATATTGATTCTGCCAATCCAAGAATATTGTATATCTTTCAGTCTGTTTGTGTTGTCTTCGATCTCATTCATCAGCATCTTATAGTTTTTGGAGTACAGGTCTTTTGTCTCCTTAGGAAGGTTTATTCCTAAGTATTCTTTTCTTTTTGACGTGATGGTAAATGTGATTGTTTCTTTATTGTCTTTTTCTGATCTTTCATTGTTAGTGTATAGAAGTGCAACAGATTTCTCTGTATTAATTTTGTATCATGTAATTTTACCAAATTCATTGATGAGCTCTAGTAGTTTTCTGGTAGCATCTTTAGGACTTTCTATGTATAGTATCATGTCATCTGCAAACAGTGCCAGTTTTACTTCTTTTCCTATTTGGATTCCTTTTCTTCTCTGATTACTGTGGCTAGGACTTCCAAAACTATATTGAATAAAAGTGTTGAGAGTGGACATCCTTGTCTTGTTCCTGATCCTAGAGGAAATGCTTTCAGCTTTTCACCATTAAGAATGATGTTAGCTGTAGGTTTGTCATATATGGCCTTTATTATGTTGAGATATGTTCACTTTATGCCCATTTTCTGGAGAGTTTTTATCATACATGGTATTGAATTTTGTCAAAAGTTTTTTCTGCATGAATTGATCATATGGTTTTTATTCTTCAATTTGTTCATGTGGTGTTATCATACTGATTGATTTGAGAATATTGAAAAATCCTTACATTCCTGGGATAAATCCCACTTGATCATGATGTATGATCTATTCTTGGAGTCTGTTGGTAATACTGTGTTGAGGATTTTGGTATCTATGCTCATCAGTGCTATGGGCCTGTAATTTTCTTTTTGTGTGTGCTATATTTGTCTGGCTTTTGGTGTCAGGGTGATGATGGCCTCATACAATGAGTTAGGAAGTGTTCTTTCTTCTGGAATTTTTTGAAAGATTTGCAGAAGGATATGTGTTAACTCTTCTCTAAATGTTTGGAAGAAATTCCCTGTGAAGTCATCCACTAGATTTTTGTTTGTTGGGACTTTTTAAATTACGGATTCAATTTCAGGAATGGTAATTTGTCAGTTCATATATTCTGGTTCTTCCTGCTTCAGTTTTGGGAGATTGTGCCTTTATAAAAATTTGTCTGTTTTCTCTAGGTTGTCCATTTTATTGGCAAATATTTGCTTTTAGTAATCTCTTAGGGTCCTTTGTATTTTCGTGATGTCAGTTGTAACTGTTTCTTTTTCATTTGTACATTTATTGATTTGGGCCCTCTCCTTTTTTTCCTGATGAGTCTGGCTAAGGATTATGAATATTATTTATAGTTTCAAAGAACCCAGTTTTAGTTTCATTGATTTTTTTTGTTTTTGTTTGTTTATTTAGGCTCTATTTCATTTATTTCTGCTGATAGTTATGATTTCTTTCCTTCTACTAAATTTGGGTTTTGTTTGTTAATTTTTCTCTAGTTAACTTAGGTGTAAGGTTAGGTTATTTATTTGAGATTTTCTTCTTAGCTTGTATCACTAAAAACTTCCCTCTTAGAACAGTTTTTGCTGCGTCCCATAGATTTTGGGTGGTTGTGATTTTGTTTTCATTTGTCTCAAGGGTTTTTTAAATAATTGATTTAATTGAAGTATAGTTGATTTACAACATTGTGTTACTTTTGCTGTACAGCAAAGTGATTCAGTTATACATCTGTCTATCTATCATCTATCATGTATGTATTCATTCTTTTTCTTTTCCATTATGGCTTAACACAGGATATTGAATAGAGTTCCCTGTGCTATACACTAGGACCTTGTTTTTTATCCATTCTATGTATAATAGTTTGCATCTGCTAATCCGAAACTCAACAAGTTTTCTTGTTTCTGGTGTCCACCTCTGGTGGGTGAGACTGTTCCAGAGGCTGTTCTAGAGCCTGGAGCCCACAGGCTGTTGGATGGGGCCAGATCTTGTTGCTCTTGGCTCAGGCAAAATGTCTGCCTCTCATAAGAGTTTCAGTAGATGAATACTCCCTTATATGTCCGCTACCAGCTTTTATGACCCCAGAGAGAGCCACAGCCGCTCCCCCCCTCCCTAGGAGACCCTCCAAGACCAGCAGGTACGTCTGGCACAGGCTCCTATGAAGTCACTGCTTTTGCCCTTGGTCCCAGTGCATGCGAGTTCTTGTGTGAGCCCTTTAAGAGTGGATCTCTGTTTCCCCTGCCTTGCGGAGCTCCTGCGGGCATGCCCCACTGGCCTTCAAAGCCAAATGCTCTGAGGCCTCCTCCTCCTGATGCCA
Organism: Balaenoptera ricei; assembly: GCF_028023285.1. Lineage (NCBI taxonomy): Eukaryota > Metazoa > Chordata > Mammalia > Artiodactyla > Balaenopteridae > Balaenoptera > Balaenoptera ricei. Next base: position 189,606,668 of record NC_082639.1, on the reverse strand, counting down.
GACCCCTAGGCTGTGGGGCTTAGAGCTCTCACTCCTGTGGGAGAACTTCTGCAATATAATTACTCTCCAGTTTGTGGGTTGCCCCCCCCCCCCCATGTTATGGGATTTGATTGTATCTGACACAGCGCTCCTCTCGCTGTGTCATTGTGGTTCCTTCTTTATGTCTTTGGTTATAGAATATCTTTTTTGGTAGGTTCCAGTCCTTTTAATTGATGGTTGTTCAGCAGTTAGGTGTGATTTTGGTGTGCTTGTCCAAGGAGGTGAGCGCAAGGTCCTTCTACTCTGCCATTTACCCAGATATGCTCTTTAAATGATCACAATTCCCACTGCCAACAGCAATGAAAAGAGTGCATTTTCTGCATCTTCTCCAGCACCCGATGTCATCACTTTTCATGTGTACTTATTTCTTTTGCTATTGACTATTAATTGAATTTATTCTACTGTGGATTGTCTGTTTTGTATCTTTTGCTCTTTTTTTCTCCTATTTTCTTGCATTTTTACTTACGAATTTTACTAATCAATCTGAGGATATTTACCTATATGTGATTCCCAGTTTATCATTTGTATTTTGATTTTGTTTGTGGTATATGTTAACATATGATATCCATTGCCAATTATTTATGTGGTCAAAAATACAGCTATTATTTCTTTTTAGTTTCCTATCTAGATTACACAGGTCACCTACTCCCATGGTTATGCATTCTCCTAAATTTCTCCTAATTTATCTTTCTTCCTTTCTTTCCCCCTTCCTTCCTTCCTTGTTTTAATTTAGATCATTAATTTATCTGGTATTTACTTTTCTGTATAGTGTGAGTTAGAAATCTGTTTGTTTTCATCTAGTGCCTTTAAGAAAACATACATTACCATAAATGTCATTCTCTTTCATATATTAAGGTCCCACAACACTTTATGATTGACCTTTATATTTCATTCCACCACTGTTCATCCATTCCTCTGCCAATACTATACTGCTTTAAGTAGCTTTATGGTAGGTTTTAATATGTAATAAGTCAAGTTCAGTCTATTTTTTTTTTTCATTATTTAGCTTTTTTTTTAATTGAAGTATAGTTGATTTACAATGTTATTTTCAGGTGTACGGCAAAATGATTCAGTTTTACATATATATTCATTTTTTTCAGATTCTTTTCCCTCATAGGTTATTTTTTTTTTCACACACACACACACTGTATTTTATTTTTACAAGAGATAAATAGACTGACACCAAGCATTGTAAATGGATGACCACAACAAAAGCAACAATGATTGCAATTACCAAACACGAAACACACTCATACTATGTCATAATATTGACATTCAGTCCAGTAATCCTCCACTGTAACAGCTCCTTTACTTTGCAGTGAAAATTGATTTGTATATTCTTTGCCTCTGAGTCCTTGTGGGATTTTTTTTCAAAATTCAAACAGAAAGTCACAAAAATTATCATCATCCTCATCAGTTCACTCAGTCCCATGTAATTAATTTTTTTTTCATCTTGATCTTTTGTTAGCACTTTTATGAGTTCATCAGTTTTTCATTAGAGTTCTGAAAATGCTTATTCATTCAGTTCAGCAGTACAGTCAGTTACCAGAAACCTGTACTTGTCAGAGTCTTTTCCATGAATTCCTTGAAGATGAAACTCTTTTATAGGAACATATTTGCAAAAGCATCAGAGTACACCCAGAACTGTCTGTAAATGACAAAAGACTTAAAAATGACCATGGTTAAAGATTTGATGAAAGTTCATAATAATGCAATTGACAAGGAAATTTAATTATTTGAGATATACATTTTAAAGTAATGACTAGAATTATGACTTATAACATTATACCAGAACATATAAGATTTTTAGAAATTTCATGTAATGTCTGAAACATTTATATTAACATATTTCCATACAAATAACCCAATGAAAGTTTAGTATTAGTTGTTTGTTTTTTTATACTGTAATAAGTCAAGTTCAGTCTATTTTTATTTTTTAAAACGTTTTAGGCTCTTTTTATATATTTATTTTTCCATATGAACTTTGACATCATTTTATCTGGTTGCAAGAAATTATGAGATTTGGATCAACAATGCACTACTAACAAACATTATACAGTACTTGATATTTAACCTTCACATCCAAAACACGGCCTCTTTCTCTATTCAGGATTTTCTTCATGTTCTTAAACAAGATTTTATAATTTCTTTCATATAGGTCTTATATGTTTTTCAATTATTTCTAGGTACCTTATAATTCTTAGCTATCATAAACTCTTTTCCTGTTTATATTACCAAGTTCTTGTTGCACATATAGGGAAAATATACACCTGCAAACCCACCATGCATCCCTCCACCCCACCTCACCCCCCCTCATCTTTCGCTTCTTGGACAGCCAAGCTACTTCCCATCTGAAACTTCCCAGGCATTCTTCCTCTGCCTTCCAGGATCTTCCCCTTGTCTGTTCTTGGACTGACTCCTTCTCATGTTTTAGGTCTGGACTTAAATGTCACCTCCGCAGTGTCTCTTTTCCTCCACAGGAAATTTCCTCATCACAATTTGCATTTACATATTTCCAGAGATGGACTTGATTTTAAATCCATGGAAACAGAGACATTTGCTCACGACTGTATTATGGGTCTGGTATATGGGGATGCTCAGTGAACACTGGTGGGGTTAGTGGATCAATTCTTTGATCTCGTTCTTTTTTTTTTATCACCTCTGCACTCCCGATCTAATATTTTCAGTTTCTTCACTTGCTACTTCTCTTAACCTCTCAACCATCATTTAATCTTTAAAATTGAGCTACTACTACTCCTGGTTACCATCTACTTTTTCTCCATATGCCATCTTTTCTATTTTTACCCCAACTCGTTTTCCACTCTTCTCCTACTGAGTCGGCCACTTTGAACATCACCATGACTTCCTCATTAAGTCCAGGGTCCCAATCTCAATCCTTATTATCCTAATTTCTTTGTAACTTTTGGCAGCTGATAACTTCACGGTTTTCTTCTGGTTTAGGTTCTGTTTTTGATTCTTTTACGTCCTTACTTGTCCTTCCCTGACTGCTGCTGTTTTTGCACAACCCCCTGGAGTACTTAGCGCCACTTCAGGCACTATAAACACTATACTATTTATTAATTCAAGAAGAATAAACCGCGTGACTACCACGAGGGGGGCGCCGTGTTAAGTGTATAACACCACACTGAACAACACAGGAAGCATCTGTCCTCCTGGAGCTTAGCGTCTAGCAGAGTGCAAGTTAACCAAGAGTCACACAAGTAATCATTTGGGTGCAGTGGGGTCAGCACCAAAGGAAAAGTATAGGATGAGTGGCTCCTGGAAAAGTTCATTTGATGTCAGCCATGGAAGAGTAGGAGGATTCTTCCTGGCCAAAGGGGAAGAGCTATTCAAGCTGTACCGGCCCTAAGGTGAGAAAGAACTTGGGGCTCTTGGAAAACCAGTCCTGTGGGCCTAGAATGGAGAGAATTAGGCAAAAGTAGATGAAGACTGGGGTCAGAAAAGATGCATATGGTGTAACAACAGCTCCGTTTAGCAAGCACTCGCTTGGTACCAGGCATTGCACTTAGCCCTTTATAAAATGTATTGCAATTTAATTCTCTTGTAGTGTTATGAATTTACATCCCTACTTTATACTTGAGAAAAAGTGAGGATCAGAGAAATAACGTTATGAACAGGATTATGCTTCTGGGAGCGAAAAAAATTATTTTCTATGCATTGTAATATTCGCAATGAAAATAATTTACTTTAAAACCCCTGGTTACAAATATTAACTTTCAAGTTCTCTTTTACTCTATTTTTCTCTCTTAAGGATTAAAATTAGAGAAAACAGATAATGTAACAACTCCATGGACGTTTTCTGGTAAGGTTCTATGGCAGCAATCTTTGTCAGTATGTCATCATTTTGATTTTAAAGTTAGTTACTGCAGCAGTTTGGTGGTAAAGATAGCTGTACCAACTAATAATCCATGTAAACATAGATGTCTGGTACTGACTTTTCTAATTAACATACTTCTGAAATAAAATTTCAAATAGTCCAACAACAGTATCTTGAACCTAAAATTTCCTATTACTTACAATCACACATGCACACACACGGTGAGGCTGCAGGTTCCTTACTATCCGTCCTAGATTATAAAATGAGCTATACTTCACCACAAGCTACTGGGAATGTGATCCTGATGTGTAAGGTATACCCCTTGCTCTACTACCAGCCTGGCAGATTTTACCCCATTAGGATCTTTCGGCCTCCAAGTCTCCAGGCATGGTAGCGATTGTCACTTCCTATGTGAAAAGAACATTCCAACTATCTGTAATATTATTAGGGGTATATACTACAGTGACAGGAATAGAATCTGTTGCCTGAGTTTTAGACACCTTTTATAATTTTAAGAAACTTTTCTTTTTTACTCAAAGACAGCAAATGGTGTACCAAAGAGAACAGGTGACAGGTGAAGATGTGCCTTCATTTAATGCATATTTAAAAGCCTACTTCTTAGGGTCTCTGTCAGCCCTCCACTATCACCACCCTCAAATGTTTTAATTCTTAGGCTTCTCCAAAATGATTGATGGAGTTATGGAAATGAATAAGAACTGTTTCTGTAGATTGTTAAGTGAAATAAACAATGGTAGACTTCAGAGGAAAAAAAATCACAGATACATAAAAATTTTTATTGTACTTATTTTTTAATTTTTGTATTTATATTAGGATATTATACAATTTCAAAGCTAACAACAGGGTCTTTTTAGTATGTGTATTGGTAGCATAACAAAATAAAAGTACTTCACAAAAGAAGTCCATATTACAGTACTATTGAAATAGGAGGCATATGATAATTATGCATTCGTGGGTTATAAACATAATACATTCATTTTAAAGAAAAATATTTAATATGAATAACATTTTGGTTAAAATAAATATGCAAATGTTAACAGCAACACCTGAAGTGTATATTGATACAAGAATGGTGTTTTGTAACAGACACTATGTAGAATGGTAAGCGGTCATGAAGTGGCTATCCTATCTTACTAAATTCACAATCATTGCACATTGCTGAGCGCTTTATTTATACAGGGATACGCTTCATCCACCATTCCTAAACCTCAGCATACGAAACAAAGTCACCCCATGTTGTGTCCTGGGGAACTGGTACCAAAGTCTAAAATAAGGGTTAGAATCAGATGTACCTTTCATTTTACTGTTCCTCATATCAACTCAAATGTTTTACTTAATCAATCAATACAAAATTTACTTATAAACAGAAATACAAAGAGAACATTTTATAGGTGATTATAAAAATTAATCATCTTCATAATTCTTTGAAATGATCCCGTTCAAAATTAAAATTTGTTATGTGCAGTGGTTTCTGCAAGAAAAATATGAACACTTAGATAAAGATACAATATCCAAAACAAAAAGTTTCCATATGTAGAAAACAATAATGGATTTCCCTGATCAATAAATTCTTCCCAACTATTTCCTTCCAGCAGATAGATTCACTTAAAAGAAAAGTTTAAATCTTTGCTTAGAAGTCCTGTGAGGGGTTAAGCTGATGACTTTTAGATCCATGTATCTTTAAAGACTGCAAGAAAAAGGAGTGTATCTGTTCCAACTAGAGAACATTTCATCTCCGTGAATCATATTACATTTAAAATGAACATGACACTAACGGTCAACAGAAACAATTCCCCTCGTCACTCTGGAGAGGAGGGTGCAGGCGTCCAGTGTGGTCAAAGTCACCAGAATCTGGGAGAAACGTCATGCCCGGCCCTCACATACAGAATGACCAGCTCTCCTCTGCCTGTCCCGGGATAAAATTACCCTCCATTCACAACTGATTAAGATACTGTAGCTGACTAAATTTAGAAAAAAAGTTTACACTTTTGCCCTTTGTACATTTTTAAAGTTTACAAATGACTTGGAAGTATTCAAATGATTGTAAGAAAAATACTTCTATGGAAAAAAATAAAACCAGCAGTTACATGGGCTAAAGGTAGGTGTTCTCTGAAGATGAGGGTTTCCTGTTGGCAGGATTATTGTCCCAAGGTTACACGGTGGCGTGGCGTCCTTAGGCAGTGACTGCCACGCGCCTTTTGGCTTCACAACTCTGGGAGGAGCTGGTCACCATTAACATGAAGGCATTCAGGGAAAACATCTCCACGACGGCATTTACTAAACTCTGCCCATTTCCTTAAACTAAACGAAGTGTTACCACCTTTGTTATCTTTATGCATGAATACAGTACTTTGCCTAAAAGCTTCTCAATAGAAATGTTTATAAAAATGCTGTTTGTTTGTGGTAGTGGCCAGGTTTCATTTCTTTAAACATATTCTAAAGTTACAACCTTGTTGGATGAATTGAAACAGTATCGACATTCACAGCTACAGTACAATGCACATCCCTCTTCCTAACAAGACAAGGCACATGCGTACACAGTGGCCCAAATTTTCAAAATTGAAAAAAAATGTTTTCAATCCAGGAAAAGTGTTGGTATATCAAATATTTTTTTTAAGGTTATTATGTTGTCAGAAAATCTGAAACATTAGTGGATAAAATGCACATACAATATAAATAGGAAAGTAACTTGAAGAATAAAAAAAAATTTCTGAAGGGGATCAATCAGAACTTCAATAAAATCTATGAATAAAAACATATGCTTACACTATAGTGTACAATGAGTAGAGCATTTAAATTTATAAAGAAATTGAAAATAGTACTGCAGGATTATTTGAAGAATATTTTTCAAATGTACAAACAACAGTAAAAACACACAAAAAAGCCTTGGGCAATGTGCAACTTGGAAAACTACTACCACACCAGCCAAACAAATCCTTAACCACTTTTTAAATGGATTCATTTATACCATTTTAATGCAAGGAGAATTTCAAAGATATTAAAATAAAACAAAATAAAGCAGAAAACTCTTCAGTGTCTGACTCACATTTTATCCCCAAATCTTTTCACATTTAATAGTTGCATTTTGAATGTATAAGCTATTTTAAATCTATAAGAGTTTTAAAATGCTTCTCAAATAGTTCATATGTCTACATTTATCTTTAAGAATCCTATTTGAAAGCTACAATGCTAAGAACTAAAACACATACTTCAAACTTCTAAAAATAAAATAATCACAAAAGTTCACAACTGTGTTCATCTCAAACATCCATAAATGACTGGAGAGCAGCACACAAGGCACATGTTCAAATACCTTCCTCAGGCTGCACGTCTGTCCCAACGGGGCCAAGCTGAGCCACCAACAATTGGCACTGAGAGTCTATCTGAACACGACTTATCAGCACAAAACTCAAAATAATTCTAAAAATCTTTAGCCATTAAAAACCATCATGTTCCGTTTGCTCTCCTAACACGCAATCTGATTATTCCAAAGTCATTGGGGTTTGCAAGAAGGTGACTTAAATTGGTACAAAATGAAGCTTAGATGAAAACTGGTTAAGGATTCAAAGCACACTAGCTCTGAAATATTAATCTTAACACCCAAGAACAGGGAGGTATGATTGGCACAGAAATACTTGAACTCGTGTTGCTTACGTCCTCCATGCCGTCCATGCGCTCAGCTGCTGGCCATGCAGGCGTGCATCCTCTTGGCCACGTCGTACACATACGTGATGTCTGGTCGCTTTTCTGGGTCTGGGTTGATGCACATGTTCACCAACTGCCGCAGCTGCAAAGACAGAAAAGACAACCTGCGCTTCAGGAAACCACTCTGGTCGGACAGTAACAAGGAACATACTTTGAACAGCTATAGACTTACAGGGTAAGTGTTCTGCTAAATGTTTATTTGGCTGGAAATAAATGTGACCGCTGTCAATGACTTTACAATTAGTTGAAGGATCTAAGAAGTATATTCATTGGTGAGTGTTAATGTCAAGCAAGGAGCATTCTCCATAATCAGAGGCTTTACAATGATCTTATGATCTTTCAAAGAAGTTTAATCAGAAGACAGAAGTCATGAAAGACAGTAAGTTTTAAACTCTAAGTCTCCAAATTAACTGAAGATCTCTACACATTTATTTGATCTAGAGTTTACTACAATAGCCTTGATAGTAAGTTTAAATTTTAATAGCTTACTATATATCTAAATTTATACAAGGAAATTAGGATAAATGGCTATCACATACATTTATCATAAACCAATTTATATATTTGTATATATATATATAAAGTTTTTATTAGTTTTAAAGTGAAAGCACTCCTCCAAACTAAGAATAATAAATTAAAGGCAAGCTAAGTAACAAATAGTATTCTAATTCTCAACTGTATGAAGTAGTACTTATACCCTCATTTTATAGACGAGAGGACTGAGGTTTACTTATTTATTGGGCGGGCCAAAAGGTTCGTTTGGTTTTCTGCATAAGATGGCTCTAGTAGCACTTAGTTGTCTTTAACTTCATTCAAAACAATTTTGTTAGATTGTATGTGACACCTGTCATATCAGCGTGCATTTAACAAAAGACTTATCAAAGTTGGTAAATCTTTGTGTAGCCATTTTAATATTGAAGATGGAAGAAAAAAAGCAACATTTTCAGCATATTATGCTTTATTATTTCAAGGAAGGTAAAAATGCAACTGAAACGCACAAAAACATTTTTGCAGTGTATGGAGGTGTTGTGACTGATCGAACGTGTCAAAAGTGGTCTGCAAAGTTTGGTGCTGGAGATTTCTCACTGAATGATACTCCATGGTCGGGTAGGCCAGTTGAAGTTGATAGCAATCAACTCAAGACACTAATTGAGAACAATCAATGTTATACCATGCGGGAGATAGCCAACATACTCAAAATATCCAAATCAAGCACTGAAAATCATTTGCACCAGCTTGGTTATGTGAATTGCTTTGATGTTTGGGTTCCACATCGGTTAAGTGAAAAAAACCTTCTTGACAGTATTTCCACATGCAATTCTCTACTTAAACGTAATGAAAACATTCCATTTTTAAAACAAATTGTGACAGGCGATGAAAAGTGAATGCTGTACAACAATGTGGAATGGAAGAGATCGTGGGGCAAGTGAAATGAAGCACCACCAACCACACCAAAGGCCGGTCTTCATCCAAAGAAGGTGATGTTGTGTATATGGTGGGATTGGAAGGGAGTCCTCTATTATGAGCTCCTTCTGGAAAACCAAATGATTAATTCCAACAAGTACTGCTCCCAGTTAGACCAACTGAAAGCAGCACTCGACAAAAAGTGTCTGGAATTAGTCACGAGAAAACACATAATCTTCCATCAGGATAACGCAAGACCGCATGTTTCTTTGACGACCAGGCGAAAACTGTTACAGCTTGGCTGGAAAGTTCTGATTCATCCACCATATTCACCAGACATTGCACCTTCGGATTTCCATTTATTTCTGTCTTTACAAAATTCTCTTAATGGAAAAAATTTCAATTCCCCAGAAGACTGTAAAAGGCACCTGGAACAGTTCTTTACTCAAAAACATAAAAAGTTTTGGGAAGATGGAATTATGAAGTTGCCTGAAAATTGGCAGAAGGTAGTGGAACAAAAGGGTGAATACGTTGTTTGATAAAGTTGTTGGTGAAAATGAAAAATGTGTCTTTTATTTTTACTTAAAAACTGAAGGCACTTTTTGGAGAACCCAATACATCACAGAAAAAAGCACATTTCGACAAATTAAGAAAATATCCTTCCATCTGATCCTACAGCCAATGAGTGAAGAATACAGAATTTTATTCTTAATTCTAAGTGCCAGAGTTTATGAAAACACGCGTCTTCGTAATCTGGTCTTTCTCAGATGACAAGCCAAATCAAGAGGAAGAACCAGATTCTTTAGCATTTAAGTATATCTTTAGAAGTTATTCAGATATTCTGAACACTTGAATTAACTCTTTTTCGCCAGTATAAAAGCACTTAAATTATCAAATTACTGTAATTTCTTCACAGTCCTCAACTTCCACCATGAAGATTTTTTTCATCTGGAGGAAACAGAAGCTGGTGATAAAATCTGGGCTGAGTCTGTTAGCAGTGCAACGAAGAAGGCCACTACCAGTGAGAAAAGTCAGCTGGAAAGAAGGTGTGTGGAAGGAGGCCCCCAGGGGAGGGGAGAGGAGGGGAGGAGACGGACGGGGCTGTGAAAGCCAGGCTCGCTCAAGGCACCTGCAGCCCTGTGCCCTGAGGTAAGGCACTGTCTCCCGAGGTTTATTTCTTCATCTATTCAAGGAGGAGGCTGGAATAGATAACCTATAAGGATTCTTCTAGTTCTAGCCCCTAGGTTATATGATTCTACCAGAATGAAGTTTAATGACACAACTTCACATCTAGAAGTTCAACAACGCTGACGGTTAATGGTAGACCCACTGGGAGGGTCTGAGGATTTCAATTTCTATTCTTTGCAATGGTGCAGAGGATAGTATTCAACATTCTAAGGGGTATGGCCGTACACAAGGCATCTTACTATGGTGATCTAAGAGAGATTTAAATCAGAAAGAGGTTGGCATTTTACCCATTAAAATAAAAACAAATACATCCAGTTATACACAATATAGAAAACAGTAGGAAAACTATTTATAACGATACTTATATCTAAAAAGACAATGTTTTCTAACACATCACCTAGTTGTCAGAAATTTTGTTTAGAGATGAAAATGATAAAAGGAGCAGAAAGGATAACTGTGGTACCAAAATTAATTCTATTTAACCAAGATACAAGCAGATGCAATAGCCATTTTTTGACTGAATGAAACTGCTGCACCCTTCAGGCTAGTCAAGAAACCTCACTTTTCCTGCATAGTAATTCAGAATAGGGTGAACTTTCCAACCTACTGTAGCAAATGCTTGGCCCTCACATGCTCCCGCCATGAGGATTACAGACAGACCAATGCAGGTGCAGCTGAAGGAGACAGGCTCTCTGGCTCCCCGGGTGGAAGACGAGAGCCAGAAGTGATCGAAAGGGGAAGGGACCAAGAGTGGGGGAAACGGAGAGGTGGCTGAGCAGCGTGAGCAGAGGGACAGGCTTCACAGGGACACCAGGCGAAGCAGAACCCACGGCAGATGGAGCCACGACAACCCACCACTCGCTTTTTCCTCCCCGTTTATGTGGCTCAATCTCCTTCAGATACGTGGTTTATCTTCTCATAAAGATTTTTCCGGGGGGTGGAGACGAGATGGCAGAGTAGAAGGATGTAAGCTCACCTCGTCTTATGAAAACACCAAAATCACAACTAACTGCTGAACAACCATTGAGAAAAAAATTCTGGAACCTATCAAAAAAGATATCCTACATCCAAACACAAGGAAGAAGCTACAACGAGATGGAAGAAGGGGCGCCATCGCAATACAATCAAATCCCATACCCGCTAGGTGGGTGAGACACAAACTGGAAATAATTATATCACAGAGGTTTTCCCAGAGGAGTGAAAGTTCTGAGCACCATGTCAGGCTCCCCAGCCTGGGTGTCTGGCAACAGGAGGAGGAACCCCCAGAGCATCTGGCTTTGAAGGCCAGTGGGGTTTGATCACAGGAATTCCACAGGACTAGGGAAACAAACTCCATACTTGGAAGGCACACATAAGGTCTCGTGCACACCAGAACCAGGGGAAAAAGCAGTGACCTCATTATGAGTCTGGGCCAGACCTACCTGCTGGTATTGGAGGGTCTCCTGCGAAGGTGGGGGGTGGCTTTGGCTCACTGTGGGGAAAAAGACACTGACAGCGGCAGTTCTGGCAAGTACTCATTGGCATGAGCACTCCTGAAGGCCACCATTTTCTCACCAAGACCTGGCTCCACCCAATAGCCTATAGGCTCCAGTGCTGGGATGCTTCAGGCCAAATGACCAACAGGGCGGGACCACAGCGCCACCCATCAGCAGAAAGTCTTCCAGAGGCCACAGCTGCCTGCTAAACACACCCCTTGACATGGCCCTGCCCACCAGAGGGAAAAGACCAGGCTCCACCCACCAATGGGCAGGAACCAGTCCCTCCCACCAGGCAGCCTGCACAAGCCTCTTAGATCAGCCTCATCCACTAGGGGGGCAGACGGCAGAAACAAGAACTACAACCCTGCAGCCTGCAGAATGGAAACTGCAATCACAGAAAGTAAGACAAAATGAGAAGGCAGTAGACTATGTCCCAGAAAAAGGAACAAGATAGAACCCCGGAAGACAAACTCAGTGGAGATAGGAAATCAACACAAAAAAGAATTCAGAGTAATGAGAGTAAAGATGATCCACGATCTTGGAAAAAGAATGGAGGCACAGATTGAGAAGATACAAGAAATGTTTAACAAAGACCTAGAAGAACTAAAGAACAAACAAACAGAGATGAACAATACAATAACCGAAATGAAAAATATGCTAGAAGGAAACAATAGCAGAGTAACTGAGGGAGAACAGATAAGTAACCTGGAAGACAGAATGGTGGAAATCACTGCTGCAGAACAGAATAAGGAGTAAAGAATGAAAAGAAATGAAGATGCTCTAAGAGACCTCTGGGACAACATTAAATGCACCAACATTCGCATTATAGGGGTCTCAGAAGGAGAAGAGAGAGAGAGAGAAAGGACCTGAGAAAATATTTGAAGAGCTTATAGCTGAAAACTTCCCTAACATGGTAGAGGAAACAGTCACTCAAGTCGAGGAAGCGCAGAGAGTCCCAGGCAGGATGAATCCAAGGAGAAACACGCCGGACACACAGTCATCAAAGTGGCAAAAATTAAAGACAGAGAAAAAATACTGAAAGTAAGAAGTGAAAAGCAAAAAACAGCATACAAGAGAACTCCCATAAGGTTATCAGCTGATTTTTCAACAGAAACTCTGCAGGCCAGAAGGGAGTGGCATGATATATTTAAAGTGATGAAAGGGAAGAACCTACAAAGAAGAATACTCTACCCAGCAAGGCCCTCATTCAGATTTGACAAAGAAGTCAAAAGCTTTTAGACAAGCAAAAGCTAAGAGAATCCAGCACCACCAGACCAGCTTTGCAACAAATGCTAAAGGAACTTCTCTAGGCGGAAAAGAAAAGGTCACAACTAGAAACAAGAATATTATGAATGGAAAAGCTCACCAGTAAAGGCAAACATACAGTAAACGTAGGAAATCATCCACACAGAAATATGATATCAAAACCAGCAATCGTGAGAAGGTACACATGCAGGATATTGGAAATGCATTTGAAATTAAAAGACAAGCAACTTAAAATAATCTGTTTATATAAAGACTGCTATATCAAAACTTCACGGTAACCACAAAACAAAAATCTACAATAGATACACACACAAAAAACCAAAAAGGAATCCAAACACAACACTAAAGTTAGTCATCAAATTACAAGAGAAGAAAACAAAAGAGGAAGGGAAGAAAAAAGACCTACAAAAACAAACCCAAAACAATTAACAAAATGGCAATAAGGACATACATGTCAATAATTAGCTTAAACATAAACAGATTAAACACTCCAACCAAAAGACACAGACTGGCTGAATGGATACAAAAACAAGACCCGTATATATGCTGTCTACAAGAGACCCACGTCAGACCTAGGGACACATACAGACTGAAAGTGAGGGGATGGAGAAAGGTATTCCATGCAAATGGAAATCAAAAGAAAGCTGGAGTAGCAATACTCATATCAGACAAAACAGACTTTAAAATAAAAGACTGTTACAAGAGACAAAGAAGGACACTACATAGTGATCAGGGGATCAATCCAAGAAGAAGATAGAACAATTATAAATATATATGCACCCAACATAGGAGCACCTCAATATATAAGGCAAATACTAACAGCCATAAAAGGAGAAATCGACAGTAACACAAAAATAGTGGGGAAATTTAATACTCCACTTTCATCAATGGACAAATCTTCAAGACTGAAAATTAATAAGGAAACACAGGCCTTAAATGACACACTAGACCAGATGTACTCACTTCACATTTATAAAGCATTCCATCCAAAAGCAGCAGAATACACATTCTTTTCAAGTGCGCATGGAACACTCTCCAGGATAGATCACATACTGGGCCACAAAATGAGCCTCAGTAAATTTAAGAAAATTGAAATCATATCACGCATCTTTTCAGAACACAATGCTATGAGATTAGAAATCAAATACAAGAAAAAAACTGTAAAAAACATAAACACACGGAGGCTAAACATTATGCTACTAAACAACCACTGAAGAAATCAAAGAGGAAATCCAAAAATACCTAGAGACAAATGAAAAGGAAAGCATGAAGTAAAAGCAGTTCTAAGAGGGAAGTTTATAGAAATACAAGCTTACCTCAGGAAACAAGAAAAATCTCAAATAAACAATCTAACCTTACACCTAAAGGAACTAGAGAAGGAAGAACAAACAAAACACAAAGTTAGCAGAAGGACAGAAATCATAAAGATCAGAGCAGAAATAAATGAAATAGAAACAAAACAATAGCAAAGATCAATGAAACTAAAAAGCTGGTTCTTTGAAAAGATAATAAACAAAATTGATAAACCTTTAGCCAGATTCATCATGAAAAAAAGGGAGAGGGCTCAAATCAATAAAATTAGAAATGAAAAAGAAGTTACAACGGACACCACAGAAATAAAAAGGACTCTAAGAGACAACTACCAGCAACTTCATGCCAATAAAATGGACAACCTAGAAGAAATGGACAAATTCTTAGCAAGGTATAATCTCCCAAGACTGAACCAGGAAGAAATTGAAAATATAAACAGACCAATCACAAGTACTGAAATTGAAACTGTGATTAAAAAATTCCCAATAAGCAAAAGTCCAGGACCAGATGGCTTCACAACTGAACAACCGAATTCTATCAAACATTTAGAAAAGAGTTACTACCTACCCTTCTGACACTATTCAAAAAATTTGCAGAGGAAGAAATACTTCCGAACTCTATGAGGCCATCATCACCCTGATACCAAAGTCAGACAAAGATATCACACAAAAAGAAAATTCCAGGCCAGTATCACTGATGACCACAGATGCAAAAATTTTCAACAAAATACTAGCAAACCAACTCCAACAATACATTAAAAGGATCCTACACCATGATCAACGGGGGTATCCCAGGCATGCAAGGAATTTTCAAGGTCTGCATATCAATCCATGTGAATCCATGTGAACCAATCCACGTGAATCCATCATCAACCAACTGAAGAATAAAAACCATATGCTCCTGTCAATAGAGGCAGGAAGAGCTTTTGGTAAAAATCAACATCCATTTATGATAAAAACTCTCCAGAAAATGGGCATAAAGGGAACATACCTCAACATAATGAAGGTCGTATTTGGCAAAACCACAGCTAACATCATACTCAATGGAGAGAAGCTGAGAGCATTTCCCCTAAGATCAGGAACAAGACAAGGATGTCCACTCTTGCTCACCACTTTTATTTAACATAGTTTTGGAAGTCTTAACCACAGCAATCAGAGCAGAAAAAGAAATAAAAGGAATCCAAACTGGAAAAGAAGGGGTAAAACTGTCACTGTCTGCAGATGACATGATTGTCTACATAGAAAATCCTAAAAACGCTAACAGAAAACTACTAGAGCTCATCAATGAATTCGGCAAAGTGGCAGAATACAAAATTAATACACAGAAATCTGTTGCATTTCTATACACTAACAACAAAAGATCCAAAAAAGAAACCCAGGAAACAGTCCCATTTACCAGCACATCAAAAACAACAAAATACCTAGGAATAAACCTACCTAAGGCGGCAAAAGACCTGTACTCTGAAAACTATAAGATGCTGCTGAAAGAAATAGAAGGTGACACAAACGGATGGAAAGATATATCATGTTCTTGGACTGGAAGAATCAATATTGTGAAAATGACTATACTACCCAAAGCAATCTACAGATTCAATGCAATCCCTATCAAACTACCAATGGCATTTTTCACAGAACTAGAACAAAAATTTTTTAAATTTGTATGGAGACACAAAAGACCCCGAATAGCCAAAACAATCCTGAGAAAGAAAATGGAGCTGGAGGAATCAGGCTCCCTGACTTCAGATTATACTACAAAGCTACAGTCATCAAAACAGTATGGTACTGGCACAAAAACAGAAATATAGATCAATGCAACAAGACAGAAAGTCCCAAGATAAACTCATGCACCTATGGTCACCTAATCTGTGACAAAGGAGGCAAGAATATACAATGGAGAAAAGACAGCCTCTTCAATAAGTGGTGCTGGGAAAACTGGACAGCTACATGTAAAAGAATGAAATTAGAACATTGTCTAACACCACACAGAAAAATACACTCAAAACAGACCAAAGACCTACATGTAAAACCAGATACTATAAAACTCTTAGAGCATAACATAGAGCACTCTCTGACATAAATTGCTGCAATATCTTTTTTGATCCTTCTCCCAGAGTAATGGAAATAAAAACAAAAATAAACAAATGGGATCTAATTAAACTCAAAAGCTTTTGCACAGCAAAGAAAACCCCAGAATGGGAGAAAATATTTGCAAACAATGCGACTGACAAAGGATTAATCTCCAAAATTTACAAACTGCTCATGCAGCTCAATGTCAAAAACAAAAAAAACAACCCTATCAAAAAATGGGCAGAAGATATAAACAGACAGTTCTCCAAAGAGGACATACAGATGGCCAAGAGGCACATGAAAGGATGCTCAACATCACTAACATTAGAGAAATGCAAATCAAATGAGATATCACCTCACAGCAATCAGAATGGTCATCATCAAAAATTCTATAAACAATAAATGCTGGAGAGGGTGTGGAGAGAAGGGAACCCTCCTACACTGTTTCTGGGAATATAAATTGGTGCAGCCACCATGGAGAACATTATGGAGGTTCTTTGAAAAACAAAAAATAGAGCTCCCATATGATCCAGCAATCCCACTCCTGGGCATGTATCTGGAGAAAACCGTAATTCAAAAAGGTCCATGCACCCTAATGTTCACTGCAGCACTATCTGCAATAGCCAGGACGTGGAAGCAACCTAAATGTTCATTGACAGATCAATGGATAAAGAAGATGGGGTACATATATAAACAATGGAATATTACTCAGCCATAAAAAAGAATGAAATGATACTATCTGCAGCAACATGGATGGACCTGGAGATTATCATACTAAGGGAAGTCAGACAGAAAAAGACAAATATCATATGATACTGCTTATATGCAGAATCTAAGAAAAAAACGATACAAATGAACTTATTTACAAAACAGAAACAGATTCACAGTCTTAGAAAACTTATGGTTACTGGGGGGAATGGTGGGGGGAGGGATAAATTGGGAGTTTGGGATTGACATTAAAATGGATAACCAACAAGGACCTACTGTATAGCACAGGGAACTCTACTCAATATTCTGTGATACTGAGCGTGTGTCTCAAGACTATGAGACTCACGCTTCTTTGGCATCTTCACCTGAGCCACGTCACCTGTTCTTTCAGCATCAGAAGAATCGTTTTTTCTCTTCTCAATTCTGTCACTGGAATCTCTTCCAGAATCTGAACTTTGCACATCAGTAACTAGGACCCAGGTGGCTCTGAATGAATATTTAATGAGTGAATGTTGAGTCTGTTATTCTTCTAAAATTTCAGTCTCTCCTCATCTGCGGATTCCTTCACCACAGTATGTAAGTACAGTTAAGTCTGTCCATGGAACTCCTCCTAACTGCTGCTGCACCTCATTTATTTGCTCTAAAACTAAGCTCAAGGGTGAGTAGAATCTGAACTCACTACCTCGAGTTCCTGAGCCCGTGCAGCCTCCTTTTCGGGCCCTCATCCCCAGCGGCAGCACATTGCCCCACCCTGGCCGAGGCGGGTGGCGTGTGCAGGCGCTACATCTAATGGCCTCCTCCTCCTCCTTCCTGCCAGGCTGACGGCCCGCCGTGCCCTGGCTGCGAGTCCCTCCTCCCCTGGCTCCCTGACACCTTGCTGGTTCTCCTCCAGCTTCTCGGACTTTTCCTTCTAATTTTCTTTGTAGGTTTAAGGTTTGTCATCCTCTGACAATCCCTCCAGTGCTGGTGGGCCCCAAAGCGCTTTCCTTACCCCTTTTCCCTCTTCCCTCCGCCTTCTTATCCCACGTCATCTTCTTCTGTGCTGCAGCCACTGCCGCGCGCCGAGGGTCACCAGACCTCCTCAGGGGCCCCATCCATGCACCCGCCCCACCACTGCCCTCTGAACACATCTACCCACACAGACGTTAACACCTCACGTGAAACGTGTTCAGAACTGAGATCTTATTCTTCATCTCCCCAGACCAGTTCTTCCTGTCTTGGGCAGTGCCTCCCATTTCTGAAGCCAGAATCTGAAATTTGTACAGGCCCTCATCACACTTCCTGCCCCCCTGCCCAACAATCACCAGCTGAGTCCTACTGGCTGAGAAGACGCACTGTTCCTGTCACCGTCTCCACCACTACGGTACTGGAACACTCCTCCACTGAGAGCTTGCATCCTTTTACCAGCTTGGCCTTTTGCTCTGGATCCCTCATGATGATGCCTGATACAGCTTCCCACACATACTGATCATCCAGTAACACTCAATGGTTTAATTTCAAATCATTACCACTAGAAAGTGATGTCACGTGGGTTAAGGTATATCTGAGTTCCAATCAAGAGAGATGGGTTACAGGGTTCTGACAGGGAATGGTGGTTACTGGGTGATAACAGGTGGTCCTCCAGAGTAGAGAAACTAACATCTCAGGTACTTTATTCAGGTACTCAGAGGCTGGTCTGACTTCCAACTGGTGAGCAGAGTGGTGAGATGCTTCAGCTTTGAACAAAGGTGTCAGCCTGACTTGCTGCTTGCTTTCCCTTAAGTAAATCAGCAGAATAGAACCTATCACTGCAGGTCTCTGTCAAGGAATACATAATGGTGTACTGAATATTCAAAGACTGGACTATTCAAAAAATGTGAACTCAGAGAGTACTGAGATGTGTGCTACACAGCTCCTATCAAACCTGCTAAGAGGATGAAAATTTAGAGAAGACCTGGTAAGGAATACAATTCACCCTTATAACTTTGGATCATCTATGATGTACCCTTTAATCAAATTAGGCCACCAGAAGGCTGCATGCTGGGAGCACACTGGTTCATCCTGCTGCTAAAGCACCTTTCCAAAACCATGCTTTAATGCTTGCCTTTGGCTTTTACCAAAAATCACTTAGGTATTTATTGTGTAATTGCTGTGTAAGACAATGCCGGTATATCACTCACAGACCCTTACAGGAGATACTCCTATCATAACTTAGTAGGAGAAAACTCTGTTCTCTCTGAAGAACAGGTACACTTGCTCCTTAAACACAGAAACGGTTTGCTTACTGTTTTCCGCAGAGCCATGACAGAAACGCACAGATCTGCCTCAGCGGCTCTGTTGGCTGGGAGGCAAGGTGTATGTACATGCCCCTTCTCTCCTTGGTCCTGAGTTGGACTTCTGTTCTATTTTAATAACCTGTAAGTCGTGTCTTTTATTGTAAGTTATCTCAAATCCTTTTAGAAAAATGGTGGATTGTAAACATGTTATGGGAGATTTATATAGGCCCGAATTCTTAACTTGATAAGAGTTTTCTCTGATATAACTATTGGTTGTTCTAAAGATACATCTAAATAGACATATTAAACTAGTGGGGGGAAAATCAGTTGCAATAGTCTTTTGGCAAAGCAAGGGGAGAAAAAAAATCACAACAAATAACTTATTACTTTTATATTACAAATGGCCATGGACCCAGTTTAGCTATTTAACAACTAAAAAGTTGGAGACTGTCTAGCAAAGGTAAGGGTTTTTTCTCTTCCTCTAATTAATGACTGTTCAACCCTAATACCATCTCTTATGTTGTTCCTATATTCTAATGTGACTCCCTCCAAAGAAAATGTACTTGAATTTTCACAGGGAACAATTTTTTTATATCAGGTTATGAATTTACACAGTGACATGATTAATCAAAAAAAATGCCTCTAAGTTTTCTATCAGTCAGACATTACATAATCAAAAAGAAATAATTATCTTAGTGATCTCCCTCAGTATTAGTCTTACATTTAAAAAAAAAAAGTTCCTGCAAACCTCTGGAAGAAATTACCTTAAAAATCCTGAACAACTATATAACAGTTTGAGATGATTCTAAGTACTACGTTATTAACTACGTTCAAGGAAGACATATGTTCATATAATCACTTTAAGAATTTTATATATATTCCTATATGTCAGGCTTTAATTCCTAATAATATTGTCAGGCAATCACTTGCTCAAAAAAATTCTGTGTTTAAATTGAGGGAATTAGCTTTCCATTTATTACTTTATAGAAATAACTCCAAAATCAGTAGATATTACATTAATAAAAATAAACAGGAGGTTGAGGGGCAAGATGGCGGAAGAGTAAAACGCGGAGATCACCTTCCTTCCCACAGATACAGTAGAAATACATCTACACGTGGAACTGCTCCTACAGAACACCCACTGAACGCTGGCAGAAGACGTCAGACCTCCCAAAAGGCAAGAAAATCCCCACGTACTTGGGTAGGGTAAAAGAAAAAAGAAATAACAGAGACAAAAGAATAGGGACGGGACCTGCGCCAGTGGGAGGGAACCGTGAAGGAGGAAAGGTTTCTAGGCACTAGGAAGCCCCTTTGCGGGCAGAGACTGCGGGTGGTAGAGAGGGGAAGCTTCGGAGCCGCGGAGGAGAGCGCAGCCACAGGGGTGCGGAGGGCAAAGCGGAGAGACTCCCGCACAGAGGCTCGGTGCCAACCAGCACTCACCAGCCCGAGAGGCTTGTCTGCTCACTCGCCGGGGCGGGCGGGGGCTGGGAGCTGAGGCTCGGGCTTTGGTGCTAGCCGGCAGGGAGTCCGGGAAAAAGTCTGCAGCTGCCGAAGAGGCAAGAGACTTTTTCTTGCCTCTTTGTTTCGCGGCGCGCAAGGAGAGGGGATTCAGAGCGCTGCCTAAACGAAATCCAGAGACGGGTGCAAGCCGCGCGGCTATCAGCGCGGATCCCACAGCAACAGGGGCGCAGAGGGAAAAACGGAGAGATTCCCGCACAGAGGCTCAGCGCGGAGCAGTGCTCACCAGCCCGAGAGGCTTGTCTGCTCACCCGCTGGGGCAGGCGGGGCTGGGAGCTGAGGCGCGGGCTTCGGTCGGATCGCAGGGAGAGGACTGGGGTTGGCGGCGTGAACACAGCCTGAAGGGGTTGGCGTGCCGCGGCGAGCCGGGAGGGAGCCGGAGAGGAGGTCTGCAGCCGCCGAAGAGGCAAGAGACTTTTTCTTGCCTCTTTGTTTCGCGGCGCGCAAGGAGAGGGGATTCAGAGCGCCGCCTAGACGAACTCCAGAGGCGGGCGCGAGCCGCGGCTAACAGCGCGGACCCCAGAGACGGGCGCGAGCCACGGCCATCAGCGCGGACCCCAGAGACTGGTAGGAAACGCTAAGGCTGCTGCTGCCGCCACCAAGAAGCCTGTGTGCGAGCACAGGTCACTCTCCACACTGCCCCTCCCGGGAGCCGGTGCAGCTCGCCACTGCCAGGCTCCCATGATCCGGGGACAACTTCCCCGGGAGAACACATGGCGCGCCTCAGGCTGCTGCAACGTCACGACGCCTCTGACACCGCAGGCTCGCCCTGCCTCCTCCGTACCGCTCCCTCCCCCGGCCTGAGTGAGCCAGAGCCCCCGAAGCAGCTGCTCCTTTAACCCCGTTCTGTCTGGGCAGGGAACGGACGCCCTCAGGCGACGTACATGCAGAGGCGGGTCCAAATCCAAAGCTGAACGCGGGGAGCTGTATGAACAAAGAAGAGAAAGGGAAATCTCTCCCAGCAGCCTCAGAAGCAGCGGATTAAAGCTCCACAAACAACTTGATGTACCTGCATCTGTTGAATACCTGAATAGACAACGAATCATCCCAAATTCAAAAGGTGGACTTTAGGAGCAGGATATATTAATTTCCCCTTTTCCTTTTTTTGTGAGTGTATATGTGTATGCTTCTGGGTGAGATTTTGTCTGTATAGCTTTGCTTTCACCATCAGTCCTGGGTTAGGTCCGTCCATTTTTTTTTTTTTTTTACTTAAAAAAATTTTTTTTTCCTAATATATGTTTTCTTAATAATTTTTTCCATATTTTCTATTTTTAGAAATTAAAAAATTTTTTAATAAGTTTTTTCATATTTTTTATTTTAAAAAATTAAAATTTTTTTTCTTAATAAATTTTTTCTTAAAAATTTTTTTCTTATTTTTTACTATAAAAAATAAATCTATTTTTAAAAATTAAAAAAAAATTTTTCTGAATACATTTACTCTTAATAATTTTTTTTCTTATTTTTTATTATAATAGCTTTATTTTATTTTATCCTCTTTTTTTTCTTTCTATTTTTTTCTCGCTTATAGTCTGAGCTGTGTGGATGAAAGGCTCTTGGTGCTCCAGCCAGGCATCAGGGCTGTGCCTCTGAGGTGGGAGAGCCAACTTCAGGACACTGGTCCACAAGAGACCTACCAGCTCCACGTAATACCAAACGGCAAAAATCTCTCACAGATCTCCATCTCAACATCAAGACCCAGCTTCACTCAACGACCAGCAAGCTACAGGGCTGGACACCCTATGCCAAACAACTAGCAAGACAGGAACACAGCCCCATCCATTAGCAGGGAGGCTGCCTAAAATCATAAGGACACAGACACCCCAAAACACACCACCAGACGTGGACGTGCCCACCAGAAAGACAAGATTCAACCTCATCCACCAGAACACAGGCAATAGTCCCCTCCACCAGGAAGCCTACACAACCCACTGAACCAACCTTACCCACTGGGGACAGATACCAAAAACAACGGGAACTACGAACCTGCAGCCTGTGAAAAGGAGACCCCAAACACAGTAAGATAAGCAAAATGAGACGACAGAAAAACACACAGCAGATGAAGGAGCAGGGTCAAAACACACCAGACCTAACAAATGAAGAGGAAATAGGTAGTCTACCTGAAAAAGAATTCAGAATAATGATAGTAAGGATGATCCAAAATCTTGGAAATAGAATAGACAAAATGCAAGAAACATTTAACAAGGACGTAGAAGAACTAAAGAGGAACCAAGCAACGATGAAAAACACAATAAATGAAATTAAAAATACTCTAGATGGGATCAATAGCAGAATAACTGAGGCAGAAGAAAGGATAAGTGACCTGGAAGATAAAATGGTGGAAATAACTACTGCAGAGCAGGATAAAGAAAAAAGAATGAAAAGAACTGAGGACAGTCTCAGAGACCTCTGGGACAACATTAAACGCACCAACATTTGAATTATAGGGGTCCCAGAAGAAGAAGAGAAAAAGAAAGGGACTGAGAAAATATTTGAAGAGATTATAGTTGAAAACTTCCCTAATATGGGAAAGGAAATAGTTAATCAAGTCCAGGAAGCACAGAGAGTCCCATACAGGATAAACCCAAGGAGAAACACGCCAAGACACATATTAATCAAGCTGTCAAAAATTAAATATAAGGAAAACATATTAAAAGCAGCAAGGGAAAAACAACAAATAACACACAAGGGAATCCCCATAAGGTTAACATCTGATCTTTCAGCAGAAACTCTGCAAGCCAGAAGGGAGTGGCAGGATATACTTAAAGTGATGAAGGAGAAAAACCTACAACCAAGGTTACTCTACCCAGCAAGGATCTCATTCAGATGTGATGGAGAAATTAAAACCTTTACAGACAAGCAAAAGCTGAGAGAGTTCAGCACCACCAAACCAGCTTTACAACAAATGCTAAAGGAACTTCTCTAGGCAAGAAACACAAGAGAAGAAAAACACCTACAATAACAAACCCAAAACATTTAAGAAAATGGGAATGGGAACATACATATCGATAATTACCTTGAATGTAAATGGATTAAATGTTCCCACCAAAAGACACAGACTGGCTGAATGGATACAAAAACAAGACCCATATATATGCTGTCTACAAGAGACCCACTTCAGACCTAGAGACACATACAGACTGAAAGTGAGGGGATGGAAAAAGATATTCCATGCAAATGGAAATCAAAAGAAAGCTGGAGTAGCAATTCTCATATCAGACAAAATAGACTTTAAAATAAAAACTATTACAAGAGACAAAGAAGGACACTATATAATGATCAAGGGATCGATCCAAGAGGAAGGTATAACAATTGTAAATATTTATGTACCCAACATAGGAGCACCTCAATACATAAGGCAAATACTAACAGCCATAAAAGGGGAAATTGACAGCAACACAATCATAGTACGGGACTTTAACACCCCACTTTCACCAATGGACAGATCATCCAAAATGAAAATAAATAAGGAAACACAAGCTTTAAATGATACATTAAACAAGATGGACTTAATTGATATTTATAGGACATTCCACCCAAAAACAACAGAATACACATTTTTCTCAAGTGCGCATGGAACATTCTCCAGGATAGATCATATCTTGGGTCACAAATCAAGCCTTGGTAAATTTAAGAAAATTGAAATCGTATCAAGTATCTTTTCCGACCACAATGCTATGAGACTAGATATCAATTACAGGAAAAGAGCTGTAAAAAATACAAACACATGGAGGCTACACAATACACTACTTAATAACGAAGTGATCACTGAAGAAATCAAAGGGGAAATCAAAAAATACCTAGAAACAAATGACAATGGAGATACGACGACCCAAAACCTATGGGACGCAGCAAAAGCAGTGCTAAGAGGGAAGTTTATAGCAATACAAGCCTACCTCAAGAAACAGGAAACATCTCGAATAAACAACCTAACCTTGCACCTGAAGCAATTAGAGAAAGAAGAACAAAAAAACCCCAAAGCTAGCAGAAGGAAAGAAATCATAAAGATCAGGTCAGAAATAAATGAAAAAGAAATGAAGGAAACAATAGCAAAAATCAATGAAACTAAAAGCTGGTTCTTTGAGAAGATAAACAAAATTGATAAACCATTAGCCAGACTCATCAAGAGAAAAAGGGAGAAGACTCAAATCAATAGAATTAGAAATGAAAACGGAGAAGTAACCACTGACACTGCAGAAATACAAAAGATCATGAGAGATTACTACAAGCAACTCTACGCCAATAAAATGGACAACCTGGAAGAAATGGGACAGATTCTTAGAAATGCACAAACTGCCGAGACTGAACCAGGAAGAAATAGAAAATATGAACAGACCAATCACAAGCACTGAAATTGAAACTATGATTAAAAACCTTCCAACAAACAAAAGCCCAGGACCAGATGGCTTCACAGGTGAATTCTATCAAACATTTAGAGAAGAGCTAACACCTATCCTTCTCAAACTCTTCCAAAATATTGCAGAGGGAGGAACACTCCCAAACTCATTCTACGAGGCCACCATCACCCTGATACCAAAACCAGACAAAGATGTCACAAAGAAAGAAAACTACAGGCCAATATCACTGATGAACATAGATGCAAAAATCCTCAACAAAATACTCGCAAACAGAATCCAACAGCACATTAAAAGGATCATACACCATGATCAAGTGGGGTTTATCCCAGGAATGCAAGGATTCGTCAATATACGTAAATCAATCAATGTGATACACCATATTAACAAATTGAAGGAGAAAAACCATATGATCATCTCAATAGATGCAGAGAAAGCTTTCGACAAAATTCAACACCCATTTATGATAAAAGCCCTGCAGAAAGTAGGCATAGAGGGAACTTTCCTCAACATAATAAAGGCCATATATGACAAACCCACAGCCAACATTGTCCTCAATGGTGAAAAACTGAAACCATTTCCACTAAGATCAGGAACAAGACAAGGTTGCCCACTCTCACCACTATTATTCAACATAGTTTTGGAAGTGTTAGCCACAGCAATCAGAGAAGACAAAGAAATAAAAGGAATCCAAATCGGAAAAGAAGAAGTAAAGCTGTCACTGTTCGCAGATGACATGATACTATACATAGAGAATCCTAAAGATGCTACCAGAAAACTCCTAGAGCTAATCAATGAATTTGGTAAAGTAGCAGGATACAAAATTAATGCACAGAAATCTCTTGCATTTCTATACACTAATGACGAAAAATCTGAAAGTGAAATTAAGAAAACACTCCCGTTTACCACTGCAACAAAAAGAATAAAATATCTAGGAATAAACCTACCTAAGGAGACAAAAGACCTGTATGCAGAAAATTATAAGACACTGATGAAAGAAATTAAAGATGATACAAATAGATGGAAAGATATACCATGTTCCTGGATTGGAAGAATCAACATTGTGAAAATGACTCTACTACCCAAAGCAATCTACAGATTCAATGCAATCCCTATCAAACTACCACTGGCATTTTTCACAGAACTAGAACAAAAAATTTCACAATTTGTATGGAAACACAAAAGACCCCGAATAGCCAAAGCAATCTTGAGAACGAAAAATGGAGCTGGGGGAATCAGGCTCCCTGACTTCAGACTATATTACAAAGCTACAGTAATCAAGACAGTTTGGTACTGGCACAAAAACAGAAATATTGATCAATGGAACAGGATAGAAAGCCCAGAGATAAACCCATGCACATATGGTCACCTTATCTTTGATAAAGGAGGCAAGCATATACAGTGGAGAAAAGACAGCCTCTTCAATAAGTGGTGCTGGGAAAATTGGACAGATACATGTAAAAGTATGAAATTAGAACACTCCCTGACACCATGCACAAAAATAAACTCAAAATGGATTAAAGACCTAAGTGTAAGGGCAGACACTATCAAACTCTTAGAGGAAAACATAGGCAGAACACTCTATGACATACATCACAGCAAGATTCTTTTTGACCCAGCTCCCAGAGAAATGGAAATAAGAACACAAATAAACAAATGGGACCTAATGAAACTTCAAAGCTTTTGCACAGCAAAGGAAACCATAAACAAGACCAAAAGACAACCATCAGAATGGGAGAAAATATTTGCAAATGAAGCAGCTGACAAAGGATTAATCTCCAAGATTTACAAGCAGCTCATGCAGCTCAATAACAAAAAAACGAACAACCCAATCCAAAAATGGGCAGAAGACCTAAATAGACATTTCTCCAAAGAAGATATACAGATGGCCTACAGACACATGAAAGAATGCTCAACATCATTAATCATTAGAGAAATGCAAATCAAAACTACAATGAGATATCATCTCACACCGGTCAGAATGGCCATCATCAAAAAATCTAGAAACAATAAATGCTGGAGAGGGTGTGGAGGAAAGGGAACACTCTTGCACTGTTGGTGGGAATGTAAATTGATACAGCCACTACGGAGAACAGTATGGAGGTTCCTTAAAAAACTACAAATAGAACTACCATACGACCCAGCAATCCCACTACTGGGCATATACACTGAGAAAACCATAGTTCAAAAAGAGTCATGTACCAAAATGTTCATTGCAGCTCTATTTACAATAGCCAGGACATGGAAGCAACCTAAATGTCCATCGACAGATGAATGGATAAAGAAGATGTGGCACATATATACAATGGAATATTACTCAGCCATAAAAAGAAATGAAATGGAGGTATCTGTAATGAGGTGGATGGAGTTAGAGTCTGTCATACAGAGTGAAGTAAGTCAGAAAGAGAAAAACAAATACAGTATGCTAACACATATATACGGAATCTAAGGGAAAAAAAAGCCATGAAGAACCTAGTGGCAAGACGGGAATAAAGACACAGACCTACTAGAGAATGGACTTGAGGATATGGGGAAGGGGTGGGGTGAGATGTGACAGGGTGAGAGAGTGTCATGGACATATATACACTACCAAATGTAAAATAGATAGCTGGTGGGAAGCAGCCGCATAGCACAGGGAGATCAGCTCGGTGCTTTGTGACCACCTAGAGGGGTGGGATGGGGAGGGTGGGAGGGAGGGAGATGCAAGAGGGAAGAGATATGGGAACATATTGTATATGTATAACTGATTCACTTTGTTATAAAGCAGAAGCTAACACACCATTGTAAGGCAATTATACTTCAATAAAGATGTTTAAAAAAAAAATAAAAATAAACAGGAGTATGTAAAAGAGACATTTCATGGTTTACGGTACCCCGAAAAAATTGTTTAGTTTGCATTACTTTACATGTTTGTAAAAACATGTACTTTGTTGTTGTTTTTAAATTGTTTTATAGGACAAGTTAAAAATAAAGGTCTGAATATGTAGGAGCCTTTACAAAAATCAGAGAAGAAATAACTGTGTAATGCAGATGTTTAAGGGACATTTAAAAAGCAACACAAACATTTAAGGGAGGAAAAGCATATAAAATAAAAATAAAATGAATTCTCTCCAACACTTCTAAAGGATTATGAAATCATAAGCCACATGGAAATTAATGAATGAAGCAGAGAAAATGCAAATATATTCAGATCTATATATGTCTAAAGAAATATCAAAGCATATAGGTTGGTACCAAAAATATTAAAAGAAGAGAGTGTTAACAGTCATTGTTGTCAGGGCGATAACCCACTTAAGCATCCAGTTCAGTTGCGTACAGGTGATGAAAACAGGGCTCTCTGTGCATCGTGGCATAAGGTCACGGACACGACTCTCGATAGAGTAACAAAGACCCTGCTCTTGGTACTGCTTCTCTTCCACTCCATCCTAATCCCTCTGAGACCAGTTACGGTATATCAGTCTCCCAGACACACCCAGTTTCCATCTACACAAGGACACATTTTAGCACCCCAAAGTGGGTCTAATACATTAACGCACACTATGTTTCGAAGCTTTAGATGTTTATACAAAATGAGGAGGCAGATCCAATGCATATGCCAAAGCATCACTAGTGACTGACTTGGGTGGGGAGGGAAGGGAAAAGAAAGCCCTCCTACACAGATACGTTACAAGGTAATGTTATGGCTCCGTTCCACAGAAAAATCATTCAGTGTCTTCTGAAAACTGTGAAACGTCTTTAGAAAGTTACATGGTTTCACGGGATCCCACAGGATGCGTAAAATATAGGGCACCACTTTGGATTCGTCTTCAAGGAGCGAGTCCCCAGTGTCACTTCAGAAGCATACGTGAACAAAGGGCCTACTTAAATATATTTTTTAAACAAAAATGAAACATTTAAAGCTTAAAGATCTAATGTTACATGGCAACTTTAAGTAAGGTGGTCAATTGATATTATAAATGATGAGTTTCAAACTTACTAAAACCATTTTTAGGAAGAAAAATCAAATGTTATTAATAGTGTTTGAGATAACACTCAATGTTAAGTTAACTTTAATAAATAATGGCACAGTTATAGATTATATTTAATATTATTAGATATCTCATTCTACATTTTAAAGTAAAATACTCTCATCTCACTTAGCATTGGATTATATAACTATAAGAACTAGAGAAATATTTGTGAAAACAGATATACTTCCAAACATTATTTGTGCCATATAATATAATGTCCCTCATTTTAATATTCTTGGGACAGTGTATTAGGAATAGTCTTCTAGCACCAATTTAAATAACAATGGTTAATTTCCAGTAAGAACTCCAGGAAATTTATATAGTTGTATTAAAATTCGTGAAGGTAGCAACTATAAAATAGAACTATTTAGACTGGTCAAATGAATAAAAAGTTTAACTTCAAAATATGCAGAAATAATCTGTACCTGGCACTTGCATATTTTTTCTTATTTATATAAAGTAGCTCTTTTATGAGCTAAAACAAAGGTCATGTTTTTTGTTACTGACTCAACTTTCTTAAAAAACTTCTTTAAGCATATTCTGAATTTAAATATAAACAGAAATTACCTGTAAATGTGAGGCTAAAAAGCCAGTTATAATTTTTAAGGCTTCCACTTAGTACTTTCCTCTCCTTTCCTTAAGGGTAAACATTTGGGAAATGAAGCATTAATAAAATTACAACAAACCATAACATTTTTTGTTTAGCATGTCATGGATCGACACTTCTGCTACCTTATTTGAAATACATGTAGTAGTTTTCACATATTCTAATACGTAAAAATCATTCTTACCCTTCCGTACAAGTTCCTTATTCTTTCCCTTCAGTGTGGCGTGGCCCACAAGCTGCGGCCAGGCCAGGCAGAGGAGTGCTCTGAGGGAGCTGCGACCCGGCCTCTCTGCCCAAGACACGGTGCCCCCGGGAAGGGGCACCCAGGTGACATGGTGCGTGAGGGTGGGGACAGAAAAGAGAGCACTGAAGAGCCCACGAGCCTGGGGTAGCACTCACTCACATAAAACCTGAGACTCTCCTTCAGGCTGCTTCCTTTGCTCTTGCAGCACAAGCAATGGATGTCGTGAGGGGTGCCCTGGAGTCTAGTATTCGCTCTGTTACTTCTGGGTCTCTGTCTGCTCACGTGTAAAATGGGAATAATGCTGCAGACCTTCCTTCCTTAACAAGAAACTTCTTATGTGGGTGAAAGAAAATGGTGATTTCAGAAGTTGAAAAAATTTAGGTATTCCAATTTTATTTAAAGCCATGTAAATATATACTCTACAATAGTTACTCTACAATAACCTATAAATATCTGAAATCAGTTTAGTTCAACTAAAAATTCACCATTATTATTTTGTTATTCATATATAATCAAGCATAGAAAGGATCAAGCTTTTTAATCCTTATATTTTAAATACTCCGGAAAAATCAATACTTACCTAGTCTCAAGAATAATGAAAATGTCACGATGAGGTATCACCTCATACTGGTCAGAATGGCATCATCAAAAAGTCCACAGATAACAAATGCTGGAGAGGGTGTGGAGAAAAGGGAACCCTCCTACACTGTTGGTGGGAATGTACATTGGTGCAGCCACTATGGAGAACAGTATGGAGGTTCCTTAAAAAACCAAAAATAGAACTACCATATGATCCAGCAATCCCACTCCTGTGCATATATCCGGAAGAGACAAAAAGTCTAATTCAAAAAGCTACATGCACCCCAATGTTCATAGCAGCACTATTTACAACAGCCAAGACATGGAAGCAACCTAAATGTCCATCGACAGATGAATAGATAAAGGAGTGGTATGCATATACAATGGAATATTACTCAGCCATAAAAAAGAATGAAATAATCCCATTTGTGCTAACATGGATGGACCTGGAGATTATCATACTAAGTGAAGTAAGTCAGACAGAGAAAGACAAATATTATACGTCACTTCTATGTGGAATCTAAAAAAATAATACAAATGAATCTATATACAAAACAGAAACGGAATCACAGACAGAGAAAACAAACGTACGGTCACCAAAAGGGAGAGGGAGGAAGGGGAAGGAGGGATAAACTAGGAGTTTGGGATTAACAGATACAAACTATTATACATAAAATAGGTAAAAAACAAGGACCCATTGTATAGCACAGGGAACTATATTCAATATCTTGTAATAACCTACAATGGAAAATAATGTGAAAAATATATATGTGTATAACTGAATCACTTTGCTGTACACCTGAAACACAATGTTGTAAATCAAGTACACTTCAATTAAAAAAAAAAAGAATAATGAAAATGATGCTGGAAATTCTTATGCATTTGAGTGAAGTGGTGGGGAAGACTTTGCCAGTGTGCACCACTGAACTATTCCTGGGAAAAACCCTCCCTCCTGCCTTCCATTTCTCTAACTTAAAAAACATAAAAAAGGAGGAGGGGGAACTGTGGCATTGTCTAAGAAAGGAAGAAATCATAATGGAAGTAATAAAGTAAAAAAAAAAAAAAATTGTTATTTAATAACATTAAAGAAAAAAGATTATCATTTTGGAGGTGAATGTTTATGAGATTTCATCCATTCTCCATTAGTTCTTTAGATGTGACCTTTTAGGTTGATATTTTATAGGATAATTGCATATTCGAGAAGTAGCTCCATTAACTAACTGAGTTTTAATAGTAACTGATATTTTTCTATCTGTGGGCTGGAGGTATAAAGCCACAAAACAAACAGAAATTTAATGTACAACAAGAGAGGCATTAAATAATGTGAAAACTGATTAATGGTTTAATAATTTTCATTCCAATCCTATATTTTGGTTTCCTCACCTATAAAAGAAGTAGTAAGACCTACTAAATTATCAAGTTTTCAAAAATGTAATTACAAGGTAAGCACAAGTACTGTGTCCTAAAATAGTCTGTTACTTATAATAAATGTAAAATTACTACTAAAGAGATAAGCATTTGCCGTAATAGTTCAGATCCACAAGCACTGCCATCATAACACTGTCCACTTTGTTAGAAAGCTTCAACCACCTCACCAATGTTTTACAGGCACTTAAGTTTCTTTTTCACTCCAAGTACGGTTTTCAAATCTTCAGTTTATCTCTCCCTACTCTGTTTTCTCAGCCCGAGGACACTCTTCTTCTCTCTACTCGTTTCCATTTTTCACTTTCAGCTGCAAACTCTTTACTCAACTTTTCAGAACTTCCTTCCAATCTGCTGAGGCAAAATTTTCTTCAACCTTTCCTGTGTCTTCTCTATGTATGCTAGGATTTTTTAATTAAAAAAAAAATTAAAGACACAAATCTGTATTTCACATTGTGTTAGTGCTCAGATTTTCAGATATCTGCTAAAAAGAACTAACTCAGTAGAGAACCACACTTTACACTTTCTATATAAATGCTTTTCAATAAACTATTCACTATTTTTTAAAATTTAGATTCTCCTGAGATAAAGCAGTGAACGACAGTGAAAATGCACAATGCTGATGATTACT
Source organism: Balaenoptera ricei (assembly GCF_028023285.1). Lineage (NCBI taxonomy): Eukaryota > Metazoa > Chordata > Mammalia > Artiodactyla > Balaenopteridae > Balaenoptera > Balaenoptera ricei. The sequence continues at coordinate 189,574,029 of NC_082639.1, read as the reverse complement.
CCAGTGTGTCCCAAAGAAATTAAATACAGAAAGTGAAGGGAAAAAAATCTATTTGCCTTATTTCCTAGTAATGGACATTGGACATTCCAGATATGATGTTGCTTGCTTATAAGAATGAAAAAAATCATAGAGCAGGTAATATCAATAAAAGGAAACAATCATACCTCTGACCTGTCTTTTGAGTAATTTTCTTCCTCACTGCATAGAGAGTTCTGTAAGAACATTCACTCATTCAATTGACATTAACTGGTTCATTCATTCTTTTCATTTATTCCTTTAATCTCACTCTCTCATTCGCTCAATTGATTGATCAATCAATCAATCAATCACTGAACCTTTCTTAGTGTGCCGGGCCCTGGAGACACACAGATAAAAAGCAGTTACAGGAGCCAGACAGTCTGGAGTGGGGAGTCACATGTGCAAAGAAGACGTGGTACATATACACAACGGAATACGACTCAGCCAGAACAAAGAAAGAAATTCTGCCATTTGCAACAAGATGGGTGGACTTGGAGGGTATTATGCTAAGTGAAGTAAGTCAGACAGAGAAAGACAAACACTGTACATCATCACTTATAGGTGGAATCTAAAAAAGAAAACAAACGTGGCTATAACAAAAAAGAAACAAACTCACAGATACAGAGAACAAGCGAGTGGTTTACCAGTGGGGGAAGGGGGAGGGACAAAAGGGGACTAAGAGGCACAAACTACTATGCATAAAACAAGTAAGCTACAAGGATATATTGCACAGCACAGGGAATATAGCCAATATTTTATAATACTTATACATGGAGTATAACCTTTAAAAATTGTGGATCACTATGTTGTACACCTGAAACTTATATAATACCGTAAATCAACTCTACCTCAATGAAGAAAGAAACAATTATAATGCAGTGTGGCTGCCAAGGGAGGAGGGTTTGAGGGGTGGAGAAAGGGGAGCAGGATAACTTTATGCAGGAGATGACGGCCATGGTTTGTTCTCGAGACAATGAGTTTGCCCGATAAAGAACAGGGCAAGGAGCATTTCAACACAAGGAAACAGCACCCACAGAAAGATGGAAACTCATGGGCCTTCTAGCAGAACCTGCATGGGCAGAGTTCAGGAAAGAAGAGAGTACACTGCGATCAGAACGCCAGAAGAGCTCAGCCCAGACCAGACTACGAGGGGCCGTGGGAATTACAACTCCTTGGACATAGCAAATGTCCCATAAATGTCTGCTTCACTGATGTTAATTTCTTAATCACCAACAATACTAAGTTTAATTAAAACTAAGAGGTATCTCAGGGAAAATATCTACCTTTTGTTTTTTTTTGACCCAATATTTTTATTGTTAAGTACAGTAATTCCCTATTGCTACACGGATGAGATCACTACTAGAAAAGGAAAGAATACTGAACACCAAAAGTCATAAAAAAAGATACTTTAGTCAGCTACAAATATATATACGTTCCTAATATCATTCATGTGCAGCTGAGATAATTCAGTTTGGAATCCTAAGCTGTACATAATAACAACAGCATAATTCAAAAGGAAATATCTCTGACATACAGGTTTATTTTTCCAAAGGATACTATTTCTCAGCTTTGGTTTTTAATGCTTAAGTGTATCTATGTCTTAGATCATAAGAAATCTAAAAATCCCAAGCTCTTAAACTCTGAGCTGTTCTAAATGGAATGACTGTATCTGGAAATAAACCTTGTAGAGCTCCTCAGGATTCTGATCAATCGAGGCTGGTTGGCAGGCAGGCCTTTTATTCTCATGAAATGCTCCCTGTGTGTCCTCTTTGGGCAGGAGCCTTAAAAATTTAGCAGTAGCTAAATCAACTTGGTAAGCTTTCAAATAGATATTTGGTGGGAAATTAATTTGCTTAAAATGTTTAGTTTTCCAACAGATATAGAGTCTGTTAGCATTTGAGCTATAAAATTGACACCTAATGGATTGGTCTTTTAACTAAAAGTTCACTGTTGAAAAACTTTATACTTCACTTTTCATTGTTTCCTAAATTCTGCCATACTAAAAAAGCTAAATGGCAATTTGGACTTTTAAAAGATCTAAAAAGCCTACTATATAAAGGAATAATAAGATGCCGTTAATGTATGGCAGCATGAAGTCTGTTCATGTTTTTTGCTACCATAAATTCTGTATAATTATTTTCCAAACAACTTGAGTTCCTACTTAAGGAGAGAAAATATTTATTAGCACATCTGCATTTCAAAGCTCTTATTCTGAGAACTTTTCTACATAACAACAGATTAAAGTAAGATCATTAGTCTGTATTTTTTATATCTCATTTCTTCAGTAAGAATTAGTTTCCCTGTTTACCTACGCATTACAGCTTTCAGTTTTATCATCGTGCAACAGCAAATTCTACCAATCGGAGAGACCGTACTATCTTTTTTGGAAAGTACATCATATAACATGTTTTGCTTTATATCTCTCTTCAAAACTGGTAACTATATAGAGTGAAGTAAAAAAGTGTAATCTATTTTCCTTTCCCAACCATAAGACCTTCTTCTATCTGGGCCAGACTTTGATATTTGCCCCTTGGCTGAGAATCCGCAAATCCAACTTCACACTTAGCTGCAGTGAAGTAGCCCTGCAGGCAGGCCGACTTCAACGAACCACTAGTGGTATCATCATTAAAATCCTGCTGAAGGTCACCATGGCAACCGCCTGCTGAGGCTTCACTGCTGCACTCGGCATCTCCTAATCAGCTACCATGTGAAATGCAAATTCAGACAGTCTGAAAATTAGTCAAGAAGAATAGGGGATGAGGATGCAGATATGTGAAATATTCATGCGCTTCGTGGAAAAAAGAAGACAGCATGAATGACACAACAAAGGACGGCCCCTGACATTCTCGCTATCATTTTGCATGACTATTCACACCCTACTGTATTTCCAGGCCGAGAGTTCTGAAGTTGGCTTTGTGAAGTGCCGTATTTATATTCTATACCCAAAATAGTAATTAAAAATGGCTAACATAATAGCATTAACATCAAATAAAGATAATACTTCTAAATTACCACCACTGCCTTGTAAGAGTTTGTTCTAATTACCTGAATACCAATGCTGTGAAACAAAAAAACCAAGCGTCATTGATTATCAGTATCAAAACTATTAGGAAAAAAAAAAAAAGGTACTTTCAACATCCTAGGACCACAAATGCCTTACATATGGTAAAAATTCTTTAGAGATATTTATTATTCAAGTTACATGGGCTCACTCTTCCTTATATAAAATTGGAACCGACTGCATTCATTTCACATAGAAAGAGTGACAAGACCACCTAAAAGGTGAACATTATAATTGTTTCATATTTTTTCCTTTGCCCCTTTCCATTTTCCTTGGGCAAAACCTCTGCTGCTCACGAGCAGGTGAGATGTCCTAAAACAGTGGTTTCTCTGGGTGGGTCCCCAGTGAGCTTTCCAAAAAGAGTTATGTGAACACACTTAGTTAACCTGAGACACTGCTATTCTGCATATCTCCTCCTTAAATATAGGTAAAATCATGATGCATTAGGCAAAAATGGGAGATGTTTTGTTCAATGAAAAACCGGATGTTGGGTGGAGCCCAAACAACTCATTTCAATGGGTTCCCAAAGCAAGCAAGGATCCAGCTCAGATCTTAACAAGGTAAAGTGTTCTAAGATTTTCAATTCTACCCAATGTACTCTTTACCACATCTACAGTGATAACCACAAGCGTTTCCTACAGGAATCTGACTGCAGCAGTGAGGTGGGGACGGGGCAGATCTTGTCAAAGTAAAAGGAGGGAGGGTAAAGCTGAGAGAATAAGGCTGAGAAGCATGCAGCTGAGAGATGTTTGCTTCCAATCTGGGAAAACATGGGCTGGAGGGAGGAAGTGGTGCCAGAAGAGAAAGTTACAACTGTGTGCTGCTCTGAGACCATGGGCATGAGGAGGAACCCTGTTAAGAGGGGCCACTGGACATGCTGGTCGCCCAGAGCCTGGCTTCGGCATTAATTCTGCCCTCTGCCGTGCTCAGGAGGCTGTAGTCAGCCACTGCTCCCATCCCACGTAGGAAGTGGCCAATGTCACACCACATGCTGCGCTGTGTTCCCCTCCACATGATGAACTAACTGTGGTCAACTCTCTAACGGCCAAGCCTCCGAGAGAAGGAAGACGGAATGAAGGTGCTCTTTCTGCCATTTGTACTTGTCATTTGTATCAATGGATAAAAGAAGATTCTGTAATAAAATGCAAACGTCAGCAAAATGAACAACATGAACGCATGACTGAAAAATGACTTACCTCCTCTGAATAGTGATCTGAAGGAAGAGGTGGGTAGTCACACTGCTCTATCTTCTTACACAGCGAGTACAAGTTCATTTTGTCGCCATAGAAAGGACTCTGTAACGCAGCCATCTGTAAAATGCTCCCAATGAAACTGATATAGTTACATGGTAACTTTAAGGGAGATTTCATCAAGTATATTACACTGGGGGGGGATAATTACAAATACTTTAAATAAAGTTCTCTAGGCATTTTGTGTTTCATGAATACCCTTTTCAGAGAATTATTAAGTCCTAAAAAGTCTTACTTCAATTTTTGGTTATTATTTTCAACATTTAAACTTCCCTAAAAGGGAGAAATGGTTAGCATATAATTATTTATACACATACACACATATGCAGTATAAAACAGTATTAGAAGAATAACAAAATAACTTAAGACTCTGTAACTACAGTGCTATAGGAACAACTAGTATATCTCATGACTAGACAGACATCAATGGTATGTATCAACCATGTAATGGTCACAATACAACAAAAATGAAACGGCAGTTAAAACTGAATTATAATCTAGCCATGGCTTGGGGAACAGAACACACAGCATTTTATTTCACACGGCAGTTTCTGTAGGAAAAGGTTATTTTGAGATAAAAAAATGTCTTCTCAGTCTGAATGTTATAACTGATCCTCAACTAGTTCACAATGAATTAGAACTGCTTTTCTTTTTTGATGATGTCTCGAAAACACGAAATGTGCTCAAAAGGCCTAGGAGTCATAGCCGCTACTTCAAGGCATCCAAATGAGATTTTTATGCAGAAAAAAAAAAAAAACGACTCAAAGAATGAATGCCTTTAAAAAAGACATCATTGAATTTAACTTTATTTTAAGACCAGGTTCTAACTTGACCTGATTTCAGGTGTGAGCAAGGACTGCGGTTAGCAGGGTTACAAACTAAAAATTCAATTGAAAATGTTCGCCTCCTGAATCTTTGAACTGCGGGCGCGAGACTACAACACAGAGTACGACGCTGCCCCCAAGTCAGTCACCCTTTTCTACATGTGCTAATAAGTTTGATTTTGGAAGGACAATGTGTACATTCCCCAGACAGGCCGGGCGTGCGCGCAACACGCTGGGCCGAGCAGTGCTCCTCGGCGGGGCGGGCGTCGGCGGGGACGCATGAGCTGCGAACGGCTCTCATCTGTCTGGGCCGCTGCGGGCAGAGCTTAACTCCTTCCCGGCCTGGACTGCGGGGCTTGGGGGGAAGCAGAGCGCAGAGCCGCCCGGCAGCCCTTTCCTAGATCTCCTGCAAAACCACCTTAGGAACAGGTGTTCCCCACGAAGAGAAGAAACCCCCAAACAAGGTGCATGTCCCTTAACATATAAATTTCCACTCCATTTGAGAGGAAATTTCTAGAAGAGGGGCTACAATAATAATTACATGTTTTGTTGAAATGCGAGGACACTTTATGATAAAACACAATCTTTAAAACGCCCCCCTTGAAAAACAGACTGTGTGTATAAACTATTGTCTCTCCGTGTTTGCAAAAACCCTAAGTAAACGTCCGTATATTCATTATCATGTGCCAGGAGTTCATTACAGTACTTTTGTCTCAATACTGCAGTGTTAAAAAAAAAAAAAAAAAATCTGAATGTCCCCTAAGGAGTTAAACAGGAATAGTATATTTTCATGCATCTCCTGCTTTGACAGATGAAAAATGTCAACTGTCCTGTTTTTATTTTCAAGCTTTTGCACTATTCATCTGGTTCATTAGTGCATCTCGATGCTGCCCCTGACAGCTGCTCGCCCTCTCCTCCCAGCAGCTGAATTTTTCAGGCTAATTTGATCCTCCACACTGAGACGATCGCTAGAATGATTGACTTGCTCCCTGACCTCCAGGGTCCGACTTCCCTGATTAGTATTCTGGGGGTGTTGGAGGGACGAAAGCCCACTGTCTGTCTTTGGGGCTGGTGGCAGCTCTCTTTTTTTTTTGAACTGTAAGCCACCAACCTACAACCCTGGAAGGATGCAATTGCTGCACTGAACAATAAAGGAAATGTGTAAAACCTACTTTTCCATGTAAAGGTCCGTGTAGCAAAAGCACAGCATCTTGATTTTAATTAGTAAAGTCTACTTTGTTGCATATCAATTAAAACTGTACTGCTAGTTTTTTTTTTTTTTTTTTTTGAGGTTTCAGGAATATTTGAAAGTCTAATTTTCTGAGTTTAAAATACGTTTTCAAAAAAGGCTTCCCACTCCTTCGTTATGAATGATAAATTCTTAGTGGGATACAATATAAAATATCGATGTGATGCTATGGCCAATTTTTTTAAAGCTAAACTACTGGGCATTTTTATTGACATTCTATTAAAACATAACCAGAAGGAGATAACAGCATCAAGGTAAATTAAATCCTTAGAAAAATTCTAGTTCTTCCCAATCACCTGCATGGAGCAATTGAGAAAATGTGCTGAGCTGAAAACTAATGTTACCATGTTAAATACTGTAACTCAAAACCATCCACGACACATAACACACATGAATGGAGGAGTGTCCAAAGAAACAATTTTTATTTTGGTGTTCACGTATACATAAAAATGGGACACTGCCTCTCAAAGGCAAATCCAGAATGTGAAGAATTATTTCAGTTTTGACATGGGAGTCTGCTGGTCCTATAAGAATTAGCAAACTTCCCAAAAAATGCCTATTACCTCAACTGAACTTTTTCTTTTTCATTGCTAAATTTAATCTCTTTAGTGGAAACCAATTTGCTGTTTACTTTTAGGTGTATAAAGGGAAAACAGTGCTTTGATAATATTATTAGACTATGGCCTGAAGGAATCTAAGGTCACCTAAACAGGTATAAAATATTTTAAAATGTACAAAGTGCCTTTTAAACTTTACAATAACTTAATATAATCAAATCAGTGCAACACTGTTCCAACCTATTGGCAGAATATAATATAGTAAGCATAAATCTCTTTTAATCTCATGTGAATACATACAAACATGTACTTTGTTCTATCACTAATTCATAACTTTTCTTAATAAAAATTACCCTAAGGATGTTCTTCAAGAACATTTTTAAAATCTCTTTCTTTTTAAGTGGTCATTAGTTTATTTAGTAGGAAGAACAAAATAAACAATCTCAGGTTCCTTAATTTAAGGAAATTTGAATCTGCAATCTGTAAAATAATAATTAAAGATTATGATACACATTTTAAAAAACCTTCTGCTGCTCTACTTCCAAGTAAAGGTGGAACAATTAAAATAGATGATCTCATCATATATTTCATTTAAGTCAGGAAGACAAGAGACATAAAATAAAGAGTAAGAAATACACTGGTTTCTATCTATCCAGTTCAGATTTCCTTTGTATACCTTAAAATATGAAAATGATTCAATGTATTATTTTCCTTCATTTTATTTTATTAAAAGAGTTACCGAGATGTAGGCTAATTTTTAGTTAACAGCTTTGACTGAAAGCCTACATTCCTAGGAAAATTACCATTCAATTAAAGAAGTAAATTACAGAAGTCCCTAGCTTGAGTGTTCTCTGATAACACTACTATACAACATGAATATAAAATGTGCTCATAGCATGCTTTCTTCTATTCACCCAAACTGTCGCACTGCAATACTTGCTAGAGGATCTATCTACATGATTCCATCTTCCTTTGATAAATTATCACCAGTAGAACAGGTGAGAGAGAGTATTTCACTGAGCTTTACCAATACAAACCGTTACTCATGGAAACTAAGAGATAACCTAGAAGAATTATCTGTTTACAAACTATCCTTAAAGCTAAATTAATCTACATAAAAGTGAAAAAAAATGTGACAAAGCTATTTACTATGCTTTCATATTTTACATCCATTCTATTATATCTATCTTGTTATGCATGGGCAACATTTTTTTTTAATAGATGTTCAAATGTATATTTTTATAAATAAGATTATACAGCAACATTATATTAACATTAAAAACATTTAAGAAATAAAACTCCCATCAAAAGGAAACAATTTAAAATTATATTAGAGGAAGTAAATGTGTAGAAATGTATAGTTACTAAATTTCATTATAAAAACAGTTACTAAGTCAGTGAATTAACTTCCTCATAATTAAAAAGCTAATTCTTAAACACCACCCAGAAAAAAATAACTATATACTATTAGGATAGGGGAAATATATTCCAGTAAGTAAAATCACTTCAATATATGGAATTTATCACCATTACCTACCTCATACAGTAGACAGCCAAGGGACCAGATGTCAGATTTGAAGTTGTACCCATTTTCATGTATTCTCTCTGGAGACATGTAATAAGGTGTACCCACTGCAGAAAGAAACCAAATAAAACAAGAGAAGGATAAAAATGAAGATGCCGCTGTGCTAAGAAATTACATCCAAAATTCCAGATTTAAAATGTCGTCAAAATAATTCATTAGGATCAGAAAATTGTTCTGGGGAATACTCAAAACTTTTAAATTTCCTCTTTCCTCCCTGATCCTTGAACAGCATGTTTACAACTATCCCACATTAAAAAGGGTGTGGTGGGTTACACTTTATTTCCTTTCGATCAATTCAGGGAGAATCTAGGGAGCATAACTAAAGAAAGAGAAAGGAATTCCAACCTGAAAATCTACTCGGTGACTCACATTGGTTTCATTTCTTGATATTTTTAAACATGGCTTGTATATCCCAAATAATTAAACATGCTGATATAATAATTTTAAAATAAATAGCAATACCTAACAACTGAGTACGTATAAATAAATCATACTTACTAACTTTTACAGAAACATCCCTTAGAACATTGTTGTGACTCTTAAAATTACAACTGATAACATCATTAACCTTCAGTACCTTACTTTCTCCCACTTTAGAAAGAATAAAACAGACTTTTGTACATCAAAGGGTTATATAATAACATATGTGAAAGGTCACTGACATCTCTGAAAAAATGTCTGAGACTATTACTACTGAGAACTTTATAGAGACAAGATACTCTGGATAATTTTGGGGTTCGCTTGTTTTGATGTGTGAGTACACTTTTCGGTTTTTTATGACCATTTTAGAAAATGTGAACATGATATAATGAATGCTAATATAATACATTTAATTTAAAATTTATTAAATATCTTAAAATAAGTAAGACATATACATTATATTTTGAAGGGTAAAAAACATCGAAGTGACTTTGGAAGTGAATATCTTAAGTCTCAAAGTTAGGTGGCTATTATTTCACCATTATTTGCCTAAGGCTTTTTGCCAAACAGAAAATCAAAGTTTGAGAACAATATTTAGAAATTTTACTTGCTTGAGGCAACAGCTACCAAAACTATGCTGCTGCTCACAGAGAAAAGCACATTCTCCTTCTTCTACTAATTTTTAAGTACTCCCTAGGAGTTTACAGTAAACCTAATGAGAGGGTAACTCAGAATGCTGAACAGCGGCGTTTAGTCAGAGGCAACAAGAGGTGGCACATCAACAGTCAAAGCATCATGCTCAAAGACATCACCCTCTTCTTCCAAAAGAAGGAAGTTATAACCTGACGGTTGTGTGTGGAAACTATGCTGGGCTAAAAGCTGAAAACATCATGAGCCATCTATTCACAAGAAATCCTATCTATACTGAATCCATTTTTCCTAGTAATGGATGGTCCTAGTCAGAATGGATGAAAGGGAGGTATTTACAGAAGTGAAGAAGTGAAAAAAAGAGTATGCAAACAGGAGGATAAAAGAAATTTACAGTATGAAGTATTCGGACATGATATTAGAGGCAAACTTTAAGAAATAAATGATTTAATTGCAGCATTTCCTTTGAAGACAAACAAGTAAGTTTGCCAATTTCTCTCAGGGTGAGAAAAGCCAAGAAACTTTTAGAAATGGCTAGGTTTAAAGAATCTGTATTATTATCGAGTCAGATAAACACAAGCTCTGCAGCTTTGAGCGCTGTGGCCCCTTCCACTTGTAGTTTTCACAAGCGACACCAACTGTGGGCATACTGAACGCTCTCCGTTCAAGGGGGGAGCGGTACAGCTGGAATAATAAATGGCTCTGTACAGGCTCCCGGTTGCAGGACGTGAAGCCAGTGACTGGCAGTGAGGGATGTGCAGAGAGAGGCTTCACGGAATCCACAGGGGGCGACTGAAAACACTGAGGCTTGAAGGTTCAGAGTTTACCAAAAGCAAAGGTAATTTTAACCAGTAGCTCTGGGAAACCTGCTGATACGTTAGGGGTTTGATGTGAGTGTGAAAGATTGATGAGAGGGAAAAAGAAGAACAAATGCTTGCATTTTACAGAGATTAGCCCCGGCATCACACCTTAACTGCCACACAGACCCAACGCACGGTCAGCCCGAGAGCCAAGGAGGCAGAGAAGCGGGGTGATTAGGAATCCCACTAAACTAAACCTAAAACCTGAAAAACTGCAAGGTACAGAAGAGCCTCTTAGGGAGCTGCTGGAGGTCATTACCAACAGTTACACACAGAGTTAACGCTGCGGCTTTAAACCCAGACGAGGGTTCTCCTTCATATTACCAGCAACCAGCATCTTTATACTAAATACGCATGTTTTGGTATTTCAATTATGTGTATCTTGCGTATATAATAAAATGGAAATCTGAGTATGCTACTCACCTCTCTGACCGACACATAATGTCCAAAAGCGTCATTAAGTGGGAAGGGAGAAAGTCTGCCTCCTGCACTACGGTTACGGATGGGTCAGACTCATCACTAAGCGCTGAGCCCAGGTGCGAGAGGGAGGCCCCCCCGCCTCCCCGACCTGCCCCCGGCAGGGCGCCCCCGTCCTGCACGCCGACACTGAGCACAGGCTGGGCCCCTGCCCATGAAGGGTCCATCCTCGCCCGTCTCTAGCGGGCACAGAGCCGCAAAGTTTAAGTGCCCAGGAAAATGTGAAATGCGTGTAAATGCAGTGAGACGTTCTCCACATTTCAAACTTAATGAATACATGATTATTTCCTAAAAACCTTTTTTTCTAAAATTCATGACAGCTGTGTGTATTAGTGCTGTTGCCTCAAGAATGTGGTGACTTCCTAACACCTGTACAAGACAAGGGGGAGGTGCAGAGTGACATGATTAGACACGTAAACGACCGCGCAAAGTACTGTGCGCTGAGGCGCCTCAGACGGCAGGACGCATGATTCCGCTAATCCTTCCAGAATGCGTGGCTGGAGGCAAACGGGAAGATGTTTCACTACAGCAGATACTTAGGTCATTTTAACCTCCTGACATGAGTAAAAGTGAGTAAGAAATGGATGACAACATTATAAAACACAGGAAGTCTGATACTAGAGGAAAATTGTTAACAACTGAAAATGCTATCTGACCCTTCTTTAAAATATAATAAGACAGTCATTCAAATATTAAAAATAAATTCATTACGTTAATTGACTTATTCTAGCTATATGAGAAAAGTTTTACATGGGAAGTACTCTATTAACAATAAATACATCCTAAAATGTATCCTTAACAAAATGAAGACTGATTTTCGCAAGTTCTACAATATGTTTAAGAAAGCCAAAAAATTGTTAACATGCTATTATAGAATAAACTAATTAATAACTTTCCTTTCATCAGAGTAAGTTACATACAGCATTTTTTCAATAGTTTATAAACATTTAGCAATTTCTGCAAAGAGTTGAATGAGAAAAAATAATAGAACCACTGAAGCACCTTTTTATATGGTTAGATTTGGGTTGCTATTTTTTTGTTTTGTTTTGTTTTGTTTTTTAAGTAAGGGCGGAAAGGAAAAATCATTCAAAGGTCAGGAAATCTGTTTCACATGTTACCTTTGCCACCAACTAACTAGGACCACTTAACTTCTCTTTTTATTACTTTCCTCATCTGTAAGGTGCAGCGATGAAGAAGATGAGATCGTTTCTGAGATCCCTTTGCTCTCAAATTCTCCAGCACTCATAAAAACCCTGCAAACACCCATACAGAAAGTGAAGTGGAAAAAAGTAATATATTCCTGTTTTAAACTATTACCTAGGACAGTTGACTGAAATGTTTTACGTCAGAGGGTACAAACAAGCAAATTCAGTTTAGAAATGTTGCTTCTTTCTCTCAGAACAAACTGCAGAAAAGAAAGCTTTGAACATTCCTTGCTGGGGGAACTGAAATGACACAATTCATCTTAAACCTCAATTTGATTTAAACACACACACACACACACACACACACAAACACATACAACTTCAGGAAATAGGAATTAATTTTCATTTTTTCCTTCATACTCTTAAGCCAGCCCAGAAATTACGTTGGCAGACTTCATGGAGAGAGGCCAAATTTACTTAATTGTAAGGAGTATTATCTGAGGTCAGTACAGAATGGCCGAGTGGTAGATCAATATTTCTTCTACAAAAGACATTTATTAAATAAATTTTTCATCTTTCAAGTGTAACCGATAACATTTAAAAACCCAGAAAATTTTCTAGTTACTGTTTCTCTGCTCCAGGCACTGTGTTAAAAGGATCACATGTGTTATCTTGCTGAGCTTTTAACACTGTTTATCAGGGCCCACACTGTTCTAGGTGCTGGGAAGACAGAAGTAAACAGGCTGAGACCTTGTCTTCATGGGGCTCACTGGCTAGTGAAATGGGGGCTATTATGAGGTAGTTTGTAAATTAATTTATTTTATTTTATTTATTTTAGTTTTGGCTGCATTGGGTCTCCGTTGCTGCACGCGGGCTTTAGTTGCGGCGAGCGGGGCCTACTCTTGGTTGCAGTGCGTGAGTTTCTCATTGTTGTGGCTTCTCGTGTTGCGGAGCACAGGCTCTAGGTGCCCGGGCTTCAGTAGCTGTGGCTCGTGGGCTCAGTAGTTGTGGCTCGTGGGCTCTAGAGCACAGGCTCAGTAGTTGTGGCGCACGGGCTTAGCTGCTCTGCAGCATGTGGGATCTTCCCGGACCAGGGCTCAAACCCATGACCCCTGCATTGGCAGGTGGATTCTTAATCACTGCACCACCAGGGAAGCCCCCAAGAGGTAGTTTAATGAGATGTTACTACTATTATCTTGCTGTAGAGAGGACGCATAAGCAAGTCAGGTAATTTGCCAAAGATCACAAAGCTAGTAAGGTATGGATGTAGAATTCAAGCCAGGTCGTTCTGTCCCTTGCATTTAAACAGTTATTTCATTAAAATTGAGGACTGTGAAATAAGACTGGGAAAAAAAAATCTGTATCTTTCCAAATTAAGCAGCAGAGAACTCTTCTACAAGTCTCAGCATGTACACACCAAAGGCCAGGAGTGAGGGTCAGGGTTCAGTGCTTCTCTGCAGCTACTCTGTTTCAAACAGATATTGTTATGGTAGCTGAGAGGTTAAACAGGCACAGTTTACAATTAGATAATAGCTTCTTCCCAGCCTGATTATTTAAGTCAAGAAAGGACTGCAAGTTAAAAATAAATCAGTGAAAGTAGTCTTTAATACTGACCAAGCATATGCTGCCTTTAAGGCTCCAAACCACGCTGAACTATGATGGGGTACACGCCAAGGAAAGACCCACAGAGAGGTGCTAGGGAAGGTGTGGGAAGGACAAGCATGTGACCGCAGGTGGCACTTGGCACCAAAAATGAAACTGCTTTAATGCCTGGTTCAAGAACACTAATTTTCCAAGTTGTAATCAGAGGATATATCACACTTGGAAATAGTGTGGGGAGCATGAATTGTACACTCAAGAGACCCCAGTGTGAAAATTCTGATGCTGGTGGAACGACGGCCATGCGTTTACTCAGCTGGCAACATTACAAAATCAGAGAACCATTGTCTCATTTTGAAAGGGAAAGAGGAGTTCAAGCAACCCTGTAACGCAAACAACGACGACAACAACAACACAATTTCCCCCCAAGAGGTTTCAAGTATTTGTCCAGCACAAGGACCAGTATCAGAGCACCCTAGCCAGCTCTCGGTAAAAATCTACTCCATCCTCAGGAGGTACAACAAGCATATATAATAACTAAATCACACACGTACATGCAAAAAGAAAACTATCTTTGCTCTTCCGGGAGACATTAAGAAAGCAAGTAAAATGCCATATTAGAACATGATTAAGCTGTTTTTTGTTTTTTTTTTTCTCCTTTTCACTAGAGCAAGCCATCAGACAGGAAACACTTCATTGTAAATAATAAATGCAACTTTGATGCAAACAGATTTGCTTGAATAGCAGATAACTACCCTTAATTACTTACATATACCTTTGGAGTACCTAATGTGTTTATATTTTATGGCAGTGTAATTTTTCTAATTAAGTTTTGTTAAAATTACTTTCTATCTCCTCCTATATTTCTGTCCATGAGGAAGCAAGGCACTCAAAAGTAAGACTGGTACAAAGGAGAGATGACCGTTGAGGATTAAATAAGCTTTTGTAAATAATTAAAAAAAAAAAAAAAAGGAACTGTTAATAAACTAATAGTAATGATAGAAAAGGACTTGCTTTCAAAACTTACATGAATGCAAGTGTGGTATTTTCTCCCTTGAAAAGTAAACACATATCACTGATGAAAGTCTATAATTAAAAATGGGAAATTTTAACGTTAAGACATCTGTCTAAAAAAGCAAGTGCTTAACTTCAGTACCGTGAACTTCCGTTAAAACCTCTGACCTTTAAAGCACGCCACCTTACCGGGCTTTAGAGGAGGACACCAAAGCCTCTCCAGCCGTCAGGGCGACCAATCCGGGGAGGCGGGCAGCACTTTGGCCCCTGGTGCTACGCCGTGAACGTCACATCACACGGCAAAGGGACCTGAAGCTAGGGAGACTACCCTGGCCTGTCCGTGACATTTGCAAGGGCAGGGGTAGGGGAGATTCCAAGTGTGAGAGGGTCTCCACCTGCCACTGCGGGACTTGAAGATGGAGGAAGGAGGGAGAAGCCAATGAGGGCAGCTTCAGAAGGTGAGACGCAGCCTCGGGAGGACACAGGAAGGAAAAAGGGGCCTGGGTCCGGCAACACCGAAGACCTGGATTCTGCCAACAACCCGGATAAGTCTCCCCTCGAAGCTCCAGAAAAAAGTGCAATTCTGCAGACGCCCTGATGTTAGCCGGGTGAGAGCCATGTTGGAATTCTGACCTGCAGAACTGCAAAAATAATAAATCTCTGTTGTTTTAAGCCACTGCATTTGTGGGAATTTGTTAGGGCAGCAATAGGAAAGCAATACAAATGCACTGACGATTCACGCGTCACGCGGGCCAATTCCACGTGCCGAGCCAGCCACAGGCCAAGAACTCCACAGGAGACACTTGTGGTCTAAAGCATCCTCGACCTCTACGAGTTCACTGGACAGTCTGGGGATGGGATGAGGTACATTCTTTGAGGGTTTTTTTTGGGGGGGGGGGGTAGAAGCCAATACATTTACCATAAGAAGAATAAAAGAATAAAATGATGATCTTTTATCATTTAAAAGAGCTCTGGTTGTTCACTAACTGATAAGGACCCTAAGCCAGGTAATCACAACCACTTTAAAGATTTGAATTAGAGATGCAGAAGAGAGAGCAGTTCATGTGCTACGTGGCACTCAGTCCACAGCTGGTGTTTGAAGTTTGCTAAGTAATCATTTTTATTATAAATGTTTTAAGTTGGCCAAAATAAGGTCCCTATCACAAGTACGTCCAGGAGGGAAAATTACAGATTTACTGATCAAGAGAAAACTCACCAGGGATCAATACTCTAGCACACCTCATGAATCATTCTGGATTTAAAAATAATCTCTCTGCTCAGAATCTCCTAATTCAGAATGAGGGACACTCCCTAAGGCTATCCATGGCTCCCTCTTCCTTCCCCCCAGCCACACAATCCCATCAAGAGAGCTAATTACCCTTCAGGTGCAATAGCTACAAATACGTCACAAAAATAAACAAGGAGAGAAGGAGTACAAACCACATAAACAAATGAATGAGGTATTTTTCCTTCATCTCATGGACAATGAAGGGGGACAATGCTCACCTTCACTGTTTCCGGTTCTCCTCTTCCTGAACACCTGGGAGAATTATTCATCCACTCCTTTAAGATGGATGCGGCCATGAGACTTGTTGTAGCCAATAAAATACGAATGGGAATTAATGTGTTACACTCAAGTAGAAAGATTTAACTAAGAGCCAGTAAGTGATTCTCCATGATCTCTTCATCTCATGAAGATCACACAAGACTGAAGCCCCCTGAAATGCCAAGTGACCACCTGGAGGGAGGGCGGCCACTGGGACCCACACGGGGCCCACAGCTGATTCCGGGTGACCAGAGAAATAATACGCTTCAGTGCTAAGCAACTAAACGCTGTTACTGTTTCTTCCTGCGGCATAATCTAACCTATACTTACTGATATATTTAGTTAAATCCATCCTTTGATGTGTAGCCTGTCTCTAATTCATTTGATCAGTATGCGCTGAGCATCTATTATGTGCAATGCCCTCTCCTACACATCTGAGATACATCAGAGAACCAAAAACATGAAGATCCCGGTCCTCATGAAGCTTCCATATGGCTGAGGCAGAAAGACAGAAAGTACTAAGCATAATAAGTAAGTAACACAGCATATTCAAAGATACGAAGTCCTAAGAAAAAAGAAAAATGAAAACAGGATAAGGATCAGGAATTCTAGGGATCGTGTGGGAGTGGGGTCAGGTTCAGTATTAAATAGAGTGTGCTCAGTAATCCCCACCCTACCCCCTACACAACATGAAGGAACAGAGGAGAAAATGTGCTTTAAAACTGCTTGCAAATAATAAATGCTGTGCACATATTCATTGCTATGCTTGCTGTTGATATTTAGTAGCCGTGGACGATTCCTCTGGGTCATTATTACAGGAAATTAGGGCAGTTTGATATGGTTTGACTAACAATCATATATTTGGATGATTTTAAAATAATCCAAGGTGACATGAGAAAAATTACACCTTGATTGCCATGTTCCTACTTCACAGGTTTTGGTGAAGTTTTAGTTTTCAGTCTAGAAGAGCCACTTTCTCAGAAATATCAGCCCCAGTTGCTGGAAGACAGAATGGTTGTGAAGAAAGACTTCCGTCCTGTTTACTTCTGAGTCTTGGGCATGCAGAACAGTCAAGTGCAGGATGGGGGCAAATTGCACTTTCACCTGTAGGCCCCTCAGCTATGTGCACAGCGGGATAAGGTAACCCCGATGGAGGTAAGTAACATCAAGTCGGAAAACAGTGGCAGAGTCAGGGAAAACGCCACAAGGTCCGCATACAGCAAAAACATACAGTGCTGGGTGGGAGAGGGACCGCAGACTAGGGAAGCTCGCCTCACTGGTTTCCAGGTGCAAAGCCCGTTCGCCTCCTGTGCCTCAGTCTCCTGGGCTCTAGAAGGGGAACAGTTTGCATCCATGGCTCACGTCTGCCTGCGAGGACCTCAGGGAGCTGAACGGCTGCAAACTGTACGGAACAATCAGGCACATTACTCCCCACCTCCAGGAGCACAGGCAACTCTGTAAATGACTGCACTACGCACTACGTCTGACCGACCGAACTGGCCAGAGAGCAGGACAGGAGGAGGTCTACAAGGAGAAGGTAGAAAAATGGGAATCTGTCTTTAAGTAAATGGAACAGCATGAAAGTACTGTAAACACAGACTAATGTTCTCCCAGTTCCAGGTTATCACCCATTAATGAGTTGGGAAATCAATTTACTGGGTTGCAAATACCATTATTTTTAGTAACACAAAATAGAACAGACAGCATCAGAATGCACTGCAGTTACGGCAGAGAACACTGTCGCGTGGAACTTGTGCTTCAGTTATACGCAGTTAGGTCCCCATGGGGATCACGGTGTTGCTGGGGCAGGGGGCGAGTGGGGGGGACTGTCAAGAAGTCTGACGGCCCCGTATCTAGACGATCAAAAAGCTTGACTCCAGAGAGAGGAGGAGTCCTCATCACAAATTTTAAAGATATATGTAGATATAGATATAGATACATGCACGTAACACATTTTCTAACATCTGTTACATTTGTAAGATTGATAAACAATATGAAAGAAAACAGCAAAGCTTACACCTAGGAATATGTGTAATCCTACAATGAGCCTCCCAGCCACATCCTCTGTCCCAATCAATACAAAAATGCTAAATGAAGATCTGACTTAACGTAAGTGCATGTAGAAAACAAAAGGGGAAGGGGACAAAAACCAAAGAACCTTCTAGAGCTCAGATCAGACAGGGATAAACTTGGTGCTCGCTGGGCTGAGGAGCACAAATGAGGTAGCTCTGGGCAGCACATACTAAGAGGCCGTCTAGGAGCCAAAGAAGAAACTACCGGGACAGAGAAGGCCCCGAGGAGAGCAGGCAACAGTGGGCGTGATGACCCCCAGGAAGACGGAGGCTCGTGGCTCGGTCCTCACACAAATCAGACTATGTGGCTGTCCTCGTGCCAGCCCTGCAAAGCTGGCCCTGTGCTCGGAATAAGGTGTGAACCCCCCTCGTGGGGCTGAGGCCCTCCTGCACCCTGACCCCGCAAACCTCCTGCAGGAGAGCACGTCCTGCAGCAGCCCCTCGTCTGAACTGCTGCCGGTCAGCCCGGGACGTTACTCTCCGGGGACCCAGTATAGCCGCTCTTCTGCATCCTCCTCATCCAGGTCAAACACCACCTCCTGGCAGGGGCCTCGCCCTTTCTGAAGTGCTCCCTCCGCTAGTCACTCCCTGCACAGGCGAACAGATCATCTTATTCCTTTGTTTCCTTGTTTATTATCTGTTCCCTCCCACCACCAGGTGAGAGACATGCAGACAAGCACTTGACCTGTTCCGGCTACGTTCCTATGCCCTGGAATAGCACCTGTGTCTCTGAATGAATCAGTTCAGGTATTTCAACAGAATAAATAAATTGCACATGACTTCCCTCTCCTCTCCTCCCCACACCACTGTCATGTTAACATCAGCAACTTAACATTTATACAGCAACTTACAGTGTTCAGAAAACATGTTTGGGGGCTTCCCTGGTGGCGCAGTGGTTGAGAATCTGCCTGCCAATGTAGGGGACACGGGTTCGAGCCCTGGCCTTCTTCTGGGAAGATCCCACATGCCGCGGAGCAACTGGGCCCATGAGCCACAACTACTGAGCCTGCGCGTCTGGAGCCTGTGCTCCACAACAAGAGAGGCCGCGACAGTGAGAGGCCCACACACCGCGATGAAGAGTGGCCCCCGCTTGCCACAACTAGAGAAAGCCCTCACATAGAAACGAAGACACAGCACAGCCAAAAAAATTAAATAAATAAATAAATAAATAAGTCAGGAGCTCTTTAAAAAAAAAAAAGAAAACATGTTTGCGTTCATTTTATCATTAGGTTAGGGGCTGCTTGACATAGGATGGTTATTACCCACATTTCCATTTTTAGAAACCAGGAAACTGAACCTGAGAAAAGTGAATGAAGGGCTTGATCAGGGTCCTACAGAAGAATGGGCAGGTAAATCCAGGTGTCCTCCGTTCTGTCTCACGTTCAGAACAAGGCAAGAGGAAAAGCACGGCGGACATCATGAGGGAGGTGGGTAGCCAAAGACGGGAGTGGTCCAGCAGACACCAACCTAGAGGACCCCAAACGCGAAGCCAAGGACTTTTCACGATATTCTTTAGGCCACAGGGAACAGTCAAAGATTTGGAGGAAGTAACATGATCAAATAATGCCTTTGGGGAAGGAATATTACAAACAAGGGAGGATACTTTCCTAGTCCAAACACGAAGCTGTTGTGGATTAAGGAGGACAGGACAGAAATGGAGAGACTGGGAGACACTGTGTGTGGTGGGAGCAGAAGAAAAACTAAAGGCCTCTGAGATTTTTTTTTTTTTTTTTTCCAATTTTGAAGAACTGAACATGGTCTGAACATCCAGCAACATCAGATTTAGTATCTGTAATTTTAACCCTGAATTTAAGGAATTATTATTATTCTATGTTGACATACTCCTTAGTTAAAAAACTGGTTGTGAAAACTGACTGGAAACGTGGCCACCTACACAACTTCATTTGCTACAGAAAATGTGAGAGAACCAGAGATTTTACTGCATGTCGATATGTTACCATGTAATTAAATGATACAAATAAGAGGTAGAAATTGAAGAGACAACTGAAAAATTCAAGGACCTGACAATCTCTTAAGGATTGTTAAATACAAAAAAATTTGGAAGTGTGTTCCTTACTAATGATTGAATAAAAATAAGTGAAAACTCTTTGATTTTTGAAATAAATGTATTTTGAAATAAACAAAGTATAACTCTGTTACTGCAACAAGATGTTTCTAAAATCCTAGGTATTTTTGCCTTTTTGAATTAAATTCCTGAAAAAAATGTCCTTTACAAAATTAAACAAAATTTGGCACCAGAACAGACTTCATTCAAAGTAAACTTATTCAGATTTTCCTTTATGATATACAGATCTCATTCATTGGTGGTTTCACTAATATTTAAACCTGCACTGTGAATAAATAAATCATGCCCTATAGATTTAATCCTCAGCAAGATCAGAAAAAAAATCAACATACTATAAAACATACAGTTTATCATATTTTCTGCGAGCAAAATAAATTTGTATAGGTGGCCACATTTTCAAATACTTTTTGGAAAAATAAAAGCAATCTTTTATTTTTTATTATATTATAATTTATATATTATAAATTTCAGGTGTTTCAATACAGTGTTTCAATATTTTTACAGATTATACTCCATTTAAAGTTATTACAAAATAATGGCTAAATTTCCCTATGCTGAGCTATATATCCTTATTGTTTATTTTAAAAGCAATCTTTTAAATTTGCTCTTAAAAATAAAAATATATGTCAGTAACACAGGAGGGCAATAATTCTTTAAAAGCAAAAATTAGGGTCAACTTGTCAACAAATATAAGTCTATGTCACAATTTCTGTCCTTGTTATTTTATACATATTCTCTGTTAGCAAAGAATTTTTCCTGATCCTTCTACACAGGATTTTTATTGGGTCCAAATACCTTGGTAGGCTAGAGCTCAAACTTTAATTCTTGATGTTCAACGTACTTTGCTTAGTGAACTTCAGTTTCAAACCATCAAAATGTTTACTTCACAGAGAAGATAGGCAGGAATAAAGCATGTTTTCTTATTTTAAGAATATTTTTCTCAAAATAATATGGAAAACAAAAATACTTGTGAAAGAAATTATTTTTCTATTGATTCATTCATCAAACAAACCAGTCTCATTGCTACTTCCTCACTGGCTGTACTTCAGGTGTGTCTCAGAATGTTTTATAATTATGGGCATCCCCATTTATATGTGTGTGTGTCCATACACACACACACACACACACACACACACACAACTACATGACCCTAAGTGAATTTAGATAAAAACTGATGTTAGAAATTCTTAATGAATTATTAAATCTATTAAATTTTTACTCTCTATATCATATAATAACACATCACCTAAATCTAAGACATGCATACACGTTTGTAAACCCCACTGAGAACTTTTGTAAGAGGCAGTGACAGGCAAGCTAAAGAAGCCCATTTCCTAAACTGTTAAGATCTGGTTTTCACATAATATGCTGGATACTTAGGGTCAGGCAACTACGGCATGCTCAGAGCGACAGCCTGCAGAGCAGCATTTACACAATACATATATGTGTGCAGGAGCATGGGTACGTGCAGTTGTGCCTGTGTGCATGTATGTGTGTGCGTGTGTAACTGTAACCTAGCATTTCTAAGTAGATTAACAACAATGTGCTGTTAGGACATTCCATTCAGATGAGTAACAGTGAACACGTTATCTTTCCTAACGATCAGTGGCACTGGCTTGGAACAGTCTAAAGTCTTCTTCACAGAAATCCCCTACTATTTGCATTGTCAGAGTTGGAACTTCCAAATAAAACTTTATTAAAGTGCTCTGCAAATTTATGCATTTCTTATGGAACTTCATATCAAATTTTCCTATCCTGAAAAAATTGTAATGTTCTGCAAGAATAAATGTAAAGTGAAAGAAAAAACTAAAACATTGTTACTCGGCATCAGTTGAAATTTTATTTTCTTAAAGTACTGGACAAAACTGAAACTCTGTGTAAAGAGTAAAGTATTATCTTCCCACCACTCCTTAATCTAGGACCCAATATCTTGTCATTCAGCAAATATTGATCAGGTTCCTACTTATGTGCTACACACTATCCTAGATACAGAAGAATTAAATGACAGGTTCAAGGCCACACAGGACCTTTGCGACAAAGCCATTTAAAAATGTCCAGTCAACTAACTCAGATGCTCGTTTCACTACTTCGTTATTTAGCGTAACTCACTTATTCCTCATCAAGCCATTAAAAATTTTTTTATTTCTCATTTAAAAACAATAATTTTATCCAAAAAATCAATTGTTTTCAATGATTTCATCTTTCACCAAAGATGGGGCATCATTAAATTAAAGCCAACTTATTTTTACCTTAATCCTTGTTTTACTTTGGTTGTTACCATTTTGACAAAGTCATATTACAAGGGGACAATATGATTTGAAGAGTTTTAGGAGAAGCTCTATCACTCTCTTTAAGTTATTCAATTTAAAAATTATTTCTTCCTAGTAATTTCTATTGTTTCTAAACTGGACAACCTTCTTTCCATTAATATAATGTTGTAATAGCTACATTCAGTTCTATTTTAGGTACAAAGGACACTCGTATATTATCAGCTCTAGAATGAATAAATTACAAGTATCTTCTTCTTTATAACTTAGGGGAATATCTTCCTCCTTAGCCATAGATCATCTCTAGATCCCCCCTCTGGAGCAATCACAACCATGTATGTTACTTTAATAAATAAACATTTACAAACAACTATAGTATTTTTAAATGGTCAGGTGAGGTCCTTTTTCAAGATATGGTTTATTCTTCATATTATCTTAATATTATTAATGTAAAAGAAAAGGAAGTATCCATGGCAATGGTTAAAACTAGATTTCTTGGGCTTCCCTGGTGGCACAGTGGTGGAGAATCTGCCTGCCAATGCAGGGGACACGGGTTCAAGCCCTGGTCTGGGAGGATCCCACATGCCGCGGAGCAACTGGGCCCGTGAGCCACAACTACTGAGCCTGCGCGTCTGGAGCCTGTGCTCCGCAACAAGAGAGGTCGCGACAGTGAGAGGCCCGCGCACCACGATGAAGTGGCCCCCGCTCGCCGCAACTGGAGAAAGCCCTCGCACAGAAACGAAGACCCAAAACAGCCAAAAATAAATAAATAAAATTAAAAAAAAAAAAAAAAAAGAGTGAGGGCACAATAAAGACATTTCAAACTCAAAAAAAAAAAAAAAAAACCAACTAGATTTGATCATTAGCATTTTCTTTTACTAAATGCCTGCCTGAGGGTCGAACTAACAGAAGTATCCAACTGTCACATGAATGGACACATTATACCTGACAGGTTTCAGCTCAGGACCTGATGATTTTTAAAATAGTTTTATTTAGACTATAAAAGCTAGCATGTAATCTGTACATCCCTTACATTTTTAACCATATGGGTGGGGTGGGGGGAAGGGGGGATAGATAACCGAATGAAATTATATTGTGTCTCTTACCTAAAGAATGTGCAGCTGTGGTTTTGGAGCTAAAAAACCGACCAAGCCCAAGATCTCCAAGTTTGACCACCCCAGTGGCTGTAATGAACACATTAGCTGGTTTTATATCTGTGAATAAACAAAGGGATCAGGTGAAAGATAATGTCAGTTTAGGTATATTGAAGGGATTAAAAAACACTTCTCATTGTTGAATTTAAAATATATCTCAAAAATGAAAGTCAGTTTGAATTTTTAACCAATTATTTTGAGTAATTTTCATATAGCCTAATATTTCTGAGTTCTCAGTCCCCTGATAGATAATCATCAATGCAGGATGATGATCACCATTCATTTTCATTTAAAATGCATTTTGTTTTCCATTTTCAAATAAACTTCTGTGAAATTCAAAGCACAAAATAAATTTGTGCCCTTCTTATGTCAATTTCAAATAGAATATCCCACTAAACAGTAATTTATTGACATGTTTACATAAAATATAAAATCATAACTCTGACACAGGTAATTATTTACTTAGATGACCTTAGAAATTTTAATTGCTTAAATAAATTGTACTGAAAATTTTCAAACCCCCAAATCAAGGGATTAATGCCTTAGTGATGTAACCTTCATACATTCCACCCAACCATTTAACTAAGAATATATTAACAGTGAATGCTGAACATTAAAAATCTAAGTAGCTGTAATATATAGTTCATTAAAAAAAAAAACAAACTCTTCCTTATGCATGTTCAACTGCTTTCCTGCATCTATTTTTTTTCTTTTACCAACATAATCAGTAAAAAAAAAAAAAAAAAAAAAAAAAAAAAGTCAAACAGAAAAATAACTAATTCTCATTCTTATTTTTAAAAAAACCAAGTAGGCTTCACTTAAAGGCTTATCATTCTAGTAAAATCAAAACTTGGAAATAAATTACCTGGGAAAGCCTGATACTGTGCATCGTTGACACCAACACTAAAAGTTACTCATGACTGAACTCACCCCGGTGCATGACTCGTCGAGAATGCATGTGCTCCAGTGCACTGCACAGCTGCACGAAGTACTTCCAAACAGTCCTTTCAGGAATTAGCCTCTTTTGTTTCTTAAAATGCTGTTTAAAAAATTTTAAATAAGATTTAAAAAAAGAAACTATCTTCAGACTAGATTCTGACTTCAGTCAGAAAAACACCTACTTTTATCTACCTATTACCAGCTAAAAAACATGATTTTCCATAGTGAGAGGATACCAAGATTTTTACCGGACACAATGCCTTAAATGTCTCCCTATTGTATCTAAGGTCAGCACAAGCCATATCATGCTACGTCTTTGTGGTGTCCATCTATTTCAAAAAATTAACATCCACATAAAGTAATTTCTTATCCTAAAAGGAGGATGTCAGATTTTATTTTAAGAATAGCCGGAATAAAAGAGTCTAGAGACCTGGAGGTGATTATGTTCATTACAAGACCGTCCTTCTCTTGACAGAAGGTAGTGAAGTAGAATTCCTTTAAATATTGAACCATCCTTGGTGACTTGAAATACCACTTAATTTATTAAAAATTAAATAAATAAAAGGGATTTATGTGAAAAGTTTTCATGAATATTTCCACTGCATACTCCAAGTCAAACTTGTACTTTGCTTTGAACGAATGAAACTAAATATGGGAGCAAAACATTACAGGAAGACCAGGGCAAAAAAGCTGAGCGTAAATATGCTAGTTTGGAAGGAGTGGGCCATCACGCATAAGAGGGCAATAACTAAATAACTGCAAAACCAAAGGTATATATTCATGCCCATTTTTCTACATTACCTTTGCTAGAAGAATATACTAATAATATGCTGATTCAAGAACACAGTTCGTAGCTTCCTAAGATTTATAAAGATTCTTTACATAAAAATTATTTTTCAAAAACAAAAGTGTAATTGGTTTCCTACTTAGCAAAATCTATAAATGACCAGCATGAAGAAGTATTTCATTTAAACAAATTTTCAGACAATTTTAACTTTTTAAGATACACATTTATTAATAGACATCGACATTTAAATACGTGCTTTAATGCACTTTATCTGGTGACTTGACATTTTTAAAAGTTCAACTGATTTGATTTTTTTTGTTATTGAATATGGAGAATGGTACTTCAGATGATTCCAAAATAATGAGCTGTGTCAGTTCCTGACCCTGTGACCAGTTGAGGGCAGGCTGAAAGGAAAAACAATACAGGGAAACAAATCTGCTAGTATCCCTACTTCATACTTAGCAAAGGGTTATATCTACTGTCTCATATGCACTCAATACGCCAAAGGATAAATCTTTAAGGAAAAGCAAATCACTTTAGGTTAATCTTTATTGGAACACATACTACAGAAATGAACTTATTAGCAATTTCAATAGCTATTACATCAGTAGCAAAAAAACAAGTAACAATTAGATGACCAGGATATTAAAAAGCAAATCAGGGTTAATACTAAAATGGTGAAAACCTGCCATATCATGTTTCAACGTTAGGTCTTATTAATTGCAGACTGTGTGAGCATCGGTTTTCATTCTATGGGGCCAATGCTGCAAAATCAGTTCTACACACATAGTTTTCTTTCAGACTTGGAATGAGTCCAAATAAAGCCAGTCTATGTGCTCTCCCTCACTCTGGATTAGCAGATCAGAAGACTGTTTGATGTCAACAGGAAGATGGGGACCAGGTTTCCTTTCATTCAAAAATAAATATACCGTATCATGTAAGTATCAGACCGTGAAAGAAGAATCTTATGCTTTAATATAGATTCTGAAACCACCGTAATTATAATTAACTTGACAATTTACCTTTAAAGTTCCATTATTAAAAAATAAATCATACATAAAGGAAAGGGCAGAATGAAAAAATTGCCCTCAAAATGGAAGGTGTAAATCAGGCCAAGACAGTCCGACTATTTTCACGTTTTCATGTTCTTGTTTAGGATCATTTCTTTCAATAACAAATTAAAGATGATAACAATAAACTGGCATCAATATAATGCTACCGAGACAGAATGACTCGGCCAAATGTAACTATCTGAATTACTAACATGTTTCTGAAGAATAATTTTAGGAATTTGACTGGATCATAAAATAAACCAAAAGCAGTTTCATTACGTCATTGGTTATCTTCCAATATTTTTTACGTGTCTGTTTAAACACATGCAGTTTTTCAACCATCCTTCAGTGTAGGATTTTTTTTTTTTTTTTTGAGGAAACCAATACTTATGATGAGAAAAGGCTGTCTGTTCTGATGGTGGCACTGTTGGCTATCTCTTAAAAAGAGGATGAACAGAAAAAAGGCAATACAAATTTGAATTGTTTTTACTACTGGTAAAATTTATATCAGGACTACAAAGGAGGAACTTACAAAATGCCAATGTATTAAAAAAAAGAACCACCTTTTCTTAACTTATTCTAATATACACATATCTTTTAAAAGTTAATTACCCAGTCAAATAGCATTACTGCTCAAAAATCCTATTTTTCTCTCGAAAAAAGACAGTCCCACATAAATATTCAGCTCTAGATTTGGAAAAAAATCTAATACCAATACACAGAAATAAAAAATGTACATTTATTTGTCATGTGGTAAGTTTTTAATAAAGCAATAAATAATTTTTAAATGTTAGTATTAATAAAGATTTCTGTGAAAACAACTTACAGGATATGTCATTTTTACTATATTTATGTTATAAAATAGAACTTTAACTTTTTATATCTGAAAATAAAATATCTAAAAAGTCATGAAAAGACAGAAATTAGCACTCAGGTATACCTAACCACTTGGACAGAATTATTATTTACTCTTTTTTTCAAAGGTACGTTCATCTTTTTTCTATGCAAAGCTTCAAATATTGTTTACTTTAAAAGCGTATTTTCTATCTCCATCAACATTATTCAAATAAACACTGAACATTATTCACATCAAAAAAAAAGATGTAACAAAAAAGGCAGCCAGGGTACATGTAAAATGCATATACAAACATCAGGTTATATTATATTCTCACTTGTGTGTAAAAAGATTACCAGCATCTCACTTAGGTGAAATTCAGCATCCCTGGTAAAACATGTGCAGTGTCACTGAATGATGCGTATTAATATAAAAGAGGCTAGCTGATGCAAGCTGCTTCCATTCAAAGATTTTTGGAAAATAGTCACATCTTTTTTTTTAATTGTCAAACATCCTCCTACAAATTAAATGCCCCAGACCAAATTACATAGTGGACACTGCCTATCAAGGATCAGTTTCTGGGTCACTTGGTTCCTGAATCTAGACACCACTACTCCAAACAGCACATACATTTATTTCTAAGTTTTATAACTCTAGCATTCCTCCACAGGAAATCTTGGGAAAAAATTTTAACAGTATTACCCAGCATAAACTCATCAACAGAGAAAGAACAGAAAATTATCTTGTTGGATCAAAAAAAAAAAAGTTAATCTCTACAGTGTATCAAAATATTTAAGCCCGTAGTTTGGTATATTAATTTTTAACAAGAAAGTTTCAGACAAAACACCCAGAACCATCATAGTGCCAGCTTCACAGGTGAGCGGCCCATACGTTCATGCAGGGCCCTGCACTGAGTGTAATGCTTGCTCTGTTCTGCCACCTAGAAATTCCTAATCATTTGTCAACAAGGGGACCCACGATTGTGTGCTGGTCCTGGGAACCATATACCAAGCATCCTTTGGAAACAACATACTGCTGTAGTTAAAAACAAAACCAAAAAAACAACAAATACAATCCTGTCAGGCAAGTCATTCTTGAAGAAGATTAGGAGAAATGGTAATTAAATAACAAGAAATAATGAAGTTATATGAGAACTGGCATTGCAGGCATCAGCTGTTTCAGCTGTTTTCCATCTCTTCCAAGTATCTAACAAGAGGAAGTAATTTATGTTCACTATGAGGAACTATTTCCTGCCTGGGAGTGTCATCAAATGTTTCATGTGCCACTCACAGAATCCATATGCACCTTTAATAACAGACCTGATTCTTGACAGTAATGGTTGTGTGACCTTGAACACGACGCTTAACCTTGCTGGGCCTCTGTGTCCTCACCATATTAAACAGAGTTTGGAGATGATCTGTGTGGTGCCTGCCGCCTCTAAAGTATCTCAGTTACAAATAAAACACAAATAATAAATGCCTGATTGGCACATTTTCACACTTAAAAATAACAAATTTTACTAGTATGTCCTGTCCTTTAAATCTCCAACTGATAAAAACAAAGCAAAAATAACAATCCTAATACCTCTGAGATCCCCATAAGTCCAGTTAATGCTATAAATGGCCTTCACATGAGATAACAGGTCAAATTTTTGTAATTAGGTAATTATAAGGTAACTGACCTTGTAATTAGGTCAACCATTTACCAACAGAAGGGATGTTATGTTCCCAAACATTTCTGTAAGTATAATGCATTTTTATAAGATGACATTTTGCAGTGGTTATTTCAAAGAATCAAATGCACAGGGACTGGGTGATGGAAAAGACAGGATGCTTCTAGAAGTGTAACTGACAGTTCTAAGTGTGATTTTTATTATATATCCATCTTTCCATAGAAATATTTCTATTCCAAAGACATAAGAAGGTGTCAACAGACTAAACTGTACAAGTATTTGCTATACACCAATTTTGGGAATTATATAAATGCATAAAATAGTTATGTCTCAATTAGAATTTGGTATGTGATACTAATTTGCAATGTGTGAATATTTTCACCCTTGGCACTCAGAATAAAATTTAGGTATCCTAAGTTGCTTTAGAAGATGCAAGTAGAGTGGGCTTGGCAGTCAGGAGATCACTAAAAATATTTATCATCTGCATTTAATTTTATCCTCTTTGATAAAACATTTCTCATCCAAGCTCTACTTGTCTTTTTCCTTTCCTATAAATGTTAGAAAAGCTGCTAAGTGTATTCAGCCGTTTCTAATTATAATTTAATAGAACATCAATGTAATCCATTCATTCCCCAAAGTCAAAATCATATAGGTTAATAATGAAAGTGGAAAACATATTTTATCTTATGGTAGAAAATGTGAAACAGATAAGATTTTTTTTCTGAGTAATTAAGACTTGGGGGAAAAAGAAAAGACCTTATTTAGCAAACAAGAAAAATAAGCTCCTATAAAGTCACAATATTCTTCCCCCTGAAAAGTTGCCTTCTAAATGTTCATACGTCAGTGTCAAGGAAACTTAGGATATTTTTAAAAATCAATGAAAAAGATATGAATGCATCAGAATTACTACAAGGAATGACGCCTGCATTGCTGCCACGTTGATAATTCTTAAGAGAAGCTTCCATGTTCCTAAAATTTATGGGAAAATACTTGGAAATACTTAAGATGTTGTCTCTACTGCATTAGAGGACTAGAGACAGAGGTGGTGAGATGAAAAAGCAGGAAGTCCATCTTTAGGACGACATGGAAGGTCACAAAGAGAGAGGGTAACACTTGCCTCTTTGATGAATTCTTTCTAGTTATGTCAAACCAGACAATAGCAGGAGAGTTAGAAAGATATTTCAATATTCTTAATGGACAAGGAAGACAGCAGAACAATAATGAGACAATAAAAGTCTCTCAGTAGAAATTTGAACAAAGAAAAATGGGACAGAAGTCTGTACCTCTTCTCTCTACTTAATTGTCTACAGCTACCAGCACTACTGCTCATGGTGGTAAATGGTTTAGAAAGGCTGCTTTCAATCAATATTACCTTCAAATAGAAGGAGCAAAAAGTTCCCTGAAAATTATCTTCTAATTTTTTCCTAAGTAAATATAGTTCAAAACTTACACACCACTTTTTCATTATGCTCACAGGACGACATAACGGCCATTATGGTACATAATTTTCAATTTATTAAAATCCCTAAGTTCAATACTACTTTATTACAAAACTTCTCAGGTATCAAAGAAAACTCAAGGTATACTTTATCAGTAACACTGCTTCTGTAAAAATAATGCTGTATAACACACTTACATATACATACCACACAGACATAAATCTACATGGTTACACACACACAGGTGTACATGCATGATGTGTAGGTATCTATGTATAGAATATTCAATTCTGTATAGTTTTTTCAGATAGCGCCACTAATCTGTAACCTTAAGGCTTCTGAGTAATTCTGAAGTCATGTATAATATAAGATAGATAGCAATCGTATACAAGAGATTCAGCAGGAAACAGACTGCATTTGGAATCGCTGGCAATTCTCCCTGTGGTCTGGCTTGGGCTGCACACTTTATGCCAGATGCTGAAATGGACAGTGTCTGTATCCTCTAAACCATAAATCAGAGTCAGCAAAGATAGATGGTGCTGCTGGGGAGATTTTACTGCTTCAGGGATCCAAAGGTCAAGAGTGTAAAAGACATTTCTAAGTGATTTTATTTCCAGTACAGCCTCTAAATTTGGATAAGAACAGATACGAATATGTCTGCAAATGCAAAAAAAACAACCACACCAAGAAGGCGAACAAGATTTACACGTTATAATATTTGAAGATAATAATTATCTCCAAAACACTTCATGTTTTAGCTAACTTATCAAAGTTTGTGGTAAGCAGAATTCTCAGACATACCTCACCCCTCAAAATCCTCAAGTCCTGGTGCACCATCCCCTCCCCTTGAGTGTGAGCTGGGTGGTGAATGTGATGAACTATCACCCCCATATTAGGTTATCTTATGTGACAGAAAGGATTCTGCAGACATAATTAAGGCTCTAAATCAGCTACTTTTGAGATAATCACCAGGAAGATTATCCTGGGTGAACCTGACCTAATCGGGTAAACCCTTCAAAGAAGTCAGAGAGATTCAAAGCCAGAGAGACTCTCCTGCTGGCCTTAAGGGAGCAAACTGCCACAGCAGAGAGGGCCACGTGACCTCGAAGACTGCTCCCAGTTGACAACCAGGAAGAAAGCAGGGACTTCCATCATACAGCCGCAAGGAATTGAATTCTCCCAACAATCAGTGAACAAGGAAGAAAGCCCTAAACCTCAGATGAGATCACAGGCCCAGCTGGCACCTTGATTTCAGCTTCTAAGACCCTGAGCAAAGAACCCACAAACCAGTATGTGAACTCACTGACCTCCCCCACAAATTGTGAGATAATAAATTTGTGTTTCTTTAAGCTGCTAAGTTTGTGATAATTAGCAATTAAAAACTAATACAAAGTGCATTTATAAACACAGTAAAAAAATCAGTATAAAAAATTAACATTATGTCTGTATAAAGGAAGAGTCTTAAAGCTCCTATGAAATTTAAAAGAAATACCACACAGGTGGTAACAATGTAGAAAATACACAGTTGACAATCCAAAAACACAGCCTATATCTAAATATATTACAAATAAGAAGAGGTAGCCTAACTCAGGAACAAGACACAGGAGCCACTCTCGCCACCCTTATTCAACACAGCCCTGAAAGAACCTGCCAGAGCAATCAGGCAAGAAAATAAACAAATTAAGGGCATCAGAACCGGGTAGGAAGAAGTAAAATTGTCTCTACTTGAAGATGACATGATTTTACAAGTAAAAAATCCTAAAGACTCCACCAAAAAACCGTTAGTTCTAAATAACGAATTCAGTAAAGTTTCAGGATAAAAAATTAACATATAAAAATCAGTAATGTTTCTATACAGTAATAGTGAATTATCTGAAAAAGAAATAAACAATTCCATTTACAGTAGCATCAAAAACAATAAGATACTTAGGAATATCTTAACCAAGGAGGTGAACGATCTCAGAAAACTACAAGATGTTGATGAAACAAATTGAAGAAGACACAAATAAATGGAAAGAAATCCCATGTTTATGATCAGAAGAATTAATATTATTAAAGTGTCAATCCTACCAAAAGCCATCTATAGATTCAATGCAATCCCTATTAAGATTCCAATGGCATTTTTCACAGCAGTAGACAATACAATTCTAAAATCTATGTGGAGCCACAAAAGACCCCAAACAGCCAGAGCAATCCTGAGAAAGAAGAATAAAGTGGGAG
Source organism: Balaenoptera ricei (assembly GCF_028023285.1). Taxonomy (NCBI): domain Eukaryota; kingdom Metazoa; phylum Chordata; class Mammalia; order Artiodactyla; family Balaenopteridae; genus Balaenoptera; species Balaenoptera ricei. The sequence continues at coordinate 189,541,253 of NC_082639.1, read as the reverse complement.
GCATCACACTTCCTGATTTCAAACTAGATTACAAAGTTACAGTAATCACAACAGTATGGTACTGGCATAAAAACAGACACATAGGTCGATGGAAAAGAATTGAGAGCCCAGAAATAAACCCAAGGGTTTACAGTCAACTAATATTTGACAAGGGAGCCAAGAATACTCAATAGGGAGAAGACAGTCTCTTCAATAAATGGTACTGGGAAAATTGGACATCCACACGTAAAAGAATAAAACTAGACCCTTATCTTTCACCACTCACAAAAATTAACTCAAAATGAATTAAAGACTTAAATGTGAGACCTGAAACCATGAAACTCCTAGAAGAAAACATAGGAAAAAGCTCCCTGACAATGATTTTTTGGATATGACACCTAGAACATAAGCAACAAAATGAAAAATAAACAAGTATGATGACATCAAACTAAAGAGCTTCTGCACAGCAAAAGAAACAAAAAGTGAAAAGACAACCTACAGAATGGGAAAAAATATTTGCAAACGATATATCTGATGAGGGGCTAATATCCAAAATATATAAAGAACTCACACAACTCCATAGCAAAAAAACCCCAAATAATCCAATTAACAAACAGGCAAAAGACCTGAGTAGACATTTTTCCAAAGAAGATATATGAATGGCCAACAGGTACATGAAAAGATGCTCAACATCACTAGTCATTACGGAAATGCAAATCAAAACCACAATGGGATACCACTTCATGCCTGTTAGAATGGCCATCAGAAAAAGACAAGAGATAACAAACACTGGCCAGGATGTGGAGAAAGGGGAACCCTTGTGCACTGTTGATGGGATTGTAAACTGGTGTAGCCGCCGTGGAGGAGCCTCAAAAAAGTAAAACTAAAAATAAAAAACTAAAAATAAAACCATGTGATCCAGCAATTCCACTTCTGGAAATATATCCAGAGGAAATGAAAACAAACTCGATATCTGCACACCTATGTTTCTGCAGCATTATTTGCAGTAGCCAAGACATGGTAACAACCTAAGCGTGCATCAGTCAGTGCATGGATAAAGAAGCTGTGGTACATATACAATGGAGTATTATTCAGCCATAAAAAATGAGGACATCCTGCCATTTGCAAAAACATGGATGGACCTTGAGGGCATTGTGCTAACTGAAAGATAAATACTGCATGATGTCGCTTACATATGGAATCTAAATAAAAAACACACAAACACACACACAGTCTCATAGAAAAAAGAGATCAGATTTGTGGTTGCCAGAAGTGCAGGGGAGGGGGGAGGGGGAACTGGAGGAAGATGATCAAAAGGTACAAACTTCCAGCTATAAGATACATAAGTACTGGTGATGCAATGTACAGTATGATGGCTACAGTCAACACTGCTGTCTGATACACAGGGAAGTTGTTAAGAGAATAAAATCCTAAGCGTTCCCATCACAAAGAAAAAAACCATTTTTTTTCCTTTTTTTTTGCATTTTCTTTTTATTGTACCTATACGAGCTAATGGATACTCACTAAACTTACTGTGATATTCATTTCACAATATATTACATGTAAGTCAAACCATTATGCTGTACGCCTTAAACTTATACAGTGATGCATCTCAATTATATCACAATAAAATTGGAGGGGAAAAAAGAGATAGCCTTAACTAATTATTTGAAATTGTGTCAAACTCTTGGCACAAAACAGAGTTCAATTTAAATTATTTGTATTTCATCTTTCACTAAAAAAAATCTGTAAGAATAATATTCACTTCCTTCTTAGCCAGTGTGGTGAGGTATGACAATTTTTTGGCAGATAACAAACTTCTGAGTTTCCCTTCATGAGACTTTTTATGTTGGGTTATATCTTGTTTTACTGATATTTTAGTCAAGTATAGCTTTAAAAAATATAATGTTAAATATATGCACTTATATTTTCTTCTATCTGTCTCAAACTGACTTTCTAATAGGCAATTATAAATATAGGAACTTATAAATAGTTCAAAGAATAAACTATATTTTGGAAAAATAGGCTATGAAAATTTTAAATATATTTTAGCAATATTTCTACTGACAAAGTGTAATAAACAAAGCTCTAGTTTATATATTTCTGAGATTAGTCTCTTATCTCCTCTATACTAAGTCTCCATCACCAAATATGTTTCTTAGCAACAGAAAAGTGAAATAAATAGTATTAATAAGGCATACTACAAAATGGAACATGTATTGGGTCCAGTTTAGGATACAATAAAGAAAATGTATAGCATATATATATCACAACTTGATAAACTATAATCCAACTGTTACTTTGTAAGAGTCTTTTCCTTTAAAATTCTGATTACTGATGATAAAGAAATATATGATGAAAAATTCTGGATTTCCTTTTATCTTAAAACTCATCTGGGAAGTATTTCATCTGACCACAGCCTCAGGTATTCCTCTGTCACTAATTAGAGAAATACTGAATATTTCCACTATAAATTGCTTAATTATATTTGTCAGCCTGCTCTAAACCAATTAATTATTTACTTGTAAAAATCTTTGATGCAGTGCTATCCAGAGGTTCATTTCTGGAATACAGACCAGGAGCTATATTTCCTCTTCTACCCCAATTAAGCTGAAGAGTTGAGACAGTGAAATATATTGTTGTGATGAACAATGATTTACAATTTTACTCACCATAAAGAAATGAATCACGTTTCTTACAATTCAAGTATCTACTGCTGTCCTTTATAAAGCACTAAGTCACTGTCATGTTCCTTCATAAAGAAGTTCCTATGATTTTTTCCATGATGTGGTCTCTTTTATAAAGACTGGCTTATAACACAAATCAAAGTGGTTAGAAAACAATTTTAGAATTTCTTAGGGCCAAAAAAGCCCCCTTCCTGTATCAGAACGCTGTCTCCTCTCATGCCACATACCACTCGATATCTTAGCACCTCCTCGTGGGACCGGAGTATGAAACAGTAGGAGACATGTGCCTGTCATACCACCACCCATATTTACTGATGGAACCCTGGAACAGAGGAGTGGAACAGAGGTGAGACAATCAACTGTTATACATACACTCTCCACACACTTACTGAGTTTCTACTATCAGCCAGGTACTCCCTGGAAAATGAAGGCAGGCTGGTGAGCGAAGCAGACACAGTCCCTGTACGCAGCAGGGCTTTAGGTCAAATGGGAAATCCAGACATCAGGAAAACAATCCCACCAATAAAGGCATGAATGTGTTACGAAGCACTGAGAGAAGAGTATGCCGGGACTCTTAAGAGCATAGAGTCGTCTACAGGTCAAAGAAAACCATCCCTGAGAAAGTGATGTCTGAGCAGAGAGCTGCAGGACAGACAGACATAAGCCCGGCCAGCCTGGGGGGCACAGCACCTGGGGCAGCGGGAGCTGATGCTCGACTGCCCTGAAGGAGAACTGAGAGGCCGCTTCTGGGGCCCGGGAGGGGAGGCGGGCAGATTCTACAGCAAGGGCTTGCTGAGCACCTACTGTGTGCAGGGCTCTGTCCTCAGCACGAGGGGTGTGTGAGGACACGACGCAGAGGACGGTTCCTCTCTCCGAGAGCCTATGTTCTGGATCACACGTGGTTCTGTACGTCTCGTCAAACATCTTTATCTTTACCTCAATGGGAAACTCTAGGAAGGTTTGAAAGCAGAGGTTTTTCTTTCTTTGTTTTGCTCTCCTTCCTCACTTCTCTTAAAGACTGATGGAGAAATATAATAGATTTGAGGGATGGATCCTGGATGCTGGGAGATTAGTTAAAAAGCTCCCACGTTCCAGGTGAGAGGTGACAGTCCTTCACTCAGCAGGGAGAGAAACGGCAACGGAGCTGGGTGGAGAAAACTGAGAGACACTGAGAAGGAAAGTAAACAGAACTCGGTGACAGACTGAAAAGGGGAGGTAAGAGAGAAAGAATGTCCGAGAAGACTGCTGGGGTCCAGCGTGTGGGTCCAGCGTGCACCCTGGACAGCCCGGGGCCAGCCTCCATGAGGGAAACCACGGGTCCCCGTGTAGACGTGGGGAACCGCGTGTGCTCAGGATTCAGACAGAGCTCCACACTACAGATAAGCAACTGGATCAACACGAGCCTAGAGAGTAACTGATCCACTGGCACGAACAAGATCAACTGGGAAGGGAGCGAAAAGCAAAAAGCAAAAAAAAGCCAGGACTGAAACTTTTAAAACTCCGTCATTCAAGACTAGGAAGAAGAGAATGACTCAGTCAAGAAGAATCAGTCTCCAGAGAGGCAGGAAGAAAACCAAGGCACTTTGGGACTCAACAGGCCATAGGGGGAGTCTTAAGAAGGAGGGTGGGAAAAGCAGAGGCAAAGGCGGCTGAGGGTCAAGCAGAGCGAGGCCCGGACCCGGCCACTGGACTGAATGACACACGTCACTTGAGAGCCACGCCCTGTGGTGTGCTCAAAGCCGGGCCAGGAGTGAGCGTCTGACTGCGGAGACAGAGAGAGCTCAGGCAGCGGGAAGGGAAAGCCAGGCGGGGACGAGGGCGGCAGGACAGGACCCAGCGGGGGCTCCCCACGTCGTCCCGTTTACAGCAGCAGCACCCTCCTCTGACCCCGACTTCCTTCTTCTCCGCTGTGCTGACCGACGTCTGACATACTGCATTTCCACTCGCCTATCACTCTGTCTTCCCCACTAGACATATGGTTCTCGGATGAATCAGTGAATGCGTGAAGGCAGGATGTGTGTGAACGCATGTGTGTGCGTGTGAACGTGTTTAAGATAACAGTGACCTGAGCATGTTCGAGTGGTGTTAGAAGGACCCAGCAGACGCCTCCAGGAGGGGGAACAGATAACTAAGGGTTCTGAGAATCGGGGTAGAGAAAGAACAAAGAACCCAGGTGGCGACACACACAATCCCTTCTGTCCAACAAGGAATATGGAGACAGGAGAGAAGGAGGAGAGAGGAGTGAAGGGCCAGGCTGGTCCAGCAGGTTCGGCCACGGGAAGGTGAAGGCATCCTGACTGATGACGTCCATTCACTGTGAAAGAAGGCGGGCTGCCATCTGTGAAGTGTGGTGAGAGGAGAGGGGAGAAGGGGTGACCGGAGTATTTAAACAGAATAAAGAACGTTCCAGTACCTATCAAGTAGATAGCACACATTCAGATAGGCACATGTAATTATAATACTTAAGTGTGTGCACACATCTGTACCTATGCCTACAAAAATAAAATACCTATATATTATTTAGCCCTCATAATAAGACTATAAGGCAGGTATTATTAACCCAATTTCGTACCCAAGGAAACTGCACCTCAGTCATTAAGATTCAGTAGTTAAATCAAGGCCACAGCAGCACTGCTTAGAGTCCTCTATCACCCTCAGAAGCTCCCAGTCTGTCTAGATTTGGCTGTCTTGTTACAAACTACCATTCTAACCCATCCTACTCCTTTACAAAACTTATTACAACTCCAGTTACACAGTTTTCTATGAGTGTCAGTTAAATGCCTCTCTCCTAGACAAGTTCCAAGAAGCCATAAACCAGGCGTACAGCACACAGTCAATGTCAGTAAATAAACAAATTAAAGAGTGTTATTTTCTTTAAGGCTACCAATTGGTATAACTATTTGAGAGAACAATTGGTAGTATCTGTTATGATTTAAAATGCATATACCTTATTGGGCAGCAATATTATTTATAGAAATCTGTGTAACTGTCTATTAAATACAGTGTGTATGGTACTGTTGTATTGAAATACACAAGGTTTTGTAGTGGAGCTTTCTCTGTAAGAATTAAACGATGGAAACAGTCCAACTGTCTATAATAAAGCAATAATTAAATACACTGTGATGCATCTGAGAAAGAATACATAATCAGTATATATTTTTGTATGTGTGTGTATGTGTGTAAAGATACAAAATAAAGTTGGAAAGGTTTTATGCACATAAAAGTCAGTCGTTTATCTGGGAGATGGAAATGCAGGGAGGAAAGTTAAGGCTTTCACCATTTGAGAAAATTAATCAGAGATATTTTATATTTAAAAAAATAATAAACACTATGCTTACTAAGTCAAATGGAGAGAAAAGCCACAACTATGTGTTCTATTGAAATGCGTCAATCCATAATCAGAGTAATTCTGTTTCATGAAGGACCAGGAGAGATCTCACAGGTCAGATCCTCCCAAGTTATTAAATTACTCCCTCCCAATACAATTAGGTATTTGGTCAGGTCTAAAATATCATACTGCAAAAGGCATACATGACTATAATCAGGATATGAAGACATTCTACTCATGTGAGTCTGCTTAGTCAAACTTTCTATTCTGAACACTAGTCAAACTTTCTGTTATGGTCATTATGCTGAGATTACTGTAAGACCTACAGACTTGATAGTATTACTTTCAACTTTTAGAAGTGCAGCTCCAAGAGGATCTAGAAAACCAGACCCAAGAATGTCTTGTATCTTGACTAGGCAAACTGATAGTGGCTCTAACAAAGGACAGCATCATTAAAGGCTTACACAGTAAAGCCTGTGGGTGAGGAAGGAGGAATGATAGTACTAATCCTGTCAAGAAAAACCACTTCAGTATTCTACCAAAGTACACTATGCTGCTCTAAAAGCTTATAACTTACTAGGAATCAGTTGATATATTTTATTTTTTTAAAAAGTTCCCTAAATAGTCTTTTACATGATAGATACTTTCAAATTTTAATCAGCAGCCCCTGACTAAGGGTATAGCTATCCATTCTATAATGGTAAGTTACTACTCGTTACCAGAGTTCTGTTCTTCTTAATCTATCTTACTAGATCCACAGGGTCAGCTGATTAAAAATTTCCTTGATAATGTCAAGTGATGGCAAGTCTGTTTGAATATGGAGCTGAGTTCATCGCCACAATAAATATAAGATCACACTGACAAATTTTTCCTTCCTCACGGGCCGAAGAAATCTGAATCTGCTGAAGATGGAGATAACAGGGCTTCTGTAAGGCACTCTGGTTTTGAGTTAGTTTTCTCAAGTGTGAAAGGACAGGAGTACTCTTCCAAGGTAAATGTCATAGGCCCAGGCATGCCTTGGCATTAGGCCAGGAACAGCAACCTTTATGTCTGAAGTAGGAGCAGCAAAGGAAGAAAACCAGATTGAACAAGAGCAAAAACTCTAAGACAATCAAGCCCCTAAATCATCAATCTCTCAATCTAGGGCAAGACTTTGGAACTGAAATTGTCTGTTTCTTTTATCTGCTTCAGCAGGCATTTGCCCAATAGGGATTTGCCCTCTTTCCTTCACACTATAAGTAATTAAGTTAACTCTTGTACCTAAAGGTTCAAGCAAAGAATTTCATGTTAGTTGTCTCTCTTGTAAGGATTATTTACATGAGCCTTTATGTGTCTCATCTTGATAGAGAGCTGTTTTGTAAGATTTTCCATTTGTGTATTTGCATTTCTTTTTAAAATTAAGACTTTTTTTATTGTTAATTAATTTGCAGACATTTTGTTGGTGGTTAGCGATCTGTGGTAGCGGTGGGAAGTCCCTACAACAGAAAGTCAGATAACTGATGGGAAGTGTGTCATCCTACCACGGGACTTTAAACAGCGTCAGCTTGATAGCATTCTGTGATAGTAGGAATGTTATCCTCCTTTTATGTAGCGTTTCTATAATTTAGAAAGCAATCTCAAAACGGTCTCCATCTTACAAACGAGGAAACCGACCCTAAGAGAAGTTAAGTAATGAGAGTTTAAATGGCTGACACTGAACTCACACTGGAGAGCAGGGTTCTCAGCTACTGCTAGTAAATCCACAAACGCCTTGATGAGAACATCTGCAAAAGGGCTTGGAATGGAATGCAGACTGTGTATGCATCAGCATTTTCCGGGGGACAAGGTCAAGGGTTTTCATCTGATTTTTCAAAGGAGTTTTGTGATACAAAAATTCTTAAGGGCCACTAAAGAAAAACACACGGGTTTTTACATCAGACAAACTTAATTTCAAATACAGTTCTTCTATTTATTAGTAATGATACTTATCTTCTCTAAGTGTCAAAATTACCTCTGAGAATTCTTCTGACGAGTAAACGAGATAATGCATACAAAGCACCTGACAGTGTTTTTAAAAACCCCTTACAAGAACTCCATGTAGCAGAGATTACTGGTTGTGCTCAGGTATCTGTTAAGAGACTGAATATACAAATAGACGATGGCCAGACCACATGTAAAAACAGAACTCTGAACCACAATCCCCAGCAACCTGACCAGGAAACCAACCTTTCATCTTTAACGAACAGCCCAGGAAGCCAGCCTGCTCCATCAGACTCGGAGGAGGTCAGACTGCTCTCTCTAGTGACAATCCAGCAAGCTAAACAATAACTTCTGTAACGGTTAGCCCCAAATGGCCAGGACTTAATAACTGACAGCGTCCCCAATTTTCATCCTTGCTTCCAACTTAGGACCAAGCAGAGAAAGCCAAATACACAGCCTCACCAGTCACCTAAGATGCCCGACTTGGAGTAAGCTCACCAACAGCTTCTGTGTGCCAGTGGCCTCCCATCAGGGCACACCCGAAGCCTCCTCTTTTATCCACTATAAAGAGTCCCTCCTCCTCTACCTGCCCGAGAATCTCTGCCAACACGCTGGTGACAGTGGTTGACTCCGTTGCTGGAACAGGCTCAGAATGAACAGCTCTTGCTTTTCTCATTTCGTTGGTCTTTGCTGATTTCCACACTGTTCAATTCAGCTTCCAGAGTAAGAGAAGTTTAGCTCACACATGGACAGCCAAATGAAGACTACACATGCCAGCCTCCCCTGCACCTACACACGTTCATGAGATGAAATTCTGGCCAATGGGATGAAGGGGAAAACAGTGTGTGGCAGCATCCAGTGACGTGCCTTAGACACAGCCAGCCAGTGCCCTTTCTCCCGTCATGGCTACGACTTGATCAGCTGTAAACAGGCTTGGTCTCTGAGAATTTGAGATCAGAACTGCCATATTAGCCCCAGAATTTTACGCAACAGAGAAATATACATAATAACACTAATAATACAGCAATAGCTTCCATTTACATAGCCTTCCTATACGCGGGACATTCTTCTAAGTTCTTAGTATATATCAATTAATTAATCATTTAAAACGACCCTATGAAGTAGGTTCTAGCATTATTTTGTTTTGGAAAAAATATGGTACACAGAAGTTAAGTAAGTCCCTGGTGGTCCAGTGGTAAAGAATCCGCGTTGCAATGCAGGGGACACGGGTTTGATCTCTGGTCAGGGAACTAAGATCCCACATGTCACGGGGCAACTAAGCCCGCGTGCCACAACTACTGAGCTCACGTGCCTCAACTAGAGCCCGCATGCCGCAAACTACAGAGCCCACGCGCCCTGCAGCCTGTGCGCCACAACTAGAGAGAAAACCTGCACAGCACAAGTTGGGAGAAGCCCGCGCACCACAACGAAGAGCCCACGCGCCGCAATGAAAGATCCCGCATGCCACAACTAAGACCCGACGCAGCCAAAAACATAAATTAAAAAAAAAGAAGAAGTTAAGCCCAAGGATAAGCCGTTTTTAGGCTACTGTTATTTGGCAGTCTCTATAACTTGTAGCTGAACTTAAACCCAATTAATATGCCCATAGAAAAGAAATAACTTTTAAGTGGTCATATCAGGGTTTGATGTGCAAGTTTGAATCTAAGGCCCACATTCTTCTTTGAGCAACCCTCCCAGGAGCGGGGACAGCCCAGGTCAGGCTGCTCTACAATCTCCCACTGGCCCCTCTGTTTGATGTCCAGAGATGCAGGATTCAGGGTGCTCTGGCTGGAGAAATCAAGCTGCAAAACTATAACTTCAGCTTACAGAAGACAAGCCCTCGGTCTATTTCCAGGTTGGTCTTGGAGTGTTCACACATCCAGTGTGACTTCACCAGGTATCCAGCTTCATAATCATAATCATCACTACTGCCTACCACTTATTACAGGGCTAACGTATGTTAAGCACCGCGTTGAGGTCTTTAAAGTAGCTAACATGCCTATATTTTTAACCTACAACTCTATTAGAAAAAATAAATCTTCAGTTTAAAAAAAAAAAAAACCTTACCTTTATCATTCTGGATAGATCACCAGCATCTGCTAATTCCAAAACTATGTTTAGTTCATTATCTTCAATGAATGATGCATAATATTTAATTACATTAGGATGGTTGAGTTGCTGAGAAAAAAAAAAAAAAAAACAGGCATCAAAAAGTTTTCTTACTATAAATTCCCAAGAGTCACAGTTTCGTAACTTAAGAATAAAGTTAGTTACTGCATTTCATTTTTAAGTTACAGAAATCTTAACATGACTATATTTTTCTTTAATCTAGTGAATTTTGAAATAAGTATTGTACTTAGTGAAAGTAAAACTAGACATCATTTTTATTTTAATATTTTTATTAGAAATAATAGAGTAAATTATACACTTAAAATTTTAAAAAGTATTGCTATGTTAAACAAATATATAAATACATGCATATAAATGAATGACTAAATTAAATTGCCAACTGTTAAAAATTATATCCTTCAAAATGATAACTGTCATTTAAGGCCACTCAGTGTTAAGTAAAGTATTCCTTTTTACTACTATTTTGAAGTTAAGGGTGATCCTAGTATAACTCCAGCCAGTGGTAAAAATCTGGCATCTACTATATTGTATCTAAATATCACTTTTACATCAAATAATATAAATATTCTGAACTTATCTATGGGGTTGATTATTAAATTACGTTAAAAAAATTTCACCTTGTAGGAATATATTCATCAGTCTATACACAGTTACAGTCTTTTTGTACAATCTTTTCATTCAATCTTTAAGCAAGGTAACATAAGACAAATCATTTCTCAAAGAAACTTATTCAGGAATGATCCCAAAGAGTATACACAGGATTTTCTACCCTTCTTTCTACTTATAGGTTTTCCTCCCACATTTTCTATGATGATATATTATTTCTCTAACAAAGGTTTACTAAAGCAGTCACTTCACGTCCCAGGAAATAACTACAACAAATAGAACAGTGGAAAGCATGGTTGATTTTGATCTTACTCATATCTTTTTGAATAGATCTGATTCACTTCAGGCACACACAAAACTGGATGTTTTGAGTTGATCTTTGGATACCAAGTTTTATCCAAAAGTTAAAAATATAACATAAACCACTGAATTCCTCAAAAGAAATTTCACCATAATAAATGCAGTGTGAAGGGAACTGAAATGTCAGTCCTATTCTTTGAGTGGATGAGAAACTGAAAAGCTAATTCTGACATACTCTTTACACCACCCTTTCTACATCTGCAAAAAGATACGGAAATATTGTTTTTAAAACGTGAGCCATTTGGATCAGTCCACATTCTCAATATACCATACCTTGAGATAATGCTAATATGCATTTACATTACTTAACATTTAGAATATGTCTAATTGGGATCATCAAGAAAAAATTTCTTCAATGTTTTATGTCTATTTTATTTATTTTCTAGTTTGAAATGGGGGAAAAAAGCTAATCCTACCATATGTTCTAATTAAATTATTGTACAGTAAATCCAAAAGGTAACTGCATTCTTCAATATATTGATTTCAAATTTATATGTTACTTGAAATCAGTGTAGCATAAGCTATATCTCAAAAATCTTTTTGTTTGTAAGTGTGATATTTTAATAAATCACTTTTATCAACCTACTCAGTTATGTTCAAAACAGTCAACAGTTCGTTTGTTATTTACCTTAAGGAGATCTATTTCTTTGATACAATCAGCACGTGCTTTGGCATCCATTAAATCAAATATCTAAAAATAAAATCCAGAATTACTTAATAAAATAGTAATCTATGGTTCAAGTTACCATGTAAGTCCACTGTAATACTTTGCACATAATTACACACACACTAAGAAGTGTTCTTTCCAATTAGCTTTTAGGAGCCGTGGAGATCTACAGGTATTTTATCCCATGTGACCAGAGGTTACATTTTCCCTCCAGAGGCAGTCAGTATTAAAAATGGGAAAAGAGAACAGCTAGATATTTCAAGTCTTAAGTTCAAATGGAACAGCACGGAAGTTGTGAGATTGTGATATACTAATATAATAACAGTTAAAACATTGAACAATATGTGCTAAATATATTGCATGAACCACCTCGTTTAATTCTCATTTAATCTGCATGAGGACAATAATGTTAGTATTCCCACTTTACAGATGAAGGAAAGTAGGTTTAGAAAGCTTAAGAAATTGACAGAAGTTCACACAGGTAATTAATGGAGCAGCCAGAATTCATTCTCCGAGTTATCCAACTATAACCCAAGCTCTGAACCATTCATCTATATGATCAAATCAGGTCTAAAAGGTCTAATGCATGCATTCTTGACAGGGCTGATACCCTTGCCAATTTTCCAAGGAGGTGAAAATTGGTTCTTCAGAGAGGGGGTGACAAAGTGTTACTCTTTTTAAGCACAGATATACATATGATACCTAAACAGATACACTGTATCTACGGAATTAAAATTTCATGGTGGGGGGCATAATTGGGAAAAAATGTCTAAAAAGGTGAGGTGGTGATAATAAAGAAAAGGTTGAGAAACGTTGATCTAATGTAAAAAACATAAAAATAAATAATACAATCAAAGGGCTCTTTAGTATATCTCTGAAAACAAAGAAATCACTCAATGTTCCAAGCATATGGAAAATTAACAGTAAATAAATATCTTAATAAGTCAATACTCCAAGCATAAATGAGGATAACACGTTCAACGTTCTTGCTTTTCCATGATTCACAAAACTGTGTTGAATGCCAACCTATTATTATGTTTTATTATAGCTACAAATAAGGGAACCAGCTTGCAGTCCTCAGGATGCACACTGTCAGGTGCAGACAGCACACGGGAGCACAGAACATGTCACTCAACCCAGCAAGTGCTGCTGCACAAAGTGACGTGAGGACCTCAAGGGGCGGGGTGTGGCAGCCCGGGCTTCCAATGCTTGATTCATATATGCAGGAAAGTGTAATACACCTCAGAAAGATTTCTTACAGAAATAAGTAAAATGACAAGTTCATTACTTAAAGGAGTAAACTTTACATTTAGCAATTTCACATAGGAAAGCCACTCACCCAAAATGCCAAAAGGTGCCAGAAAAATGATGTTGTCACTAAATAACAAATCTAACAACTATAACAAATATTAATGTAAACAGAAAATTTTGAACTTGATGTTAGTTACTGATATGAAACACACACACACACACACACACACACACACTACTTATCTATGATGCCATTCTCGGGAACTACCACTCACAGGGGACTTGATACAACTTGAAGAAATGTGGGGAAGTACAAAATTTTGAATGTCTTAGACCTTGAAGAAATTCCTGAAAACTTTTTTTTAAGGAAACAGAGAAAGGATCATTCTGGTACCAGTGATTAAAATGAAAAAAAAAAAAAAATCACAAACTTGGAGACATGTATAAATCTAATCTCCCAGTAATCAATGTCTCTATGATGGAAAAATATTAAAACACGAAAGACTGAGCAAGATGAGAATGTGTATGAGAGCTCTAGGAAACCCTAACTAGACACAAGATACAAAGACAGAACTGTGCCACGTTGAAATCATGAATCTTTAATTCAACTTATAATTAAACTAATTCAGAATTACAAATTAACTTTTATCTTGAACTGAATTCTCAATACCAAAAGTCACTTCTCAAACACTGAGGAATGAAGCATTGCTGGCGCATTTAAGGCAAAACTAAATTCCGAACCAAATACTTTTAATTGGAAATTCAGAAGTATCTTATCTTGCTTTTTCTCCTAGCCAGCATGTCAAGACAAAAATAGAAACTGAATCTTCAGATTAAATCATTCGCAGACATAGATTCACAGCTGTCTGATTCCGTGAGCAAGAAAAGGCAATAAACACAGAAAAAAAAATCTGGATTTTCATAAACTATTTACAAGCTTGTCTTCAGAAGGCAACTTTCCAGCTCTACCAAAGTTTCTTTGGGTTTTTAAACTAATATTTGATAAGAGCAAAGTTATTAGCAGTGTTTAGGCAAGTGATTGGCTGATACATTCTTGGTATTCTCTGAATCATTTAAAAAGTTTTCTTTTGTCATCTTTAAATTTTGCCAAAATTACTCACGACTAATGAAACTGAAAAGGTTAACACTACGTATCTTTGGAGGGAAAAGGCCTTCAAGTGACTTAAACACAAATGTCCTTAAAAGGGCATCTGTAAATCTGTTAGGAGAAAAAAACACTTAAAATGTAGCGAAGGAAGTACTTCAAAACATATACTAAGAGTTTGACAAACCTGTTACATCTTACTTTAAATAAATCTTACATAAATGGAAATCTCAACCAAACATCTGGGCCTCCCCAGCCTCACAGAGCCTGCATAAATGAACTGAGCAGCTTGTCCTATACTGAGGCCTGTTTCCCACGTGCCCTCCGTCCTTCTTCTGGTCTCACCCCTGAACTGTGCCTCTGTCTTTCCCGGCGCTCCTGCCCCTTGCAACCCGGGTGCCACAATGACTTCTGGCTCCCGCACTTGCTGTGTGGTGGGCACAGACCTTCTTATTTGAAGGATGGAAGATGGGTGAGGGAGTTAGAAAATCCATGGCAGAAGGGCTGAGTGGCCTCTCTAGATGTAAATTACAATCATGGAACAAGATAATCTCCGAATAATAATGAAAGTCTCTACCACCAGCCCTTCCCTGACTCAATACACAGGCCCCCTAAGGGGTGGAGAGGGGGGCGGAAGTTAAGCCAGGTGAGTGCACGAAGAGCTATGCACTGGAGCCAGGAACCGAGCTCCTCTGACACCCAGGCCTGTAATCCCGCGGCCGTCAGCCTTCCTCTCTTCATGCACCAACGTGTCTGAACTTCAAGTCAAAAGACAGGCCTCAGTTTCTTCCTCGTGGATTCCTTAAGGCCCTGGCAAATGATGGCATGGAACTAGATACCTGTCTGTGTCCTTAATTTTTCCATGATTATTAAAAAAAAAAAAAAACCCTTTGTTTCCAAGGGGATGCCTTTTAACTCAACAGGCTAGTATACAGTGATCTAACTCCTAGGGCATCAATCAGCCCTGTTTGCTTAAAATTAAAAAGCTTCTAATATGTACCACAGGAAATTCATCCTTTGTTCAGACTTCCTGAGAGCCTGAAGCTCAGCAAAGCTTAGCCAGGGCTTCCAGAGGTTCAGAAGCCACCCTACAGGGGTCAGGGAGAAGGTGGTGCAGGAGAAGCAAACAATCCAAAATCATGCCGGTGAGAAATATCCTGAAAGGAGTGGGAAAAAGAGATGCCACTGAAGGAAATAAGAAAAGGGATATCCAGAAAGACAGGAGAACCAAGCCAGTGTAGTTTGAAGAAGCTGTGGGTGTTGAAGCAACAGTTACTACGGAGACATCAGTAAGAAAGGCAAGTGATGACACTGCAGGAGAGGAGAGGCGGATGCGGGAGAAACGGGCAGCAGCTGAAAAAGTCTCCCGGAAGACAGAAGAGAAAGATCTTGTCCAGATCGCAGGTAAGGAAGGGAAGATGAATTAGGATGGCTGTGCAATCGTGAAAGCACAGCAGATGGCAGAGGTTGTCACTGTCACACAGGAGATGCCCTTTTCCACTAAGCATGAAGGCATACGGGCCTGGCTGAGGCTTCAGAGTAGGTGGTAGTTTTTAACTTCCACCACTGACAACACTGTAATCGTATGTATCTGCTGGTTTGTGTTCTTCTCATTACCGTGGTTAAAATATATCCAAGTAGGGAGTACAAGAGGGTGCATTTCCAAAGAAAAGTAAGCGAAACTCCGAGAAATAACCTGAACCCTTCTGTGCTGGGGGGGTGGAACAGTGGCTACGTGTGAACAGGGAAATGAAGAAATACCCAGTGAAGAGAAACCCTGCCCGGGGGGTTAGCAAGACGGGAGCAAGATGGGGGAGATTGTAAAGTGGAGACATCCGCATTGCTCAAATAGCTGACAAAGGTCCAAGAAACTGACGCAAACAACTGAAATCAGACCTTAAATAAGAGGCCTAGAGAATATGGAATAGAGGGCCGTGGTCAGGATGAGGTCAAAGAACAAGCTTTGGTGGAAAGACAGAATGGGAGAGAAATGAGACGGGGAGATGAAGAGGGGATGTGGAGAGTTAAGACAGGACAAGCAGAGTGCAGGGTGGGCTGTGACAGTGCTGCGAGCTGACCGGGTGCCGGGGGGTGGGCGTGCCGAGCAACCGGGACGCCTGGTCTCGGTGGAGTCAGCGTGGTGCCAGGGAAGGGACAGAGGAAAATGAGAGCAAGGGGCTGAAAACATATTTAAGAAAAAAAGAGGGCTTCCCTGGTGGCGCAGTGGTTGAGAATCTGCCTGCCAATGCAGGGGACACGGGTTCGAGCCCTGGTCTGGGAAGATCCCACATGCCGCGGAGCAACTAGGCCCGTGAGCCACAACTACTGAGCCTGCGCGTCTGGAGCCTGTGCCCCGCAACAAGAGAGGCCACGATAGTGCGAGGCCCGCGCACCGCGATGAAGAGTGGCCCCCGCTTGCCACAACTAGAGAAAGCCCTCGCACAGAGGCGAAGACCCAACACAGCCATACATACATACATACATACATACATACATAAATAAAGAAAAAAGAAAAAAAGAAAAAGAAAAGGGGGGTGTTGCAGACTGGCAGACAAGGGGCAAGATGGAACAAATATTGAACTGGAAGGGCTTCAAGGACGGAAGAGAATGACGATGGCTGGGCACAGACTAAGGGGAAGAAAGCCTAGTGAAGATGACGTCCCCGCATCCCAAGTCAAGGAAAGAGAAGCAGCTCACACTGAGAGGATGGGGAGGACGGTGGGGATGTCCAGGAGAGAAGATTCACACAAAGAACAATATTTACTCACCGGGCTTGGCCACTAGAAGAGTTTCTCATTTAAAAATTTTAAGATAAACTCATATAATCAAAACTTGCATTTATCTTAATGATGACCCTAAGGTACCATAAGATGCTAAAAAAAAAAAAAATTGTGAAACATCAAAAAATGGACAAATAACTAAATTATTTCATTGATGTCCACTGTATCAGTTAAATATTTTAATGTTAGTAATCTATTTATGGTATATATCCTAATTCATTATAACCCCCAAAGTTTGTTAACTAGAATGCCCCATTCTCTAAACATTCGATAAGGCTAAAAATTTACTACATTTTTTTATACGCCTCAAAATGCCTAAAATAAAATGAAAGTATAAATGAATAAAATTAAGAAGCTTTAATTTTTTAAGATGAAGTCTCTGCCTCCTTGACAAGTAAACTAGTATCAATTACTAAATTATTCTCCAATTTAAAAAATATATAATATATAAATTATTCTTACAAATGCTTCCTAATTTTCATTTGCTCAAGTATCTACTGAAAGTTTCAAAGAAGCCTATAAGGATTAAATAATGAAATTGATAAAAGCTGCAGGACGAATTCCGTAATCACAGTGAACACTGAAAAAGAGACTGAATATATGGCTATAAAGTGTTACAAATATATTAAAATCACTGTATGCATTACGGAAGAAGCTACTGCCCACAAATTTCTAATTGCATGCAAATCCTAATGTCTAATTACATGCAAACATGCAAAATCTTTAATCTAAAATTAACACATGTAAAAAAGCAAGTTATACTCATTAATATACTTTAAAAAGTGATTTTCTTGATGAATGCTTTAAAATAATTATCAAATATAAGTAAATATAAGTAAAACAAATATCAAAGAATATTTGTCCTTTCAGAAAGTTTTTTTGAGATCACCCGGATCAAAAGGGTAAATCTGAACAAATACTGTATATTATCACTATTTATGTTTGTTTGTAAGTATACAAAAGTGCTTTACACAAAAGTGACTCTAATAAATGTCACTGACTGACAATGGATGTCCCACAGTAAAACAGTATTATTTAGGCATACAACTTAAGAGTAAGAAAAGACAAATTAAGCATTAATGAACTAAGGATCAAACTACTTCACCTACTATTAAAAAGTCAGGGTAACAAAGGTCAAAGAACTGAGACACAAAAACCCAAAATTCATGCTATAACATCACGTCTACCAATTCCAATTACACAGCTCTAATCAATGAACTAAGTATAATAAAATAGAGATTAAGTGGACCAGATCAAAACAATTCTTTGATAATCTTCCAACACAAAGAACTGTGGTTCTAAGACCCAGCCCAACGCCTGTGAAGACTTTCTCAACCTCCCTCTCACCCTGGGCTCCTCAAGGTTGCGCCCACTGTGGTTCCTCTCTCACTATTTTAGACGTGTCTTGGCTGCACTTCCACTGGAATCCATGAGCCCCGTCATTTCGTTCGTGTTGGTATTCTCAAAGCCTGAACACGCTAACCACCGAACATCAGGTGATCGCTAACACTGGAGAAGTGAACCGAATGAGCAGCAGGAAGGGAAGCAGGGAGAGAGAGCAGCAAAGCCAGTATGTGGAATTTCAAAAATGTTCCATCAGTTAAGAACCATCTTAATTTTGGCAAACAAATCATGACGGGATGTGGGCAAATTTTCCAGAAGGTTGGTTAATGTTGTCATACACTGCAGGCTCTCAACCTCTTTATGATTTCAAAGAAGGAATGTGCATTCAGTACACACTCTTTCCTTTCCACACACAGGTAACAGGCAAACATCCAGGAAAGTCACCAGGGCTTCCGGCACGTTGGCCACAGAGAAGTGAAACCTGACGCACAGGACAAAGTACAGAAGAGCCTGGAGAACGACGCTGAGGAACCTGCACGCTGCTTCTAAAGAGTCTCATCAAAGATTTGTGAGCAGAGCAAGGAGTTATAAACGCAACATTTCAACACACGAACTCAACCAGGCAGGATTCTAGAAGAGCTGGAAAGAGTGACACGGCCCTTTAGACGAGTAAAGTAGCCTTAAAATAACAAATTGCATGAGGAAATCCAATGTTTGGTTCCTTATGAATTTTCTGAAGAGGGGCTAGGATTCTCCAGACAGGAAAAGAAGTCTGGTCAACAACAGTTTAAAACATTTTCATACTAAACTGCAGAGGTGGATTTTTAAAAAGGAAGAGCCCTGGTCTTTACTGTTCAGCGCAAGTGTAATACATCACAGAAATCAATAACATGTCTGAAATGCAAATATATGTCTCCTCACAAAGGTTTAAGATACTGTTCCCTAATTACAGAAGCTAAGAATATCTTTACAGCATCATTTCGCTCTTGTATAAAGGAGTTACATTTGAACTAGAAGATGTCCCAATAGCAACCCTAAGAAGCACAGAAGAAGGCAAAGCCTCGGCAGAGCGGGAGGCAGCGGTCTGGGGTTTACCATGGTGTGAAGTGGGGGCAGCTGGAGGGGCATCTGCCCTGCACTGACTGGAAACACGACCGTGCGCATCCACTGCTGTCCATGCAATTTTCCAGTCAAAGGAAAGAAAGATACAGGCAACCAGAAACGATGTAGATGGTATTACAAGAGGCCTGGAAGAGCTTTTGTTCTTCCTCCCTCCCTCCCTTTTCCCTTCTTTCTCCCCTTCTTTCTAAGTATTTCCAGTGACAAGGTTCTGTGATTTAAAACGCAATCCTTAGAGACAGAATCGAGCGCTGTCTCTCTGTCCACACTCAGGGTTGGGGGCGGGGGGTAGGGGGCAGAGGGAAGCCAGGAAGGCCACAGGGACTCCACCTGGATGGTCTCTCACTCCATCCATCCAAGCATCCATCCACCCACCCACCCATTCATCCATCCATCCATCCACCCATCCACCCACATATCCATCCATCCATCCACCCACCCACCTACCCACCCATCCACCCACATACCAACCATCCATCCATCCATCCATCCACCCACACACCCATCTATCCATGCATCCACTCACCCATCAATCCATCCATCCATCCAAGCATCC
This sequence comes from Balaenoptera ricei, assembly GCF_028023285.1. Lineage (NCBI taxonomy): Eukaryota > Metazoa > Chordata > Mammalia > Artiodactyla > Balaenopteridae > Balaenoptera > Balaenoptera ricei. Next base: position 189,521,382 of record NC_082639.1, on the reverse strand, counting down.
ATCCACCCACCCACCCACATATCTATCCATCCATCCATCCATCCATCCATCCACCCCATCCATCCACCCATCCACCCACCCACCCACATATCCATCCATCCATCCACCCACCCACCTACCCATCCATCCACCCACATATCCATCCAGCCAGCCAGCCAGCCAGCCCCACCTTGACACCTGGGGCAAATCAGCAGCTGTCTTCTCTCTAGTCCGTTCTGTGTGTTCAGTTTGTACTTCTACCTTGAAAATAACCGACTGTGAAGATTACTACCCTCCTAGAGAATCCATGGTGAATCCTCACTTCCCTCCTACTCAAAGTCCCGCTCCTGGTTTCAGAGCTCTCCGGGACCCGGCCTCACCTCGACAGCCTGGCTTCCGTTCCAATCCCAGCCACGCCGACAGCTCATACTGACATTTCCTTTCTGCGAACTAGGGGAACCAGGAGTCCACGCCACAGGGTTTAACGTTTCACTGCTCTAGATAGACTCTTTCTCCCTTCGTGAGCAGGAATAAAATTGCTAGCTTCTTTTTACCCCCCGCCCAGTGCCCAGAGATACACAGTAGAAATTCAATACATTTAAAAAGTGGATCAGAGTTCTGTTGTTAGGAAATAGTCATTCCCAAAGTCATCTGTGTCATAAACACTAATATCTGCATTGTATATTTTATGTTCTTACTGTAAGTGGCAGATTACATGAGAGAAGACGGCTACCCTCACGTGCTGCTGGAGCGAAGGTCAGTGGTGCAACCGCTGGAAGAACTCGGTATAAACTTGCAGCACTGACCATGCGCGGCCCTGGGGCTCATCACTGCCATCCTCAGGCACGTGCAAAAGGGAGATTCTTGCATGTGTGCACCAGGAAACATACACAGGAACATCACGGAAGCACTGTTTGTAACAGCAAACAACTGTACACAACCAGTAGTACGTAACGAGAACTGGATAGTATACACACGTAGTATGTAATACTACACATACACACGCATATCTACATACTGAATACTAGATATATAAAGAATAAAGCATAGCCACACACACCAACATGTGACGACATTTACGTAAGTTCAAAAATGCAAAAGCAAACAACAGATTTATTCAGAAATGTATACAGATTTGGAGAAAACTCTAAAGAAAAGCAAAGGAACAATACACACAAATTCAGGACATGGTGACCTCTGAAGGAGGGGAGTGGCAGAAGTGTGTCAAAGGTGAGTGGTGGATATGAGAGCATCTGTCCTATTCTTTATATCTAACATATGCCCCATAAAATCTTTCATAAATATTTACTATTTCCTTAAAAATATGAGTGAAAACTGTTCACCTCTGCAATAGCTGTTGCAAGTATACTGATCCCATACGAAATTTAAAAAAAAATAATAATAATAAGAGGACACTGGGGTTTTGCTGGTCTCGACACAGAAAAGACACCAGGGCTGCAGAGTAAAATGGGAAGCCTACAGGCAGGTGTGAACAACAACGACCTTCCCTGAAAAAGGGACGTAAAACTGTACGATGTCAAACACACGCTGGGGCAGAAAGGCAAGTGCTTTCGAGACCAGAGGCAAGGAGACCCGTCAGGGCAGTGACCCTTCCTGGGCTCGGGCTGGGGCAGGGCCTGGCCAGGTGAGCTGGGGCAGGTCCACGGACCTGGGGAACCCAGACAGAGTCAGGACTGGAGAGCACAGCTGATGCTAGAATACCAATACAACGTGTGGATTTTACATAGGACATCAATCCTCTAAGTTTACCTATTTCACTTTTTTTTTTAATTCTCCAGTAAATAAAGTTCACTTCAGTTTTCTTTCATTTATTGCCAGTATGGCTCTCTACATTAACGAAAACCTCCCCCTAACCTTGCCTGCCGTTTACTGACTTTATTAGGCAGTGCATTCTGTGAGCCTGGTTTCCTTCTGCAGCGCCTGCAGCTCAGGATACAACACGTAGCCACACGTCCAGTTAGGAGCCATGGTGACAACTCAAACCTGCCTCTTAAGACCTAGAGCTGTGAAAGCTTTTCTAAGATCATTCTAGTCATTACTGAATCTGGGTGAACGAAACCAGCTGAATTTTAAAAGTAATATTAAAACTAAACAATGATTTCCACCAGGTTTTGCACTTAATGCAAGTGTTTACAGTACAATTTTTATTCTTTCCCATCGTTCTCAACTTAAGACTGTCATGACCCAATCATTCAGGACGTACTTTTCTCTATTTATTCTTCACAGAGTATAATTTTACATGGATTTATATAATTAAAGTCATCTTACCTGCACTTTTTTTAAAGCTACTGGTACTCCATCCAAGAGACAGGCTGCTCTATAAACTTCACTAAATTGCCCGCGACCAATTTTCTTTTCTATTCGAAAGTTGGCTAATGTATTATAGCCCATATCCGGTCGTAAGGCCTTCTGTAATTAAAAAAGTCAGAAAAGTTTTCAATCACACAGTATACACACAATCATTGACTGTCTTCACATAAGTAGGTGATTTCTATGGTAAACCTGCAGACAGCCATTCACTCGACAAGTATTTATCGAACTATTCATATTATATAAAAATACACACATATACATATAAATCCACTTAGTCCAACCTGCCAACTAATGTATGAAAATCTTCTAAACTTCACGACAATCATTTAAGTTCTACCGAGAACAATTCCAGTGGCAGTGAGTTTACCACCTCATCATTAAGGTTTTTTTAAAAAGACGTAATTTTGTAAAAGCAGTTTTGGGTTCACAGCACTATTCAGAGGAAGGTGCAGAGGTCCCCCATGCGCCCCCTGCTCCCACACGTGCACTGCTTTCCCCGTTACCAACACCCCCCCCCAGAGTGGGACTTTCGTTACAACTGATGCACCTGCACTGACACATCATTATCACCCAAAGCCCGTGGTTTACGTTAGGGTTCACTCTGGGTGTCGTACATTCTATGGGTTTGGGCAAATGTATAATGACATGTATCCATAATTGCAGTATCATATAGTATACTTTCACTGCCCTAAAAATCCTCTATACTCTGCCTATTCATCCCTCCCTCCCCACTAACCCCCAGCAGCCACTGACTTTTTACGGTACCCATAGTTTTGCTTTTACCAGAATGTCACATAGTTAGAACCGTACAGTATGTAGCCTTTCAGATTGGCCTCTGTCACTTAGTACATAATTACATTTTTAAACAATATTTTTTTGTTGTTTGTGGAAAATGTCATTTCTTTTTGAAACTAACACTTCTTAGTACGTACTATGCATCAGGCACTGTACTAGCTGCTAGGGAAACAGAGATGCATCAGAAATGCTTCTGCTCTGAAAGAGCTTACACAGGTACAGGGACGGGGCTCTCAACGGTGCTGAGAAAGAATTATAGGTGCTGGGAGGCAGCACCACAGCCGTCCCCATTTGGAGGCAAATCCCAACTCCTTATATGTTTTATCCACTGTCCTAGTTCTTTCGTTCATTGTTTACAGACTCATTCATTCATTCAACCAGCCATAGGACAGACCTGAACTGAACACCCACTAGGATCCAACACTGTCTGCTGCTGAGGTTACCACACATATCCAAGGAATACTGCCTTTTAAGCTCCTCGTGACACTCATAATCTAGCCGTAGCAATCTACCTATAAAAACATAACAATAGTTTGGCCATCATAGGCCCTTTAATCTTCTCTTTTTTGGCTAAACACACATGGGCCTCTCCCAGATTCCTGGATTACTGATAAGTACACTCTTCTTGGCCTTTTACCACTCTGCTCACATCCTTCTGGACCTACTCTACTCTGAGCCGACTCGGAGTAAACATGACATTCTTGCGGGGCCTGACCGGGCACCCTCTAGTAAGACTGAACATGAAATACCTATTAATGCAAGCAAAGGGTGCACTGGTTCCTAAACCCACTAAAGTAATTTGAACTCTTAGTCCCTCAAACAAACCTTAGTTAAGGCTGATGACCCCATGACTTAACGTAAAAGGCTATTTTGACATATGGGCATTACATTAACCCCTAATTCATGTTACCTTGTTCATTTCACTACATCTATCATGCTGGCAAAAACTCTAAAATTCTGCTCAAGTTTCACTGTCATTCAAATGCAATGTTTCTCAAAAAGAGAAAAAAGGTAGCAATAGTTTCTACTCTTGTGCATTGCCTTTCTTTCTTCGGAAAGTCCAAAATATTGTCAAGAAAAATACCACTCTTCCTTTAAGACATGCAAAATAAACAGAATACAAATTTCACAAATTCATTATATAAATATAAAACCATAAATAATTGTTAGAGTAACAATAGTAACATTACTACAATAATAAAAGGTTCTGTTTTGGTACCTACAACTTAACAGGTCCTATAAATTAGTACTTCATATGCCATCTAATTCAATTCTCATGACAATCCTATAAGGCAGATGTTATCAAACCAAATCTATGTCTAGCTGATTCCCAATCCCCAATTCCCAAGTATAGGCTTTGCTATACTGCCAGGTTACTAAACAAAGTCACCTACAATGTGATACAACATTATGGGACCCTACATGATGATCCACAGTATTTTCAAGTTCAATTTTCAATTTCAGGCCTTTTGATGAAAAAACAAAACTGGGACTAGAAACATGTATGTCAAAAATGAAAATAAAAATAAAAATAAAAATAAAATTATAAAATAAAGGGAGACGACTTGCCACTCTGTTCATACATAAGATTTCTTTTTGTGGTCATTGAGATGAATTTATAATTAAGTGTCACTGTGACACCTACTTAACAAAGGAAACTTACAAAGCCTCACTTCTCAGATATATTCAGTGGATATTAGCAACTTTTTTAGTTTCCTTAACTTTGTTTCATTTAACGAGGAGAGACTTTTTAAATTGTCCAGGCTTTTCTAAAACATCTTTTTTTTATTTTTTAATTTACACACTAGGATAGTCTGCAACATCTGAGAAATAGGTTTTCTTCCTCTCCCCGAAATGTACAGACCATTCCTTCTCCCCATGAAAACCTGTCAATCTCAACAGTGAAATACAGCTTCATCATTAGGAACGGTATCACGCAATCCATATACTTTAAACCTGACTGGGAATTCCATCTTCTGTCTGCACAATAACTGACAAATATTAGCGTGAACTGCTAAGGCAGTGTGACAACCGCATGCTGAGAGCAAAGTCTCACTAATGTGTTTTGGCATGCAGGTTTGTAATCACACATTTACATATGCAATGACCTACATTTGCATGTCAGATCACACACTGTCTCGGTTTATTAAGGCTGGGCACCTCCCTGTGCTTGGCGGCCAGAGCGGGCGAGAGAGGGCCAGAGGGCGGTGTTTTTTGGCAGTTGAGGGATGAACTGCCACCAAGGATTAAGTTGATATGGCCTGAGCATTAGACACTTCATTAGACGTAATCTGTTTAACAGTGGGCAGTGTATGTAAACTTCACAGCCCATTTGCGGCACCTTTTCCCCCCATGGCCTTTCTTCAAAGGGCAGTGCGGGTGAGTGACAGCTTGTCTCATCTGCTCCCATGTCCTGTCACCCAGTGTAGACGTGCAGAGCTGACATGAGAAGGAGCATAGCTGCACATCTCCGACTAACCCCCGTCTCTGTGCCACGCTGCAATTTGTATAAAAATAAGCCTGTGTAGGATGAGGTCTCCTTTAAGAGATCGCCAGGCAGGTAATACATATACTTTGGTAATGATTCTCTGATACTGTATTCAATGCCACACTTCATTCTGATGAGTTATGCCCCATGTAAGCAGCACTGTATGAGGTGCTTAAAATAAAAAAGATGATATCAAATCAGTGCCCACGCAAGTAAAGAACTATTTTTAGGAAAGAGCTATATTCTCTTTTATGGATGATGTCCAATTCCCCATATTCTTTAGCTTAGCATTTGAGTCATAATGGGAATAAAATAACCCAGCAAAATAATGAGATTCAAATCAGCATAAAATGTACACCAAATAAAATCACTTAGATTGCCTTTCCGTGCTCTCATTCTGGTGCATAAACTGGGTCTCAGTCTCTGCAGTCCCTTAATGACCAGGGTATTCGTCTGAGCTGCACAAAAATGGCTTTTGGATTTGATGTGAGTCATTTAAAGGATTTTCAACTTTTGTGAAAGTAAAAAGCTGCTCTGTTTCTTCCGTAACGCACTGACGCCTCACCTACGACAGGGGCTCTCTCAGTCACCCTGCACCCGCCCTGGGCCTCCCCACCGACCACACCGCTTGTCCCGACCGCGCCTAGAGCTCTGGCCCCTCCGTGCAGAGCGCCTGCGGGCCCCAGGCCCTCTGAGCAACCGCGCTCCTCGCACCTGGCCAGCCACAGCGCATCTTGGAGACTGACTTGCCAGCCCTTCTCAGGAACCGCCCTCAGCTCACCAGGAGGCCTTACTTGCTCCTGCCCCTGGGCCTGCACAGCAACCGACAGCAGCCAACTCTCCAAGCAGCTGTGCAAACTCAGGCACTGAGCTAGGTTCCGGATCTCACTGGATTTTAATTATTTGTTTACACGTATATATTTCTCCCTCCGAACACAGAGTTTCTCAAAGACAGAAACTAAGTTTTATCTTTGTGTCCAGATGCCATGAAGGCAGCTCAACATGAAACAGACAATAAATATTTACTAAATAAGTGAACGTAGCTGAAAGAACTTAATGAATATAGAAGTTCTAAGTGCATCCGCGTGACTGTAACCACGGAGAAGCTCCCAGCAGGTCTGAGGGCCAAGCTCCACGGGGAGCGGGGAAGCTCCAGACCTGCGAGTGGACGCTGTCTCTGCCAGTGACAGCTTCCCGACAGGTGAGACAGAGGCTCCCCTTGCACCTCCAGCAGGACAGGGGAGCTTAGTGCGAATTCACTGCCCTCTTAGGGCAGTACAACAAGCCCGGTACCTGTGCTCTGAGGCCGGACCTGGGCCAGGCGGTACAGAAGAATCCACTGAGTTCCCAGAAAGCCCCACAGAAACGGCACAGGTTCTGGAGTCAGTGAGCAAGGCCTGGGCTCGAAACCCCAGTTCTAACGCCCAGTATCTTTCTCAGCTGGGCCAGCTACCCAAACCTTGTTTCCCACTTCTCTAGCACAGGGGTGAACCCCCACAAAGAACTGTGCGTGAGTGTCCCCTGGGACAGAGCCCAGCTCACGCACGCGCTCACCGTCACCTACGCCCCCTCCCCCAGGGGTGCCAGCGCTAACAGCCTGCCACCGACCCTCTCTCCCCACAGGCTCTGGATTTGTACAGCCTCCTGCATGTCCTCAGGTTTTCAAGACTGAAATTCTTTAGTCTTGACCTCAATTTTCTTCTTTGGTCCTCTTCCTCTGGCTGAAACTGGAGTCTGTCTGTATCTACAGCTAGGCTTCCCATATGCCAGCCGCATCCTTACTAGGGTCTCTGAGTACCGCCCAGCCTTGGGCTCTGCCTTCCAACCAGGACACCCCAGTTATCACGTGGACTGTCTTCCTGATTCATGAATGAACACAGCCTGACCCCTTGGGTGTAAGGCTCCTTGGTGCCATACACTAGAGCCAACTAAAATTATTCTGCCCGAAGGCCTCCTAATTGTTGTGGGGGAGCATGCAATAAACAAAAGCACGTGTGGCGGCAATTCAGCTATCGGGGTGGAACATGCTCACAGTAAAGTTTAAAGTCGCAGGCAAAGTGAAGACAATAACTGCTTGAAAGCCCATAAACCCTACAAGTTTGAAGCTGCAAGCTCTTTGTGACAAAACAAACTGAGAAAGGGTGTGACTGATTCAGCACAGGGTAGCTTCTAAAATTACTAAATAAAGACTACATACCCCATACAAGAATTTTCAAACAGATTCATTTTTGGAATAAGTCTCAAAATATAACTAATTAACATGAATAACATAACTGTAAGCCTACATGTTGTTTTGATATTGTTATTGTTTTATTGTTTGTTTTTATTGTTATTTTATTTCTTAATTACTAACTATAAGACACCCACAACTCCTTAAATAAAGGACACAATTAAAACAGATGTTGGAAGCATCTGCATTACATTTTTGTGGTAAATTATGTTTAGTCTCTTGAGATATGTGAATCTGCAAGTTATACTATAAAAGAATCCTAAAATCTCAGAAACACTGAATACTCAAAATCACATATGACAACTAAAAAAAATCAAACTCTAGAGCGAAGGAAGCTTTTTATAACACCTTAAGTGTTCTGCATTCTCATTAATGAAATCTCTTGTTGATCTGAATGCACTTTAATTACATACCGCCAGATCTTACTAACTAATTGGGATTAACTTCTACATGTCAGTCTGTTAACTGCTTCCTTCACATAAATACTTTTCATTTTAAAATAAAATTCCTTCTGCTGTGCCACAGGCTCATACTATCACAGGTGCAACCACGTTAAACAATTAATAATTTCCCATGACTAAATTAATTTCTTTAATTTCCTTTAAATTTGAAGGCAAGAACATTTAATGAGCAATAAGATAATTCGGGGTACCATTATGGTGATAACTCTCTCTGGGGAAATTAGAAGTGTCACAGCATGGACTCAACAGACTCCCCAGAGAGAAAATTATGTCCTGATAATTCCTAGAGGTATTGTTATCAATGATCTAATATACAAGCCAGTATTAATTGCAATATTTAACATCATTAATACGGTTTTCACTGTTACTGCAAATTCACCTCTTACTGGTGATTTTCATATTACCAATTACGTAATCTAATAAATTATATTTATGTTAACATTATTACATTTCTCAAAAATTTTAAAGTTACAAAACTTCAAAATGCCCTTCAATTTTATTTGGCAATAAAGCTCATGCCATGTATGATCTTTAAAGAGATATTACTCACCTCCAAACTACACAAACTAGAACATCCTTTTGACAATATCTAACATAAAGCTGTTATACATTATTTTCTACAAACCTCACCAGAAATAAAAAAAAAAAAAACACATATTAAAAACAAAAACAAAACACCACATGTGCCAGCAGAGTCTAATTAGTCACGCTTCTTCCCATTTGAAAAATGATCTCCCTAAAATTTCTTTAACTATTTCAAAAGTAACCTATTCCTAAAGACACTAAGTGTCTGAGATTTACATCAGTTGGAACAATATGCCATTAATCATTATAACTGGCTTTTTATCAAACAAAGGAGAGAATTCACTACAGCATAAGAAAAATGAGTGATCAAATACAACCAATTATCTAGTTAAACATTTATAAGACCCCAGGATTTGTATCATTTAATCATCATTAGTTATACTACCCAGCATAATCACTATATCCAAATTATGTAACCAGAAATACTGATGACCTTTCCCAGCATTTCATGAGTAGGATAATGACGAAGACACTCCCATCTGCCCCATGAGCACCACCAGCCATACCTGGTAAAATTAAATATGGCAAGCAAAAGCCTTTCCCTGAGAGAAACAGAGACAGACACAAACAGAGGGGAGAGGTTTTCTACAATGTATTCATTTATTCCTCAGTTATTAACAGAGGAGGGAGATTAAACAAATACATAATCCAAAACAATAAAAAGACAATAAGCAAATACATAATAGTATCTAATATTTAAGCACTATGCAGAGAAATAAAATAGAGTGATATGATGGAAAATGAGTGGATGGTTATTTTAGAGTGGGTAATTCTGGGATGACCTTGGTGAGAAGGTGACGTTTATGGTGAGATTAAAAGACCCGAAGGAAAAAAAAGGGCAGAAAGAAAACGTGGAGAACAGGTCTCGAGGAAAGAATGAGCTGGGTGTGTTGAAGGAACGCTGGCTGGAGGATGGAGAACAAGGGCGACGGGGTGAGGAACGAGGTTGGAGGTGAGCACGACAAAACCGCACGGCACTCTGACAGCACCAGGGAGGGACGTGGGTCTCCAGCAGGGAAGCACTGTACTGCGAGCTAACACACATTTTACAGGGACAGCTCACGACGCTGGTGGGGAAGGAATGGAGAGGAGGACGAGTAAAGCAAGAGTGGAAGGAAGCAGGGAGGCTGGACAGGAGGAAGTGGACCCGACCTGACTGCTACAGGGAGGTGCGAACAGCAGACGGAATCAAGGATATGATCTTGAGGTGGAGGCAAAGGAGCTGCTGAGGAATTGCATACGAGGAGAGAGGGGCAGAGAGAAATCAAGGATAAATCATGGATCTGGGGCTTGAGCACCTCGATGGATAGTGAAGCCACTGACCGGGATAATAAACAAGGCTAACGAAGCAGCAGTGTGGGCAGAAGGCAGGTAATAAAAATGTAATACAGGATATAAGACGACACAGAACCAACCACTGGCAGAGAAACCTGTGCTCCAAGAGCATCACCGGCAGAGCGTCGTCATCGTCACCCTCATCCTCATCCCCATCATCGGGGTTCTTTCTACGTGCCAAGCACAATACTAGAAGCTCCATAGCTCATAGGAGGTAAAAACTATGATTCCTCTAATTTATTGATAAGAAAAGTGAAGCATACAGATGTTCAATAACCTGTCCTCCATCACACAGCCAGTAAGTGGGGCATCCAAGAATTCACCCCAGGCAATCCGACTTCAGGGCTCAGGCCCTGAACCACCCCACTAAACAGCCAGCGCTTCTGATTCCTCCCAGCTCCCCCACGTGTTCCTCCCCATATAAATTCGGGTGTCCACAGGGCTCCATCCTCAGCCTTCTCTTCTCACTTGGCTCATCACTCTGGGCCACGTAACCCACTGTTCCATCTCTTCCCATCTGTTGGTTCTGGAAGTTAGTGTTGAGTTAAACTGATCCGTGGTGCTCCCCTAACCCTCTACTGGATACCCTATCAGAACTCTCCTAGAAATTCCTCCTCCTCCATCCCCCTATTCTTCTACACTGAATGATACCCAGCCAAGGAAAATAAATAAATAAAAGGAATGCATAATTAAATGTATTCTACATAAGTGTTCCTGGAAAAAGAAGTGCTTATCAAAATTTCTAAATCTGATGAATATTTGTTTTATGAATATTTAGTGAGAAAGATGTATGAAACATAACCACAGTCATATGAAAAAGTCATAATATTCACATAATAATAATATAAAGGGAGACAAAATATAAAGGTATGCTAAATGTAAAATGACACAACCGAATTCTAACAAACATATTAGAATCTATACATTCAATGTTGCCCTTCAAACAAGCACCGTGAGAGGATATGGACTTACTCCAGGAAGGCTTCCAATACTGAAAATATGTTTGAAATTCCTCCTTGGATTGTAATCAGTTTGTGAATCACATGAAAATTACTGGTCTCATTTAAGAAGATATCTCATTTTGATCGAAAGAAGAATACCAAGACTATCTACTTTTTTCACCAAGTACATACTTGGCTCCAAAGGATTTCTGAATCTTCCAAATAGTACATTCACCCTCAAAAATAGAACAATTTTCATTACTGTATTTATTAAAACTATATTTCAGGCTCTGAATGCAATTCCAAATAGAACTGGGAAACTGTTTAGATTAATGCCGACCTCATCTTTGCCCACATCAGACTATTCAAATAGAAACTTCCAAGAAAGCAGATGAGAGAATCCTTACCGTATTCCCATTCTTTTAAAAATCATCTAAATTTCTCAAGGCATTTCCTTTAAAATTTAAGGAACACTTACCCCTAAATATGTAAATACGAACAGCCAATCTAAATTCAAAACTCAACTAAGCTTTAAATATTTTGATATCACTTCTCATTTGACAGATTTCTTATTATTCTATATTACCACATAGTCTTTTCCTAAAATAACTCTCAAGTAACTAAAATCTATACAGCATAATATAATTAGATTGATCAATATTTAGCTTTCACTTAGAGATTAATTCATCCATCCAACAAATATTTATTGAGTACCCATGACCAACTACTCATTGATATAAAGCATGATCTACAGAAGTGAACACTGCACTGCTGGTATAGCATATTCTGATGTGTTAGAAGCATACTAGTGTAAGAAATTACCCAGTAATCATTATTTTTCTGAGAGTAATCTTTTTGTTGTCTTCCAAATTACATGTTTCCTCTAGGATAACACTTTCCTTAGGGCCTCTACCATGTAGTTCATCCACATTATAATGAGCCTTTATGCTATTAGGTTCCATTAGGGACTAAATCTCCTTGAACGGCTCCTGAGACCATTACCTCAGCATCTGAGATTTGGAGCCGAAAGAGAACATGGTATAAGCAAGACACGACTGAATCTGTGTCCAAAATAGGGAAAGACACAAAATGCAGCTGGAGAAGAAAAAGGCGACCAGATGATGCAAGACCCTCTACGTCACACAAGGAAATGCAGAATCCACCCTAAGAGCCATTAGGAAGTGATACAATAAAAAGTACACTTTGGAAAGATGACTTTCGCTACAATGTAAAGAATGAACTAGAAATGGTAAAATGAGAGGTAAAGAGATCAGTTCAGAAGCTTCTGCGATAATCCAGGCAAAAGGTGGCAGTAATCTAAATAAACTACAGTAGTTACAGTCAGGGTGTAGAGAATTAGCAGATTCAAGAGCTATCTAGGGAGTAAAATCAAGACAAGAGGAGAACTGCCTAAATATAAAGTATGCGATTTCGCTTGTTCGTAGTTTGGACGACTAGATGGACGGTGCTAACAGTCACAGGCAAAAGGACAATCTTGGGCAGGAAATAATAAATTCCATCTTGAAGACTAGGAGCTTGAGGTACCTATAAAAATATCAAGAGTCACAGTGATTGAGAAGATCAGACTGGCCAGGAAACGGAGGAGGAGCTTTTTCTGTGAAACTAAAGAGTGAGACAGACCCGGGGCCAATCCCAGCCCCGCCACTTACTGGCTATGTGACCAAGGGTGAGTTAGTTCATTGGTCTGAGCCTCAGTCTCTTCATTTGTGAAGTGTGACAGATAGAGCCTCCTACGGCTTGCGTTAGGAATAAATGAAACACACATTCACAATGCCTCGCACGGGGTGCACGCGCTGTAAGAACGCAATCCGCAGCAGGTGCTGGTAGCAGCAGCAGGGATACTGCCCTGGACAAAAGCCAGGAGCCAGGGGCCAAGTGTCCAACCAGTGCGAGGGGCCATGAGGAGCCCAGGAGACAACAGCGACAGGGAAGGTGAACGCCCTTTCTTCGGGTGGCAGAGCCTCGACACAGCAGGTTTCAGCCCTCCCTACCCCAAGAACGAGGAGGAATCGTGGTCTGGAAGAGGCTCTGTGGATGGACAGGCTGCCATCCGACCCCCGATCCTCACGGCGTGGGGTTATTAGAGAGCCAGCAGCCGCCACTGAGAGGGTGACGGGAAACAGTGTCCTTGGGGGAAAGAGGTCTGTTCCAGTTAAACCAAGGAGGTGAAAAAAGGTCCATAAGAAATGGAGGATGTGTTTTTTTTTTAAATAAACCATTTAATATATATTTACTTTTGTATATAGACTGTTACCCAAGAAAAACAAAAATGGTAAATTAAGAGTTCAGACATCTTAGACCACACCTGACTTCTGGGCTCACAAAGATGTGGAAACCTGTCCTGGAGAAAATTTCTTTCTTTTTCTCTGAGCTCTTCTTTCCTGCTTCAGCGCAGGCTGGTCTCTCACACCTTGGTCTAACAAAGCGTTGCCAAGAATGGCTTCCTATCGTATTTTTGATGTAGGTACCAAGGCACAGGCCACTGTTTGAACTTGTGCCAGGAAGAGAAATTCCAAAGACATTTATGTATCTTAATATTCATTTAAAAGGTGGTGCTTGAAAAGATGGAGAATGGGTTGATCTGACACCCAGTTTGTCTTCAACAAGCATTTACTGAATGCCTACTACGTGCCCTAGGTACCACTCCGGGGTCTCGGGATGAAGCTTATACTCTAGGGAAAGCAGACGATGAAAAAGTGAAAAGGCGATCAATTCTACGCAGAAAAATATGGCAGCAAAGGCTTACTGGGTGGGTGTGAAGGTTCAATTTTCATTAAATGATCAAAGAAGGTGATAGTTAAATATATCCTGGAAGATGATGAGTTAGTAAGCCAATGAGAAACTACTCGAAGGTTTTAAACAGACACAATTTGACTGAAATTTTGTATTTTACATTTAAGGTTTATATAACTTTTATTGAGAGCAGGCTGAAGGGAGGCAAGGATGGAAGCTGGTAAGCTACTGAAATAAGTTATGTGAAAAAGTAAAATTACTTTGACCACAGTAGTAGCAGCAGAGGAGGCAAGAAGTATCCCAATTCTAACTGTATGTTAAAGATGGAGCTGTGGGGTCTGGGAACAGGTGAGACACAACACGAGAGAGCTGGAAGAAGCCAGGGACGTCTCCAGGAGCTTCAGCCTGAGCAAGGGAAGGACGGACCTGCCACCAACTGTGATAGAGAGGCCTGCAGACAGAAGGGTTGGGCGGCACCATTCAGAGTTCAGCTTCACACGTGATCGCTTTGAGACACACAAATTTGAGGTCAAGCAGGCAACTGGATACATGAGTCTGGAATTCAGGACAGAGGTCCAGGTTGAGATATAAATGTGAGAGTCACCAGCATATGGATATTTAGAATCACGAAACTGGAAGAGATCTCCAAGCAGGGATATAGATAGAAAGAGGTCTCAAGCCTTGAAGCCCTCCATTGTTAAGAGGTCCAGGAGGTGAGGAGAAATCAGCAAAGGATGGACCAGTAAGATGAGAAAAACAAGGTTCTTGGAAGCTGAGCAATGAACAGGTTTCAAAGAAGAGAGTACGATCGACTACTAAACGCAGCTGATGAGCCACGGAGGCTGAGGCCTGAGGGCTGACCAGGGACTGAGCACCTGCACATGACCGGGACCTTGACAAGGCAGGCTAGCCGGGAGGGTGGGGAGAAGGCTTCACTGGAGCACACTTCAGAGAGTGAAGGGGGAAATGGGAGACAAACCTGCAAATAAAGCTAAGAATTAGCAATAAAAGGCAGGAGAGAAATAGGTTAACAGCTGGAGAAAAGAAGGACTTTAAAAGCTGGTTTTGGTTTGGACTTGTTTTGGTTTTGAGATAGGCTGGGACAGGGGACCCTCTACCTGAGTGCTTGCACTTGCAACTGGGCAACAGGATGTAAAGAAACCGTAAGGGACTAAAAATAACTGCATGCATGTGCAGTCGGGCAGTTATGAACAATAAGATATACAAAGGCCACAAACCAACGGCCCCTTCTGAGGTGCCAGGAGCAAAAGCAGGGTCCTGCACAAGATCCCTGCACACAGCACCACCCAGAGGGCGAGCAGACCACCTAAGCCAGGCCTCCTGACAGACCTACCCTGCCCTCAGCCCGTTCAATGAACCAGCTCAAGCCCCCTCGGGGAGCAAGCAAGGGCACCTAATGCTCGTTTTCACCCCCCAGCCCCACCCCCCAGCGGCACGAGTCTCAATAAAGCCTTGCCTGAATCTCTCATCTGGCCTCTTACCAATTTCTATTGATTAAAGAGTCCAAGGACCCGAGCAGGTCACGGTTTGTTGTTTAGATGGAAGAGAGAACCACACGATGGCGTGCTAGTGAAGGGCCTGCAGAGAGGGGCCAACAGGAGCAGAGGGTGGATGGGATCCAGTGGTCAGGGGCGCGCTGGCCTTGGGCACAGTGTGGCTGGTTCATCTGGTGACAGAAAAGGCCAGTCATGTGACTACGTGTCTGGGAGAAGTCGGTGGAAGTTCTCTTCTGATTGTTTCGGTTTTTTAAGCTTAACGGGAAGCAAGGGCATCAGCTAAGTGTGAGGATGGGGGAGATAGTGCTGGGGGTTTGAGGAGAGCAGAGATACGAGATGTCACTGAGGGGAGAGGGAGTGAAGGGGCCAACAACACGACTGCTGGGCAGCTGAGGTTTACTTGAGGTTCACAGTCACGAACTGAAACTGTGGCAGGAGCCCTCTTTCCTCAGAACAGCCGCTGCTCATTCTCCTGTGCCTGAAGTCATTCAATGAAGCAAACTACCAAAAGGAGAACGTCACACCTAAATTTCTACAGAGAATTCAAAACACACAAGCTGTACTCAGTGCTACTTATAACAAACAGCTTGGCAAAATCAATTTATCAAAAGAAGTAAACTACGTGATGACCCGTATTTCATAAAGTAATTCTGTAAGATGAGCTAAAGACCGGGGACGGTAATACAACCATCACGTCCAAAACCCATCCCACTCAACACAGTCCACGGGGGCAACGGCGCTCTGGCCCCCAGAGCGCCCAGATCGCTACCCCAAACATGCTGCAAGGTCACCTTCATCTCATCCCTACACCTCGCTTCACAGGGATGCAAACGCACAGGGGGCCTGCAGTTTGGGCCACCAGGAAGCTTAAAGGAATGGTTGATCTACCTTACTGCTTGGGTTGGAAGACTCCCAGACAAGGTTCTCATACCTTCCAAGCAATAAAAACGAGGAACATCTATTTTCCTACCTGTAGATCTGGGAAGCTTTCCCTCTTTCACAGGTAGCCAAAGTGTTACACTAGATATCTTCAAATTTGCAAATAAAAATTATAACCTAAGTCCTGGTGATTATCATAATTAAAACTAATCCTCCCTTCTAATCACTCCCATAAATTCTTAAAATTGTGCTCTGATTATAATTGTTTTATATTTATCTCTATGATAAAAAGTGAATGTACCATAGTGCTCTTCACTCAATGATCAGAAATCAAAATACTCAAAAAATGTTAGTTGTAAACTTCCATGGTTTAAAATTAGTCTCATACTAAAATATTTTAGTAAGTATTTTCCTATTTCTCTGTCACCACCTTTATATAGTCTGAATTTTCTTTTTTAAATTAAGCTAAATCCATTGTTCCACCAACAAGAGTCCAACAGGATACAAATCTAGTCAAAACATCCTTTCAGTACTTTCTGGCTTTAGTAGAAGGAATCAAAGGAAAAAGGGAAGGAAAAGGAAGCTGATAGAAAAAAAATTTCCCTAAGTTCAAGAGAATGACAATACACACAAAAAAATTAATAGAGATACATAAATCTCACATCCTAAAGCTTAAAAAAAAAGGAACTCACACAGTACTAAAAAAAAGGAACTCTCACAGTAATATGTGAGACCACATATTACACATTACGGGGTTAGAGTATTCATCTCGGAACAAGAAAAAGAAAGATATGCCAAGAATATACATCACTTGTCATTATACAGGGGATTGGTATTTGACACTTGGAAAGCTGACTTCGTTTTCTGTTTATGTCCAGACACGTATTAGCATCACAAAAGTAGGAGTCACTCAGCTAACCATATGTTGCCGTATCACCCCGTTATTCAGGCCAATGGTGTGGAACACAACAAAAGAAGGTTGTCAGCCCCTAGCAGAGCCTGTCCTTTGCCAGCCTTTAAAAATCATGCTACTGAGAGCAGTAACATTTTTCAAAGACTTAATAAGCAATAACGCCTGTAAACTCTTGTCAGGTAATCTCACACCATCAGTCTGGACGCAGAGACAGGAAAAACCCTCCCTCTTTCCCCCACCCCTGGGAGCAGCAGCAGGAGGCAGAGATGAAGGGAACTGTGTGAAAAGAGATGCAGAACCACGGACGTGGTTCTGAAATGTATGCTGCATGGTCCCAGGAAACCATGACTTTCCTGGCTGGTGAGTCAGTAGAAGGCAAAAATGAAAGTGCTCATTTTTTTTTTCCTTTGAAATTTAGGACTGTTCAAAACAGAATTTCAAAATCATGACATGAACTACCTAATTTTAGAAGTGCTTCTTTTACTGTCTTCACTAGAAACAATATAATACGGTCCCATAGTATCTATGTATGTGTGTAAAACTAGCACTAAGATACACCTGTATCTAATAGAAACTGCTTATTATAATCTTGGTAATTTATGACCATACACAAAATATAGATGGTAGATCTAAAAAAAAAAAAAAAAAATCATCTTGAAATTAAAATATTGGTCTTACTCTAAGCTCTAAAGGTTCTCTTTTCTGAATACGGTACAGAGAATTCAGACGGGTGTAACAAAGAAAACAATGTAAAATTCAACTGGGTAAAGGGCTAATTTAAACACGTTCATTTGAAGGCGTCCCTGGTTGGTTTCAATCACACATTCTTATTGAGCCCCTGCTTCATGTGGGGAGCTGCAGTATCACAGGACATCCAAAGAAAGTAAGACACAGTCTAAATCCTCAAGGAGAGTTTAACCCAATAGCAAAGATAAGGAAAATGCCCATGTAGAATGACACAAAGGCCTCAGAAACACCAGAAGAGACATAACAAAGGAGGCACCATCACGTTTCCAAGGAAAAAATATTACATTCACAAAATCAGAAAAAGCTTCATAGTGGAGATGGCATTTTAGATGGTCCTTGAAGGGTGGGCAGGATTTCAAAAATTGGAGAGGGGGATGAGGGCACAAGATGAAAAAAGTCACAGAGGCAGAAAAGACAGTTTATTCTGGAGGCAGTATTTCCTGCACTGTGCCTCACAGACATGGATTCTGAGAGAAGCCAATAAATGTGCTTCAACAAAAAGGATCCCGTGGTCAAATAAGTCTGGAAAACACTACCCCCCGAAACCCCCTCCAGGAAATTCACAGTGCACCCTAATAATACAGGGAAGGCTCTGAGAAAGTACTGTCATGAAGCAGCTGTGTAAACCCTAGTCTCCCAAACTTATCTGACTACGGAACTCATTTGAAAGAACATCTATAACAGACCAATTACAAGTACTGAAATTGAATCTGTGATTTAAAAACTCCCAACAAACGAAAGTCCAGGACCAGATGGCTTCACAGGCGAGTTCTACCAAATATTTAGAGATGAGTTAACACCTATCCTTCTGAAACTATTCCAAAAAAACTGCAGAGGAAGGAACACTCCCAAACTCATTCTATGAGGCCACCATCACTCTGATACCAACACCAGAGAAAGATACCACGGAAGTACATCTACCAATTCTTCACTTCCAGAATTACGATCAAGCAAAATTGGGACAAGGCTGGCACAGTAAATTTGGAACACTGTAGAAGGCCTCCAACACCAAACTGAAAAAACATGGTATTTACTAATAACAACAACAGAAATGAACTGCTGCCTCTGTGCAGGGATGAATGTTATTTTAGACACGTCGTCATACACGGGGCTTTAGGGCAAGCATCCATCGTGAACACAGCATGCGAGGCGATTAACTTCTATAGTGTGTGTACATGTTTTGCTGAAACATTCCTTTAACTCCATTTCATGTTATAAAAAAACGAGCAACTATGTAACAGGGGAAACACATTGCTACTCAGAGAAAATAAGAAAAGTGACAGTAACAGAAGGCAGTCGTGGGCAACGCAGGACCAGCCAGAGCAGAGACAGGCACTAGACACACAGGCGCCGCCTTGCCTTTTCTCTTCCTCTCTGAGCCAAACATTAGCTCCCAAAGCCTGTAGGTCATTCAATTCAAGTTAAAAGCTAAAGCTGCCCCCCTCTTTTTTTTTCATATTTGTACATGAGGACTAAATATTCTAAAACAGTATTTTATAATAGAAACAATTCTGATTGAAGCTTGGATTCATAACTAGCATTTTTGGCTACTTTATTTCCTAAAGGGACTGTACATGTACTACTTCCTTCCTCACTGCATGTACATCTATGTCTACACACACACACACACACACACACACACACACACACACACTCTTATGGCTGCATTTATTAGAACAAATTACCTGCGGTTGGAACTGAGGAACAGGTGGCCCTTGCATTCCTTGTGATTGCTCATCCATCGTCTGAAGCAACAGGAACTTCAGAACTCTGCAAAAAATGTAAAGTTGAAATTTAAATAATGCAATCATTACCAGTACATACTTGAGATGAACCTAATGCTTCAAAAATGTCCATTAAGACACTCCATACTCTTATCTGCCATTTGCTAAATCCAAGCTCTGCTTAGCTAACACAAATATTCACTATCTCAGCTAATTCTTATCAAAAGTAGCACGTTATGCTTAGAAAATCCGGTTTTGTGAGATGAAACTCTCTCTTCTCCATTACATCTTATAGATCAAAGAGGCTTCCCCTCTCCCTCCCCGACGTGAGAAGATAATCACCACGGTAAGCTTCCCAGAATTGTGGCTAACGTTTTACATTCCTAAAATGCACTTCATCTTCATATTCTAAAAATGTTAGCACTTTTGTTCTTCGTGTCCAACTATAATGCTTACTGTGATTTTCAGGTTTAAACTTAAAAGGCCTGTCCTCATATGAGGGTGTTTACTCTTTTATGCATATATTTTTTGTAATTACAAAACATCCACCCATTAATTCAGTAAACACAGGCTGAAGACCAAGCATACGCCAAGTCCTGCACAAGGCTCAAGAACTAAACTATAAAACAGCCGACACCCCTGTCCAGGAGCCACTTCTGCACTGATTCTACACAACACCAAGTATCTCTAGGTTCTTCATAAGTGTAATTTTATAACTAAAATCTTGTGGGTTTAAAAAACTAGGGTCCATTTAAATAGGATCAACAGACAGAGAAATTAAAACACATTTTCACTTCATTATACCCTTTAAAAAGCAATAAAAATATTCTAGACCTGGGTTATTTGTATTGCAAATATTTTTTACCATCTTGTAGAAAACCTTCCCAATGGCATCTTTTAATTAACTTATGAACAGAAATTCATAAATTTAATATGTTCTAATTAAGCAATCGTTTCCTTTATGGTTAATGCTTTTGTGCACAAAATGCTTAATAATTTAAGAATTATTTCCCTACTCTAAATTCTCATACAGTATCTTTCAATGTAAGCTTTATTGCTTTGCCTTTCATATCTAAATTTGCAATTGATCTGGAATTAAAGTTTTGTACAATATATGGTGAAGTCAATATTTAGTTTGTTTTTCCATATGGCTATCCAACCGACTTCAAATCATATACTGAAAAGATTGTCCTTTACCCCACACCCCATTACAGTGCTACTATATCATTCTCATCATATATCAAATGACTGCACACATATATATAATATACCAGTGTCTGGTGTAGGTTTATTATAAAGTCTTGTTATATGCTTAATCACATATATGATTTTAATATAAATTTTAGAACCAGCTTGTTTGTTTCTATTTTTAAAAAAAAAAAAAGCCTATCGAGATTTTGATTACAATTACATGAACTCTATAGATCAATTTGGAGAAAACTGACATTTTAATAATATTGGGTCTTCAGACCCATGAATACAGGATATCTCATTTATTTTAGGTTTAATTTCTTTCAATCATGGTTTTCAGTTTCAATACTGGTCTTTCACATGTTTTTTCAGGTTATTTCCTAAGTATATTATATTTTTTGATACTACTGTTAATGGTAGGTGTTTTTTATTTCAATGTTCTGACAGCATACAGAACTACAACTGATTTCTGTATATTGACCTTTTATCTTGCAAACTTGCTAAACTCTCTTATTGGTTCAAGTAGATTTTTTGTAGTTTCTTGCCTTATTGCAATGGCTAGAACCTCCAGTACAATGAATAGAAGCAGAGATATCATTTTCTTGTTCCTATCTGAGGAGGAAAGCATTCAGCCATTTACCATTAAGTATAATGTAAGATGTACATTTTTCATAAATGCCCTTAATTTATCAGGTTGAGCTAGTGCCCTTCTATCCTTACTTTGCTGAAAGATTTTATAATGAATAGATGTTAGATTTTTGTCAAATTCTTCATCTGTGTCTGAGCTGATTATACACTTTTTAAATTGTTAAAATGTTGAATTTTGGTGGTTCATTTATTTAAAATTTTGAACATTCATTCTGGTGAACACTAAGCCAGTATTCATTTCTGGGATGGACCCCATTTAGTCATGATATATAATCCTACTTATGTATTTTTGGATTCAATTTTATATAGTGTTGGATTCGAGGAGGAGGAGAGGGAAGGAGAAAGAGAATCCCAGTAATGAATTAGAATACATTTTAGTGTGAAATCTGAATCATTAAACAATCAAGAGACAATGCTTTAAGGCTACACATTAAGGCAACATTGGTTATTTAAAATGTGTATAAGCAACAAGGACACTTTTGCAAAAGGTAGTATAAATTAAACAGTTTCTCCAGCTTAGGAAAAGAAAAGCTATTACAAGCCAACTACACATCCAAAATGGTATCTTACAACTTACTGCTATTATTCTAATGCAGGACAGATTATTGTTAAAAACTGCACATTTCAGAACACCAAGAAATTTTCATTTTTTTCTTACCTTTTAAGCAAGACAACATCAGAATAAAGACTTTTAAAATTAAAAAAAAAAAAGAAATCTAAATCATTAAAATCAACATTTCACATCTAGTGTCCCACAGATAGTTTCCCAAGACACTTCATAAAAAAAAGGTTTCCTGGTCAAAGACCTCTGTGAAATACTACTCGCTATATGAATCTCTCTTAGAAAGTCATAGTAAATATTAGCTAAATATTACTAAAGGACCCAAGCAGGCCTGCAGTTAAAAAAAAAACAACTTCACTTATATTTAACTTATTTAAGCACAAAATGCTTTCTTTGTGTAACATATTTTAATATCCCACAGCTTGACTAATCCTGAAAAGAGAAGACACTATGAGAAATGTGCTAGATTATAACAAAGTGGGTTTCATCACACCTCCTGATGTGTGACAATGTCTAAGCAAATAAAATTATGAAGAAAAGAAGCCAACGTAAAACAAAACAAAACAAAACACAAAAAAGAAACATAAAAATGAAAGGAAACTTAGAAGTGATTTAACCTAACAATCTGCATAACAGGGAAATCACTTCTACAGTACCCCAGACAGAGGTCAAAGGGCCTCTGCTTAGAAATAAAAGTCTGTATGAAATACTCATATTGCACATAAGCTTAGTAATACAATGAATAATACGCAACAAAATTTTCTTTGCATAATATCTAACACGGTTCCATGTGTCACTGGATTCTTAATGCTTTTACAGAAAAAGGATATATCAATGTTTGTATACTGATTTAATATCATCATATTTCCAAAGGCCAAATATATTTATATATTATCTCTTTCCACTAATCTCCTCACAAATGAAATAAAAACACATTTAATGTATAAATATGTTAAACATGCATTCAGTCTTCTAGATTATAATTTCCATGATACAGGGATCTACCTGTGTCATCCACAGCTGTACCCCCAGTTCTTAGGTCAATGCTTGCCACAAAATGAGTGCTGAGCAAATATTTATTTAATGAATGAATAAACGTGTCTCTGTCATAAAAACATCAAATAATAATTGCTAAAGTTTAATAAGTCTAAAATCAATGGCGAGTAAAATAATGATCAACTTCAACAAATTTGGCAACCAATCTTCAATTAAAAAAGGCTGCCCAAAGAAGGTGCTGCCTGAATCAGGTTTTCAATAAGGAAGAGTTCACAAGGTTTAGACGAGGCAATGAAGAGAGGAAACCTGGGAAAAGGAAAGAACACATCAAAATACCCAAAAGCAGAGCACAACATCTTATAAGTAAAATTAAAGTTGGCAGGTGGTGAGAGATAGCTGGGGGGAGTTAAATATCACAAGGTTAGGCTAACAACATAGACAGCTGTGCGCTCATGAAAAAGCTTTTATGATATTTACTTTATCCAGCTGGTATCAGACAGCTAAAGCTGGGTTTCAAGAAGCTAAGAGAGGGAAGTTCATTTTTTGAAATACAACCTTTCTTGCTGTGTGACAGAGTAGAGGGGCTCACAACCACAAGCAAGACCAGTCAAGAAGCTACTGCAACAGTCCAGACAAGAGGTGATAAGGGCCCTCACCAAGGTCTCTTACTTCACCTCAACCAGCTTTCAATACAACTATCTCACTTTCTGCAAATGTTCTGTGCCCCATAGTCTCCTGGATTTTCTCCCACATTATTGCTTCTTTTTCTAAGTTCCTTTTGCTATCCAACATTTATGTTGGAGTGCTCTATGACTTGAATCTTTATTTTTTTTAAACCTACATTCTCTCAAGGCAACCCATCCAGCCCCATGACTTTGATTACTAACCATGGATGATTACTCTGAAATTTCTCTCTACTACACGCATCTGTTCTGAGCTCTGAGCCACAAACACCAATATCCAAATGACCGCCTGATAGCTTCACAATTCTTGAATAGAAGATTCCATCTCCCATTCTTAAAAAAAAAAAAAAAAAAAGGCAAGCTTCTCTAATCTTCTTTATCTCTTTACGTGTATCACCATCTACTCAGTTGATCCAGCCCAAACTTCTTAAACTTATGGGTCTCAGGACCTCTTTACCTGAGAACCCCAAAGACCTTTTGTTCATGTGGATCATGGCTATCAGTATTTCCCACATTAGAAATAAAAACTGAGAAATGTTTAAAATACATACTAATTCATTTACAAATAAGAGCAATCACTACAGGCTTATAAATAACATACTTTTATGAAAAATAGCTAACTTTTCAAAAATTAGAAGAGAAACATTGTTTTACATTTTGTAGATTTCTTTAATGTCTGTCTTCTACATTCAGGTTGTTGAGATATGTTGTTTTGGCTGAAGTATACTTTTAAAAATCTGGTCTTACACAGATGTATAGTTGGAAAATAGAGTGTTCTAATACCCACTGTGGATATCCCTGTGGATATTCTTTAGTACTAACACCAAACTTGACAAGTGGCAGATTCATAAAGGTTAACTGCGACGTGGACTGTCAAAACTTACCAATGAACTTTTGTACTCTGTAATGTGAAAATCCAATGGCCTCTCTTGCCCTCTAAATAGATCTTTTACTCATGCATGATTCTGTAACATCATGCACTGGTTATCTGGAAAATTTTAGTTCCCTTAGTTACTCAGATCCTCTATAAATGTTGAACATTTCATTATACAATATTCAAAAACACATTCATCAATATCACCACTAATCTCATCAGAAGTCTTTAAATACTAGGAAGATGCCAAGGACAGAGTGATGAATATAATTTTTCCAAAATTCCAACTTTCACTTTAAAAGTTCAAATTTTATCATTAGTAACAAACAACGTCACTTGTTTTCCCTTAAATGACAGGCACTTAATTTTCAAGAAAATGTCTACAAAACACCTAGGTCTGAATGTCAGTTGCTGCTTCAAGTGAAAACAGTGTCCCATGAAAACAGTAGCTGTCAGGCTGCTCCTCCAACACCTGCAGAGAGGCTTTTCTCAAGACAACTTTGATTTGCTGCCATGGTGCTTAAAGTCTACTTCCCATTTCATCACACGTATTAAAGGACTTGTACTCAAAGGTTGAAATGTGATAAAAAATAATACTCTTTAACTGCTTCATCAAGTACATTTTAAAATGAAACTCATACTTTTTATTACTATTCCATAAGGTAGAGAAGACAAAGACTAGTAGTTTGGTATTGCTGCACTGATTCAAGCTAAGGCATCAGTGCTTTTACAAATAATGTCTTAATATTACAAAAATCATTTGCTCTTGCAGACCACATGAATGAACCTCAAGGACCCCAGCCAATCCCCAACCCTCACCATCCCCAGAAGTCGAAAGACCACACTTTCAGAAGCTCTGGTCCAGTCAAAAACCTACAATTCATCTGTGATTCTTCCCTCCCCCTCACCTCCCTGCTCCCCATTCCAACACACCAGAAAGTGCCATTTGTTCTATTTCCAAAATAAATCTCAAATCTGTCCATGCTCCTCTATTGCCACTAACACAACCCTATAAGGTGTCATTATATCTCCGCCAGAGATTACTCTAATAGCCTAGGAAGTGGTCTCTCTTCTTCCACCATTCTCTGCACAGTGGTATTTCCGATCTTAAGGAAAAACCCGAACGAACTTTTTGGCCACCCCAATATTTTAAAAACACAAATCAATTCATGACATTCCCATTGCTCTTGGACTAAAATCCCAACTCCTTGCCAAACACGGCAGGGCCCTGTAAAGCATCTCCTGCCTCCCTCTCCCACGTCAGGTCATCCTAGTCTCTCTCACTAACGACCTGCCATCAACATGAAAACCCCTCTGCTCTTGAAACCCTTTAAGTCTTTCCTGGCTTCAGGGCCTTTGTACGCTGTCCCTACCCTAACAATCCTCTCCAAAGTAGGACCCAGCCCTCCCTGTTTACCTTTCATATCATCACCCTTTCGTTCCTATGGAGCAATTATGACAATTTATAATTATCTTGTTCATTTTTTAACTTGTTTATTGTTTATCTCCTCTGCTATAAGGCAGGTAACATAAAGGCAGGACCTTATCATTTTGTTCCCTGCCGTACTCCCCCAGCAAGAACCTGGCACATAACGGGCACCCAATAAACATCTGCTGAATGAATGGAAAATCAGGAACAGAGGACAGATTTTACAGTGGCTTATGTTTAGACGTGTAGGACTTAAGACTGATTAGAAAGTTAAAGACAACTCCAAAAGTCATCATTAGCTTGGAGGACACAGGGCACGGGAGTAGCACCATCCAAACAAGACTGATAGAGAAGAAACCAAAATAGGGTGGGTGTTAGGAAGAGCAGGGTACAGGATGAAAATGATACAGAAAAACCTAACTGTGAGTTACTAGGAGAAAGACCACATATAAAAAGTTCATAACAGCCAAATTTTGCCAAGTAGAATCTCTAGGAAAGGGGAATTCAATACACTGTCCTGTAATTCTCATATCGATTATTTTTATTAGCTAAAGCTCTTCAATGTGTTTGAAAACAGTTCTCTTTTTTAAAATGGAAGTATAATTGACTTACAGTATTATACTAGTTTCGGGCATACAACACAGTAATTTGATATTTTTATAGAATATACTCCATACAAAATTATAAAATATTGACTACAGTCCCTCTGCTGTACATTATATCCTTGTAACTTACTTATTTTTTACCTAGTAGTTTGTACCTCTTAATTCCCTTTACCTATCTCCCCCTCTCCCCTCTGGTTAACTATTAGTTTGTTTTCTGTGTTTGTGAGTCTGTTTCTGCTTTATTATATTGGTTCGTTTTCTTTTTTAGATTCCACATACAAGTGAAAACCTACAGTATTTGTCCTTCTCTGTCTACATGTTGTCTTTCTCTGTACATCCATGTTGTTACAAATGGTAAAATTTCATTGTTTTTATGGCTCATTAATATTTTATTGTGTATATATACCACACCTTCATTATCCATTCATTTGTTCATGGAAACTTAGGTTGTTTCCATGTCTTCACTATTTTAAATAATGCTATGAACACTTGGGAACATATATCTTTTCAAATGAGTGTTTTCATTTCCTCTGGATAAATACCTAGCAGTTGAATTGCTGGACCGTATGGTAGTTCTATTTTTAATTTTTTGAGGAACCTCCATACTATTTTCCATAGTGGCTGCACCAATTTACATTCCCACCAGCAATGCACGAGGGTTCCCTTTACTCCACATCCTCTCCAACAATGTGTTATTTCTTGTCTTCTTGATGACACCCATTCTGACAGGTGTGAGGGGATATCTCATTGTGATTTTGATTGGCATTTCCCCAATAATTAATGATATTGAGTATCTTTTCATGTGCCTGTTGGCCATCTGTATGTCTTCTCTGGAAAACTGTCTATTCAGTTCTTCTGCCCATTTTTTAATTGGATTTTTTTTTATATTGAGTTGTATGAGCTATTTATATATTTTGGAGATTAACCCCTTACCAGACATATCATTTGCACATATTTTCTCCCATTCAGTAGGCTGTCTTTTCATTTTGTTGATGATTTCCTTCTCTGTGCAAAAGCTTTTAAATTTGATTAGGTTCCATTTATTTTAGCTTTTGTTTCCCTTGCCTAAGGAGACAGATCAAAAAATATACTGCCAAGACCAATGTCAAAGAATGCACTGCCTCTGCTTTCTTCTAAGAGTTTCATGTTTTCAGGCCTTACATTTAAGTCTTTAATCTAGTTTGAGTTTATTTTTGTATATTGTGTGAGAAAATTGGGCTTTCTATTCTATTCCATTGATCTGTGTGTTTCTGTGCCGGTTCCATACTGTTTTGATAACTGTAGCTTTGTAGCACGGTCTGAAGTCAGAAAGCATGATACTTCCAGCTTTGTTCTTTTTTCTCAAGAATGCTTTGGCTATTTGGGGGTCTTTTGTGGTTCCATACAAATTTTATAATTATTTGTTCTAGTTCGGTGAAAAATGTCATGGGTATTTTATATAGGATTGAGTTAAATCTGTAGATCACTTTGGGTAGTATGGATATTTTAACAATATTAATTCTTCCAATCCATGAATATGGTATATCTTCCCATTTATTTGTATCATCTTCAATTTCTTTCATCAATATCTTATAGTTTTCTAAGTATAGGTCTTTCACCTGCTTAAATTTATTCCTAGGTATTTTATTCTTTTTGACGCAACTGTAAATGGGACTGTTTTCTTGATTTCTCTTTCTGATCTAAAGATAGTTTCATTATTAAGTGTACAGAAATGCAATAGACTTCTGTATATTAATCTTGTATCCTGCAACTTTACTAAATTCATTTATTAGTTCTAATAATTTTTTGGTAGAGACTTTAGGGTTTTCTATATAAAGTATCATGTCATCTGCAAACAATGGCAGTATTACTTCTTTCCTTCCAATTTGGATGCTTTCTATTTCTTTGTCTTGTCTGATAGCAGTGGCTAGGATTTCCAATATTATGTTAAATACAAATGGCAAGAGTGGGCATTGTCTTGTCTCTGATCTTAGAGGAAAAGCTTTCAGCTTTTCACCACTGAGTATGAAGTTAGCTGTGGGTTTGTCATTATGGCCTTTATTATGTTGAGGTATGTTTCCTCTATACCAACTTTGTTGAAATTTTTTATCATGAATGGATATTTAAATACTCCAAATATTTTCATATATATCCACAATCTCAGTACACATTAAAGTAAAACAATCTTCCCATATTCTTGTGTGTAGTCACATATTTTGCAGAAAAGAAAACTACAAAGTTAAGAATCTGAATTTCATATATAAAAGCTAACTCAGTGACAAAGTATTTATTTATAAGCAATTGTGTCTGTCAGTGGACTAATTCATAATTCACATGACCCTGATAAGAAAATTATTAAGTAAAATACAAAATACTATATATACTATAAACGATAAATAACATAGCCTTCAGTGACACGGTATTAGATAGCCATCTTAATTTGAACACTGAAACAGCATTTACAGCACCATTCCTTAAATGAAAACAACACCTTTCCTAGTTCCATTTTAATAAACTTATAAAATACAAAGCCCTGAGATAGTTATAAGCAAATTAAATCATGCTAAATTTATACTTTTTTCCTGAATATTACTTGAATTGAATAACCTCAGTTAATATGTTCACTTTGGCCAAAATCTTCAACAAAATGAGAAGCTTTATTCTGTGCCTATAGACATCCTCAATGAATTTATTATTTCTTACAGGAACTGCCTTTAAATCATACATTTCAAAACACTAACCTGATTTTTTTGTCAATTATAAAGTACAGTACTAAACATATGACAGAATAAAAAAGATGAGACTTAAATATGCATTGATATTTGTAAGAAAATCATTTTGTGCATTTTATTTGTGATCGTGATTTTGGTCAAAAAAGTTATAACTAGCCATTAAATTAAAAAATTTTAATTATAGTCAATACTAAAGAATGCTTAGCTAAAGAAAAATATTTCCTTCATTCTGCAACACAAATTACTTAATAATAAAGACTTAAAGGTCAGTCAATCTTGCAATCTTTCAATTCAACTTCTAATGTAAAGCTTAAAGTAAATGCAACTCAACTAACAATGGGTATGTATAGATTCTATTCATTAAAAATCTTTCTCTTTCTGTTTCCAAACATATATTTTGATAATTTCATCATTCTATCCAGTTTCTCAACAACCAATTTTGACACAGTACTAAATCCTAAATATTGAACTATGTACATACCAATCTCAAGAGATTTCAGATAAACAATGATCAACTATATCATTCCTTATCTAACACATACTTTTCTATATTATTAAAGACTCTGGAAGCTACTTCCTGCTACTCATTACAGAAATTTTTTAAAAGTATTCTCAACAAAGAAACAAGTCAAAAATGGCAATCCAAGTACAAAAATAATAAAATTATAGCACTGGAAAAGAAGCAGTAGAAGATTAAATTCTAGTTTAAATCTAGCGCTACAGTTTCATTCATAAAGCAGAATGTTCTGCCTTATTTTTGTTAATAGTTATAGGCACAAAGAAATGTACATTAGAAATAAATATAAAACATGTTGAATATCACTGATAAAGAATACAAATTTAAGCAACAATGAAATAGTATACACCTGAGAACCTTTCAAAATGACACATATTTTAAAACTATATGTAATGCTTACATACATGTAATAACCTTTCTAGAGAGCAATATGGCAATAAACATTAATAATCATTCATACACTTTTACTCAGGACTCTCAATCCCACAACTCTATCCTAAAGAAATAAATCAGTGACTGAATTTTGGATTACACACAAGAATGTTTATTAAAAAGCATTTATCATAAAGGAAAACTAGAAACAACATAATGGTCCAACAATATGAAAATGTCTAAATAAAATACAGTAAACACATAAAATAGAACCCTAGACCGACCAAATGTTTATTAAAAATTGTAATGATATTTAAAGATGTGTCCAGTATAATGTGAAGTGAAAAAGCAAGATTTGGAGACAAATTTCCATGTTATATGTACTCAAAGTATACTGTTCTTATCACTAACAATTAGATAATTGTGTCGTTATTTGTTTAAGCTAACTATCTTGCCAAAATATCAGCCAAATAAGGGTAGGAAATTACCTATTTTATACATCACTGCATCCCCACGGTGGCTGGCACAGAGTTAAACATATAGCAAATATATAAACAAGCAAATATATAAACAAGAATCATACAAACTATGATTCTAACATGAATTCATAATATTTTAAATCAAAAACAGGAAGTTGCCTAATGAAAAAAAATTATCTTTAAGAAAAGCACATTTGTATACACGTATGGGTATTAAAAATAGTACAGGCAAACGTAGCTTCCATTATAGCAAAAGGATAATTCAGACCAACCCTCCCCTCTGAGGGCAATTAGTTACACAAAAGAAATATTTTTCAATCTGCTGGAATGCATCATGGAGCTGTGGAAATAGGGAAGAATTACAGGACCAGTGTCTGAGGGATGAAGGAAACCAAGGAGAAGTGGGTCTAATATCTGGGCATTTTTGCACTGCCTGTGGAGGGGCAGTTATGATGCCGAGAGGCTGTACAGCACTTCCAGCCTCTTGGGACTAGAGAAAGCGTAGTCCACAGCTCAGCAAGGGGTTGTGGCGAACAGCCCCACAATCTGGGTTGGGACCTTGAAAGCCTTAACCCTGGTAAACACACCTTCACAGTACTAAATCATCTGAAATCCTGAAACTGGATTGAGGTCATCTCTGATAGCTAAAACCCCCAGTCACCTGGCAGAAACACATGGAAATACACTCTGGAGAAAGAGAGTATCTTAGGTTTCAAATTACTGCTACAAACAATTCTACACATATAATCTCCAATGCATAATAAAAAGTAACTAGGCACTCTACCAAATAAGACCACATGAACAAAAATCAGTAGAGAGAAAAGACAGAATGAAAATGCTCTCAGACAGAAGGTGGAAGATGCAGGAAGGAATCATAAAAAAAGGCAATGGCGGACATTTAAGTAAGTATTATCAGCATGAACCAATAGATAAAAGTGATTATAGAGTTAAAAATAAATCTAGAATTGAACACATGAAAACCAATATATAAATAGAAGGTTAAATGGAGATAAAGCATGTTAAGATTCCTATTACAATGTCTGGAAAAAGGAAAGTACAAATTAGCCTTATCTTTATTCTTCTAGTCTACTTATCTTGTCCAAAGTTTTTATTTTAGCACTTCTTTTTATTATGGTATAATTTATATACAGAAAACTTGCCATTTTCCTGTTCAATTTCCATACATTTTGACAAATTTAGCCTTGTAACTACCACCAGAATCAAAATTAGAACAGTTCCATCAGCCCATAATGGAAGTAGCACTGCTTGTTTATCCACTCTCCAATTAACATACATTTGCATTGTTTTCCAGTTTGGGACAATTACAAATAAAGCCACTATAAATATCTGCATACAGGTTCACATGTAAGTTTTCACTTCACATGGGTAAATATCTAGGAATCGGATTGCTCAGGTAACGTTAGATTTTAATAAGGATGCTTGTAAAATAGAAGGTCTTTATTTGGTATGATAATAAGAAAACGAAAAGTACCTGAAATCATCCTGCTTCCCACACACCTCCTTGTGGTCTCAGTGAGGTTCTCCTTACTCATTCTTCTTTTGTTTACTCTAATAAAATCATCAAAAAAGATGGTATCATGTTTGCCTTTTGTATTTGTATTTTTGTCAAGTCATCATATGAGGAAGAAGGAAATAAGAGATAGAATTTCTAATAAAAATTATGGCAAATTGAGAAATGTATTGAACCTTTTAATTTTGTAGAAATGTAGACATTACCATCCCCTGACAATTCAATGACTTAGAATTGGTCTAAAATAAAATAAATAATTGGATGCTGAGAGAACGTAAATGCTGTATTTTCACTGAACGATTAAACCCAGTATGAGGAGAGGTGTTTATGAATTCCTATTCCTATAAAATGCATATGCTTGTGGACTAGTCAATAGGAGTGGTGTATTGAAAAAAGTAGAACACAGATAGTCAGAGAAATATTTAAACTGTTAAATATAAACTTTTTTGATATGGAATAATTTATGGTGAATTTTTTTCAAGAGAGTGAAATGAAGAAAAGTTCACAGCATTTGGCAAACAACCCTTTCTTTGAACTAAATCTTTTTAAAGCTGTTGTTACACTTCAGACATGTTCTCTAAAACACCTGAAAGAAGGGTTCTACATTACAAGGCAGATAAGTGTCTACTAAAAAATCACTTTAATGTTGTTTTATGTTAAAGTATCACTGAAAAGTAACAAAACAAAGGTTGAGATAATCAGGACTGATGTTTTTATTATGGTTCTTGCTGACACCTGCTGGTTCAATCTTATCTTCCTCCTTAATATACATCCATGTATATTTTGCATCTTAGATGCAAAAGCTTGTAGCACGTGAAAAAGAATCCTTAGATTAATCAAGGGACCAACGACCCAAAAACTAAATGAGCACACGTCAGGCAACTAATCACTTCCCATATCCACTGAGTTACTGAAATCAGTGTTGTGGCTTTACTATAACTCACTTCCCAATGAATTTAATTAATACAAATTATCTGTGACCTAATATTTTGATTCTGCCTTATTATTTAATTCTGATACTAAAGTTACGTTTTTAACCTTCAACTGCAAAAGCCAGTAGGTCATGCTATTAGAACTCAAAAATGCCAAAAAGTGGATGTCTTTAAAAGTATTATCTAGGATAAGTTTCTGATTTGTTGTTAGCAAATTCAAAATTCTATTCTTGTAAATAAGATAATACATGTCCCTTACTAAGTCCTCAAATTTTTACTCTCTTCCCTCCCTCCTTCTTTCCCCTAAACCCATTATAAAATATTATTTTAGAGGACTGTGATCATAGCTACTACTTCATTCCAACCTTTATTACGGATCACATTGGACATCATGCAAAAGACCTGAACGCATGAACAACTTGAGATGAAAGAATTCCTTCAGGATTATAAAACAGTAATAGAATCGCAAGGAAAAAGATTTTAAAACATTGGATTTCATAATGCTAAAAATGCTTGATTCTGTAATTGAATCACCCTCTGAATAAATATATCAAACCTGAAAGAATAAAGTTCCTGCTTCCTAGAAACTTTGGTGTTTCATATTCCTAACATTAAAAAAAATTTTTTAATGTCTCTTAAGGAAAAGAAATGCTCCAGTGAGCCGTCTTTTTACTTATCTTTTTACTTGCTCTTACTCTTTCCCTAGTTCAGCAAACCTAGTAAGAAACAGGTTTCACGTACCACCATTCAGTAGGGGAAAGGATCAACTCAAATCCAAGACCAAGGATACACAAGAGGAAGTCAAAAAGTGTGCAGTGTAGGCTGTGAGTAAATACATTTCCTTCATTTCTTAATCATGCATTAATATGTTTCTTCCACAGCAAATAGTTGTTTAAACCAAAGTAAGAGGTATTTTCTAATACATCATTCTGAACAAAATTAATCTTGAGTGCAGCCTACGAATCAGTAGTTTGCGACCCTGGTTGGCTACCAGGTCACCTGCAGAGTTGTTCTTGTTGCTGTTGTTTAGCTGCTTGGGCTCCCCGCCCGGATTCCTGCCCCCTGATTCTGACTGAACAGGTCTGGAGTGGGACCGGCATCTCTCCATTAAAGAATAAATACATACCGTTTCTTCTAGGTTATCCATTTTATTGGCGTATAGTTGCTGGGATATATCTGGAGAAAACCATAATTCGAAAAGACACATGCACCCCTATGTTCATAGCAGCACTATCTGCAACAGCCAAGACAAGGAAGCAACCTAAATGTCCGTCGACAGAGGAATAAATAAAGAAGATGTGGTGTATACACATACACACACAGACACACACACACACAATGGAATATTACTCAGCCATAAAAAAAGAACAAAATAACGCCATTTGCGGCAACATGGATGGACCTAGAGATTGTCATACTGAGTGAAGTAAGTCAAACAGAGAAAGAGAAATACCATATGATATCCCTTATATGGGGAATCTAAAAACAGGGTACAAAAGAATAAATACATAAAAAGGTACACAGATGATGATGGTGCACAACTCGGTTTGCAAACTACACAGCATTAGAACTTAACAAGGAAGTGGGCCAGTCTATTTCCCACTTCGCCCTTGTGTCCAGGAGCACCACTGCAGCTGTGGTGACGAGCGCTCTGGCCACCAAATCGGCCACTTGTGCTGGGCCCACTAACAGCGCTGCTTCAGAGGCAGGCAAGGAAGACGAAAGCAGCAGCTCACACTCAACATCTTTCTAAGTCTAAGTTGGACCCCAAAAGAAAGAAGCAGTGGGGTTTTTATTCCAGGACACTGACTGGTGACCTGGAGGAAGGAGGAGTGGGGGAGGGGCAACCGCAGCAGGAGCTCCAGACTCTCTCTGATGGAGTTCTGTTGTTAACATGATATTATTATATGTTATTTTTTAAAAAAAGGGAAATTAGAAGGAACACAAACATCTCTCAGCACACACGGAAGTCTCTTCTGAATATCTCCCCCCTTCCTGGTTTAAAACAGATTATCCATTAGTTTCAAATCCATACATAATCTGATTTACTCCCTAAATTACCATGTTTGGAAGTTATTTCAGACAATATATATAAATGAAATACCTGAGTTTGATTTTTATTTATTTATTTATATTTGGCCACGTTGGGTCTTCATTGCTGCACGCGGGCTTTCTCTAGTTGTGGTGAGCAGGGGCTACTCTTCATTGCGGGCTTCTCACTGCGGTGGCTTCTCTTGGTGTGGCGCACGGGCTCTAGGCACGCGGGCCTCAGCAGTTGTGGCTCACGGGCTCTAGAGCGCAGGCTCAGTAGTTGTGGCTTTCGGGCTTAGTTGCTCCGCGGCATGTGGGATCTTCCTGGACCAGGGCTCGAACCCGTGTCTCCTGCATTGGCAGGCAGATTCCCAACTACTGCACCACTAGGGAAGCCCTCTGAGTTTGATTTTTAAAATAACAAATATATAGATCTAAGCTACTGAACTTGCAGAATCATCAAGCATCTTACTATCCGCCAGTTCAGACACATGCCAAGTAAGGTCTCAGCACAGCAACAAGTAAGTGTTAAGACATGCTCTCACCTTCAGAGCTCTCTACTGTATCATCAAGGTACAAACACCGCTACTTTCATGAAAAGGATCTTTGAAAAAGAAAGGATCTATAAAAGAAAACAGGAAGGAAGAAAAGGAAGGAAGGAGGGAAACCAAAGGCAGCCCAATGAGTCAACCTCGGGCACTGTCCAGGCTGTGGATGAAACGAACGCCACTTCTTCTGAGCTCTCGCCACCAGCAGCCCTGTTTTGGGCATGGGGGCAGTGGGGGGGGGGGGGGTTGTCATTCTTCCATTATTTCTGCCGCAGGACTGTCCCGATGAGGACGTGCTCTCAGAAGCGCGATGGTCCTCACTTCTCCCCCACGGTGTCCATTCACTGAACAGGGCTTTCAGCCTCCAAAGGCCGTTAAGAGTGGCCAAGTCAACACCGAATCATTCTTTCCTTTGGCAGAGATGGAAGGTCCCCACAGAGAGAGATTCTTGCTCCCCCCGGAGAGGAAAGGAACCGAGTTCTGACGTGTGTGTAACACGCTGCTTCTCAAACTCTTCCAGGAGCCGGAGGAGGGGCCCAGCCCCGGGACCTGGGGGAACTGGCCTCGAGTCACGTCAGGGAGAAATTCACCCCAAGGCAATTGTTTCTGTTAAAAGATGAGAAGTTTTTGTTCTCCTCTTCATTATACAAAACATTTTCCCCAAAAATAATCCACAAGTGTAACTGATGCTCCAGAAAGACGGTCTCAGGGACCAGGCTTGAGAGGCGCGGCCCCGGGCCAGCATGAACTGTAATCACCTGGGCCAACGTGAACTGTAATCACCTGGGCCAGCGTGAACTGTAACCACCTGACGCTCCAGACAGAGCTCGGGCGCTTCAGCATCCATGCGGGTGCGAGGCGTCGTCTATTTCAACCCCCTTCAATTTTACACAGTAATTACAACCACTGAGATTCTAAACAGGCTTGGGAAATTAATGGTGGGGAGAGAAATGGGTATAAATGCCATGTGAGAATTCATGAAAACTTCATATTAAATATATTATTTTATTCTAAAAGCATTTGTAATTCAAATGTGTTGATTCTAGCTTAAAAACAGAAGTGGCAGGAAGATTTTTTTCCCAACAAATTTTTGTTTCTGTTTTTTTCCTTAATCCTCCTCCTCCCTGACACGAGAGTCACATTAGATAAGAGGGAGATCGGGGAGTCCGTGGTTCCCCTTGGCCCCCCCGAGCCACCTCGACTCCCAGCGAGACTGTCCTGGCGAGACTCCTGGTGAGACTGTCCTGGTGACATGGCACCGGGACAGGGGAGGAGAGAGAGGGGGGCGCTCCGCCTGCCTGTGAGGCTGTGCACACAGCGCTCCACAGGTGCGAGGGTCATCCGCTTCCAGCCCAAAAATAAAACCTTCTCAAGCACTGAGTTTCCACGCTGGACTTCAGCACCTTTCCCCGTGGTTGGCAGGGGACGCCACGTGACAAGGGCGCCCAGCCAGCCCTCCGAGTGAACAAAGGCTGGGCCACATTTGTTCATATTCCTGACAACGCCTACGACGGCACTAAAACTTGAACACGATGACCGATGCCTGCGAACACCCAGCCCCTAAGCCAGTGTAACAAATGTGCAGCTCCAGTGCTGCCGCGGCCACATCTGAGTTATTTCTGTTCTGGAAAGAGACGTGGATAAAGTACCTCTGACTTTTTACGTTCAGCCAAAAAGAGTCAGCAGACTAGATGCCCTCAGAGGAACGACTGTAATCAAGTGTGCTCAGACGTGACATTTTAGCTCGGCGCTGAATCTGAACTACAGCACTCCCTGTGATGGCCACACAGGTCATTACGAGCCCTGCCGAACAAGAGGCTCCCCAGTTCTGATGACTCTGAGCCAGTCTGTGTCTCACACCAGTTTCAGTATCTGCTGCATCCTGAAACGTGACCTTCAAGTGTTCCCTGTTGTGGCCCCTGAGAGGGAAGGCGCACCTCCCAGCCCTGCTGCTTCCTCAAGGTTTGCACGTCCCTGGGACAGAAACCCCACCCGCCTCTGTCACCTGCCTTCTCCCAGCAGATGATCAACAGGGTGAGGTTCCAGAGAGAGGAGAGACGGGAGCAGAAAAAGCAATTCTAAAAATCAAGGAAGAACAGCAGGCAAGAAGAGACATTAAGCGGTGGCCAATTTCTTAGCATATTAATGATGGATTCTATAGAAGTATTCAGTCACTGAAGTTTGACAATCTAAAGCAGGGATCAGCCAACTCACTTGGCAAAGGGTCACAGAGAAAACATTTCCAGCTTCACAGGCCATACAGTCTCTGCTGCAACCACCCGACCCTAATGGCAAAGCCGCCGTGGACCACATACAGAGGAAGAGAAGGAGCGGTGTTCGCATATAACTTTATTCAGAACAATGGGTCAGGGCCATATGTGGCCACAGGCCATAGTTTGCCCACCCTTGATCTGAAGCAATGTTTGTCACATTTTGGCCCAGTGAAAATCTGGGACCCAGGAGATACTTCATTGGCCCTTTTGATCTGAAACCATCTCTGCTAAACCTGGAGCCTCGCATTCCCACTGCGTACTGCACTACACACTCTGGGTTTATCAAATGAACGAAATGAATCAATGAGATAAAATAGGATACAGGCCTATGAAATTTAAGCTAAAGTAAGACTGAACTATTTTGTGGTTATCCTAACGACACTATAAATCAGATACACCCTACGGGGTTAATTCTGGGGGGACTCACTAATTTACACTTCTGTTGTTCCCTCCTCACCACAATGAATGCAAATACAACCCTCTCCCACTAAAAAGCCCACAAATTAATAAAATTATAAACAATAAAACATAGCCTGTGCATCACAGACCGCAAGAATCCCTATCAAAAATTCTATGGATCGCAACAACTCAACATGAACAAGTACAAAATTGAGGGAAGGCAGCCAGTAAGTCTAGCATCACAAATAATCCAAAAAACCAAAGAGAAAGCAGTTGCTGACAGCGTAAGAAGCAAAACAAGAGATTTTGGCAGAATCGAGGTGCTGGGGTGACAAGGCTGGAGTTCAGAGAGTGCCACGGGGCAGAGGTCTAGGTGAGCATCCGAGGCAGCAGGCAAGACCCCGGACAGACCAACCTCCACGGATCAAGGTGAAAGGTGACTGCCTTCCAGAAGAAAACCGAATCCTCTCTGGAGAAGGTGACACCATTCAGGGCCTCTATGAGTTTTCATACACGGTATCTGCTGTGCAATAAAAATCACCAGGCTGGCCAAGAAACCAGACATACAACCTAAAAAAAAAAAGGGGTGGGGAGTGGATAACAGAAACAGGCCCAAAAGTGAACCAGATTTTAGAATCATCAGAAACAAACCTTAAAATAATGATTAATATGCTCTGTAAATTAGTTGAAAATACAGAGAATTTCACCAGAAAACTGGTTATCTATAAAAGGAAGCAATGCACTGCCCATGAAGTGATAAAAGTCCTAATTTACTGCTGACTCTAATAGGTCAGAGATGCATTGAAATGTCCCCGGCATTCTCCAATAGAGCACTGAAAGAGTGTATAATTAGCAAGGTAATGAATGGGGCAGGGCTGAAACAGCAACAACAACAACGGAACGACTGACAAAGCAGGCGAGAAAGAAGGCAGAGGAGCAACAAAGACCAGCTGGAAGAGTAGAAAATAAATAATAAAATGATAGGCTTAAATCCAAATATTTCAGTAATGGCATTAAATGTAAATGAATGAACTACTAGCTCCAATTATAAGACAAAACTGATCAGACCAGATACTCACAAATTCTAAATTGTTTGTAAGATATGTCATATACAGTAGGACACAAAAAGATTAGAAGAATGAAAAAGAAATACTACTTGACAATGGCCAAAAGAAAGCTGGTGTAACTCTATTTAGATTAGACAAAGTAGCTTTTAAAGAGAAAA
Source organism: Balaenoptera ricei (assembly GCF_028023285.1). Lineage (NCBI taxonomy): Eukaryota > Metazoa > Chordata > Mammalia > Artiodactyla > Balaenopteridae > Balaenoptera > Balaenoptera ricei. The sequence goes on along the minus strand of NC_082639.1, from coordinate 189,481,694 downwards.
AGCATTATTAAAAGGAGGAATATCTTATAAAAATGAAAGGTACAATTCAACAAGGCACAACAATCCTATATTTGAATAACATAGCCTGAATCTATTAAGCAAAAAATTGACAAAACTAGAAGGAAAAAAACCCCACACAATTCTACAATCAAGAGTTGGAGGTTTTAAAACACCTCTCTCAGCAGCAAACAGAACTAGCAGAGGAAAAAAGAAAAAAGCAGTACATAAAGAAGAGTTAAACTGCACAATTAACTGATTAATATCAATGGTATGAATTGCATGCAGCGGAAAGAAGAGAGTCTAAAGTCTCCCGGTCACCCTCCAGGTCAGGTGCTGGTCCCTCGAGCTGCGGGACTGATGGCTGCTGAGGGCTCACACCTGAGCTCCTCTCGAGGCAGCTGCATCTACAGACAGTCATACAAAGGTCCAGACCCCTCCATCAGCCTGGGACCATCCCGAAGGGCCAGTCTAGCCCTGGAACGTTCCCGTGGGATTGGCTGAAGCCTCTGCTGCAACCACACTGCAATTCAGTACCTCCACTGCCCATCCTGCTTCCTCCCAGGTGTTGTTCCCGAAAGCATTATACAGAAAACAAAAGGCCACGCATGCAGGTCTCAGAGTCTGTTTTCTGAAGGATCTGGCCAACGGCAGTTGCCAGTAGGAGTGGTCCAGAAAGCAGACGCATAGATGGGATTCTGCGCCTGGACCACAGGCGACAGGTGAAGCACAGGCAGCCCCTCGCATGAGTAATGGTGCGATTGTTAAAACTTTCACTAGTCACGCAGGGGGACGCAATACCAGCTGAAGGAAATTTACTGGCAGGTGGAGTAATCCCACCTGATGAGAGGCGGACGGGAAGTAGTGGCTGTAAGAACTATGGAATCAGCTGTTGCTGGGGTCATCAGCGAATGGTAGGGGATGAAAACTGAGAGTGATTTGAGGTCACATGAAAAGTAAGAAGGCTCCTTTCATCGTCTGCAGTCAGCAGAAAGGGCCGAAGATTGGGCCCAAGACTAACTGCCGGGGTAGCAGATCATCAGTTCTGCTGAGACTGCTATTCCGAGGTCAGGATCCGGACTGGGAAGAACTGGGGCTCTGAGATGTGACATAGGGGCGTTTGTGGAAATAAATATGTGGAAATATTTGTGGAAACTGCAAGTATTAGTACATTACTGCAAATGTACGCACAACTATTCTTGGAAGTGCAGAGCTTTTTAAACTAAATGGAAATAGGGATGGTGGTGGTATTGCTGTGCCAGGAAGGCTTCCCACTGACCTACAAGCATTTTGCCTTTCCCTCTTCCCTCTTCTCCACTGACTATCTCTATCAATAGCAAATACCGAAATGACTACTTCAGGTCCAGCTTCTCCTCTAAGCATCTCCACTGCAAGCGTGCTATCCAAAAGTGAGCTCAATGACTTCCCCACGAACTGATTCCAACTATTTTCACTTCAACCCTTAAACACTACCATCCACTTCGTCCCTACAGTGGAAACTATGGAGTGATCCTTCATTCAGCCCTGTCTGCCCCACATCCAATAAAGTTCCAAGTCATACCAATAACTTAAAAAGAGCAGGAATAAATGAAATAGAAAATAAAGACAGTAATACTCCACAAAACCAAAAGCTGGTTCTTTACAAAAAAAAAAAAAAATTAATAAAAATAGACAAACCTATGGCAAGATTGATCGAGAAAAAAGGAAAGTGAAAAGAAAGATAATAAAAATATAAGAATAGCTACAAATCCAGAAGAATAAGAAATGTCAGGGGGAAAGAATACAAAAATAATAATAATTTTTGTCAGTAAATCTAAAACCTTAGATGAAATGGACAAATTCCTGAAAAAATGTGTATTTGTTATGTCTATGAAACTAATTCTGAATTATGAAAGAAAAAGGAGCCAAAAATAGCCAAGAAATTTTTGAGAAACACCACCAAGGCAAAGGGCTTTTCCCAAACAGAGATCAAGACTTACTGAAAGTGTAACTGAAGCAGGAAAAAACAAAGACCAGCAGAGCAGAACTACAGCCCAGAAACAGAACTACTCACGTATGAAAACTTTATATGTGACGGAACAGGCACTACATGTGTACATACATAAGTAGGGGACCACCACCTTCCACTACACACAGTGGGCTAGAGACCTAAATGTGAAAAGTAAAACTTTAAAACTTTTGAGGAAAATAGACAAGTATCTTCATGACATCAAAGTAGAAGGAAATATACTTCAGGATAAAAGATATAACTATGAAACACTGATAAGCTCAATGATGTTCGTTCATCAAGGGAGACAACTGAAAAAGTGCAGAAAATTCATAGACCAGGAAAAAAATATTCGTAATACATACAACCAACACAGACCTAATATCTAGGATTTGTGAAGAGCTCAATAAACAAGACAATCCAATTTTTTTAATTGGCAAAGACATGAACAAGTAATTTTCAGAAGAGCATTTGAAAAAATATTCAATCTCAGCATTTTAAGATCAGAGATAGGCAAATTAAACTAACAATAGGGTGCTATTTCATACCCATCGGAGAGGCTAAAAACTTTAAATTCTGGCAAAATAAAACCAAGATATGGAGCAACTGGAACTCTCATATACTGTAGGTGGGAATATTTGGAGGACAACGTCCCTAGGACCTCCCAATTCCCCTCCTATGTGCCCAAAAGACACACACAAGAATGCTCAGGGCATGTTGGAAAGAGCATTTCACTTCTGCCAGAAGACCCCCTTCCCAGGGGAATAACAGCCTAGGACCCCTCCCTCCACGTGCTAGCTTCCCAGTTTGAGGGTTCCTAATCCACTGAGTTAAAATAGAAGTGATCTCTGTTACTACTTGTTTTTAAACACTTTTTAAAAATATAAAAATGATAAATACTATATAAAATTTATGACTACCTCTTTACTGTTTAATAGAAAACATAGCAAAAACCTTTCACTGATTTAGAAAAGTCAATATTCTAACAAATCTCACTTGCTGGAAGTAAAACAGTCATTCTCTTCTTGGGCCAATCTCCTAATAAATGGTGGAAATACAGAACAAAACAATTCTAGAAAAAAATACTAAATTTCTAAATGTATAATTATACTGATAATTATACATTTAGAAAAACCATATTTTAATTCTAGCATTCCATAAAATAGCAAACTCAATAAATATACATTTTGTTAAAGCTTAAGTCATTTAAAAAGCATTAAAGAAAAATAATGGTATAAAAACACCACCACTCTGACAGTTTGAGTTGGTTTGCCTGTCTTGGGAGAAAATACCAGAATACTCTGACTTAGGAAGATGGAGGCATGTTGAAACTTAGAGGAGTCTCAAGAGTCTGTCTGTTGCAACTGACTGAGACATGACAGTGTGCTCCCAGACGACAACCCTGAAACGGACCCAATTCCTAAGTTTCACAGTGGATTTGGACGGCAACTCTGACAGTACTGGGGGTGGGTGAGAGGGATCGCTGGATATTTTTTACGCATCTTCAGGAAAAGGAAACTTAATGCTAAGGTAATATTTTCATCAGAACATTTTCTTCTGTCTCATTTGATTCAAGTACAGTACAAGCACTTCTGGAAATAGTATGACTAAGAGCATAGGAAAGAATTATCCGTGGTGTTTGGAATGGTTCACTTTATGTGTCAAGTTGACTGGGTCATGGGGTGCCCAGATATTTGGTTAAACATGATTTCTGAGCTTCTGTGAGAGTGCTTCCAGATGAAACAGGCACTCGAATCAGAGGACGGAGTTAAGCAGCCTGCCCTCCCCACAGGGGGGAGCAGCATCCAATCCATCAAGGGCCTGAATACGGCAAAAAGGCGGAGAAAGGGAACACTCTCTCTCTGGACGACTGCTGAGCTGGAATGTTGGTTTTCTCCTGCCCTGGCCTGGGATTCACACCACTGGCACTCCTAGTCCTCAGGCCTTCGTACTTGCATTACAACTTACACCACCACTTCTCCCGGTTTGGGGGCCCTTGGACTTGGACTAGAACTACATCACCAGCTTTCCTGGGTCTCCAGCTTGCAGATGGCAGATCTGGGGACACCCCAGCCTCCGGAATCGCGTGAGCAGATTCCTTACCGCAAATCTCTTTACACATGTGTATCTGATGTGTGTATGTATGTATACAGCTGGATACACGGCTAGTTGCACAGGTTAAGGTAACCACATATACAGAGAGAGGTATGTGTGTGTGTGTGTTTGTATGTGTATCCTCTTGGTTCTGTTTCTCTGGAGAACCCTGTCTAATACAGTGTTGTATTCTTAAATTAACATATTAGTTTATACAGCAATACAAATCAAATAATTTACGTAAACACAAAATAATGATACTCTTCCCCTCTTTTTTTTTTTTAATCAGTGGACACTAAAGTGAAGTTTAACTTTTAAATCAGTTAATATACAAATTCCTTACTCATTCTAACAACTTCTTAAAATTGACTAAATGCTGTTTAACTGAGTAGTTACCTTTTCGAATTTTTTAGTGTATCATCCGAGCTTAGTAGCTATTCTGGGCATAATACTAAAAAGAATGCAGCCCCTGAAGGAATGAATAAAATAATTTTAAGTTGTTGGTCCCAAAAGAACAAATACTTTGAAATATTCTGAAACATAAAATCTGCCTTCATCTTAAAAGCCTTTAACATTAATCTGAAAGTTTAAAGAGGTCTGTGAGTCATGAGATGTTTGCTCCCAGACTGAAATTCTATATAAAAATTGCTCCCTGGAAAGAATTCTCAACCAGAGGTTATAAAAACCAAAAGCAGTATTAACAATGGAAAGTCCAATCTAACATCAGCCTGACAGCTACGACACCCTACTCAGCAGCGTCCTACGACTGACTGCTCACTCCACTCAGGGTTAGGAGGAATCCTTAGTCCTTTTAACTTGGAAGATGCAAGTATCTGCTTCTCTCCATTGTGCTTTAAATATAACTAATCAAAGTATAAGATACTGGTTCATACAATCAGGGATTAATTACATCGTAATTAACCAAAAACAGCAAAATCTTCCAATGTCTCTTTCAAATGACAGCCCTGGGCTCCGGAGCTACGACCCGGAGTGCAACACGAGCACGGCAGCCGTCCAGGCCCCTCCCCTCCTCCCTGGGCCCCGCGGGCAGAGGCACCCCCGCGGCCGTGCTGGTGCTCCCGCTGGTGGCTGTGCTCTCAGGAACCGCTGGGCTCCAATCACGCCTCACTGTCCACTTGCAGCCCCCTCAGAGTTGGGGCAGGCCAAGCTTCCTGCTCGCTTTGTCGCCTACTCTAGTCTTAGCACCGACGCCTTTCGGGCCTGCACGACAGCCAGCAAATAACAATACTAGAAACAGGACAAAACAACCACCACCTGTTCTTCACACAGTAGCTTGGCATTTCACACCTTTAAAGGAAACTGTAAAGGTAAGAGGGAGTTCAACAAATCAGAATATTAACTTCGACGGATTTAATGTTCTATTTCACCAAACACACACCCAATATGCCTTGACATCTGAGTTCATTACTAAACAGAAAACTAAGAAGATAATATTTCAATAGCTATGGAAATAATTTCAAATACATCCTTTCACATATAAAAATAATTTCTATTAATCAGTTTACTGTTCTAAACATACTGACCATAAGTTTAAATAAAATGACCATTAGAAAGGTGATCCGGGGACATAAATCTTCTAGCTCGTTAAAGAATCGCAGCATAAATTCTCTCCTCCCCGCAATGCAGAACTCCTTTGGGATAAGGTCATCTTCTAGGGCCAAGATTCTGCGTACATGTTTTAACAGAGAAAATGATTTATAGATTTTCATTTTCACGTTCAATATTTCAGTATGCACCCAACGGTATGGCCTCAGGAAATTGAAACAGAAATGACAAGTTATCTGGAAGACGACCAGCAACCAATCACCAATCAAACTGAACGAGTCCTTTCTTTTCACAAAACCCAGCTTTATATATTTATACATAATTTTTTATGCCAATATTGTTTCTATTGAAACAAGTAACAAGACTACCTTTCTCTCCCCTCTGGACCCTTTCATGCCTTGTTATTCCCTCACCAATTTGTAGTTAAACCTTAAGCATGTATCATACAATGTGCAGAAAAACAACCACAATTCAGACTACCTGAAGAAGATATCTGTTTCCTTAGCAAATTCCACAATTTACAGCTTTCTAAGGCTGGTTCCGTGGGTGACACTTCACAGTTACCACAAATGCATTGGTCTCAATTTTTAAGATTACAGGAAAAAGCATACACATAAGTTAACTTGTACTTCAGTGTGTATTGCTCACACGTATGTTCTGTACTCAGTTCAACACTCTCATTAGTGTGAGAAAAATTCACAATAATTGTTTTTAATGTTTAAATCAGTTTGGACATAATTAAGGAAAAGAACATTTTAAAAACAAAGAAAAAAATCTCTTTGAGATATGCTCCTGTTATATCTATACTATCAAACCTATTCCCACAACTCAGCAGCTATCAAAAGGTCACTACACAAAGCAGTAAACAATAACAAAAATAGTTTCCAAATCCATGAGACCCTAGAGCCACAGTGTTCCAAGAAAGGAAACATGGAAATCAGACACAATGTTGAACTTTTGAGGAGAACCTGATCAGTAAGGCAAGGCACAATCACATGTGCTGCAAACCCAAGATTAGTTGTTAGGCAGACAATTTAGCCGACAACTGAGCACATGGGATGCACAGACAGCTGCACAGTCAGGGTAGAAATAAAAAACAAGTGCAGCTGATTGGGAGGAAGGCCCTGGTCCATTTATTTTCAGGTTCCTTTAAATCCACAAGGCGAAGCAAGTCAGTATGATTATAAATCTAATCTAACATAATATGACTTTTTCAATTTTTGGCAGTTCACATATCACACCGACTTTTTCTTCTATTATTTTCAGATCGACTAGACGTATGTTTCACCCAGGTGCGTTGACACTGATCCTCACTGACACTGATTAAGTATTTCTGAGTACCTTTATATCTCCGTCGTCACCACATTAACACTGCTTATTAAGGGCCTATTATATGCAGGTGCTACACTAGGCACCGGGCGTATATCCTGCACAGAAGGGACACGGACGCTGCCCTCAGGGAGCCTGCAATCTAGTTAGAAAGGCTCACTGTGATGGCTAGTTTGACAGGTGAAAAAGGCAAGGTGATAAAGGAGCATATACCAGAGTTTGGGGGAAACGGGGGAGGGGGCTGTCAAGGAACTCTTCCCACCGAGGCCTCAAGGATAAGCGGGAGTTCATTTAGTGAGGGAGTGGAAGAAGGGGAAGAAAGGGGACAGAGGAGGAATTCCAGGCAGTGCCCCTCCACAGGGGAGGTGTTCTGTCTGGGTTCTGTCTGTCCCTCATCCTCATCACATACAGAAAGGCTCCACTTCATGGATGGTCAGAGGTGCTTGCAACCTTCAGTATGTCAAGACACCACATTTCTTACACTTCTACTGTTTTTATATCAGATCACATAATTCAAGAAATGAGATTCTTCCGCCTGCCAATGCAGGAGACACGGGTTCTAGCCCTGGTCTGGGAAGATCCCACATGCTGCGGAGCATCTAAGCCCGTGCGCCACAACTACTGAGCCCGCGTGCCTAGAGCCCGTGCTCTGCAACAAGAGAAGCCACCACAATGAGAAGCCCACGCACCACAGCGAAGAGAAGCCCCCGCTCGCCACAACTAGAGAAAGCCCGCGCAACGAAGACCCAATGCAGCCAAGATAAATTAATTAATAAAAAAAAAAAAAGACATGAGATTCTTAGTTCTATAAGTCAGAACAAGACTTTAATAGATCCATCAAGAAAGCTTTACCAAGGAACATTCTGAATTGGGAGAATTCATTTCCTCCCTCCCAGAAGAGTATGAAGTGAAAATTTTACATCTTAAGCAGTTTCACAAAGCTGAACCATACATAAAATGAGGCAATCACCGATAACACTTGTTTAAAACAAAATGTCTGTCAGAAAACCTGGCTTATCTCAACTGATGGACACAGTTCCCATTCATGGCAGAACTAAGTTCAAATACAGAATCACTAAGCAAAAAGCTTCTCTCTGCCTGCTAAGTAAAAGAAACGCCTCAGAGAGGAGAAGTGGGCACCCCCATTAACACACCCCAGTCTTCACAGGCGTGCTTGTTTGTATTTTGAAAATAGAACAGTGAAGACATTGTTTTTAATACGGATTTTCCTAGTACCTTTCAAAAGCGTATTGTCACTGGACTTTCCCAAAACCACCAGTAACGTTCTATTTTGGCTTAGAATATTTTGTCATTACATTAGCGGAGATAAGGATAATCTTGTTATTACTGTTGACATCGTGTTCTGTTGTGTGTGTATGTGTTCTAAAATTGGTAGAACTGCTGTCAACACAAACCCAAATTTCATTTAAGAATCCTTAAGTCAACCATTAGTCACAAATCTTCTAAATTTTTGAATGATCTAGAAAAATAATGAAACAGTTTTATGAATATATAAGCAGTTTGACTATTTAAAACTGAAATTATTATATATATGAATTTTCCAATAAAGCCATGTAAAAACTGTCTCTCAGTCAAATAGGCTGACGGGAAATAAGTCAAGCCTATCAACTGAAGAAATGAAGTTCAGAAGTCTACAGTGCTTATTCATCCACTCCTTCAAAAAGGGCACTTAAAGTCATAGATTATTATAAAGAACTCCAATGCCTAAGTAAGTGAAATACTATGTACATTTATTTATATTGTATTTACCATTTGTGAAAACTGCCCAGTGAATAAAGTCAAAACCTTGCTTTCTGTTAGAGCACCTAGTATATTGTGAGTAATCAATGAGTACTAAGCACCAATAACATGGATACATTTCCTAAGAACTAAAATCTGGCATGTGCATATCTCATTATTAAATCACTTGAAAGTTATTGTTAATTAAGCATCAAACTGTTAAATGGTCCAGGTACCACCAGTACACACAATGTCCAAGGAAGTCCAGAGGAGGTTCCTACACTCCTGGATTTCTGCCTGTGATGTCCTTTAGAAAAATATGAAACAGAGAAAAGGAAAATGTTTCTATTTATGTTCTCTTCACATGATTTTTGAACCACTCTAGGGTGCTTAGTGTCATTAAACCATTAAAAAATGCTTACTGGAGTCACACGCTATGTGTCCCCCAATGCTTAGAACACAATGGGCACAAAGCAGACATTCAAGTATTTGCCAAATGAATGAAAAAATAAAGCCTACCTAATCCTGCTTTGTTTTGGTGAACTTAAAAAGCAGTGGTTAAAACTAACTCTAAATGCTAATTTAGAGTAAAATAAGAAAAGCAGCAGGGATCTGTTCCATCGATTAACTACCACAAGTGTCCAGGACTACAAGTGTGTATTTACCGTAAGTCAGAAGCATTTCAGAGCACAATGCTGAGAAGGCTAGCTAGCATCACAATAGTCAGTTGCATTCATCGTCCTAGAATACCTTCGCTATATCATCGTTCTGCTTAAAAATTTCTAATTGTTCTCCACCATTTTTAGAATAAAGTCCAGATTCCTTAGCCTGGAATTGCAGGCCCCTATTTATTCAACAGAAATGTACGAACTTCCTGCTCTGAAGCAGGCAGGTACTAAGGATAAAAAGATGAACAACAAAGGGAGCCTTCCCTTGAAGAGCTCACATCCCAGTGAAGAGGTCTCAGAAGCAACTGCCAGAGATGCAGCCGACGGAAAGTCAAGGCGAGGCTCAAGTTTCAGGCTACTCAACGCAGCCTCGGAAGACTGGCTGGTTCTCAGAAGAAGAGTTAGAGCTGGTTTTCCATTTTACGAATACCACTTTGGCAGCCATAGAGAGAATGAATCAGAGCCTCATGTCCCACTCTTTTTGCCAAACTGGCCCATTTCTGACCTTTAGAAACCCTAATTTCGCCTACCGCAACAGCTTCCAGTCACAGCCCAGCACACCCCCCTCGGCTCCCCTGGGGCCTTCGGGGGAGTCCACCCAAACCCCAGGAGAGCCCCTGTCTGCTGACGTCCCTGCAGTAGCCTGGCACTATGGTGTGCTCTCCAGGCACTAAGGGCCTCCCTCATATTGTCAATGACACCATCGGTCAGGGTTACAAAATCCTTGGTGACAAAGGCTGTGGCAGATTCCTCTGAATCTCCCATCATATCCAGCACAGTTCTTCTTCCACAATACGCCTTCACAAGGTACAGTGCATAACTGCTGCTTATCAGCTGGATTCTATTTTATCAAAACAATAATGTGTGTTTAAGTCCCTAAGTAGATAGCATGGAACAAAGAACAGAGGTTTTAAAAGTAACAGTTTCTCAAATTTAAAAACAGAAGTAGTATTTCCAAAAAAAACCCTAAAATCCCTGCATGTTTTTTTCATATTGTTTAACTACTTGTAATACATACAGAAATCAAAACCGCAGGCCTGGCAGCAAGAATACCAACCAGAAAACCAAGTCATAATCCATGATCAGAATCTTAGGCTGTAATAAGAAAGCAGGCAAACACAAGCCCATCTCTCTCTCTTACACACACACACACACACACACACACACACACACACACACTTATTCACAACTGCTGCCTCTCCAGGTCAAAGCCTAAGAGATTAAAACAAGCCTGTCCACTTGGAAACAGAGGCCAGATAGACCTACTTATTATTTAATATTTAAACAAAAGAGAAAAATCAAGAATGGCAAAACCATTATTAATGTATGTCCAAGAACACCTTCCTAACTGAAAGTTGGCAATCAAATTATGCACATCTCTATATCTCCTAGGATTTACAGTTTTGCCATCAAAAATGTCCATTACAGTCTACTACATAGAAGTTGACTAATCTGATGTCCTGATACAGACTTCTCCCTGTTGCCTACTTTTTGATTATTTCACTCTTTACTTCCATCAAACAGAGGTAAACCTGAAGAACATCTACCTATATTTTGTTTAATATGTCAAAGATATTAACATAAAACCCAGTGTCCTAACAAACGTAGTTATTTCATTAATTGTCAAAGTTTCATGAGGTCTTTACTTCAATTAAAGCGCTGTCCCTTTCACGTGTCATTTTTAAGAAACTGATTTGCTTTACAACATTTTGTTAAATGTTAACAAAATATATTTTAAATACAACTTGTGGATTAGTCCACCATCTAGGTGAAATTTCTCAAATAATCATTTCTTCTGTTATAGCACTGAATGAAACGTAAGAGTCCTACAACCCTACAAGTTTAGAACTTCATTGTTTCTGTTTACTTCTTCAGGGATGTTATCAAGGAGATTCTCACAAACATAAATAATAACAGTGGAAGAAAAGCATTTGAATATGATATGGAGAATACAACTTAACCCACTTGCACCAAGCACGGTCTTCGTAATGTCTCACTTAACGCTCTCAGCCTCACTTACCTAAAATATCAAATACAACTGGAGGACATGACTTCCAAAGTCCCTTCCAGTCTCAAACATCCGCCAAATTCTAATTTCCTCTGAAATAAACAAACAAGTCACGCTGCATAAATTGGAGCAGTTCCCTCTGAGCCAGGGACCCTGGGCAGCTGCAGGTCAGTCCCCGCCCCCGAGCAGAGCCTCCCGAGGATGCCTGAGCCATTCCTAAGATCCCTTCATGAAAGTCTTCACGGAATAAAACACTACTGAGAAACAGTCAGTGGCCAATTAATCTGAAATCTAAAATACCAAGAAGTGAAAGTTTTGATTTGCTTAGAATGACATTTCAAGTACACAGTTGACCTCACAAAAAAAACTAAGTTAATGCTACTGGGTTTGTTACTGTTTCTGAACTATTTAAAGATGATGTGATGCTCTAAGATTCCAATTTATAATTATTTACCTCCTCAAGGTTCAAGGGAACTATCATGTGTTTAAAGTTAATGGGAAAAACCATATAAAATAAATGACATTCTCAGTTTCATAACTTATCCCCTTTTAACCCTTCCCATATAGATATTTCTCTTACATTAAAAAAATCAATCATTTTGTGAATACATATTAGAGCATCATTCCATGAAGTACTTCATACAGTTTGTCCTATTATAAATCAACACTGAAAAATGTGTGAGCTATAAGCCCATTACTAACTCACACATTTGTAAATGACTATATGAATGTAATTTATTTAATAAGCCTGAGAATTTGTTGTCTCAAAGAAAAAATCGTATGTCCTCTTATAGAAAATACTCCCTGTGGCTTCTTACTGTGAACCTGTAAATCAATAAGCAAACGGCACACACCACTGGACTATCTTCCTAAAAGATTATTATGATTATCAAATATTATTACAAAGTCATAATTATCAGCAAAAAATGCTGTACCCAAAGGGGGAAAATATGGTGAGTAACAACAAAAATTATGAATTCTAGCCCTGACTCTGTCACCGTCCAGCAAATGCAAGCTTAGGAAATCCACTCAATGTCCTCCCTTTACTGCCTGTCCAGTGAAGAAAAGCCTGCCCATTCCTCAAGCAAACCGTTACAAGGAAAAGAAAGCTCATGCAAACCTCTTCTGCCATATTTTCATCTAGCTATACAGTTAAAACAGCAGATTTCAGTGTATACACTGAACAAATTACTTTAGAATAAGTAACAAAATGTTAGCAATGTAAATACTGATTCTAAATTATGACACAACTGTATTATTAATTTTCTCTCTGTAATAGAAAGGCTTTTAAATACTAGCTTTAACTGCATGCTTAATTTTCACCTGAAAATCCAAAAGAAAAAGGAAAAAAGATCTTCATGTTTCCTTGTTGCCATGATTTTTAGGGTTTCCAAATTCTGTTTATATGTCCTGTTCCAGCAAAATGAGTGTCAATATGTTTTACTGACATCTTACACTTACAGTTTTGTAATTTTTTAAAATTATTTATTTATTTATTTTTGGCTGCGTTGGGTCTTCGTTGCTGCACGCAGGCTTTCTCTAGTTGCAGTGCGCGGGCTTCTCGTTGCGGTGGCTTCTCCTGTTGCATAGCACAGGCTCTAGGCGCGCAGGCTTCAGTAGTTGTGGCTCGTGGGCTCTAGAGCGCAGGCTCAGTAGTTGTGGCTCACGGGTTTAGTTGCTCCGCTGCATGTGGGATCTTCCCCAACCAGGGCTCGAACCCGTGTCCCCTGCACTGGCAGGCGGATTCTTAACCACTGTGCCACCGGGGAAGCCCTGTAATTTTTAAAAAGTTCCCACAGGCACCTTCTCAAAACATCACAGTGGAGTGAGGGGGGGAATAATTTCCAGGTTACAGGTGAGAAAACTCCAAAGAGGCAAGTTATATGACTTATCCAAGATTATACAAGGAGAAAATAATAGAATTCAGATTTCCTGACTCCTATAAATCAGTTATTAAGTTCAGCCTATCGTGTGTCTCTTCACACACACTCACACACACACACACACACACACACAGCCCTGAGTAACTGTGGCTTCTTCCTGGAAATCGAAAGACTGCAGAAATCTGCATACAAACAAAATTTTCTCAAGCTCTGTAAAGCCACAGTTCACAGCTAGGGTTTCATGGGCTGGAATGCAATCCTCAAGACCACAGAAAAATTGTGTTTAGCTCAAAACCCAATCACATCCTGGAAAGTTCTGAGCCAGCCTCGGGTCCCCAAATCCCTTGCTTTTCCTAAATGAACACTTCTGCCATTATAGGAGTCTTCCTTATGCATCCTGCTTTACCAAGGATAATCCTTCTGGCCAGGATAATCCTTTTTAAAAAACAGTATTTATAATACCCCTTTACTGTTCAAGAACCTTTATAAAATTCCTGTCACTTAACTGTTAGACAAAATTTAAATTCACCTCAAGTATTCAAGGCTTGCTAGGCAAATGAATAAAGCAAACATAAAGAGGCCCATCCTGAAGAGTATCTATTTCTGTTTTGAAAAATCATGTATTTCACACTTAAAAAATATTTGACATAAAGAAAAAGATCATTTTTTACTATAATCCATTTTGATCTAAAAACTACATGAGGATACACTTCCAAATAATGTTTTCATTTAACAAACTGCAATAGAATGCATAAAACGCAAGGTCCTATATTAGATTGGGTGACCAAAAAAAAATGTAAAAATTAACTTATTTCCTTCTCTCAAAGAGCTTAAAATATAGCAGATAAGAATAAGGACGAACTTCTATGAAATTGCAACAAATTATGATATTGACCATATTCCATATCAAACAATATTCCCAATTTTCTAAGGTTTTTTTAATGTAAAAAAAGGAGGGGTTAGGTATCAAATGATATCAAATGCTTTTCTGCTCTAGTAAGCTTATCATACAAGTTTTCTTACTGAACCAAACAAGGTAATGAATCATTTAACTAGACCTTTTCTATTAAACCACCTTTATATGCTCAGATAAACCATCCTTGATTAATGAATGACTGACTCTTCAACTGTTCCATTAGTCTTAATTTTATTACAGAGTGTACACCAATATTCAGAAGTGTTTTCCAAACTCTGTTCTTTAAAACACCAGATTCCCTTAAGTTGTTATTGGTATTCCACAACCAAAACAGAGAGACAGAGAGAGATCCATCATCAAAGGTATCTGCAAAATACTGGGCTAAACAAATACTGGGCAAGACTTCTCGGGGACCCTAATATGCTAAAAAGAGCACTGTGACTCTCCAAAATGGTACCCTATACAGATTTTTCCAAAACTGTCTAGCCACAAAACTCTTCCACAGAACTTCCATTAATCTCTTGGAGAACTCTGGTAATCTGTTAAACACAGCTCGGTTGACATTTTACTTAAATGTCTGGTCCAATTTTTGGTATTAAGAATATACTAACTCAAGAGCATGAATCAGAAGATTCCCATTCATTTAATTTTATGAAATGAAAATATAAAAACTGGGCTTAGAAGTCTGTTGCGAAGACAGCTCATATAACTTCAATTCTTCATGGTTACTGGTCTGCTAATGATTACAGCGAGTCAGTTTTTTAAAACTCTCCTTTATGGTCTTCAGTGCTTTTCTCTTTTTCATTCAATTCTACTTTGGAATTCTTATTCTTAACCTTCTGTGTTTTCTATTGTGTTTTCCTTATAAATCTTGGCCTACCTTTTTATTTTTAACCTTTCTATGTTTCTTTGTTCTAAGCATCTTTTGAAAGCAGGACACAGTCGAGGATTATTTTTTAGGTTGAGTCCGTCTTTTAAAACAGAAATTTAATACATTTAACACATTTAACACGTTAAAGACATTTAATGTAAACTGTTTCACTGGTATTTGTCTTTTATAGTCTTGTTTTTTGTTTCCTTCCTGTTTGTTTTTTCATCTCTTGCCGTATGAACCATGTTTGCTTGCTTTAATCCTGTCCAGCTACTCAGAAAACAAACATATATCCCCTCCTATTTTAAATGCTACTGATGGTGACTTCCAAGTTTTTTTAAGTCCTCCATTAACCAGTTTTTGGCTGATTATCAAGGGAAAAGTGAAATCCATCTTATGATACACAATCCCGTCCAGGTTAGCCAAGGGCTGATCACGCCATTACTTTTCCCCTAATGCTCCGTATCTCCAAATCCTCAGATTATACGTTTTATAGCCATAGCCTATCTAAGTTATTCCTGGCATTTTGTACTATTTCCAATCTTGAATAACACCTGTTTAGTCCTGCTTTTACATCTAATTTGCTCCAGTACTCATTCCCAGTGCTTTCGTACAAAGATGGCCCCTTCCCAAACTCTTAGTTTTGACTTTTCTCCTATAGTACATCTTTAAGTATTTTTTCTAAAGGTCACACATGCAACACATTTTCTCTACCCCTTGAAAATCTGAAACCATCACTCCCTTTTAATCACACGTGAACAATAATTTGGCTATGTATACACTGTTTTAGCCACAACACCATGCTTTGTTCTCTGCAGTAACTGGTCCGTTACTTCCAGTATTTTGTGATACTAAAGAGAACACGTTAATCCCTTCCAATTTCTTGGATGAAGATCCAAGTTCCAGTGACTTACTTTTATCAATTATTGGTTAATGTATTTACTTCTACTTAATCTACTACCTGCCTGAAATAAATCAAGCTAGCAATCTGAATCACCACCATAAAGGGTGTGATTAGAAAATTATTTTATCTGCTTCTTTCATTTCCACACAAAATACATCTTTTGCTCTATGATCAATGAGCAATTCTGCTTATTTGCTTGCTCAGGTTTCCTTGAACGGCAAGTCCCTTGATTATTTAAATCAATAATTATGCATTTTCATCTGGCACACAGCCTGCTTCTTACATACTGATGATTTATGAACCAACAGCTCCAGAATCTCATTTCCAACCCTACCGGCTGGATCTCTCTGCCTGATTAGCCAAACCAGAAACGTCTAAAATCTTGACCACTTCAAATCCATTCTACTCTGTATTCCCTCCTCAGTGAATGGCACTGCCACTCAGTCATATAGTTCCTAGGCCATCCCAGACCCTCTGACTCCCTCACCTGCACGAGTCCCCAACTCCCATTAATTCTACCTTCCAAACCCTCTCTCTGCTTCTCCCGGACTCTCATGATCCTTGCAGCTATTACAACCAATTAATTGTTCTTCCTGACTTTGGTAATGTAATTCCTACTCTCCACACCCACCATAATGATCAATCTCAAACGAAAACCTCAATATGTCACACTCCTGCCTAAAACCCTTTAAGGAATGAAACTTTTCTTAGCCTTACTGGCTTGCATATAAATCCTATACTCTGGCCTTAATGAACCATTGACACTTCTTCCAAATGCCAGGCTCTTTCACGCCTGTGTGCCTCTGACACACTGTGCCATCCTAGCTGAAACACCCTTCCCAGCTAGCCTGGCCAACCTTGCTTCATACTCAGGTGAACCTTTATAAAATACCCCTTTAAGTAATTTGTCCCAGGGCATTTTAATGACTCCATTATCTGTGCATCTGAGGTCCAATACCAACACAAGCAATTACTATTTAAGGGCAGAATCTGTCTCTTCCTTTTTTTTTTTTTTTTACCTCCAGTACATATGAAAGTCCAATAAACACTTGTTAAATAATCAAATTTAGAAAACAAGAATTTATAAAGAACACAGGTCTAACAATCAGGACCTAACTAGTTCAAATTCACATGAGCATCTACTGACACTTCTGAATGATTAAGGACAAGTTATTGCTCTGCTCTGAAGGAAAGCTCACAATGAGCACACAGTCTGCGGTGACACAGCAAGGCCCCAAATCCTTCTCCCTGAGGGACAAATACGGGGAGTTTTCTACCGGAAACAAGTGCCTGGAAGAATGAAGTATTACTACTTCTCAAAAGGGTTAAAGTGGAATACAAATAAAAGATGGTATTATTTCTTCTGCTTATCGTTACAGAAGAATTTCCTATGAGGATAAAAAAAACAAGTGATCCTTACTCACCCCTTTCAAAGAAATTTGTCCAAAAACGCTTTTGACAGACTTTCCATTTGTTTTGGTTATCTGTGGGCACAGGATGCTGCTACAAACACAATAAATGTCCCTTATCATTCTGCCATGTCATTCAGTTACCCACACAGCAACAACGAAAGCCTGGCAAAAGCACATGATCACTAGGCCAACCATTCAGCTGTAACACCAGAAAAAAGCATGGTAGCCAAACTATAACCATCCACGGCAAAAGACTGACATACGTAAAGAGCTAAGATAAATAGCTTGGACCCATCTTCCAAACCTGATTATAAAAAGCGTTCCTTGTACTAAATAATTCATAGTAGTGAATTCTATCATAACAAAGCTGATAAGACCCCATGGAATACAAGCCAGTACTTGGGAACACTTTAATGAGTATGAATTATGTATAGTAAGGTCATTTGTTTTAACAGCCTTTTGTCTGTAACAAGCACTCACTAACCAAAAATCATCACAAAAAAATAAAAAACTTATTTAAATAAAGGAAAAATTTAATAGATGTTTCTGAATTAACACAGATTTTACATTTTGCCTTTATTTTAAAAAAGCTTATAAACTGCTGTTTCTTCATTTGTTTATTAGCACATGTGCTCTACCACAGACACTGCTCTATATTCTGATTATTCCTGAACTTGCAAAACCCTCATTTCTTTCCAGGCTAGTTTACAGTAAACTATGAAGTGGTTTTAAAAGATGTCCTATCACTTCCTTCCTTTGATGTTCCTAAACACCAGGCAAGGAAAGGAGCCCTACAGCCCAGTGGTAAAGGCAGGACTCCCACCCGGGTCTCCCCACATCCCTGCCAGGGAACTTCTCCACTGACCCACACCCAGGGCCCCACGACATTCTCACGACCTGAGTTAGTCATAACAACAGAGTCTATCTAAGGGACAATTAGGTTAGTAGGACACAATCAGCGTCTAGCAAAACAAACTGAATGTGTTACCCTACTTCTATGAAAACTCCTGCCTTGCCCCCTCCTGCCCACCCTCACCCCTCAAAAACAGAAAGAAGAAGAAGAATTAGACCTCTTGGCCGCCTGACCGCCTTTTTACTGTGCACAGACTTCTAATGCAATGAAAGTTAACAGAAAATTAAGAAAGAAGGGAGAAAAAGCAAAGCAGGAAAAGCCACTGACTCATAGTCACACAAAACTGTCCTAGCTTTTAATAAAAAGGTTTCTCAACAAACTTAAGTAAATCATGGCTATACTTCACGTTTTAAAATTTGCCTTCTGCGGAACTAACCTCGATCGCTGTTACAGTCTTCTTCACACCACAGACGCGAACAAGTCTTTGAACGGACTCTGTGGCGTTGCGCAAGGCAGCTGCCGGGCAGACTCTGTCAGCAAACTCTGCCCAGTCACGTCCCTCCTGCCTGCACCGCGGTGCAGGCCCCCTGCTCTTCTCAACACGCACGACAAATCATGCCAAACCTTTACATTCACTAGAAACAAATGTACTTTCTCCGGCACACTTATCATGTGAAACTACGATTTTATGAAGATACTATCCAAAGAATAAGGATGCCTATTGTAAATTAATAGTGGCAATAACAAACATGTTATGCTGAGGAAGCTACCTAGGACTGCACGGGAGACTTTAAACATAAAGGGCTCACGGGAAAAAACTGAACATCTAATGAGTAGTGATTACAGACTTACCCTCAAAATGGAATTATATAATTGACATCTACTTCAGTTTTGTTTTCAGAAACCTTCTGACTCTGCAAAAGTCCATTCCTCTGACTAAAGAACTGATAAAATCTTAGAAAAATGGCAAACAGTAAGAGGCTTTCAAAGCACAGATTTATTAAGGATGGAAACAGCCTTATTTGGGTCTTCACAAGAAACACCTTACATGTCATACTTACAGCTAAAGTCGGGCAGCGACACAGAAGTTAACTTTTAATTTCTCCCGGGATTCACTGAGTATTTACTTACCTTTTAGTGAAACTGCCCTTGTACGTGAGGAAGGCTGGACAGGCCCTGACACACCTTCCCCAGACATGCTCACCTGCTTCCACCTTCCACGCTGATGACCCCGGAGCTGCTCCCCAGCCGGACTGCTCTGCGGTGTTCAAGCCACACGCAACCACCAGCTACCTACCAGAGGCCATGCGGGCATCCCACGGGCATCCAAGCTCCACGTGAGGCGTTCCCCACCCCCGCCCCACCGAGAAGCCATGTTTGTTCTTAGCTCGGGTAGTTCTGACGAATGCACATTGAATGAGGACGGAGGAAGCGTTCTGTACTCTCGGCGTAAACAGCAGGACTCTGAACTCTACGCTGATCTGGTAAATATTTCTTCTCCTTTGTTCTTCAGCATTAGGCACTATGATAACTTTACCTAAAACTAAGGCAAAACCTGTATTTCCTTGTATCTTAGAGTATTTCCACTTTCCCTTCCCAAGCCAACAGGAGGGATCTGCGCCCTTCTGACAGTCACTGATTTGATGGTGCCCCGCGTGGGAGGACATCTTGGCGCCGCAGTGACAAGGGCAGACCAGCGGTAAGCGTATTCTGTATAGAGCTCTGAGAAGGCCTCCAAAACCATACGAGACAAAGTTTGTCCTCCTGACCCCCATGATCACACTCCTTCTGCTTATGAAGGAGGACAGAGACAGTCACAACTGCAAAAGAATTAGAAAACCTAACAGAGAGATGAATAAACTCTTCACGCTTAGTCAAAGACATCTAAACCCCTGCCTTCAATGAGGCAGCAAACACCAGGACACAAATAAAACATCCTAAGAATCTGCAAGAAAGTGAAGTCTCTAATGTCTTTATTTCATCCCACTTCAATAAAGAGCCACAGCTACTCAAAGGTGGGGGACAGGGGTAGGGAGAAAACAGTGCTGGAACTGGAGATAGAGGACAGTATCACCTACCCAGACCCTCTGCCGTGACTGTGGCCCATCCCGGACGCCCGTCCGCTTGCTTCCTTATCTTCTCCAAAACCCACTCAGCCACTTTTTGACCACAGCCAACGTGTCTCCCAGTTGCTGGGAATACAAAAAGCACCGAGGCAGTTGCGATCCATCAAGTTATTCGTCGGCGAGACATAAAGAAACCGGCTTTGCAGTGTCAGGAAACACGTACCCCGCCGGACGCTGTGGCAGGGACTGCCAGCACAAGAGCGGCAGCCCGGCAGCCAGGCCGGCCCCGCAGAGAGAGCACCCAGGTGCGTCCGAAGGAACTGTGCCAGCTGGCCGGGCAGAGGACGGGCACGTCCCGACTGACGCAGGGAGAGCGGGGCCACCACAAGCAGGGCAGGAACGCAGGAGCTAAGGACGCAGCAGAGGGAGCACCAACGCCCAAACCGCAGTTAGGACACTAAGGGATTGGAAATTATTCAAGACAATAGTTGAAGGATTTTAAACAAGGGAAAAACCTACCTAGAAACAGGTGGAAGGTGTTGGAGGTGTTTCTTTAAAAAATGAATCAATAGGTAGAGAGACAAACAAATAAATTTAACTTAATCCTAAAATTTTAAAAGGGGAGAAAAGTTAGAGGACGCTAAAGGGGGAATCTATTTTTTAAAAAAAAGAAAGAAAGAAATAGCACTTCTTCTTGGTAATCTTACTTTTTCTTGGTAACTTTATAGTATAGGATCACTTAAGTCGGGATTTTCAAATATAAACTAAATTTCTTCATACATCTCGTAAGCCAAACTCAACTTAATACATTTTTTTAACAAATATATCTGAGGCCCCCTTTATAATAACCTTGATTCTATTTTGATGCTAGTTCCTGACCTGCCATTAACTAAGAACCAAATAAAGAAGTATCAAAGCACTATAGCTTTTACCCCTATTAAAAACTAAACTTGAAACCATAAAGATACAAGTAACTCTTTATAATCACATCACAGGAGAGGAAAGCGTCAATCTTCTGAGCACAGTACTCAAGACCTTTGATAAGGTGGTACCTTCCCAGGTTAATTGCCTATGTGCTTCTTCTTGAGTTCATGAATATACAATGTATTTCTGGTCCATCTGGCTTGCCCTTTAAATGTTTTTTAAAATAATTATTGACATTTTGATTGTTCTTTTAAACTTCTAGCAATGAAAAATATGAAAAGATACTAAATAAAACGTATCTGTTTTGAAGTGGAACAACTTTTTACTATGTCAGCATTTGATGAACACAAATCAAATGATAATTTTCCATCAATTCAAATTAGTAATTATTCCTAAGAAGGGAATAACTTAGTTCAACATTTTCTCCATGAGGGGATTATTAGAACATCATAATGGAATTCATTTGGCAAATATATACAGTAAGCACCTTCTATGGGCAGAGAGAGGTTCCTTCCCCTTTACAGAAAAGCCAAACCACTTACCTTGAACTAGGAATGGGCTAGCCTCTAAGGAAGGGAAACATAAGGATACCTAGTGAACATCTTAGTAAGTCAGGTTCAAATCAATGTCATCTGACTCCTGGTCCTGTTTTAATGTACGTCCTAATTAGAGGAGCTCAGTTCTTACTTTGTTCCTTGTTGCCCAAGCCTCTAATTTATACCTAATCACCCAACTGGTCTCTGTCCTGACTCCACACACCCCCCCCCCATCCCCACCAACTTCATGTCTGGCATACTCCTGTTTTTTCCCAGTCCTGGTTCCCATCTCACCCCACTCTGAGATCTTTCAAAAATTCAGAGTTCAGACGCCAAGCCCAGGTCAGACCTTTACCCATTTCACAGAGTAAACCTCCCTCACACCACGCCCTGTGGGCCCCTGTGTCTGCCATTCACCCTACACTTCCCTGAAATCAACTGCTCAACTGTCCTGGACGTTCTCTCACTACGAGTATCTACCCAGACCTTCTGCCCCATACAGGCTCTGGGATGCAGCCGTCTGCCATTCCCTGAATGGCCAGTTCTGACAAGAATGGTCCCAGGCCCTGCAGGAAACACAAATATGTACAGGACATGATTCACACCTTCCAGAAGCATATATTCCAGGGAGGAAGCTAAGACAAGTACAACTACGGGGAGAGTCGATAAGCACTAAAGGCCTAAAGAAGCAGAAGAAAGATTTCTTTGTACTTTTTGTACAACATTTGAGCAGAGTCTTAAAGGATAAAGATGATATTTAATCACTGAGATTGAACAGCTGAAGTATAAAAAAAATGGACATTAAAAGCAGCTAGAAAAGCATAAAGATAAAGCAGACAGGCCAGAAAGGGTACAAAATTTATCGAAAAATGGTAAGTTGTCAGATGGGACCAACATCTGGGGGAGAACAAAGACGTGAATCTGGAAAGGCAGGTCAGGGTTGAGGCTGAAGACAGAGGTCCCGATACAGAGCTGTTAAAAATGGGTGAGCCGGGAGTGAGCATACAGATAATACTGCTCACGCCTGTCTCCCATCTTCTGCAATTAATCAAAACGGAGTTTTAAAAGCATAAAGACAGATCTTTGTTTAGATTATTTGTCTACTCACTGTGGGCTACTTCCCAATACCCCCAAATTTCGTTCTTCCACCTGTGCACTGGTGGGACCCAGGAGGAGAGTGGGGAGAACAGTAAAGGAACAAATGGGGAAAGGAGGGGCATAACGGGAAGAGACGCAGACTCATCCTTACAGCCGCTGCAGGTCTCCAGGGAGCAAATGGCCTGCCCCTCTGCTTGCACGCAGGTGTGCCTCCCAAATTCAGAGAAAGCTGGCCTTGATTCGAAACTAAGTTTAACATCAAACGCTGTGCAGCCGACTGGATCATCTTCCCAACGGTCTCAAAATGCATATGCAAATACCCCACAAACTTCACAGTGAAGAAAAATGGATGTTCGTTTGGGTCTTAACTCTGGAAACACTGCCATTCAGAGGCTGACAACCCAGCTCGTGCACAAAAAAGGCCTAGGAACTGCAGCGCGCCCTGCAGGGACCACACCCCGGGAGACAGGGTGCCCTGGCAACCTGAACACGTCGTCGCAGCCCAGGCTCCTTTTTATTCACTGCACCATTAATCACACTCCCGGTGATCTCTCTCCTAAGCCAGACACTCAACTCTTAAACTGAGTTCTGTGGATATTAATTTAACTCACCCTAAGACCCTGTGCTTGGCCTTTGAAAATATATAAAAATGAACCTGGACTCGATCCAGGACTTCAAAACCTTCTTTGTCAAGCTGTCTCTTCTTACATTATTTATGATCTACATATGTATATGTATATATATATATTTTTTTAAGGTGGGTGTAGAAATGGTGATAAACAAAAAGGGCCTGAATTTATTGATACACTCCAAATTAATTAAAGAAAAAGGTAAACAAAAAAATCACTGATAGAAAGTAGTTTTAAAATGGCCACGTAGGCTTGCTTAAGTAGAGAACATACTTACATGTTAAGGCCTGTTGTATCTGGGACAAGGAGGGCAGCTAGAAAGGACTCGAGAACCAGCCCCTTGTTATCAATGGAAAAAGGAACAGGTTAGTCATCACGCTGTCATCACGCTGTTCCCGAACACTTTCCAGCTCGGCCAAATAAGCAGGACAGGAGACCCTGGCAAAGTCAAGCCCAGGAGTGACAGAGAGAACTGCAGGTAGAGCTCGGGCCTTGGGGCCTGGAGGCAAAATCTCTGCTGCCAAGCTAAGGGCTTTGCCCTTAAGCAAAATGCAAACCATCTCGGGGGTAAGGAAGTGGTAAGCTTTCACACCCAGATGAGAAAAATACCCTAAAAATGCCAAAAATGGTGAGAACAGCACACAGCATAAGCAGTACACTCAAGAGGGACCGTTTGGTTGGGGCAGAACTAAAATTAACACTTAGATGTACTATTTTCTTTCGCTAGTTTGAAGTGGCATTTTCTCTCCTATTATTACTCAGTTCTTATTTACAGTTATATGTATTTATCTAATTTATTTTAATTGATTTATAACACTGATTTCAGTAATACCTGGCCACCAGTTGAGCTGAGACATTGGCTACATGTGCCAGAAGGGTCTGATTACTAAGCGTGAACTACTCCAAGGGCCGCACACCCTCAGCGAGAAATGATGGTAGCAGTAGGGATGGACTTCCATCATAAATAATTTTTTAAATGAAAAAATCTTTTTTAAAAAGGCCATGTGGCATTTCTTACTGTTGCCTGAGGAACACCTCCATTAAAATCACTTGCACTGCATCAGAGACCAGCAGCTTTCCAATCTGTGTATAACAACCATCTGGGGTACTTGCTTTTAAATGCCAGTGCTTGTACGTACCAAATCAGTGTCTCTGACACAGGCATTCTAAGGACCATAGTTTGAGAAACACAGTAATAAGACAAATGCTTTGAAAATACAGCCTACCACGGTGATGGCAAGAAGGTCACCATGTATTCCTGAACAGCTATACAAGTTTTCTAAAAATTATTTTCAATGTACAAATAGATATAACTATTTCAAGGAATCGTAAGATAAATCCTTTAGGATTGATTTGATTAATCTCTAATAACTGCTTTGTAAGATAGGATTTTCACTGAAACAGGGAACACATATAATAAACAAATGAGAACCAACTTAAGAGAGAGGCATGGCTACAGAGAAAAAGGAAACAGCCCATCATGATCTCTGAATCACGGCAAAAGAAGAAATTAACGGGAGAGACTGGTCAGTGGGGTTGCCAAACATTTCAGTCATACATACTGTGCAAGAAGCAACAAGGACACGTAAGTTATTGTCAATACAGCAAAATGACAAACAACAATGAAGCCTGGCCCTCATGAATCAAGGTATCTAATATAATGAAATGTGTATTTATGAAATACTGACCAAACAACCCTGTGATCACCCAAGAGCTTTCTGGCCTTTACTATCTATCTACCACCTCTAACTAAGGACTCTTTCCTAGCACTGGCCTCCATAACGGGAATTTCTTCTTCTTTGATCCTATTTCATAGTAAGGATATAGCAACATACCCTAACGTTCCTCGTTCTAGAGGCAACAGAAATACTTCCCCACTACACAGCTGGGCTCTCGAATATTTGCTGACTTGAATCAAGGCCCTGATATGGGCAATCAGAGGTGCAATGTCACTCTATCCTCAAGTCTTTTTTGAGCACGTACTGTGAATGCAACAAGACTGCTAATTCAAGCAAGTGAAAACAAAACACCACGCCTACTACCAAGAGCATGACAAAGGTAACACACAAGGCAATATGGACTATTAAGGAATCTAGTGGAATGTGGATTAGCAAATTCACATCCTTGAGTTTCAGTTTATTCTCACATTAAATGAAAAGGCCAGTTTAGACAATTTATAAGTTTCCTTCCAGTTCTGAAAGTATTTGATTTAGTGAATTATGGACTTAAGGTCTCCTAAGGGAAACTACAAAATAATGGTGAATGGAAAATGTGATTTTGGAACAGCTGTTCTGTAGTAGTATAAAATACAAACTGCAGATGACATAGGTACAGGATAACCTGGGTACCTTTATCTCTCAGGTACAATCTCTGTACAACCTTAAAATACTCTGTTCAGAACAGAAAGACCAGAAATCTAAAAATCTCTTGTGTGGTGAAGAATCTGGGGGGGGAAAAAAAAAAGTACAGATTTTGCTTGTTAAATTTTAAGTGTAAGTGAATAGAAGTAAAGATGAGGTCATGAGGTGACCCTAATCCAGTTAAGACTGGTGTGCTTTTAAGAAGAGGAGGAGACACAGGAAGAAGGCCACCTGACACAGGCAGAGACTGGAGTGGCGCACCTATCAGCCAAGGAGCGTCCAGGACGGCCGCCAACACAGAGGCTGAGAGAAAGGCATGGGGCATGTTCTCCCAGGAGCCTGCACGGAGAGCACAGCCCTGGGGCCAATTTGATTTCTGACTTCTGACCTTCAGAACTGTGAGCGTAAACTTCTGTTGTTTTAAGCCACCCAGTTTGTGGCAATTTGTTGGGGAAGCCCTGGGAAACCAATACAGGAGGTGTTAAGTACCAAACCCAGAGCATCCATCACCTGGACCGTAGCAGTCAAGGGCGCCCAGAATAGCAGCGCCATCGTGAGCAGTGGCTGTGTAGTCCCAGGCTGGTGGCTTTCTGATCACAAAAGAGGCAGCAACTCCCTTGGTGGCCCGGTATTGGGAAACTTTGCTAGAAGCTCAGACTCCCTCCCAGCCACCAAATACTGTTAAACATGGTGTAATAAATTCCTTCCTACTTAAAAGAGAGAGGGAGAGAACGATGAGAATGATTAGAAGAGCAGTGGGAGAAGCGCCTAATAAAATACAACTCTTCATCAACAGCTGATACTTTGAACACTCTAGGTCACAAAATGACAAAGTGAAGTTGAAAACAATATGCCACTCAACAACCAAAATATTTATCAAATGTAGAAACTTCATTAAAACTTTAGTTCAGGTGTATATTAAAAATGTTTTTAAAAATGCCATTTTTTCAAAAAAAAAAAAAATGCCATTTTTCACTGAATACCTCACCTGCTACTATGCTATTCTAAATGTGTCTAAATACCAAAGACTGTTTAAAAAAAAAAAAAAAAAACACACAAAAGAAGTGAATTTGTAGGTTACCATAAAAAATTGAGAATAAACATCAATTTATTCCTATAAAATCAATCCAACAATAAACATTCTTCTTGTATAATGTTTTTCAATTTACCTGTATTTGTTAAATAACAAACCATGCTTAGAAGTAAACTATTTGAAATAAGGACAAGCTATTTGGCTGAAATAAATTACCTATTGTCCAGTTCTGGGTATCTTTATGACAGTATGCAAACATATCCCATTATTTTACTATAGGGTTCAACAGTTAGATATAAAAGGCAATGGAAGACTGGCAACTCGTTACATTTTAGAGGTATAACAGTTTTTCATAAACATGTCTAACTGTTCCATTTTTCCAATCATAATATAATAGAGGATATGTGGCTTTGCTATGGTTACAACCACAAAAAAATTAGAGTAATTTGCCAGTTAAATATGAGAATATGAGAAAACTATCTTAACAATAAAAAAAACAGAACTGGAAGCACACTAGAAAGAATATTCTGATTTTTTCCATTTTTGAATCAGTATTTAAGTATCTTTCTGCAGCTCTCACTTTTTTTGTTGTGCAAAATATAACCCCCAAGGCTCTTGTGGCTTTTTCTACCTGAGGAACTAAGGATGACTGTTCTTTCCCCGCAAAGTTCAGTAAAAACATTAACTCGTGCTGGGAACAATTAAATTATAAATATGGAAATCGCAGGGCAAAAGGGAAGAATGACTAAGGCAGAGAAAGTAGAAATGGCAGCAGAGCTGGGTAGGAGCCTCTTCAGATAAAGCTGGGCAGCAGGGCCTGCATCAGAAGAAACTGAGAAGACATGTGTTTCCCACCACAAAATGTCCTAAGAATAGAGAAAGAGGTGAAATGAAACTAACACTCACTGAGCCTACTACCCTACTTCTACAAAGACGTTGTCATTTACTCCTCAAAGCAATGTGACCTAAGCTGAGAAAACTACGGTCTGAACAAATCAAGTAACTCAAGCAAGGTCAGAGGGTAGGAGAGGAGCCTGGGCCTTAGTCTTTTTCACATCATGGTAAACACAGAAAATAGTATTTGTGCAGCAAGGTCACACAAAGAGAAGAGGCTGGTAGCAGCCGGTGGCAACTAGCCCTGAAGCTCCAAAGCCCCAGGCCCCGCCCCGAGGTGTCAATATTTCGGCCCACCCAGAACCCACTCCTGGCTAGGGCTGGGAAGTCCTACTGTGTAAGCTCAACACTGTTGCCTCTTCCATCCCACTCAGCCGCTTCTCAGCAGCTGCAACCAGGTCAGCCACAGCCAACTCTACTGAGAGCAAAGAGGCAGGGACCCGGCAAGTACCCCCAGGCCACAAACGCCGTGACTATAGCCTCTCCTTACAAATGCAGGCCCTTTTTAGAATTTTTTTTTTTTTTTACTGGAAAAAAAAGTCTTTTATAAAAGACTTAGTCAATAAATAAATAAATAAAAAGCTAAATAAAATGATTAAATTAGAATGCCAAAAAAAAAAGACTTTGTCAATTTTTCTAACAGGAAAAAAAAAATCTGTGCACCCTCTTGCTCATGCCAGAAATTCTCTCTCACAGCGGCAAAAGCAGTCACTCCAGTCGACTTAGAACGAAAACTACTAGTTAAAGAAACACAGCAAAGCACATTCCTTCTAGGGCTATCAGTCAATCAAGCAAAGAAAAATGTCTGACATCAGAGTCCATCTTGGCTTAGCAACAAGAAGGAAGCCGGAGAGAGGGCAAATCCACTCAACATCACAGGATGGGTGTGGGATCCCCCCGAGGCAAAGAATGACAGAAATCCCTGAAAACGTGAATAAATCTGAAAGAGGCTGATATATTTATGAGGCCTCTGAGATTAAACACAAAATTTGGCAATGAATAACTGGGCGTTATTCTGAGAGAACTGGGGAAGATCAAGAGACCGTCACAAGGGATCAAAGGACCAGAAAAGGCGAACACAGTGCCGTGGAAAACCCCTGTCAGCCCAAACATCCATCCTAGAATCAGGTTTAGGCCCTTGGTACTACCTTCTAGGGCAGAGCTGGGCCTCCAGCCCGACTGAATGAAGAAAGTTTTACTGGAACACAGGCACACCCACCTGTTCAGGTATGTCCACGGCTACACTGGCAGTAGCTGTCACAGAGCCCATACAGCTCACAAAGCCAGAAACATTTACTCTCTCATCCTTCAGAGACAAAGTCTGCGAACCCCTGTTCTCTACAAAAGCAACCTGGTGTGAAAAAACTGCCTTTAACGACTTCCACTGATTATCAATAGAAGACCAATGGCAAGGTTTACAGAAAGGTCTATTTCCGTTAAGTAACAGAAAACATATACATTTCTAAAATTTGATAGACCAATTAAATAACTTCCATTCAGTTACACACTATTCCGATTAACACTTTGGATAGCTATTAGCGAACAGCTCATTGTATCGGCTCATTATATACATAGTATGACAGCTGTTATTTTAACAAAGGTTAAAAAAGAGAAGTTACCCTGCTCAAAAAAAATAAGGAATGCTTCAAGACCATCTATCTGTCCTTCTCATTCCCACTGCTCACTAAAAACCATGAAATATATTCTCTAAGTGTTTTCCTTATTCTGTAAAGATATATAATACACAGGGATAATCAAACTATTAATCACCAAAAGAGGAATCAGCAGTTTAGAGGTTTTATAACTCTAAGAATGAATGGTTCTACATTAGTTCTATGTATAAGTTCAAAATTTCTCAACTGCCGTTCTATCCTGCAAATAAATATATTTGATTACAATTATATAAATTCCCTATAAAATTGAAGGGAGGAAGAAATGAATTGAAACATTCGAAAGTATGAAGAAATGTTTCTTAAAACATCTTGCTATACATTTATAGAAATGCTGATAAAGTAATTGCTGGTAAGGCAATTCAGAGCAAACATTAATCATACATGTCATTTCCAAAACACCCTTAGTATTATGCTAAGTTTGCTGCCATGTTTTATGAATGATGTAGTAAAACACCTACCCACATAACTCTTGAGCAAATATTTGAAGGGACAAATATATTAATTTGAATGAAAACAGGAATGTGGACAGAGTATTGCTTTATGCAGCTGCCCTGCACATTTTTAAAACACCAAAGCCTGTTTTAAAAAAAATCAAACAAAACCTGAAAGGAATTTTGGGGACCTATTACCTAATTAAGCAACTTCTTTTCCAAAACTGCATTAAGTAATCATTATTCTCTCCTCTCCAGATGCCTTGAACGGTGGCTACATTAGTAATACTGGAAAGATACTAAAATATCAGACAGTTCCAAAGAAAACAGCTTTTGGCTCTAGAAACACCATAAAACTCTCTAATGATTTCTCTGACTACATACTTAAGTAAAAAAAAAAAAAAAAAAAAAAAAGAAATCTATATTTCAGTAAATGCACAAGAGTCGGGAAGAAAACACTTAAATGTCTGCAATAAACCAGAGCCTCACACTGCCAACTGCAACCACCAGAAAGATGAAGGGAGTGGAGTATGAGATCAGATACTCCTGCCCACAGACTACACCCGCGTTCTGGTCATGTGAAAACTACAAAACTGAGTTTTATTATCCGGGTAGGTTAACACCCGAGGCCTCAAACCTCCCTCCCCACCAGCACGCGGCCGTCATACCAGGCGTGCTTTCCTCATTCTTGGAGTAAGTGCTGCTTTAGGGGCTGGAATAGCGCTCTTGAAACTGTCCAGCCGGGAGAACGTGTGAGCGGGAAAGGGCGTGGAGGGCGCTGCAGGTGTGGCCCGAGTCCACGACCCCGAGCAGCACAGCAGTGCAAACTAGGAAATGAGTCTGCACTCCAGGGACGGTCGTTACTTTTTTAACTGAAAAAATCTTTTTTCAACTGTCGGAAGAGTCCCAAGTAATTGTAAAAACGCTTAAGGATTGGGATTCTGACATTTCTTGGTTTTCATTTTCAGATAATTTCAAAGAACAAGGAGGGGGCTTGTGAGAGAAACGCGTAAAATGAGGAAGGGGCTTGTGAGAGCCCCTCCCCCTCTCCATTAGTCACACCAACCGGTGAGTCCAAAGCGCGGCTGAACCTTGAAAGGAGACGAGCACCACGGGGTCCTAGGAACCTGCCGCTGCGCCCTCCTCATTTCACGCCTGTTTCTCTCACAACCTCCCCTTATCTTGCCCGTTTACCCCACACGTCCACCCCCATCTCACAAGCCCCCTCCTCGTTTTACGCGTTTCTCTCACAAACCCCCTCCTCGTTTTACGCGTTTCTCTCACAAGCCCCCTCCTCATTTGGCGCGTTTCCCTCACAAGCGCCCTCTCCTCATTTTGCGTGTTTACCTCTCAACCTCCCCTGATCCTGCCCGTTTACCCCACACGCCGCCCCCCTCCCTTGAGCCCCCGGGGTCGGGGGAAGTGCCCGCCCTCCAGCGGGAGCAGGGCCGTCCTCACCGCGCATTGGCTGCGGGGGCCGTCAGTCTGAAGGGGGCGGGGCCTCCCGCACGAGAGCCGAATCTCAGGACCGCTCGTCTTGCAAGGTCCCGGGCTGCCCCAGACCCCGGGAAAGCAACCAGCTTCCACTAGGGGTGCCTTAGCCTTTTAGTTTCGCCGCCCTCCTCCCGCCGTCCCCATAGTTTCTACCCCTTTGACGCCTCCGAGACGCGAAGTTTTTCAAAGCTCCAACATCTCTCCCCCACCCCAGCAAGCTCCCACCTAGTCCAGGGCCAAGCGGAGGATGCTGCGGTTTTAGGAGTGAACCAACCTGTGGACTGGATCTCCTCGACGGTAGCGAGGGATCCCTTCCTCTGGAAATGAAATTGCTTACGCTTTATGTTAACCGTTTTGGGGGCACTGGCCTTCATCAAGCGTTACAGCCAAGAATACTCGGCATCAATTCAGCAAGAGTTGCCACAAAGCATTAACAGAGTTAACTGTATCTCTTGTCTAACTATTCACCCTTTCAGTGTTTGTCTGATAGTACCAAACGTACCATAAACTTTTTGAGTGAAAGTACTATGCCATTCTCCGACCACACCCGGAGCAGCTCAAGCTCCTGCACAGACTTGATGGGTCTCACACACACATTCTGTACTTTATTCTGTAATGCAACCTGGCGAGACACACTGCTGTAGCCTGCTGGGAGTGTGCATACTCCTTCAAACTGCAAATTCCTCGGAGAAGGAATTAGAAACAACGGTTCTAATTATAACGGGTACACAATACTCTACAAACCATGGGCATCTGATCGTTTCAACTGCATCCTTACGATCAGTAGCCTCAAAGGAGGGGAAAAATCATTTCACTTCTGCAATATGTTTCTGACTTTCAATTCCATCACCAACAATGCTCAAGGATGGAAACATATCTTACTGTAAAATAAGTATATTTTTAGTATCTATCCCTAACAAGGACTGCAGCTGTGCAAGAACAAGATTCACCTGTGTGAAACATCATCTCCCAAGGCCTACAGTATATAGGAAAGAGGTAACAGGGATTCTTAAATCTCACTGTAGGATCCTTCCTCTAGGTTGTGTTCGCTTCCTGACCCTGTCCTGGGGCAACGTGGTCTTCTTTTCTCCTTTCTCCTCTGCGCTCCCCCTCGCCTCTATGGCTTTGGCCTCAGTGTTCAATGTCTTTATTTCTTTTCCATTGCCACTATCACCACCAATGTTCGCTACTGCCTTGCAATCCCTCTCTCTGACGTTTCCTAGTCCTGACAGAGTCCCAGTAAAGCTCCCTCTCCAACAGGTCGGTCACCCTCCCCGCACTGCTCAAGGCCGGTCTGCAAGCCTCCCACCACCCACCTCTCCTCAGAAGTTCGCTCTGCCCAGTCCGCCTGAGGCTGACGGCTGACAGCTGGACCCAACCAATCCGCGTGGAATAAATAACCGCCGCCGCCAATGAGCGTGCGGCGGGAGGCGGAACTTCGCCAAGTTCCTCGGGTCCCCAAACCGAGACCTGTTGCGCCGCAGCCGTGGCCGCGGAGTTTCTTAGTTACGGCGGCGGCCTCGGACGCCCGAGCCGCACGGGGCACGAGGCTCTCGCCACCGCCCACGACCGGACCAAAGCCCCCGCCCGCTCGGCCGCGCGCCCCGCACAGCCTCCTCTCCCCCTGGCGGGGTCCCGAGGCCGCCGCGCGCGAGCCTGACCTCCCCTCCCGCCTGGCTCCCGCCGGCGGCCTCAGCCGGCGGGGCCCCGACCCGCGCGCCAGAGACACCGGCGGCGACTCACCAAGAAGCGGGGAGCTCTCCGTTCTCCGGCCGGCGAGGGACCCGGGGCGGGCGGGCGGCTCGGCCAGGCGGCGCCGCGCACAGGCCCGCTGGGCCGGGGGCTGTGGCTGCTAGGCCCGGAGCGCTGGCCACCTCCCGCCGCGCCGCCCCCGCGGACGCTGCAGGCACGGGGACCCACCCTGTGCACAGCGAGGCGCGTCCGGAGCGCGAGCTTAGCGGTGGCCCATCCTCCCAAGACTCCCGCTCCTCCTCCCGCGGCCGCTGCTGTCAGGAGTATAAACATCCCGGCATCCCCGAGGAGGAGGCGGAGCGTGCGTCGGCACCGCCCCCACGCCGAGCCCCGCCCCCGAGCCCTGCTCTGGCAGTACGATGCACCCGCTGGCCGCACGGTGCATCTGCTGTCCGCTGGCCTCCGCGGAGGGACCCACTCCACTTCCGCGCTGGAGCCCGGGCGGGTCTGGGGGAGCCCTCCTGTGGTCAGACCGAACCCTATTCCCTTCTTTCCGGCCAACTTCCCTCCAAGCCGGGGGTCGGCTGCTTTTTGAGAACTTTATGTTTAGATGCCCTATTTGCAAGCGGTCAGCTGAATTGGTGACAACGCTTTCTTCTTCTGGATCATAGCGTTTTGATCCCATCGTCTTTTCCTAGGTGATGTAACTGCCTCTGCGCTTGAGAAACTTACATTAAAGTAAGAGACCCAGCTTAGAGGACAGTGGCTTTTAGGACACTCCTGAAAGCGGAACTACCTGGTTTGGTCCTAAGAGTCTTTGGGGGGTGGAGGGACATTTGTTATATCCCAGAACCCTAGTACATGGAACTGCAGAAGGAATGCTTTGAACTCAGCCGCTTCGCTACTTCAATAACCGGACACGCGTTACCGGAGGACACGGCTAGAAGGCAGTATAGAGTCAACCACACCTTGATTGTAATCTCAGCTCAGGGGTTATTAACTCGAGTATTATGTTATTTCATCTGTCCCAAGTCTCAGTCTCTTTATCTGTAAAAGGAGAATAGTAATAACACCTATCTCTAGAACTAGGCTAGAATTAAATGAGATACAGCAAAATGCTGAAGCACAAGAGCCTGGCATAGAAGTGCTCATTGAGGAGTTGCTATTACTCCTAGGTCCGTTCACTAGTTTGGCTTCCCAACCAAAGGGAGTCGAGCTAAGAATGAGTAGATTATAGCTCAAATGCTTAAAATGTTAAAGCTATGGAATTAAGATTTGGAAAGTTTATTTTTAGAAAGAAAGTAATTCAAAATCTCAATAGTAGATGTTGACTTCAGTGGTTAATAAAGTGTTAATAAACCTGCTAGACACTGTTCTAAGGAATAAAGATACAACCCTTACCAAGACACAAAGTCCCTGCTCTCATGGACCTTATATTGTAGAAAAGGTAATAATAATATAATAAGCCAATAAATGCATACTATGTCAAACGGTGATTCATTAAAAAATAAAGCAGGGGATGAATGGAGAGCCATTGGAGGGTGACCAAATCGACTTGGGTTTGCAGAGAATAGCTCTGCTGAAACTAGTCAAACAGTTAAAAGACTATTATTATAACAATCAGGTAAAAGATATTGATGACTTAAATTGTCGTGCTAACAGTGGAGGTGATAAGAATGGTCAGATCCCAGATATATTTCTGGGATATATATATTTCCCAGATATATTAAGATACAGCCAATAAGATTTAACAATGAACTGAACTTGGGGTAGGAAAGTGGGCAAGAATGAAGCCAATGATTTGGCATTTGAACCAGGTTGCTCTGTCGAGTCCCACCAAATCAAAATCAGTCAAGTAAGGACAGTGTCACTTGAGTTATACACAGGCACACCTGGCAGGAAAAATAACCAGATATTCCCAGGATGAAGACATTTCAACCTGGTTAAGGTTTCTAAAAACTATCTTTTGTACCACCTTTTAGAAATGTACATAGGTCGATAGGTAGATAGATAATCAATAAAACAGCCCTAATTAAATGAACTACACATTCGGATACGGACCAGACATTTCATTGGTATGAGGAAGACACATATCCCTCATGAACAGTGACTGATAGGGAAATGGATCAAAACAGAGCTCATGAAGCCCTAGAAGTATCCTATCATGGCTAAATGATGCCCAGAGTGTTGAAAACATCCCTACGTGTCCTGTTTCTTCACCTTAAAAGACTACAAAGCTACAGCTAGATAGTGTACAGTGTTTCAGAAGTTGTGAAGACTCTCCAAATCCAATGTACTTTCTATCTATGACTTTTCATCACCTCTGTGCTGATAGGGGAGGTTGTCCCCTTGCCCTGGGCCCCTGGCCTAGAGCAAATGCTCATGGAAAAGCGGAGAGTTCTGGCCAAAGAGGCTCCTCTGGTCCCAGGGATCATTAGAGCAGAGTCCAGCTTTAACTGCTTTTCTATTCATCTCCCCACCAAGCTTGCTTCAAAAATGCTTGCCTGGGTCCCTGAAATGCACTAATTACAGTCCTTTATACGTGCTACTTAGTGTTTATACCTAATTACCATGCAATACTTACCATGAACTATCAGATTAACTTCACCGTAAATGGTACTTGACACTTAAAACATTTCAGTTTACACCCTGTCTACATGTTTTGTTATTCATGTAGCTTTGCTGGCCCACACAATGAAAAATACAAAGTAGAGGTAGTACTGATTATCAAAACCATTTTTTATCTGTAGGTTAACCCAGACCTGATATACCATAGCAGATTCAGGGTCAATGCAACTTCTCTGTAAGGAGAGAAGCTTGCTAAAAAAAAATGTTTTCCTGATGAAGGATGATGAAGTCATATTAAAAATAATTCTCCTTTGAAAGAGATCCTAGCCAGTGGGATAGACCAGAAAGGTCTAGCCTTCTTGACTCATACATAGTGCTGGCAACAGGTGTACTTAAAAAGCTGCTAGTGATCCTGGCAGCCGCTGAATTTGGCAGCTGACTGGTGATGAGGCTTAGTCAAGCTGTTGAAATGTCTGGACTAACCTGGGCCAAGAGGAAGAGGTCAAAGTGCAGACTGCAGACAACCCCAGGGAGATCACTTTCCTCGGGGCCTGGCTGTGGTCACTGTACAGTGGCAGAAAATAAATCTCTACCGTGCTGTGAAAACACTCACGGAAAATATTTGAAAGCTACTTTTTCACTTTCCTGGCCTCTTGCATGTGATTATTAACGGATCGTGCAGATGAACTTCCCTTTAAAGCAATAAAATCTGCCTTAATGTTATCCTGCCATCAAACACCTAGAATTCAAAATCACAGAAAGACAACTCTGCTATGTCCCATTTATCTAGTTCTGTACTTTGAGAATACAGTTCATGGTTTATTTTAGCAGCATACTGACGGCGGCTTTTTCCCAGCTATTTTTGTAGTAGTTTTAAAACTGAGGAATCATTTCAACACTGTATATATATATATGTGTGTGTGTGTGTGTGTGTGTGTGTGTGTGTGTGTGTGTGTGTGTGTATACACACACATATATGTTAGATATATATATTTAACATAGGGAAATGTATGTTTTATTTTAATTTTTAAAATATTTTTCTTTTATTTATTTTTGGCTGCGTTGGGTCTTCGTTGCTGCCCGCGGGCTTTCTCTAGTTGCGGCAAGCGGGGTCTACTCTTCGTTGCGGTGCGGGGGCTTCTCACTGCGGCAGCCTCTCCCGTTGCGGAGCACGGGCTCTAGGCGCACGGGCTGCAGTAGTTGTGGCACAAGGGCTCAGTAGTTGTGGCTCGCGGGCTCTAGAGCGTAGGCTCAGTAGTTGTGGTGCGCAGGCTTAGTTGCTCCGCGGCATGTGGGATCTTCCCAGACCAGGGTTCGAACCGTTGTCCCCTGCAATGGCAGGCGGATTCTTAACCACTGCGCCACCAGGGAAGTCCCTAATATTTTATATTGGTTGCAAAACAAGAAAGAAACAGCACAACTGGCCGTTTATGTTTGTATCATGATTTCCTCTGGACAGAATTCAACTGAATCTCTGCTTTTTGACTCTTACTACAAAAGCCAGAGGGCCAATATGCAGTAGGCAAAGAGTCAAAGCAATGAAGGAAATATACTCAGGAATGATTTTCCTTTTCACACTGGTACATCCCATCCTTGATGTGGGACCAAACTGAGGCCATTTCCCAGGGCGCCCTTTCCTCCACCTTGGTGGCAATTTCACTGATCTATGCTAACAGAAAACCCTGTTAAAGATAAATCTAAAGAATGCAGGTTTCTCTGGAAAATTTTGTGTGCATGTGTCTACCCTGAAAGGGGGATGCTACAAATACCCTGTGATTTCACAGAGTTGAATGGGAATATCTCAGAGTCCTGTCTAATTTCTATCACCCTCTACCTCTTCTGTGCTCTCACTTCTGCCTTGGGATGCACCAAATTCATTCAGGTCTGAGCAGTTGAAACAGTTGTCTATTTCCTATGTAGGAAAGAAAATGGAAAATAATGTTTTTCTTCTTGCTTTTAATATTTCACATAGATAAATTGAGAGGCTGCTCTTAGACTACAGATCCAAAAGGGCACCCCTAACAAAGTCAATACAAGAAGTGAAAAGTTGCATCCAATGTTGTTTTCCTCTTTCTAACCCTCTTTGCTCACACTTGAGCCTTTATTGCTTAAAATATACATCTCCTCGATCTTTTGTTTTCAGCTGTTCTACTTAAGGGTGGAAGTGCATTTAAAAATACCTCAGTAATGATTTCTTCAGCAGTTCAATTGCACAGTTAATGTTCAATCTATTTGGAAATACAGGATGTGAGTAAAGCCAGATTTAGAATCATGCCATGTCAAACTCGAAGATATACCGAAAGCAGGCTCTCACTGTCTTTATGACAATAAGCCTAGTTAATCATAAACACCCTCAACACTCTCCATAATTCTACCATTGAATTCACCATCAGGTAAAATTCAAATTATGGAGACACTTTATTTCTTCTTTTTTATAATTAATTTTTATTGGAGTATAGTTGCTTTACAATGTTGTGTTAGTTTCTGCCGTACAGCAAAGTGAATCAGCTATATGTATACATATATCCCTTCTTTTTTGGATTTCCTTCCCATTTAGGTCATCACAGAGCACCGAGTAGAGTTCCCTGTGCTACACAGTAAGTTCTCATTAGTTATCTCTTTTATGCCTAGTAGTGTGTATATGTCAATCCCAATCTCCCAGTTCATTCCACCCTCCCTTCCCACCCTTGGTTACCATAAGTGTGTTCTCTATGTCTGTCTCTCTATATCTGCTTTGCAAATAAGTTCATCTGTATCATTTTTCTAGATTCCTCATATAAGCGATAGTATACGATATTTGTTTTTCTCTTTCTGACTTACTTCACTCTGTATTACAGTCTCTAGGTCCATCCACGTCTCTGCAAATGGCACAATTTCGTTCAAGATGTGGTACATATATACAGACATCTTATTTCTTTAATCACTGTCATATCAGCTTTTCTATGGAAAAGTTAGCATTATGTAGAGTAAGAGGCGCCTGGGACAACACTTCCTAGAACAAAACAGTCATTTCCAAAGCTTGAAAATTGGGGGCAAAAATCAGAAATATGCTTAAAAACTTGTTGAAGTTCCGATCCTTAAAATTCAGGGCAAGAACCTTTAAATTCATAAGCCATTCAAGTACTGGGTGAGGCAAACCAATATTTATCTATAGATTTATGGGATAATTCCTTCTTTGAAAGAGTAGAAGACAAACAGTAGACTGTCACCCATGGAAACCGCAAACAGTCCTAAATGGACAATTTTGTTACATTTGCCCATTAGTGTTATTTATTGCTATATAACTAATAGGTTTATTTAATCTGCAGAACTTTTAAATTATTTATATAAATATCTACTTATTTTATATTATTATTATTTTTAAAATATAAATTACTTTTAAAGTTGCTCATATATATATATATATATATATATAAATAACTTAAAAATTATTTAAGAATTTATAAATATACACACACATAATGTATAGTTTGGGCAACCAAAGTATGCAACTTTAAAAATTCTGTTTTGTTTTTGTCTTTTCCTCGCTTATATTGAAAGGTAAAGACAATCACTTTTTTCTGAAGACAAGTAAATAATAAAAATATTACTTCTTCATGTTCTAAATTATATGAAATTAATACTTCCATCAGGCCTATATCTTGTAACTCCAGTCTAAATAGTTAGGTACGTTTTACAGTTTTACAATAGGAAGTTTGTAGAACTGTCAGAATATAAACTAGAAATGACTGGAACAAAACATGAAAATTAGTCGTGTCATGTCAATGATTGGTTAGTTTTAATTTCCTATGTAAAATTTTCAATATACATTCCTGTAATTACTACATTACCAAGTCTTTATTACTGATACCTAGCTAGTGAGTTTATGGACAATTACACTACCTTGAAATCTAAATATGTAGAGAGATTATATTACATCAGAACAATCATATCATCTGAATCTTTGCTGCTGATTTTTTAGCCCCTGAAGGCTAGAATCTACTTTTATTACTTTCAGAATCTAATATTTTAATGCTTTTTATGGATAATCTATATATTTTCCTGTTTCATGATTCTTTAAATTTATGTGTGTACAAAACTGTATAAAAATCAAAACCAATACCCTCCTCTGTTTCTTAACATATACTGAGATAAATCAGCTGCTGGATTAGCAGATCTTCACACCTTTGATGGGGCAGCAGCTCCTGGACCAGTTCTGGGACCAGTGTAGCTTTGGGATGGAACTTCATCTGTGTTTTGCCCCTGGGGTTCTACCTGGGATGCTGGAGTGTGACGTGAAGCAAAGAAAAGGTGGTGGGGCTGAGGTGGGGAACAGAGGTACCAACTGTAACAAAGCACATGGAGGTTTTCCAGGCATCACATCCCAGGGTAGCAAAAGGAGGATGGCCCTCATGCACTAACAGGCTTGCTATTCTCCTTTACTAGGAAAGCAGAGTAATAACCTGCCTTAAAGTAAAACATGAGAAACTTACAAAAGATATGGCCTAAAATTAACTGCAAGAAAAGAGTCCGTAAACTTGGGACTTCCCTGGTGGTCCAGCGGCTAAGACTCTGCACTCCCAATGCAGGAGGCCCGGGTTCGATCCCTGGTCAGGGAACTAGATCCCACATGCTGCAACTAAGACCCGGCACAGCCAAATAAATTAAAAAAAAAAAAAAAAAAAGAGTCTGTAAACTTGCGAAGTAGGCTCTCAAATATCCTTCTCTAGTGAAATTAAAAAATGGAATTTAGCTCATCTTTCTGGCCTGTCTAAAAGCAGGAAGATGGGCTAGGTTCACATAAGCTTACCTGTTAGCTTACCTAAATCACAAAAGCTCACACACAAGCCAATTAGCAATCCAGCTCCAGAAATACATGGAAGTAAGTCAGGTTGATCCTTCCTTCACTCTCATTGCCCTTGGTACAGAGTTTGGTCCTCCTTTATCATCACGAATTAACTATAAATTGTTAGTTTTGTAGGTTTAAGATTATTCAGTGTTAGTGCATGTTACTGTGGTTTGTTTTTTTTTTCAATCTAAATCTTGTAATTAATATGTAGGCTTGCATTCCTTTGGTTTCTAAATGGTTTCTGATCTTTGAAATCACTGTCAAAGTATACGTGCTTTTGGAAATGAGTTACACGTTAAGCCTAGTTAATGAGCCCTTGTGGGGATGAGGAGACAGTCTGGAGGGAACCAAGGATAAGAAGCTCTGAGAGGGAATCCCATTGGCATGGGCAGTCCAGGAGTGCTTCTCTGAGGAGGTGACACAAAGTGAGATCCGGACAGAAAGGAGGCAACAAGGCTCAGCCCCTGCATGAAGGTCCAAAGGCAGCTATGTCTGGTTTTTCTTCCTTCCATGTGGGAATAAAGGAATGCAGAAGCTCATGGGCCTGGGATTACAACTCAGTGGTTTCATTTTTATTAACTCATCAATATCAAATTACTATTGATGTAATGAATAAAGTTTCCATCCGTGAAAAGGAAAACTGGAAGCTTCTCACCAAGAAAGCCTCAGAATTATGCCCATTCTTGGGGAAGAGGATGTCATTTTCTTTTCTGCCCTTTTTCTTGCTTTCTTTCCTCTCTCCTTTCCTTATCCTCCCCTCTACAGTCTTCTTTCCTCCTTCCCTTCTTTCTTTCTTATTCCTTCCTTCTTTTCTTCCCCAGACATATTTACTGAGTATTTCCCATGAACTCTTTTGGAATCTGCAAATACAGCATTCCACTGTTTCTAAGACACCTTTTTGTGTTTTTAACATTTAACATCTGTGAAGTTGGAATGCTTCTCATATTCAGTGGTGTCTTAGAATCAATGAACTATGATACAAAGGTGCAGAACATTAAATCTCTGTTTTTAAAAAACACAAAATATTTTAATCAAAATCTAAGTATAAAATAAAAATTAAAAGTAAATTGTATACAAGGATTAGGGAAGAAAGTACCAAACCAAATCTTTCTACTTATTCCTTTGCAAGTTCTATTTAGAATTATTTACTTTATAACTCAG
Source organism: Balaenoptera ricei (assembly GCF_028023285.1). Classification (NCBI taxonomy): domain Eukaryota; kingdom Metazoa; phylum Chordata; class Mammalia; order Artiodactyla; family Balaenopteridae; genus Balaenoptera; species Balaenoptera ricei. The sequence goes on along the minus strand of NC_082639.1, from coordinate 189,440,079 downwards.
TGTTTGCTATTTTATTAATTTTAGAAATCTGAAAATAGTGGAAAAATAATTTTGACTAGACCTCAAAAGGCATATTTGGTAATTGGCTGTTATGAATAAAGCATCTATCACCACCAAGTGGTTTTGTAGCTTAATTGCAGGAAGGAGTTAAAAAAAAAAAAAAAAAGATACAGTTGCCAAGCAGATTCTTCTAGGTGATAGCAAATAGGGGTACTGAGACTCCACATTTCCAGTAGAGGAACTGAGAAAGAATAATAAATGCCCAGAACAGGTGAGAATACCAAATACTTGTGACTCCAGCAAGTTCAGTGAATGTGGTTATGTACAGGTCCCACATCCCTAGCTCTTACATGCATTGCTTCCCTGAAACTATTGAAAAAAGTATTGGAAAGTCAATGCATAAGTGGTATTATTACAAAAATAACTGAGAACAGTCTTATTTTTAGGAAAATGATTGGTACCTTCAATAATCTGACTCTTGCTGATAACACTTTATTTGCTTAAACTGTGCTCACCACAGTGAACTCATATGAGAATATTTAGGAATATTTTAAATATTCAAGGGAATCACAGCAACACTCAACATTTGTCAGACATCTTATGAGCTACTAGCCTGAGGCAGTTCACTGTTTGGATATTACATCGAGTTCCATTCTTTTTGATGACATCATATCTTTGTGAAGCTGAGTTTTGGGAGATTGCTGAGATTAAAAAACAAGTATCATGAAAAAAATCAATGTAGAACCAAAAATGACATGGTGGGGGGGCTGTCCAATCTGCTTCTGAGGCTTAAGAAGCTGTGCATCTTATTAGTAATTGTGATTATTTAAGAATGAAATAAAAGTATTATTTGCTCTTTCAAATTATACATATAATTTTTTTCAAATGGCTACTAAGTTGTTAGGACATAAATACTAAATTGTTAAGATTTAATTACTTGGTGAACTGAATCGGCAGGTGGTGTTTATTTGATTTTTGTTGGGTTTTGGGTTTTGGGGATTTGGGGTTTTGGTTTGGTTTTTTTTTGTTTGCCAAGGGGCTTGTGAAAAAAACATGCTGATACACTTAAGGGCACCACCACGAACTGAGAAGGTTTGGAAATCTCTGTTTATGGTGTATCTATCTGATTGCAGCCTCAGAGCTGAGAATTAGTGCTGTTGACAATCTGGATTTTAATATGCCTGAATTTGCTTCATCTCCAGGTAAATTCATCTATTTATTCAGCCAATATTTATTGAAAATTCACTATAAAGTACAAAGTACCGTGAGGCATACACTGATGAATGATTCAAGACTTCCCTTCGGAGCATCCTTTATATCTTCCTACACAAATATACTTCCTACAAAATGAAATCTTCACTTATAAGATCTTTCTTCTGTGCAACACATAGAAATGCCATATCCCTGAAGAAAGAATGAGAAGAACTAGTAATTCCACCATGTTACCATTTTCTACTTCCCCAAATGATGCAGATTTATCAATAATTCAAGAAAATGTCCTGAGTTGAATTGAAAGCTGTCTGAGCAACAGCCTCAGACAGTAGCAGGATGACTTCTGTGCTAAGGACCGGAAGGCAGACTCGCCCTTCACTAGCACGACCCCTGTCCTTCACCTTTAAGGGAGACCCCACCGGATGTGCTGGGAAAACAGGAAGAAGAATTTTAACTTCAGAAACAATTTTATCCCACAGGATAAACACTCTTGGGAAAGCTGTACTAGTTTATTTTTTCTTTTTCTTTTTTTTAAACTGAATAAGATGCTAGTATTTTAAACAGGGAGACTCTAAGGACCAGAGCAAAGTGATGAAAATTTAATACCAGAAAATTCTAAAGTGGTGATCTAAAGAATTAGTATAAATTTCCTCTCATGCCTATGCCACCGCCAAAACATGCCAAGGGGGCACTGAAGCAATTCAGACCCTCAAATAGTTCAAAGTTCCTTGCTAGAAGTTCTGCATGATTCCCAAATTTATTATGATTTCTTTTAATGAAACAGATTTGGACTTAGAGAAAAATGCAGAAAAATGACAGTTCAAACATTCTTTCCTATTTTCTCCACTCTTCCATAACTAAGCTTTGAATTATTGAATTGTCAAGAAGATGACAAAAGGAGGGAGGGGAGAGGAAAAAGAAAGAGAAGGAGAAGGAAGGGGGGAGGAGGAAGAGAAGGTGGGGGAGAGGGAGAAGAAGAGGAGGGGGAAGAGGAAGAGGAATTTGTAAGTGTAGAGACAGGGCCTTTAAAGAGGAGATTAATTTGAAATAAGGCTGTGACAGAGAAAACAAACATGGTGACCAAAGGGGAAAGGGGGGATGGATGCTTTAGGAGTTTGGGATTACCATATACACACGACTATATATAAAATAGATAACCAACAAGGACCTACTGTACGGCATATGGAACTCTGCTCAATATTTTGTGATAACCTATAAGGGAAAAGAATCTGAATATATATAACTGAATCACTTTGCTGTACACCTGAAACTAACACAACATTGTAAATCAACTCTACTTCAATTTAAAAAAAAAAGGCTGTGAGGGTGGGCTTTAATCCAATCTGACTTGTGTCCTTATAAAAAGAAGAAATGTGGACCCACAAAGGGAGACACCTGGGGTGTGTGTGCACAGAGAGAAAAGACCATGTGGAAGCCCATCTGCAAGCCAAGGAGAGAGGCCTCCAAGGAAACCAACACTGCCACCCTGCCGACATCTTGATCTTGGACTTCCAGCCTCCAGGGCTCTGAGAAAATAAATTTTTGTTGTTTAATCCATCCAGTCTGTGATATTTTATTACGGCAGCCATAGCCAACTAATTTGGCATCTTAGAATGTAACAGGGGTATATCTGAAGTCTTACAATATTATTGAATCATTTTTCAGTCTGTTATAGAAGCCTTAAAAAAAATAGAGGAGATTCAGTTTTCCTTCTTAAGGAACCAAAATGAAGCATGGTTTTTTAAGAGTTATTATAAAAATTGTCAGTATTCTTCACTGACAAGAATGCTGAATAGAATTTTGGAAGAGAAATAATAATTATTCTGAGTTTGCTTTTGTTTTAAAACTCTATGAAAAAACTGTGGTATGTGATTTTTCTGAAATCATTTAATAAGTATAGTGTTTTTTGAGATATGCCCAATTTACAGTGAAGGTTAGTCATTAAATTTGAGCTTAGCTGGCCTTTTACCTATATCTAGTTAAATTTCATGGTAAGTCTGATAGCTCTTTTCAATTTCATAGCTTTCTCTGGATTTATATTTGCACAACATGTCCTAGTTCATATAAAGCTGATCAGTTTTGGTGGTATTCTCCCATGAAAATGAGATACTCACAAAAAAATGAAGCATTTTTAGAGCTCTTTGTCTGTGGTGTCCTTATACATATCTCAATAAAAAGAATTAAAATAGTAATGTTTGTATTTGGTGATCGACAAAAATATAAATGAAGTCCTTAAAAATGTCAAGGTCACATTAAGATATTATGAAGCATTAAGAGTTCCACAGGAAGAAAATAAATGCTATCTCATATCTCTAACCAAATATTTGGTTCTTAATGTGAGCTTAGTAAAGTCTTGAGTCAAATATTATAATCCCCGCAGATTTTATGTTAATATTTTTCTACTGAGAATTCACCAGAGACCACGATGCTTAGTAACAACTTTCTCTGTTCATGTAAATTCTATATTTGACAGGTGGCCTAAAACTTAGGCTGTCCCTCTGAATCATTCATCAGGAAGGACTGTAAACAAGCAGGAAGGGTTAACTTGGTGAGGTTTTCCTTTTAATATCTTTGAGAATTACAGTATGTCCAAGAGTGCTAATACTAATTTTGCTCTTATTAAAATCAGCTCTGCTCTTTTTTCTTTTTTAACTAAACTAGGTTTCTTTCTCCTAAACCTCTCTCTCAGCCATTCATCATCATGACAGCATGATCAGAAGTGGGAGAACAGATCACACACGCTCCCCTGAGGCAGGTGGTAACACAGCTCATTAATATGGCAAGTAGGACAGATTGGAGAGTGATGTGCCTTCCTCGTTCCCCAAGTCAGTCAGCTGATGCTCACTGTCTTCTCGGAGTGCCAGATGACAACCAGGTAAGAGAAATGCTTTGCAAAGTCATGAAAAGAGCAATCTGAGGCAATATCGTATACCGGGGATGGCATTATTACACACTCCTTATCAAAATGGCACCCTACATAACAGATTAGAGCTAGGGTTGCCAATTTCAATGGAAACAACTGAGATTAACTGCTATTACTATTTAACGGATGAACTTGATGTCCAACAATTACATTTCTAGAATCATAAATTGAGTTTCAGTTATGCACAAGGGTGTATACCATCTTTGTAGCAAAATTTTCAGATCCTGCTCTCCCATTTACAGACGTGTCTTATAAGTTCCATGCATATGTGTGAGTTGCCAGGAAAACAAAAACTGTTAGGATTTGATCAGTATGTCCTATTGCATAAAAATATCCAGAAATGCAATTCTTAGCCATTATTTTGCCTCGTCAAATTCAGCAGCATTATTCTACCTGTAATTTACAAAATCCTCTTTAGAGTAGCACATGTGCCATTAACTTTACTATTAAGAGTTTGTAAGAGTCATGTGTCAATATTTCAAAGGCAAACCCCTCAGCTCATGAATCATCTATACCCATATTTGGGACTCACACCAGGCAAATCAAAGAGTAGGAATGCAAAATTAAGTGTAATGTTAAAATTTGACAGAGCTAAGAGATGGGCACATGTATATCCATTCTTTGCCTGAAACTTGTCATCATAAAAATAAAAAATTTAGGAAGGTATTTTGACCAGAAGAATATTGAAGTTACTTCATTATTTTTATTATCCATGATTTTTACTTCTGTTTTAGTCAGTTCTGGCTGCTCTAACAAAGTACCACAGAAATTTATAAACCACGGAAATTTATTTCTCACACTTCTGGAGGCTGGAAGTCTGAGATCAGGGTGCCAGGGAGGTCAGGTTCTGGCGAGAGCCCTCTTCCAGGTGGCAGATAAACAACTTCGTGTTGCATCCTCACATTGATTAGAAAGAGAGTTTCTGGGTTCTCCATCCCCTTATAAGAGCACCAATCATCTCACGGCTCCTCCTCCAGGACCTCATCCAAATCTAATTACCTTCCAAAGACCCCACCTCTAAAGACCATCACAGTGGGGATAGGGCTTCAACATATGGGTGTTGGCGGGGACACAGACATTCAGCCCATATCAACTTCCCATTGTACATTCTATCTCCTACTCATAAGGAAAATATAATTCATTTTTCATTATGTGTTTAAATTTTTTAATGCAGCATTACATTTTCCTTTTAATTGATTATACCAAAAACATTAGTTTTGTCAAAGTGTTGAATACACATACATGATTTTTTTAAAAAACAAAGAGTTCACGGGAATTCCCTGGCGGTCAGTGGTTAAGACTCTGTGCTTCCATTGCAGGGGGCACGGGTTTGATCCCTGGTCAGGGAACTAAGATCCTGCATGCCGTGCGGCCAAAAAAAAAAAAATCCAAGAGTTCAAAAAGGTTTAAAATAAAAAGCCACAGAGCTCTGCCCTACTTCTTTCTTCTCCCAGTCCTGTCCTGCAGACACAACCACTTTTATATATTTCTACTTTTGCTCTTTTTGTAGTTACTGCCATAATTCTAAATAATATATGCTGATATTGACCTGTTTTAGGGTCTGTCTATCAGCTTTCTGCTCTGACAAACCAGAATTTAGATAAATTAATTCCACCAGCTCTTCCCTATGAAGTTTTATAGCAATTATTTATTCATCTATTTATTTATTTACTCAACAATGGCTTATTATTTTCCTATACCAGGGACCTTTTTTAAGGGCCTGGATACACCAGCTAATAAAAGAGACAAAATAACTGCCATTCTTGAGACAGAAAATAAACACCATAATTAAGTAAATTATACATAGTATGTTAGAAGGTGATCAGAGCTGTAGAAGAAAGGTAACTTGGTAAAACAGAAAGGGTGAGACTGGGAGGTCTAAGGGCAGGGTGGTCTTGAAGGTACGAAGAGTTAGCCAGGCAGACACCTGGGGGAAGAGCGCTCAGGACCAGAGCTTGTCCCTCACGTTGGATGAAGGATGAGAGACCAGTGAGTGGGGTCAGAATAGAAGAGGAGGTCACAGCTGGGTGGGGAGAACGGCAGATCCTGAAGGGCCTTAGACTTTTACAATGAGTCACCTTCGAAGTCTTTGCACGGTTTTGAGCACAGACATAACAGGATCTTTCTTATACCTTGAAAGGAATTCTCTGGCTGCTAACTTTGAATATTCTGTAAAGGGACAAAGAATGAAGCAGGGAGACCAGCTGGGAAGCTATTTTAGTAATTTAGGGCAGAGACTGCGCTAGCTGGGATGAGGCTGTGAGCAGGAAAGGCATTAAGGAGTCATTTTCTGTACATATTTTGAAAGGAGAGCCAACAGAATTTTCGGATGAATTGGATTCAGGTTGTAAGAACAAGAGACGAATAAAGAATGCAATAATTTTAGTCTCTGTTTAAATTATTCTTATAACTTTAAAAATAGACTTTCACGTATCGTTTCATCAATGTAGTAGACATCTGTCGTCATCTCCAGCGAGCTTTAAAATATCATATTTGGGGAAAAACCAATGTTCTGATTCCTTCCCCTCTACTCTAAGAGCTAAACTCAGTCCCATTTCCCTTGTGTCTATGACAGAAGCACATGGCCTAGTTTCAGCCAATCAGATGCACCTGTTCATAGTCTCATTTACAGGTGAACAACATGAGGGAAAAGAAACAGGCTCTCCGGAGCTTCCAAATGTGCAGTGTGTGGATGGCAGAGGGTGACCGCTGAGGGCAATGGTAGTGTTTGTTTCCCAGAGTCGCGTGAGCGAGTTCCTGGCACAGTCGTGTCGTTGGTTGGGGAGCAGAGGCGGTACCTTCCAGTGTTGAGTGGGAGCACCAAGGGTTTTATCATCAGACCAGCTCTGCAACATGCTTTCGGATATTACTTTTAAAAACAGCTCTGAGCCTGTTGTTGTTTTCTTTTTTTTAGCTTTCCCAAAACTAAACTCTTATTGTTAGCTTTCCAATATAATTTTAGTGATCTCCTTTCTGCTTAGTAAAGTCAGAGTCACCTTGCATTGCTTGCATCTGACACCCTTGATGAATGCCAGCAACTAGAGATGTTATTTTTTCACTCCCCATTTCGTAAGATGAGGATACTGGTACCCATGTCCTTCCCATCAGCTGAACTCGCCACCTTCTACCTTCCCACTGCAGTCATCTAAACTTGAACTTGTAGAGAATCAAGTTGGCACTTTAACCATAACTAAATCTTTTGTCTATAAGTTAATTCTAGAGGTTATGTCAAATGAAACTTAAACTTTATGGTTTAACCATGTACATCTTGTTTATTTCAAATCCAATTAGTGTAGCATAACTATCCTATGTACCTTTTTAATTTATCCTGGATTGTCTTGTTGCCTTTGTTTGCTTCTTATACTGTCAGCATTTATTTCCTTCTTCAGATCACCCAGTATATTAAAGCTAGGAATATGATCAGATCCCTGGATGCTGTATTTTTTTCCTAGGAACTTCAAAAGTTCTCCATCCTCTGGTTCCAATCAGGATTAATTGAGCCTGCTGTAAAGCTGTTTTTCCGACTTTCTTTCATCACTTTCCTTTGCTATAGTCATTTATTCTTGCCTTCCCTGTCTTCTCCTCAACTTTTTAATTCCCTTATTTTTAGGAGTACATACTCAAATAATTCCCTAAGAAAGGCCGTGTGGGAGATAATTTTCTAAATTCTTACATGTCTGAAAAGATGTTTTTATTTTGCCCTTCTAACTGGTTGACTTTTTTTCCTGGATACAGGAATATGGATTATAAATAATTTTTCTTTGAGATTTTGAAGGCATGATTCAATTACCTTTTTAACATCTATAGTCTGATGCCCTGTAATTCTCATTCTTTTGAGTGTGACTTTTTTTCCCTCTAACAATAATTCTATGACATATCCCATTTTTACTGAAGGGACAAAAAGAACTGCAGAAACTTAAGTTGAGAAAAGGAACTTCCTAAGATGGCACATATAGAAAAACCAGAGCCAGAATTCAAATCTGGGAAGGCTGACTCTCAAGCCTGCATTCTTGTTTTTTTCTTTTTGAAGTATAGTTGATTTACAACGATTCAGGTGTACAGCAATGTGATTCAGTTATACATATACACATCTATATTCTTTTTCAGTTTCTTTTCCATTCTAGGTTATTACAAGATATTGAATATACTTCCCTCTGCTGTACGGTAGGTCCTTGATGTTTATCTATTTTATATAAAGTAGTGTGAATCTAAATAAACATATGGTTACCAAAGGGGAAAGGGGGGGAGGGATAAATTAGGAGCTTGGGATGAACAGAAGCCTGCATTCTTAACCACTATGTAATGCTGTTTCTCATATGCCATACAGTCTAGAAATTACTGGTGGTTCAAACCTGTGTGAGGACCTTGACAGGAGAGAGAGCATATCACGTTTTCAGGGCTGCAACTCAGAGAAGTCCAGTATGGCTGCAGAGACGGGTCAGGAAACAGGGCACTGGCCGGAAGGTGGAGGGATTTAAAAGACGTAGGAAGTGTTTTGAACTGCATCATGGGGCCGAGGAGAAGCCACTGAAAGGATTTAAGCTGGAAGCTCACTCGTTATGATTGGCAAATAACAGTAATGGCACCTCGTATCAAAATTCTCCCTGACCTCTGTGCTGCCGGCTCCAGTGAGTACTTTTCTGTCCTCACTTTACTTAACCTTTTAGCAGCACTTCCTCTTTCTCCAGCACTGTCAATTCTGGCTTCGGCAATACCTGACTCTCCTGGTTTTCTCCTGCCTCTGACTGTCCCTTCTCGGTCTCCTTCGCCGCCTCTTCATTATTCAGTCGCTACATGTAACAGTTCCTCAGACTCATTTCTGCATCCATTTCTCTAACTCTATTACCCATCTTCCACTTTTAGGGCTATAAATATGAGTCCCACATTTATCTGATTAGCCCAAACTCCTCCACTGTGCTCCACACTGATATGGACAAGTGCCTACTCGAATCTCTAGTTGAATGTGGTGGAGGCATGACACAATTAATATACCCCAAGTGAAATTTCTGACTGCCTCCTTAAGCGAATTCCTTTCCCCACCTCCCATAATTCTCAGTTACTCTCTTTCCCTTACCCTGCACATCCAAGCCATCAGAAATTCTTGTCAATTAAACCTACAAGATATTTCAAGAATTCATCCACCTCTCATCACTGCTTTTACCTCGGCCCCAACCTCCATCATGTCCCGTCTAGACCACGGCTAAAGCCCCCTTCATTAGTCTCTTGGATTCCACGAGTGATCCCACAATCCATTTTCCACACAGCAGCCAAAGCACCCTTGAAAAGGGTGAGTGATGGTGTGTGACTTCCCCACCTCTGAATCTCTTCAATGGCTTCCCTTTTCATTTGGAAGAAAATTCAAACTTTTCCCCATGGACTACCAGGTCCTTCGGATCACACGGTTAATTTTTAATTTGGGAGAGCTAAATTCACTATTTTTACAAGATGGCTTTGGCTAATTAGAGAAAAAAAAGATTGAAAGTGTCCAAAGGTGAGTACAGGGAAATCAATAAGGCAAGGTCTTGCAAAACTCCAGGCTACCTATGATGATGTCCCGACCAGAGCATTAACAGTGGGATGGAGAGCAAAAAGGGACACAAATGGATTTACTTTTAATGATATAAATATACCATTATGAAAAAAACACCTACAATGAAAGGTTAAATAAAAGAAAAGAAAATTGTAGAACAATATATATGGGCTGATCCCACTGTGGTATTGAATTTGCGGTAATTGTGAGTCATCCAAGTGGATATCAAGTAGCCAGTTGATTACGTGGGTCTGAATATGTAGGTGATAATTATTTTTGAAACATAGGTGTAAAACGGTAAATGAGGCCAGGAGGGTGGATATCACTGCTAAGGAAAAAAGAGGTGCAGGATTAGGATAATGCCAATGAAGTATGCTAGAATTTTCGAGCAAAGTTTGTGTTTCTGATTCACTTCAATATTTTCCACCTACAGGGACTACCCTAATCATTTTAATACTCGCCAGTTTGGAAGGAAAAAAAAATAAAAGGGTCATATTGTTTTAATTCGTAGTTCTTTGATTATTTATAAAATTACATGTATATTTTCCATCTTTATCAATAATTGATACACATTTTCACCATAAATCATTTGTTCTTGTCCTGATTTTTAAATTGTTAGATAATTGCTAGATAAATTGTTTTATGAGCAAAAAGTGAAATAGACACGAGTGTGAGTACCCCCAGTGAAGATACATTCAATCTTAGAAAAATTAATATTTAGATTTAGATTTACTGATCTAAAAGTTAACACATTCTACTGACAAGATAAATGCGAAATGATGACTGGGATGAATATGAAGTCTAAAATTACACGTTTGTAAAGGACAGGCCGACTCTCTCTGAAACTTCCCGACCATGTCTCTTAACTGAAAAATACAGCTGTGCTGTTTTGAAATGAGGAAATTTGACTAAATACACAGCTGGAATCCTTGTAATATCAAAAATCTGTGATCCACTCACAACATAATGTGATCCCATCACCGCATACAACCATACACTCTATGATAAGGGAGAACTGGGGAGCCTGTGTGCATTCATTATATTTCAAAGGCACACCTTGTACTGTATTTTGTTCTTTGTAGGCTAGGAATTGTTGTATTTGATACTGTGTGTAATGAAATATTTCATATTACATAACACATAAGAGTTACTTGAAAAATATTAAATAACTCTTCCTCAACATGTCCCATTTTGTAAACAAGGAGGAAAACTTAGAACTAGAAGACTAAGACCTTTCACAGGGTCACAGGGTCCCTCAGATAACTGGACGGCGGTAGGTTGATAAAGATGACCACGTGTTCAATCTGAAGATATGGAAGAAGTTTGGGGCAAAACACTGAGCCCAAAGTCACATTCTAAGAGTAGCTACACAGTCATGTAAAATCGTACAATAGTCATTTTTTTCTTTTTTGTTTCCCCCCCTTTCAACCACAGGCAACCTTGGCCTCAAGGTAGCTTAAAGGTGAAAGCAAACAGAAATTCAATAGTCAGGTTTTCAATTTCAAAAGTAGATCTTTGAAGTCTGTGTCAGAAAACCCGGCAAAGCCAGATTTTCCAGCTCAAAAGCAAGGTGAGTAAGCCATCGAGGGAGGCAAATCTTTATGAGGAAGTGATTGATCACCTCACAAAAAGGTGGTCAGTTCAGAATTCTGGGCAGGAGCCTGGAGATAAAGGAAAAGGGGGACGTGGGTTGGAGGTGAGGGCTCTGGGGATCAGGGATTCTGAAGGGCCTTCCGCCCTGTGGTCGGAAATCCTGAAAGTGGTGTCATTAGAGACACTGGACGATTTTGTGTCCTGAGCACAGGGGTTTATTCCTACCAGAGCCTGGAGCTCTGGGAAGAGAGGATGTCAAAGTCCATGCAGACATGGGACAGACCCAGGAAAGTGTGAACAGTGGTCTGGCAGGTCTGGCAGGAGAGAAGATGATGAGGTGACCACACATAGGACACCTCACACACATGCCACAAACAGCCCCACCTGAACTGCAGCCCTCGGGGGAGGAACTAGGGCTAAGAGGCCAGTGAGGGGAGACACCAGAATCTGCATAAGGAGGTAGGGTTGCCAGAAGAAATACAGGACGTCCACTCAAATTTTAATTTCAGGTGAACAACACATAATATTCTAGTATGTCTCATGCAATACTCAGACTAAAAAAGAAATTGTTCTTTATTTATTCGAAATTCAAAGTTAGCTGGGCATCCATATTTATATTTACTAAGTCTGGTAACTCTGGTGTAAAATTATTTGCCAGGCTGATATGTTATTAGCACTCAAAGTTCAGGGAGACCTAAACATTGGTGGTTGAAAAAAATCACTGTGTCTGGGGCTTCCCTGGTGGCCCAGTGGTTGAGAATCTGCCTGCCGATGCAGGGGACACGGGTTCGAGCCCTGGTCTGGGAAGATCCCACGTGCCGCGGAGCAGCTGGGCCCGTGAGCCACAATTACTGAGCCTGCGCGTCTGGAGCCTGTGCTCCGCAACAAGAGAGGCCGCGATAGTGAGAGGCCCGCGCACCGCGATGAAGAGTGGCCCCCGCTCGCCGCAACTAGAGAAAGCCCTCGCACAGAGGCGAAGACCCAACACAGCCAAAAGTAAAATAAATAAATAATTTTTTTAAAAAAATCACTGTGTCTGTACTGGATTGGTCAGTGGTTCATGTTTTGAATTACAATTCCTGCTCACCAGTAAATTTATCATTTACCTTCTCTGTGTTTCCAAACATTTAAATTTGGGGAATTGTATTTTTCTGCCCCTAATGACAGTAAGAGTCCGGGCTTCACAAAATGACAAGTGCGATTGAGGTGTAAGTTCATATTCACCATTAGGAAAAACAGAGAACTACCTAATTTCACTGGCTGACCTTTCTGAATTACAAAAACATAAAATCATCTTTAAAATATTTTATGAGATTTAGACTCCTAACCCAGCTAGTTACTAATTACCCAGAAAATACCTGACCTAGGGGGTCATTTTTAAAACGTAGTTTAAAGACTGCTAGAGAAACCAGTTGGAAAGCAAGGTTTCCTTCTCAACATTCCATTAGGTTTATAATATACAATAAACCTCGGGACTACCACTTTTCACTAGCCCTGCAAATTAGCCTGTCTACATCTAGGTTGGAAACCAAGCCAAAAATTGAGTGTGAAAAGAAGTTGAAATGGTCTCTGTTTAATCTGTAATTTCTGCCATCCATACCACCTCTAGGACTAAATAATGACAGAGGTTTTCATGCTGACCGGTTCAGTGCTTTGCACCACAAGGAATCTGACAGTCAGGAGTGAGCCCTGACCAACAACTCAGAATCCATCCTTCCTTGGTGGTGTGCCAGCATCCAAGTCTCTGGTATTTACAGCTCACCCTTGATTGAGTCTTTTGTATTTTGTACTCTCAGTGAAGGCGTGTGAAAATGTTGCATTCAGAGCTGCTTGGACACAGGGTCCAATTTATTATTTGGAGAGTTCACTTTATTCTTAAAACAATAATTACTTATGGAAACACTTAACTTTCTGTATTTTGATTCCACTCCACCATCCACTGTAAGACACTCTGGATTTTAAGACAGTTTTGGGGGAGCAAACAAGAAAGCAGTATTCATTGTATATATAATATAATGTATATAATATATAATTAATAGCCAGTATTAAATGTAGACATTAATTGTAAATTTATTTAAATTTCAGAAAACTAAATTTATTCGTTCATTCGCCCGATATTTATTGGGTTTCTACTTTTGCCAAGTACTATTTAAACAAGACAGACTTATAGTCTAGTAAATAAAAATGGTATGTCTTAAATGGAAGAAATACAGTATCTTTAGTGAATTGTTTAGAATTAGTAACCTTAATTGATTAGGCCTTAGTAGAAAGGAAGATACTTGGGAAACATTAAAGGAATCTTGACCCCCATTGGCAAATAGGCAGACTTATTATCTGTTTGTGAAACACCTATCATTGGCATTGAATTTGAATATTACATATACTTTTGGCTGGTTAATAAGTGTGGTTACCTATCAGTCACCATATTTATTCACCATTTTATCAAAATTTTAATGTGCAGGTTTTTTGTTTGTTTGTCACTCAAAGTAACTGACTCTCTTGTTTTCAGAAATCTAGACTGAGCCATCTGAGTATATAGTTTTGGATGGCAACTTTCCATTAGAAATTTCAGAGAGAATTGAAGATGACATATTAGTCCCTAGTTTAAAATTACTCAGTATCTTCATTGCTTTTCTTGGAATTATCTCAGGTAGCTTCGTATAGAAAGGGAAATACACAAAAACGGTTTGTGCGTTTTGAGTCAGTCCCTTAAATATTATCGTCACCTCTTCTATTAACTTCCATTTGCCTGCCAGTTTCCTCATTTGAAAGGACTTTCAAGTTGCTGATTCTGTAAGAAATGAAGAATAGTCATTGCCAGTACTACCCTTTATTCTACATTTAGTGTTTCTAATCACATCAGACATGTTTTCAGTATCTAGAGAGGATGCCTGCTCCCTACAGCTATCACGAGCCATTAACTTTAATTAAAATTTACAAGTCTAATGTTGTTACATCTGCTAAATGCATTAACTTCCATGTTAATTACCAAAATGTTAATGTTGCATTAAAATAATGTTCCCTTTTGACAGTTCATCTATAGTTTAATTATTTATTTTGTTGGGGAATATGTTCTAAAAACTGAAAAGAGAGCAGACTAGGAAGTCGAATTAGAAAAATGATACACAGTAGCAAAACTTCTAAGAGAAGACCCTCTGGTTCAGATGAAGATGGCTGAAGCATACTCCTAAGCTTTACCCTGTATTTAAAGGAAATATGTCCTCTTGTCTTGCATCTAAAATATTTTTTAGAATAATGCTTTCCTGTTTTGCAGCTAGTTTATAGTGAAAGCACTAATTCATGCCCAATCCCTCAACTCCCAAGAGTTTATAAGGCTACACATTCCTTTATCCATATAAATCATTTAAAGAGAAAACTTCAGTTTTAAAAAAAAACAGCCTTCTGTGTTTTCTATCTAAATGTTTATTTTTTCTTTAAAACAGATTTATTTCAAGAAGCTATCCAAGTATACTTCTGGACAAATAAAAATAACGAAAGGAAATTCTCAAAGATCTACATGGACCATTGCAGTGAGCTGCTGAGTATGAATATTATTAAACATCTCACATTTCATTGAAAGGGGTTAGGCTATAATAACACTAATATTTAATAACAGCATTTCCTCATCATGGGTGCACTTGCTGGATATATCCTTTAAATATGTAAGTCTATGTACATGAGTTAATTTTCAAATGGGATGCATCCTCTAAAACAGGAATATACTGGCGGTTGAACAAAATCTTAGTCCAGTTTATAGGTCACAGAGACCTTGCCTATGCTTTTTATCATTGTGTCCCCAGTGGCTAGAACCGTGCCTAGTGTATGGTAGACCCTCAATAAATATTTGACAGTTGCTTGAATGGCTCTTTAAATTTCTTTTTTTATTTTATGAAATACTATTGTATTTCACTTTTTTTCTTTGGGAGCTTTTCTATGTGACTGTATAATTTGTTTAAGTAAACGTGTAAGTTTGTACGTCTCCCTTTCTTTAGCCATTTCTCTGTTGATGGGCACTTGGGTTGCTTCCATATCTTGGCAATTGTAAATAATGCTGCTATGAACCCTGGGATGCATGTATCTTTGAAAAGTGTTTTTGTTTTCTCTGATGTAAATACCCAAAAGTGGAACTGCTGGATCATATGGTGGTTCTATTTTTCATTTTTCTGAGGAAACTCCATACTATTTTCCATACTGGCTGCACCAATTTACATTCCCACCAATAGTGTACGAGGGTTCCCTTTTCTCACCAGCACTTGTTATTTGCTGTCTTTTTTGATGACAGCCATTCTGACAGGTGTGAAATGATATCTCATTGTGCTTTCAATTGCATTTCCCTGATGATTAGTGTTGTTGAGCATTTTTTCATGTGTCTGCTGGATATCTGCATATCTTGAAAATATGTCTATTCAGATCCCCTGCCCATTTTTCAATCAGATTGTTTTTTGATACTGAGTTGTGTGAGTTCTTTGTATATTTTCAATATTAACCCTTTATTGGATATATCATTTGCAAATGTCTTCTCTCATTCAGTAGGCAGACTTTTAGTTTTGTTGATGGTTTTCTTCTCTGTGCAAAACATTTTTAGTTTGAAGTAGTCTCGTTTGTTTATTTTTGCTTTTGTTTCCCTTGCCTGAGGAGAAAGATCCTGGACTTGGATGTATATTTCCTTCACCCAGTTAGGGAAGTTTTTAGTTAAAAGCCCCCTACTTTTATTGTATTACTGTCAATTTCTCCCTTTATGTCTGTTAATATTTGCTTTATGTATTTATGTGATCTTATGTTGGGTGCATATACATTTATAAATGTTATATCCCCTTGCTGGATTGATCTCTTTATCGTTATGTAATACCCTTTTGTGTCTTTTGTTACAGTCTTTGTTTTAAAGTCTATTTTGTCTGATATAAGTATTTCAAACCCAGCTTTCTTCTCATTTCCTTTTCATGGAGTATCTTTTTCCATCCTATCCCTTTCAGTCTGTGTCTTTAGATCTGAAATGAGCCTCTTGTAGGCAGATTATAGACAGGTCTTGTTTTTTATCCACTCAGGCACCCATTATCTTTTGATTAGAGCATTTAGTCCACTTACATTTAAAGTTATTTTTGATTGGTATACATTTATTGCCATTTTGTTGTTTTCTGGCTGTTTTTGTAGCTCTTCTCCATTCTTCTCTGTTCCCTTCTCTTGTTCTTTTCCCTTGTGATTTGACAACTTTAGTGTTATGTTTGTTTTCCTTTCTCTTTATTTTTTGTGTATCTTATAGGTTTTTGGTCTATGGTTACTGTGAGATTCATATATGGCAACCCTCATATATATTAGTCTACTTTAAGTTGATGATTGCTAAAAGTTCAAGCACATTCTAAAAGCACTACATTTTTGTTCCCCCTTTCACATTTTATGTTATTGAAGTCATATTTTACATCTTTTTATTTTGTATATTGCTTAACTAATTATTTCAGACATAGGTGATTTTACTACTTTTATCTTTTAACCTTTATTCTAGCTTTATAGGTGATTGATCCACTGCCTTCACTACATTTTTGCCTTTACCAGTGAGATTTTTTTCTTTCATAATTTTCTTGTTTCTAGTTATGGTCTTTCCTTTTTCATTAAAAGAAGTCCCTTTAACATTTCTTATAAGGCCAATTTCACAGTGATGAGCTCCTTTTCATCAAGCTTTTCCTTGTCTGGGAAACTCTTTTTCTCTCTTTCAAATCTGAATGATAACCTTACCAGGTATAATACCCTTGGTTGTAAGATTTTTTCCTTTCAGCATATTGAAAATATCATGCCAGATCCTTCTGACCTTTCTGTTAAAAAATCAGTTGATAATCTTATGCGGGCTCCCTTGTATGTAACTTGTAGTTATTTTTCTCTTGCTGCTTTTAAGATTCTCTCTTTAACTTTTGACATTTTAATTATAATGTCTCTTGGTGTGGATCTCTTTGAGTTCATCTTGTTTAGGACTCTGTGTGCTTCCTGGACACAGGTTTCAGGAAAACTGAAAACTTAAGAAAGTTTTCAGCCATTATTTCTTCAAATAGGTTTCTCTATCTTTCTCTCTTTCTTTCTTCTACTTCTGGAACCCCTATAACATGAATGTAAGTATGCTTGATTTTGTCCCAGAGGGCCCTTAAACTATCCTCATTTTTATTTATTTATTTATTTATTTAACATCTTTATTGGAGTATAATTGCTTTACAATGGTGTGTTAGTTTCTGCTTTATAATGAAGTGAATCAGTTATACATATACATATATTCCCATATCTCTTCCCTCTTGCGTCTCCCTCCCTCCCACCCTCCCTTTCCCACCCTTCTAGCTGGTCACAAAGCACTGAGCTGATCTCCCTGTGCTATGCAACTGTTTCCCACTAGCTATCTATTTTACGTTTGGTAGTATATATATGTCCATGTCACTCTCTCACTTTGTCCCAGCTTACCCTTCCCTCTCCCCGTGACCTCAAGTCCATTCTCTAGTAGGTCTGAGTCTTTATTCCCATCTTGCCCCTAGGTTCTTCATGATTTTTTTTTTATTTTTATTTTTTAGATTCCATATATATGTGTTAGCATACGGTATTTGCTTTTCTATCTCTGACTTACTTCACTCTGTATGACAGACTCTAGGTCCATCCACCTCACTACAAATAACTCAATTTTGTTTCTTTTTATGGCTGAGAAATATTCCATTGTATATATGTGCCACATCTTCTTTATCCATTCATCTGTTGATGGACACTTAGGTTGCTGCCATGTCCTGGCTATTGTAAATAGAGCTGCAATGAACATTGTGGTACATGACTCTTTTTGAATTATGGTTTTCTCAGGGTATATGCCCAATAGTGGGATTGCTGGGTCATATGGCAGTTCTATTTTTAGTTTTTTAAGGAACCTCCATACTGTTCTCCATAGTGACTGTATCAATTTACATTCCCACCAACAGTGCAAGAGGGTTCCCTTTTCTCCACACCCTCTCCAGCATTTATTGTTTGTAGATTTTTTGATGATGGCCATTCTGACTGGTGTGAGATGATATCGCATTGTAGTTTTGATTTGCATTTCTCTAATGATTAATGATGTTGAGCATTCTTTCACGTGTTTGCTGGCAATCTGTATATCTTCTTTTGATAAATGTCTATTTAGGTCACTGCCCATTTTTGGATTGGGTTGTTTGTTTTTTTGATATTGAGCTGCATGAGCTGCTTGTAAATTTTGGAGATTAATCCTTTGTCAGTTGCTTCCTTTGCAAATATTTTCTCCCATTCTGAGGGTTGTCTTTTTGTCTTGTTTATGGTTTCCTTTGCTGTGCAAAAGCTTTTAAGTTTCATTAGGTCCCATTTGTTTCTTTTTGTTTTTATTTCCATTTCTCTAGGAGGTGGGTCAAAAAGGATCTTGCTGTCTCATTTTTAAATATTTTTTTCTTTTTTCTGTTCTGATTGGGTGATTTCCACTACTGTGTCTTGTAGATCACTGATCTGTTCTTCTGCGTCCTCTAATCTGCTGTTAATTCCCTCTAGTGTATTTTTCATTTTAGTTATTGTATTCTTTAATTTTGATTTTTTAAAATATTATCTATCTCTTTGTTGACATTCTCACTGAGTACATCCATTCTTCTATCAAGAGCATCTTTATGACGATTACTTTGAACTGTTTATCTGATAAGTTGCTTATCTCTGTTTCATTCAGTTCTCTTCCTGAGGTTTTACTTGTTCTTTCATTTGGAAGGTATTCCTTGGTCTCCTCATTTTGCCTAATTCTCTGTGTTTGCTTCTATGTATTAGGTAGATAAACTGCGTCTCCCAGTCTTGAGAGAGTGGCTCATGTAGAAGGTGTCCTGTGGAGCCCAGTGTCACAATCCCTCCTGGGTCACCAGAGCCAGGTGCTCCAGGGGTGTCCCCTGTGTAGGCTGCGTGCACCCTCCTGCTGGGGTTGGGCCATGACATCTGTGGGCACATTGGTGGGGGGCAAGGGCGGGCGCTGGATCCTGGCCCAGCTAGCTGAGATGTCCAGCTGTGACTGTTGTGGGCACACTGATATGCACGGCTGGCCCCCGGCATGACTGGCTGAGGCCCAGACACAACTGTTGAATGCTGGTGTGCGGGGCTGGCCCCCTGGAGTGGAAACCACTTTGGAGGGGACCGATGCTGGCCAAGGCCACCCACTGGATGGGGCGGGACAGGAGCTGCTTTGGAGAGCCAGCCAGGGTGGGTGGGTCCTCACAGCAGTGTTAGGTTGACAAAGAGTGACAGATATAGCACCCACCCCACCCAACTGGCTGGGTGGAAGGAGAGTAAAAAAAAAAAATGGTGCCCAGTAGAGCGGCCATCCCCAGAGGAAGTTCCACTGTCTTCCTGCGCCTCTGGCACATGCCCTAAAACTAGTCAGTGAACCTCCTTCTCCTACGATCCAGGTGCTTTTTGAGCTGCTGCCTCTGTACTGGGACTCAGAGCAAGTGAGTCTGAGCACGAGCCCTTCAGGAGCAGAGCCTTGGTTTCCCACAGCCCTCTGTCTCTCCCAGACACGAGCCCTGCTGGTTTTCAAAGCCAAACGTTATGTGAGCTCCTCTTCCAGTGCAGACCCCCAGGCTGGGGAGCCCGACATGGGGCTCTGACCCCTTGCTCCTCAGGTGACCCCTGCGGTTGTGACATCCCTCCTGCTGTGGGTTGCTGCACTGGGGTGGGTTCTGACCAGACTGCATCTCTGCCTCTCCTATCCCTCTCAGTGTGGCCTTTCCTTTGTGTCCTCAGCTGTAGACAATCTGTTCTGGGAGGCTTCAGGTCGTTCTTGGAAATAGCTGTTCTACATGCACTTGTAGTTTTGGTGTGTCCAACGGAGGCGGGGAGCTCAGGGTCTTCCTGCTCCAACATCTTTATCCAGAACCTCAGTCTTAAACTACTTCTAAAAGTAACAAGCACTCTAAATACCTAAAAGAATGCGGACCCCCAATTTTTCTTGAATTGCTGGGTAATGAACCCTTCGTTCATGTAGTTTCTCTCTCTGAGAAAACTTTCGTTGCCAGAAGTCTCAATGGGAATTACAGGGCTCTCTCCAGTTCTCCAAAACTTTAGTTCACTGTATCTGAGATGCATAGCTGCGCTGTACGGCAGTTGCTGAAAAGACTAAAACTCTTGCATTTACCTCTTTATGTTTACATATTTAGTTTATATAACTACAGTTATATAGTTTATATAACTACAGTTATAGTTTAAAAAATGTTTCACACACATTATCTCTGTGTCAAATATTGCTTTGAAAAGGATCTGAGCAATTTACTGAAAACATACGCCAAAATTAAAACAACTAGACGAACGGTGAAAACAATGGAATGGGTCGTTAAGGGCAAAGAGAAAAGAACACAACTAGATAAGCCACAGGTCCTCACTGAGTTGGAATTTGGCCCTAAGCTTCTGAGATGACAAAGCGAAATTTACCATGATCAGTTATGTGGTTCTCAATGCCCAGAGGAGAAAACAAATAGATACTCCAGCATTAACAAAGCTGTTCCTAACCTCCAGGCTTTGCTTTAGAAGAAATAGATGAGTGTAGCTGCTCTCATTGAACCAGGGCCCTTGGCAGGTCTCACTCTTGGCCACAGGACTCCTGGGGCACTGAGGGGGCAGTGGTGCCATCTGCCAGTTAGGAGCTCGGACCCTGAGTCTGGCGAGCTCCTCCACCACTGACGAGATTTGGCATCAGGCAAGCTTCTTGACCTCTCTCAGTGTTAGTTTTCACATTATAACATAAGAAGAGGCATACAACCTGTCTCTTCCTTGAAACAGTCCAGCCCAGAGCCTGCCACATGGTAATACCCAATAAATATCTGTCAAATATGTGAGTAAATGAAAGAAAAAGGATACAAATGAACTTATTTACAAAACAGAAACAGACTCACAGATCTTGAAAATCAAACTTATGGATACCAGAGGGGGAAATGTAGGGGGAAGTGATCAATTAGGACACTGGGATTAACAGACACACACTACTATATATAAAATAGATAAATAAGGACCTACTGTATAGCACAGGGAACTCTACTCAATATTCTGTAATAACCTATATGAAAAAGAATCTGAAAAAGAATGGATATATGTATTATATATGTATAACTGAATCACTTTGCTGTACACCTTGCTGAATCACTTTCCTTTGTTGTGTGAAACTAACACAACATTGTAAACCAACTATACCCCAATAAATTTTTTTAAAAAATATAAAAGAGAACCAAAAAAAAAGGAAAGACAGAAACATGAGTGCTAATGTAGATGTTTTTGTAGATCGGATGGCAAGCAGTTTTGTTTGTATTTGTCTGAGAGTTTCCATTTTGTGAAGTAGTAGTCACAGTTTTCTGCTGAAAAGAAGGGAGATTTTGAGGCGGGAGGCATGATATAGCCCACTAGAGGGGGAGAGACCATGCCGACCCCCAACACTTGGTGTTCAGGGCCCATTAGGGCAGGTGACCATGAACTCGTACCGTCCCAGTTCTTCCTGCTGTGCTCAGCGGCCAGGGGCCAAGCACGGGAGGGGGGATCAGGGCTGGGGTACTGCGGGATGGAAGCTCGGAAGGCACACACAGGCAAGAGAATCAACAATCTGGGCAAGGGCTTCCCTGGTGGCGCAGTGGTTGAGAATCTGCCTGCCAATGCAGGGGACACAGGTTCGAGCCCTGGTCTGGGAAGATCCCACATGCCGCGGAGCAGCTAGGCCCGTGAGACACAATTACTGAGCCTGTGCTTCTGGAGCCTGTGCTCCGCAACAAGAGAGGTCACGATAATGAGAGGCCCGCGCACCGCGATGAAGAGTGGCCCCCACTTGACGCAACCAGAGAAAGACCTCGCACAGAAACGAAGACCCAACACAGCCATAAATTAATTAATTAATTAATTTTAAAAAAATAATCTGGGCAAGAAAAAAATGAGGATTAAAATGAGCACTTACCTCATCAAGTTGTGAGGGTCAAATGCATTCATACGGTAAAGGACTTAGTGTCTGCCATAGAGTAAATGCTCAGGAAAAGTTTGCTATCATTATTATCAATAAAAATCTAAGCTAAAGAGAGAGGGAAGGGAAATCAGGAAACAGCACATAATGAGAAGAAAAGCTAAGGGAGAGGCCTCATTATATAAGGAGCAGTTGTAGTGGGAATAATTGAGAAAAGTATCTGGAAAGATAGGAGATTCTGGTTAAAGAATGTGATTTCCGAGTCATTAAATTAAATTGTGGGATAGTGTTGACGAGAACCAAGTTTAACACAGTGGATCTCAAAGTCACTTTGCCTAAGAATCACCTGGGAAGAGTGTTAAAATGCAGATTTGCTGGACTTTTCCTCCAAAAATGTGATTCTGTAGAACTGGACAGTTGGCCTATTTTATCAAGCCTCCTAAACCATCCTGGTACAGCCAGCCCCTGGACCACACTTTGAGAAGTCTGGGCTAGACCACGACATGGCGCAGAGAGAAGGTGACTGGAGATGAGGAGACCAAGGGCCGAGAAGCCTGGGTGTGGGTGACGCATTCAGATGGTTGCTGACGTCACTCAGGATGGAGACCAGACAGGGTGGAGAAGAGGACGGTGAGCCAGAGGATAGAGTCATCACTGGATGGGGGAACGTACAAGGAGAGGTGAGGGACAAAACGTTTTTGGGGACGGAGAGGAGCTGGGTGAGGGCAGGGGGATTAACCTGATGGCAAGAGTCTTATCGGAGCAGGAGTGTTTCAAAAAGATGAGAAAGTCAGGGTCTGCTGTTAGCTTTCAAAAGCAAGTTAGTCACTAAGAGAACACGTAAGGGAACATTCCTAACATAAGAGAACAAAAGGCTTCCATGGAAGAAGGCTGCTGGGAAAGCCACGTGCCAGGGGAGGAATTGGTTTTGGTTAAAGAGTAGGATATAGGCTGTGAAGAAATTCAGGATACGGGAGAGTCATTAAATCATGGAGAAAGTTCCAGAGGATACCATGAAAGGAGGTGGGGAGTGCAAACCTAGATTAGAGAACAGGGAGCACAGAGTGTTATGAGACTGGAGACCTGGAAGAAGGAAGTTGGCCAGAGGGGTTGACATTTGGGCAAACATAGAGGAAATAGCACATGAGGCACAGAGTAATATAATCCCAACAGATTCAAGGAAACAAGCATCTTTCCTCCTGACTAAGTACCTTGGTGGCTGGGGGAGAGATTTTAAAAAGGAAAGATGGCCAACAGTTTTTTAAACATTTTTTCTCAGATGTCTGTCTCACACATGATGTGTGAAGTTCCCAGATTTTCTCAGTTCATGGTGTCCTTAGTGACTCAGAATTTTTCATGGCAGTCTGAGCACAAAGTACTTAACAGTTCTGTTTATTAAGTAATCAGGTCCAAACCATTTACTAAGTAATTGTGTCCCAACAACTTAATAGCTGTTTGGAAAAACAATGCATGTAAGTTGAAATAAAAAGTAATTTTTATATCATTCTTTAATAATAATTTACTGATGGGATGTGCATATCTATTGGTCACAGAGAACACCTCAAACTTTATTAACTATCAGGTTCGACACCACCACCCTCATTTCCTGTTCCACACTGATTTTCACATAGTACTTTTTTTTTTTTTTAATCAGAGAAAACACCCAAAACCAAACTTTGTGTACGTAAGACGTCATCAAAAGAAAGGTAGCTCGATCCAGAAACTGGTAAAGACCTCAAGCTATGATTTTGTGCAGGATCTGATAGATGTCTCTGTGTTTGCCTTGAAATTTTTAAATATCCCACTGTACCACTGTGAGTTTGATGTGATGTCCCAGGGTAACTTGGTGCACAGTTTGGGAACTACAGTTTTATGCTAAAGAATTGGGATAGTATTCATATTATGGGGAGTGATCCAGGGATTTAAAGGCGGTGAGTAATGTAGTCTTAGAAATATCAGTGTGGGAGGAGACTGGAGAAAAGCACAAATAGAGAAGACAAGTTCATAGGTGGCGGCAGCAGTGCAGGAAATGTACTAAAAGCTAAAGCAGAGCCGTGGCAGAGGCTATGGAGAGGAGGGTGGTGGTGTGGAGGGAAAGAGCCACTGTGGCTTTGTAACTTGGCTCCTCCATCCTTTGACAATCCGCCTGTCTAAAACGGTCATGGCCCCTCTCCTTGAACCTGGGTTCTGCGGCTACTTGAACAATAGAATATGGTGGCAGGGACAGTGCCAGTTTCTGCACGCAGGCGTTAAGATCCCGACGGCTCCCCTTCTGTCCATGGGGTGTTTGCTCTCAGGACTCACTTCCTTTCTCGTGGGTGCTCATTCCCCCTACGATGAGGAAGCTAACGGGCAGGGACGCCCACATGGAGAACGCGGGTCTCTGGCCCCGGGCCCAGCTGAGCTCAGCCACAGCCAACACCGACTTGTCAACCACCGGAGCGGTTGAGCCATCTTGAAGTCCACCCTCCGGCCCCTGGTCCAGCCACCCCAGCTGATGCTGCAGAGGGCGCAGATGAGCTGGGCCCTCTGAGCCCTCACTTCTTTACAGATTCATGAGCGAAAGAAATTCATGAGTGGCTTGTTTTAAGCCACTAGGTTATGGGGTGTCCTGTTACATATCAAGAGAAAACTGACATATAAGCTAATATTTATTTCAGATGTTTTATGTGCCCAATTCAGTTTGAAGTGCTTTTTTTTGTCCTCCACGGTTACATTTACTTTTCTTCTCTTTTCTTTTTTTTATTGGAGTATAGTTGCTTCACACTGCTGTGTCAGTTTCTGCTGTACAGCAAAGTGAATCAGCCACATGTATACATATATTCCCTCTTTTACGGATTTCCTTCCCATTTAGGTCACCACAGAGCACCGAGTAGAATTCCCTGTGCTATACAGTAGATTCTCATTAGTTATCTATTTTATACATGGTATTGTATCTATGTCAATCCCAATCTCCCAATTCATCCCACCAACACCCCCACCACCACCTTTCCCCCTTGGTATCCATACGTTTGTTCTCTACATCTGTGTCTCTATTTCTGTTTTGCAAATAAGATCATCTATACCATTTTTCTAGATTCCACATATATGCATTAACATATGATATTTGTTTTTCTCTTTCTGACATACGTCACTCTGTATAAGTCTCTAGGTCCACCCACATCTCTGCAAATGGCACAATTTCATTCCTTTTCATGGCTGAGTAATATTCCATTGCATATATGTACCACACTTTTTTTATCCATTCCTCTGTTGATGGAAATTTAGGTTGCTTCCATGACCTGGCTATTGTAAATAGTGCTGCAATGAACATTGGGGTGCATGTATCTTTTTGAATTATGGCTTTCTCTGGGTGTATGCCCAGGAGTGGGATTGCTTATGTGAAGGTCTCACTTCATCTTCTTAACAAATATTATGGATATCTCTGTTTAATTTATGAGAAAACTGAAGCCTAGGACATTTTCCCAAGGTCATGCAACTAATTAGTGATGAATAGGAGACAGGAAGGCTGGAGGTGAAAAACCCAAAAACCCAAAAACCTGATGTAATACATATAAGAACACAGGAATGTGTAGGAAATATAGAAAAAGGGTAAAGCAAGTTTGGAAGAAAAATGGTATTTGTAAGTTTGGACATTTAGGTGAGGACGCCTAAGATCACTTGACTGTGTGAGTCTAGGGTTCAAAGGAGGACTCAGAGCAGGAGACAGAAACTTGCAAACTACTAAAAGATAAATGATCCTACAAACCTTAACAGCTGATGAAATCACACAGGAAAAGAATGCAGATTTAGAGACTAAGAAGAGGATGACACCCTGATTGTGATAAGATTTATGATTTGAAGAAAGACGGAGAAAAGAAAATGCAGAGAGGCAAGAGGAAAACAATAAAAAGTGGAGAAAATCAAGGGAGAAGATAGTTTCAAAAAAAGGAGAGATTGGCCAATATTTTCAAGCTCTACAGGAAGGACAAGTGAACAAATGCCTGGCAAAGGAGTGAACTTAGCGACGGAGCTTTGAGTGTCATGGCAGGGCTGGAAGATGGACCCCAGCGGACAAGAGATGAATGAGAAGGGACAAATTGCAAACAGTGAGGAATGTCTTGTGAGACATTTCTTGGCTTGAAAAGGACGGAAAATAATACAACTGAAATGACTTATGTAAAAAGCTATCTATGGGCTCATGTACCTAAAACATCCAGGAACATTTCTGGCTTCAGCCACACTGGTGACGTCACCAGGATCCAGTTTCTCTCCATTTCCGGGCCCGTCTTCCATGTTTGCTCCCTTCTCAGCTGGCCTCTCCTTTTGTTGGCAGACAGCCTGTTGCAGCTCCAGGACTATGTATTTCCAGGTTTCAAGCCCTTGGGGAAAAAAATCTACTTTCTCAGTAACTCAAACAAAATTCCTTGGGTCTAATTGATTCTAATTGGCCCAACTTGGGTCATGTGTCCATCTCTGAATCCATCAGTATTGCCTGTGAGATTGGTTAGATGAGGTTGAGATCACAAAGAGGCAGGAGGGCCTGGTTCCTCAGAGGGCAGTCAGGTACTAGTTACCCAAAGCAGCAAGAAGGGATGCTAGCAGCAAAAACAAGTCAGTCAACACAGCAACTATGAACTGCCATCGTAGGAGCTGGGCTGCAGAGGCAAGAAAGAAGAGAGCCTGGAGGTTCCTCAGGAAACTAAAAATAGAATCACTATATGATCCAGCAATCCCACTCCTGGGCATATACCTGGACAAAACTATAATTCAAAAAGATACACACACCCCTATGTTCATAGCAGCACTATCCACAATATCCAAGACATGGAAACAACCGAAATGTCCATTGACAGATGGATGAAGAAGATGTGGTACATATATACAATGGAATACTACTCAGCCATAAAAAAGAATGAAATAATGCCATTTGCAACAACATGGATGCAACTAGAGATGATCATACTAAGTGAAGTAGGTCAGAAAGAGAAAGACAAACACCATATGATACCACTTATATGTGGAATCTAAAATATGCACAAATGAACCCACCTATGAAACAGAAACAGAATCAGAGACACAGAGAACAGACTGGTGGTTGCCAAGGGGAAGGGGGTTGGGGGAGGGGTGGAGTGGGAGTTCGGGATTAGCAGATGCAAACTATTACATATAGAACGGATAAATAACAAGGTCCTACTGCACAGCACAGAGAACTATACTCAATATCCTATGATAAACCATAATGGAACAGAACATATTAAAAAAGAATGCATATATATGTATAACTGAATCACTTTGCTGCACAGCAGAAATTAACACAACATTGTAAATCAACTATACTTCAGTTAAAAAAATATTGATCAGGGCTTCCCTGGCAGTGCAGTAGTTAAGAATCCATCTGCCAATGCAGGGGACGTGGGTTCGAGCTCTGGTCTGGGAAGATCCCACATGCCGCAGAGCAACTAAGCCCATGCACCACAACTACTGAGCCCACGTGCCACAACTACTGAAGCCCACGTGCCTAGAGACTGTGCTCTGCAACAAGAGAAGCCACCGCAATGAGAAGCCTGTGCACCGCAACGAAGAGTAGCCGCCTCTCGCCACAACTAGAGAAAGCCTGCACGCAGCACCGAAGACCCAATGCAGCCAAAAATAAAAATAAATTATATGTATAACTGAGTCACTTTGCTGTACCGCAGAAATTAACACAACACTGTAAATCAACTGTACTTCAGTTTAAAAAATATCGATAAAAAAAAAAGAGAGAACTGTAGTTAGAGTGGGGTTCAATGAGAGTTTTAGGAGAAAGAAACAGCTGAAACAGAGAGGCTGACGACGTCAGGAGGGAAATGGATGAAATAAACCACTGAGGAGCGAGGGAGTTGGCGGCATCAAGAGAACAGCTGGCCGGATTCGCTTTGAGCTAGAGAAGGGATGTCTCTTCCCCCTAAGACCAGACAGAGGGTGGGTACCGACATAAAGAGGTCTTTAGATGGAGGAGAAGCAAGTTTAGGAATTGATGCCTCCTGACTTCTGTCTTAGCTGTGATTTAGGAAGGAAGCATTCGTGCAGAGAATGAGAAGGAGGAGTTAGCGGGGGAGGAATGGGACAGTTTCTGTGGGACAACGGGAGAGTTTAGACACGCAGACAAGTTGCTGGATGACAATATTACATTTTAAAAGAACATCATCCCCAACTTAATTTTCTGTACTATTAATGTCATCAGGAATATCAGCGAATAAAACAGAACATAAACACCAGCTCATAGAGTGGAAACTTGGGATAAAGTTATGCTAAAACGTGGAGATATTTTTATTTACTTGTTGGCTAGCACAGAGATTATCATAGTGAGAAATCTTTGTTGGGAAAATTGATTACAAAATTCCCTTGGGATTCTGAGACCTCGACTGTCCTCCATGCGGGTGGAGCTGATCTACTGAGTACAAGGACAGGAGCATTTGTTTGTTTCTTGAAGAGTGAGAAGAAAATGAGAAGGAAACAAAACCGCAAAGAAGACAGCAAACTAAGAAAAGACTGCATTCTTTTTTATGTGACCTTCAAACCTTTAGTGAAATTTCTAAACGTTTTAAATGATTGGCAAAAGCAGTTTTTGTTTTGTTTTCATGCATGTTCATGAAGGACTGTGTTTCCAAGCTGGGGTGATGTGAGCAGAATTGGGGCAGGGCTGTGAACATGAAAGCAGGGATCCTGGAGATGCCCGGCTGGATCCCTGGGAGTGCCAGGAAGGCTCTGGAATTGCTTGGCCTGTTAAATTGAACTTCTCTCAGAGGGAATATTCACCAGTGAACATATGTATTTTTCTGGTCATCCTCTTACATTTATTAAAGTAATAGCAGAAAAGAGAAGTCATATGGGTAAAATAAAATGTAAACCAGATTTTATTTACCATGACACATAACCATTTAGTTCATAGAAATTATTATTGGGACTCGACTCTATTGGCAAAACGTCTCTATAACGTTCAGCTCTGTGTTTTTTCATTCAAATCTCTGTGGCTTTTTCTTTCAGGGACTGGCTGTACGCTATCCAACAAGAGAATATTGGTTGTAATCGCTGAACATCAGTCTACTACATCAGGCACTCCTTTCCGATGTGTGTTGCTTTGAGGTTATGGACAACAAAATAGTAAATATATTGGTGTAAGATGGGGAGATTATGATGATCATTCCATGAACAATTTTGTTCATTTGAGAAAAAAATAATGCTGTTTCGCTGGTGCTATTTCCAGCTTTGGACTCTGGGAGGTCTAGGATATTACCATCCAAATTCACTGCAGTGTAATTTCGTCCTCCTAGTAACCTGTGAGGAAGCAGGGAAGGGTGTTGGCCTTATTCTTAGAGTTCCAGAGATAGAATAAGGGTCCAGGACCAGGGTCATGTGTCCAGTCATTTAGAGCTTCTCAAGCCAGGTATTCTGCAAATAGAAGTGTGCTGAGAAATCTGGATCCCTGCAGCCTTCAGGCAACAGGAAATACTCACTACAACTCCACTCCTTATTACAGATGCACACACAGACACACACACACATGCACACAAGCAGGGAGCAGCTACTACTATGTACCAAAAATTAGCATTTTTTACTGTGCTTTGACAGGAAAATGTGATGGAGGGCATTAGAATCTGACTCTGAGTGTAGAACTGTCCACCCCACTGCCTCTTCAAGAAAACCATGGGATTCTTTTCCTATAAGTTCATTTCTTATGAAAGGAGTGAAGCTTTATCCATATGTGTTTTCTTCATTCAATGCCTTCAGTATTTATTTAGCTATTTAGCTGTACAATGTGCTAGCCACTTTTCTGGGCCAAGGTGATACTTCAAATCTCGATGGTGACAAAGAATCAGCAGTCACTGGTGGGAAGATAACAGTGAATCTGTTTCCAAGTCCATTAGCATCTGTCGAGTCAAAGAAAGAGTCCCACTTATCATTCCTGACCTGACACCAAATCTTACAAATCACCTATGGCAGATAGTGGCTATAGACTGAATGTCTGTGTCCCCCCAAAAGTCATATGTTGAAAACTTAATGCCCAGTGTGATTTTAGTAATAAGGTTTTGGGGAGATAATGGTAGGGAATGGAGCCTTTGGGGGATGAATAGGGCATGAGGGCAGAGCCCTTATCAAAGAGGCCTGAGAAAGGTCCCTTGTCCCTTCTTCCATGTGAGGTTACAGCCCATGTGAGGTTATGGCCATCTAGGAAGTGGGCCTTCACCAGACACTGAATCTGCTAGCACCTTGATCTTGGACTTCTCAGCCTCCAGAACTGTGAGAAATACTTTCTGTGGATTATAAGCCACCCAGTCTGTGGGGTTTTATTAGAGCAGCCTGAATTAGTGAACACAAATTCCTCCATTCCAGTATATCAGACCCTCACATGTGTCCTTGTCAATTCTCTTACCCAGAGGTGGAGTCTGTTTCTCTACCCCCTCGAATCTGGGCTCCATTTGTGACTTGCTAAGACCAACAGAAGGTGGCAGAAGAGATGCAGCCAGATTCCAGAGCCCAGATCTTCAAAGGCCTCATCATCTCTATCTTGAGCCTCTTGGAGTGCTCCCCTAGGCTACCGTGGCACAGAGAATTCCAGGACAGGAAACTACTTGGAGGAAGGGGCCCAACGGTCCCAGCTGAGAACAGAAAATGGAAGGAGTAGCATGAAGGATCCCAGGTAAAGCCAGCTAACCCATAGAGTTGTGAGAAATTATTGTCACTGCTTTAAGTCACTGTCTTTGGGGGTGTTTGTTATGCAGCAGTAGGTAACTAAGAACTCTAGGGAGATGCCGGGGTATGTGTAGAGCTGCCAATCATTTTCTCAGTCAGATACTTGGAAGACATAAATAAGACAACGACATTTTTAGATTCTTTCTACATCGCAATGGGGTCTTAGATTTACTGGTCTTTTCTGAAAGCCACTTTCGAAGGTGCAATCAAATATTTTGCTTTTGGCAACAGTTCAATTATGCAATTTTTTCCAAATGGGAAAAATGTAGATGACTGAGGATTGTGCTTTTTAGCAATGAAAAAGCTATCGGAAAAATGCACATAATTTCTGAAGGCCCAAGGAATGAATTCATCCCACTACCTTTTCCGTTTTTATGTTACCTTTTCCCTCCTTCCAGCGGAAAGGGTGCAAATAACGATGGATTCATTTTCCTTTAGATAAATTTGAGCTCGTTTAAGAATCATTTTACTTCACATGTCTTTAATGCAGAATAATATTTAAAGAATAATTTTCACGAATAGAATACAAGAAAGCACGTTTTTATGGAAATCTTTTTTCTAAGAGTGTAGCTGAAGGCAACCTCACTCCTGGGCTTTGTTAAGTTACGTACATTTAATTGCCTGGAGCAGGTCTTCTAAAGTCAAGTTTACTAAAATATGGGCCTTTGGGACCATATTTCTTGGAAACAAATTCTTTGCAAACATCTCATTTTATAATTTAATTGTCTCCGGACTCTGCTGAATGTGAATATTTTAAGAATGAAACCACTGATCTGAAAATAAATTGATATCAAATATACAATTCCTGCAAGTCCCCCCAAATTAAGGTAATTTTTTGCAGATTTAAATGTTATGACCATTCCTAACTCCCCCCAACCCCTACCTCATGAGCCTTTTAGCTCTTAAAACTGTCTGGAAACCAAACCATACTTTAAATATTATTTTTATGGGAGAAAAATGAAAACACATTTCCCTTTTCTTTATGTGAGATGGGGCACCTTCGCATGACTCCTGCAGTCTGCCAGGGACCAGCAGTGGCCGGCTCGACCTCTGCGTGGTCCCCTACATACACGAAGTGACAACAGTCAGTCAACCTTATTTTCTAACCCCAGAACTCCTCTTCAAAATGATCAATACTCCTGCCCTGATGGCAACTCCAGCTTAACTTTGCTCTCGTCAACAGCCTCTGCTGCTCTTTTTTTTTTTTTTTAAGTCTCACATGAGCTTAAGTAGCTTCATTTTAACTCTTTCAGAGCAAGCCCAGACCTGTTTCTCTCGTCAAGAACAGGGTGGGAGCAGGGGTGGAGGGTACTTGTCAGAACAAATTACAGTTTTTGGCAAGCATCTATGTCTCTTACCCACTTAGGAACTAGAATATTGCCTCGTAAAAGCAGTGCAGCCTTCTGTTATGACTTAATTATGAGGCCAGAATAAGGGCACCATTTTATAGGCTCTTTTAAGGTATATACATAAGATTTCCATCTTGGAACATAGCAAAAGAGATTACATTTTTCCTAGCTGCCCGTGGGCTTGTTCTGATAACACCAGCTCAGCAGATTGGCCCAGGACCCCAATCTCAAGGTCCCAGGGGAACTTACACTGCACATTTTCTTTGTCTACTTTCTCCTCCCCATCAGTGAAAGGGTCATACACCTCAAGCCCGAGCCAGGAAATCACAGTTCCCACTCTTACAACACAACTGCATCAGGGTCCCAAGAGAGGGGTAACGATGATTAATCCCTGATGCTGGAGAAACTACAAGGCTGTCCAGCTATGAGAGACCCTCCTCGCACCCCATCCAAGCCACTCTCACACGACTAACACGTAGGCTCTGTCTCACCTGGTCCCAGTGTCATTTGGAATTCCCAACCCCTACCCCGGCCTCTTACCTGAACTGTGCTGTATTGAGCTGGAAAACGGAGCAGATTGTATAATCATGAAGAAGGGACATTTGGGCAAGAACATGGGCTGGTTGACACATTTCTGTAGGTCAAGACTGAATTCTTCACTCCATTTTAGACCTCAGTGATTAATTTCTTTAGATCAATAGACCTCTGGGAGAACTGGCTCATGCCGTCAAACCTTAAGTGAGAGGGATGTGAACCAGAGAATATATTTCATATTTTAAAATAATAAACATGGACTTCCCTGGTGGCACAGGGGTTAAGAATCCACCTGCCAATGCAGGGGACAGAGGTTCATGCCCTGGTCCAGGAAGATCCCACATGCCGCGGAGCAACTAAGCCCGTGCGCCACAACTACTGAGACCACGTGCCGCAACTACTGAAGCCCGCGCGCCTAGAGCCCGCGCTCCACAACAAGAGAAGCCACTGCAAGGAGAAGCCCGCGCACCGCAACGAAGAGTAGCCCCCGCTCGCCGCAACTAGAGAAAGCCCGCGCGCAGCAACAAAGACCCAGCGCAGCCAAAAATAAATACATTTATATATATTTAAAAAAAAGAACAGAAGCAATATTGTAACAAGTTCAATAAAGACTTAAAAAAAATGGGTGTGAAGTGTTGAGGGATGAAAGGAGAGGAGGAATGCAAATAAAAAGCTTAGCCTAGT
Organism: Balaenoptera ricei; assembly: GCF_028023285.1. NCBI lineage: Eukaryota > Metazoa > Chordata > Mammalia > Artiodactyla > Balaenopteridae > Balaenoptera > Balaenoptera ricei. The sequence continues at coordinate 189,406,606 of NC_082639.1, read as the reverse complement.
ATTTAAAATAATAATAATAATAAACATTATTTGGCATGCCCATAGGTGTTCAGTACAATTTTTTCCCTTTAAAGATGTTTATTGAGGAGACAAAACATCTAAGTGGCTTTGTACGAATATGGGGTTCCTGGATGAGGGTGTATCCATAGAATAAGCCTCTTTAAACCAATCAGCTGCTTCGTTTCTCAGGTCCTGCCACCAGGACGCATAATCGGTTCTGGCAACTTACTGCCCTGGATTTTACCTAAGCTGCCTTACCAATTTTAGGATCACACCAAGAATTAATTTATTTAATATGCCCTGAACAAGAGGATGTATAGTCATCTACTACAGATGCCAATAACATTTTTTTTCACTTACATTTGCACTGGATCTCAAGCTACTTGGATTTTGGAGGAAGGGGCAGGGTGAACTTAAAACTGAATCTAGACCTTCAGGTAAGAATTTTGCATTTCATTTTATAATTAATCCTATTCTTTTATCAGAATGCTGAGAAAATCTGTGAGGAATATAGCAAACGGACAAAAACAAAATAAAATATATAACTCTCATGTATTAATTACATGTTGCAGGCCAAAAATATGCTAAACAATTTATATGCATTGTTTATATACATCGTTTTACTTAATCCTTATTACAACCTGCAAAGTAGGTTTCATCAATGCTATTTTACAGCCAAGGAAACCAAGGCTCAGTGACCTCAGTGTTTATCCAGGGCCAGTCCACTCAAAGCCATGAGGTGGTAGAAGCAGGATTCAAGCCCACGTCTTCCACCACACTGTACACTTTCAAGTTTCTATGTTGCAAAATGACATCGTTATTCTCTTTCTGTCCCTCTGAAGTTTGGTCTTGGAATCACCAAGGACATGACTTCCCATATTGATATATCACGGTCTACATGCTGGAGTAGCACAGAGTCAAGTGGTTCTTGAATGCAGAGGGGACCATATGCCTGGTTTCCCAAGGCATTTCATCAAGGTCTTTGGTTAAATTAGTGTCTCTGTTGTACCAGCTGGGAAATAATGAGCGAGACATTGATAAGAAGCAGAAATAATATTTATGTAAACATTACTTTGTGCCAGGCACTGTGTACTTTTCTGGCATTATCTTTTATTCATTCCAAGTATCCTATCCAAGGAGGTTTACTACCCATTTTACAGATAAAAACTGGGGCTCAGAGAGGCACAGTCATTTGTCCAAGGTCATACAAAGGGGGAGCTGGTGTTAGGTGGATTGGTACCTATAGATGTGGTCTGGCCAACCGACAGTGTTCTTAAATTTTAGGTTCTACTTGGTGGACTTTTGAGTATCAATTTTCGTGACATGGGCATGGAAAGGTCAACCTTCACAGGGCAGAGGAGACTTACTGTGACCCAGACTTACCAACAGACACAGTCATTTCAATAATAGCAACAAAGAAAAAAGATTTGGCAACGTAGCTGCTTCACTAGGGGTTAAACACAAATAGGAGAGATGGGAGGATGTGCAGGATGTATTAGTTTTCCATTGCTGCTCTAACAAATTCCTGCAAATTTGGTGGCTTGAAGCAATATAAATTTATCATCGTAAGTTCAGGAGGTCAAAGGTGAGAAATGGGTCTCACTGAACCAAAACAAGATGTGTGTGCTTCTCTCAGAGGCTCCAGGGAAGAATCTGTTTCCTGTCTTCTTCCAAATTTAGAGGCGGCTTTCATGCCCTGGCTCACGACCTCGGTCTTCCCTCTTCAAAGTCAGCAACGACCAGTCGAGTCTCTCACTCCACCTCAGTCTGACACTGATATTTCTGCTTCCTTCTTCCACGTTTCAGGACTCTTGTGTTTACATTGGGTTCATCTGGATAATCCAGGATAACACCCCTATTTTAAGGTCAGCTGATCGGCAACATGGATTCCATCTGCAACCTTAGTTCCCCTTTGTTCTGTAACCTAACATATTCCCAGGTTCCAGGGATTAGGATCTTTGGGGCACCACTGTTCTGTCTACCACTCAGGAGCACCATAGCAACACATGGTCCAGGGACAGGACACAAGGAGGTGTGGCATCGGGGAACTTTGTCAAGAGGCTGCAGGGCTTCAGGATCTACCGGAACTTCAGGGGCAGAGAATGCAAAACTGACAAGCACAAAGCAGGGTGTGAGGTTTAGAGGCTCGCATCAGACATAGGCACTCGGCTTCCAAAATACTTGAGCCCAGAATTAGAGCCACACCAACCGCAAGGCTGGTGATGCTGAGCTGTCTCCATTTTCAGAGGGAAGGATGTAAATGTCTCCTGAAGATGTTTTGTCCCAGGGCCTGAAGTGAATCAGGTCTCACAAGTGCAGGTCAAGTAGCGAGCGTTTTGTCTCCTCATTTGGGGACTGTCAACTCTGTAGTAGAGTCACAATGACAGGTTGTAGAAGATTCCAGAGGCTGATGGGGGATGACTGGAGGGTAGGCACATTTCTAAATATATACGCCTCTGGTCTCTACTTCCTTTATTTCCTCCGATGCCATTCAAATTACATCATGTGTTGTTTGTCAGCTAGTTTTTTTTTTTTTTTTTAATTTTAATTGAAGTATAGTTGATTTACAATGTTTCAGGTGTACAGCAAAGTGATTCAGTTAAACATATATACATATATATGTGTGTATATATATATATATATACATATATATTCCTTTTCAGATTCTTTTCCATTATAGGCTATTACAAGATATTGAATATAGTTCCCAGTAGTAGACAGTAGGTCCTTGTTGTTTACCTATTTTATATATAGTAATGCACAACTGTTAATCCCAAATCCCTAATTTATCCTCCCCTTTCCATTTTGATAACCATAAGTTTGTTTTCTGTCTGTGAGTCTATTTTTGTTTTGTAAATAAGTTCATTTGTATCATTTTTTTTTAATTTATGTATTTATTTATTTATTTTTGGCTGTGTTGGGTCTTCGTTTCTGTGCAAGGGCTTTCTCTAGTTGCAGCAAGTGGGGGCCACTCTTCATCGCAATGCACGGGCCTCTCATTATCGTGGCCTCTCTTGTTGCAGAGCACAGGCTCCAGATGCGCAGACTCAGTAGTTGTGGCTCACGGGCCTAGTTGCTCCGCAGCATGTGGGATCTTCCCAGACCAGGGCTCGAACCCGTGTCCCCTGCATTCGCAGGCAGATTCTCAACCACTGCGCCACCAGGGAAGCCCTATATCATTTTTTTAGATGCCACATATAAGTGATATCATATGATACTCGTCTTTGTCCACTCATTGGGGTCACTTAGTATGATAATCTTTAGGTCCGTCCATGTTGCTGTAAATGGCATTGTTTCGTTCTTTTTTACGGCTGAGTAATATTCCATTGTGTGTGTGTGTGTGTGTGTGTGTGTGTGTGTGTGTGTGTGTGTGTGTATACACACACCACATCTTCTTTATCCATTCACCTGTCGATGAACATTTTTTTAAAGTTGTAGTGGGCACCAAGGATTAAAAGGGAAGTGTGGTTCACTGAAACCAAACACAGAGGTGTATCTTAATGGAAGTGAACACCAAACCCTAGTGGAATGAATGATAATTGAGACCCGCGGGAGTGGACAGCTGTGGGATCTTCCGTGCTGTGTGTCACTTTCTCGGGCTCTCGGAATCCCAGTCTGATGGGGTGACTGGCTGACCCAAAAGCTCTATCAGAAGTCTCCAGCAAATCTCAGCCAGAGATGATGATGGCCCCAGAACATCCAAGGAGAGACAAAGTCAAAAGAGCTACAATCTAAGAACAATTCCATGGCTTTCCCATCTCTAATATCATCTCTATCTTTGAAAAGGAAGGACAAGGAGAAAAGAAGGAGCTGAGAGTCTGGTGAGAGAAGAGATGGGAAAAAGAGAAATCATAAGAATTCAGTTCTTGGTGCATTATTCTCTTAAATTTAGTTTTACTCCTTTTGATATTTTACAAAGAGGGAAAAAATCATACCAAAGACTGTCTACTTACATAATATATATAACTTTCTATACTCTATAGACCCATTGGTGATTTTCCAAACCATTCAATGGGACAGCTACTTTCAATGAATGCATACCCTCCATGGGCCTCCATTCTCATCTGAAGATAACAGCAACACAAATAACAAATATTTGTGTGGTATTACATTTTACAGAGACCTATACCCTAAATTCTGTTCTAAAAATCTGTCTACCCTGAGCTAAAACCATAGTTTAATACATTACTTTCTGACCTGGTGACCTCACAGAAGTCTTTTCCTTTTTCTCACATTTCCCAATCATAAAATGGGAAGAATTTTAATACAACACATTTACATATTTGAAGACTACCATAAAAATACCTTAGTGTGTTCTATTTGAGATTGCAAAGTAAAATACTAATATTGAATGTGAAGTGTTGTTTTGGACCTTCTTCAAGGTTTATTGTCTTTAATAATTGTATCTATAAAATTTTAGCTTTTTTTCTTTTCATTATACGAAATAAAAATAATTTCTCTTGCCTTAACGGGTACTTTGCAAACAGATTCTAACTGAAAACTGAAAGAATTATCATTGCTATTTTCCTTAGTGGATAGTACATGATTTTATCCTTCAGACTTCTAAAATCCAGTCTATTTGCATGCAGTAATAAAAATGTGAAATATCTTACAGTAGTTTTCATTTCAATATGCTATACAATGCAGTGTACTAGAATCGGGGTGGGGCTGTATAACAGAGTGAAAAGAGACTTGATTTTGGAGACCAAACAGACATGGTTTGAATTCTGTCTTTACTATTAGCAAGTTACTTTACCTCTCTGTGTTTTAATATCTTTTTTTTTTAACATCTTTATTGGAGTATAATTGCTTTACAATGGTGTGTTAGTTTCTGCTTTATAACAAAGTGAATCAGCTACACATATACATATATCCCCATATCTCTTCCCTCTTGCTTTTCCCTCCCTCCCACCCTCCCTATCCCACCCCTCTAGGTGGTCACAAAGCACTGAGCTGATCTCCCTGTGCTATGCGGCTGCTTCCCACTAGCTATCTATTTTACATTTGGTAGTGTATATATGTCCATGCCACTCTCTCACTTTGTCCCAGCTTACCCTTCCCCTTCCCTGTGTCCTCAGGTCCATTCCCTACGTCTGCGTCTTTATTCCTGTCCTGCCCCTAGGTTCTTCATGACCTTTTTTTTTTTTTTTTAGGTTCCATATATATGTGTTAGCATACGGTATTTGCTTTTCTCTTTCTGACTTACTTCACTCTGTATGACAGACTCTAGGTCCATCCACCTCACTACAAATAACTCAATTTAGTTTCTTTTTATGGCTGAGTAATATTCCATTGTATATATATGCCACAACTTCTTCATCCATTCATCTGTCGATGTGTTTTAATTTCTGCATCAGTACAATAGATAAAATGATTCTGAACTCCAAGAATTTTTGTGAAGCTTAAATAAGAAAATAATAAAAATTTTAAATGCCTGAAAAAACTTAGTCATTCTATAAATTGTTAGACCTCTTCCTCTTACCCTCCTTTTAATTAAGCTTCACTGCTTGGGGTTGTCACAGGTGGGTGTGTTTCCAGAAGAATTTTACAGGAGAAAATGAAGCACAGTAATCAAAGTCTCCTGGATATTTCTATACACACATATGTCTACATATATGTGTACATTGTATGTATATGTATAAACATTCAGCAAAATGTCTGGAAGATACACATCAATTGATAACGGGGGTTATTCTGGAAAGGATTTGGGATTAGAACAGCAGTCAAGAAAGCCTAGCGGGCTTCCCTGGTGGCGCAGTGGTTGAGAATCCGCCTGCCGATGCAGGGGACACGGGTTCGAGCCCTGGTCTGGGAAAATCCCACATGCCGCGGAGCGGCTGGGCCCGTGAGCCACAACTACTGAGCCTGCGCGTCTGGAGCTTGTGCTCCGCAACAAGAGAGGCCGCGACAGTGAGAGCCCCGCACACCACGATGAGGAGTGGCCCCCGCTCGCCGCAACTAGAGAAAGCCCTCGCACAGAAACGAAGACCCAACACAGCCATAGATAAATAAATAAATAAAATAAATTAAAAACGTCTGCTTTGCAAAAGACAACGTCACGAGAATCAGAACACAAGTCACAAGTTGGGAGAAAATACTTAAAAAAAAAAAAAAAAAAAAGAAAGACTAGCTTTTTGGGAACTCTACTCAATATCTTGTAATAACCAATAATGGAAAAGAATCTGAAAAAGAATATATATATATATGAATCACTTTGCTGTACACCTGAAACTAACACAACATTACAATTTTGTATATCAACTATATTTCAATAAAAATTTTTTTAAAAAGTATCTTAGAACCTCATGGCCAGAAACAAAGACCACACTGTTTTAAAGAGCCCTGCCTGTTCCTGGTTTGAAACCCACTCAGAATGCCTGAGACCCTGGTTTTCAAAGGTACTGTAGCAAGAACGTATTTGTTCCTCTGCACCTTAGCCCCAGGCGTGGACTCTGGTTGACAAGCAGAAACGGCATCACTGATGGGGGGGGGGGGGGGGGAGGTGCCCACTGATAGTTTCTTCAACGTCACTGCATCTGACTCAGTCTATCCAGGCTACTCCAGAGCTGGCCTCGTGAGAAATGGCAGAGCCAGGCTGGAACCCAGTCATATAACTCCATGCTCCGTGTTGCCTCTTCCATGATTGCATTTTTGTTAGAGGTTTTTACATTCACCCAGCACTTATGCCATTCTTTGGAAGCCAAGGTTAGGCTTGCCTTCTCTCTTCTGAATAATGTAATCCCATTTTTTTGTGTGTGCCAGAACCTGAGAGCACTTAGAAATTCTCCGTATTCAGCTCTCATTATTTACAGAGTAATGGTACTTAGCAATAAATGACACACAGAGAGGATTCTCCATACGGTGGCCATATAAAACCCACACTGGTGTGGCACAAGAATAAAAAAGCTCAAGGCGACAGCAAGGAAAGCAAGGTTGTATCTAGTTTTGCATCTGTTACTATCTCTCTGATTCTGGGCTGGTTATTTAACTTGTCAAATTGTAAGTCAAATTATAAGTCCCCTCCAGTTCAGAGTTTTTAAAATTTTATTATCTTTACTAACAGGTCTGGCATGCAGCTTTAAGACCGTAACGTGAAACTGGGTCAGACAGATGGCTGAACTAGTGGCTTATGACCTAAGTCTCAAAAGTCTGGATCTCTGTTTTGTAATCTTTACATTGTTCAGGAGGCTATCATCAAAAAGATACAATTTACAGCTCACACACCAATGCCACAGACTTCTGTTTGACAGACAGCATTGCATCAAAATACATCAGAAGCAAAAACTCTTTTAACCATGGGAGAAATGAACAAAAACATAATTTTAATAGAAAAGCCACCCCTAATTGAGTGGGAGCTGCTCAAATGCAGGGTGGGGGGTTGGCTTTAGATGTTCTCCAAGGTTCCTCCCATTGGGGAAGCCGTCATTCTGGTTATGAGGTCAGCGCTTCTGTGTCTTCACATGACAATCCCAGCCACCTCTGCACGTCCAGTGCCACAGAATGCATAAGGCAGAACTTCCAGACTCCTTTTGATTCAAGCACTACTTGTAGACAAAGCCAAGCCCTCAGCTGCAGAATTTGGAACTTCAGACCGTTGTCATGGATGGGATCGCTGATGAGCAGAGCTCATGGCTTTGAAGCACTGAACACATTTTTTTTTTATCTTTCCAGAGACGGTGTTTGTATGCTTGACTCAGCCGAAGTGCATCACGGGTGTTTTCCTTATTATCTCTCTTTTAGTATCTAGTTCCTTGCCACTTTCAGTGTCCTGGACTGGCTCCTACTTCCTGGCAGCCCTGAGCTTAAGCCTAGGTTGAAAGTTAGAGCAAAAGTGAACCAGTTTGGAAATGTGGTACGACTGCTTTCGGCTGAAGTGTTAAAATTGCCAGTAAATCAGAAAACAAAGAGAAGACAGAGCATTTGCCCACAGCAGAATTTCACCAGCATGAATAATTTTCAGGGCTTAGGAGGCTATTAAACCTTTTCTTTACACATATTTCTAAGCTCCGTTGAGATCTCGCCCTGAATTCACAGATGTTTATAATATCTTGATGTGTCAAGCAATGTTCGGTTTCAGAGTCAAATTGTAAGTCCCCTCCAGCTCAGATTTTTTTTAATTTTATTATCTTTACTAACAGGTCTGGCATGCAGCTTTGAGACCATAACGTGAAACTGGGTCAGACAGATGGCTGAACTAGTGGCTTATGACCTAAGACTCAAAATGTAGGCATGTGCTAAATATAATTACCAAAAGAATACATTCATGATTTTTTATTTAAGTTTTTACTTAAACAGTGATTGAGTCACCACTCTCCACCAGAGCCTCAAGTGGAAAAGTCTTAAACAGGCTCCACATATATGCTGCTAGTTTAGTTTATAGTTTTCGTATCTTAAAATTTCTTATTTCATCTTTCATGGACTAGTGCCACTGTTCTTAAACTTTAGAATCCTAGGTACAAGCAGCAGGTGATGCAGTCAGGATTACTTCAATGCGGTCAGGAAACTCAAGGCTTTTCTGTGCTTCTCATTCTCATCACCTCCCCTGAAGATGAAGAATCAGGACCAACCCCTCCCCACACTCACCCAAGGGTACAAAGAGACCCCCGCCCCCTTTGTAATCCAGGGGACCACTATTTGGATGGGTCCACCACATTTGAGAAAGAAAAGAGAGGATTGTCTCTTGCCTTGTGTAATCCAGAGTCATTTAGGTGGTTATCTTGGAAAAGATGCCAGATAGTGTCTTACAACCAGAAAGGATACAGTGTAGAAAATAGAGACATTGTAGAGAGACATGAGATCGCTGGTTACATTGACAAGAGCTAGAATTAGTTGGTAATGTCATTTCCAAATGGTTATTTTCAGGCACCTTTTGTTTCTTGAAGTTTTGTAGGGACCATTGGAGCAGAAATTATACCTAGTACCCATTTGACTTTTTTTTTTTTTTAACTCTGTGCTTTTTTTTAAAGCCCTTTATGGAGCTGGAAAAAAGAAAAAAAGAAAGAAAGAATACAACAAAATGCTGGCAGGTGGTCTTGAAATGATGGAATCATATCTTTATTTGAACTACGCTTAGGTTTCTTGGCACATTTAGCGCTGAACAGGTTGGAGAAATTCAGTACAAATAATCTGGGCTGGAAGAGGATGTGAACCTCAACCAAATGCTGGGAGGGACCTGAACATTTTTTTTCATCAGATCCTGAACCCATTTCAGCAGCCCTAGCTACACCTCTGAGGTTACACTTCCATGCTGTATAGAGAAAACATGCCAGAGTTTTCTAGTACAACTACAACCAAATCTGCAGTCTCCACTGGTCCCTACCAAAGGGTTACAGCTAAACATTTCCTACTGTAAAGAGTCACTGTCAGTTTTGTAGTCAGAAAACAGAGGAGCACACAGAAACATCACAATCCATTCCTTCCTTGTACCTTATGATCTAAACACAGGCCCCAGTAGTTTGTGTCCAAAATAACCAGGGCAGAAACAGTCAATGAGTCCAATTAGAATTGCTCAGCAGATTTAATACACACTTTATTCTACATGTGTCTCCATTTTATTTTCTTTCTTTTATTAATCTTTTAACTATATCAGTGGAAGAAAATTCTTGAGTAATGTTTTTTCTGGAAGCAGAAAACAGGCCAGTTTAGGTAAGATTAATGCACATGTACTGAATTTCTATGGGGGAAAAACAGAAATTAGGACATGAATGAAAAGGAAGGCACAGTTATTATTGCTGCATGCCAGGTTGATTTGACCCACCAGTAAACATGCTATTCAGTGTATCTATCGATGTAACAGAAAACAGCCAAGCTACTTTTTACCTTAGACATTTTTAAGTGGGAAGACTACTAAAAGGTGATAATCTGGACTAACCCAGCTGTCTTTATTTCTGCTCCCAATGCTAAGCTGCTGAGAGCTTTGGGTCCAGCCCCAGAACCCAGCTGATTTCATTTCCATGATGGATAATCCTACTCCAGTGCACAGGACTCCTTGGCCAGCCCTCAGCTCATCTCCTGTGTAATTCACCAGGTCAACTCTTTCAAACTGTTTCCCTTGTTAAACCCACAAACTCACTCTTTCAAGATATTACTTTGTAAACTAACACATTGATAAAGAGATTAAGTTCTCCCTTCCTAATATTCCCCTTTCCCTTTGGTTTTGGGGGATGAAATGTTCTTCTTTCCAAGTCAAAGCTTCCACCTTTGCTTTTGTATCATTTTTTTTAGATTCCACATGTAAGTGATATCATATGATATTTGTCTTTCTCTGGCTGACTTACTTCACCCTGATACGTAAAGCAGACAAAGAATGCACACAAAAAAGAAGCTTATAGGCCAATATCACTGATGAACATATATGCAAAAATCCTCAACAAAATACTAGAAAACCGAATGCAACAATATATTAAAAGGATCCTACACTTTTGCTTTTAAACCAGTTTTTTAGAATCGCCATCAGGTCCTTGACTGGGCACTACTTACCTACAAATTTATGTTCAGGTCCTAAATCTTACCTACAAATCTACTCACATCTCTCCCATCTAAAGATATCCTCCATTCTCTTTAAACCACTGCAACCGGGAGTGTGTACCTGCCACCCACTAGGACTGACCCCTGACCTTGACAACGACAAACCCCAGTCGGTTCTCAGCCCCCATCACGCTTGCCCTGTCAGCAGCACTTCACACCATCACCCTTAGTCTGTTCAACCCAAGAGGCCAAATCCAATGAACCAACTGCCAAATCTCAACCTGTTGACTCTTCCAGAGCGTTTGAAACCATTAACCAACCTGTCATTACTGAAACCACCCCGCTCCTGTTTTTCTTGATATTTAATTCTCTTGGTTTGTCTAATAATTCTCCAAATATTTCTTTTCAGTCCTTTCAGTGGAGTCCCCTTCCTCTGTCCATCCCTGAAATGTAGACTTCCGATCAAATAAACAAAAAACTATATGGAGAAAAAAATAGCATGAAGTGAGTCACTAAAACGTTTTCTCAGGTTAGTGAGAGAGTGAGTTATTTATTTCCATTTTACTACTGTATATGTTCTATTTTTCTCTAATTATCTTAACGAACTTTCATTTTATTTTCATCAAAATGATGCATTTTATTTTCATCAAAATGATGCTTAAAAATTAAATGGCATAGAAATAGTTATAAGGAAAAACAATGCTTGTCTTCAATTCAACCACCCCATACTGAATCCTGCTTTCCAGAAAACAACTTTTAATCATTGCCGTTTTAAGACTTACATGCCGGGCTTCCCTGGTGGCGCAGTGGCTGAGACTCTGCCTGCGAATGCAGGGGACACGGGTTCGAGCCCTGGTCTGGGAAGATCCCACATGCCGCGGAGCAGCTGGGCCCGTGAGCCACAACTACTGAGCCTGCGCGTCTGGAGCCTGTGCTCCGCAACAAGAGAGGCCGCGATAGTGAGAGGCCCGCGCACCGCGATGAAGAGTGGCCCCCACGTGCCACAACTAGAGAAAGCCCTCGCACAGAAACGAAGACCCAACACAGCCATAAATAAATAAATAAATAAACCCAAAGTTTAAAAAAACACTTATAAAAGAAAAACTAAAAAAAAAAAGACTTACATGCCTTTATGTCTTGAAACAATTATTCATAGGAATAGGATACACGTCAGAATGCTTAATTAACATGGAACTCCAAAACACAGTGATATAAGGCACTGCTCCGGCCTCCCTGTGGAGGACATGGCCCTTTTCCACAAGCTTCATAGACATTCTGCCTCACCTGCACTCCAGCCTAGGGAAGGCAGGGAGAGAGAGGAGGGGCGGCCAGGTTCCTTCTATTTCAAGGAACTGACCTAAAGGCTGCACACTACATTCCAGCATGGCTCCTTGTTGGCCATACCTAGCTTCAAGGAAAATGTAGTTGTTAGCTGGGTGTTCATGTACCCAGATTCATTTTTATTGCATAAAAGAAAGGGAGAATGAACATTAAAAGAGCCACTAGCAGCCCCTGCCACATGTATGCAGCTCTATCTGAATAATCAGCTTCAGATGTTACCTGTTGGCTTCCGCAATGTTGGATGAAGATCTAGTTCATCTATAACCCCTTCCCTTCTTCCTTCCCCTCCTTAATAGAGTTAGTTCACTAATATTGGTCCCTCTCTGTGTTATCTTTATCCCCTCTTTGTAAAATGACCATGTTGTCACCTGTATCCTTCCCTCCACTTCTCAGTGTTGTAAACAAATCTTACTCTTATATCATCAAGGTTCATAACATTTATATTTTTTGATGTACCCACATAAAGTCTTTGGTGTTTGCCTCTGGGTTGATTCTACAAGATGAAAAAACAGTTAATAGCAGTGACAACATTTGACGGTGTAAACATTAATCACTTGTGCTAAGAAGTGTGCTTTAACTCCACTCTCGTCTCTAAGACACCAAGATCATGAACACTCTCTAAAGAGGATCTTCCTAGAATCAAGTTCAAGTTGATTCTCCCTTCTTATGTCTTCACCATTTATTCAGAATCGTGTCATATTTTACTTTGCTCTATTTCTGAGCTATGAATTTATTGCACAGTTTATCCTTCTGCTTCTGAATTTTTTTTCTTTGTCATCTTTCCTCCATCCCTAATATCTTCAGCTTCCTACTCCTTCTATCAATTGCTTGAACCTCACTTCATTCATTTTCATCTTCATTCATTCAGCCTCATTTATCATCATGAGATGTACCCTAGCTCATTTGCTTCATATCCAGACTATGATTTTCTTTTTTCTTTTTAAAGATTTTTTTGATATGGACCATTTTTAAAGTCTTTATTGATTTTTCTACAATATTGCTTCTGTTTTATGTTTTGGCTTTTTGGCCCCGAGGCATGTGGGATCTTAGCTTGCCGACCAGGGATCGAACCTGCACCCCCTGCATTGGAAGGGGAAGTCTTAAGCACTGGACCACCAGGGAAGTCCCTTGTCAGCACTTTTAAAACTCAGTTTTCCTTCTACTTGCTCTGATATCTACCATGCTTTCTTTTCACTGTATGTTTAAACCTTTTTTTCTTTTACTATAATTTTAATGAGGTTTCAACAGAGAGATTAAATAGAGTGTGCTCGGTCTGGCGTTTTCTACTGGAAGTACACATTTTATGTCAAAAAATTTCAGCACTTTGGTGCTCACTTTGGCAGCACATATGGTAAAATTGGAATGATACAGAGAAGGTTACCATGGCCCCTGCACAAGGATGACACGCAAATTCGTGAAGTGTTCCATATTTTTTGCACCCCAATGTTCATGGCAGCACTATTCACAATAGCCAAGACATGGAAGCAACCTAAGTGTCCATCAACAGATGAATGAGTAAAGAAGATGTGGCACATATATACAATGGAATATTACTCAGCCATAAAAAAGAATGAAATAATGCCATTTTCAGCAACATGGATGGACCTAGAGATTATCATACTTAGTGAAGTAAGTCAGAAAGAGAAAGACAAATATCATATGATATCACTTACACATGGAATCTAAAAAATAATACAAATGAATTTATTTACAAAACTAGAAACAGACTCACAGACAAAGAAAACAAACTTATGGTTACCAAAGTGGAAAGGGTGGAGGGAGGGACAAATTAGGAGTATTGTATTAGCGTATACACAGTACTATATTTAAAATAGATAAACAACAAGGACCTACCATATAGCACAGGGAACTATATTCAGTATCTTGTAATAACCTATAATGGAAAAGAATCTGAAAAAAAATATATAAATACATGTAATTGGATCACTTTGCTATATACCTGAAACTAAAACAATATTGTAAATCAACTATATGTCAATAAAAAAAAATTTTTTTTAAGAAAAAAAATTTTAACAATTTAATATTCTTTAGAGGTTTCCCCGAGCCTTTTCTCCTCCATCTGCCTGCTCAGCCTGGCTCTTCACCATCACAACTGAGATGTCTTCAATTTCTCCATACATATGATTCCTAAATTGCTGTATGTGGCCTTATTTAATAATTACCACACTCCTGTGCTCTAAGTACTATTGTTATCCCTACTTTATAAATGGGGAAGCTTAGGGACAGAGGAGTTAAATTACTTGCCCAATAACTCATAGCTAGGGAGCTACGGAGACAGAATTTAAACGTGCTCTTAACCACTCTGTATGGCTTCATCCTTTCAACTCAAACAATCTAATTTCTATGGTCAGTAAGGGTGAATAATTCATCTTAAATACCTCAAATATAAAAATTAGTTAACATACCACCATCTCCTCTGATTATGCATTCTTCTAGGACTACCAGTAATTTTGATTTACTGACAGCATATGTTTTGTTTTCATGACATTTAGCAGGAATATGCCATTAATCAGCCCTTTGTTTTTCCCAAATCTGAAAATTCATTCCAAAAGAGTTTCACAGAAACTCTTAATGACTGAAAATCATGGTTCTGCTACTATATAATGTTGAGAATAATAAATACTATACTTATGGGGATTAATTATTAAATCCAGCTAGGAATCACAGCTTTCCTAAGGCAAATAATTATAATTACACACAATAATGTTTAACATCTACGATGGGTACTGAAGTTGGGAGTGTGTTAATGCATGTCAAAATAGTAACAGAGATTCTATGCATCATAAGAAAATAATTCTGAGAATTTCTCTAAGAGAAGTAACTGTTGGTCAAACTAATGAGCATGAAATATTTACTACCAGAAATCTATATATCCTTCCTGATCTATCTTTTAGGACCCTGCATAGAAAGTCTCTTCCAACCCTAAAATTTTATATTCCTATATACCCATACGCTGGTGGGTATGGCCAGGATGGGATCAGATAAAACAGTAAGACTGGCTTTGGGGTCAGACGATGTTGAGCTTAAATTCCGGTTCAAGGTTCAGCTACCTATGAGCTGTGTGATCTTGGGCCAGTTATTTCCTCTCCCTTAGTTTCCTTATTGACATAATGAGGGAAATACTACCTATTTTAGGTAGGCAATTAGGAAAAGCCTCATAGGAGGTGATATTTTTTGCAGAGTCCTGCGTGACATAAAGGGTTGACATTTCTAAGAGGTGCACAAAATCTCAAGCTCATAAAGGGAAAAATATATACAATTTCTTTATACACTCTGGGAAACCATAACCTGTTTTGCAAGGAAAACAACAGACCTAGAGATAGTTTCCAAAACTAATAAAGAGCTCACATAAACCAGTAAGAAAGGGAGCAATCAAATACATATAAAACGGGGTATAAAAAAGCAAGTTAGGAAAAAATACCTCTGGTCAATGAGCAGAAGAAAAAAAAATGTCCAACCTCTCTCTTAAAATCAAATATTATCAATTAAAAATCTAGGAGATATGATTTTTCACATATCAGAAATTTTTTAAAATAACAAAAAACTGATGTTGCCCAGTTCTGGAGAAGATGTAAAGATCACTCTCATGCAGGTTGTTACAATCTCATCAACATTTAAAATGACATATTTTTTGACCCAGTAACCCCACTTCTGGCAATTTGGCCTGTGGATTTACTTTCACAGCTTTCCAGCATGTACAAGGATATTTATTATAGAAATTATCAGTGATAGCAAAAAAAAAAAAAAGTAGCAACAATCAAAGCTTTATCAATAGAAATCTGACTGAAGTGTAGTATATACATATGATATAAAAATCTACAAGAATTAAAAAAAATAAGATAGATTTTTTTAGATCATCTAAATACTTAAAACAGGGACTCCCTTAAATCTATAATTAATTTAGGGGAATCTGACCCTTTTACAAAGCAGAATCTTTCTATTCAAAGCAGGGTTTTATTCTCTTTTCACTTGAAATTTCTTTAATGTCTCTCAGAAAATTTCTTCTCTATGTCTTGTACATTTTTTAATCAAGTGTATAATGTTTCAATCATTTTGTTGGCTGTTGGGAATGAGATTTCTTCTTCCATTATAATTTCTCAATGATTTTTTCATGACTCTAGCAGGGGTCAGCAAACAACCAATGTGGGCCAAGTCTGGGCTGCTACTTGTTTTTTAAATAAAGTTCCATTGGAACACGGCCACGCCTGTGTTTATTTTTTGTCTACAGCTGCTTTTGCCCTACGACAGCAGAGGTGTGTAGTTGCAATACAGACGGTATGACCACAAGCCTAAAATATTTACTAGCTAGGCTCTTTACAGAAAAAAATTTGCCAACCCCTGACGTACAGGAAAGTTATTTGATTTTATATGTTAATTGATAAGCAACTTCCCTACTGAATTTTCTTAATGTTTTTAATGATTTTCACTTTTCTTGGGTTTTCTAGGTTAAAAAATCACATCATGAGCAAGTAATGATACTACTGTCTCTTCTTTCCTTTACTTAATGTTTTTATTCTTTCTCTGTTGTAACTGCTTTGGATTGACTTTCCAGAGAACTACCAAGTAATTCTGGTGGTAGCAGGCATCCTGGCTTTAACAGCAATGGCTTCTAATATTTCATTGAAAACTGTGACCCTGCATTTTAGCTTGAGATAGGTATTTTTATCATGGTGAGGAAATATCAATCCATTCTTATTTTACTACGATTTTATACCAATCAGGCTTGACCATTTACCTTTATGAAAGAACCTTTCAAGAGTTATGATGTTTTAGAAAAATCGTAATCCATTCCTATAGCGCATTAGCAAATGTCCTAATGTGGTCGCCCCCGAGACCAGACATCAGCTCCTTCAGGTCCAGCTGTAGACAGCGGTCTCCCCATAGCCACCCCCTCCCCGGGCATCCACAGATCTGCTGATTGCACAGGACAAGGCATCAGCTCCTTGAGATTTATGAGGCCTCCCTCTGCCTTCTTCTTCCTACAGAGATGTTGATCTCTAGTAAATACCTTATACCCCCAAACCCCCTCTCCACATATGCCGCCAGAGTCCCCAACCTGCCCATCTAGGGAGTTACTGAAGGGCTGAATCTGAACTCCTTATCGTGCACTACCTACACGCCACGTTACTTTGTCTCTGGATTCCTCTCTGCTTTCCTGCTTCCCTGAGCTCAGCCCACACACTGGCTTGCTCCTATCCCCGTGCCGCGCCGCTGTGTCATGTCCACGCCCTCGCGCTCCCCTCTGTCTGGATGGACTCACGCCCTCAGCTCACTCAGGCCACTGCCCAGCGGCCTTCTCCTCATCCCGCTGGATGTCAAATGGTCCACGCTCACCCCTCCCACCTCATACCAGCTCATCATTCTCACCCCCTTTACCCTGCTTACTTTCTTCAGAGTGGATCACAACCTGACATGTACATATTTGTAGATTTATTTATTGTGCGTCTCCCCAACTTTAATGAAAGCAGGCCTTTTCTATTTTACTCACTAAAA
Source organism: Balaenoptera ricei (assembly GCF_028023285.1). NCBI lineage: Eukaryota > Metazoa > Chordata > Mammalia > Artiodactyla > Balaenopteridae > Balaenoptera > Balaenoptera ricei. The sequence continues at coordinate 189,389,284 of NC_082639.1, read as the reverse complement.
CAGTCCCTGGGACAGAGTAGGTGCTCAATATACATCTGTTGAAGGCACAAGCAATTACCTAAAAATAAAATGATCTTATACTACAGGTTCAGTGAGATCTTACACAAATTATTATAAAAATTGAACGTAAAAGAGTGTTGCAAACAATCCTATTTTGCTCCTGACATAGCGTATTCGTTTGGAGGTGTTTTCTTCATATATTTTACTGATTTCAATTTTCAGAGACCTAAAATTTGGGGTTTAAATTTTTCCACTATCATCTTTTTTCTATAACTAATGAGGAGCTAGTAAACTCCAAAGCATTCAAATATGATTGTAAAGCTCAATAATAAAAAGGATCCCCTTGTCACATAGTTATATTTTTAAATTAATTTTAATTAAATAAATAGTATATGATTACATTCTTTTGGGAAAAAAACTAAACATTAATGATAAGGCTAAGGTCTACTTTGACTTTTACCACCAAGATCAATCCCCTTTCTCTCTCTCAAGAAATAAACACAATAGCAGTTTAGTACAGATTCATCCAGACCTTTTTCTATATACTACTTGTATGTACAGTTAAGTGATATTTATTTATGTGTATTGAATCGTTCATTTCATAAGTGTATTAACTCATTTAATCCTTATGGAAGTCATATCCAGGAGGCATTATTTATTAAATAATAATGATATTCTATATCTCATAGGGTTATTTTGATGATTAAGAGTTCATGTGAGTGAGAACACTTAGCAGTGTGCTTCCTACAATGTAAGCACTTCTTAAGTGAGAGGGACGATTAGTCTACATTACATATTATTTAATATGAAGGCACTCATAATCACTGAGGTGGTAGGATCTGGGGAGACATCTAACACCTATATTGAATTCCTGAAATGCAAAGGGTTTTTTAAATATCCTAAGGAATTATCATATGTCACAGAAACTCATATACTTGCAGGAGTTCTACTATTAGTGGTTTACAGTTTTATTTAAAAATATAATCACCTTATCTCACTATAGGTAAAAATAGCTTTTTGGTTTCAATGCAAATGACCCTTATTAAATACAGTAAAACACTGCTAAAATTTTATGAACAGAGACCTTCAGTACAGGATTATTTACTGGAAATAACTAAATATCTAACAATAGGAATCAGTAGAATAAATTATGATATATGCATGTGATGAAATATCCTGTCACCATTACAATGATATTTACAAAGACTTTTAATGATAAGGGAAAAGGCTGAATAACTATGTAGTTTAAAAATCAACATATAATGATTTTGTACTTAAAAGAATAGCAAGAAATGTGCTCCATTTGTAGATGGCAATGAGTATAGAAACCACAAGCATTGTTCTCTGGGGAAAAGAAATGATCAGAATACAAAATTGTACATTCAGCATGATTTCAACTTTGTAAAAAATGTTATGGAATTAGAGCTAAAAAGAAGTAACCCAACATGTCAACAGTGGTTATTAGTCTGTGAAAAAAATTACAGATGATTTTAAATTTCTTTACCATGTATTTGTTCTGATAATCAGAAAAAAAAATACTTCCATTAGTTTTCTAGAGATCCCTAATTCAACCATATACAATATAATTTGAATATTCTGAACTTTATACTAATGGAACTCATGGACTTAGAATGCTCAGCAAGGCAAATGCCAAGTTGTTAAATATAAATTATCACTTGGGTAAGAGGTTTAGAATTTGATATTCATAAACTGTACAATTAGAAGCATTTAATACACACTATATACTTGAAATTATTTTTTAAACCAGCCTCATAACCGATTATGTTTCATGTTTATATTCTTAATTTTCTTAAATAAAAGTCTGCTGCTTTATTCCAAGTATCCTCTATAAATTAGATACACTGTTAGACTGAAGAAAACTAAGAAGATAAAAAGGTTTACCATTCACTAAGTCCTGAGCCTGGATCTCTCTTCTTGAAACAAATATCATTAACCGGATGGAATTCTACCGCCTGAGTTGCCGCACCCTTTTGTGAGTGGGCTCCTCAGGGAATTAGTCCATGAACGTTACCTGTGAGAGGCATTTCCCCTCCTAGCACTCCTTGGCCTTTTCCTTCCACAGAACGGTCAAGATATCCCTGCCCCACTTCTTCAGAAGTGCTTATGATTCAAGATGAGTAGAGAAATGTAATTAACAAAAAGTGTATAAATATGCACGCATACAGACTGTCCATGGTCACTGAAAATTCCAGTGAGAAATCTTGTTTATTAAATGTGTTTATTAAATGTCCCTACCCTCTCAGAAGGCTCCCGTGAAAGGATGCAACTCCCCCTTGCTTGGCGCCCCCTGAAGTCTTGGCTTCACCTGATGCTTCTAGGTTGTCTCAGCATCTGCATCCCCTAAGGTTGATTCTCATCTACATAGAAAACACTTAGTTAAGAGCCACTGAAAGAAAAAGAAAATCTCTCCAGTCCTCCTGTTGGGACTGCCAGTTTTGTCAATGCCTTTTCCTACATCATCACTTCTCTTGTCTCCTGAGAACGCCCAGGAAAGAAAAAGATTCTCTCCTCTCAAAGTTGGGGCAAGTTTCAAAACCTGGCTAGGTCTCCCCCTAGTGACAAAGTCAATTCATTTCTTCTGAGAGACGTTATATTTGTTTTCGGATTTAGTTATTTCATAAAATGCTGGAGGTCCAGAATGGGAAACCTAGACCAAATTCTTTATAAAAACGCTATGGAATGCATACGGACATTATTAATGGGAATCCTGATGACACAGCAGGTTAATATCACAATTTTAACATTGGGGTATAAGTCATAACAAACTCCAAAAACATAACTCAAAGGAGCTCCGAATTACTGGCAGGTAGTTATGTGCATGAAGTCAGAAATTCCATAATAGCAAAATTCTAAAATCAGTTCTCCCAACCCCATTGCTAGGTAGATATTATTACCCATTATTTATTTATTTTTTTTTACTATGCATCATTTATTTATGACAGTTAAAAAAATTGAGGCTCACAGAGGTTGATGTGTTCAAGATAACGTAGCTAGGAAAAGGTGAACCTGGGATTTGAGTTTTGCCCGACTTCCCAGCCTTTGGGCTTCACGCTGCACTGTTTTAACCTAACATTCCACATCTCCCCCTACTACCTGGCCTCCCATCGTACCTGTACTGGCTCCAGCTTGGAGGTTAGACCCAGATCTCCTGCATTTTTCTGTTCTGATAATTCCTGATTTAGCCTTTAAGCTCATCTCTGTCTTTGTTTCTTGAAGCCCATGTTCCCTTAGCCCTAAAGTTCTCATTTTCTAGAGCACCACGGACTACCTAGGACTCCTGTCACAATCTAATCAAGTTAAAAAGTGGTTGGGCGTTGCCCGCCTCCAACCCCACCTCCTACACCCCTCACTTTAAGTTCCATACAGGGAAGGATCGCGCACAGAATAGGTGATCACAGATGTCTGCTGAAGGAATGAATGAGTGAAGGAGAGAATGAATAGCAAACATCATTCAAACAAGCCATGTTTCTAACATCAGTTTCTCTGTCGCCTCTGTCTAGCCTAAAATTCTGACCCCCGTGTTTCTGATACTGAACTGATTACTCTGATCCTGATTTCTGACTACATCCTTGCTCTAGCCTTGGCACTTTTGGACCTGGGTTTTATCCTGAGTATCATATATGTCCCTCTTCCCTCTTATCTGTAAGACAAAAAACTCTTTCCCAGATTATAGTCAGGGCCATGAATGGGGGGAAAAAAAGGATTCGAGGGGCCCAAGTCTCTGGGGTTGCTCCCTAGATATAACTTTCCCAAAGAAATGTAAGAAAATACATTTACATTGTAACCCACCTCCTTCTGAGAAATCCATCTGTTCTACAGACCCAGAGAAATGCAGCTGGAGGGAAGACAGTTCAGTTAAAATCTTTCACGTGTGGCTCTTGTCATGGGTTAACATCTAGTGGGTTACTTGACCTTAGGCCAGATGAAATTTTCTTCTAAGAAGTAATATGTTACCCGTTTCTTTATTTGGAGAAAAAGGGCACAAGGTGAGTCCCATCTTTCCTCCAATTTTGTTATAAAACTATTTTATAAATATTTAAAAGCTATGGAAACACTAGTATTTATTAAACATAACACAGAATGGTTACTTTGGATTCTATTAGCACATGCATTATTTGAAAAGATTTCCTATATTTTCACCTGAAGGAAAATATCTCGCAAATCTATGTTTACCTTACGCATTTTACTAACTACCTTGTAGCCATAGGCTGTGATTTGCAACAATGCTTAGAATATGCTGTTTTATTAGTTCAGTGACCCAGAAAGAGTATATATGTATAAAGCATATACATGAGAATATTTGTGATGGTGATTAATTATACTGCCTGGCATCTCAGAAGCATGTAAATGAAAAGCTGAATAACATATCCTATTATTAACATTCCTCTGTGAAATGAGGGGTGTGGAGAGCATGGAACAATGGTGTGCCGAGAAGTTGGGTCGGACAAGTGATAAATCAGTTGTGGAGAAATAGGGAAGGAATTACCATAAGCATTAAGCTACCATTCTCACGCGATGAATGCAGAATAATAATACCATCTTTGTAAGTATAATGATGTTCCTTATAAATTATAGATCAATTCAGAAAAATAGCACTTTTATATTTTAAAGTAAACGTAGACAGTATATCCACAACAATAATGGAAAGGTCCCGTAGTAAGCCTCAATGAAATCTTAAATCCTAAAATAGAGCTCTCTATTCATATTAATTCAAGGTAGGAATTATTCCTACCTTTTCCTTACAACAAAGAATCATTGTGTTCAATTTCCTTAACCTGCACATGATAATTCACTTGCTCCTTTATCTCTGAATGTCAGCTAGGAAACACTGCCAATGACACTGTACAGAGAATAAAACAACCAGGACTTGGAGAAGCACCTCGGATCTCTTGGGTGGGAATGGAACAGGGAAGGTGATGTTTTTGCCTGTAGCCTTACTGTTTTCAGGTTTTTATCTCCCCTACTAGATTCTAACCTCCCTCAAAACCGGATCTTATTTGTATTTGTACTTCGTATAATGCTGCTCGCGATAGGTACATGGTAGACATTTGGTAATTAAATAACTGCTTTTAGGGGTAGACTGTTCTGTGACACAGAACAAAAGAGAGCTCGAAGAATCAGATGGGAAAAAGGAAGATCCAGTCTCCTGGACGGATATCAGTACCACCTCTGTAGTTCTAAAAATATACAGATTCCCGGGCATAACACCAGACCTATTGACTGTACCTCTCTGGAGGAAGGCTTAGGAAGACCTAGCTTTAATGTGGATCCCAGGGGGTTTTGATTGCAGCTGAAAACGAGAGCCATTGTTCAGGTACCTAATCTCTCTTTTCCTAGCCTGGTGCGCTATACATTCATGCAGTAAATAGCACCTTCTTGCTGTATATGTCTCAAACTGTATACCTATCATTTATATGTATATTAATATATATACATATATTTTTTACATTACCATCTCATTTGAACAATATCTACTGAACAAATTGTATTCAACAACCATGATTTCGACAAATTGTTACATTCATAGGAAACTGACCTGGCAGCTCTCCTCACGGTGGGATTTTTTCCTCCTAAGTAGGACCGTCGCCCAGCAGGGGTACCCCGACCTCACATGAAGATGAGTGAACTACACCCAATAGTCATGTGCAGAAGGGCCAGTGCTTGAACTTTGGACTCTAGGACACACCCAAGCAAAGAACAGACATTTCCTCTACTCTAAGCCACCTCTAATTTGTTCACAAATGGAAAAAAGGAAGGAAAGAGTTTCCCTCAAAACAGATTTAAAAAATTCAAACTTTTCAGCTTAAAATTATTAAAGTAAAGCTTGCCAGCTTATGGACTGTGTGTTTCCAAAGCAGTAGTGCATAGACACAACTTCCAGTGCTTAACACTGCCAAGAATTCTATCTTTTTTAGTCCTGCAAAATCGTGCCACAATGAAGATGTCAAATGTAGCTCACCTGTCATGAATGCTGGAAAAGCTCAGGTGCTAACAGATTTGTTTTCTCTATGAGGTTGGGACAAGGTTGTCATGTATGATTGTTCAGGGTTTGCACTGCACAAGGACACTTATCTAAGGGGATATTAGTTACATCATGGACTCTTTTTTTCTATGATTACAGTTTTATTGACTCTAAGGATGGGCAGTTTCTATACTTATTGTGACAATTCTTTGGCAGATGGCAGTAAAGCATCTTGTTCCAATATGGTAAATGTATGTCATTTTACTTTGACTTACAAAACTGGAATTAATCATCGAAAACCTAGTTGATCTAACAACATCTAAAATTACCTGTGCTGGGCTTCCCTGGTGGCGCAGTGGTTGAGAATCTATCTGCCAATGCAGGAGACACGGGTTCGAGCCCTGGTCTGGGAAGATCCCACATGCCGCGGACCAACTAGGCCCGTGAGCCACAATTACTGAGCCTGCCCGTCTGGAGCCTGTGCTCCGCAACAAGAGAGGCCGCGACAGTGAGAGGCCCGCACTAGAGAAAGCCCTCGTGCAGAAACGAAGACCCAACACAGCCAAAAATAAATAAATAAAATTACCTGTGCTTCTGAACAAAGTGCAGCTTTTTGTTTTTTAGACTGATGTATTGCTTGGCAAATATCTCAATTTTTAAAAAAATCTCTTGTTGGAGTATGAGTGCACTGGGTAAATTGATTTTTCAAATTGCAGTTTATATCATCCATCTGTTGTTTACAATGTCAGGATAATATTTATGAGTTCTCAGTTTACATATCCATTTAAATTAGTCGTTATGCTCAAAATTATATAATAATAATCACCAATAATAACTCGCAAAGTATTATTTGGACATAAATTGGTCATTATTACATAATGATCTAATATTATAGCAGTTGTTATTTGTTATTACAGAAAATTCACCAATACAAAACTTAACTGCTGCTAGAGTTTAACAGCTTATATATAATTATTTCAAAATATTACAAATTCTTAAATAAAATACTAATCATTACATTATTTTTCTCCAGATACCAGAAAAAGTATATTTTTTAATTTCTCAAGATCAGAAAACAGAACATGGAAAGCCCTTAGAGAAGTAAAATTTTGAAATATTTGGAATATTGAATATATATATGGCAAATCCACAATAAAAGGAAAAGTCTTCATAATTACTGCTTTGAACAAAATGTAGCATAGACACATGCTGTCTACAGAAAGCAGAAGATATGAATTTCACTTCTGCTTCCATGTCAACCAAAACCTATGACTTAAAAAACAAAACAAAACAAATTTTTAAAGCAAAAAAATTCTTAAACGAAATGTATTTTCTGCTAACCAGGTACAGGACATACAATTTGACTATTATATAATACTAAAATTCTGTTGATAATTATCAACCTCAAGTAAGAAATTTAACATTTATAAAATGACACCACATTACAAGTAGGAAGTTTAGGAGAACATATTACACACAAAAACCATCCAAGCGGTTACAAATAATCCTATCTCTTAGTTACTTTATTCTATCTCAAAAGACTCTGCATTACATTTATGTTTAAAAAAAACTCTTTGGGAATAAAAACAATAATAATTTGAAGAACAAGAATGGGTGCAGTGGTGGATAGCATTTATTGCAGATTTTAGTAAACATGAAGGAATGGAAATGCATGTCCATGCCAACATTGCAAAGGATTCCAAACTGATGTCTGGTCTGAACAATATGTAATTAATTATGCTGCGTGTGGGCAATGAGGGAAACTGCACACTGTCAAGTGCACAATATACAGGATTCCATTTTTGGCAAGGCAATCACGGTGTTCAGAGAACCACCCAGGAGACTTTATAAGCCTACTAATGAGAATGTTCCTCATTTGACAGAAACCATAGCAACGACTGATAATAATATAGTAGAATATTTACATAGAATACAAATATTAACATCAAATAATATACCTCTTAGGGGATGAAATACAAAACCAAATGATTAAAATTATAGTAGATGCAATGATCATGATTATTTTGTGTGACCCAAAACAATGTTAATTATTTCTCAGTTACTACAGATCCAATCTTCATGTAAACCATGTAGAATTTAAACACTTATTGTTAGATCTTTGCAGATTTTCAAAATACAAATATTTAGTCCAGTAGATACATGGATCCAAAAGAGTTACATACATTTTAGTAGACTTTTTTTTTTTAAGTTTTGGCTGCAATGGGTCTTCGTTGTTATGCATGGGCTTTCTCTAGTTGTGGCGAGCGGGGGCTACTCTTTGTTGCAGTGCGCGGGCTTCTCATTGTGGTGGCTTCTCTTGTTGCGGAGCATGGGCTCTAGGCACGTGGGCTTCAGTAGTTGCAGCACATGGGCTCAGCAGTTGCGGCATGCAGGCCCTAGAGCATGCGGGCTCAGTAGTTATGGTTCGTGAGCTCTAGAGCTCAGGCTCGGTAGAATAAAACAACCAGGGCTTCGTTGCTCCGCGGCATGTGGGATCTTCCTGGACCAGGGATTGAACCAGTGTCCCCTGTATTGTCAGGAAGATTCTTAACCACTGCACCACCAGGGAAGTCCCAGTAGACTATTTTTAAAAACTTCATCTAGATAAAACTATTTTGAAAAGCCAAGCATAAATAATAGTGTCACAACTATGCATGGAAAACATAAGGGATCGTAAAAGAGGGTCTTCAAAAAAGAATATTCAGGCATTCTTAGTTACTTAAGAGTGTGCATTATGTAAGTCTGACAATCAAAAATTCAGGTAAGTTCTTTTTTGATACCACCATATTTTATATTATCCAAGAGCTATTCAGCTTCAGTGAAACACTAAAGTGTAAACACAAGTTGACATGTTTATTAACTATGCTACAAGATAGTCAACGTGACACTATCATGCCACCAGAAACACAGCTGAAGGTAGGAGGCTCTACTCTTAGAAACTATGGGTGATATCAATGAAGGCATCTATTCTACAGACAAGTCAGAGTTGCACTTTCAAATATTTCCTTTGTAGAGTCATGCACCACAATGTTCATTGCAGCTCTATTTACAATAGCCAGGACATGGAAGTAACCTAAGTGTCCATCGATAGATGAATGGATAAAGAAGATGTGGCACATATATACAATGGAATATTACTCAGCCATAAAAAGGAACGAAATTGGGTCATTTGTAGTGAGGTGGATGGACCTAGAGTCTGTCAAACAGAGTGAAGTAAATCAGAAAGAGAAAAACAAATACCGTATGCTAACACATATATATGGAATCTAAAAGAAAAAAAATGGTCCTGAAGGACCTAGGGGCAGGGCAGGATAACGACGCAGACGTAGAGAATGGACTTGAGGACACGGGGAGGGGGAAGGGTAAACTGAGACGAAGTGAGAGAGTGGCATGGACATATATACACTACCAAATGTAAAATAGATAGCTAGTGGGAAGCAGCCGCATAGCACAGGGAGATCAGCTCGGTGCTTTGTGACCACCTAGAGGGGTGGGATAGGGAGGGTGGGAGGGAGATGCAAGAGGGAGGAGATATGGGGATGTATGTATATGTATAGCTGATTCACTTTGCTATACAGCAGAAACTAACACACCATTGTAAAGCAATTATACTCTAATAAAGATGTTTAAAAAAATATTGCCTTTGTAAATTTATTGCTCAGAATTAATCGGGCATGATATTTGAAGTAAAATTAATGTTATGAGCAAAATCATGCAAGCATCAAATTCAATGTAAATAAGTTTCTTGAAAATATCAAAGGGATTAATACATTTTGGAAGAAAAATTAAACAATGATGTTTATAAAAAATTGCTGATGATAAACAAATTGCAGCCGCTTGACATTGATACCAACTTATCCAACGTGAATACTAGTGGAAAAGAGTAAAAAGACCAATTTTGGCTACAAACTCCCTGATCAAGTGGGTCTACATTTCCAAATTAAATCTCAAAATCAATTTATTTTTTCTATATTAGATATAATAATATCACCATTAAAAGAAAGATTTATCATACTGAAGAAAATCATGGCTTGAACTATTGCAACTATATAAATGTTTTCCCTTGAAATCAATTAATGGCCCAGTACAGACTTGACATTGAAAGAAGGACCTTAAATTGTTTTCTCACATCAGACACCAGGGGAGAATATTGCTTTTTAAGGTTAAAATATATTAAAAACTACTTAATGCCTACAACATCTCAAGAAAAAACAGATATTGGAGCAAATAAACAGCAAAAGAATCTTACTTCCAAAAGAACAAAATGTATAACTGTATTACATCTGTTCTAGTTCCTATTGCTAAGAAATAAATAATATATTAGCCATATAAAGCTTTTCTAAGAGGAAGGGTACTTTGTTCAAATCTATACAAAGGCACCTTAAGAATTAGTGGCCGCCCTGGAGTTAGGAAGATGGATGCACACGGGTCCAAGTTCACATTTTCTTTTTACACGATCCCCAAGGCAAGACAGTCCTCCACTGTACTTTAGCTAAAAAGACCTGGGCAGAACTCTTGTTCCAACCTGGCTCACTTGCCCCTTTCTGAACCAATGGTCAGTGAGAGGGGATAATTGCTTCCCCAGATCCAACTCACATGTCCAGTCTATGGCCAGGATTGGGAAGTGGGGGTCAAGTAAGACAGTGACAGCCCTACTCAAGCTACATGGAGTTAGGAGAGGGAGGGGATTCTCAGAACGAAGGCTGAAGGTGCTGACACCGAAAGGAAGAAGGAAAATCATTCAGCAGACTAAACCACAACCCCTGCCATCCACCACCACTGCTTACCACTTTGTAATGGAAGTCTGGACTGAGAAACTGCTAACATAGGCTGAGAACAGCCAGCAGTGACTACTTTCTCAGCCCTTCTCCAGAGAAATGACCAACGTGTTGTAGGTCAACATAAGACAGGAGTCAATGAAGAATGCAGAATGACATCATAAATACAGAAAAGACTCCAAATTAACCTGGGAGAGGAACAATTGTCTTAACTATATCAGGCTAAGTGCTTTGCCTGATTCACATAAATAAAAAAGACTGAAAATTTACCCTAGAATCCCATTGTCTTCATTTCTGTATATTATTTGAAATTTGTGACATAACATTGGAATGTTTAGTGAACATTTTATCATTCACCCTATATGTGGTTTCAGTCATTCTTTATTTTTTTTTTAAACATCTTTATTGAAGTATAATTGCCTTACAATGGTGTGTTAGCTTCTGCTTTATAACAAAGTGAATCAGTTATACATATACAATATGTTCCCATTTCTCTTCCCTCTTCCATCTCCCTCCCTCCCACCCTCCCCATCCCACCCCTCTAGGTGGTCACAAAGCACCGAGCTGATATCCCTGTGCTATGCGGCTGCTTCCCACTAGCTATCTATTTTACATTTGGTAGTGGATATATGTCCATGACACTCTCTTACCCTGTCACATCTCACCCCACCCCCTCCCCATATCCTCAAGTCCATTCTCTAGTAGGTCTGTGTCTTTATTCCTGTCTTGCCACTAGGTTCTTCATGGCCTTTTTTTTTTTTCCTTAGATTCCGTATATATGTGTTAGCATACTGTATATGTTTTTCTCTTTCTGACTTACTTCACTCTGTATGACAGACTCTAACTCCATCCACCTCATTACAATACCTCCATTTCATTTCTTTTTATGGCTGAGTAATATTCCATTGTATATATGTGCCACATCTTCTTTATCCATTCATCTGTCGATGGACATTTAGGTTGCTTCCATGTCCTGGCTATTGTAAATAGAGCTGCAATGAACATTTTGGTACATGACTCTTTTTGACCTATGGTTTTCTCAGGGTATATGCCCAGTAGTGGGATTGCTGGGTCGTATGGTAGTTCTATTTGTAGTTTTTTAAGGAAACTCCATACTGTTCTCCATAGTGGCTGTATCAATTTACATTCCCACCAACAGTGCAAGAGTGTTCCCTTTCCTCCACACCCTCTCCAGCATTTATTGTTTCTAGATTTTTTGATGATGGCCATTCTGACCGGTGTGAGATGATATCTCATTGTAGTTTTGATTTGCATTTCTCTAATGATTAATGATGTTGAGCATTCTTTCATGTGTCTGTAGGCCATCTGTATATCTTCTTTGGAGAAATGTCTATTTAGGTCTTCTGCCCATTTTTGGATTGGGTTGTTCGTTTTTTTATTATTGAGCTGCATGAGCTGCTTGTAAATCTTGGAGATTAATCCTTTGTCAGTTGCTTCCTTTGCAAATATTTTCTCCCATTCTGATGGTTGCCTTTTGGTCTTGTTTATGGTTTCCTTTGCTGTGCAAAAGCTTTTAAGTTTCATTAGGTCCCATTTGTTTATTTGTGTTCTTATTTCCATTTCTCTGGGAGCTGGGTCAAAAAGAATCTTGCTGTGATGTATGTCATAGAGTGTTCTGCCTATGTTTTCCTCTAAGAGTTTGATAGTGTCTGCCCTTACACTTAGGTCTTTAATCCATTTTGAGTTTATTTTTGTGCATGGTGTCAGGGAGTGTTCTAATTTCATACTTTTACATGTACCTGTCCAATTTTCCCAGCACCACTTATTGAAGAGGCTGTCTTTTCTCCACTGTATATGCTTGCCTCCTTTATCAAAGATAAGGTGACCATATGTGTGTGGGTTTATCTCTGGGCTTTCTATCCTGTTCCATTGATCTATATTTCTGTTTTTGTGCCAGTACCAAACTGTCTTGATTACTGAAGCTTTGTAATATAGTCTGAAGTCAGGGAGCCTGATTCCCCCAGCTCCATTTTTCGTTCTCAAGATTGCTTTGGCTATTCGGGGTCTTTTATGTTTCCATACAAATTGTGAAATTTTTTGTTCTAGTTCTGTGAAAAATGCCAGTGGTAGTTTGATAGGGATTGCATTGAATCTGTAGATTGCTTTGGGTAGTAGAGTCATTTTCACAATGTTGATTCTTCCAATCCAGGAACATGGTATATCTCTCCATCTATTTGTATCATCTTTAATTTCTTTCATCAGTGTCTTATAATTTTCTGCATACAGGTCTTTTGTCTCCTTAGGTAGGTTTATTCCTAGATATTTTATTCTTTTTGTTGCAATGGTAAACGGGAGTGTTTTCTTAATTTCACTTTCAGATTTTTCATCATTAGTGTATAGAAATGCAAGAGATTTCTGTGCATTAATTTTGTATCCTGCTACTTTACCAAATTCATTGATTAGTTCTAGTAGTTTTCTGGTAGCATCTTTAGGATTCTCTATATATAGTATCATGTCATCTGCAAACAGTGACAGCTTTACTTCTTCTTTTCCGATTTGGATTCCTTTTATTTCTTTGTCTTCTCTGATTGCTGTGGCTAACACTTCCAAAACTATGTTGAATAATAGTGGTGAGAGTGGGCAACCTTGTCTTGTTCCTGATCTTAGTGGAAATGGTTTCAGTTTTTCACCATTGAGGACAATGTTGGCTGTGGGTTTGTCATATATGGCCTTTATTATGTTGAGGAAAGTTCCCTCTATGCCTACTTTCTGCAGGGCTTTTATCATAAATGGGTGTTGAATTTTGTCAAAAGCTTTCTCTGCATCTGTTGAGATGATCATATGGTTTTTCTCCTTCAATTTGTTAATATGGTGTATCACATTGATTGATTTGCGTATATTGAAGAATCCTTGCATTCCTGGGATAAACCCCACTTGATCATGGTGTATGATCCTTTTAATGTGCTGTTGCATTCTGTTTGCTAGTATTTTGTTGAGGATTTTTGCATCTATGTTCACCAGTGATATTGGCCTGTAGTTTTCCTTCTTTGTGACATCTTTGTCTGGTTTTGGTATCAGGGTGATGGTGGCCTCGTAGAATGAGTTTGGGAGTGTTCCTCTCTCTGCTGTATTTTGGAAGAGTTTGAGAAGGATAAGTGTTAGCTCTTCTCTAAATATATGACAGAATTCGCCTATGAAGCCATCTGGTCCTAGGCTTTTGTTTGTTGGAAGATTTTTAATCACAGTTTCAATTTCAGTGCTTGTGATTGGTCTGTTCATATTTTCTATTTCTTCCTGGTTCAGTCTCGGCAGTTTGTGCATTTCTAAGAATCTGTCCATTTCTTCCAGGTTGTCCATTTTATTGGCATAGAGTTGCTTGTAGTAATCTCTCATGATCTTTTGTATTTCTGCAGTGTCAGTGATTACTTCTCCTTTTTCATTTCTAATTCTATTGATTTGAGTCTTCTCCCTTTTTCTCTTGATGAGTCTGGCTAATGGTTTATCAATTTTGTTTATCTTCTCAAAGAACCAGCTTTTAGTTTTATTGATTTTAGCTATTGTTTCCTTCATTTCTTTTTCATTTATTTCTGACCTGATCTTTATGATTTCTTTCCTTCTGCTAGCTTTGGGGTTTTTTTGTTCTTCTTTCTCTAATTGCTTTAGGTGCAAGGTTAGGTTGTTTATTCGAGATGTTTCCTGTTTCTTGAGGTAGGCTTGTATTGCTATAAACTTCCCTCTTAGCACTGCTTTTGCTGCGTCCCATAGGTTTTGGGTCGTCGTATCTCCATTGTCATTTGTTTCTAGGTATTTTTTGATTTCCCCTTTGATTTCTTCAGTGATCACTTCGTTATTAAGTAGTGTATTGTGTAGCCTCCATGTGTTTGTATTTTTTACAGATCTTTTCCTGTAACTGATATCTAGTCTCATAGCGTTGTGGTCGGAAAAGATACTTGATACTATTTCAATTTTCTTAAATTTACCAAGGCTTGATTTGTGACCCAAGATATGATCTATCCTGGAGAATGTTCCATGAGCACTTGAGAAAAATGTGTATTCTGTTGTTTTTGGGTGGAATGTCCTATAAATATCAATTAAGTCCATCTTGTTTAACGTATCATTTAAAGCCTGTGTTTCCTTATTTATTTTCATTTTGGATGATCTGTCCATTGGTGAAAGTGGGGTGTTAAAGTCCCCTACTATGATTGTATTGCTGTTGATTTCCCCTTTTATGGCTGTTATCAGTCATTCTTAATGAAAACTCTTTGTCATACTGATAAAGTCCTAGAAACTTTTTCACTTTTTAAGTAGATTCACATGAACTTCGCAGATTCTACCAGGAATTACATTTGGATTATGGTGCCAGAACAAGGTAATCAGACCTCTTACAGAACAGTTCCTAAATAATGTTCGTTCTTTTCTGGGTGTGCCATATTCCTCAGTGAGAACTAATGTGCAATATTCTGTTGCTGTTTTGTCCCTAGCTCATTAGAAGTTCTAGCCTTGAAAATATTCTTTTGAATCTAGATTTTCAATTGTGTGACAGGTCCAGCGATAACGTAGGAAAAGAAAATGAACTATGATGCAAGTTTCCAGTCCCGGTTTTACCATTAACTTATGAAACTTCATGTATGTCACCACCTTCTCTATGCCTTTGGGTTTTGCCCAAATTTTAAAAAAGAATAATAGCATGATTTATCAAATATTTATTAACTGCCCTGTATCAAATGTGCAACGTACAAAACGCACTTTCTCTGCTAATAACTGGTGTTACAAGCTTGGGCAATTCTATTTCTTCTTTGGGTCTCAGTGGAACCACACAATGTGGATTTTAAGTAGACAGTCTCTAGGACTCTCTGATCATTACAAAGTATGGTAAAGTAGGGGTCAAAAGAAACAGACAATGGATGTGAAAATTATTTGAAAAGCAGAAAATCTTTCATAACTCTTTTTCGGTGATGATACAAGAGCACTTGAGAAACTTATGTATACCATCATTTTTGGCTGTCAGTTTCTTTTAATAAGCATATCTTATCAAAAGCCTACTGACATTTAGACCTAGTAGGGACTATCCAGTTCGCAGTGGTGCAAAGATAGAGTTATTTATATTAGTCAGGCTAAAATTGGACATTTTAGATAATCAACATTAAATTGGGGACTGTACTCCCTTCCACCCTTCCCTTTCAAACTACAGTCCTCCCTCAGCATCTGCAGGGTATTGGTTCCACGAGCCCCCGCAGACACCAAAGTTCACAGATGCTCAAGTTCCTTATGTGCAAAGCAGAAATAGAGTCACTGATGTAGAGAACAAACTTAAGATTACTAAGGGGGTAAGGGGGAGTGAAACGAATTGGGAGATTGGGAATGGCATATATACACTACTGTGTATAAAATAGATAACTAATGAGAACCTACTGTATAGCACAGGGAACTCTACTCAGTGCTGTGTGGTGACCAAAATGGGAAGGAAATCTAAAGAAGAGAGGATATAAGTATACATAGAGCTCATTCACTTTGCTGTACAGCAGAAACGAACACAATATTGTAAAACAACTGTACTCCAATAAAAAAATCAATAAAATTAAGTAAATAAAATAAATAAATAATGAGATATTTTATAAAATGGCCCTCCATATCCGTGAGTTTCACATCCATGGATTCAACCAACCACGGATTGAAATTTCGAAATTTCAGTTGGTTGGATGCGAAAGCTGCAGATATGGAGGTCTGACTCTCCTCAGTTACCATTATTAGCATGCAGTTGCCTGAGCGAGTAGGCCCTCCCATAAGTCTGTTCTCTCCTATCCCCATGAATCAATCTGAACTAATTCAAGCTAGTAGTTTATAAACAGGCCAATTTGTTTCTCTTTCAAGTTTAGAGGTTGGTTTGAAAACACTTTGAAAGAAAGAGGCAAGGTTACTGGCACTGAAAATAAGAAAACATAAAAAACAGTTTTTACGCTTGTACGCATCCTCAGAACTATAAAGGGAAAGTATAATTCATGGAAAGTATCTTCCTTCTGACAGGTAATAACGATAGCTAATGAGACTGACATTTACACTGTTCAACAAAAAAGTATTTTTCTAAACATGATGTATAATTAACACAACTTGCACACAAATCACACACACAAAATCATCAAATTATCAAGACTTATGATGAATAATGTCCTCCAAAGGATTCTGTTCAACTCCCCTTGTGTCCTATGAGGAATTTAAAGGCTATTTTAAGGTTTCTTCTTCATTCTGCTAAGTAAAGATAAATCAGATCACATTGATGAAAACTATCAATTCTTTCATCCTGGAAGGAAGGAAAAGGGAAGAAAGGAAGCAGGAAGGGAGGTAGAATAAAAAGAAAAGGTAACATAAGATTTTGAATAAAAACCATTAAAAAAAATGTATGTTACATTCCATAGAGTATAAATAATGTCTCATTTATGTTTTGATCCTTTTTGGTTTTCTTTATATAAGTTGTATTTTTTGTCATTACGTGGTATTCTCTTTATTTCTAGTAACATTTATTTATTTGTTTGTTTTTCAAATATCTTTGGATCCTTTTTATGATAGCAGCAGAGAGAAATAATGCTAGAGTAATATTGGACTTTTATACATGGTGAAGGCTAAGCCTTTCACAAGTCCATGTGGAATTATAAACGCCAAGTGTGACTGTACACGTAAATATAGCAAAACTGTTAATTGTTTTGTTTTGCTTTGAACTTTATTATTTTATAACTTTAGCAAAGTTTTTAGCAAAGACTTTAAAATGGACACTGATGCAGGGGAATAACAAGGCTGCGAAAATAAAAAGGAACCATGATTTACATTGCTGAACGTGTTAGGGAAGGTTCTAGTCAACCCTGTGGTTGGGCTGGGTTCTGTATACTTTTTTATCCCCTCCTCACTGGTGTCCCAGGCTTCTCATACCAGGAGTCACCTTTGCCATC
Source organism: Balaenoptera ricei (assembly GCF_028023285.1). Lineage (NCBI taxonomy): Eukaryota > Metazoa > Chordata > Mammalia > Artiodactyla > Balaenopteridae > Balaenoptera > Balaenoptera ricei. The sequence goes on along the minus strand of NC_082639.1, from coordinate 189,371,621 downwards.
AGCACTGCCTTTCCTGCAGCTTGTCAGCCCCAAATCCATCACAGTCCTCCTTCCTGACTCTCCTTTCCTAAGAACGCTACATTTTAACGACCGTATTCCACATTTCAACTTAATGTGCACTTGTTAGAAGACAGACTGCTAAGAGGGGCTGTTTCTTTTTCGGAAACATTTCTTTCTTTAAGTCTTTCTTGGACCTCACCAGATTTTGAAACAAAATTCTATTCTAAAAACTTCCCGGAAGTGTCATTTGTGTTCAAGAACCCGCACTCAGATCAAGTGTTTCGTCAGCTGATCCTCTACCAATTCCATCCAGCTCCAGATTTTGACTGGATCAATTCCAACTACTCACATCAGGTTTTTTCACTGTTCCTCACATATGGGATGTTCATGCCCACCCTTGTGCCTGTGTGATCCCCCCATCCCGTCACCTCAATCTTTGTTCAACACATAATCAACCGAACGTTTATATATAAATATATACGCATGTACCTGCTGAAGTGTAACTCTCAAGTTATAATACATCTCCTTAATGAAGCCTCATGCCCTTCATCATCTAGTTCTTGTCATATCTGCTTTACCAGCTTGTAATGGCACTTGTTCATTGGATGTTTTAGTCATGATTTGCTACTGTTAAAACATTTCAATGTGAATGGCAGCTATTTGGGCCCTCACCTGAAAGCATTCAAAGTTTTTGAACTAAAGGGTAATATGACGGGAGCTGCATTTTCTCCTCTAATAGGATGGATAAGAATTGGGCTGCCATGCCATTCCCCTGCTTAAAATCCTTCAGGGGTGTCCTATAGCTTTCAGTGAATGATGATCAGGCATTGACCTGCCTTTACAATCTTTTCTACTGGAAATTCCTGCTACCCTTCCCCTCTGCTCTATGGAAATATTTCTAAATCCATGAACTCATCAGGCCTCCAGGATAAAAGGGGGAGGGACAACAGAAAAGAAGGGAAACCCAGAACAGGCAATTACCTTAGAAAAAGACAAAATGTTCTCTGTATAAGCCATATGCTCTGAAAGATGATAAATAACCTGAAATGAACCTGAAAGCCATTGGTAAGTCATTGATCTACTGAACAATAAAAAGGAGTTTGTGTGCATTTAGTAGTTTAACTACTGAAGACGGTTGGGGTTAGATGATAAAAGCCTGAAGAAATGTCTAGCTAACAGAATTTACCATTTCATTTGGAAATGAGACCTGAAAGAAAAATTCCCACACGTATCAGCAACTACATGTTTGCAGCTTTCTACTTAAGAGGGAACTTAAATTTTCACTGTACTACTACTCAACATACTCCTTTCTATAAAACACTAGTACATCTCTACATTTCTCAAATTTTTATTCTGGAAAGCTGAAACTACTATACCTTCTGAGCTCCCTGAAAGGGAGACTCAGACTCATTCTGGTGGCGATGACCAGTGTAAGAACAACACACTATAAAAAACAAAGTAGCCTCCATAGGAAATCGTTAGAAAGCTCCCATGCAAGTGTGGCTCAGTGGCTTAAGGGAAGAAATGGCCTGTGACAACCTACAACCATGCCCAATCCTAGTCTCAATAAAACCAAAAAGTTGAGGAAGAACATCCAAAATAATCCTTTACTCCCTGGAGAAAGACACCCCAAATGGCCAAAGGCCAAGAGACAGCTGGGAGAGATCCTGCTCAGCTTGTTTCCACTCTGATCTTTTTTGAAGACAAGTTTTGTCATGTTTCTCCTTTACAAAAAATACTTCCTGTTGTTCTTAGGATAGGACAAAATTTGTTATATGAATCCCAAAGCCCTATGTCATCTCGCCCTGAACTGTCCAATACAGTGGCTACTAACCTCATGTGATTATTATTTTAAAATAATTAAAATCAAATAAAATGTAAAATTCTGTGTTTCACTTGTATTAGCCACATTTTAAGTGATCTGTAGCTGGGAGCCTGGCAGTGTTCTGTTTCTTGATCTAGTCACATGGGTGTGTATTCACTTAGTAAAAATTCATGGAGCTGTACATTTATCTTTGTGCACTTTTATATTTGTATGCCTTGCTCACATTATTATAAAAACTTAAAAATGCATTTGTTTCTTTATTTCATCTAAATGCTTGGCTTCTAAACTAATGGTAAGGCTTTCCTTCTAGTTTAAGATGGTAGACTAAACACATGAGTTCACCTCTCCTCTTTAAGGATGTCCCACTGAAAGGACACAAAAGGTGTTTTTTAAGGAATAAACCATAGGAGGGCTGAAAAACTAGAAATAGGGCTAGCAATGGACAAGAAGATTTCAGATTGGTAGAGAAAACAAGTCAGGAAAAGTTTTATCCCCCAAACCAGAAGTAAGAATGGCCCTTTCCAAAGAGGTCCTTAAGAGCTGGTAGGTCAAAATCAGTGACCACAAAGAGTGGACCGTGGTGACAATTGAATAGATAATTGCTTTTGGCATAGTTGAATCATTTAGGCAACTTTCCCTCCCTTCCAGCCTCTTTCTATTCCAAGTTTATGAAGCAGAGTTTTTAAGCCCTCAAGGATAAAACTCAAACTTGTTTTTCTACCTGGGAGAAGATTCAATGTATTGTTGAAGGCTGTAAGAAAAGCAGAGAAGAGCCAAGGCCAAAGCGAGCAAAGCCGAACTGTTACCAGTGTGGTGGTAATACTGGCCCATCGCATAGTCACTGAAGAAATTATAGGAAGAGAAGGCAGCTCCATCCAGTGGTGAAACACACCAAAGCACTCCACCCCAGAGTAAAGCGCTCCTTGTTAAAGTAATGATGAAGCTTCTAACAGGCCTGGAAAATTTATAGCATCTAGAACTAGCCCTCCCATTTACAAGGGTGACATGTCAGGAAAACAGAACTATACAACTTCAGAAGAAATGCACACTAAATGCCTTCAATCTTTATTCAAAAATATGAACAAAAACAAGCCTTCCAGCTACTTAAGGGAAACAGCACAGAAAGGGGAGAAAATGCCATCATAGAAAACAGAAATAATTTAAGGAAAAGAATAAATAAACTTTAAAATATACAAATGACAAGAATTTCTGTTGGAGAAAATAGATAGCCAGTGCTAATGAGGAGCTAAAATAACTAAGAATGATACAAAACAACAGCAACAAAAGAAATTAATTCAAAATTGAACTTGGAAGAAAAGAGAGGGAAATTTCCAAGAAATGAAAATGGGAACTAAAAAAACAGAACAATAAATAAAGATAGTGCTGTGGATCTGGTGGGTTATCACATCAAGAAATAGATTCTCACAAATCACTTGGGTTCTAACATCCATGCAGGAATAGAAAAAATCTTTGATGCACAAATGTGTAGTAATTGGAACTCAGTCACCTGTATAACCAGGATTTTCAGAAGGCTGTTTTCTCAGTAAAAGAGAGACCAGAAAAATATTGCTCAGTAGTATGTAACAAGGAAATTTATCTTTGCCCAAAGCTTAGGGTTAGGGGAAAAAAATGTGTTAGACCCATATGGGAATTTGGAGTCAGAATTTAATCTGTATGGTGAGAGACTCTCAATGCCAAATAATAATAAAATCTGTCCCCAGTCTGATCCCACCTCATCTGGGTGTCTGGCAGAAGAAAACCTAAAACTTTTCTGTATCACCCCTTCTACAAACAGGACCTAAGAACTGTCACAGGAAAACCAAAATCCACTGAAGATGAGCTCATGATCAAAAATTACAAAACATGGAAAAATGATTGAGCATGAGTAAGAGTCAGGAAATACAACAAACAAAAGTATTCACATATCAAGAACTTAAGATAATACTCTTAAACAGATCAAAATAATTATTTTTAAAATAATGTAAATGACAAAAGGAGGCAGAAACTATGAGAAAGATATGACACTATAAAAGCGAATGATCAGATTCTAAAATGAACCAAATGTAACAGCTAGAAATGAAAAATATAGTCATTGAAACTTAAAACTAAATGGATGGATTAAAGACTAGATTTGATACAGTTGAAGAGGTAATTAGTAAAATGGAAGCTGGATCTGAGGAAAATACCAAAATATAGCACAGAGATACAAAGGGACAGACGATAGTAAAGAGAGGTTATGAGGCAAGGAAGGTAAAATGTGAAGACCCAATGCATATCTAAGAATTTCAGGAGAATGCAAAAAAAAATTTTTTTTTTATTTTAAAACAATTTTTTTAAAAAGGAGAGGCACTGTTCAAAGAGATCATGGTTGAGGATTTTTGAAAATTGATGAATATATGAATTCTAAAATCAGAGCAAGTATTAAAGAAAAATTTTAAAAAAGGAAACTCACAACTTGACCAACTGTACATAAACTGCAGGACATCAAAGCAAAGAAAATCTTAAAACCAACCAAGGACATAGGACAAATTACCTCTAAAAATAGATGGGCAACAAGGAGAGCTCCCGCAAACAGTGAACTGACATCTCCAAAGTGCTAAATTGTATTTCAAGAGAAAGAGCTGAATAGGCATTTTTAGGCCTTCAAAGACTGAACTTAGCAAAATATTCTCACTGAAAGAATTTGTAAACAACAGACTTTGAGAAGAAAGAAATTGGACTCAAATGGGTATTTACAGAAGCAACAGGAAGCAAAGAAATTAATAAACGTGGGCAATTTAAAATAAAACATTGTAATTTATTTTGAAAGTATTACAATTATGCCTATTACTAAAGCACATTAAAGTCATCTATATCAGGTATCACATTAAATATAAATTAATTAAATACATCTGTGTGTGGGAAGGGAGTGACCCACAGAGATTAAAGGGCTTATAAACCATTTTAATAAAAGAAGGTGCTACAAAAAAAGCAATCAAAGAATGAGGAATAGACTTGGGACTCTAAGAATGGTGATTGTTGAAATACAAATTCAATGAATAGTGTGAATAATAGAACAGACAACTCTCAGACCCAAGCTAGTAACTGAGAAATAAAATCAAGGAAATCTCCCATAACATAGATTTATTTGTAGACCTGATATATGCCACAGAGTATATATTTAGCTCCTACTATGCACCAGGCACTGTTTTAAGCACTTGAAATTACCAAACAATCTAATAAGATGTTATTAGTCCCATTTTACAGATGAGAAAACTGAAACACAGAACAGCAAAGTAATTTTCCGAAAGAGTGAAGGAAAATAACAAAGAAAATTTCAGAAACATAGAACATAGATCCCCAAATTCTAATATGTAGGAATAAGAGTTCCAGAAGCCAAAATTAGAGACAACAGAAGGTAGGACATGATTAGATAATAAATATTATCCTTTTTAACTCAAAAAACTTATCTGTATTAAAAAAATTGGTGTGTATTTTGATTAAAAGAGCCTATCACATATATTCACGGTAAATGGAGAAAATGTCTATGCCAGTAAATGATCTAAATTCCAATAACAAAGAGGTAAATCAAGAAAGTTTCCAGAGTGGAAAATGTGGTATCTTACAAAGAAATGGATATCAGACTTCTCTTTAGCAGCAACGAGTGGTAGAACAATATGAAATAATTTCCTCTCCCCATTCTGAGAGGACAGTATTAGAAACTATCAATTGTAAGAGAAGAAATAAAGAGAGAAAAATATAAAGATATTTTGGGATTTGCAAAGCAAACTAAAAGAAAATTAGCTTTTATGCACCCATATAAAAAAGTGCACAAGTAGATACTCCAGGAAAACATAAAAGAATACCCACTAAGGATGACTGAGATACCAGGAAAAATAACAGCAAGAAAAGCTGATAAAAATAAAGGATTCCTCTGGACTGTGAGATTGGGTTATCCACCTTAAATAGTAGAGGACTGGTAATATAAAATTGCATTCCCTTTCTTTATGTGTCCATTCACATCAGTTATTTCTCCAGTGTATAATATTTACATCATAATGTAAATGCACTTCAAATGTTTTTAAGAATAAGCCTACAGAAAAAAAGCATAGAAGACACACAACACAGAATACCTATTATAAACTTTGTTAGTGTAAAAATAATAACTACCAAAATAGAAGATGGGGGAGAGGAAAAGAATGTAGAGGTAAATACACTAATAAATATTGTCTGAGGTTCATGTACCAAGAAATATTAGTCTAAACTTCAGCTTAGTCAAGTATAGTTTATGTTGAATCATAATTATAAAAAAACCTAAAAAGCAGATATTGTTCAAAAAGAGTTACCTTTAGGAGTGGGGCTAAGAGTAGCTGTAGGAGAAGTGAGATTTTAGTTTTTCATTTTAGATCTTTCTTATGTTTAGAATTTTTTTAACCATTTGCCAGCAAAAATACCACAATGGCAACTACTGTGCTCTCTATTGAAAATCACTATTTTTAAAAAGTTCATTCTTCCCTTGATTTTCATAGTTGTTGCATTCATAAAAATACTGTATTCAGTATAAATATTTTGTTTTCATGTGTAAAATGGAGATATATTCTAGCTTTGGTAACTATAAACAGAATTTTGACCTAAATGAATGTCCAGTGGGACAATCAAAAGTCACATATGATGTGGTGCAATTTTTACTGTGTGGGGTTCTCCTATGCAGGACATCTCACTTCCCTGGCACTGCCCAATAGATGCCACTTCTCCCCGTGAGAACCAAAAATTCCCCCCAGATTTTCACAACGTCTTTCAATGGGTTGATATCACCTACTTGGAGAGCCACTCTTTAGAGGAGAAAAAAGGGAACTAATATATTTCCAAGAGTTAAGTTGAGAATATGCCTATCTTTCATCATCTTACCTGTGCAACAATCTTATGAGGAAAATATTATTTCCTTATTGATAAGATGAGAAAAATGAGATATTACACAATTTACATTTTAAAATTGATTCTTTTATTTATTCCTGGCATCATTCTAGGTCTTCAAAATACAGTGATGGAAAGAGAGATGAAGTCTCAGTCTTGGAGCCAACATGTACGTTGGGGAGACTGACAATAAACAAGTCAGTAATAACTAATGTGAAATTGGGAAGTGATAGACTCTTATTGGCAACCATAACATAGATATTTCTTGTTTAGAAAGGCGGCAGGTGCCGCTCCTTGGAACAAGGGAAAAAGATCTTTTGTGTTTCCTTTAACACCTGCTTAATTATAAGTCAAATGTTTTAGTGCCTTGAAATACTCAAAAAATACCTCATTCTAAAGAATAACAGAATTTGTATTATTAGGGATGGATACATATATATCTATATACACATGTTTGTATATATTATACATATATATTTCAGGAGAAGAAATACAAATAAATTACAGAATAAAATGAGCAGAGCTTTTAAATGTTTTACACTGTCCTGTAAAAAAGTTTATGAGTATAGCTGAAATTGAGTCCTATGCACAATCCTGCAAATCCCTGAGCATTTTTGAAATAGGGGGAGAAAAATACCATAAGCGTTAAAAGGTGTCTCTAAGGCTAATGTAACATGAGTCTCGGCTCTGGGAGGGTTCACCTTGAGTTACTCTCGCTGAGCCAATTAAGCACCTGCAGTGCAGGGACTGAGGGAAAAGGGCTCCCACAAGCCACCCAGAAGCCTCGAGACACGTCCCCTGCCACTCGTGGCCAGAGGAGGAAGATACGTGTGATTAGGGGAGACAAAGAGGGGGCGAGTCTAACTGGGAAAGTAAGAGCAGCTTCCACAGAAGTGCTAAAAATAATGCTTTTAGTGCTTAATTTACTTTTATTTTCAGAAAATTTCCCTAGAGCTGCAAATCATTCTCCTTTATTTGTAGTACAAAAGATTGAAAAAAGAAAAACCTATCTTTGTGGTGCTCTGAGTTTAATGGACCTCCCATTTTACCTTTTTACTCTATTTTATGTTAAGGAAAATGTCAGACATTTCTTTATATTAATTAAAATTAATTAAAGAATAAAATCATAAATAGGAAGTTGGTTTCTGAAGGAAAAATATATATATTGCCCTTAAAGTTTATTTCCACAAACTGCTTAAAATTCAAAACTAAAACTGTATTATATTATACCTTTCAGTGTAACCAGATAGTGTGATTCATTTCAATGAAACAAACTGTAAACATTTAAATGATCCACTTACTCAAAAATCACTCGTTGTTCTTTTTTTAAAAAATCTTTAAAATTTTGATTTTATAATCACCTTGAACTTAACTCCTTTCTAAAAGTCTTGCATAGCCAACAAGCTAATGCAAGAAAATTCTGGTGGATGAGCAGGAGGAATCTTTCCTGCCAAAGCCTAGGGGAAGGCACAGTGGATCCAGAAAATGCCTCACTTACCAGACAAATGTTATTGGTCTTGCTTGATATTGTATTTCTTTTGTGTGAGCTTTTTTTTTTTTCTTTTCAGAGCTTTAATATAAACTGAATTTTCCAGAAATGCTATTATTGTAATTATACTGAAGGAATATTCTATTATAGTCTTATTTTTAACTTTATAAAGATGTGATTTCCACTTTGGTAAATCATGCCGTCAGTGGGTCCACCTGCTGCTTGTAGTAGACAAATTTGAACAGAACACAAGCTCATCAAGACACATCTGCTGCTGCTGTCCCATGTGTGGTGATTCTACACACAGGTGCCAGAATCGGGCTTCTTCCTATGTCTTCCACAGAAGTTTCAGTACTGCAGTGTAGCTGTGCCTGAGAATTTATATGTCTAAATGCCAATTTGTTTATTATACACTGTTTTCTTTAGATAGATATAGATATAGATTATACATTGTTTTCTTAGATATAGATATAAATATTTAGTAATTATGGGTACAGACAGGTTATGTTACCTATGACAGTGTTCATTACAAAATATATGTTAGGTCCTATAGAGTTAATTGAGTTTGAACATCACACAAGCACATATGGGAATTATACCCATTTCAAAATGTCAATAAGAAACATTTGAATTCATTGCATTTCAGAGATTATGTTATGGAGATATATATATACAGGTATATCTATCTATATATATATATCTTCTTTATCCATTCATCTGTTGATGGACCCTTAGTTTGCTTCCATATCTTGGCTACTGTAAATAATGCTGCTATGAACATTGTGGGTACATATATCATTTTTAATTCATGTTTTCATTTTCTTTGGGAAAATATCCAGAAATGGAATTGTTGGATCATATGATCATCCTATTTTTAGTTTTTTGAGGAATCTCCATACTTTTTTCCATAGTGGTTATTCCAATTTACAATCCCACCAACAGTGCATGAGGGTTCCATTTTCTCCACATCCTCACCAACATTTGTTTTTTCTTGCCTTCTTATAATAACCATTCTAACAAGTGTGAGGTGATGTCTCATTGTAGTTTTGATTTGCATTTTCCTGATGATTAGTGATGTTGAGCATCTTTTCATGTGCCTATTGGCCATCTGTATACCTTCTTTGGAAAAATGTCTATGCAGATCCTTTGCCCTTTTATTATATTGAGTTGTATGAATTCTTTATGTATTTTGGATATCTGTGTGTCTTTTTTTTGTGTGCCACTACCATACTATTTTGATTACTGTAGCTTTGTAGTATAGTTTGAAATCAGGACATGTGATACTTCCTGCTTTGTTCTTTATTAAGTTTGCTTTGGCTTTCCAAGATCTTTTGCAGTTCCATATTATTTTAGGATTATTTGCTCTAGTTCTGTGAAAAATGCCATCAGTATTTTGATAGGGATGTGTGTGAGCTTTTTAATTAACTGCTTAGAGCACACTGAAGTCATAATGTGAGCACTTATTCAGCAAGACAGAGGTATAAACAGAAAAGATCCATGACCATAAATTGCACCCAAATCCTACTCAGCCATCTTGTAAACCAATATTGCTGATTATAAGAGAACCAGGTAGGAGGATACAAATGTCTCAGGGGAAACCATCATCATGAACAGAAAAGGAACTCGACTCCCAATCCTGCTATCTGTGAGTTTGCAGCATTGCTACGTTACAAAGAATAGCAACCAGTTTATGATAATTGGTACTATTTCCTAAATAATTTGTAATATTCTGTTCTATGCAATCCCCTTACGTTTTAATGGAAACACATCACCATAATAATTATTATTTTATTAAAAATATTTACACATATCTATCTGCAACTTATACTCTTTGATCTCAGGAGAGAAAAAAACAGGCTTTTAAAATATTCATTGACTTTTGCTACCTTTTTGGCCCTTCAAAAATATTATTTTAATTCCCTCTGCTGATCCTGACATTCAGTGTGCATTTTCAATCAGAAGCACAAGACATCTAATTGGTAGATAATGTTTGATGCATATAGCTGTCACACTGAGACACAGGCAAGCCTTAGAAGCATGTACTCTATCTGTTCAAATATAGGTTTAACACTATGAATAGAATTTTATATTTTTAATAAACAATTAGAGATTATATTTGGTTATGGTTTTAATGCAAATTTTTCTATATTGAAATCCTATTCTGGACCCTCTGAGAAGCAATATAAAGAGGAGCTTGACAGTGCAAGAGTTTTATTAGGGAAAAAAGGAGGAGCTAAACGAGCTGTCAGACAATGACACAAGTCTGACCCCAGGGGAGGAAGCAAAGGAGAGAAGAAGGAGGGAAGGTTGAGTGGAAGGAAGCATCCAGACGGCCATGCAGTCCAATGAAGGCTTGGCAAGAACGTTTGGAAGTCTCGAGCCAAAGTAGGCCATCGGGGGGCCCCATGTGTTCAGTAATAGGTCTGCCCTAACACCCCTGTCACATGTAGTCACTGGCTGGAGCAGCACAAACATAGCAGTGGGTCTCAGAGGATAGCCGCTGGGGCTCTTGGTCAGTTATAATCCCCATAGCTGGAGGTCAGCAAGGCCCACTCTCATAGCTGTCATGACTGTCTGCCACTGAACCTTTGGAAAACTATTTTTCCATAGTTTTGAGATACATGATTTTGACAAAACTGACATTACATCAGCCTTTCAAAGTGACATATTTTGAAAAATTTTTATTTTATATTGGAGTATAGCTGATTAACAATGTTGTGTTAGTTTTAGGTGTACAGCAGAGTGATTCAGGTATACATATACATGTATCTATTCTTTTCAAATTCTTTTCCCATTTAGGTCATTACAGAGCATTGAGCAGAGTTCCCTGTGCTATACAGTAGCTCCTTGCTGGTTATCTATTTTAAATATTGTGATGCCAGATTTTGTTAAATCTCACAAAGATTCTAATAGAAGTCATTGTTAATCCATGAGAGTTATATTGAATTAATTGTGATATCAGATACCACAATAACAACGTGTTGTACTTCAGATATTTTCATGGTGATTTAAATCAAGAAAACTGTCTCGATTTAAAACAAGTGGTGGAGATATATAAATTTAAAGAATTATTGAATGTGGTTTTATAAGAGCAGGTAAGAAGATAAATGATGCAATGGGATCAAAATTACATATCCTTTTCTTTAAAATCTATTATTTTAGTCAGTTACCTTTATATTTCATTTGCTTTTCCAGAAAGCACATGAATCTTGTTATATCTAAAAGCATGATAAACATTCTCAAATGCCAGAGAAATTTGTGACATCATTAGAAACCATCTTAGGAGAAAAGAAGTAACAGTACTAAAACAACTCAACCACCTCCTTAATAATGACTAATCTATTTTCGTTTCTTCAAGTAGCTAGAGAATAATAAAAAGACTTTTTAGCAAGTCATCTGTATGTAACAGAAGAAAGCTTGCCACACTTTCCCGACACACTTAATAATGTACACCTACTGATTTATGTTCACCAATCCTAACCATTACTGTCTGGGGTATTTTGCCTCCAGAAATGTCCCTGTATTTTTCAAAATTCTAAATGATAAGTGATTTGTTGTATTTTTTAAAAATATATTGACCGGAATTAGTTTTTCTGAGTCTCTCCCATGTAGAGATGTTGTTAAACTTTTGTTTGATTTTCTCCTGTTAATCTGTCTCTTGTCAATTTAATTCTTAGACCAGCCAGAAGAACCTAAAAGAGTACAGGGCAATTTCTTACTACCCAACAGCTGGGATGAGAATGTTGTGCAACTTTACTGGCTGGACACTACTTGCCCCAAAGCTGTTGCAGTAAGACAAGCTGGGCACCTGACAGAAGCCAGCAGAAGGTGAGGATTCCTACCACATAAGTCAGTCTCCTGGATCTCTGCCTGCAGGGTGTGTTGGAAACAAGAGTGGGCCTTGGTGCTCTGGCCAGGTGTCAGGTCTGAGCCTCTGAGGTGGGAGAGCCGAGTCCAGGACATTGGACCACTGGAGACCTCCTGGCCCCACGTAATATCAATTGGCGAGAGCTCTCTCAGAGATCTCCACCTCAACACTAAGGCCCAGCTCCACCCAACGGCCAGCAAGCTCCAGGGCTGGATGCTCCATGCCAAACAACTAGCAAGACAGGAACACAACCCCACCCATTAGCAGAGAGGCTGCCTAAAATCATACTAAGTTCACAGACATCCCAAAGCACACCATCAGATGCAGCCCTGCTCACCAGAAAGATAAGATCCAGTCTCACCCACCAGAACACAGGCACTAGTCCCCTCCACCAGGAAGCCTACACAAACCACTGAACCATCCTCACCCACTGGGGGCAGACACCAAAAACAACAGGAACTATGAACTTGCAGCCTGCGAAAAGGAGACCCCAAACACAATAAGTTAAACAAAATGAGAAGACAGAGAAATATGCAGCAGATGAAGGAGCAAGGTAGAAACCAACCAGACCAAACAAATGAAGAGGAAATAGGCAGTCTACCTGAAAAGGAATTCAGAGTAATGACAGCAAAGATGATCCAAAATCTTGGAAATAGAATGGAGAAAATACAAGAAACATTTAACAAGGACCTAGAAGAACTAAAGAGCAAACAAACAATGATGAACAACACAATAAATGAAATTAAAAATTCTCTAGAAGGAATCAATAGCAGAATAACTGAGGCAGAAGAAAAGATAAGTGACGTGAAAGATAAAATAGCGGAAATAAGTGCTGCAGAGCAGAATAAAGAAAAAAGAATGAAAAGAATTGAGGACAGTCTCAGAGACCTCTGGGACAATATTAAATACACCAACATTTGAATTATAGGGGTCTCAGAAGAAGAAGAGAAAAAGAAAGGGTCTGAGAAAATATTTGAAGAGATTATAGTTGAAAACTTCCTTAATATGGGAAAGGAAATAGTTAATCAAGTCCAGGAAGCACAGAGAGTCCCATACAGGATAAATCCAAGGAGAAACACACCAAGACACGTATTAATCAAAGTATCAAAAATACAAAGAAAAAATATTAAAAGCAGCAAGGGAAAAGCAACAAATAACATACAAGGGAATCCCCATAAGGTTAACAGCTGATCTTTCAGCAGAAACTCTGCAAGCCAGAAGGGAGTAGAAGGACGTATTTAAAGTGAGGAAAGTGAAAAACCTACAAACAAGATTAATCTGCCCAGCAAGGATCTCATTCAGATTTGACTGGAGAAATTAAAACCTTTACAGACAAGCAAAAATTAAGAGAATTCAGCACCACCAAACCAGCTTTACAACAAATGCTAAAGGAATTTCTCTAGGCAGGAAACACAAGAGAAGGAAAAGACCTACAAAAACAAACGTAAAACAATTAATAAAATGGTAATAGGAACATACATATTGATAATTACCTTCAGTGTAAATGGATTAAATTCTCCAACCAAAAGACATAGACTGGCTGAATGGATACAAAAATAAGACCCACATATATGCTGTCTACAAGAGACGACACACACTTCAGACCTAGGGACACATACAGACTGAAAGTGAGGGGATTGAATTCCTCACCTTCCATGCAAATGGAAATCAAAAGAAAGCCAGAGTAGCAATTCTCATATCAGACAAAATAGACTTTAAAATAAAGACTATTACAAGAGACAAAGAAGGACACTACATAATGATCAAGGGATCGATCCAAGAAGAAGACAGAACAATTTTAAATATTTAAGCACCCAACATAGGAGCACCTCAATACATAAGGCAAATGCTAACAGCCATAAAAGGGGAAATCAACAGTAACACAATAATAGTAGGGGACTTTAACACCCTACTTTCACCAATGGACAGATTACCCAAAATGAAAATAAATAAGGAAACGCAAGCTTTAAAGGACACATTAGACAAAATGGACTTAACTGATAATTATAAGACATTCCATCCAAAAACAACAGAATAAACTTTTTTCTCAAGTGCTCATGGAACATTCTCCAGGATAGATCATATCTTGGGTCACAAATCAAGCCTTGGTCAATTTAAGAAAATTGAAATCGTATCAAGGATCTTTTCCGACCACAACACTATGAGACTAGACATCAATTACAGGGAAAAAACTGTTAAAAATACAAACACATGGAGGCTAAACCATATGCTACTAAATAACCAAGAGATCACTGAAGAAATCAAAGAGCAAATCAAAAAATACCTAGAAACAAATGACAATAAAAACACGATGACCCAAAACCTATGGGATGCAGCAAAAGCAGTTCTAAGAGGGAAGTTTATAGCAATACAATCCTACCTCAAGGAACAAGACAAACCTCAAATAAACAACCTAACGTTACACCTAAAGCAATCAGAGAAAGAAGAACAAAAAAATTCCAAAGTTAGCAGAAGGAAAGAAATCATAAAGATCAGATCAGAAATAAAGGAAACAATAACAAAGATCAATAAAACTAAAAGCTGGTTCTTTGAGAAGATAAACAAAATTGATAAGCCATTAGCCAGACTCATCAAGAAAAAAGGGAGAAGACTCAAATCAACAGAATTACAAATGAAAAAGGAGAAGTAACAACTGACACTGCAGAAATACAAAGGATCATGAGAGCTTACTACAAGCAACTACATGCCAATAAATTGGACAACCTGGAAGAAATGGACAAATTCTTAGAATAGCACAACCTTCCAAGACTGAACCAGGAAGAAATAGAAAATATGAACAGACCATTCACAAGCACTGAAATTGAAACTGTGATTAAAAATCTTCCAACAAACAAAAGCCCAGGACCAGATGGCTTCACAGGCGAATTCTATCAAACATTTAGAGAAGAGCTAACACCTATCCTTCTCAAACTCTTCCAACATATAGCAGAGGGAGGGACACTCCCAAACTCATTCCACGAGACCACCATCACCCTGATACCAAAACCAGACAAAGATGTCACAAAAAAAGAAAACTACAGGCCAATATCACTAATGAACATAGAAGCAAAAATCCTCAACAAAATACTAGCAAACAGAATCCAACAGCACATTAAAAGGATCATACACCAAGATGAAGTGGGGTTTATTCCAGGAATGCAAGGGTTCTTCAATATATGCAAATCAATTAATGTGATACACCATATTAACATACTGAAGGATAAAAATCATATGACCATCTCAATAGATGCAGAAAAAGCTTTTGACAAAATTCAACACCCATTTATGACAAAAAATACTCTCCAGAAAGTAGGCATAGAGGGAACTTACCTCAACATAATAAAGGCCATATATGACAAACCCACAGCCAACATCGTTCTCAATGGTGAAAAACTGAAACCATTTCCTCTAAGATCAGGTACAAGACAGGTTGCCCACTGTCACCACTATTATTCAACATAGTTTTGGAAGTTTTAGCCATGGCACTCAGAGAAGAAAAAGAAATAAAAGGAATCCAAATTGGAAAAGAAGAAGTAAAACTGTCACTGTTTGCAGATGACATGATACTATACATAGAGAATCCTAAAGATGCTACCAGAAAACTACTAGAGCTAATCAATGAATTTGGTAAAGTATCAGGATAGAAAATTAATGCACAGAAATCTCTTGCATTCCTATACACCAACAACAAAATTTCTGAAAGAGAAATTAAGGAAACACTCCCATTTACCACTGCAACACAAAGAATAAAATACCTAGGAATAAACCTACCTAAGGAGACAAAAGACCTGTATGCAGAAAACTATAAGACACTGATGAAAGAAATTAAAGATGATACAAACAGATGGAGAGATATACCATGTTCTTGGATTGGAAGAATCAACATTGTGAAAATGACTATACTACGCAAAGCAATCTACAGATTCAATGCAATCTCTATCAAACTACCAATGGCATTTTTCACAGAACTAGAACAAAAAATTTCACAATTTGTATGGAACACAAAAGACCCCAAATAGCCAAAGCAATCTTGAGAATGAAAAATGGAGCTGGAGGAATCAGGCTCCCTGACTTCAGACTATATTACAAAGCTTCAGTAATCAAGACAGTTTGGTACTGGCACAAAAACAGAAATATAGATCAATGGAACAGGATAGAAAACCCAGGGATAAACCCATGCACATAAGGTCACCTAATCTTTGATAAAGGAGGCAAGAATATACAATGGAGAAAAGACAGCCCTTCAATGAGTGGTGCTGGGAAAACTGGACAGCTACATGTAAAAGAATGAAATTACAACACTCCCTAACAGCATACACAAAAATAAACTCAAAATGGATTAAAGACCTAAATGTAAGGCCAGACACTATAAAACTCTTAGAAGAAAACATAGGCAGAACGCTCTATGACATAGATCACAGCAAGATCCTTTTTGACCAGCCTCCTAGAGAAATGGAAATAACAACAAAAATAAACACATGGGACCTAATGAAACTTAAAAGCTTTTGCACAGCAAAGGAAACCATAAACAAGACGAAAAGACAACCCTCAGAATGGGACAAAATATTTGCAAATGAAGCAACTGACCAAGGATTAATTTCCAAAATATACAAGCAGCTCATGCAGCTCAATATCGAAAAAACAAACAACCAACTCCAAAAATGTGCAGAAGACCTAAATAGACATTTGTCCATAGAAGATATACAGATTGGTGGGAATTTAAATTAGTAGAGCTACTATAAAGAACAGTATGGAGGTTCCTTAAAAAACGAAAAATAGAACTACCATATGACCCAGCAATCCCACTACTGGGCATATACTCTGAGAAAACCATAATTCAAAAAGCGACATGGGCTTCCCTGGTGGTGCAGTGGTTGAGAATCTGCCTGCCAATGCAGGGGACACGGGTTTGAGCCCTGGTCTGGGAAGATCCCACATGCCGCAGAGCAACTAGGCCCATGAGCCACAATTACTGAGCCTGCGCGTCTAGAGCCTGTGCTCCGAAACAAGAGAGGCCGCAATAGTGAGAGGCCCGCGCACCGTGATGAAGAGTGGCCCCCGCTTGCCACAACTAGAGAAGGCCCTTGCACAGAAATGAAGACCCAACACAGCCAAAAATAAATTAATTAATTAATTTGACAAAAAAAGCGCGATATGTACCACAATGTTCACTGAAGTACTATTTACAATAGCCAGGACATTGAAGCAACCTAAATGTCCATCAACAGATGAATGGATAAAGAAGATGTGGCACATATATACAATGGAATATTACTCAGCCATAAAAAGAAACGAAATTGAGTTATTTGTCATGAGGTGGATGGACTTAGAGTCTGTCATACAGAATTAAGTAAGTCAGAAAGAGAAAAACAAGTACCGTATGCTAACACATATATATGGAATCTAAGGAAAAAACAAAAAGTTCATGAAGAACCTAGTGGCAAGATGGGAATAAAGACACAGACCTACTAGAGAATGGACTTGAGGATATGGGGAGGGGGAAGGGTAAGCTGGGACAAAGTGAGAGAGTGGCATGGACATATATACACTACCAAATGTAAAATAGATAGCTAGTGGGAAGCAGCCGCATAGCACAGGGAGATCAGCTCTGTGCTTTGTGACCACCTAGAGGGGTGGGATAGGGAGGGTGGGAGGGAGGGAGACGCAAGAGGGAAGAGATATGGGAACATATGTATTTGTATAACTGATTCACTTTGTTATAAAGCAGAAACTAACACACCATTGTAAAGCAATTATACTCCAATAAAGATGTTAAAAAAAAAAAAAAATTGAAAGCCACAGACCCTCTTTCCCTCCAACAGAGACATCAGCCTCGACGATAATACATGGCCCAAAGTCAGTGTACAAAAATCAATTGCATTTCTATACAAAAAATCAATGAACTCTCAGAAAAAGAAATTAAGAAAACAATCCCGTTTACAATAACACCAAAAAGAATAAAATACTTAGGAATAAACTTAACCAAGGAGGTGAAAGATCTATATGCTGAAAACTATAAGACACTGATGAGAGGAATTGAAGACAACACAAATTAGGGGAAGATATCCCATGTTTTGTATCAGAAGAATTAATATTGTGAAAATGTCCATACCACCCAAAGAGAACTAGAGATTCAATGCCATTCCTATTAAAATTCCAAAGTGGGGATGTTTGGGGATTCCATAACCGGATGAATGGTGGTGTCACTTGCTGACTGTGGGAGAAGTGGGCTTGTGATCTACAACAGACTCAGAATATGTCAAGCTTTTTCCAATATTAAGCTCCGGTTATTCATTCTTAATCCATTTTCAATTAAGGAACTCCAAGTAAAAAATATTTTATATAAAAACATAAATACTCTTATATATAAAGCCACATTCAGCTTCACTTTTAACCCTTGACCCCTCCCCTTGCTTGAGTTAAGCGGGAACCCCCTCCTGCTTGGTGTGAGACCACCCCAGTTCTCCACAGCTCCATCTAAAGGATCTGGGAATTCACTCTTTCCTACCCACCAACATTCACCGCTCCACCACCATCACTGGCCTCACCAGGGCGGTTGTTATGAAGTTCTTTATCTGTAAAATACCCACATAAATTATCATAAGCAGAGAACTTATCGAGGTCAAGTACTAAATTGGAAAGGACTTTGGGACAATAGGCACAAACCAAGACCACCCTGGGAGCTTTGGGATGTGTGGTCTCCCTCTTTACCCAGGTTTATGTCAGTTACCACCAAAGTTTCAGGCCACTCCTCATCTCCTCAAGCCTCCCATTGGTGGCTTGAGAAAACAGCTGTTCATTATGTCAGAGTCTGCATGTTGGCTGGGCAGCTCTGATAGTCTCGTTCATTTGTGACCAGCTGGCGAGCCGGCGGTGGGCCAGCCAGGCGGGCCTCGGCTGGGACGGTTCAGCTCTGCCTCACCTGATCTCCCATTTCCCGGGCTTCTTCTCACAGCAGAGGCAGGGGACAAAGAGAACCAGCAGAAGTGCTTCAGGCCTTATGTCCTGAGATGAAGCTTGGTTGCTTGAACCACATTCTTTTAGCGGGGGAAAGTCACAACGCCAGCCTGGACCCAAGAGGCTGCAGTCAAAACCGCCATGAGGTATCACCTCACACCTGTCAGAATGGCTGTCCTCACAAAGCCAAAGAGGCCCCAAGCGTTGGCGAGGATGTGAAGGAAAGGGAACCTTCGTGCACTGTTGGTGGGAATGGAAATTGGTGCAGCCACTATGGACTCAAGAAACTAAAAATAGAACTGCCGTATGATCCAGCAATCCCACTTCTGGGCATATATCCAAAGGAATTGAAATCAGGATTTTAAGAGATATGTGTACTCCCATGTTCATTTCAGCATTGTTCACAACAGCCTAGATGTGGAAACAACCTAAGTGTCCATCAATGGATGAATGGATAAAGAAGATGTGGAATGTGTATACAATGGAATATTATTCAGCCATGAGAAAGAAGGAAATCCTGTCGTTTGCAACAACATGGATGGAACTTGAAGGCATGATGTTAAGTGAAATAAGTCAGAGAAGGACAATTACTGCGTGGTATCACTTATATGTAAAATCTAAAAGAAAAAAGCCAAACTTATGGAAGCAGAGAGTAGAAAAGTGGTTGCCAGGGGCCGGAAAGGCAGGGATGGGGGAGAATAGGGAGAGGTTGGTAAAAAGGGTATAAATTCTCAGCTATAAGATGAATAAGGTCTGAAGATCTGATATAAAACATGGTGATCTAATGTTTTACATGGTGATGTAAAACATAGTGACACTGTATTATGTAATTGAAATTTGCTAAGAGAATGTAAATGTTCACACACACAAAAAAAGGTAAACATGTGAGGTGACGGGTGTGCTCATTAACTAGATGGTAGGAATCCTTTCACAAGGTATGTGTATATCAAGTCACCACAATGTAGACTTTAAATATCTTATCATTTTATTGGTCAATTATACTGCAATAAAGCTGACCAAACAAGGGGAGCTGGAAAACGGACTCCTTTTATACGTCTTTTTTTTTTTTTTTTTTTCTATTTTTGGCCACACCGCCAGGCGGATGCGGGATCTTCCCCACCCGGGGATCGAATCCTAGCCTCCTGCAATGGAAGTGTATTGTCTTAACCACTGGACCGCCACGAATCCTCCTTTTGATGTGGGGAGAGGCCTGGATCTAAGGAGGAATAGAAAATTAGGGCCACTTTTTTTTTTTTTTTTTTTTTTTTTTTTGGCTGCATGGGGTCTTCGTTGCTGTGCACGGGCTTTCTCTAGTTGTGGCGAGTGGGGGTTACTCTTTGTTGCGGTGTGCAGGCTTCTCATTGCAGTGGCTTCTCTTGCTGCAGAGCACAGGCTCTAGGCGTGTGGGCTTCAGTAGTTGTGGCGTATGGGCTCAGTACTTGTGGCTCGCGGGCTCTAGAGAGAACGCTCAGTAGTTGTAGGTCATGGGCTTAGTTGCTCCGCGGCATGTGGGATCTTCCCGGACCAGGGCTTGAACCTGTGTCCCCTGCACTGACAGGCGGGTTCTTAACCACTGCACCACCGGTAAGTCCCTAGGGCCACTTTTTTGCAATCAGTCTACTGCCTCCCTCTACAACTCTGACTCTACATCCTTCCACAGCACCACCTACAATCCATCAAGCCCACTTTTCCAATGTAACCTCTCCCTCTCGTGTCCTTACTCCCCTCCATGGTCAATCATCAGCATCATTTCCTTGCATTCACCCTCAACTCTGTGCTATTCTCTTAAGTTATATGATGGGTTTGTCCAAATCACAACTCTGGTTCTGTCCATCTTTCCATGGACCCCACACCTGTATCTCTGTTGCTGAAGGTAGTGGGAGACCAACCACAAAAGGACACTGACTTGTCTGACTTTAAATCGAGACCATGAACCTCATGGAGGTCCATATGCTGCCGGCATCACTCCCACATCCCTAGTGCATTCACTTTGATCTCCCAATTATTTCATACCTTCTCTCTCCTCAAACCTCCAACACCGGCTCTCTTATGCTCACTCTCACCTGGTGACTTCCTATTTCAGAGAAACAACGGAAGCAGTGAGAAGAGAATTTCCGTACCTCACCTGCCACCTACCAGCATCTCTGTTTCCTTGCACTATTACCTGCCTAGAGCCATGCCGTCCACTTCCACATTGGATTCCATTCCCTCTTTCTCCTCTCCTGAGTCATCCATTTGTCCTTCTATATTAGGTCATTCTTATCATCAATAAAGATCTTTAGAAAAAATAACTTCAAAGAATCCCACTTCCCTCTCCAATGACCCCATTGTGTCTCCTCTCCTCTTTATAGCAATTTCTCAAAAGTTTTGTTGGGTCTCTCCCTCTCTCCAATCCTGTCCTCTTCTTCTTTTTTATAATTGTTCCATCTTAACATCACCTCTAAGAAGCACGTGGCACAGTCATCACTTTCCCCTTGAAAGCACCTGTTCACTTGTTGCCTGGACACCACTCTTTTTCTTCCAATCACATCAGGGGCTTCTCAGTCTCACTTGCTGGTTCCCCCTCAACCTCTCAACCACGGGATGCCCCAGGGCTCAGTTTTTGCATCACATTTCTTCACTCATCGACTTGGGAAACTCATCAGTTTCCTACTCTTTAACACCGTACACGTGCTGACAATTCCCAAATTCATATCTTTTTTTTGCTTTGCCAGAAATATATTTTATCAGTATTTTAACCGGATGCAGCAGTTGCACTGTCTAGACAGTCTTGGTTTTTCTTTGCACAATGACACCTTTATTCAACTTTAGAGAAAACACATGAGCATAAGGCATTCTCATCACCGCACGAGCATCTCTCATGGGTGTTAATATCCTTGTCCAGTGATGTCGCAAAGACCATCTCTGCTACTTTATACACTTGAGATCAAAATTTTGTGGACTTAGTGACTGGGATGCCCTAAGAAAGAGAATAACTATGACCCCAAATTGATATCTTTAGCTTGCACTTCTCCCCTAGACTTCATCTTAGAACTATAATAGGCCTTTCAAATGGAACTTGTCCGGAACCCAGTTCCTGGTCTCCTCCAAAGCAGCTCTCCCACCTCAGTTAATGGCAATTCCGACCTTGAAGTTTCTCAAGCCAAAAATCGATTAAAGTGATGCAGCCATGAGCCAGAGAAGGCCAGCACCACCTGAAGCTTGAAAAGGCAAGAAACAGATTCTCCCCTGGAGCCTCCGGAGGGAGCACAGCCCCGCCGATCCCTGGATTTCAGCCCATTGATACGGATTTCGGACATCAGGCCTCCAGAATGGTGAGAATACCTGTCCGTTGTTTTAGCCAACAAGTTTGTGGTCCTTTGTTATCGCAGCCACAGGAAACCAGCGGGCTCATCTCTAGACCTTTGCGCTGGCTGTTTCCTCTGCCTACCATGTCCTTCCACTAAGTATCAGCTCTGCTAGTTCCCCCACCTCCTTTAAGTCTTCACTCAAATATAATCTCAGGGAGGCATTCCCTAACTACCCTATTTAAAATCCACATGGCATACTCAGACACACACACACACACACACACACATTCTGGACTTGCCATCTCCCTGAACATTTTTCATATCATTATTTCTCTACATCCTCTGTATTTACTTTTCTCCTGTCTCCTTGTACTAAAATGTCAGCTTTGGAAGAACAGGGATGTTTTTCTATTGTATTCTCTGCATGTCACGAGCACATAGAACAGTGTCTGACATAGAGGAAGTGCTCAGTAAATATTTATTGAGTGAACTTGAGGAACTTCAATTATTCCACACCAACTGAGGAGAAAAACAGGTCTTCCACAGTCATCATAACCACGTTCCGACTCTGAAACCTCAGTCATCACTCGTTCTGATGACACACACAAATCTGGACTCACAGCTTGGTTTAAGACCCCGTGAAGAAGCTCCAATAAAGACAGAAGACCTATGAAGCAGAGCAGCGTGGGCCAGTCCAGGGAGTGGTCCCTAAGTGGGTCGTCCTGGGCTTCTCTTTAGAGTTGCTGAATCACAGCCTTCAGGGGGCAGTGCCGGGGGTTAGCATTTTCTAGGAGAGCCCTTACATAATGCTGATGATTAGGTAGACTTGGGAACCACCTCAGTTTTTCTTGGCCCACATATTTTAAAACTTGCGGAAGAATGTTACTGTATTTTTTGTGATTAACTGCAAATGTTTTCAGCATAGCACATTATACATGGATCATTTTTCCGCTCCCTAAAACAATCACAGCTATTGTTTGCCGCACGTGTCACTAGATATGATCATTTTTTGTGCCGGCAGACCTTATGCTAACCATCGAAATGTGTCGCCATTCAACATCACCGAAGTGGGAGATTCCGTCTTCCTACACTGAAAACATCTCCAGTTTCCTCCTGAGCTTTCTCAAAAGCAATTACACTGATACATTACATTTAGGGAGAACTCCACTTTCTTTGGTGGGGGAAGCTTGTTCTAAACAGTAGTTGAGTTTTGTGATTTACATTCATCACTTCTTAAAACATAAAAATAAATTCAAAATTATAAAATGACCCATTCTGCATAAACTAATTCTGACCCATGACCCTAAGTATCAGCACAACTTTTTGCCTTCACTTCACCCTTCTTACCAATAGGGAGAGTTTAGGGTCTTGCATCCATTTTCCAAGTCATCCTCTTAATGAAGACTGGATGAGGCTGATCCTGGGTCAGATGGAGGCATCTGGCTCCTGATGTGGGCAGGTGTATGCACCTGCCGTGGGACAGCTATGCATTCTCAGGTGCACAGTGTTAGCGCTGAGATACATACGACGCACATACGTGTTCTTCAGAGCTCAAAAGTAGAGCTGCATCCTCTTTTGAAGTCAATACTTATTAAAAGGCATAGTCACGAATAAACTGATACAAAATTATCCTACCTTCTTCTTCTTTGGCTTGGAAGATTTGGTCTGTGGAACAAATAGGAAGTAATGGTCTCAGGAATAAAATAGATTCTACAATAAAAGTAACAACTAATATTTACTGAGAGCTTACTATGCACCAAGTATAATGGCTAATGTTTTTTTTAATATTTATTTATTTATTTATTTATTTATTTATTTTTGGCTGCGTCAGGTCTTCGCTGCGGCGGGTGGGCTCCAGAGCGCACAGGCTCTCTAGTTGTGGCTTGTGTGCTCAGTAGCTGTGGCGAGTGGGCTTAGTTGCCCAACCAGCAGGGATCGAACCCACGTCCCCTGCATTGGAAGGCAGATTCTTTTTTTTTTTTTTTTTTTAATTTTATTTATTTATTTATTTATTTTTGGCTGTGTTGGGTCTTCGTTTCTGTGCAAGGGCTTTCTCTAGTTGCAGCAAGCGGGGGCCACTCTTCATCGCGGTGCGGGGGCCACTCTTCATCGCGGTGCGCAGGCCTCTCACTATCGCGGCCTCTCTTGTTGCGGAGCACAGGCTCCAGACGCGCAGGCTCAGTAGTTGCGGCTCACGGGCCCAGTTGCTCCGCAGCATGTGGGATCTTCCCAGACCAGGGCTCGAACCCGTGTCCCCTGCATTGGCAGGCAGATTCTCAACGACTGCACCACCAGGGAAGCCCTGGAGGGCAGATTCTTAACCACTGGACCACCAGGGAAGTCCCTTAATGTTTTAAATATATAATTTAATCCTATGTGATAGGTATTACTACTACTACTACTACTACTATTATTATTATTATCTCCATTTTACTGTGGAAGAAACTATGGCAGAGACAGATTAAATCTCTTGCCTGAGCACTACCCATAAGTGACTGATCCAAGATTCTGTTCCAGGCCTGTTTGACTCCAAGGCCGTCAATCACTTGGCTGAATTTCCTTGCTGTGATGTAAATTCAATCAAGGACTTTGTAGGTTTCAAAATATTTCTCTTGAAGAGCTGTTGTCCTGAAAATTGAGAAGAAGACTAATTCTTCTGTATTCCACTTGAGTTGCACTTCAAGAGAAATGCCAAGTGTCTGGGAACACAGAGAGGAAAGGGGGTTTTAAAGGAAAAACAGACCACAGCTATAAAGAGTCAGATGGCCAACATCTGGCCAGCTTGTGGTCGGGCTGCATGGGCTGTTGTGTGAATTACAAAGGTATGACAAATTTTCTACTTTGTTCTAATTTGGCTCAGCCTGCCTGCCTTCAGCTTTTTTGGAGACGCTTCCCACATTTGAACTAAAATGCCCTTTCATGACACAGTATATGGCTGAGGATTATCATGCAAACTTTGTTTTGTTTTCCACCTCACTTTGTTTATGTACTGCAGGGTGTGGGTCTCATAATGTTTGATGGCTCTTTACATCATATTCTCTACCCGGTGCACGGAATGCCACTTTGTAGAAACCCGCACAGTTATACGGGGATTTATGATTTGAGTCTGGTTCTGCGGGATACCTACAGCTCACCTAGCTTGCCTCTTTGGGATCCTCTAAAGGCTCGAGGACTCTCTGTGAGGTTTTTTGACCCATGTTGCCTCCTCTGCAGCGGCTTCGATTCACACTCAGGACGGACTTCCTTTGGCAATTTAAGATTTCAAGGCAGATTTTAAAACCTTGATCACACTTTAAAAAAAAATTATGACTCTTGTTTTAAATTCCTGCTTAAGAAATAATTCACGTGGTCATGTGGCATGAAACATAACTGCAATGACAAGAATGGTGGGTCACATAGTAAGGCCACGTGGTGTACTGAGCATATATATCATAACGTGTAACACATACAGCTGTGAGGCAGCCCTATAGATGATCTACATCTTACAGATGTGGGAAGTCTAGCACAGAGAGGTAAACTGACTCACTCAGGGCCACATAACTACGAAGAGGTACAGACAGCACTACGACTCAAGTCTGTCTTACTTGAAAACCATCATGTTTAACCACTATATTATGTAGACAACTAAAGAGAACAGTTTGGACTCTGCTGGATCAGCAGCGGGTTAACTCTCTGGGAATTTGGGTAAATGTAATAAGGGAAAACAGGGAGAAAAGTAATAAACAGCACATTCCTTCCTAGATGAATAAAACATAATATTGAAGGCAAAACAGAAGACATGGGTTCTAATCCCAACACGACCATACGAAGCTTCTCCTGACATGAACTGGGAAAACTGCTTCAGTTCTGACAGACCTGGGTGATGAAATGAGCTTTGAGTCTCCTCCACACTTAAGATCATGACTAATCTTATAGCTACAGTGATCATGTTCTGTTTACAGAGAAGGGACCCCAAATCCATTTTATGCGAACATTCAATTAGACACTTCTCAGATGACCTCCAGATCGCCCACTTCCTAAATGTATTTATAACATCATTTCCACGTTTGTACTTAGGACTTTCTTCTGAAGAGCACACTCTGAGTCACCGTCACCGCTCCATATCAGGCTGGAAATTTTGTCTTACACACACTTTGCTTTCAGAGATAGTTTGCAACTTCCTTCCCAAAAGATTACTATATTTTCTCTCAAGAAAAGAAACTCTGAAGCAAAAAGAAATGGCATATATGGTTCTGTCATCTCCCAGTATCTAAGCACCCCCCTGCATTTCAGCATCATTATTCACCAATCACCAGCCCCCAGTTAACCCGCTACTGGGTATTTAATGACCAGAGTGGTTTGGAAAGGTGGCCAGATGAGGGTATGAAACAGGCTGTTCTCAGTCTAACCTTGCCATGGGATCCTAGAAGCCTCTTCAGGGACCTCCAAAATCAGCCTATTTCTAAATTGTTTTTCAGCAAAGATGTATAGAAGAGAGCTGGGGAAATAGCAGGGGAAGAGGATGGAAAAGCAAGCTGGATACTCATCTGGGAAACCATCAGAAAAGATCATGATTACCTCAGGCTGAGAGGAAGGCAAAATATAAACTGTGGGGTGTCTAACTATTGAGGTATAGGGTTATAAAGGCAATGAAATCGTTCTCTAAAGCAGCAGTCCCCAACCTTTTTGGCACCAGGGAGCGGTTTCATGCAAGACAATTTTTCCACCACAGCGGTGGTGGCGGCGGGGGGGGGGGCGGGGGGGGGCAAGGGGGCGGGGATGGCTGAGGCGGTAATGCGAGCGATGGGAAGCGGCAGATGAAGCCTGGCTCGCTCGCCAGCCACTCACCTCCTGCTGTGCGGCCCGGTTCCCAACAGGTCCCCAGGGGTTGGGGACCCCTGCTCTAAAGACGATAGAAATTTTTAAGTAAAGTGAAATTACAGGCAGTTCTCACTTTCAAAGCTCTTCTAATATCTTAGCACCAAAAAAAGAATGTGATTGTCCAAGTCATGTGGGGAAAAAGCCTATCTCAAATGTTTCAGGAGACTTTATTTTTAATGAAAAAAAATGATAATGAGAAAAATAAGTGAGTAAAATCAACTTACACGAAGATTTTTATTAAAAATAACAAATGACCCTAAATCTCTAAAGCCTATGAAATCTTTCTAAAATCTAAAGGGTGTTTCTTGAATGCTATATTCCTTTTTTTTCGGTTGCATTGGGTCTTTGTTGTGGTGTGTGGGCTTCTCATTGCGGTGGCTTCTCTTGTTGCAGAGCACAGCGTCTAAGCATGCGGGCTTCAGTAGCTGCAGCACGTGGGCTCAGCAGTTGTGGCGCATGGGCTTAGTTGCCTCACAGTATGTGGGATCTTCCTGGACCAGGGATCGAACCCGTGTCCCCTGCATTGGCAGGTGGATTCTTAACCACTGTGCCACCAGGAAGTCCAAATGCTATATTCTTAATGAAGGTGTTCAACTTCACTTTACCTGCTCATTTGTGGCTATTAAAAAAATTACATAAGTAAGAACTTTATCTAGTAACTGATGATAATGTATTATTAAATAAAATCAATCTACAATGTCTCCTTACATTAAACATAGATGCACCAGAAAATTCTATGGTAACCAGTGTATGGATGCATTTTTTTCTAGTTGGTTTTAACACAATGCTTGTAATTATTTATACAACAAAATAGACATCTGGCCCTTAGTCAAGAATTTAATTCCCTATTATAATACGGAAAATTCAGGTCTGAGCTCCATTATTTAGATTTAGATGCTAGTATCTAAAAGCGTAGTCCACTGTAACTCAAAAAAAAGTGTTTCTCAATAATTTAGGATGCACATGTATCAACTTTTTAATGTTGAAAGCATTTTTAATGTGTGCATGAGTGCACAAAATACTGGACAAATATATTTCTATATAGCCATTATATATGTGTAAATTATATATGTGTGTATATATATATATACACACACACATACATGCATCAAGCTATTAAAGTATTACTTTTTTTAAGATAGTAGAATTATTCTTGGAAATTTATTTTCTTCTCTGTGCATTATGCTAACTTTCCCAAATGAACAAATATTACTTTTATAATAAGAAAAGGGCTATTTTTAAAACATTTTAAATTATTTTTCATTTCTCATCTCTAAGCTATCTTGATATCTGTTACTTACATTATATTTTACTTAAATAGCTGCATAAATACTGGTGAAGGTGATTGACATCTGCAGTGAGAGTATCTAAATATCAGACACAGTTACTAAACAGAGAAAACGTACCTCTGACAATTCATAACATGAAACAATGCAAAGAAAGTGACAGA
Source organism: Balaenoptera ricei (assembly GCF_028023285.1). NCBI lineage: Eukaryota > Metazoa > Chordata > Mammalia > Artiodactyla > Balaenopteridae > Balaenoptera > Balaenoptera ricei. The sequence goes on along the minus strand of NC_082639.1, from coordinate 189,342,989 downwards.
TTGGGGATATCCAAAAACTGTTATAACTCTCTTGATAGGGAATTGCTGTTAATAGCTAAGATATCTGTAAACAGTGAGGCTTAAAAAAAAAAAGTCAAAAAAATTAATAAATAAATGGCCAAAATGATACACTGGCATTTTAAAACTATTTTTCCTATAAAAATAGGGCTCAGATGACCATTAAGGTCTTTTTCAACTCTAATATTCTGACTGTATGCATTTACATTCAACTTCAGTTTCGCAGGCTGAATATTTTTCTAAGAAAGCAAGTTCTGAAAATATACAATCAAATGCCGTGAATTCATTTTTGGTATTTATATTTTAACCTGTGAAATAAATATAATTAGTGTTTTATAACATTTAAGAAGTAATACGTCAGGTAAAGATTTTGTCAAAATGCACTGAAAAGCAAAATGAAGGTATCACATTCTATCACTTTACTTTTTAAAAATCATAATTTAAATAGTCCAGGAAACTAAACAAAATGACCTAAGGGATTCAGTGGCTTCCTATGAAGATTACTGTCCCTCAGCCTGAGATGACTAATGCTGAAGCTCAAGACAAAATAAAGAAAAATGACAAATATATGAAACTGGAAGGATATAACAAGAGACACAAAATAAAATACTACTTTATCTGACAGAAAATTAAAATGTAGTTTGTTCTTCAAGGGACTGTATAAGCTGCAAAATTAAATATAGTTATGCCATGTTTTACAAAAGCAATGTCCGTGGGAATATGTTACAAATTGAATTTGGGGAAACACTGTCATAGTAAATGTACTACGACAACTGGCTATTTGAAGTTAAACTTGTCTTATTTTTCTAAAGAATCTCAATCTCTTTTAAATTACCAGTTTTCCAGGTGTTTTGTTTCATATAGTAGCATCCCATCATGAGGCATTATTGTAGATTTAGAGGCTCATATAAAGTCATGTAACAGTTGGGTCCTAATAGGTTATAAAGAAGCTGAGTGGTTTGGGATAGTTTTTTTCACTTTGGGATTTAGCTTTCTTAGAAGACTTCTGTGCTATTCCAGAATACCCCCTTAGCTCTACATTATTAAAGAAACCCCTGTCCAGAACCAGTGTGATGTTGAGCATTTTTACTGTCGAGTTTGAAACTAATTCTCAGCTCTATTATTTCCATGAAGAGTAAGAAGAAGAAAAAAAAGTGAATGGAGATGCTTACAATAAGCAGATTATCTTCTCCCCCATCTCCCGGTGAATTTTGTAACGAGGGATGCTTTTGCCTCACCACAAACACAAAAATGAAAGAACAGACATTTGGACCTTTACTGTACACACGGGTCCGTGTGAAAGAGATCCTGCCAACTCACCTCACTTCAAATGGAGGATTATTTCAGATAGATCCATGTATTACCTTTTCTAAAATGTTACAACTGTAAATATTTCCAAAGACACCTGTGCCTGGCACCATGTGGGACACAGTGCTTTAAACTTCCTAACATCCCCGTGAACATCCCCGTGAGGTGCATTGATATTACTTTCCTTTGATGGAAAACTGAGGCTCTGTGTAATTAAGTCTGTGCTGCTAGAAGGTGACTAAACTGGGTTTATCTGTCTCAAAAGTCATGCTGTTTCTTAAAATGTGGTCTTCAGACCCTCTGGATAAAAAGCTCCTGATTTTTCTTAAAAATGTAGAATGTGGATTCCCGCTCTCTGTCTCTCCCACCCCCGCCCCTTGATCCCTTCCCACATATTCTTATATGATGGGCCTGGGTTGAGGCTCAGGAATCTTTTTTCATACGCTCCTGTCGACTGGAAAAAAGTGCACAATCTAAAAGATGACTGTTAATTAAAGAAAACCAGATATCTCAAGTTAAGGAATTTAGCACTTTTCTATATATGGGAAGATACTAGCATCTGGGCTTATTGAAATCCCTCCTTTGATATGCACCTCAGCTGTCTGGGGCCAGCATCTTGTGCTTCCTCATCCTGAGTCTCCTCGGGGTGCACTGCTGAGGGGGTGACGGGGGGGTGTGGCTACAGTGGCTGAGGGCTTGATGGCGGGCACCCCGTTTCCACTCTGAGTTCCCGCAGGGCTCACCATAGGGGCGGCTGTAATGGGATGGCTTGATGGCTGCAAAATTTTTTGTTTATTGATACAGTAGGCAATATTTTTTTCATTGATACTCCATATACGATTCTTCTGTACCTCAAGTTGGAGGACTACAGCTTGACAATGAACTCTCTCCCTTGATCTCTTGCCTTGAGAAACAAATGTATTTTGATCTCTCCTCCTCTCTGGCATCTTCTGTCCATTACACTCATACTGGCTCATGGTCGTGTATCTCTCCCTTTGCCTTACAGGCAGTGCAGGTGGGAGTGTTCCTTTCTTGAGCAGATATGAACATTGCTCCAGAAAAAAAGCTATGGCAGTTCATTGCCCTAGTGGACAGTACCACCCGAAAATAGGTGGCATTGACCCAGCACCAAAAGCTCAACTATAAAAAAAATGAGAAAAAATGGAATTAATGCTTCCTAAGAATATTGCAAAGAAACTGCGTTTTAGTCTTCGTTTGCACTCCCATCGGCATCAAACCTCCCTGCGGTTGGCAGATCGCAGGGGAGCGTGACTCTACAAAGATGAGAATCTCTTCAGCTGCTCTGTTGATCTCAGAGGGATGGCTGGGCTTTTTTTTTTTTGCTTTTGTGCTCACCTCCTGGCTCTTGGTGGACTTAAAAGGCATTCATTTTGCAAGAAAAAGACTTTTAAATGTTAAGTGCATAGCATGATAATAGACACAGAGGCTTTGTCGTGGGCGAGAGAGACAACAGATAGAGGTGCCAACAGCAGCAACAGAGAAATGTGAGCTGATAGTGTAGCAAATTGTAATCACGATGCTGAGGAAGACACAGTAAGGAATATCTTGGAGGTAGGAAGGGGAGGCTGAGATTGGTGCAAATGGTAGGCTTCTGCCGGTGGAAAGAAGATGGCAGAGTGGTCCAAGCAGGGGAAAAACCGGCAGAAGCAGAGGCGTGGGGTGGAAAGTGAGGTGTGTGGTGCAGAGAGAGGACAGTGAGGAAATGGACGTGGCCGCGAATAGTAATATTCGAGGTCAGATCCGTCAGCAGGCTTAGGGAAGCCTTCATCTAGATGGCTGTTGGGAGTAAGGCTCTTGACCTCTTAGCGTGGAAAAGCTACCTGTGAAGCCCTGGACATCTGGGGTCACAGCGGGAATCTATCCATGAAGTGATGGAAGAGGTGCCCCTCTCCTCCCAGGCATGAGTCCCAACAAATCCTAGGGGCTGGACACGGGCATGCAGATCCGGTTTTTGGTTAAGGCCTTGCAGTTGACCGTGAATCATGATTGACTGGCTGGTGGTTCCCACTAAATGCTCACTCCTCCACAATGTCGCAGAGCCTGTCCTGATCTCAATATGCTTGGCTTTCCTAGTACCCCTTAACTTCTGGCGCTATTAAAATTTCTAGTGGAAGCCCTTTAGCTTAAAATCTTAAAAGGTCTTCTCTATAGTATAATCTGTATGATCTTCTTTGTATCTTAAGGATAACTGGATAGTTTTCTTTTCCCACAGGTGTTATCATTAACAAAGAATTTGGCCTGTACCTGTGATGAAATGAAGTCAATTTAGCTTTTTGAAACCTATTTCCAGCCTTCAGGGAAAAAAAAAAAATCCTATCCAGCTGGTAGCATACGATGCTTTCAACAGAAATCCAACATCATTATTAGTCAATGGGCAGCTATACTGCTTAGCCGAAGGTGACCTGCTGTGAAGCTTCTATAATCAGATTCATTCAGAACCCATTTAAGTCAAGCCTGCATTGCCTGCCCCCAAACCACTCGTTGTCTTTTTACAGAATTGGTGGATTCTCACCCCTCAATGGTCAGAAGACCTCATCAGCACCTCACTCATTACCTATAGTGTAATTTTTATACTCTTTGCTCAGGTTAGAACCTTTTGTCTTTCAGTCAGATAACCTGTTCAGTACACAAATTTGAAAGTAATGCCTTTCTCGGTGCTAGGGAAAGTGCCTATGAACACGGTGAGAGCCAGGGAGCAGGGTGCTTGGAAGGATGGGCAAGGAAGAAGGGGGAGGGCACAGGAGCACATGGCCATCCTGGGGTGCAGTAAAACAAGAATAGAGAGCTTCCCACAGACATAGGAAACAAACTTATTGTTACCAAAGGGGAAGAGTGGCGGGGGGTGGGGGGGAGAATAAATTGGGAGTTTGGGATTGACATATGTGCACTATTATATATAAAATAGATAACCAACAAGGACCTACTGTATAGCACAGGGAACTCTGCTCAATAATCTGTAATAACCTAAATGGGAAAATAATTCAAAAAAGAGTAGATATATGTATATGTATAACTTGAATCACTTTGCTGTACACCTGAAACTAACACAACACTGTAAATCAACTACAGTCCCATAAAAAATAAAAATTTTTTAAAAAAGAAAGAATTACTGAGCTTCCAAAACTGATATGCCTTCTGCAAGCCAATTCTGTTGATTCTTGAAATAGCAGTGGTACAGGTCAGTTAGAGCAGGGTGAGCAGACTAGGGTGTAGGTGATGGACTCGAGTCTGGTGACAATTTTCCTTGAGTTTCTTATATTTCCACATGTCTTGCAAACACAGGCCCTGACTGCTTTTGTTTCAGACTGTCATTTCAAGGATGCTTCCTAGCAAACATCTTTGGAAGGCAGAAACAATGCTTTCCACCAGGGCAAAGGGCAGGCATATTCACTCTGCAGTATAGAAGATTCTGGTTCCATAAACTCCTATTCCAACCCAGTGAGTGTTCAGGTGTCATCTGACTTTCTTCACATCACCCAGTGGGAATTGGGGCTCAGGGAACTGAAGCAGGAATGTGGCTGCTGCCATGAGTAAGTAAGAAAGTCCTTTGTCTCTGACCCAGAAGTCTCGTGTCTTCTGCCAGCATCCAGGGAGTGGCAGGCTTACTTGATTCCCTGCAAGTACGGTCAAATCTCAGCCCATTCCCAGTTCTTGACGTAGAGTGTTCCTTCACTCTATGAGCAGGAGAAGCCCTTTGATGTGATAATTCTGTCACTTGCACCATAGAGAGGAGGTCTTCTGGCAGGCATCTCAAGTGACAAAGGCAAAACTCTAACATTTACAAGGGTTCTCTGTGGTCAATACTTACATGAAACTGAAAATGTGGGACCAGTCCTATCCTTGATATATAGGTCTCAGGATGCTAATTCTATAACAAGAAGCTCAGTTTTAACTCTAAGTTTTAAGCTTTTCTAGCAAGACATTCTGAACCTCATCCTACTTTGCCACTATAGGCGAGGAAAAATAATTTTCCCTCTACCCCTGTATGTTCTTGGTTGAGACCCTCCTATCATAAAAAATGGATTAACAGGAGAAAAAGAAAAGTTTAATAACATGGATACTTCCTGTATATGTGGGAGAGGCCCAGGAAAACTGAGTAACTCTCACCAATGGCCCAAACCATCACCTTAAATACCATCTCCAGCTAAAGACAAAGAAGGGTGTTAGTGGGTGGGGGGTGCGGGAGGAGGCCTGTTCCTGGGAGATGAGCAAGGAAAGCACAGTAAGCAAGGGTATGGTCGTTATGCAAATTTAAGTCAGTGCCTTCTCCATTGATAAGAGTTTCTAGAGCTCTAGTCATCTGCTTCTTCCTGGTACAGAGAAAAAAGGCACAGTTACAAATGGATATTTAACCCCTGATAAGTGTAAATTTCTCTTTCAAAAGGGTAACTTCGGTTCAGTTTTCAGAGCTTCTTCTGTGTCTGCTATTTCTCAAAAATAACCAGCTCAAGATCATCCTTATGCCAAAGAGGCATATTTTGGGGTAGTAGATGCTGCTTTCCTTCACACCTGCACTATTACAAGATAAATACCAGTTTCCCTACTTTCCTTAAAACTAGGAGACATTCCGGCCATTAAGATATAACTGCAATTCTGCTGGGGACTTTAGAGAAACATTTGTTTTTTATTCTTATAAACAGAAGCAAACGTGCCTAGTGCGCACTCCCTTCCTGCCCTGAACATAGATAGGATGCTGGGAGCTGCTGGGGAAGTCATCTCTTGACTCTGAGGAAAATCCAAGAGAATGTAAGAAATCCTTAACTGACATCTCAGTGACTGGCCACCAACAAAACTCTTTGTAAAAACAAGAAATTCCCATCTATTTAGGCCACCATAAGTTGGTTTCATGTTACTTGCAGACGGGGGATTTCTAACCACTCTTCTAGTTCTTTTCACTTGCCAAAGAGCTACCGGGCTTTGCTCTATGAAGTTTATGTTTTGATTGGAAATCCAAAAGCTAATTTAGCAGGCACCATACTGCAACTAAATTTCTTTTGTTACATTCATTCATGAAAGCCAGGAAAAGACCAATGAGACACAGATACATATATGTATATATGTGTATATATATACATATATTCATATGCATATTTAGTGGCAGTGATATATATATCACTGCCACCAAAATATGCCACACAATGGATATCAGTTCTTAAAATTTAAACATGGAAAGGGTTGGCAGGAGATTTAAGGTGAAAAGCAACCTTGACAAAGAACCTGCAAATGTTTACTATTCAATAAGAATTCCAAGGAAAGAGAAAAAAAACTCACAAGAGGAGGAAAAGGGATGTAAAGAGAGCAAATCTCAGTAGCTTTAAGGAGTGTTGTAGGTCAAAGAATGGCAAATACCTAGAACCTGTGAATATTAATTTCTATTGTAAAAGATATGATTAGGTTAAAGATCTTGAGGAATGTCCTCAAAAAAAAAAAGAGGCAGGAACTCCGTCACAGACACAGAGGAAAATACTCTGAAGACAGAAGCAGACTGAAGTGATGTGGCCACAAGCCAAGGAGCACCAGGAAAAGCTGGGCAGCCACCAGGAGCTGGAAGTGGCAAAGAAAAGACTCCTGCCTTGAACCTCTGAGGAATTACAGCCTCCAGACTTCTGGCCTCCAGGACTGGGAGAGAATGTCTGCTGTTTCAAGCTAACAAGTTTGCGGTCGTTTGTTATGGCACCTCTGGGAAACTAATACAAGGAGTTGATGGAAGAAGCAATGCATGATAAACGAATTTCCTGACAATGGATAAAACAAACAAACAAAAAAACCCCCACAAAATTCCATTCATTTTAGCAAATGTTTATTGAGTAAGGCCTATGTGCTTCCCCAGGTCAGAAGTCTTAAGACGAATAAGAGATAATTCCTGCCTTTAGAAGATCACAGTATTGTAATAAGGAAGAGCAAATCTGACTCCATATTAGATCTCTTCTGTCAGCTGTGCTTACGTCATGCTGGCTCTGCACCTTTTGTAAAAGAGTGTTGCCTATAGCCTGAAATATACAGGATAGGGAGGAGCTTCAAGATGGCGGAAGAGTAAGATGCGGAGATCACCTTCCTCCCCACAAATACATCAGAAATACATCTACGTGTGGAACAACTCCTACAGAACACCTACTGAACGCTGGAAGAAGACTTCAGACTTCCCAAAAGGCAAGAAACTCCCCACGTACCTGGGTAGGGCAAAAGGAAAAAGAAAAAACAGAGACAAAAGAATAGGGACGGGACCTGCACCAGTGGGAGGGAGCCATGAAGGAGGAAAGGTTTCCACGCACTAGGAGCCCCTTCACGGGCGGAGGCTGCAGGTGGCGGAGGGGGAAGCTTTGGAGCCACGGAGGAGAGCGCAGCCACAGGGGTGCGGAGGGCAAAGCGGAGAGATTCCCGCACGGAGGATCGGTGCTGAGCAGCACTCACCAGCCCGAGAGGCTTGTCTGCTCACCCGCCGGGGCGGGCGGGGGCTGGGAGCTGAGGCTCGGGGTTCGGTCGGATCCCAGGGAGAGGACTGGGGTTGGCGGTGTGAACACAGCCTGAAGGGGCTAGTGAGCCACAGCTAGCCGGGAGGGAGTCCGGGAAAAGGTCTGGAGCTGCCGAAGAGGCGAGAGACTTTTTCTTGCCTCTTTGTTTCCTGGTGCGCGAGGAGAGGGGATTCAGAGCGCCGCTTAATCGAGCTCCACAGACGGGCGCGAGCCGCGGCTATCAGCGCGGACCCCAGAGACGGGCATGGGACGCTAAGGCTGCTGCTGCCGCCACCAAGAAGCCTGTGTGCAAGCCCAGGTCACTCTCCACACTGCCCCTCCCGGGAGCCTGTGCCGCCCGCCACTGCCAGGGTCCCGTGATCCAGGGACAACTTCCCCGGGAGAATGCACGGCGCGCCTCAGGCTGCTGCAACGTCACGCTGGCCTCTGCCGCCGCAGGCTCGCCCCGCATCCATACCCCTCCCTCCCCCCAGCCTGAGTGAGCCAGAGCCCCCGAAGCAGCTGCTTCTTTAACTGCATCCTGTCTGGGCGGGGAACAGACACCCTCAGGCGACCTACACGCAGAGGTGGGTCCAAATCCAAAGCTGAACCCCGGGAGCTGTGCGAACAAAGAAGAGAAAGGGAAATCTCTCCTAGCAGCCTCAGAAGCTGCGGATTAAAGCTCCACAAACAACTTGATGTACCTGCATCTGTGAAATACCTGAATAGACAATGAACCATCCCAAAGTGAGGAGGTGGACTTTGGGAACAATGATATATATATATTTTTTCCCTTTTTCTCTTTTTGTAAGTGTGTATGTGTATGCTTCTGTGCGTGATTTTGTCTGTATAGCTTTGCTTTTACTGTTTGTCCTAGTGTTCTGTCTGTCCTTTTTTTCTTTTTCTTTTTTAGTATAGTTTTCAGCGGTTCTTATCATTGGTGGATTTGTTTTTTGGTTTGGTTGCTCTCTTCTTTCTTTCTTTCTTTTTAATTACTTAAAAAAGCTTTTTTAATAATTATTTTTGGTTTTTATTTCAATAACTTTTATTTTATCTTTTTATTTCTTTCTTTCTTTCTATTATTTCTCCTTTTCATTCTGAGCCATGTGGATGACAGGCTCTTGGTGCTCCAGCCAGGCATCAGGGCTGTGCCTCTGAGGTGGGAGAGCCAAGGTCAGGACATTGGTTCACCAGAGACCTCCCAGCTCCACGTAATATCAAACAGCGAAAATATCCCAGAGATCTCCATCTCAACGCCAAGACCCAGCTCCACTCAACGACCAGCAAGCTACAGCGCTGGACACCCTATTCCAAACAACTAGCAAGACAGGAACACAACCCCACCCATTAGCAGAGAGGCTGCCTAAAATCATAATAAGGTCACAGACAGCCCAAAACACACCACCAGACATGGACCTGCCCACCAGAAAGACAAGATCCAGCCTCATCCACCAGAACACAGGTATTATTCCCCTCCACCAGGAAGCCTACACAACCCACTGAACCAACCCTAGCCACTGGGAACAGACACCAAAAACAACGGGAACTACGAACCTCCAGCCTGCGAAAAGGAGACCCCAAACACAGTAAGTTAAGCAAAATGAGAAGACAGAGAAACACACAGCAGATGAAGGAGCAAGGCAAAAACCCACCAGACCTAACAAATGAAGAGGAAATAGGCCGTCTACCTGAAAAAGAATTCAGAATAATGATAGTAAAGATGATCCAAAATCTTGGAAATAGAATGGAGAAAATACAAGAAACATTTAACAAGGACCTAGAAGAACTAAAGAGCAAACAAACAATGATGAACAACACAATAAATGAAATTAAAAATTCTCTAGAAGGGATCAATAACAGAATAACTGAGGCAGAAGAACGGATAAGTGACCTGGAAGATAAAATACTGGAAATAACTACTGCAGAGCAGAATAAAGAAAAAGGAATGAAAAGAATTGAGGACAGTCTCAGAGACCTCTGGGACAATATTAAATACACCAACATTTGAATTATAGGGGTCCCAGAAAAAGAAGAGAAAAAGAAAGGGGCTGAGAAAATATTTGAAGAGATTATAGTTGAAAACTTCCCTAATATAGGAAAGGAAATAGTTAATCAAGTCCAGGAAGCACAGAGTCCCATACAGGATAAATCCAAAGAGAAACACACCAAGACACATATTAATCAAACTATCAAAAATTAAATACAAAGAAAAAATATTAAAAGCAGCAAGGGAAAAACAACAAATAACATACAAGGGAATCCCCATAAGGTTAACAGCTGATCTTTCAGCAGAAACTCTGCAAGCCAGAAGGCAGGGGCAGGACATATTTAAAGTGATGACAGGGAAAAGCCTACAACCAAGAGTACTCTATCCAGCAGGGATCTCATTCAGATTTGATGGAGAAATTAAAACCTTTACAGACAAGCAAAAGCTAAGAAAATTCAGCACCACCAAACCAGCTTTACAACAAATGCTAAAGGAACTTCTCTAGGCAGGAAACACAAGAGAAGGAAAAGACCCACAAAAACAAACCCAAAACAATTACGAAAATGGTAATAGGAACATACATATTGATAATTACCTTCAATGTAAATGGATTAAATGCTCCAACCAAAAGACATAGACTGGCTGAATGGATACAAAAACAAGACCCGTATATATGCTGTCTACAAGAGACCCACTCCAGACCTAGGGACACATACAGACTGAAAGTGAGGGGATGGTAAAAGATATTCAATGCAAATGGAAATCAACAGAAAGCTGGAGTAGCAATTCTCATATCAGACAAAATAGACTTTAAAACAAAGACTATTGCAAGAGACAAAGAGGACACTACATAATGATAAAGGGATCAATCCAAGAAGATATAACAAATGTAAATATTTATACACCCAACATAGCAGCACCTCAATACATAAGGCAAATACTAACAGCCATAAAAGGGGAAATCGACAGTAACACAATCATAGTAGGGGCCTTTAACATCCCACTTTCACCAATGGACAGATTATCCAAAATAAAAATAAATAAGGAAACACAAGCTTTAAATGATAGATTAAACAAGATGGGCATAATTGATATTTAGAGGGCATTCCACCCAAAAACAACAGAATACACTTTCTTCTCAAGTGCTCATGGAACATTCTCCAGGATAGATCATATCTTGGGTCACAAATCAAGCCTTGGTCAATTTAAGAAAATTGAAATCGTATCAAATATCTTCCCCGACCACAATGCTATGAGACTAGATAGCAACTACAGGAAAAAATATGTAAAAAATTCAAACACATGGAGGCTAAACAATACACTACTTAATAACCAAGAGATCACTGAAGAAATCAAAGAGGAAATCAAAAAATGCCTAGAAACAAATGACAATGAAAACATGACGACCCAAAACCTATGGGATGCAGCAAAAGCAGTTCTAAGAGGGAAGTTTATAGCAATACAATCCTACCTTAAGAAACAAGAAACATCTCAAATAAACAACCTAACCTTACACTTAAAGCAATTAGAGAAAGAAGAACAAAAAAACCCCCAAAGTTAGCAGAAGGAAAGAAATCATAAAGATCAGATCAGAAATAAATGAAAAAGAAATGAAGGAAATGATAGCAAAAATCAATAAAACTAAAAGCTGGTTCTTTGAGAAGATAAACAAAATTGATAAGCCATTACCCAGATTCATCAAGAAAAAAGGGAGAAGACTCAAATCAACAGAATTACAAATGAAAAAGGAGAAGTAACAACTGACACTGCAGAAATACAAACGATCGTGAGAGCTTACTACAAGCAACTACATGCCAATAAAATGGACAACCTGGAAAAAATGGACAAATTCTTAGAAATGCACAACCTTCTGAAACTGAACCAGGAAGAAATAGAAACTATGAACAGACCATTCACAAGCACTGAAATTGAAACTGTGATTAAAAATCTTCCAACAAACAAAAGCCTAGGACCAGATGGCCTCACAGGCGAGTTCTATCAAACATTTAGAGAAGAGCTAACACCTATCCTTCTCAAACTCTTCCAAAATATAGCAGAGGGAGGAACTCTCTCAAACTCATTCTACGAGGCCACCATCACCCTGATACCAAAACCAGACAAAGATGTCACAAAGAAAGAAAACTACAGGCCAATATCACTGATGAACACAGATGCAAAAATCCTGAACAAAATACTAGCAAACAGAATCCAACAGCACATTAAAAGGATCATAAACCATGATCAAGTGGGGTTTATACCAGGAATGCAAGGATTCTTCAATATACGCAAATCAATCAACGTGATACACCATATTAACAAACTGACGGAGAAAAACCATATGATCATCTTAATAGATGCAAAGAAAGCTTTCAACAAAATTCAACACCCATTTATGATAAAAACCCTCCAGAAAGTAGGCATAGAGGGAACTTACCTCAACATAATAAAGGCCATGTATGACAAACCCACAGTCAACCTCGCCCTCAATGGTGAAAAACTGAAATCACTTCCACTAAGATCAGGAACGAGACAAGGTTGCCCACTCTCACCACTATTATTCAACATAGTTTTGGAAGTTTTAGCCATGACACTCAGAGAAGAAAAAGAAATAAAAGGAATCCAAATCAGAAAAGAGGAAGTAAAGCTGTCACTGTTTGCAGATGACATGATACTATACACAGAGAATCCTAAAGATGCTACCAGAAAACTACTAGAGCTAATCAATGAATTTGGTAAAGTAGCAGGATACAAAATTAATGCACAGAAATCTCTTGCATTCCTATACACTAATGATGAAAAATCTGAAAGTGAAATTAAGAAAACACTCCCATTTACCATTGCAACAAAAAGAATAAAATACCTAGGAATAAACCTACCTAAGGAGACAAAAGACCTGTATGCAGAAAATTATAAGACACTGATGAAAGAAATTAAAGATGATACAAATACATAGAGGGATATACCATGTACTTAGATTGGAAGAATCAACACTGTGAAAATGACTATACTACCGAAAGCAATCTACAGATTCAGCACAATCCCTATCAAACTACCACTGGCATTTTTCACAAAACTAGAACAAAAAATTTCACAATTTGTATGGAAACACAAAAGACCCCGAATAGTCAAAGCAATCTTGAGAAAGAAAAACGGAGCTGGAGGAATCAGGCTCCTGGACTTCAGACTATACTACAAAGCTACAGTAATCAAAACAGTATGGTACTGGCACAAAAACAGAAATATAGATCAATGGAACAGGACAGAAAACCCAGGGATAAACCCATGCACATATGGTCACCTTACCTTTGATAAACAAGGCAAGAGTATACAGTGGAGAAAAGACAGCCTCTTCAATAAGTGGTGCTGGGAAAACTGGACAGCTACATGTGAAAGAATGAAATTACAACACTCCCTAACACCATACACAGAAATAAACTCAAAATGAATTAAAGACCTAAATGTAAGGCCAGACACTATCAAACTCTTAGAGGAAAACATAGGCAGAACACTCCATGACATAAATCACAGCAAGATTCTTTTTGACCCACCTCCTAGAGAAATGGAAATAAAAACAAAAATAAACAAATGGGACCTAATGAAACTTAAAAGCTTTTGCACAGCAAAGGAAACCATAAACAAGACCAAAAGACAACCCTCAGAATGGGAGAAAATATTTGCAAAGGAAGCAACTGACAAAGGATTAATCTCCAAAATTTACAAGCAGCTCATGCAGCTCAATATCAAAAAAACAAACAACCCAATACGAAAATGGGCAGATGACCTATATAGACATTTCTCCAAAGAAGATATACAGATTGCCAACAAACACATGAAAGAATGCTCAACATCGTTAATCATTAGAGAAATGCAAATCAAAACTACAATGAGATATCATCTCACACCGGTCAGAATGGCCATCATCAAAAAATCTAGAAAGAATAAATGCTGGAGAGGGTGTGGAGAAAAGGGAACCCTCCTACACTGTTGGTGGGAATGTAAATTGATACAGCCACTATGGAGAACAGTATGGCTGTTCCTTAAAAAACTAAAAATAGAACTACCATACGACCCAGCAATCCCACTACTGGGCATATACCCTGAGAAAACCATAATTCAAAAAGAGTCATGTACCACAATGTTCATTGCAGCTCTATTTTAATAGCCAGGACATGGAAGCAACCTAAGTGTCTGTCGACAGATGAATGGATAAAGAAGATGTGGCACATATATAGAATGGAATATTACTCAGCCTTTAAAAGAAACAAAATTGAGTTATTTGTAGTGAGGTGGATGGACCTAGAGTCTGTCATACAGAGTCAAGTAAGTCAGAGATAGAAAAAACAAATACCATATGCTAACACATATATATGGAATCTAAAAAACAAAAAAAAGGCCATGAAGAACCTAGGGGCAAGTTGGGAATAAAGATGCAGACCTACTAGAGAATGGACTTGAGGACACAGGGAGGGGGAAGGGTAAGCTGGGACAAAGTGAGAAAGTGGTATTGTACATATGGACATATATACACTACCAAATGTAAAATAGATAGCTAGTGGCGAGCAGTTGCATAGCACAGGGAGATCAGCTTGGTGCTTTGTGACCAGCTAGAAGGGTGGGATAGGGAGGGTGGGAGGGAGGGAGACGCAAGAGGGAAGAGATACGGGGATATATGTATATGTATAACTGATTCACTTTGTTATAAAGCAGAAACTAACACACCATTGTAAAGCAATTATACTCCAATGAAAACGTTTTAAAAAAAAAAGAAAATGCTAGCTCGATAACGTTAGGGAAAACATTGTATTCCTTTGGAGCTAATGGATGTTAACAAACAAATATATATATATATATATATATATACACACACACACACATACAGGATAGCCTATTCTCAGGGCTCTGACCTTTAACAGTCCATTCATATAGAGATAAAAAGTTGCAGAACAGAGAGTAACATTTGTTTGATTGGAGGTTTACAGGAACATCGCGAACGACCTGAGCTACTTGGACAGCAACAAGAACAAAGGATTCTGACACCAAGAACTTTGCAACAACTAACCACACCCCTCCCTCACCTTGCCTTTAAAAGTGCTTTGCTGAAAACCCTTCAAGGAGTTTGGGGGTTTTTTGAGCACGAGCCACCCATCTCCTTCATGGCCCTGCAATAAACAATTCTCTGCTCCAGACTCCGACATTTCTGTTTGTTTGGCCTCATTGTGCGTGGGGCACATGAACTTGCATTCGGTAACATGGTGAGTGATGACAGAACATTTACAGAGATAATTGTAAAATGAGGCAGATGTGACGAAGCCTTTATTAGTAGTAAAATGAAGTCTTCTAAGGACATGAGGCAATTTCTGTCCACAGCAGATCCAGGAAGTCTTACTGACCGTATTGGAAGATGGCAGGGTTTGAACAGGACTATGAGGAGGGGACACTGGAGAGGAAGGGCGCTGATGCAAAAGACATTTCTGGAGAAAACCAAGACTGGAGCATGTAGCAAAGAGCTACAATCCTCTGGCCAGAGCGTAGACTCGCAGGGAGTTCTGAACGCTGTATGAGGAATTTAGACTTGGTTCTGTGAGCCACGAGGAGTCATGGACAGTGTCTGAGCAGGAGTACAGAGTGACCCTTCAGCTCTCTGTTTACTGTGACAACCCGGGGGCCATGAGTGGGAGAGTTCGGGTAGAGGGGACCGAGAAACAGTAGGTAGGAAAGTGGGGAACAGGGAGATTAGTTAAGGGATTATTGCAACGATCTAGAGAAAGGTGGAAATGCTTGAACATAGCAGTGGCAGTGGGAATGAAAAGAAGAGCATAAATTCAAGGGATGTGACAAAAGTAGAATTCATGGAATAAGAATTCTGAATGAATATGAAACAAAAGAAAGGAAAGGGTGAAACATTTTCAAACCTGAGTAGCTGGGGGTTCTGTTATCTATCACCACATAACAAACCATCCCAAACCTTCGTGGTTTAAAACAATAACCAACTAACTAAGCTACTATTGTGGATATCCACTGCTGCGTCACCAAGCATCCCAAACTTGATGTCACAAACCAGCAGTCACTCTGTTATACTACTGGATTCTGTGGGTCAGGAATTTAGAGAGAGTGCAGTGGGAATGGCTGAACTCCATTCCACAATATCTGGTGTCCCAGCTGGGAGGTGTCTGCTGTCTGGGAATGACTAGACACAGAGCCATTGGTAAGGCGATTGACCCACGTATCTGCCCCCTGGGCTGGGATGACTCAAAGGCTGGATCAGCCGGGACGGTGGCCCGCAGCACCCACATGTGGGCTCTCCATGCGGCTGAGGGTCCTCTCAGCATGAAGGCTGGGCTGTGGGAGGAAGAAGCTGAACACGAGCATCTGGAGAGGGAGAGACCGATAGACCGAGGCAGAAGCTGAAAGGTGCTTTACAGCCCAGCCTCAGAAGCCACCTGGATCACTTCTTCTGTGCTCTGGGGGTTACAGCAGTCAAAGGCCTGCCCAGGTTCAAGGAGAGAGGACACAGACCCCGCCGCAACGTAGGAGGAGACCCGGTACAGAAGCGCAACTGGAATGGGACTTCGTTGCAGTCATCTTTGGAAGACACGATCTTCCCATTCAAGAATCCTGTGGGTCAAGAATTCAGACAGGGTAGAGAAGGGAAGGCCCGGTCCTGCCCACAACGTCTGGAGCTTCAGCCAAGAAGAGCTGAATGAACAACTGGGACTGACCTGATGGCTGGGAGCTGGAATCATGTCGAAGCGTCTCACTCTCAAGTCTTGCACCTACGCTAGGCTGACTCGTGAATGTCTGGAGCTCACTGGGCCCCTTCTCTCCCTCTCCGTCTCTCTCTCCATGGCTGCCTCTGTGAAGTCAGGCTTCCTACATAGTGCCCCAGGGCTCCAGCAGCAAGTGTCCCAGTACGATAAGGAAGAGGTCCCAGGCTTTTTATGATCTACCTCAAAAGTAGCATAGCATCACCTTCACGGTACTCTCTTGGTCAAAGCAGGCATAAGCCCAGATACAAGGGGTAGGAATATAAACCCCACCCTTCAATGAGAGGAGTGTCAAAGAATTCGAGGTTATGTTTTTAAACGGCCACACTGTGAAAATGGTGACATTAGTAACCAATGTCAAGGATACCCAGGCTTGAGGGTTTCGATGATGAGACTTGTTTTGTAAATATCACATTTGTGATATCTAGCAGAATCTTGGCAACATGAATCTGAGATTTAAGAAAGAGTCATTCCCAGAGAAATAATAAACTCATGAGTTAATTAAAACAATGAGAAAATTAACTGGGAGTAAATTAAAATTTAGTGAGAAGGGGCCTAAGACCACGGAACCACGTACTGTGGATTCTGTTGGTTAGTTACCCGGTGTTCATTCCCCCACCCCTTCCTTTCTGACAGAACCCCCGCTCCGTTCATGGGCCCTGACCCACATCCAGGGCTGGAGCCGGTTTGTCTAAGCCTGTCACGGAGTCCTCTTCCCACAGGCACTGAATGGGTGTGTGACATCATCGTTCTTGTCAGGAGACAACATGTGAAGTCTGTCAGGGCTTCTAGGAAAGATTTCCTCACTCCTTGTAAATAGGCAGGAAGACATCATGCCTTTTTTCCCCTTTGCATGTGGGACAGGCTGGGACCTGGGACACTTTGCTGGGACCTGGGACCCTTTACCTCAAGCAACAAAATACAAAGAAACTATAAAGGACTAAAAATATCTGCGTGCATGCACATGTGCAGCAAATTCTGGACCAAAAAGATACAAAGAGACCAAAAAACCCAACTGCCACTTTTGAAGAGCCTGGAGCAAAAACAGGGTGCCGGGAGCAAAAGGAGGGTACTGCACGTGCCCCCTGCACACACACAGCACCTAAGGGGTGGGCAGACCACCTAAGCTACCGCTCTGGCCTGACCCCTGGACACACCCCTCACCCCATATAAGAAAGAAGGTTACCCGCCCTCGGGGAGCGAGCAAGCAAGGGAACCTGTTGTTTGTTCTCGCCTCCCTTGCTGCAGCAGGGACCCCCATAAAGCCTTGCCTGAACTTCTTGTCTGGCCTCTAGACAATTTCTATTGATTGGGGAAGGCCAAGAACCCTGGTCGGTAACACACGTAATCACCTCTGAGGATCTGAGGATGGGCAGAAAAAATGAATGGCAAAGAAGACCCTGGACCATTCTGCAGTAACTCTGGGCCATTTGGTTTGTAAAATAACAAATAGCTTGCTGTTTTAGTCATACTGAGTTGAGGGTTTCTGATATTTTGAGCTAAAATCATCCAACCTAAATACAGTCCCAGCTGATACCCCAAAACTCCAAATTTCCCAACACACACCTAAACTTTGGTTCTGGACTCGAGGAGTTAAAATAATACAGTTAAAAAGCCTTTTAAAGACATTTCGCATTATTTATTTAGTATTATTTAATTAGATATAACAATATCCGGCATTTGTGTAGTACTTGACACATATGTCATTTGCTCCTTACATCTTTTGGAAATAAGCAACGTGGGCATTATTTCTTCCGTTTTCAAGTGAGGTAAGTGAACATTCTGCCTTAAATCCTCCTGTGAATTTAGAAATGATTCAAGTAATAAATCTTATTCCACTTGTCACGTTCCACTTTGCTTCTCAGATAGTACCTGTTCTCTGTAGATTTGCATATCTTAAATTTATAGCACTCACTAAGATAATTTTGAAGGCAGAAAATAATGATCACCTTCAAACACGAGCCAATATAAAACACTCTGGCAAGGTTTCACCCATAGACCGGCAAAGAATTGCGAGGTTTGTTTATGTTAAATGCTCCGTCGGCTTGAAAAATGGTGATAGACTTTCTTGGTGCTTAGTCACCCTTATGCTTTATGGAAAGAGGTCAAGGAAAGAGGAGGAAGTTCAAGACATTATTCTTTGAATCTAGCATAGTACCAGGAGCACAAGTGAGCCCGATCTTATGATTTCACTGACAATAAATTTAAGTGCGGGGCCATTTCACATGAAATGAGCATTTAGGAACGTGTTCTCCATTTTAAATCATCTGTTTATGATGGCTCTTTCCTTTCCTGTTACAGAGAGTCATTGTAAAGGTAAACATTAGTTTTAATGGCTAGATCTTCCTTGACCATTTTTCTTAGTCAAACTCCATCAAATTTGACAAGCAAACTTTTATAAAAACGTATTGTTTTAACATGTCTGCTAAATCACCTTGTTGCTAGGCATTAACTTAAAAGATTACTTTCACTGTTACATCAACAGTCAAAAACAGATGGGATTCCTGCAAGATGGTGCAGAGAGAGAAGCTCTTGGGACATAAACTGATTTTGTTGTCTTAATGAGACCTATTTGGGAATAATTCTTTTTTCAAGTCCTTGCCACAAAGGAGAATCATTTTTTTCTATTTATAGAAAATGTGAAAATTCTCAAACCAAAACAATATTCTCTAGTGGAAAAGTGTTACACTCATCTAAAAAAAAAAAAATTAATTATTCAAAGTGCATGTTCATACTACCAGAAATCTACATGGATCTTGAAAGGAAATTTGCTCTCCTTAAGCAATATTTTTGCAAGCATTTGCAAATATCTTTTATGTAAAAAAGGAATAAGAGGGTTGAGGAGGTGGAAAAAAGAATGCAAATGAGAAAAACGCTGAAAAGGACAGGAACACAAAAAAGTAACAAGTTTCCTCCCAACACTTAGCTGCTGTGGAGGCTTCCCTATCTCCAGGCGCTTCATAACTCATTATCCAGGCGAAGCAGAGTTTGAGACTATAGTTTTTGAGTCTACAAATCGTTTATTCATTCATCCCAGGTGTGGGCGTAGATCCTGGGTGAAATACCGTGAGCAAATACGGGCACTGCCCCAAACTCGTTGAGCCTTCAGTCAAGAAACCAAACACTCTTTGTTATACAACCCCGATTGGCAAGATACTACTGTGTGACTCTTTGCTATAAATTCTGTGACGCTTTGGTTTGGTTTTGGTTTTGGTTTTGGTTTTTCCTCATTGGGCCAGGATATCTGCCATCCGGATGGTTTTAATGGGTGCCCATCCATTCCATTTTCCTTGCCTATTTTCTACCCATCATCAAGGCTCCTAAATACATTCTTGGTATTTTTCTCTTCGGGATATTGATTTTCTACCTAGATATTGTTCTAAGAGAGTTATTCCCAACTTCCAGCCAGTAAACATTAGCGTAAAGATCATTTCCAAATAAAGCCACTGAAAAACACCAGGGGGTATTTCAAGTTGGGATCCCATGCCTCCCTAGTTTACAGCTTTATCCCATCCTTCATTTTATCTTAAATGTTGAGAAGGAAAGACCAGTTATGGGTACCATCTGCTTAAATCCCTCTACCCTGTCCAGATCATTAATGAAGACAATAAAAAAATAGTCCCCATGAGAACATAAGCCATTATCAAGAGGAAATCAGAATATACAGAAATCACTATACAGACACACTTTTGACTTTCTGTGGGTAAAATATTTTTGATGTAATAAATGTCATATTTTCACTTTAAAATGGATATTCCATGCATACTTGACAAGAAAGGCACTAGACTATGGTCGCTAATAGATGCTGCTTTCAAGGACCATGGCTTTTAGTATAGTAAAAGTATGTGTAAAACTCTAACAGTAAGATGTGAGTTGACGTCTGCATGAAGAGATATAGTTACACATACTCATTTTTTAAAAATTTTTTAAACTGAATTATAGTTGATTTATAATATTGTGTTACTTTCAGGTATACAGCACAGTGATTCAGGTTCATATATATATGAACCTGATTCTTTTCCATTATAGGTTATTACAAAATATTGAGTGTAGTTCCCTGTGCTATACAGTAGGTCCTTGTTGTTTATTTTATATATAGTAGTGTATATCTTTTAACCCCAAACTCCTAATTTATCCCTCCCCCCACCCCCCTTTCCCCTTTGGCAACCAAAGCGAACTTATTCACAGACATAGAACACACGCATTCACTTATGTGGCTCTTGTGCCAGGCACTGTGCTAGGCACTGGCTATACAAAGGTGGATCAGACACCGTCCCTCCGAGGTCTAGGCTTGCTGAAGTTTATGGGAGTTCCTTTACACAAAGCTTACAAATGGCGCCTGGCTGTGCTACCCCGAATTTCATTTTCTTTGATTACTCTAAATGGCTCTCGTGTCATTATTTCATCAAAGCATGAAGCATTTCCAGCGTGACGTCCTACCAGACTTCCTGTGTGGTGTGTCAGCCTGTGGGCTTCATGGGACGGTAACTCTACTTCTCACAACTCATTCAAAGGCGATTGGTGGGGGGACGGGAGGGCAGACCTATCACAGACTAGGAAAAACTCCAATTTTAATTTACTGTTACGAAAGGTTGACTTTAGTGTTGATAGGAAACATCAACTGTCATAGGATACTACACGCCCCCAGTATTTGCTCCATTTGAACAACTAGAGTTGCTTAACAAATACCCAAACTCTGGCACATGCCATGTCAAAAAGCCAGCTTTTCTGTTCACTCGCTAACCAGATGAGGGGTGACAACCCTGATAGCCTAACCGGCACTTCACATAAAACTGATGCTTTGTTAACGGGAGAGCTAATTACTATGCCACTTCCTTGGCTTAAATGTCTTGAATTTTTCTACTTGCTTACGCCTGGGGCACAAAGAATAACAAAACCAAAGACAAGCCTTCCTAGGAGTTACATTAATGAAATAACCCAGCCGTGTTTTCGTGGGATTGTTTGTCATCAAATATATACATGAAGAACCCAGTGCCCCACCTGACTAGACGCGACCATTTACCTCGGTGCTTTCCCGTTGTGGCGACATGATCATAAACGTATTAACAAGTCCCACAGTGTGATCAACAACAGATGTAGAATTAAAAGCGTTGACAAGTTTCATCAGGTATCTGGACCTTACGCCTTTTCCACCACATCTAAATCCCATTGCTCCAAAAAACTGCCCAAGCAACTGTTCTCTCTGAAAAGCTGTTTGCTGTGAAAACATTCCCTTTTGTTTTATGCTTTGACTGGAGAAACAGACACAGATTCCCTTGAACCGGCGTTTTTGAAAGAAAGAAATTTTTTTTTGAAAGAAAGAAACACGTTCAAAAACAAATTTATGAAATGAAATCAGTGATTTGATTAATATCTATTAAAACAGAATAAAATCGTCTTTTAAATAATTTAAAGGGGGGAGGGGTTAGTAATCATCTGATGCTTTTTGTCTTCCAGCCTCCTCCCCTTTTGGGAATTTCCCAATGCCCTTCTCGGGGTTATATGTATCCTCTGGCCTCAGGACCTCAGATGAAAGGGTGGGCACATCACCCAGGCTGGCTGGTCGAAATCCTTACCTCTCCAGGCCTAGCGATTCATGCCATCAGTGAGCTGTAATTCCACCGCCAGAGCGAGCAGAATTTTCCTCTGTGCTTTCGGAAAAGCCCTTGGGAAATACATGCCTTCTGGGTTCATGAGCCGTGAGAACAATGTAAGTCTAGTGGTATATTTGCTACCACTTGGGAAGAGCACCCCTGACAACAAATCTAACATAGAAAAAAGCAGAGCTGAGGATGGAAAAAGAAAAAGAGAGTGCAAGAGGAAGGGTGGTGAGAATAACAATGAGACCATGTTTGAGGCTCCTAGTTCCAGCCAGACCTGAACACATGTCCACCCCTGAAGTTTCCAGTTATGTTAGCCATCAACTCCTGTTTTTTTTGTTTGTTTGTTTGTTTTTTTGCTTAATCTAATTTAGATGGTCTGGTACCGCAGGCTGCAAATTTTTTTCTAAAGAGCCAGATAGTGAATAGGCTTCACTTAAGCTTTGCATGTCGCACGCTCTCAGTTGCAACTACTCTCGCTGTAACGTGAAAGCAGCTACAGACAGCACATAAACAAACAAGCATAACTTGTTACAATAACTTGTCCCCAATAACACTCTTACTGGGGACACCAAAATTTGAATTTTATATAATTTCCATGTGTCACAAAATATTATTTTTCTTCCGTTTTTTTTTCAACCATTTAAAAACATAAAAAACATTTTAGCTCAAGGGCTATGCTCAACAGGTTACAGCTTGTCTAAGATTCCATCCTTCCTTTCTGCCGACACACTCAGACTTTTCTCCAGCGAGTCACCCCTTTCCCCACCTTATGTTGTTCAGTTTGGGTGGATGGACACTACCCTTAGCTCTAGGAATGGATGTGGTTGGTTTAAGCCAATAAGAAAATTCCATCTCCCTGGCCACAGAGTTGATTCAGCAGTGGACCCATGATGGAATTCAGTCCAGGGACACTTGAAGGACTACTGGCTAGGACTTCTGAGAAAGACGTTTCCTCTCTTCTCCCACTATCTCCTCTGCATCCCATGCCATCTGTCAAAGGAGAGGCTCTCTTTTTAGCTGGTACTGCAAGGAATGAGGATTTCAGACTCAGAATCACTGCGGCCGTGAAACTCCAGCTTCTAGGAAGCAAGGTTATGGGGACTGGGAATGGAGCTGAAGCAGAGCTGGGGTCACGTGATGCAGTCACTGAGCTGGATGAAGCCACATCTGAAGCCCAACTACCTACGGGCTCTTCAGTTATGAGCTGATAAAGCTCTTTCTTTGCTTAGCTTCTTTAGGAAGCTAAGCTAATTTTTTGATAGATTTGTATGTCTTAAAATGAAAAGAATACTGATGAATTTTTTAAAAACCTAAGAGGGCAATGACCTGGCTGACTCAGGAAAGGGTCACATCGCTGAGCAGCACCATGGCCAGTTTAGTCAAGTTCAGGGTCAAGGCCTCAGCTTTTCAGGTTCAAGCGCTCAATTTTTTTTTTTTTTTTTTTATCAAACGTCGCCTAGACTCTTCAGGAAGTAATTCACATCAGACAAATGCACAAAAGGCAGTATACTTATTTATAAACAGAAATTCCCACCCCAATTTCACAGTTAGGAAGAACTCCAAAATCCTTACTGCTGCTGCGAGACGCACCCCCCATGGCCGGTGCCCTCTGCCCTCCTCCCCCGCCCCTGCTGCTACCTCCACTCTGGCCAGTAACCATATCCCTGCTCATCCTCAAATACCGTGAGTGAGGAGCACATTACAATTGCTTTTGCCTCCATCTAAAGTCCTCTTCACTCAGAGCTTACTCTGGCTCCCTCATTTTATTCAAGCCTCCGGTGGAAAATCATTCCCAGAGAGGCCTGCCCTGGCCACCTTGTCTACAATAGCCCTTCCTCCTACGCATACACACCTCCATCGCTCTCTATGCCCTGACTCTGCTTTACTTTAGCCATAGAATTTTCATCCAGCTGAAATTATGTTCTCATTGTTTTTAATCATCTGTTTCCCTCGCTAGAATACAAGTTCCATGAGGACAAGAACCTTGACAACACTGTTCACCATCGTATTCCAGTGAGGTGCATGGCAATAAATAATTGCTGAATGAAATGAAAAAATGAAATGAAATGAAATCAAATCAAATGAAATGAAGGAGGGAGGGAGGAAGGAAGAAAAAGAAAAGAGAGAGAGAGAAGGAGGAAGGAAGGGAAGGAGAGAGAGAGAGAGAGAAAGAAGGAAGGAAGGAAGGAAGGAAGGAAAGAAAGAAAGAAAGCAAGCAAGCAAGCAAGCAGGGAGGGAAGAAAGAGAGGGAGCGAGAGAGGAAGGAAGGAAATCAGTCCATGCAGTTTTATTTCTGTAAGAAAATCTACAGAAGGAAACAACTAGCTTTTAGAAAATATCTGGAAAATGTAAGTTATACTAAAATTTTCTCACCTTAAGACGACAGATGGATAATTTAAAAACAGACCATTATCATGAACATAACTGTAAACCATCTCCATGGTAAATTACTTGCCAAATAACATGATTTAACAGATTTACATGTGTATAAGAATTTATAGCTTGCAAAGCACTTTTCCCCTAGATTTGCATTTAACTCTTGTAAGACCTTCCTTGAGGAGACATTGCTATTTCTCTTGTATTGAGATAAGACTGAAGCTCAAAATTTTAGTAAAGAATAACTCAAGGTTATAGATGGTAAACGGCAAAAAGAGAACTTGACGTCTGAATCCTCTGATTTCGCTTTTTTCTACTCTGCTACCTCCCTCCAGCAATGACAAATCCCACATATAATGTGGTGATTTACTTGCTTCAGTTTCCAAGTGTGGGGTACTTCCCTGGTGGTCCAGCAGTTAAGACTTTGCCTTCCAATGCAGAGAGTGTGGGTTCGACATCCTGGTTGGGGAGCTAAGATCCCACATGCCTCAGGGCCAAAATACCAAAACATAAAACAGGAGCAATATTGTAACAAATTCAATGAAGACTTAAAAAAAATTTCCAAGGGTGACCTAAACTTATCCTCATTTTCTGGGACTTTCCACACAGAAATTCTAGTACAACCTGTCCCAGGAGGGCCTGATTATTTAAGTTCCTCACCTCCATTTGAAATCTACTGGGCTCACGCTTCTCAAACTTTAATGTGCATTTGAGTCAGCCTGGGACTCTTGTCAAAATGCAGACCGTGATTCAGCACTTTTTGAGTAGGAACTGAGTTGCTGAATTTCTAACAGGCTCCCAGGAGATCCTGGTGCTACTCATCCACAAACATCCATACTTTGAATAGCAAGTCTAGAGCATACTTACAAGGAATTTTAAATTGCAAGGTAAGTGTTATCGACTGCATGTTTGTGTTCTTCCAAAATTCATATACTGAAATATAATCCTCAATGTGATGATATTTGGTTGGAGATAGGGCCTCTGGGAGGTACTTGTGTCATCGTGATGGATCCCTCATGAATGGAATTAGTGCCCTTAAAAAAGAAGCCACAGAGCTAGCTAGCCCTCTTTTTCTGCCATGTGAGGATACAAGAAGTTGGCTGCAACCTGGAACAGAACTCTCACCAGAACTTGACCATGCTGGCACCCTGGCCTGGACTTCCAGCCTCCTGAACTGAGAAATAAATGTTTGTTGTTTAAGCCACCTGGTCTGTAGGAATTTGTTTTAGCAGCCTGAACAGAGACAATAAGTAAATAGCATTGCAATCAAGGTCAAAGATTTATTTTTAACATAATTGATGTTTGTCATCACTTCCCCGCCCCACCCCCCCGCCTCTAACTACACCCACCTGTTAGTTTCTTTGGTTTTCTTTGGTCCTTGGTTCTCTTTGCGTGAAGGTACATGGATGGCTGAAACTCACCATTTGTCACTCTACCTCAACCATCCCTCCTCTCGCTCAGAATCACTACGAGTTCCAACTGCTTAAAAAACTGCCTCATTCTCTAGAATGTTGGCTCCTAAATATCACAACACAACTTGCTGATAAGACAGAGCTAAGTTCATTGCCAGCCTTGGCAAGGTAGACCACCACCCCACAGAGCTTTGGAAGTATCTCAAACAAGGAAGGGCAAGGTCGATTTTACTGAGAATTTGCAGTCTGGTTCAAGGTGGGTCTTTTAATACGGGTGGGGATTTGATTAATATTGGGTAAGAGACATGATATAATACTTTAGGACTGGTGGTAGGATTAAAGTAGTTTAGCAAGACAAGGATTTTGAAGACATGGTTTCAAAGATTTTTAGGGCATAAACTGTCCTTGGTTGATGCTTTCTATTGAAGAGTTGATGGCTTTTTGGAGAACTTCTTGGTATAAACAATAAAACCATTTCCAACTTTTATTTTCCCAGGAAAGAGTTTCCTAAAATAGTAAATTTATGCTAATGAAGACAATGGAATGGTGAAGTTGTGTCAATGTGGACAGTTAATTGCGTAGGGATAGGTAGTTCCAATTATAGGATCCCAGTATCTTCAACCTGAGCTGAAGGATAGACCATTAACACCTCCGTGTGGGATCCATCTAGATCTTCTCTGCTATTTTTTTTTATTATTAATTTATTTATTTATTTATTTTTAGCTGTGTTGGGTCTTCTTTTCTGTGCTAGGGCTTTCTCTAGTTGCGGCGAGCGGGGGCCACTCTTCATCGCGGTGCGCGGGCCTCTCACTCTCGCAGCCTCTCTTGTTGTGGAGCACAGGCTCCAGACGCACAGGCTCAGCAGTTGTGGCTCACGGGCTTAGTTGCTCCACGGCATGTGGGATCTTCCCAGACCAGGGCTCGAACCCGTGCCCCCTGCATTGGCAGGCAGATTCTCAACCACTGCGCCACCAGGGAAGCCCCTTCTCTGCTATTTTAAGTGTCATGATCACTTATAAGATTTCCAGTCGCACTAATTTGTTAGGGCTAGATAACAAAGTACCACAAACTGGGTGGATTAAAAAGAAATTTATTGCCCCACCTCTCTGGAGGCTAGAAGATCAAGGTTTTGGCAGGATTGGTTCCTTCTGAGGGCTGTGAGGACTCTTTCATGCTTCTCCCCTAGATCCTGGTTGTTTGCTAGCGATCTTCAGCATTCCTTGGCTAGCACAAGCATCACTTCAATCTCTGCCTTCATCTTCACATGGTGTTCTCCCTCTGCACATCTGCCTCTGTGTCCAAACTTCCCCTTTTTATTTGAACACCAGTCATACTGGATATGGGCTCACCCTAAGACGTCATCTTAACTTGGTTACCTCTGTAAAGACCCTATTTTAAATAAGGTCATATTCTGAGGCACTGGGAGTTAAGAGTCCAACATACCTTTTTTGGGTGATGCAACTCAACCCATAACGCTAGGGGTTGTTTCACCCTCCATAAATGTCAGGCTTTCCTGATCTTTTTGCTGGGCAATTTCATTTGTTGGATCATTTCATGGGATAGCAACTGTACAGCAGCGTGTTAAAATTCTGGAGATCACACATCTAATCACCATACTACTGACAAATATCAATACTAAGAGAAAGATTCTGATCTGTTTGCGTCCACTTCTCAGCCAAGACCTGAGAGTTCCGAGATTTAATCAAGAGAGAAGATTCCAGCCCCAGTCTGAAGAGCCTGCAGAACCAGGTAGGGGGTTATTAACCAAATTACCTAATCTCCTAATTTCTTTGCTATATTCCAGCGCTTTTTACTAACAGTAATCTGCAGGGGTGGGAGTACAACGTTCTTCTCCTAAAGCAGCACAGGTCCACCCTTGAGAAGCCAATGCTGTGGCTACGGTGGTTCCATTCTTAACCGCCACCTGCCAAGTTTATGCACCTCTCACACAAGCAGGTATCATCTAACTTGTCTGCTATCCTCCTAACCACAGCACTTAGGTGTGTTCCCCACTTTCTGGGCCTTCTGTAAAGCATGAATGAAGAAGCTTGAGGAGACAAGAATGTAACCTGGAATTCCCCTTGAGATGTTAAGGTTTAGGTTCAAAATCAAGGTCGAGTTTTTCTCCTTGAATTATGTTTTCTAATGACGTCTTTCTCCTAAAGGAGAAATATATGGGCCAAAGGAAGAAACTATATTGATGTCAGGAGCTACACTGAAAGGAGGTACCAGGGAATTCCCTGATGGTCCAGTGGTTGCACTCTGCACTCTCACTGCCGAGGACCCAGGTTCAATTCCTGGTTAGGGAACTAAGATCCCACAAGCCGCACGGAACGGAAGGAAGGAAGGAAGGAAGGAAGGAAGGAAGGAAGGAAGGAAGGAGGCATCAGTTTACCAAAATAACAAGTTCCTGTCCAGATTATGGGTAGTAGCTCGTAGGCTACAAATCCAAAACCAGTCATTGGAGGTCGCCCAATGACCTGTTTGCAGCCAAAATACCCTTACTCGATTGTCAAATAATGTTGTAATATTTTGGCATCACTTACGAAGAATAGTTTTTGGTGCTGGGCAATAAAATCTGTAGTGTGGAGATCATTAGGTAAATCAAAAACAAATAGTACATCTTACTTGTAAGATCTACAAAAGTGAGATATCCTCCAAACAAACACCATCTGTTTTCTAGCCCCCTTTCAATTCTATTTCTATAAAAGTCTAGTTACAAAAGCCAGCTCCTACAAAAGTTTGCTGACTATTTTCCAGTGGAGACAGGAACCTCCTTTTCTAAGTACAACACAATAGGGAGTTTGGGCTAGGTTACTTAGTCTGTTGTGTTGTTTTTCATCTAAAAATCACCTAATGGTTGAGTTCGTTTACCCAGAAAACCAACCGATTAGTACAGGCAGCTGGAACCAAGGGAGGCTGGGGGGCCCCTGCACTGGGTTAAGTAGTGCTCTCTCACAAAAAAATATTTTTGTCCACCTGGAACCTGAATGTGAACTTATTTGCTAACAGAGCCTTGGAAGATGTAATCGAGTGAAGATGACCTTGTACTGCATGAGGGTGGTCCAATAACCATGACCGGGTGCTGTCAGGGAGAAGATTTGGACAGAGACTCATGGGAAAATGCCATGGGATTGTGAGGGAGGAAAACTCTTCCCTCCTTCCCTCCTAGGTTCCTTGGCTGGTCTAATAATTAAATTGGCATAAGACAGACTAAAAGAAGAAAAACATATTATATATATATGGGACCACAAAGAGAGTCAGGCAATTGAGGCTTATGTGCCATCCCAAGTTAAGGAGACGCAGGTAGGGGTCAGAGTTCAAAGGGGAAGAAGACAATTCATAGGAAGATGAGCAAATATTTGGTAAACAAATGTTGGCCATGCCATGCAAATAAGTCTTTCTGATGTAAAAAGTTATCCTTGGTATTTGCTCTCTTCCTGGTACAGGGCCTCTATCTAAATTCTTTCAGGCAATTAAGGGAGAGGCCAAATAACCTTTTCCTGTGTCAGCTGAGTCTTTCTCACCTTCAGCCCAAAACAATGCATGTGCCAAAGTGGCGCATATTGGGGTCACCTATTCTGCTCCCCTCATGATGGTGGAAGCAGTGATAAGGGTGATGCAGCTGCAAGCCCCACTGGCCACCACCAGAAGCTGGGAGACAGGCGTGGAACAGATTTCCCCTCCTTCTCCAGAAGGAGCAGACCTGGCTGGCACCTTGATTCTGCACTTCTAGCCTCCAGAGCTATGAGAAAATAGATATCGTATTTTAAGCCACCTAATTTGTGGTCATTTGTTATGGCAGACCTAGCAAGCTAATACACTCCCAAACGAAAACGTATACAAACCATCAGTTTGCTAGTCAGCTGCAACTGGGTACCGGGCTCATATAAAGCAGTGACTAAGGATGCAAAAAGCAGCATTAAGAATAGTGGCTTTGGGCTTCCCTGGTGGCACAGTGGTTAAGAATCCACCTGCCAATGCAGGGCACACGGGTTCGAGCCCTGGTCCGGGAAGATCCCACATGCCGCGGACCATCTAAGCCCTTGAGCCACAACTACTGAGCCTGAGTGCCACAACTACTGAAGCCCACGTGCCTAGACCCTGTGCTCCACAACAAGAGAAGCCACCACAATGAGAAACCCACGCACCGCAATGAAGAGCAGCCCCCGCTCACTGCAACTATAGAAAGCCCACGCGCAGCAACAAAGACCCAATGCAGCCAAAAATAAAAATTAAATTAAAAAAAAATAAAAAAAGAATAGTGGTTTTATAACTAACATAGATAAAAGTAGCTTTAAATCAGCAAAAGAGGAGAAGGGGTAGCTTGTTTACATCCAATTTACACTCATATTTCTCCCAGTACCTACTTTCTGACTGGAGCTGGCTGCAGGCATTCTATAATAGCCTTTTGAACCTCTCCAAAAATTTAGTTAGGCTCTCAGTGAGGGCTGCCTGCCTGGCATAATGATCAGCCAAGGCATTTTATTTAATTCTTTTTTTAACCTCCATGCCAGCTATGAGCACCTACTTTTATAAGAGCACCTACTTTTATATGAGCACTTACTTTTATAATAGCCATCTCTTTAGGAAGCTTTATAGCACTCTAAAGTTCACTAGTTTGCTGAGCATTCCTTTTAAGAAAAATATTATTTTTGTTTTTCCTGTGTTTCTTTTTAAATTTATATTTTATCAAGGTATAGTTGATTTACAATATTACATTATGTTTCAGGTGTATAACATAGTGATTCAAAATTTTTGTAGATTATACTCCATTTAAAGTCATAATAAAATATTCACTATACTCCCTGTGCTGTACAGTGTATCCTTCTAGCTTATTTATTTTACACATAGTAGTCTGTACCTCTTAATAAC
Organism: Balaenoptera ricei; assembly: GCF_028023285.1. Classification (NCBI taxonomy): domain Eukaryota; kingdom Metazoa; phylum Chordata; class Mammalia; order Artiodactyla; family Balaenopteridae; genus Balaenoptera; species Balaenoptera ricei. The sequence continues at coordinate 189,312,173 of NC_082639.1, read as the reverse complement.
CTATCCCTATCTTGCCCCTCCCCACTTCCATCTCCCTATTGGTAATCACTGGTTTATTCTCTATATCTGTGAGTCTGTTTCTGTTTTGTTATATTCATCCATTTTATTTTTTTAGATTCCACATATAAATGATAACATACAGTATTTGTCTTTCTCTGTCTGACTTATTTCACTTAGCATAATACCCTCCAAGTCCATCCATGTTGCTGCAAATGGCAAATTTTCATTCTTTTTATGGCTGAATAATATTCCACTGTGTATATATACCACATCTTCTTTAACCATTCATCTCTTGATGGACACTTAGGTTGCTTCCATACCTTGGCTATTGTAAATAATGATACTATGAACAATGGGGTGCATGTATCTTTTTTAATTACTGCTTTCATTTTTGTCACATATACACCCAGGAGTGGAATCGCTGGATCATATGGTACCTCTATTTTTAGTTTTTTAAGTAACCTCCATACTGTTTTCCATGGTGGCTGCACTGATTTACATTTCCACCAACAGTGTAGGAGGGTTCACATTTATCCACATCCTCACCAACATTTGTTATATGTAGTCTTTCTGATGGTAGCCATTCTGACATTGTGAGGTGATATCTCATTGTGGTTTGATTTGCATTTCTCTGATAATTAGCAAGGTTGAGCATCTTTTCATGTACCTGTTGGTCATCTGTTAAGTCTTCTTTGGAAAAATGTCTATTCAGGTCTTCTGCTCATTTTTTTTATTGAAGTGTAGTTGATTTTCAATGTTGTGTTAGTTTCAGGTGTACAGAAAAGTGATTCAGATTTTTTTTTTTCAGAATCTTTTCCATTATAGGTTATTACAAGATATTGAATATAGTTCCCTGTGCTATACAGTAGGTCCTTGCTGTATATTTTATATATAGTAGTGTATATATGTTAATCCCAGTATTTTGATTTGCATTTCTCTAATAATCAATGATATTGAGCATCTTTTCATGTGCCTGTTGGCCATCTGTATGTCTTCATTGGAGAAATGTCTACTTAGGTCTTCTGTCCATTATTTGATTGGGTTGTTTGTTTTTTTAATATTGAACTGTATGAGCTGTTTGTATATTTTGGAAATTAATCCCTTGTCAGTCATATCGTTTGCAAATATTTTCTCCCATTCCATAGATTGCCTTTTCATTTTGTTTATGGTTTCCTTTGCTGTGCAAAAGCTTTTAAGTTAAGTTAGGTCCCATTTGCTTATTTTTGCTTTTATTTCCATTATTCTAGGGGACATATCCAAAAAAATACTGCTGCAATTTATGTCAAAGAGTGTTCTGCCTGTGTTTTCCTCTAGGAGTTTTATAGTATCTGGTCTTACATATAGGCCTTTAATCCATGTTGAGTTTATTTTTGTATATGGTGCTAGAGAATGTTATAATTTCATTCCTTTACATGTAGCTGTGTGTGTCTTTAGAACTGAACTTTTTGGTTTTTTTTTTTTAAATCCATTCAGCCACTCTTTGTCTTTTTTTTTTTTAATATTTATTTATTTAGGCTGCACCAGGTCTTAGTTGTGGCATACATGCGGGATCTAGTTCCCCAACCAGGGATCGAACCCAGGCTCCCTGCACTGGGAGCCTGCATTCCTACCCACTGGACCACCAGGGATGTCCCAGCCACTCTATGTCTTTTGATTGGAGCCATTTAGTCCATTTACATTTAAAGTAATTGTTGATAGGTATGTATTTATTGCTATTTTGTTAATTGTTTTGGGGTTGTTTGTGTAGGTTTCTTTTGTTCCTTTCTTCTTTTATTTTCTTCCCCTGTGATTTGATGACTATCTTTAGTGTTACGTTTGTATTCCTTTCACTTTTTTGTGTGCATATCTATTATAGATCTTTGGCCTGTGGTTATCATGAGGTTTATATGTAGCTATTGATTATTTTACATTGCTTATCTCTTAATTTCAAATGCATTTTAACAACCCTGCATTTTTACTCTCCTCCCCCCATCATATTTTGCATCTTTTTTGTGTGTATTCCTTAACTACTTATCGTGGATATAGATGATTTTACTACTTTTGTCTTTTGGCCCTCCTACTAGCTTTGTACATGGTTGATATACTACCTTTACTGTAGGCAGATATCCATGCCATGGGTAGTTTGTTAACTCCAAGCGTGAGGTTGTGTAACAGTTAAGAATTAAGATTGATAAATCTATCAGAGTGCCTATATCAGTTTAAAAATTACAAGTTTATCTTTTTAATATTTATACAAACTTCACCTTGTGAATTTAAGGGCAAAATAGGAGATTAGGTGCTTTATTCCCCCTCTTCCAGCACCTTTTCTGATCACTTGCTTCATTGCTTCCTTTAGTTCCTTGGCTGATGCAAGGCAACTCTTTTCCCCAGGTTCTTTTTGTTTATAGTTTCTAAACGTAGCTATTGAGAGACTCTCTTCTGCAGGGTTAAATGACCGGGATGGGAACCTATAATTGTTGTATGTATAAATTCATCAGTTTATTATGAGTCCTAAAGCTCTTTCAAAATGCTTAGAGAGATGCTGGCATTCTGGCAGTGGGGGTTATTTCCCATTAGAGTTCGTGCTCGCTACTGAATTGTCCATTTTGGGCTTGACGTCATTTACAGAAAGTGGGGAGAGAGCTGCAGTCACATTGGCTGTGCAGGCTGCTCCTCAGTGCTGACGGAAAGTGTGTAAGAGCCTGTCCTGAAGTCGTCCACAGACTCATCCTTTCTTCGCTTGCAGAACTGGATTAGAGTCTCATCTATTTTCACAGAACAGACTTTGAGGAGTGCCTCTAAGACACCTTGTCCACCATCTATAGCTTTTCTAAACCCCTCCAGTTTCCTATGCAGTTCAGGGTCTTTTAAGTCACCCTTGTGGTTTCCCGTTCTGCCTTTTCCATACAATTTTTTTTTTTTTTTTTTTTTGGCCACACAGCACGGCATGTGGGATCTTAGTTTCTCAACTAGGGATCGAACCTGTGCCCCTTGCCATGGAAGCACGGAGTCTTAACCACTGGACCGCTAGGGAAGTCCATCCATACCATTTTTAACATGGAGGTTTCTGCTAACATATGAACTAACCTGGTTTATAGGTTCCTAAAACTATTCTAAATCCCCCTGGTAATTTTTCTTTATCCTGTCTAAACTTTGGCAAGTCTTCACAATGTCCTTCAGCTCTGATAAGACCAGGGCTTACAGTCAACTTTAAGAAGTTTTCTCTGTCTGATGGGTGCTTAACTTCAGGAGGTAACTGAGTGCCAGGACTTTTGTTTTCTTTAATGTTTACAAATTTTTTTAAATGAGAAATGCTTTAATTACTCAAAAAACAAAAATTAAAAAGACAAAAAAACATTGTTTACATTTTTTAAATTTATTTATTTTTCACATCTTTATTGGAGTATAATTGCTTTACAATGGTGTGTTAGTTGCTGCTGCATAACAAAGTGAATCAGCAGGACTTTTGATGGTTGAGGAGGGATGGGGAACTGGTCAGAGGGAGAGAAGGAGGCACAGGAAAGAGTGGAACATAGGATGGAGGAAGAGGAATAATGCAGTAACAGTACAGTAAAGGTTATCAGATCCAAGCTGTGATATAAGGGGATTTGGGAGAGAGAGAGTTTTAAGATTTGCACAATGTTCTTTTGCTTTGGCTGAGGAATATCTTAAGGACACAATTTAAAATATGAATTTCTTTTGGATACTTCCTCATACCTATGAGAAAATGTAGACCATATTGGATTTTTGAAATTCTATACTCTTTTTGATCTAAGGCACTTCTCAACTAGACAACTTTTGTCATTTGGTATATCTTAGAAGAAAACCAAGGGGCACGGGAACTAAGTTTAGACTGAGACAAATCCTAAGAGTGGGAAAAGTTGGTCAAAAAGGCTGCAAAAGCTTGTGACTCAGACTCTACCCTACCACCCCCTACAAAATTACAAAGCCCCAACAAGAGATTTGGAGAGGAACCGTCTTCCAGAACCAGGCTCTCATGAACAAAGCCAAGCAAGATAGGGGAAAATTCACACAGAATTTGAGGAGCGAATATGGATAAAATTTGTCCAAAAGATGCTAGTCTGAGAAGAAATCTTTTCAACACCTCAGTTCCTGGGGTGGCTTGGGAAACAAGCTTATATCAGGGCCTACATCCATCCTTTTCCCTATGAACTTTCCTCTTACTGACAGACAACAAAAATGTCAAGGACAGACAAACAGTAATGTTGTTAGGAATAAGGTAGATTTCCACCAGGGATAAATTTTTTTTCAAATCTAATCAGATAACCGAAGGATTCCTAAAAAGTATGCCCTACTCCTAGGAGAAAAAAATAAACTTAGCATTTGAGGAGCTCAATGAAAGAGACCAATATTCAACCCAACACAAACATACCTTCCTGTCCCCCGCCCCATATAAGTCAGAGAGTACCAGTAGGTTCTCAGGTGAGGGTTTTGGACCACAGAGGTTAGTCTCAAATGGAGCCCAAGGGGCCTACAAGGCTGTTGAATGCCTCGTATCCAAATATCACCAGCCTTCTCACCCTCAGAATTCCTGCTTGTTCCACCCCCACCCCACTGTAAAACCTGCCCCAGCCCTCAGGATTTTGCTTACTAGATTAGGAGAGCTAATTTCAAACAAATAACCATAAATATTGAGTTATGTTCTCATAGAAAATAAAATTATACCAATATCTTTAGCTAGCAGACTGGTGGAAACATAATTTGGTCTTGGAAAGAGAAGGCAGGATTTATATGACCTGTTAGCCACTTTCCAACTGAGGGACCTTTAATGGACATGTTATTTCATGTCTCTGAATCTTCTCTTCTCTGTGAAATAAAAATAATAAAGTATAAGCTGACATCATAACAGAGAAGATTAAATAAATGTGTCAACTATAAAGTACTAAGTAATGCAAAATTATTAATAATGATAACTAAGGAAGAATGAAATGAATGATAGAAATTTTAGGTTCTCTAAAACTGTAATGAGAAAAAGTATTTTTGTAGATAGATAAATTGCACCACTATCCATCACAGATTTTTTTTAAATCCCCAGTGAAGTCATAGCACCTGTAAGCTCTAAAATTGTCTTTGGCTGATACTCTTTCATTCTTTGTAGCATTGCTTTCCAGGGTTGTTGCTGTTTTCTCCTCTGATATGTGCAGTCTGGGGAATTTAGGTATATTAACAACCATCTTCATTAAATTGAACCTTTATAGATTTAATTACTAGTCATTAATAGATATGAGAGATTGAAAAATTCAGAGCAAGTTTTAGAAAAATAATTAAGTATCTCACCTTAAAACAGTATAAATACTCTTAAAATAACTACCTGTTATCATTGAGTGAGTCTGCAGTTGTCTTACCAAAACTCTGGGTCCTTTCCTGTCTCCTGGGTCCTTTCCTCCTGTCTCTTGCCCTGTAAGGCAGCAGAGATGGTCTGGAGGCCACCTCCCGGGAAAGCACAATCTTGAGTTTCCTCCGGTGAGTTAAGCACTCGGCTTACCTAAGCGACCTGTTCTTGCCCACTGTTGCTGTTGGCTTGTCCTTCCACTCTGCAACAGTCTCCTGACAAGCCTCTACACGTGCTCCCTTGCCATTTGACAGTCTATTTTCCCCAGCACAGCCAGCATGATCTTTTAAAAACATGTATCTGGTCACACCCTTCCCTCGCTTAAAGCTCTTCAGAGACTTCCTGATGCAATAAGGTAAAGCCAAGCTCCTTTTCCCAGATCTGATCTGATCCTGCCCACCTCAATCTCAACTCCTTACAACCTGTGCCCTCGCTCATCTGCTCCATCACCCCATCTCGCTGACCCCAAAGGAACAAGCACAATTGAATCCATGTTTCCCATTTGCTTGCCCCACCCCCCGCAGAAATATTCTCCCAGGTAACTGGGTCTTTGTCAGAAGAAATCAAATCTCTGCTCAAGCATCCTCTCTCCAGAGGGGATCCCCTGCCACCTGCTAAAGCTGCTCCCTCTCCCCACTGCCCTCTATCACACTAACCTCTTTCATGGCTTTCTTACTACTTCCCATTCTGGGTTTTTTAAAATTTATTAGCTTGCTCATATGTTTACTTTCCATCTCCTTACGCCAGGACGCAAGCCTGACTGTCTGGTTCACCATTGGATCCTCAGCACCTAGGACAGCGCCTGGCACAGAGTAAGTGCTCGATAAATATTTATTAAGGGAATAAAGACAACCCATGAAGATAAAACTCTCATACTCTCCTGGGAGTCAAAAATGCAAACTCGGATATTGCAGAGACATTCCATGTTTCCTCACTAGAGGGCTTAATATAATAAAGCTCTTGTTTCTACCCAAATTTAACTATTAAATGAACTCAGTTGCAGCTTCAATTCCAATCAATGTAAAGTTTCTAAATTTTATCTGAAAAAATTAAATATTTGGGAAAAATAAATTTGCCAAGTAGTCAAAACATTTTTTAAAACAAAGCAAAACAAAAAATTCAAAGAAGCAGTAGGCAGAGGGGGCCTTGCCTATCAGACAATAAAACATATGTTTAAAGCACTAGGGTTGGTTAAAACAGAAATCCAAGAAACAGGCATATACATAAAACCGCTGCCTCTATCATGTTGGAAAAAAGAATTGGTAAAATTTTTCTCTTAGAGCTAATAACTTCTATATAACAACAAAATCCACAAAATTAAAATATGAAGTAGGATAACATTTATAAAATGTATTGTATTTAAAAGATTAACTCCTCAGTATGTCAAAACCTTTTCAAATTAATGAGAAAAATTATAAATGCTCTAGAAGAAAGCAACTCTAAAAATACAAAGCAGCAATGCACTGTAGAAAAAATACAAATGTCCGATAAATGTACCAAAAATCCCTCTATTGATTCAACAAATGCACATTAAAACACAAGATAAAATTTTCATTATCAGATTGACAAAGATTAAAAAATTAAAAAATAATTAAAAATAATATTAACCAGTTGGTGAGCCTGAGGGGAAACAGAATCCCTTTATCCACAAGAAAGTCTAGAGGAATATTGAGGAATAACTCCATGGAGGTCAATTTTTCATTGTGATTCAAAACCCTTTAAAACTGCCACCTTTTGCCAATTCTCCTTTTAGTAATTTATCACAAAAATTTAACTGGACCACAATACACAAGAATGTATCTCACATGTACAAGAATGTTTCTTGTACAGTTTTTTATAAGATCAAAAAATCAGAATCAGTATAAATGTATCTATCATCTCAGTCTAACAGCAGACTCTTACATAGCAGTAACGAATGATTGAGTACCAGTGTGTTAACATGAAAAGATGTTCATAATATATTGCTGAGAGGAAAAAAGCATGTTAAGAATACTGTGTAGAGTTTGAATTGTTATAAAATGAATATAGAGATATACCTGATTTTTATTATTTTGCTATATTACATTATATCATATTAGAAAAATTCTAACCCCTTAACCAAAGATTAACAGTTGTTATCTCTGACAATTATTTTAGGTGCTCACTTGTATTTTCTAATTTTTCTATAATGAATTTGTATTGCTTGCATCATAGAGAAAGTTTGGGAGGTTTTGTGGAAAAAGGAGGTAATTACTGATGTCCACTTAGCTGCATACAATGTTTTCAAGCCTATTTTTCATAAACAAAATCTAGATTAAAACTACAAGCATCTTTTGAGTTGAAAAAAAAAAAAAAAGAACTGTTCCCACACATAATTTCAGCACTCCACCCACATAAAGGACTAGATTTACAATTATAGTGGCCCTTTTGTGTTTTCTGTTACTACCAACTATTGCAGTTAATAAAGAAGCTTTGAAAGGCAAAAACTAAGCAATAAGGTGTGACAGATAATGTAGTTATTGTATGGTAATGAACTCCAGAGGCATGAAAAGTTTGAGATATTGCTGAGTACCGCTATCTCCCTTGGGTGTAATTAAAATCTGAAGAGCTTGCCCCAGAATCACTGATATAAATAGTCCTCCTTGTAGATAAATATGTTTCCAACTGTTGCATGGGTGCTTTAGTTGTATTCAATTACACTGCACAGTAAAAACATAACTAAAGCTGATTCTAAATTAAGGTTTGGGAACCATCAGAACAGCCCAAAAAATTAATTCTAAATCTAATAGCAAAACTACACCAAATTAGTAAAAGCCACTACAACAACAAGTACTAATACAAGTATCACAATAACAATAACAAAAGACTTCTGAAAAACACCTGTCCTTCCAGATAATCTTCTATGTCCTTATACACCTGGAAAATAAGCCCAATAAATATTTAACATGTAATATTTCAACAGGAATGGATTAACAAGCAGAAATTAAATCTGGAATTTCAAGCCTATTCAATCTGCCATGGATCCTAATTGGAACACACTGTTAAAAAAACATCATGCCGGGCTTCCCTGGTGGCGCAGTGGTTGAGAATCTGCCTGCCAATGCAGGGGACACGGGTTCGAGCCCTGGTCTGGGAAGATCCCACATGCCGTGGAGCAGCTGGGCCCGTGAGCCACAACTACTGAGCCTGCGCGTCTGGAGCCCGTGCTCCGCAACAAGAGAGGCCGCAACAGTGAGAGGCCCGCGCACCGCGATGAAGAGTGGCCCCCACTTGCCGCAACTGGAGAAAGCCCTCGCACAGAAACGAAGACCCAACACAGCCAAAAATAAAAAATATAAAAATAAATAAATAAATAATTGTTCTATAAATACTTGTCATCCCCATAAAAAAAAAATCATGCCATAGTCAGGGAAAAGTTGATATTAACAACATTTTAAATTTTTATAATTGGTATTATGGTTATACTTTGTAAAAGAATTCTTACCCTTAAGAGATAACAATACATTCTGAAATATTCAGGGATAAAATGATATGTCTGGGGATGGATTCAAAATAATCCAGTGGGGGTGGGTGACTATCGATGAATCAAGACAGGCTTTGGGTTATTAACTGTTGAAGCAGAGGGATGGACGCATGTGGGTTCATTATATTATTCTCTTCATTTTTGTGAATTTCTGAAGTGTCCCATTGAAAGTACTTAAAAACTATTTGTTTCCAAAAGAGTTCCTATAGAGTAATCATTCCGCATTATTGTATATTATAAGCAGTGTGGTGAAAGAAGTCATTATAAGATTAAGTTATTTTTTAAAACTTAGCTTATTTGGTAATACATAAAATCTCATTTGGTTCATAACAGAGTTTTACATTATTGAAAAGGAAGCAACAACAATCATCAAAAACATAAAGTTAAATGGGTATAAACCACTGAGATGAAAGCAAACGAAAGTATAGAATTTTGAGTGAGTCTGGATATTCAGAGTTGAGATTGTCACCAAGATGGCGGGGAGGGTTGGGGGCAGGGGGGTGTCCTGTTTGAACTGAATTGAGATACTTGCTGAAAGCAGTGATTTTTAAACAATCAAATTCCTTTGGAAAGGCAAGTTCTGTTAAATAAGGAGTCACAGCAGTTGTTTATCAATGAAGTAGAAACAATTCTATTAACAATATAGAATAAATAAAGGGACAAGATGGAGAAATGAGCAAATCAATTTCGTTTCAGAGATACTTTGAAAGACTGCCAAACACCGCACTGTCTCTCCTTAAATAGCAATTACATTATATCAACATATTGTCTCTGTTTTGCTTTTCAGGTGCCTTCTTAAGACCACTAAACAAGTCCGAACAAAAACAGTGTGTCCAACTGCCCACAGTAGGTCTGCGCGTAGGAGAGGACAAACAAGGTGGCACCTAGAGACAGCTCAGCTCTAAATACTTCGCACCTTCACGTATGTACTCTTGCCTTTATTCTCTCAAATAGCTCCTGCTTTTCCTCCTCTTCCTCGGGGTGGGAGGAGAGGACCCAGTGCAAGGCCCTGGGAATATAATCATAAACAAAACACTGATGTTTGGCAATAACACTGCAGGTCGAGGGCCTCAGGCTCTGGGTAAAGTCACCAAAAGCCAGTTAACTAAAGTGCTCGTGCAAGACCTTATTCCTCAAATCTACCAATTCGCTACATTACTGCATTTTTAAAAATAAAGTACTTCTAAAGGGCACAGAAATTCATACTGGACGGCTTGTCAGAGCCTGTGAAATATGTAGGAAGATAAGACATCAAACCCTCCTCCCTGCCCTAAACATGCATCCTCTTCTCTCTGACCTTCTCCCCCCTCCTCTGACCTTCCTCTCCCGCCTCTCTGACCCTTGGTCTCCTCCTCTCTCAGAGGCTCAACGTCCCTGCCTCTGCTTCTCAGTCCTCTGGTGTCCCCAGCACAGAGTCCCCTCTGTGCCCAGGTCCCGCATATGGAGCAGGAGAAGGCTGAGCCAGAGGCGGGTTAAACAGTCACACACTGTCACGGAAACCTACCAACGAGGACTTTTCAAAATTCTCAAAAACACATTCTAAGGCCTTTCATTCTGCATGAATATCCCTAAAGATTATGAATCTGTTTCTCGTAAGTGCTTAGAAAAGAGTACATTTAGAAAACTGGCCCCTGGGTAAACTGATTCTTGGGTGAATTGGCAAATTTGCAAATTTGGCTTTGGTTGAAATGTCATCAGGTCATTACGTTGCCCCCATGTTGGAGAGAGACCCCCCAGGAAAGCCATGCAGGTGACATAAAACACACCTCCAAGGCTGGAGTCCCTCGGCTTTCCCCGTGAGCTCTGAGCCCATCTCAGACCCAAAGACGAGCGGAAGTGAAGACCTGCCCATTCACAGCTAAACACACTTGGCAAACCCTGTGCATGGGTGCGATAACCAGGTTCCTGCACTGAACTGTCTTTCTTTTCCTTAACTGAGGTATAATTGACATACATTATTTTAGTTTCAGGTGTACGACATCATGATTTGATATTTGTATGTATTGCAAAATGATCACAATAATTGTAGTTAACATCCGTCACCAGAGCTATAATATTTTTTTCTTGTGCTGAGAACTTTGAAGATCTACTCTCAGCAACTTTCCAATGTGCAATACAGTATTATTAACTATAGTCACCATGCTGTGCATTACATCCTCAGGACTTACTTGTCTTATAGATAGAAGTTTGTACTGAATTTTCTTATATTAAAAGCAAGGCTCTTCACTGGATGTGAAAAGCTTTAATCAGTTAATATAGGACAACACTTCTCAAAGCATGTGGTGCCAAATACTGTCTCTATTAGATGCTCTGCCAAAAATTATTTTAATCTTAAATAAGTCTGGGGAAAGTGGAACACTTATTTATCCCTTCTTTCTTGATCCTCCATAATGCATATTAATGCATTAAATTCCTGCACTAAAGTATGAAAAAAGGTATCCAAATCCTGTCTTCTTGTGATGTTTTTGTTGTTATAGCTGTTATTTTATTCCTCTCTCTTTGATATATTTAAATAACTCTGTTTAGAGGTCATTCAGGATATGCTCTACCTTTTTGACACTTCGGGGGTTAGTTTTATGCTCTCTTTTATTCTAAAGTTTCTTCAAGGAGCGCCTTCACTTAGTGGACCGTGGGGAAGGGAGGCATGGAGAGAATCAGCCACACAAAGCCATGGTGAATGAATACATCACCTAAAATAATCAGAGCTGAACTACGGACCAACAGGTGAAATCCCATAAGTGATGTGATCAAAAATTCTGAAATTAACAAATTATCGTTGATGCTGTGATAAAACTGTAGGCAGCTCAGTAAAAACTGTCTACCTAAGAAGGTGCTAATCCAGCATGAGGGCTGAAAACCCCGATATTAAGACTCTCACTGAATAACTTAAGCAGAATGAAGGCCAAAAAGTCATAATAAAAAATAATGTGAGATTGTCGCTTTCTCCAGGGGCCAATGAAGACCCAGAGTAAAAATTAGTTAGGTTTGATCTCCTTGCCCTGCTTGTTTGTCCAACTCAACCCAGACAGAAATCTTGCTGACAGATTCAGGGCACACCTTCCAGCAGTTCGAAGTGGCAATTGCTCCCCTAGCATTGTTCCCCATTTCATTCCAAATACTTATGACTTCCACGAGCTCGCTCTGTCTACACCTTTCCAAAGAATTCCAGAACACCTATAACAAAAAGGCAATGCCCATCAAAGTTATTACTTCCCACTGCCTCCTGTATGTAATCATAAGTATTCTAGACTTTCACCAAGTTTTCTTTACTACTTCTTAATTTTTTCTACTTCTAGCCACTTTTTTCTCTCCCCTTCTCTTCTGAAAGATTTAATTCCTATGTGATACTAATTTTTATCCTATATGGCTCAAAGTGATGAATAAATATATACATACAAGTAAATAAGTGAATAAATAAATAATCAGGATCCCAATCTCAGTGTTTAATTTCTGGTACTCCTATTGAGTTTAAGTTTGTCACTTTTGATTTGTTTCCAACTTCTCAAATCCCTATTTTGTCCATTTTTTAAAACCATAAAACCTTAAATAAGGAAATAAAAAGGAAGGAAATGTCTTACCCTCCCAACGTGGTCCCTCACCTCTTTTTTTTTTTTTTTTTTTTTTTTTAATTTGGTCTCAAATCATATCAATGTAGAGTATATTTGAGATCTATGTCATTTTATTTCCAAATTCTTTATATTTGGGGGTTCCAAATAACCTCATATAATACATAATCACCTTATTGTTTTGCAACATGGAAATTTTTTGCCGATATGAAATCCTCTTATTTATGTACCCAAAAAGGGGGTTAAAAAAAACCTTTAGACATTCAATTCTGGGAGATAAAAGCCAGAGTGTACTGAAATACCTAAATAAATCTATAAGTGGCTCATAAAAAATTGAACAAACCAGCAAGCTAGCTCAATTATACCAAAAAAAAAAAAAATGATTGCTCAGTAAAAAAAAAAAAATGATTGCTCAGTACCCCATATTATATCATTTGTGGTAAAAAAGCATGTGAAGTTAAATATAAACTTAAACTCCCTTACCACTGCTTATGGTTTCCAAAAAGGCCTGTCTGGTAAGGTGAAATTCTCCATGCTTGGTTTCAGCCCAAAGGGGAAACACTGATGGAAAGCTGAAGAAAACGCTCAACAAAGACTAATGATTTATGAAGGGTGAAAAAATGTTTTTAATTTTATCATAAAGCAATTATTTGGGGGATGCATAGTTAATCTAATATATTTATGTTAAAATCTCTACATGAATTTGTTACATACTAAGAAAAGTTATCAAGTAATTTAAGAAAATTTATTTCACTCAGATAAAAATCCATGTTGGCGTATACTCAGAATAAGAATACCAACTACATTTGGTGTTGTTGAATAAAATAATTAGGAACTAAACTATAATCGGTGGGTGGAGGGTGCATCCAACAAATTTTCAATGCCATCAATTAAGTATACTATTATTTCCACATTGGGCGATTCCTATTTTGGGTGGGAAATGTTTTCTTCATAAAACTCTAACTCTTTTTCCAATTCTAAAATTCTGTTATTCTCATACTTTGAATGGGCAATGCAAACTGCATCCAAGTAGTTGCCTCATGTGATTGATTAAATGCAGGTAGTTAATCTGTATATTTTCTCAATGGCTGTATTTTCGACTGTATTGTTTGTATCTTAACGTTACCCTATCCATCTCATATTTCTTAATGTTACAACTGAAATTTAGGGCTACAATTATACTTCCTTTATTATTTTAATAAATTACGTTATTTTTAAAAGAATACCAACTACATTTGGAACCACCTGACAAATTCTCAAAAGCTTGTAGACACACAAAAGTTTGCTGTCAAAGAGTGAAAAGTATTTTGGCCTAAATTTGCTTTGGTTTTATTTATCAGTCTCTGTCTTAAGCAGGTAGTAAGAAAGCCACTCCTTTAAGAGTAACTCTTTTTTTTTTCTTTTTTATGAATTTATTTATTTATTTATTTATTTATTTATTGGCTGTGTTGGGTCTTCGTTGCTGCATGCGGGCTTTCTCTAGTTGCGGCGAGTGGGAGCTACTCTTTGTTGCGGTGCACGGGCTTCTCATTGTGGTGGCTTCTCTTGTTGCAGAGCACAGGCTCTAGGCACGCGGGCTTCGTAGTTGTGGCACGTGGGCTCAGTAGTTGGGGCGCGTGGGCTTCAGTAGTTGTGGCACGCGGGCTCAGTAGTTGTGGCTCGTAGGCTCTAGAGCGCAGGCTCAGTAGTTGTGGTGCACGGGCTTAGTTGCTCCGTGGCATGTGGGATCTTCCTGGACCAGGGCTTGAACCTGTGTCCCCTGCATTGGCAGGCGGATTCTTAACCACTGCGCCACCAGGGAAGTCCCAAGAGTAACTCTTGACATCTGAATTGTGATCCACAGTTTGTTATGACAATGTACCTTCTGGTCTTCCAGCTCCTGAGTGTATCTCACCTCCTTCATGAAGTCTTCCCAGATTACCCCCATCTAAGAGTTGACATGCCATTCATCCTCATGTACTCTTTCATGACATAGCTCTTAGCAGTGTAAAGCCCTCCTTTAGATTTGTAGAGGTTGCAAGCCCAGAAATCAGATCTATTACGAATTTTACTTCTTCTTCCAACTCCTAGTCCGGGAGAGATCTTGGTAGATACATACTATGTACATCCACTCCATCCTGCCCCTCACTGAGTTTAGAAAAAACAGCTATCTGACCACGGAAAACATTCTCACATCTTTTATACTAGCAATATTATAATTGAACTAGAAAAATGAAACAGAAAGGGAAACAGGATTTAATGATTCTGTCTAGAGTATGATAATAGTTACCTTCAAGTATATGAAATCTATTTGCAAGAAGATTTAAATTTATTTAGTGTGTACCATAGTCACTGAAGTAATAAAAAGATATATATATATCTTTTTTAGTTTAAGGAAGAATTTCTGAATGACTTGGGAAGTTAAGAAAAATGGAGTGAGTTTCATTAAGAGACTAAATTTCCTCAAAACTAGAAGACTTCAAACAGAGGATAGATTATCAACAAATACTGTATCACAGAAGAAACGCAAGCCTTGGATGGAGAGTTAGACCATGTGTATCATCTCTAAGGTGCTTCAGATACTGAGGTTCTTACTTGTCAGATTCACACTCTGATTTTTGAGACATCTCTGCTCATTTATTTCAGGCCTCTGCTTTTCAGGCAATTGCCAACACCTAAAATTCTTTTAAAGAAAAATTTAAACCCTCAACAGAACCATTCTTATCTCTTCTTTAAAATGCTATTTTAAAACACAGTTTAAAAAACCTTCCTTGAAACCAGCCACGAACGAGCTTTTGGTAAAGAGCTTTTCCTAGAAAGATAAGTACTCAGAAGATAATTGCACCAGGAAATCAGAATTTTTCCTCAGCAACGTTTCATCTTTCAAAAACCAATCTAACAGGACCAATTAATGTGCTGGAGAATAATGTGCCTTCAGAGAGAGAAAGACTGGGGCCTTCTTCCCCCTTGAAATAGATGACATCTTAATGCTCACAGAAGGTTCTCAGGAAATTTTTCTCTGACACTGAAATAAATATATGTGATTCATCATCAGAGAATTAGGAACGAGCACTCCACTCCTGGCTTTACTTCTGCTGCAGTGTGCAGCTGATTTTGGGACCCTCGGTGAGCAGGATTGTGAAATTGGATGCCCTTCTCTAGAACCAGCCCTCTTATTTACCTGGTTGGAAGAGGAGGAAAAGGTCCTTCCCTTTGGTCTCAGCCCCACCATCCCTTCTCTCCATCTCTCTTCTTTGTCCTTCCCAGACTCAAAATAAATGTGTTAGAACCAGCTAAGAGCATGTGATGGTGTAAGAGGGATACTTAGATGAGAAATACTAGTTTGAACAGGTCATTTCAGTCTGCTGGGCTCTCCTGCAGTCTCTGGGTCTTCAATGCAGTAAAATGCATCCTTATTTTAGACCACACCTAATGATTTTTTTTTTCTAGAAAACCTTCCCTGATAAAGGCTACTTAATCTTCAAGCTGCTGGCATGATTTTTAAGACTTTCCTTATTTCTCCCCAGGTCATTCATATAATCACTTAAGTATTCCATGTATCTGGGCCAGACCTGGCCTACTTAAGAGTTGCAGGCCATATCTGCCAAATCTGATGTGTTTTGTGGTCAGTGCTTTGTTAAGATTTTTTTTTTTTAATTTCAAAGTCTTCAGTTTCACCATAGGTCCCACCAAAACCAGATGCCTTACGTAGGCTAACATTCACACTTTTATATTGCCTGTCTGGCCCCTGTAGCCATTTGAATCTGCATCCCTGAATTTTATGCAAAAATATTCCCATATCGACCCTCAGATTTGTGTGTCTCTCTGTTGTATTTCAAGCTGAAGGTAGGATGGTCTCATATCTACCACATGTTTTCTAACATCTAAAACAGTGCTAGGCATTGAGCATTCTATGGATTTGGCAAACAAACACTTAATATTTGAGGGAAAAATGATTATCAGAAAAAGTCTGCTTCTTAGAGTTCCTTAGGCATGTGTTCAGGACAGAGGGAAAATATGACTTGATTCTGCCGCCATACTAAATAAAACTCCTGTTCCTTATTATGGCCTAATAGGTGGAAACATTTTTTTTTATAAACAGGTTTAAAATTTTTACTTTATTTTTTACAGAGGGCAAGGATTGGTGGAAGAAAGAATATGACTTTGTTAAGACTAAAAAAAAAGCCTTTTTTTTTTCTCATCTAACTGGGTCCTGGGCTTGATTATAAACTCCCTGGAGGAGAATGCAGTGGCCATTTGACATTCTCAGCACACACAGGAAGAGATATTTTAAAGAGCAGAGCTACTTGGGCTCTTTTTTCTCTCTCTCTCTCTTTTTTTTTTTTTAGTGTCCAGAGTAGTCTCATGGAAATAGAGTGTCTATTTAAATAAATACGATTTCAAATCTGTCATATGAATTTGGATATGTTTCTCCCTGAGCAAGATCTACCTAGATTTGAAGCATCTTAAGTAAAATTTTGAGGATGGAAGGCTAAAGATTTAGAATGGGCCAAAGAATCCAATACAGGGAAAACTGGAAAACACAGAGAGGTCTGCTGAGTCCATGAGGATGGATTTCAAACTAAAAAGGTACCATCTGAAATTGGAGCTTTCCTTCACAAGTCTGATTAGATATTTTTGGCACCTCCCTCCAATGTCTTTCAACCTCCGTCTCAGCTTTCTGGTCCCCGTTTCTTTTCTATACGTTCCTCCGTCTCTTCCTCACCATCCCATTGTTTCTCTGGCTCGCTGGGATGCATCGTTTTTCTAAATGAGTCAACGTTCATGCCTCTGTTCTCACAAACGCCCACCCTGCTACCTCGGCTCGCAGGACTACTTCCATTTAAAACGCACACATCTCAGCTACCAGTCTACAGAAGCTGTTTCAGGTACAGTATTCAAGAAGCACATTAAAAACAACTGAAGCAAGCACATGCTTGGGAAATTTTATGGAATGGTAAAACATTTGTGCAGCTACTTCCCATAGAAAGGAGTGGGGTTTGGAAGGCCATTTTGTCTCTCACAGAAACTCAGCTGTTCTTAATTTTTTGCCACTCAGCACGTTGGAGAGCATGCCTCTCTCATTTACGTGCTCAGTTCGCAGGCAAGAGGCTAAATCAGACTTTCAGGGCCAGGCTGTCTCTGAACCTTCCTTTCCTTTAGCCTTCTCCTCCATTGGCACATGGATATTTTTTTCAGTATTTCCTGCAACACTTTTTATTTAGCTGCCGTGTATTCTGTAAGGTTACACACCATTCCTCTTGATAAACTTCTGCATTTTTCATTGCTATAACTTAGCAGCCTTTTCAGAGACATGGCTCACTTTTTAGAGAAATATATGGTCCATCTGTCATCACACAAAAGTGGACTTGACCACATGTCCTTTGAGAATTTTCAAACAACTCCCAGAGCAAGTATCGTGACTCTTTCTCAGCCTGATTGAATTCTACCCATAGCCTTTCCTGGGGCCAAGGAAATAGGAAAACTGATTAAAATTATGAAAACAGTATGTTTAATCATTCTTAAAACACTCTCAAAAGAAAAGCACTATTTAATCCATTGTGCAGATAGCTGGAGACACAAAGAGTCTAGTGGTTCAAAGGACTGTCTTTCTCAACTTTTCTACTATCTCATCAGTCAAATGTCCAAAGGGAACTGATGTAATATTCTTAAGTGGCCTAAAATACCAAAATGATCATTTTTCAAAGAATTCTATCTTCACTTAGACAGACTGTCCAGGAGTCTTTCATGACAGGATCTCTCATTACTACTAGAGCGATCTCCTTTCCAAACCACTCAGAAGGAAAAAGATTATTTATGAGTAACTTCCAACACTTTACATTGTATAAAAGTTTTCATGGGATTTTGAACAACTTTAAATCAAGAATGCTGCAAAAGAACGCATTCCTGTTTAACTCTAATTAACAAGGAACAAACTGGATTGAAATGTTTTTTGTTATTTTATCCATTTGGATGCAATAAAATTTGATGGCAACTGCATGGGTTTCAGAGTTCAAACTCAGTGTTCAGCCACCTACTGTGTGACCTGGTACAAGTTACCTCACTTCCAGAGCCTCGGTTTCTTCATCTGTAAGTTGGGGATAAGCCCAGCCTTGTAGATTTGCTAAGGAGATGAAATAAGATAATGCATGCAAAGCAGTGATCGCAGGGTCTGACACACAGCATGCATTAACACATGGGATTCACACTATAGGTTTAAACCAAAACATTGCATAATTATAATGTTTTGGCTTAGACTTTCAAAATTGTGAGGGATATTTTATACGACTCTAGGTTAGGTCTATCAATTTATTCATAGACTTCTCCATATCACCATTCTAACTTTTATATAAAAATTACAGAAAATAAGAACAAAACTATTTATGTACATTGAAACTTAATACCAAATGGTTTGGTATGAGAAGGGAGCAGGTGGAAATATCTTCAGGTATTCAAGTTAGTGTCCTTATCTTAGGTGCCCCAGAGGCAAACCCCACCCTGAGAGGAGGAAGCATAAGCTCGGGGTTTATTAGGGAAGCACCCCCGTGGAAAACCAGAAAGGGGGGGCAGGGAAGCAGCATAGGAAAGGGGACGGAGCAAAGAAGGGGCCACTTCAGGTCAAGCCCCGCCCCTCCCAGATCCTGCAGGGGAGCTCTGACGTACGAATTGTGCCCGGGGTTGGGTTAATCCTTGCTCAAGGCAAGGGAGCTAGGCGTGGCACCCTTTGGTCTTTGGCTACAGGCTGTGGACTGGGGGTCAGAAAGGGAATGCAAACTCCAGGTGCTTTGGACTCTGTGTAAGTGGACAAAGCAGCTCCAGTGGCCCAAGGGCAGCCCTCCAGAAAGAATGGGGGGCTGTGAAAACCCCAGACACACTGAAGTGGGAGGGGGGTAGTAAGGGGGTGGAGGGCAGGGGGAGATGAGTACCCAGCAGAAGTCCAAGAATACAGGGATCTAAGGGAACCTGGCCAGAGCCCTGAGCAGCATCTACTCCATCACACAGCTGACCTGGTACCCATGAGCCCAGCCTCGTGAGGGAGCTGATTCACAACTATAAGGGATTAACTGTTTAAAAGTCAAACAAGGAAATAAAATAGCATATTTTTCCCGGCTGCCTGCTTTGCATTCCTTCAAGAAGGCCTTCACTTAAAGAAAAGACTGAAAATTGAGCAAATCCTTGGACACACTCTGGCCCCAATTTGCGCCGATTTACTCCATTTCCATTCTGGTCCAAGAATATCAGCCGAGGTAAACTCCAAAGCTCCAAGAGTGATTATAGAGCCCTTCAATTCTAATGCACTTTGCAGTTCACAAATCATTACCAAATGTGTTATCTGACTGTCCACAACCCCATGAAATAGGTATAACAGGCATTATACGCTACCCCAGTCCCAATTTAACAGATGAAAACCCGAGGCTCGGAAGTTAAACGCCATGCCCAAGGTCATATGACAAATGGAAGAATTAGAACTCAATCCGGCTTTCCTAATTCCAGAGCTTTTTCTAATACATCAGTGTCTGAATGGAGACATACCAGGTAGCTGTAAGATGGCACTACGGTAGCGACCCTCTGCTGGCTGTCTGCCTTTGGATACACTCTGGACCCTCAACAGTCCTACCAGTTAAGACTCTCAATTGAGTTCACTTGTGATGTGAAGGAGGGTCAGGTACTCTTGGGTTTCAGGGTCCCCTCTGATGACTCTCAGTCCTTCACCCACTCTTTATTTATTTATTTATTTATGGCTGTGTTGGGTCTTTGTTTCGTGCGAGGGCTTTCTCTAGTTGCGGCAAGCGGGGACCACTCTTCATCGCGGTGCGCGGGCCTCTCACTATCGCAGCCTCTCCTGTTGCAGAGCACAGGCTCCAGACGCGCAAGCTCAGTAACTGTGGCTCACGGGCCTAGTTGCTCTGCGTCATGTGGGATCTTCCCAGACCAGGGCTCGAACCCGTGTCCCCTGCATTGGCAGGCAGATTCTCAACCACTGCGCCACCAGGGAAGCCCTGTATTTCTATTATAGGATGAATAGCACCTTTACACTTATTTAGTTTACGTGTCTGCTTCCTCTTTCCCTTCATCTCGAGGGTCTGTAGTTTCTTCCAAGGTGGGAAATTAGTTTTATTTATTTTTGCATTCCCAGTATCTAACATAGTGTTGACATTTCACTGGTGCTCGATACATTTTTATTGAATTAAAAATGTCCATCGACAGAGGAATGGATAAAAAAAGATGTGGTACATATATACAATGAAACATTAGCCATAAAAAAGAATGAAATAGTACCATTTGCAGCAACATGGATGGACCCGGAGATTATCATACTAAGTGAAGTGAGTCAGAAAGAGGAAGACAAATATCATATGATATCACTTATATGCGGAATCTTAAAAAAAAATGATACAAATGAACTTATTTACAAAACAGAAACAGACTCACGGACTTAGAGGACAAACTTATGGTTACCAGGGGAAAAGGATGGGGGGGAGGGATAAACTGGGAGTTTGGAATTGACATATACACACTGCTATATTTAAAATAGATAACCAGGGGGACTTCCCTGGTGGCTCAGTGGTTAAGAATCTGCCTGCCAATGCAGGGGACACAGGTTCAGTCCCTGGTCCGGGAAGATCTCACATGCTGAGGAGCAACTAAGCCCGTGAGCCACAACTACTGAGCCCGCACACCACATCTACTGAGCCCACGCAGCTAGAGCCCATGCTCCGCAACAAGAGAAGCCACCGCAATGAGAAGCCCGCACACCGCAACGAAGAGTAGCCCCCACTCACCACAACTAGAGAAAGCCCGCGCGCAGCAACGAAGACCCAACACAGCCAAAAATATAAATAAGTAAATAAATAAATAAAATAAAATAGATAACCAGGGACTTCCCTGGTGGTCCAGGGTAAAGAATCCGCCTTACAATGCAGGGGACAGGGGTTCAATCCCTGGTCAGGGAACTAAGATCCCACATGCCTCGGGGCAACTAAGCCCGTGCGCCACAACTACTGAGCTCACACGCCCTGAAGCCTGCACACCACAACTAGAGAGAAGCCCATGCACCACAACGAAGAGCCTGCACCACAATGAAAGATCCTGCACACCTCAACGAAGATCCCGTGTGCTGCAACTAAGACCCGACACAGCCAAAAATAAATACATAAATAACAAATAAATCTTTAAATACAAAAAAAGAAACTTGTACTTTTAAAAAAATAACCAACAAGGACCTACTGTATAGCACAGGGAACTCTGCTCCATATTCTGTAATAACCTAAATGGGAAAAGAATTTGAAAAAGAATAGATACATGTATATGTATAACTGAATCACTTTGCTGTACACCTGAAACTAACACAACATTGTTAATCAACTGTATGCCAATATAAAATAAAAATTTTAAATAAAACATACATGTATTTTTAAAAAGATCATGTACATTGGATTGTCAAGATAAATATATTGAAAACTAGAATAGTATCTATGTCAACACAGTGTATATGTTTCCTCATCATAATTTCAATATTAATTTTACCCATTTTCAAAATAAATGAGAATTTTAAAATTATTATTATTTAAAAAAAAAGAAACACCAACTTAGAAAGCTAGACCGGTTCCATAAACCATCTGATGAAGATGGGACAGATGTTACACCCATTGTCTTATCAACCTCTCCATTCCGTCCACTTAGCTTAGAAATAACCCTGTCTTCTTAAGGGACTATGTCCATGCAGGGTACCACGCCACAAATTTGAGACACTCTTGGCTTCTATCTCTCAGTAAGCAAATTCTTTCTCCAAGGGAGTTACTCTTGGTTTTCAGATGGCCACTCCTGACGAGAGAGCTGAGAGATTTTTAATAAACATTTCTACAGAGCGAGATAAACACGTCTACATCCCCCATTCCAAGCCACAGTTTCATCTCAGCAGACAACAAAGGCTAGAACCTGCCAATTTCAAAGAATGCCATGCCTCCACATCCTTTTTCTGTTACAGACATTAGTAGACTGATGCTTCAGACACCAAATAGTTAATATTATAAAATTTATGAAAGTATGATTTCTTAAAAAAATTCATACAAGCTGGGGCAACTCGTTAAGTGTTAAGGTGTGTTTACATGTTTCTCAATGTGACTTAGCTCTCACTAGAGAGCTGGGCTTCCAGATGGTCAGGCCCCATCTTGGTCATCTCTGTGGCCCTGGTGCCCAGCACACAGCTTTGACCCCGAGTGCTCACTGGTAGAGACGAAGATAAATTAATGAGAGCCATAAGAGGAAAGTCAAAAATTACTAATCATAACATGTTTTTTCCATTACTTGCCTTTAGTTGAGGAATTAGAACAGATAGTATCTTTGTCATTCCTTTTAGCTAAGTGACCCTAACTTTGATGAACATTGTAATTTCTTATGCTATACATAAAGGCCAGATCTCTAACAAGGTGAGGTGTGTGAAGGAAGAAGAGTCGATCTCATTCACACTGTGACCCAGGCCTGTTTATACGTCCCTTTACAAGGAAAGGAATGACTTTGTTTTAATTAAGTTCCCATTAGACTTAAACTCTTCTTTATCTCCCCAATGTTTTATTTTGAAAGTTCTCAAACCTACAAAGATGTTGCAGTAATATAATGAACACTCACATGTCCTTAATCTAGATTTACCAATTCTCAACAGATTAGTATTTTGCTTTCTCTCCCAAATATTTGTATTTCATAATTGTATATATATATATATATACACACATACACACATGTGTATATTTATTTCCATTTTTCTCAACTATTTAAAAATAAGTTGCAAACATGATAATTCACCTTAAACTCCCCACTATGTGTCTCCTAAGAGCAAAGGCATTCTCCTTCCCAACTACAACATGATTATCACATGAAATACATGTAATATTACAGAAGAATATTATTAAGTCCTCATTCAAATTTCCCTATTGTCATCAAAATGTTCTTTACAGCTGTGCTCTGTGTGTGTGTGACATCCAGAATCCAACCAAGGAATCCCCCTTACTTTTGGCTGCCAGGCCTCTTTTTCGTCCCCTGTAACCTAGGACAGGCCCTAGGTCTGTCTGTTATTGTCTTTCATGACATTGATATTTTTGAAGAATCCAGCTAATTGTCTTGCAGATGTAGACCGTTTCCTGATCTGGATTTTTCTGATTCTTACCTCGTGACTGTATCAGGTTGAACGTTCTTTGGAAGCTTCAGTGCTACGTGGGTGACGGTTTCTACTTTCCTTGCATCACATCAGCAGGCATGCCATGTGCGTCGATCCCATCGTCGATGAGCCAAAGGCTGACCTCTTCTTTAACACAATATGTGTCAGATTTATCCATTGTAAAAGTACCTTTTCCCTGTTTGTATTGAACGCATCATCTGTGGGTAACACGTGAAGACTGTGTGACTATCTTGTTCCCCCACAAACATTTACATAATGGGCTTCACATCCATTGATAATCCTTGCCTGAATTGATAATAGAGGTGGTTGTAGAGCAGTGATTTTTTTTTTAATTGAATAGTACATTTATTTATTTATTTATTTATTTATTTATTCATTCATTCATTCTTGGCTGTGTTCGGTCTTCGTTTCTGTGCGAGGGCTTTCTCCAGCTGCGGCAAGCGGGGGCCTCTCACCATCGCGGCCTCTCTTGTTGCAGGGCACAGGCTCCAGACGCGCAGGCTCAGTAGTTGTGGCTCACGGGCCTAGTTGCTCCGCGGCATGTGGGATCCTCCCAGACCAGGGCTCGAACCCATGTCCCCTGCATTGGCAGGCAGATTCTCAACCACTGCGCCACCAGGGAAGCCCAGAGCAGTGATTTTTAAATTCTATTATTCATTTTACGTTTGTAAGCTGGCTTTCTTCTGCGCAAAAGAGTCCCTCCCATCCCCTCTTTTTTAAATATCCCTGTGCACTCACATATTCTTTTTTATTCGTGGTTATAATATTTTCATTTTTTTGTTTGTTTTGCTAAATCTTTCCATTTTATTTATTTAGTTATTTATTTATTTATTTTTAAACTTTCTATTCTATATTGGAGTATAGCCGATTAACAATGTTGCGATAGCGCCAGGTGCACAAATTCTACCATCTGAGGTCGCCCATGCGTTAGCTGTCTGCTAACTCTCCTTGTCCAGATGCAAGTGGCAGAAAGGCGTCCATCTTTTTTATTTTTATCTCTTTTTTTTTTTTTCCCATCTTTCTTCTTTAACGGAAGCTCAGTTCTTTAAAATGATTCTGTTTGAACAGCTACTCTGGAGGCTTTCACGATAGACTCCACTTCGACCAAACGTTGAAAGAATTTTAAAATAGGAATTTGGCATCTTTTCTGCTCACCCTACTTATTGTTTCCTTTACATCTAGTTCCAAGGGGGTGAATTAAATGGCTTACTAGATTTTTTTCTTCTTTCAAAAAGCTACATTTTCCAAAACGGCGGCCTGCCATTTAAAGCACAGTCATTAGGCGTCTCTGTTGTGGATTTAAACTGGCTGCTGCTAAAAGCTGAAAGGGCCATTTTTAAAGCAGCCCTTAGGCTTCAGGAGCCAAGAGGGTCCTAAAATCTAAAGTGTCTCTACTTTTACTGGGGGGAAAAACGTTAATGTTTTTAACCAGGAGAGAGCAGATATTTTCACTAGTATTTTTCCTTCACGGTCATCATAATTAAGAATAGCACTCATTAAGGAGCTTTGGCTAGCATATATTTACATATCAATATACTTTTCTGAAAATGTCATTAGTTTGTAAGCCGCCTTTCATTATTCCTATCTTAAACCTTTATAGGGGACTTCTCTGGTGTCACAGTGGTTAAGAATCTGCCTGCCAATGCAGGGGACACGGGTTCGAGCCCTGGTCCGGGAAGATCCCACATACCACAGAGCAATTAAGCCCATGAGCCACAACTGCTGAGCCTACGCTCTAGAGCCTGTGCGCCACAACTACTGAGCCCGCATGCCTAGAGCCCGTGCTCTGCAACAAGAGAAGCCACCGCAATGAGAAGCCCGCACACTGCAACGAAGAGTAGTCCCCTCTCGCCACAACTAGAGAGAGCCTGAGTGCAGCAACGAAGACCCGACGCAGACAAAAAAAATAAATAAATAATTTTATTTAAAAAAAAAAAAAAAAAACCTGTATAGGGATGCTTCAAAGAGGCACCTTTTATGATTTTGATTTTGTCAATAACATTTTACATAAATCTTCAATAAATAAATATAACGTATTTTTAGTTAAATGCTTATAAGGGCCTTCATTCATAAGCCAACAAAATATATATTATTGACGTTATAACAAGCATTTTTTGTTTCCATAAGGAAAGGTACAGCGTATTATGCTAAAACAACATATTTTAAATAATGTTTTTGCTATAATTTATCACCTATGACCCTGAAAGTGACCCCCTAGGACTTGAACACCTTATGAAAAGAGAAGAAAAGCCTCACCTTTTTCTAAAGAAGACACAGAGGTGACTGATTCTAGGTCAAATATTGATACCTTGGTGCCAAGCCGTGCTGGTTAAATGATTTGAAGGCATCATTGAACAAATGTATAATTTATAAATAACAACGTTCAGGAGGCCTTCCTTGACAGTTTAGCTATTCCTGGCGATGTGAGTCTAGGTATTAGCTGAGCAGAGATGGCTCATGGTTAGAAAGCCCTCATTCAGCTGTCGAGGAACTTCTCTTTGGGTTCAAGTGTGTCTTATCAGAAATGGTCCCTTCTAGTAGAATTTATTTTGGGACTGCTCTTTCTCGGCCCCCATCTCTCCATATATGCCTAAAAAAGCTCTAATGGACCACAGTCAGCAAGAATCTATCAACTGCCAAAAGGGTGCATCCACCCACACCAGGTGGCTTCTGGTACTTCGATGCTCCTTTTTTTTTTTACTGCGAACAGTGAAACTGGCCTGTCTTTGCTTTAGCCGGAAGCACTCTGCGATTGCTAGTGGTCAAATACCTCTCATTCAAGGAAAGTTTAGTCTGAGCCTTAATTATAAACATTGCAACATTTGACTAAGGGTTGAAACTTCTTATCACAATTTGTCAAGAATGGGATAATGTTTATAAATTACCCTCAGTCCATTCAGAGCTCTAAAAACCAATCTAACGCATGGTACGTTTAGATGATTTAAATAAAATTATTTAATAAAAACTGGGATTGGTTTATTTTTTGTGAGACAGAAATTATAAGAAACAAACATTCTTGGAATTATACAAGAAATTTCTAGGGGTTACTCCAACTGAACTGTTGTCATTCACCTAAGATATTTGATCAGTTACTCATTCAGCAATTTTGGCAAGAAAAAAGAATTGTTAATAATTAAAATGCCCATCCATTTAAAGTTAATTGTTAATTGATAATCTATTGATAAGAGATTGATTAATGAATAATGGACTACCATACAACCATGTAAAAATAGCTCTATCTAAATTGACTGGTTCAAGATACAGTCTCTAGTGAAAAATGCAATTTATTGAATAGCATGTATCATATGATCTCACTTCTATTATGCTCTATATGCATACATAATTATAATACATATTTTAAATCTGAAATCTAACCTACAATTAGGACATATCTGTATACAAAGACAGTACATACTTTATACACACACACACACACACACACATAATGGGTATGAATTATTTTCATGGCCAGAGGAAGAAATCAATTAAGATTTTATAAATAAAGAGGACTCTCTAGTGATATGGTAAAATATTGACAATATATCAACTTAGAGAAAAAAAAGTTACAAAGCAGCATACGTGGTGTGATCCTAACGTTGTAAAAGAAATGTGTGTATGCACATGTATGCAAGTAAGCATATGTAGTTGCACAGAAAAAAAACTGAAATAGTCTCCAAAATGTGGAAAGTGTCTGTTTCTGGAAGGCAGGGTATGGTTGGATTTTTTCCCTTCTTTGATATTTTCGTCATTGTCCTTTTCTTTATTTTCCAAAGTTCCTATAATAAACATCAATTATTTTGCAATCAATGTAACACTTTTTAAAGAAAAAGGCTGGGTGCAAGGGAGCTTCTTTCAGCCTTGTTTGTAATAGCCAAAATATGGCAAGACACACATCAGATGGGTAACAGTGCTTACCTTGAATCGGGGTGAGGACGAGGACAGGAGGATAGGAATGGAGAAGGGTAGACAGACTATACAACGCACATGTGTGTGTGTGTGTGTGTGTGTGTGTGTGGTGTATATCTATATCTACACTATATATTTATATATACACACATAACGCATGATTCAGCTAGGAGTCCAACATGCCAGGATCAACATGCTTTATTCTGTTTGCCCTGTCCAGCTGAGTCTTTCACTTCCTAATCGCAGGGATGGGACCAGATGAAGTGAGGTGGCTCAGTCTGATTCTGGACCATTAGTCCATAAAAGTCTCTCTGATGTTGTTCAAGGTGTCAGCATCTCCAGCAAGCCTTCCTGAACAGCTCTCTCCATCCCATCTGCTGTTAGGTGCTCCTTTTCAGTGCTCCCAGAATAACTGTTATCACTGCACTGGGAAAATTCTATTTTATTGTAGGTCTCAGCTTGCCTGTGTGTCTTCCCCAGCAGGCTGTATTACCTTATCTTCTTTGTACCCCTACCACCTGTACAGTGCAGCACGTAGTAGGTGCTCATTGAAGACAGGTGTGTATTGCTGGATTGAATGAATGAATAACCAGATCCATTCATGGAGAAACCGGCCAGAAGGATGGAAAGCACCAGTCACTCCGGGGGCTGCTCCATGACAAATTCGAATGCCGAAGTCAAACCCTAAAATCACTCCACAACCTGATACCTTTCTAAATCAAGACACCAATTCGGATGTTACATGTCAAGGCCTGAAATACTGTAACGTATGTGACCCCAAATGGGGAAATAACATCCCAAGAACAAAAATCTGTTCCTGGGTGGCTGTGAGAAAAATATCTAGATATTGCAGTGGTTTCCAGTCTTCCAAAGCTTAATTCTACCAGAGTCTTCTTCCATAATATTTAATTCTTCTTGATAGGGGGAAATTAAATCTATCTATGTTTAAATTAATTTTTAAGTAACAATTAATTTTGTTAGATTCCCACAAGAATCACTGATCTAAAGTCAGTTGCACTCTGCCTGAATGAGGACCAAAACTGATGTCCATGGTAAAGGTAAAAAGTAAATTGCCTAATGAACTCCCATCTATTCAATATCTTACTCTAATCGGAAGAAGTGTGGCATCCGAGGTGTAGATTTGCATCTATAAAATACTCCTGCATTTTTCGATAATCTCCTTGTCACACCTGCCACAACGCATTAGCAGGATAAAGACACCGACGTGGAAGAGGCAGGAGGCACGACCCTGCAGAAGCAGGAACAGGACACCGGGATCGGTCCATGAGATCAAGGACAGAACAGTGGGCTGAGCGGATTGTCCAATGAGAGCTTTGTGAGCTAATGAAGTAACAGGAGACAGGGATGTCCTGAGGCCAGCCCCAGGCATTGCCTTGGGTCATGTTCCAAAATATAACATTAGGGACCATGTCGCTGCCACTCTCTTGACTTCAAGTACCATCTATGCTGGGAAATTGTGTTTCTAAACATCTCTCTCCAGAGCAGGCCACGAGGAACAGACATGCTCTTTTGGACCCAGTTTTCTGGCCTGATTGTTTCCCTTGGCCTTGATCCCTCCTGGTTTTGGCTTCTTCTTCCTTTTCCCCTGCCTGTCCCGGAGGTCTCAACAGTCCAAGTGTTGGCACTGAGGACCCTTTCAATTACAAGATGTTTATTAGGTGATACGTTCCTCGGTCGTTTCATACCACGCGAACTCTGCCCTCTTATAAATTATCATGTGTTACTCATTCCACATATTTTGGATTTTAAACAAGTGAGGGCTTACATTAGTCTCCAATTCATCATTTCCCAAACTGTGTTCTACTGAGAAACCTGAAAAGTGTTCCTTTAGTACGAATGATGGACGTGTGTGCTATTTACCTAACAGAGAGTTGATGTTTCTCATCGCACAGGACTGGAGGAAAGAAAGCCGTTCTGGGATCCAATCTTCACTTTATTGCCATTTCCCAGATGGTCATGGGCGGATCCCTCTCCTCTCTGGCTCCAGCTTCCCTGTTGCAAAATAACAACTTGAACCAGAGCCTCTCTGCGGTCAAGTCCAGCCAGGCGTCTACAGGCATTCAAGTAACGTCCAGGATAAGAGTCTTTAAGTTATCTTTCAGATAAAGAAATTTTTTTGAAAAGCTATGTGTGGTTCCCACAAATATGCCAGAGTCCACATCATTCCAGAGTATCTGATACTTAAAGAGCAAGGCCTGGCACTAAAGTGACAGAAAGAAATCTGAAAGGGGAGTAACCAAAGCCAAAAAATGTGTTTTCCTTGAGATATTTAAATGAATCTATGAGTCTAGATGTAATAAGTATTAACTGCTTGGCCAAACTCTTGAATATCATGATGTTTTAAAATCATATATCTTTCTTAAGCTCATATATTAATGCTATAGCCAATTCTGTACCCTAAAAATCAGTTCAAAGAGATTTACCCAGATTTACTCACTCATTAATTCATTTGAGAACTAGAAATATAAAGAACTGGGTTTGAGTCACAAGTTCTTATACTTGGGAAATTCATTCAGTTCTTTCCTCCTAAATTTCATCACTGAAGGAGTAACAGTAGTTGAGCAATAAATGGTACTTGTTTAAAAAAATGCTTCTTTAAAGAAATGTGAAGAGATTCAAGATGCCCATAATTGTGTAAACGTCTCCAGAAAGTTGCAGAGGGAAGAAATATCAACCCAGGGATTCTCAAAGTTCTTGTTTATTAGTAATAACTTTTCTTGAGTGCATCACCTATTAACACCTTATGGGACACAAGTGTGCCTTGGAACATCAGTTGGAAAACACGGTTCTAATTTTATCACATAACCGTAAGTTAATTCCTTTCAATGAGATTTTAGTCTCTCCTGTTTATTACAGCCACCACAGTACTGAGAATATAACAGGTACTCAACAAATATGTGCTAACTTAAACTTAGAAGGACTTGTGAGGAGTATGGGCAGGCTGAAGCCTCAGCAGACACGGTGCCCCATGTGTCAGTGGTCAAACTGGCCTAAGGGCATCCCCAAGGAACCCAGGAAATGCTTCCAGAGCTGCCTAGGCTGCCAAGGGAGGCCAGATTGGCTGCAACCCTCTGTGTCTGCCTTTGGGTCACGAGGGACAGTCTGCAGGACATGGTGACCTCTCACTCAGCAGGACCAACTACAGAATTTGCAAAATGAACACGCAGATCCTTTGCCTAAAAGTTATTAAGAATTTCAAGACAGTAACAGCAGAGGATTAAACCAAGAGTGAGGCCCTTTTTAGTAACAGGCACAGTGTAACTATACAGACTGCAAGCCCCCAAA
Source organism: Balaenoptera ricei (assembly GCF_028023285.1). NCBI lineage: Eukaryota > Metazoa > Chordata > Mammalia > Artiodactyla > Balaenopteridae > Balaenoptera > Balaenoptera ricei. The sequence goes on along the minus strand of NC_082639.1, from coordinate 189,281,406 downwards.
GCTGGCCCTGCTGCTCGAAGCTGGGAGGAAAGCTGAAGGCAGCAATGGACACCAGGGGACTGCTGGGTGAGAAGTTACAGTGTGCTCATTAAGAACTCAGAGAGCCCTCTGTGCAGGAATGGCTTCCTTCTGCATCCTTCCCTTGGACTAAGGCAGGTAGAAATACTTGGTGACCTCGTGGCAAAGAGAAAAGAGAAGCTGATTCAATGATTGAATTCAGCATCCTAGACTCTGCTTATGCATAGTGTCAGAAGAAGTCTGACTGATCCCATGGGTGGCCCTCCTGCCATGAGGTGGTGAGTCACGGTAAAGATGCAGGGAGGTGGCTTGGGATTCAAAAGGAATATTTGGAGGAGCAGCAATGTTATAGCAATGAGGCAGTTTCTTTTTCATATAGATGGGAGCCTGTAAATGTACACATGAAAGAAATTAAACATGGCAATACAGTATTATTCCTAAGTAACCCAAAGGGATTGATCTTTCATTTATTCTAGAATAACGACAATATTTTAAAAAAATAGTCTAGAAGCGAGTTCTATTTCCAGCATGACAGTGTGAGGACTTCCAAGGATCCTCTCCCCAGGGAAACTGGTAAAAGTTAAAAAAAAAAAAAAAACTGTTAAAAGTCTCTGGAGGGGCTTCCCTGGTGGTGCAGTGGTTAAGAATCCACCTGCCAATGCAGGGGACACAGGTTCGTGCCCTGGTCCAGGAAGATCCCACATGCCGCGGAGCAACTGAGCCCATGTGCCACAACTACTGAAGCCCGTGCCCCTAGAGCCCGTGCTCTGCAACAAGAGAAGCCACCACAATGAGAAGCCCGCACACCGCAACGAAGAGTAGCCCCTGTTCACCACAGCTAGAGAAAGCCCGTGCGCAGCAACGAAGACCCAACGCAGCCAAAAATAAAGAAATTAAAGAAATTTTAAAAAAAAAAGTCTCTGGAAATTGTCCTAAGGGCATACAGCAAATGAAGACACATTTATTCAAGAAAACATAAAAACTCAGTGAGAACAATGAAAGTCAGTGGTATTTGACCAAGACCTGCTCCCTCCCTCCCTTCCTCCCCCTCCCAGCTCAGTGATGCAAAACTCCACTCCAGACGCAGCAGCCAAGAACACAGAGCTCCCTCATGCCTCAGTCCCTGGTCAAAAAGCTATATTCTCTGTTTTCTATGCTCTAGCTTTCTTCCATTCATGGAATAAGAAAGGACCCTTTTTAATAAATAAGTAATGATCCTAAATTGTATCATCCAAACCTAGTCTTTTCCGGCCTCAAATCCCATGCCCAGGATCACTTGAAAGCACTGGGATATGTTTTCAACAAGATGTCTTACTCACTAAATGCTGCCTTGTTTGGCTTCTGAATCCATACAGTCTGTTAAAAGTTTGAAAAAAAATTTTTTTTAACCTTAGATTAGTGTATCTAGAAACAATGCAAAAATTAGAAAACATAGGACTAACGGAAATGGCTTTTTCTCACTGCCAGAGTTTTCCTTTCAGGTCTCCCAATTTTTGTTATATGTTGATCCTGGTTTGAAGAATCAGGCTTACCTTAATGACTATGTGAAAAATAAACTTCTGGAGGCAAATTCGCATATAAGATTGAAAACAAAACCTTCTGGGTAGGAAAATGATTAGTCTAAATAAGGATTAATGAGTCATGGTCAAGTAGTTGGCAGGTGGTTACCAGGAATGTCAGTTGTGAGGTCCAAGAACACAACACAAGGGGGCACTCTCTGTACTTGAGGGACCACAAGGAGGTAGGGCAATTCCTTCACCATCATGAGCTGACGAGAGAACCACTGAAGGCCCCAACTGTGACAGCTGCCCTTGTTTCACCTTGAGATTGAATGGCTATTGTTCATCAAATATTTACATGTGTCTGCCATATAATAGATAACAAATGTTTGATTAACTGAATTATTAGCTTCTAGAAGTATTTTGATTAAAAATATTATGTTATATTTAAAGTGATGAAGGGGAAAAACCTACAACCAAGATTACTCTACCCAGCAAGGATCTCATTCAGATTTGACGTAGAAATTAAAACCTTTACAGACAAGCAAAAGCTAAGAGAATTCAGCACCACCAAACCACCTTTACAACAAATACTAAAGGAACTTCTCTAGGCAGGAAACACAAGAGAAGGAAAACACCTACAATAACAAACCTAAAACAATTAAGAAAATGGTAACAGGAACATATATATTGATAATTTCCTTCAATGTAAATGGATTAAATGCACCAACCGAAAGACACAGACTGGCTTAATGGATACAAAAACAAGACCCGTATATACGCTGTCTACAAGAGACCCACTTCAGACCTAGGGACACATATAGACTGAAAGTGAGGGGATGGAAATAGATATTCCATGCAAATGGAAATCAAAAGAAAGCTGGAGTAGCAATTCTCATATCAGACAAAATAGACTTTAAAACAAAGACTATTACAAGAGACAAAGAAGGACACTACATAATAATCAAGGGATCAATCCAAGAAGAAGATAGAACAATTGTAAATATTTATGCACCCAACATAGGAGCACCTCAATACATAAGGCAAATACTAACAGGCATAAAAGGGGAAATAGACAGTAACACAATCATAGTAGGGGACTTTAACACCCCACATTCACCAATGGACAGATCATCCAAAATGAAAGTAAATAAGGAAACAAAAGCTTTAAAAGGTACATTAAACAAGATGGACTTAATTGATATTTAGAGGACATTCCATCCAAAAACAACAGAACACACTTTCTTCTCAAGTGCTCATGGAACATTCTCCAGGATAGATCATATCTTGGGTCACAAGTCAAGCCCTGGTAAATTTAAGAAAATTGAAATCATATCAAGTATCTTTTCTGACCACAACGCTACGAGACTAGATATCAATTACAGGAAAAGATCTGTAAAAAATACAAACACATGGAGGCTAAACTATACACTACTTAATAACCAAGAGATCACTGAAGAAATCAAAGAGGAAATCAAAACATACATAGAAACAAATGACAATGAAAACACAACAACCCAAAACCTATGGGATGCAGCAAAAGCAGTTCTAAGAGGGAAGTTTATAGCAATACAATCCTACCTCAAGAAACAAGAAACATCTCAAATAAACAACCTAACCTTACACCTAAAGCAATTAGAGAAAGAAGAACAAAAAACCTCAAAGTTAGCAGAAGGAAAGAAATCATAAAGATCAGATCAGAAATAAATGAAAAAGAAATGAAGGAAATGATAGCAAAAATCAATAAAACTAAAAGCTGGTTCTTTGAGAAAATAAAAAAAATTGATAAACCATTAGCCAGACTCATCAAGAAAAAAAGGGAGAAGACTCATATCAATAGAATTAGAAATGAAAAAGGGGAAGGAACTGACACTGCAGAAATAAAAAGGATCATGAGAGATTACTACAAGCAACTATATGCCAATAAAATGGACAACCTGGAAGAAATGGATAAATTCTTAGAAATGCACAACCTGCCAAGACTGAACCAGGAAGAAACAGAAAATATGAACAGACCAATCACAAGCACTGAAATTGAAACTGTGATTAAAAATCTTCCAACAAACAAAAGCCCAGTACCAGATGGCTTCGCAGGCGAATTTTATCAAACATTTAGAGAACAGCTAACACCTATCCTTCTCAAACTCTTCCAAAATATAGCAGAGGGAGGAACACTCCCAAACTCATTCTACAAGGCCACCATCACCCTGATACCAAAACCAGACAAAGATATCACAAAGAAAGAAAACTACAGGCCAATACCACTGATGAACATAGATGCAAAAATCCTCAACAAAATACTAGCAAACAGAATCCAACAGCACATTAAAAGGATCATACACCATGATCAAGTGGGGTTTATCCCAGGAATGCAAGGATTTTTCAATATACGCAAATCAATGTGATACACCATATTAGCAAATTGACAGAGAAAAACCATATGATCATCTCAGTATATGCAGAGAAAGCTTTCGACAAAATTCAACACCCATTTATTATAAAAACCCTCCAGAAAGTAGTCATAGAGGAACTTACCTCAACATAATAAAGGCCATATATGACAAACCCACAGCCAACATCATCCTCAATGGTGAAAAACTGAAACCATTTCCACTAAGATCAGGAACAAGACAAGGTTGCCCACTCTCAACACTATTATTCAACATAGTTTTGGAAGTTTTAGCCATGGCACTCAGAGAAGAAAAAGAAATAAAAGGAATCCAAATTGGAAAAGAAGAAATAAAGCTGTCACTGTTTGCAGATGACATGATACTATACATAGAGAATCCTAAAGATGCTACCAGAAAAATACTAGAGCTAATCAATGAATTTGGTAAAGTAGCAGGATACAAAATTAATGCACAGAAATCTCTTGCATTCCTACACACTAATGATGAAAAATCTGAAAGTGAAATTAAGAAAACACTCCCATTTACCACTGCAACAAAAAGAATAAAACATCTAGGAATAAACCTACCTAAGGGGACAAAAGACCTGTATGCAGAAAATTATAAGACACTGATGAAAGAAATTAAAGGTGGTACAAATAGATGGAGGGATATACCATGTTCTTGGCTTGGAAGAATCAACGCTGTGAAAATGACTATACCACCCAAAGCAATCTACAGATTCAGCACAATCCCTATCAAACTACCACTGGCATTTTTCACAGAACTAGAGCAAAAAATTTCACAATTTGTGTGGAAACACAAAAGACCCCAAATAGCCAAAGCAATCTTGAGAAAGAAAAACGGAGCTGGAGGAGTCAGGCTCCCTGACTTCAGACTATACTACAAAGCTACAGTAATCAAGACAGTATGGTACTGGCACAAAAACAGAAATATAGATCAATGGAACAGGATTGAAAGCCCAGGGATAAACCCACGCACATATGGTCACCTTATCATTGATAAACGAGGCAAGAATATACAGTGGAGAAAAGACAGCATCTTCAATAAGTGGTGCTGGGAAAACTGGACAGCTACATGTGAAAGAATGAAATTACAACACTCCCTAACACCATACACAAAAATAAACTCAAAATGGATTAAAGACCTAAATGTAAGGACAGACACTATTAAACTCTTAGAGGAAAACATAGGCAGAACACTCTATGACATACATCACAGCAAGATTCTTTTTGACCCACCTCCTAGAGAAATGGAAATAAAAACAAAAATAAACAAATGGGACCTAATGAAACTTAAAAGCTTTTGCACAGCAAAGGAAACCATAAACAAGACCAAAAGACAACCCTCAGAATCGGAGAAAATATTTGCAAAGGAAGCAACTGACAAAGGATTAATCTCCAAAATTTACAAGCAGCTCATGTAGCTCAATATCAAAAAAACAAACAACCCAATCCAAAAATGGGCAGAAGACCTAAATAGACATTTCTCCAAAGAAGATATACAGATTGCCAACAAACACATGAAAGAATGCTCAACATCATTAGTCACTAGAGAAATGCAAATCAAAACTACAATGAGAGGGCTTCCCTGGTGGCACAGTGGTTGAGAATCTGCCTGCCAATGCGGGGGACACGGGTTCGAGCCCTGGCCTGGGAAGATCCCACATGCCGCGGAGCAACTAGGCCCGTGAGCCACAGCTACTGAGCCTGCGCGTCTGGAGCTTGTGCTCTGCAACAAGAGAGGCCGCGATAGTGAGAGGTCCGCGCACTGCGATGAAGAGTGGCCCCCACTCGCCGCAACTAGAGAAAGCCCTCACACAGAAACGAAGACCCAACACAGCCAAAAATAAATAAATAAATAAATATTTTTTAAAAAAAACTACAATGAGATATCATCTCACACCAGTCAGAATGGCCATCATCAATAAATCTACAAACAATAAATGCTGGAGAGGCTGTGGAGAAAAGAGAACCCTCTTGCACTGTTGGTGGGAATGTGCATTGATACAGCCACTATGGAAAACAGTATGGAGGTTCCTTAAAAAACTAAAAATAGAACTACCATACGACTCAGCAATCCCACTACTGGGCGTATACCCTGAGAAAACCATAATTCAAAAAGAGTCATGTACCACAATGTTCATTGCAGCACTATTTACAATAGCCAGGACATGGAAGCAACCTAAGTGTCCATCGACAGATGAATGGATAAAGAAGATGTGGCACATATATACAATGGAATATTACTCAGCCATAAAAAGAAACGAAATTGAATTATTTGTCGTGAGGTGGATGGACCTAGAGTCTGTCATACAGAGTGAAGTAAGTCAGAAAGAGAAAAAGAAATACTGTATGCTAACACATATATATGGAATCTAAGAAAAAATAAATGGTCATGAAGAACCTAGGGGCAAGACGGGAATAAAGACACAGACCTACTAGAGAATGGACTTGAGTATATGGGGAGGGGGAAGGGTAAGCTGGGACGAAGTGAGAGAGTGGCATGGACATATATACACTACCAAACGTAACATAGATAGCTATTGGGAAGCAGCCGCGTAGCACAGGGAGATCAGCTCGGTGCTTTGTGACCACCTAGAGGGGTGGGATAGGGAGGGTGGGAGGGAGGGAGACACAAGAGGGAAGAGATACGGGGATATATGTATATGTATAACTGATTCACTTTGTTATAAAGCAGAAACTAACGTACCATTGTAAAGCAATTATACTCCAATAAAGATATGAAAAAAAAAATATTATGTTAGAGAAAAAAAATATTAAAACCATACAAGCTAAAACTTATATTCACAGCTTAGGAATTTTTGAGACACTTGAAAGTTATGTCAAAAAACAAACAACAACAATAAAAACACAATTACAAAAAATCTCCTCATCTTTTTTTTTTTTAATGGTACTGTTTTTTTTTTTGTTTTTTTTTTTTTCTTATTTATTTTTGGCTGTGTTGGGTCTTCGTTGTGCTGCGTGGGCTTTTCATTGTGGTGGCTTCTCTTGCTGCGGAGCACGGGCTCTATGCACGCGGGTTCAGTAGTTGTGGCATGGGGGCTTCAGTAGTTGTGGCTCGTGGGCTCTAGATCGCAGGCTCAGGAGTTGTGGCACACGGGCTTAGTTGCTCTGCGGCATGTGGGACCTTCCTGGACCAGGGCTCGAACCCGTGTCCCCTGCATTGGCAGGCGGATTTTTAACCACTGCGCCACCAGGGAAGCCCATGCTCCTCATCTTAAATTGTTAACATTGGTTAAGGAAAGCACCATTCGACTGTATTCTTTCCCTTGGCAAAATATTTTAAGATTACTTTCTCAGCGTGAAGCTTAATGGACAGTGCTAGTTGTATAAATTAAATCCTCTAACCCAAGTGAAGCTCAGGTCCCTATTTATAGTGTCTGCATTGTTACCAATTCCAGTTTCTTGTACCCAGTGGGAAGGTTATTGCTTAGCCAAGCCCCCATGGTGGGAGGCATTTGGAGGGCATAAAACCCCATAAGAATGAAAAAAAGGGGTAACCCTCATTCCAAGCAGTGGTATCATTCATAGCAATGTGTTCTTGGGGGGAGCTTGGGGAATGGGAAGTTACGCCCTAGTCTAGGATATACTGTGTTATCTCCGTCTTTAAGTAAATATCTTTGTATGTTTCTGTGTCATTTTTCATTAAAGCAACTACATTCAAAAAAGAAAAAAGAAAACCACCATTCGTTCCATTGCCCAAGTTGGAAACCCCAAAGTCGCCCTTGGCTCCCTGGTTCCAACTAATCAGCCTCCCGTTCCTGCAGGTTCTACTTGAGCAACCTCCATGCCCAGTGTGGCTCTTCTACACCAGACACTCATCCTTTACTCTCACCTGTATTACTGTAAGCTGCTCTTCTAAACCACCGTATTTCCTTCACTTGATCTCCCATTCTCCACACGAGTCTTAGCTAATCATGTGACTCCAATGCTGAAAAACCTCCGTGGCTCTCAGTTACTTCCAACCTCCAACCTCCATGTGTAAAAGGCTCTTCAAACTCTGGTCCCAGTCTGACTTTCTTGTCTTCTTTTCCAGTCATTCACCAGCGCCCTCTTCTGCTTTGCTCCAGCACTCACTCTTCTGGAGCAAGCCTTGTGTTTTCTCGCCCCCAGGCCTCTTGCCACTGCCTACGGTGATATTCCTCTCCCCCGCCTGCCGCCTCCTTGGACTTAAAGACTCTCTTTACTCATCACTTCTCAGTTCCTACGTGGCATACCCTCCCCTCCCACTCCCTCAGGCAGAATGAATTTCCTCCTCATCTGTATTCTCACGGCCCCAGCGACTTCCTTACTTATCACTTTGGGTTATAGCTAAGTCACTTACATGTCAATAAAATGTTTAAAGGAAAGGACTTATTTATCATCGTCTCCTGACACCACACCTGGCATAGAGGAGGTGCAGACTTTCTTGAAGGAGACCTATAGGTAAAGCTAGTTCAGGCAGTATGATCTTCGGACCTGGAGTCCTCACGTTTCTATTCACCAAAGAGGCAGTGCAGTAGAACCAGTAAGAGGTCAAACCTGGTCAGACAGCATGGATTTGAGTCAGGGCTTGTGTCACTCTGTGGGTTATTTAACTTCTGACTTAATCTCCCCAACTACACAGTGTTGGTAATAGTACCACCAACCTCAAAGAATTGTCCTTAAAAATAAACGAAATTATGTGTGTCAAGCATTTCAATAATATGAGCACGTACTAAATTCTAAATAAATGCGAGCTGTGTAACACTTCTGTCATGTTGATGTGCTGTAAAGACTCTGCCTTACACATTTTTGTTCTAAAATATAAGTATTCTACTATAATATACTGTTATATTATAGTAATATAGTAATATAATAGAGTATTCCACTCTAATCAGGATTGAAAGGCAAAGTAGGGTTCTTACAAAACTTAGACATTAGTATCCCCTGAAAGTAAAAGTAGGAAGATTCAGTGTTAGAAAGAACAAGATTTGATCAGAGAGAACTGGTTCTGAATCCCAACTCAGCCAGAATCAAGCTGTGAGACACTGGGTAAATTCTTGAACCTCTTTGAGCTTCAGTTTCCTTACCTCTAAAATGAGTATCAAATACCCAGTCCACAAACTAAAAGAGTTAACAAGCCTGGTGGTATATCATAGGCTCAAAAAATGCAGTGATTATTACCCTGAGATCAGTCATCTGTGAACAAAGCCCACCTTGAAATATGGTCTAAAAGTGGGTGGTTGAGAGGCATCTAGAACCCCCCAAGTCCAACCAATCTTCTGGGCACTTAGCTACAGGAAAATAGGCTTAGCCGGAAACAACAGCAATGGCTTCATAAAAGAAGGTGTTAACAGAAGGGCTGCAATCTGCATGGAATAGAGGATACATGGAAACACAAGATTCAAGATTTTAACAGTACTTATCCAACTCTGAATCAGAAAAAAAAGGAAAAGAGATACCGAATCTAGATGAGTCACAACAGAAGTGCTCTCTGTTGAGGAGCAGAGAAAATCCACCACCACGATTTACCACCATGGCATCATTAAAATATCATCCCAAAGTCCCGGGGCAAGATGGCGGAAGAGTAAGACGCAGAGATCACCTTCCTTCCCACAGATACAGTAGAAATACATCTACACGTGGAACTGCTCCTACAGAACACCCACTGAACGCTGGCAGAAGACGTCAGACCTCCCAAAAGGCAAGAAAATCTCCACGTACTTGGCTTTATTTTATTTTATTTTATCCTCTTTCTTTCTTTCTTTCTATTTTTTTCTTCCTTTTATCCTGAGCCGTGTGGATGAAAGGCTCTTGGTGCTCCAGCCAGGCATCAGGGCTGTGCCTCTGAGGTGGGAGAGCCAACTTCAGGACACTGGTCCACAAGAGACCTCCCAGCTCCACGTAATACCAAACAGTGAAAATCTCTCAGAGATCTCCATCTCAACATCAAGATCCAGCTTCACTCAACGACCAGCAAGCTACAGTGCTGGACACCCTATGCCAAACAACTAGCAAGACAGGAACACAGCTCCATCCATTAGCAGAGAGGCTGCCTAAAATCATAATAAGGCCACAGACACCCCAAAACACACCACCAGACGTGGACGTGCCCACCAGAAAGACAAGATCCAACCTCATCCACCAGAACACAGGCACTAGTCCCCTCCACCAGGAAGCCTACACAACCCACTGAATCAACGTTAGCCACTGGGGACAGATACCAAAAACAACGGGAACTACAAACCTGCAGCCTGTGAAAAGGAGACCCCAAACACAGTAAGAAAAGCAAAATGAGAAGACAAAAAACCACACAGCAGGTGAAGGAGCAGGGTCAAAACACACCAGACCTAACAAATGAAGAGGAAATAGGCAGTCTACCTGAAAAAGAATTCAGAATAATGATAGTAAAGATGATCCAAAATCTTGGAAATAGAATAGACAAAATGCAAGAAACACTTAACAAGGATGTAGAAGAACTAAAGAGGAACCAAGCAACAATGAAAAACACAATAAATGAAATTAAAAATACTCTAGACGGGATCAATAGCAGAATAACTGAGGCAGAAGAAAGGATAAGTGACCTGGAAGATAAAATAGTGGAAATAACTACTGCAGAGCAGAATAAAGAAAAAAGAATGAAAAGAACTGAGAACAGTGTCAGAGATCTCTGGGACAACATTAAACGCACCAACATTCAAATTACAGGGCTCCCAGAAGAAGAAGAGAAAAAGAAAGGGACTGAGAAAATATTTGAAGAGATTATAGTTGAAAACTTCCCTAATATGGGAAAGGAAATAGTTAATCAACTCCTGGAAGCACAGAGAGTCCCATACAGGATAAATCCAAGGAGAAACACACCAAGACACATATTAATCAAACTATCAAAAATTAAAAGTAAAGAAAACATATTAAAAGCAGCAAGGGAAAAACAACAAATAACACACAAGGGAATCCCCATAAGGTTAACAGCTGATCTTTCAGCAGAAACTCTGCAAGCCAGAAGGGAGTGGCAGGATATACTTAAAGTCATGAAGGAGAAAAACCTACAACCAAGGTTACTCTACCCAGCAAGGATCTCATTCAGATTTGATGGAGAAATTAAAACCTTTACAGACAAGCAAAAGCTGAGAGAGTTCAGCACCACCAAACCAGCTTTACAACAAATGCTAAAGGAACTTCTCTAGGCAAGAAACACAAGAGAAGGAAAACACCTACAATAACAAACACAAAATATCTAAGAAAATGGGAATAGGAACATACCTTATTCCTTACATTTAAGGTATAAATTACCTTAAATGTAAATGGATTAAATGCTCCCACCAAAAGACACAGACTGGCTGAATGGATACAAAAGCAAGACCCATATATATGCTGTCTACAAGAGACCCACTTCAGACCTAGAGACACATACAGACTGAAAGTGAGGGGATGGAAAAAGATATTCCATGCAAATGGAAATAAAAAGAAAGCTGGAGTAGCAATTCTCATATCAGACAAAATAGACTTTAAAATAAAGACTATTACAAGAGACAAAGAAGGACACTATATAATGATCAAGGGATCGATCCAAGAGGAAGGTATAACAATTGTAAATATTTATGCACCCAACATAGGAGCACCTCAATACATAAGGCAAATACTAACAGCCATAAAAGGGGAAATCGACAGTAACACAATCATAGTAGGGGACTTTAACACCCCACTTTCACCAATGGACAGATCATCCAAAATGAAAATAAATAAGGAAACACAAGCTTTAAATGATACATTAAACAAGATGGACTTAATTGATATTTATAGGACATTCCATCCAAAAACAACAGAATACACATTTTTCTCAAGTGCTCATGGAACATTCTCCAGGATAGATCATATCTTGGGTCACAAATCAAGCCTTGGTAAATTTAAGAAAATTGAAATCGTATCAAGTATCTTTTCCGAGCACAACGCTATGAGACTAGATATCAATTACAGGAAAAGATCTGTAAAAAATACAAACACATGGAGGCTACACAATACACTACTTAATAACGAAGTGATCACTGAAGAAATCAAAGGGGAAATCAAAAAATACCTAGAAACAAATGACAATGGAGACACGACGACCCAAAACCTATGGGATGCAGCAAAAGCAGTGCTAAGAGGGAAGTTTATAGCAATACAAGCCTACATCAAGAGACAGGAAACATCTCGAATAAACAACCTAACCTTGCACCTAAAGCAATTAGAGAAAGAAGAGCAAAAAAACTCCAAAGCTAGCAGAAGGAAAGAAATCATAAAGATCAGATCAGAAATAAATGAAAAAGAAATGAAGGAAACAATAGCAAAAATCAATGAAACTAAAAGCTGGTTCTTCGAGAAGATAAACAAAATTGACAAACCATTAGCCAGACTCATCAAGAGAAAAAGGGAGAAGACTCAAATCAATAGAATTAGAAATGAAAAAGGAGAAGTAACCACTGACACTGCAGAAATACAAAAGATCATGAGAGATTACTACAAGCAACTCTATGCCAATAAAATGGACAACCTGGAAGAAATGGACAGATTCTTAGAAATGCACAACCTGCCGAGACTGAACCAGGAAGAAATAGAAAATATGAACAGACCAATCACAAGCACTGAAATTGAAACTGTGATTAAAAATCTTCCAACAAACAAAAGCCCAGGACCAGATGGCTTCACAGGCGAATTCTATCAAACATTTAGAGAACAGCTAACACCTATCCTTCTCAAACTCTTCCAAAATATTGCAGAGGGAGGAACACTCCCAAACTCATTCTACGAGGCCACCATCACCCTGATACCAAAACCAGACAAAGATGTCACAAAGAAAGAAAACTAGAGGCCAATATCACTGATGAACATAGATGCAAAAATCCTCAACAAAATACTAGCAAACAGAATCCAACAGCACATTAAAAGGATCATACACCATGATCAAGTGGGATTTATCCCAGGAATGCAAGGATTCTTCAATATTCGCAAATCAATCAACGTGATACACCATATTAACAAATTGAAGGAGAAAAACCATATGATCATCTCAATAGATGCAGAGAAAGCTTTTGACAAAATTCAACACCCATTTATGATAAAAGCCCTGCAGAAAGTAGGCATAGAGGGAACTTTCCTCAACATAATAAAGGCCATATATGACAAACCCACAGCCAACATTGTCCTCAATGGTGAAAAACTGAAACCATTTCCACTAAGATCAGGAACAAGACAAGGTTGCCCACTCTCACCACTATTATTCAACATAGTTTGGGAAGTTTTAGCCACAGCAATCAGAGAAGAAAAAGAAATAAAAGGAATCCAAATCGGAAAAGAAGAAGTAAAGCTGTCACTGTTTGCAGATGACATGATACTATACATAGAGAATCCTAAAGATGCTACCAGAAAACTCCTAGAGCTAATCAATGAATTTGGTAAAGTAGCAGGATACAAAATTAATGCACAGAAATCTCTTGCATTTCTATACACTAATGACAAAAAATCTGAAAGTGAAATTAAGAAAACACTCCCATTTACCATTGCAACAAAAAGAATAAAATATCTAGGAATAAACCTACCTAAGGAGACAAAAGACCTGTATGCAGAAAATTATAAGACACTGATGAAAGAAATTAAAGATAATACAAATAGATGGAGAGATATACCATGTTCTTGGATTGGAAGAATCAACATTGTGAAAATGACTCTACTACCCAAAGCAATATACAGATTCAATGCAATCCCTATCAAACTACCACTGGCATTTTTCACAGAACTAGAACAAAAAATTTCACAATTTGTATGGAAACACAAAAAACCCCACAAACACAAAAGAATAGCCAAAGCAATCTTGAGAACGGAAAATGGAGCTGGGGGAATCAGGCTCCCTGACTTCAGACTACATTACAAAGCTACAGTAATCAAGACAGTTTGGTACTGGCACAAAAACAGAAGTATAGATCAATGGAACAGGATTGAAAGCCCAGAGATAAACCCACGCACCTATGGTCACCTTATCTTTGATAAAGGAGGCAAAAATATACAGTGGAAAAAAGACAGCCTCTTCAAAAAGTGGTGCTGAGAAAATTGGACAGATACATGTAAAAGTATGAAATTAGAACACACCCTGACACCATGCACAAAAATAAACTCAAAATGGATTAGAGACCTAAGCGTAAGGCCAGACACTATCAAACTCTTAGAGGAAAACATAGGCAGAACACTCTATGACATACATCACAGCAAGATTCTTTTTGACCCAGCTCCTAGAGAAATGGAAATAAGAACACAAATAAACAAATGGGACCTAATGAAACTTAAAAGCTTTTTCACAGCAAAGGAAACCATAAGCAAGACTAAAAGACAACCATCAGAATGGGAGAAAATATTTGCAAAGAAGCAACTGACAAAGGATTAATCTCCAAGATTTACAAGCAGCTCATGCAGCTCAATATCAAAAACACAAACAACCCAATCCAAAAATGGGCAGAAGACCTAAATAGACATTTCTCCAAAGAAGATATACAGATTGCCAACAGACACATGAAAGAATGCTCAACATCATTAATCATTAGAGAAATGCAAATCAAAACTACAATGAGATATCATCTCACACCGGTCAGAATGGCCATCATGAAAAAATCTACAAACAATAAATGCTGGAGAGGGTGTGGAGAAAAGGGAACACTCTTGCACTGTTGGTGGGAATGTAAATTGATACAGCCACTACGGAGAACAGTATGGAAGTTCCTTAAAAAACTAAAAATAGAACTACCATACGACCCAGCAATCCCACTACTGGGCATATACCCTGAGAAAACCATAGTTCAAAAAGAGTCATGTACCAAAATGTTCATTGCAGCTCTATTTACAATAGCCAGGACATGGAAGCAACCTAAGTGTCCATCATCGGATGAATGGATAAAGAAGATGTGGCACATATATACAATGGAATATTACTCAGCCATAAAAAGAAATGAAATGGAGGTATTTGTAATGAGGTGGATGGAGTTAGAGTCTGTCATACAGAGTGAAGTAAGTCAGAAAGAGAAAAACAAATACAGTATGCTAACACATATATATGGAATCTAAGGAAAAAAAAAAAAGGCCATGGAGAACCTAGTGGCAAGACGGGAATGGAGACACAGACCTACTAGAGAATGGACTTGAGGATATGGGGAGGGGAAGGGGTGAGATGTGACAGGGTGAGAGAGTGTCATGGACATATGTACACTACCAAGTGTGGAATGGATAGCTAGTGGGAAGCAGCCGCATAGCACAGGGAGATCAGATCTGTGCTTTGTGACCACTTAGAGGGGTGGGATGGGGAGGGTGGGAGGGAGGGAGATGCGGGAGGGAGGAGATATGGGAACGTGTGTATATGTGTAGCTGATTCACTTGGTTATAGAGCAGAAACTAACACACCATTGTAAAGCAATTATACTTCAATAAAGATGTTTAAAAATATATATATATCATCCCAAAAAATCCATTCCCTTTGCTCTGATTCATAATCACCAACCAAGCAATATTCTGTTTATTACTGTGTCCTTCCCAGTAACTTAATTCCAGAAACTGGAATCCCTAAATGACGGAAACAAATATCTGGATATCGGAAGGGCATATTCTATGGAGATCAATAAATTGTTGCTTTTAATAAAATCAGATGTGTAGTGTTATTACTGTTGTTAATTTAGTTCACATGAGCCAGACTTGAAGAGCGTGATCAAGTCAGACAAAAGTGGCCCAAAAAATCAAGATGCTTTGCTTTCAAACAAGAGGAAAAGGTTCCAGAGTAAGGAACTGACTGTTGCCGTGGGAAAACCTGTCTAGCTGGCCAGCCCACCTGCCCCCAGGACTTCTCAACTCTGAGGATGTATCTTCAACAACAGCATGAATGACTCAGTTTAATGATTTCCGTATTTGGAAAGATCAACCATGAGATACCATTCTCTTTCTCATACCTAGAATGAGAAGAATCTCAAAATAATATGAGGGGAACTTCCCTGGTGGTCCAGTGGTTAAGACTGCACTTCCACTGCAGGGGGCACAGGTTCGATCCCTGGTCGGGGAACCAAGATCCCACATGCCGCGCGGTATGGTCAAAAAATTAAAAAATTAATATTATGAGGTATCTTGCTGAGGCGCACACATCAAGTGTTAACAAAGCAGGGATGAAAACCCTTAGTACCACCCTGGACTCCGACATGATCTCAGATCCACTTTCGTATTTATGTTCATTCTCCCCTATAAAATATGACCCACTACTGCTAACAGGACAATAGTAAGAAAGATTATATTAATAATGCTTATACAGGTATATGAATCTTGGTTTACTAATCCGCATACTTCATCAGACTTGGTTAATAAAATAAAGGAAGGGCTACCCTTTATCTTCCCACTCTGATCCTCTTTGAGATGCTTTCTGACAACTCACCCACCCACAAGAGACGTTTTAAAGCTGTTTAAGTGAAAATGGAATCTAGCATTCTATTTTTTTAAAATATAGTCATATCAACACCGCCAAACACAAACTAAATGCCTTCCAAGTGTTTTAAATCAAAGCATTAAATTACAGAGAATTTCACAGTTTACTTCTTGGTTGAGGTACAGACCACTTGGTTTTTAAAAGCTTCTTGGCAAGACAAATATCTGAGCCAAAAGGCACGCAAAACTTGGAGAAGAAAAAAGAGCCCTAAATTTTGTTTCCAAAATCCACTAAATGAAAACACAGATTCTATTAAGGAAAGAGAGAGACACTCCCCTCCCCATCTCACTCTCAGCAAGGAGGATCTGTGGAGGGCCCCAGCCCCCAGAGAGCAATATTTGACTCGCGGCAGACACGGTTTCCCACGTTTGTCACTAGATGAGCCCAAATAGACACAGAAACACACGGCCACTCGTTCCGTGAAGTTTCCAGGCTACTTATGAAATCCAGAAATCCTCCCTATAGATGCAAATTTTCTTTTTGTTTCTCGTGTTCATAGCCTAGAAACATGCCCCTAAACGGGCCTGTGGTCGAATTTATTGAAACTCTTTGATGCTGCGATTCCCTCAAATATTTAAAAATGTAATGAAACTGACATATTTAAATACATGTTTCAACTCATGGTTACCAAGGTGGGGGGGGAAGAGGGATAAATTGGAAGCTTGGGATTGACCAATACACACTACTGTATATAAAACAGATAATAAGGACCTACTGTAGAGCACAGGGAACTCTACTCAATACTCTGTAATGACCTATATGGGAAAAGAAGCTAAAAAAAGACTGGATAGATGTATATGTATAACTGCTTCATTTTGCTGTACAGCAGAAACTAACACAACATTATAAATCAACTAGACTCCAATAAAAATTAATTTTTAAAAATACATGTTTACTAAATTAGTGTTAGTATGTTCAGAGTAAAAATAAACTACCCCTTAGTACCATCCACGATTCCAAGTCACTGCACTAAAGAGAGAGAGGGGGGTCCAGAAGGCAACTAGACCTTTGTTTACTAGAAGGGAGCTCTACGCATTCACCCCTCGTCACCCAAAAGGCTTCTGAACGTGAACAGTGACACACTGGCAAGATGAGCCAGGCTGAACTAGCAATTAACTATGATACACAATCCTCCCCCATCCTCTCCAGTCTCAGGAGAGAGATTGCTCAACATTATCAACCGGAACAGAGTCGTGCAAAAACTGAACCACTATGCAAACCATACATTTGCCCAGGTCCCGTTCAAATCAACCTAGTGATACAAAGGCTTCTCTATGCGTCACTCCTGGGGTGTTGCCCAGCCCACGGCCTTCTCAGAGAACTTCTGGTGCCCACCTACCCACAGGGAGAAACCGGCCTTCTCGTTTGCATCATATAACCCTGCCTCACTGGCGTGGCCCTGACCACAGTGGGTCCCATCAGCATCTCTCTCCAGGAGTCCTGAATTAGGAGAGAGCTGAGTCAGTCAGCCACTCTGGTCCTTAGTCCCAGCCCATACATGCACCCCCAGGAGCTGTGGCGCAGTCATGTCTGTCCATCACATGCCAAGCAGCCAAAACCCAACTGGAGAGAGAGAAGCAGAGGCAAACGGCCATGCAGGGATGTGGGGATATGGGGCTGGGGTGAGGGGGAGGGAAAGAGAGCTAAGGACCCAATATCACTCCACTTCCCACTTCCAGCCCCTCAGACTCTGCTGTATTTCTTCCTGTTCCATTTTCCCTTATGCTAGTTGGAGGGAGTTCTGTAACTTAGTCTATCTCAGCTTTTCTTCCTCTTTGAGATACCTAATCCTTTCCCACCTTCTCCCACTATGTGACGCACACCACCTTGAAATAACCGATTTCTTCCCAACCGCTTCCTTCTCTTAGCTCTCGGTTAGCAATCTTTGAATATGTTTCCATGGGTGTCTATTGATGCAGTAAATGAGGCAAGTTTGAAATAATCAATCTTTGTTTTCACTTCTCTCTTGCACTGGGGGCTTTTAAGGTCCCTTGACTTAAAAAGCATTTCCCTTTAAAATCGACTTAAGTTTAATCAGAACCAGAAACATACAACCAACAGACGACAACCACAATCCCAGCAGCACTCCGATTTCTGGTTCATCTGTGTCTGCTGTGCTTGTTTCCAGCCTTTAAAAAGAAAAAGGAAGGGCTTTCTATCTGACTTTCCATATTTTTTAATGACTTAGCACACTGACCTGCCAAAAAGCCCAAGGCTCCAAAACCCTAACAAGGCCTTAGAGTAATAGTTTCTCCCCAGAACAAACTTCCCCTCAAGAGCACCTGAGTCAGCTGCCTCAGTCACACCTTCCCTAACAAGCTGTCCTACTGCAAATGCCTCAAACCCAGAAGGGAGGCTTGTGCTCCCAAGCCAGTGAGCAGAGAATTCCAAGGATAATTCAAGCACAGACACAGCTCCAACCTTTGACACAGCGTGGATTACTTTTTTAAATATTTCAACAATAGAGTTTTAAAATTTCGAATCTTACCTTTTCTTTAGATGTGTGGGCTCATGATTCTTCTGAGTGAGAGTTCATGCTATTGTTGTAAATGCACGTGAAAAGTCTTTTGTTTTTTTTTGAATAAAGAGGAGTGAGGCATCCCCAGGTCAGCGCGCTGTGATGAACTTTCTCGCGAGCCTTTTGCCCGGAGAGATCTCGCTCTACCTCTCAGCCGGGTGAAAACCTTCTGCCAGGTGATCCTCGGTACGCACCAAACTCTAATTGGAAATTGCCTTCTGGTGTTTAAGGGCTGTTAGGCAGATGACTCTGACCTGTTCTTCTCTTACTCCCCTGAAAGAAAAAATAAGGACATAGGCTTCAAATTCAATAAAAGTGTTTTACAAAAGCTATAACCGGAGAGAGTCCTGGAGCACATGATGGACTGAGCTGTGGGGTGGCGTCTCTTCGCCAAGGTGTTTAGAGCTGGCGGGAGAGTGTGCGCTAATCCAAACTAGGACCTGTTGGAGGTACTTCCAGGCATAGGGTTTTACTATGAATACCTTCCGAGAATACATTCACTTTTGTTTTGTTTTGTTTTGTTTTGCCTGCCCTCTGTTTGTGGAAATAGTCCCAAATAGAAGTCACAGCCAAGGGGCCCTTTTAGACGTTATTTCAAACTCCTGTTAATTAATGAATGTTCCCTGTTGGTCAGAAGCCTTTCTGTAAATTGGATTTGGAGGACCCGCGTCGTAGCGGACACCATCTCCGTTTTCAGGACCTCACTCTCCGGCCTCCACCTCCTCTCACACCAGCTCACTTCCTCTGCTGCCGGGACTCCAGCAATTCTTTGCCGGTGCAGGGAACCTCAGTCCGCGGATGCTGCCGCCCTCTCAAGGTCCCTGGGCCCCTCCTGTCCTCACCCTCCTCCTGTAAGGGCTCAGCTTCCGTCGTGCTCCGTGGCCGCTGCCCCCCGGCCTGGCCTTCCCTCCCAGGGCCCTCTCACACCCTGCCTGCCCTCATACCTCGGCGAAGCTCCAGCTCCTGCAGACTCCACGCCTGCACCTGCTCCGCTGACGGCGGCTGAGGCAGGCAGGGCTCTGTTTAAATTCACCACTGTGGGGGCTTCCTTGGTGGCGCAGTGGTTGAGAATCCGCCTGCCAATGCAGGGGACACGGGTTCGAGCCCTGGTCTGGGAAGATCCCACACGCCGCGGAGCGACTAGGCCCGTGAGCCACACCTACTACGCCTGCGCGTCTGGAGCCTGTGCTCCACAACTACTGAGCCTGCGCGTCTGGAGCCTGTGCTCCTCAACTACTGAGCCTGCGCGTCTGGAGCCTGTGCTCCTCAACTACTGAGCCTGCGCGTCTGGAGCCTGTGCTCCTCAACTACTGAGCCTGCGCGTCTGGAGCCTGTGCTCCTCAACTACTGAGCCTGCGCGTCTGGAGCCTGTGCTCCTCAACTACTGAGCCTGCGCGTCTGGAGCCTGTGCTCCTCAACTACTGAGCCTGCGCGTCTGGAGCCTGTGCTCCTCAACTACTGAGCCTGCGCGTCTGGAGCCTGCGCTCTGCAACAAAAGAGGCCGCGATAGTGAGAGGCCCGCGCACCGCGATGAAGAGTGGCCCCCGCTCGCCACAACTAGAGAAAGCCCTCGCACAGAAACGAACACTCAACACAGCCATAAATAAATAAATAAATAATTTAAAACTTTTTTAAAAATAAATAAATAAATAATAAATTCACCACCATGACCTTCGAGGGGACCCTTCCGCCTGGCAGGCAATCCTGCCATCCTTGCCCAGATCGCGGGCTCTCCATTCCCAGCCCGTTGTATCATGTCTTCTTTTTCGTCAAACCTCCGACCGCTCCTTCCCTATTTTCTCTCTCGCTGATCACCTCGCTTCCTTTTCCACTGAGAAAATTGGTCAGTAAAGAATTTCCACCGGTTCCTCTCATCACACTGACCCTCCCCCGACACCTGAGCTGCCGAGGCTGCCTTTTTTCTTACGACCCTTAGGGTTAGGGTTAGGGTTTACGATCGATTGTGAACATGGTGCCGACAACGTTTTGGGGGGGGGCACTAAAGCCCAACCTCTCCCCCACCTGCAGGAGAAGATCACCCTTCCCCCTCTCTCAGCCTTCCCAGAACTCCCATCTCTGCGAGATCTTTCCCACCGGCAAACACACCAAATGTCATTCATTCCATCTTAACTGAATAATGTCAGTTAGTCCTTAGTCACTGCCTACTCAGTGTCTCCGCTTGAGATCTAATAACTATCTCAAACTTAATGTGTATAAATCCAAGCCCCCAATGTCCCATCCTCCACCCCAAGCCCTCCTCCCGCAGCTTTTCCCGCCTCAGCTGATGGATCCCCATCCTCCTAGCTGCTGAGATGAACATGTTTTGAATAATTCTTAATCCCTTTCGCTCACAGCCCTTATCCAATCTGTCGACCAACCCATTCAGCCTATGGAAATGTCAATATATCCGAATCCCATCACTTCTCGCCAGTTCCATGGCTCTGAGCCGCTTACATCCACCATCGTTTCTCACCTGGCCGATCGCTATAGTCTCCTGACACGTCTTTTGGCTCTTTTCAACGTAACAGCCCAAGCGATTGCAGTAAAACATTAGACATTAGACGTTAGAACATTAGACATCAGACATTAGAACATTAGACATCAGACATACGGTGTCAGACCTCTGCTGCCAACCCTCCCCTGGCTTCCTTTCTGCTCTTTTCTGTCATTCAATCACACTCAGGCCATCTCAGGCCAGGAACACTTTCCCCCCGGCGGCCACATGGCTCCCTCCTTCCCTCCCCTCTTACATGGCTTCATTCAGCCTTGAAAGCTCTGTGTTTGCAATTCTGACTCCTTCCAGCCCTCCCCCACCCCAGTCCTTTGCTGTTCTCTTCTCGGTGGCACTGCCACCATCCAACACTGCTTTTATATGGACTTGTGTCTGTGTCGGTGCCCTCTGTTTCCATAATAGACGATTGGAATATGCGAGCTGCCTGAAGGCAGGGATGTCTGCTACTCCATCCCCTGCACCTAGGTTGGTGCCTGACTCCACAAAGGCCTTCCAGAACTGTTTGCTGTGCATTGAGTTACGTAAGGCCACTTCCCTAGTTTGCAGCGCGTCCAGGTCTTACGTGGTGCCCTTTTTGTTGCCTTTAAAGCAGGAATAGATAAAAGTCTTATAAGCTCACCTTTGGGCTGGTGGGACTGCTGACTGATAGAAATTAGGAGCAAAGAGAGGAAAGTAATGTTGATCACACATGGCCTGTATTACTCTGCTCAGACTGCCATGACAAAATACCATAAACTGGGTGGCTTAAACAACAGAAATTTATTTTCTCCGTTCATGATCGAGGTTCTGGCTGACTCGATTTCAGGTGAGGGCTCTCTCCTCTTGCAGGTGGCTGCCTTCTCCCCTGTATCCTCACAAGGCCTGTCCCCGGTGTGGCACGTGGGGGAGAGAGAGAGAAAGCGAGCTTATAAGGACCCCAATCCCGTTGCATCAGGGCCCACCCTCGTGACCTCACTTGACCTTAACTACTTCCTTAGTCTCCAGTTACTGCAGACTGAGGTTAGGGCTCCAACATGTGAACCTGGGGGGATAAACATTTCAATCTATGAATTGAATTGTCTTGCCTCAGCCTAGAACAGAGTAAACCAAGTTCTGTTTTTCTTCGTGAGTCATGGCATATGTGGGATTCAATTTTTTTTTTTTGTTCCCTGTCCTTGTTGTTTAACTATTTTATATATAGTAGTGTGTATCTGTTAATCCCAAATTTCCTAGGATATCCTTTTGTTTGTCCTCACATACAATATCTTTTTAATGGACGTAATTATGCTTTTCCTTCCTGACATGACTATTACGGGTCTATTTAATACTCCAATCTGTCAGAACGTCTCATTCACAAAAACAAAATAAAAACGCAACCTGGTAATTGAGTTTCAAGGTTCTATTCATGATCTGCTCCCTTAGTAATAACTAAACAAACAGTCCAAGATGTACAAATGGCTTTTCTCACTCCATGAATCCATCAACTAGCATTTGCTGTGCTTGGCCACAGATGCAGCCCCAAAACCACAAAAGAAACATGTAACACTGTCCCCGGGTGCAAGGAGCTTGTGATCTTAGAGAGGAGAAAAAATTTACACAGAACACAGCTGTGAAACTGATACAAGACATGATAGAGTGAAGTGACAAAGAAGGTGTCACCCACAGTACGTGCTGTGGGACATCAGAAGTTCTCTGGGCAACTTGGACTAAATGAAGCCTGTTGGTGGCACTTCTATGTATAAAAATAGTGTTGGTTTTTTTAATATCAGTGAATTGTGATCAAATATGCCATGCAAATTTCAAAAACAAATGAAAAACTATCCTGACCAGAAGAGAAACATCCTACCACACCACTTCCTGCTAACCAGTGAGGAAAAGTTAACCCCCCTTCTGAGACATCTTATTTAAGGCAAAGGAGAAAAGGGCTGGATTCTGGTAAGAATGAAGGTCTTTGATTGTATACTCACTCCTTTTTAAATCAGGACACAACTATCGGTCACCAGGGGGAATGTACATTAGGCAAACTGTTATCCTGCCAAATAGATGTACAGGAGGGCAGAATTTTTCCTTAAATACTGCTTTCACACTTGAGAATGGGCAATGGAGTTTTTAAGGTCTTTCGGGGGAAAAAAAATTTTTTTCCCCTACCTAACTTACTGGAATGAATACAAAACCTTTGACAAATTTTATAGCATAATGTTTACTGTGTAACCTGTATGAACATGTGAAATAAAACATGCCTAAGATTATCTAGTCACATAAAAGAATCCAAGACTTCTTTAATTCAATTCTATATCTATTGAGTGTTCACGACACAAAAGAAGTGATGCAAAATTTTATATTTCATGAATTGAAAAGTATCATGTTTATGAAGTGATATATTCTAGAACCAAGAGTTTTCCCTGCATAGAAGTCCAACAGCTGTGTTTCTAAAGATCTCGATGACAGCGGGGCTGCTGACACTCTGTCACCTGGTCGTATGAGTGGAAGTTTGTCACTTTTCAAGGCACAGTCCTTCCTTAGGACTTCAGTTCTTGTGTCCTGAGCAGGGTACCATCTGCAGTGGCCGTGAGTACTTTGCAATTCATCTCTGAAAACATCTTGATTCAGCAATAGCTGTAGAACCTATGCAGACAATAGTGATGTTTTTAGCACCTTTAATAAAAAAGTAGAATCTTAATGGGCTATGAGAACTTGTACCAGGACCTGCTTTTATCACCTAAAAACCGAGTCTTACAAAAGTTTTGACCCTCTTGGTCCTGCCATTTCTATCAACTTCATACTAGAGATTGTAGTGGCAGAAATGGAACAGATATTATTTCCCGTATCTGGTGCCTTATAGGAGGAGCCATTGGTTTTTCCCTGGACCATTGTCCCCTATAGATGAGGCAGGTAGTAAACAGGGAATGAAAAACCAATAGATATAGTTTGGTCCCGCACAGAAAAGTGTTCCTGGCTCACCTTCACTTTTATATTCAGCTGCCTTCAAAGCCTTCTTCCCTTCCCTTCACTTCCTGTTTAATTTTATACTCTTCTTTTATATAAATCTGGATTCCAGCTAAATTAGCTTATTCTCTCTATATTGCTCTTTCATATATTTTTTTCATCCTACTCCACCCTGAAAATTCAACCCCTCAGCACTTCTGAAGTTTACTTTAAGGTTCACTTTAAATCCTGTGAACTCTTTCTAAGATCATCCCAGACAGATACTAACAGCAATTACCAAAATAGCAATTACTGGCCCTAAAATTGGCATAGCAACCAATTACTTGTATCAACGGTAGACAGTAGATCATGACGTGTCTTTTCTAGCTCTGGCATCCACCATTTTTAAATTCTGTATTTTTTTAAATCAAATGTCTCTTATCTACTATTTGCACCTGAACAAAACTGTAAATTTCTGGAAGACAGTTGACCATGTCACAATCATGTACTTAATTCCCTAAAGCAATGCTCCTCAAATTGTGGACCCTGGGCCGGCAACATCAGTATTACCTTGGAATTTGTCAGAAATGTAAATTCTTCCGTGACACCCAAGACCTACTGAGTCAGAAATTCTAGAATTGGGGCCCAGCAAACTGGGCTTTAATGAGCCTTCAGGTTATTCTGATGCTGAAGTTTAAGAACCAGAGGCCTGGAGCATCTAACACCGTGCCCTGAACATACTGTTATTTATTCGACCCACATTCGTTCAATAAATACTTATAGAGTGTCTACCACATGCCAGGCATGATGCTAGGGATACAGTGCCAGAGTAGAAATGTCCCCAGCCTCCTGAATTTGTAGGCAAGTTAGGGAGATTGGAGTTAATTAAGTAATCTCACAAATAAATATACAATGGCAGCTCTCACCCCTTGTAGAAAGGAAAGGCACAGGATGTTATGAAGGCTTATCATGGAGAATTGATCTTGTCTGAGGTGTGCTTCTAAGAAAGTGTCACTCAAGCTAAAAAGGAAGGATGAGCGTGTGTCGGAGGGACTAAGGCGCATTCCAGGCTGAGGGCACAGCAGGTGCAAAGGCCCCGTGCCCCGGGAGAATGTGATCCCCGGGGCTGAAGCACAGGGATCAGGGGGCAACAGTGAAAGGCAGGCCTTCCATCCCAAATTAAAAACGGGTCTTTTTTCTGAAATGGTGGGTAGCAGTACAAGAAAGGTTTAGAGCAGGAGGACTAGGGCGGGGTGACGGTGGGGACATGACTGGAGTTGTGTTGAGCGGATGGAAAATATATGATGGGAGCACACAGAGCCCATTCAAAGCACTGCTGCAGCCAAAGACCAGGAGGGTGCAGGCTCAGACCACAGAGCTAGCAAAGGGAGACATGGATTTGAGAAATATTTTGGAGTAAAACTTGACAGAATGTGAGGATGATTGGCTATTAGAGCTAAAACTAAGCATTTAAAAAAATGTTGGTGAGGATGTGGAGAAAAGGGAACCCTCATGCACTGTTGGTGGGAAAGTAAATTAGTGCAGCCACTATGGACAATGGTATGGAGGCTTCTCAAAAAACTAAAAATAGAACCACCATATGATCCAGCAATTCCACTCCTGGGCGTATATCCAAAAAAAAAAAAAAGAACACTAATTCGAAAAGGTACATGCACCCCATTGTTCATAGCAGCATTATTTACAATTGCCAATGTATGGAAGCAACCTAAGTGTCCATCAACAGATGAATAAATAAAGAAGATGAGATATATATCTATATCTTTACACACACACACACACACACACACACACACACACAAAATGGAATACTACTCAGCCATGAAAAATGAATGAAATTTTGCCATTTGCAACAACATGGATGGACTTGGAGGGTGTTATGCTAAGTGAAATAAGTCAGACAGAGAAAGACAAATACTGTATGAGATCACTTATATGTGGAATCTAAAAAAATACAACAAACTAGTGAATATAACAAAAAATAAGCAGACTCACAGATATAGAGAACAAACTAGTGGTTACCAGTTGGGGGGACAGAACATAGGGGTGGGGGAGTGGGAGGCACACACTGTTGGGTGTAAAATGGGCTCAGGGCTGTACTTTACAAAACAGGGAGTATAGCCAGTATTTTGTACAACTGTAAATGGCATGTAATCTTTAAAACTTATTTTTAAAAATTTGAAAAGTTTTTTTAAAAAAGAAAATTAAGTGTTAAGTTTTAGTCCAAGGTTTCTGGCTTATATAACAGATACATGATGATGCCATTCCCTAAAATAAAAAAAAAAAATCAGATAAGTTGACAAACAAGAGGGAAGATGAATGAATTGTTGTGAGCAGCTCCTGAAACACTAGAGAATATGGATCCACAGATGGAAGGACTTTACATGGGAAAGGAAACCCCCTTCACTGGGACAGGAGAGAAGAGAGGTTGAATCTTGATGATTTGGTTGGTCCGTTTTAGCAGGAGTTGGTATAGTTCCCATTCTAATGGATTCCGTCTCCTGGGAAATAAGCCAGGTCATCTGCTTATAAAGAGTGGGCTTCACAGTAGGTGGTGTCATGGAGAAGATGATGTAAGAGGTTTGACAGGAGTGGAGCAGATCTGAAGAGCTGTGGCAGAGGATGAGGGGTGAGTTCGATCAGAGGAATTCCTGGATGGCCAGGAAATATTGAGGCTCATGCTGTGAATTTATCACAGCATCCATCTGACCTATTGTGCAAATTTCTCCAGCAGAGCTCAGCTGTTTGAGTGGGGTCGTGGAAAAAATACATCATTAAGCTCATTCAAGTTTGACTTCTTGTCACTCAAACGTGATGAAAAGATGGAGTGAGAGAACTTAGATTATTAGCAAAAGTGTATAGATGAGTGAATGAATGGTGGAAGAATTCTACTCCATAAATATTTTACGCTTAGTTCCTTGAAAATTCATGTATGAAAATAACCACAGCGAGACCATGTTCCAAATGATTGTATATCATCGTAACCTTACATTCCATCTGCTAACCTTGCTTGTAGGCAGCCCTCATCTAACTATTAGGATTTGGGCTGTCACCTCCCCTCTTCCTGTGTTCCATCTGATGAGCTAAAATTGCAGTGAGCTTGACTTTCACAGCCGGGGCTGACCCTGGGGAAAGGTTCCAGTATCTCATGACTGGTGACCTGATTGGGAATGAAAGGGCCTGAGTTATACTGGTGGCATTGATAGAAGCCACTGTGTCCCTTCCAATGCTGCCTGCATCCCAGCAAGGGTTGAAGCCAGCCTCGGTCAGTCTGCCTCACCTAGGTGATGTGCATCTTCACCCTGAGTGGGAGAAAAACAGGAATATGGCCCTGGAAAAGTTTTTTGTATTTTTTTTAAGTGGGAGGGGTAGGGATGGGAAACTCAACAGGCCAGGGATCATCTGAAAATTCATTAGGAAGGTACATGAAAGTACACAAATACAAGTTCTTTGTATACTCAGTTCTTCTACTCTTTCCCTTTTGCTGATTCCTGCATTGTGAATACTCAAGTGGAAGGCTTATTTTTGAGAGAGAGAGAGAGAGAGAGAGAGAGAGAAATAGTCCAGGAATAGAAACACAAGAATATAGAGATGCAGATGTAGAGAACGAACGTGTGGACCCAAAGAGGGGAAGGGGAGCGTGGGATGAATTGGGAGATTAGGTTTGACATAGATACAATACCATGTGTGAAATAGACAGCTAGTGGGAACCTGCTGTGTAGCACAGGGAGCTCAGCTCGGTGCTCTGTGATGACCTAGAAAGGTGGGATGCAGGGGCTGGGAGGGAGGTCCACGAGGGAGGGGCTATATGTATACATATACCTGATTCACTTCATTGTACAGCAGAAACTAACACAACACTGTAAAGCAATCATACTCCAATAAAAAAAAAGAAAAGCAAAGAAAAATCATCCAACTAATGAGGCACTTCCAAGTAAATGCAGAGGTTTGGGGGCATTTGGCTTTCACCGTACAGCTTCTGGCCTCTGCAACAGGCACCACGCACTGGGCCCTCATTTGAGTGACAGATCATGCAGTGATCTGGACACATCCTGACTCCTTCTCAAGTCAAAAACAGCACAAAGCAGAGTCATCCAGAGGAAAACGTCATTCTCCTTTCCCATGGGAGCCCTCCAGCCACAGTGGCTATGGCATCTGCCCTTCCTACATCCTCTTTTGAGGAATATACAAGGGCGGTGGGTGTAACCTCTTTTCTGGAATCTTGGACCTCGGGTACTGCTACCACCCTCATCTCTCTCAAACGTTTTGCTCTCACTCTTACACTCAATATTTATGAAGGACCTCAAAGATCCTTGTTTTTTGCAGGTTTATATCAATATTTATCGTATTAGAAATTAAAACTGAGTCTCACAATTTCTTATTTTCAATCTGTTACGATGTGTTGTTTTGGTTGCAGTATATGAAGAAAATTTGGCCTCGTGAGGAAATGTAATTGGAAAAGAGAGGAATATTTTAATAGCCTTTCAGATCATTGTAAATAGTTTTCTTTGATCCTACCCCCAAACTTGACAATGGTAGTTTCTTTCTTTTTTTTTTAAATATCTTTATTGAAGAATAATTGCTTTACAATGTTGTGTTAGTTTCTGCTGTACAACAAAGTGAATCAGCTATACATATACATATATCCCCATATCCCCTCCCTCTTGAGCCTCCCTCCCACCCTCCCTATCCCACCCTTCTAGGTGGTCACAAAGCACTGAGCTGATCTCCCTGTGCTATGAGGCTGCTTCCCATTAGCTATCTATTTTACATTTGGTAGTGTATATATGTCCATGCCACTCTCTCGCTTCATCCTAGTTTACCCTTCCCCGTGCCCATGTCCTCAAGTCTGTTCTCTACGTCTGCGTGTTTATTCCTGCCCTGCCACTAGGTTCATCAGTACCATTGTTTTTAGATTCCATATATGTATGTTAGCATACATTTTCCTGTTGTTTTTCTCTTTCTGACTTACTTCATTCTGTATGACAGTCTCTAGGTCCATCCACCTCTCTACAAATGACTCAATTTCGTTCCTTTTTATGGCTGAGTAATATTTCATTGTATATATGGGCCACATCTTCTTTATCCATTCATCTGTCGATGGACATTTTTTTTCTTTTCTTTAACAGTTTCCCAGAGTGGCCTTTATTTATTTTTTTTTAACATCTTTATTGGGGTATAATTACTTTACAATGTTGTGTTAGTTTCTGCTGTATAACAAAGTGAATCAGCTATATGTATACATATATCTCCATATCTCCTCCTTCTTGCGTCTCCCTCCCACCCTCCCTATCCCACCCCTCTAGGTGGTTACAAAGCACTGAGCTGATCTCCCTGTGCTATGCAGCTGCTTCCCACTAGCTATCTATTTTACATTTGGTAGTGTATATATGTCCATGCCACTCTCTCAGTTCGTCCCAGCTTACCCTTCCCCCTCCCCGTGTCCTCAAGTCTAGACAATGGTAGTTTCTTAAAGGTTAGTTGCAATACAGGATCTGAAAACTTTACCACAAACTTCTCACACTCTGTACACTTGAAAGAATGAGAGTGAAAATGGCAAATAATATCTTAGTATTATTATACAAATGGTTTTGACCTTGTGGAAGCCCTGAAAGCATCTAAGGAACCCCCAGTGTTCCCGGCACCATACTTTGAGAACGATTGCTTTAGCATCTCCCCACAGAGGTTGCATGACTCTGAGTGGAACAGATGGATTCAATTATAATATAATGTGTTAGGTGTCATCACCTCCATCTCTAAACGACAAGTTTTCACTGACTAGGAACTACCATAGAATTGCGAAGCATTAAAGTTGAAAAAAACATTGAGATCACCCCATCCAGATCACTGTTTTTAAGAGGAAACTGAGTGTGGACGGAGGTCAGAGCTGATTTAGCTGATAACCCTGAAGCCACCCTCTAATTTGGGAAAGTCAGAGTCACAATCTGCTGTGGATTGTGGAAAGAATACTGGAAACCTTAATGTATGGAGTATTTTTATTGCCTCAGTTATTTTCATCCCACACCCCAACAAGAAAACAACACACCCTGGTGTTACTATAATTCTTTAAATCCTAGCAGAACAAATATCTTTTTTTTTTAATTCATATCATTTTCTAGCCATACACTTTGGTGTATGGCTGACCTTAAAAGAAGCCAGCTTAGGGTGTATACCCTGAGAAAAAAACATAATTCAAAAAGAGTCATGTACCACAATGTTCATTGCAGCACTATTTACAATAGCCAGGACATGGAAGCAACCTAAGTATCCATCAAAAGATGAATGGATAAAGAAGATGTGGCACATCTATACAATGGAATATTACTCAGCCATAAAAAGGAACAAAATTGAGTTATTTGTAGTGAGGTGGATGGACCCAGAATCTGTCATACAGAGTGAAGTAAGTCAGAAAGAGAAAGACAAATACCATATGCTAACACGTATATATGGAATTTTAAAAAGCGGTACTGATGAACCTAGTGGCAGGGCAGGAATAAAGACGCAGATGTAGAGAACGAGCTTGAGGACACAGTGGGGGAAGGGTAAGCTGGGACGAAGTGAGAGAGTGGCATGGACATATATACACTACCAAATGTAAAATAGCTAGTGGGAAGCAGCTGCATAGCACAGGGAGATCAGCTCAATGCTTTGTGACCACCTAGAGGGGTGGGATTGGGAGGGTGGGAGGGAGGCTCAAGAGGGAGGGGATATGGGGATATATGTATATGTATAACTGATTCACTTTGTTATAAAGCAGAAACTAACACAACATTGTAAACATTTATACTCCAATAAAGATGCAAAAAAGAAACCAGCGTAAAGTTCTGAATGGCAGGAAAACTAAAGGAAAAATGAGAAAAAATTAAGAGCAACAGCCTTTTATAATCATTATCGTCTCTGAAAATAGTGTCCTTAGACTTGCACAGTGCACAGGCTATGCAATCATATGTGACTTCCTTGGCCAAGTTTCCAACAGTGACGAAAGGTTCCTAAAATAGCAAGATGCAAAAGTATTGCTTCCAGATGATCCCAGCCATGTGAAAACATCATGTCCCTGTACGGTGTGCCCAGAAGAGACATGTTTCCAGTCTTAGTACCCTTAGTCCATTAACCCAGCCTCAGATAAAATCACATGTTTTCGGGAATGACCACATCACACTGTGGGTTCCTAGTGAGTATACCCTGAACTCAAACTAATCACGTTGTTTTCATAGCCGTCCCGTCCTTCCCATTTTTCTCCCCTCTCTCACTCTCCCCACTACCTTAGAGCCCAAGAGCTTTCAAACCAGGTTTTACAAAACCTCCTCGGGGGCCATGGAGAGAGGTGAGGAGGAGTATGGGGTCCCCAGCTCCCCCACTCCCACCTCAGCCAGAACAGATTTTAGGTCCTATATGAGGACTCTGGTAAGATTTTGTGTTTCGAAAGCACTCCCTGGTAAAATACATGTAGCGACCTCTATCACACCTTGAATTAGTGCAGGTGGAATTGAGGGTCTACATGTAGCTTTACATGTTCTTCCTCCTAAATTTTATCTCTTAGGTTCAGATCAGCCTCCCAGCCTCTTGGTATCTTTTCTATTCAGATTTTGCCATCCGTGGTATTTTCTATCCCTCCCAGCTTCACGCCATCTGCAAGCGTGACAGGTCTGTCCTAATTCAGTAATAAAAACGTTGAAAAGAACAGAGTCCTTGAACAAGCCCCAGGCGCCTCCCTCAGGGGGTATTAATTCCTTAATTGGCGCTCTCTGGGATCGAGTTTTCAAATCAGTTCCCAATCCACACAGCTCCATATAGCGGTTCCCCCACCCTGAGCCCGAATTGAGATTCAAATTTGTCGAATCAGGTCTGGCAAAATGGACAGACCTCGGATGAGTCCATCTGCAGGAATTCATTGTCTGACGACTTTTGTGTGGGGGCTGAAGGAGGAAGGAGCGTTGTGTGCAGATGTCTGGGGGTGACGTGGGGGGATGCTGAAATGGTATCTCACCCCCCATCAGTCCTGTGGGCTGGCTGCAAGGTCTGGGGGCAGGGGGACCCCAAGCAGAAGCTGAGGAAGGACTGACCACGGCATTGCTCCTCCCCCCCCCCCAGGGGACAGAGCAGCTGTGAGTCAGGAGAGGCCCCCCCCCCCTTCCTTGGGAATCTTAAGAAACAGCATCTTGGGCACAAATGTCGAATGCTCAGGAAGACACCCTTGTTCAGAAGACACCCAGGGAAACCAGAGCGGAGGGGGAAACACAAGGGCACCTCCTTTACATACCTGCCAGATGAGTGAACGAACGTGTCTGAAACACCCCCTGGGGACTTGGGAAGAGAGTGGTGTAGAAGTCCTTTCGGAGCACGAAGCAGATAAACACTGAGATTGGGGCGACTGAAACCATGTGATGCCTGTGCGCCCGCCCCCAGACAGACGAGCTCTGGGGAGGTGCAGAAATACGTATTTTGTAATCAGAACACTTTTCACCCCAAATGATATTGAGAAGCACTTTAATAGCTTACTGAACTCCGAACATCCTAGTTTTTGCTACTTTCTCAAAGATTCCTGACTGCTGTTTGGGCAAGTTTCCTGGAAGTGAAACCTCTTTATATAATTGTCGTTACTCCAGCAGGTTTAAGTACCTGCTTTTCGGTTGCTACGCTCTTTCCAATCTGAAGAAACATCCCTGTCATAGAGCGACCTGTGGAAGAAATGGAGGAACCGAGTGGAACCCTGAAAAAGGTTGGTGCTGAAAGTTATGGCAGAAAAGATGGAAGCCAGTGTTTTCCCAAACTCACCCCATTACCAGGGGCACGATTATGAAACAACAGATTTCAGAACTCTTCCATGGAGTAGGGGCGGGGCAAGAACCCCTTCTTCCAGCAAACCCTCCAGGTGAAGTTTAGGGTCAGGTAAGTTTTAGAAACAATGATTTAGGGCAGCCTCACTTTTTACAGATGATGAAACCAAGACAGACACTGCTGAAGGAATTCACCCAGGTCCCAGCTTTGTTCACCACTTTTACATTCTCCCCCATCTAACTGATGGCCACAAGAGGTTCATTTTGGGGCCTCTCTACACGTTTATCAAAATCTTTAACAGGACCTCAGGACTGGTTCCAAACTCATGCTTTCCAGAATGAGCACCTGAAGCCCCCGGACCCCACAGGAAGGCTCCATGGGACCACGGCTTACCACACGCCTTCTTTTCTCCACCAGAAAAGCCTTATTCTCACCTGTTTCATACATTCAGTTCTGTGAAAAAGTTCCGCGAAAAAGTTCCGCAAGCAAGGTTTTGTGACTTAAAAGAAGAATTTGAGAGCAACTGGCCTGAAATATCTGCACATCTGATCATGCTTGAAAAGTTCACCTGTCTCAAAAAAGAAAAGAAAGAAATGCTTCAGAGCCTCTTATTTCAATGTTCATTGGCTAGTCATTAATCCTCGCTGCTAGGAACATCTATATGTATTTATCTAAAGGCTGTATCTATTTTATTAAGTAGAGAAGGCCAATCACTAGACACCATTTATCTCAAAAAGCTGATGCTTCTTAAGGACTATTAGCATGGATTTGGTGGAGAAAATTGATACCTATTTTCTAACGTGAAGGATACCAAAATCGACAACCATCCTTGGAAAATAATAGGATATATAGACACCCGTGAGCTGTGGTCTCTCAGGGAGAAAAGATCATGACCCCTTCTGTCACACAGTGACTCTCGAGCAGGACACTGCTCTCTGCGGAAGCTCTGGGAAGCCAGAGCTCAGCTCTGCAACTCAGCTGTGCGCACCACAAAGGGTTTCATGCCAGACTCTGATCAGTGTGCAAAATTTATTTTTGTCCTGAGTTTATATACTGATAAGGTACTGCCATTGGCTAGAGGTCTGTGGAGCCAGATAGAGTAATACTTGGTGTCCACAAGAGGAAGAAATGTAGCTTAACACGAATCTGGCACCAAAAAAAATATCAATGCTTATCTAAATATGAAGTTGGCCTTGTAAATGTATAAGAAAGTCCGGTCAGGGTAGGACACAACCTTACCAAGACTGGAACGATTGGCTGGTAAGCAGGCAACTTTGTCATTCGTGCTGTCATCATTGGTGACTAGTGTGGCGCTCCTTTGAGTTTTTTAATTCCTTTCCAGCGTGCCTTCAAAAACACACTGGAAAGCAGTGCTTGTAACAAAATGGAAAGAACTACTGCAGTGACATAACAGAAAGATTTAGGGCAAAGAGCTCCTGTGTTCCCAACAGGACGCCAGGATGGGCCTCTGGAATTTTCTCTCTGTGAGAAATTTGCAATGATGATGGGTGTCATATGCCCTCCATTCTGGAGAGGTTAAAGCCACAGAGCATTTATTGGTCAGAGAAGGAAAGTAAGACTCTAGTAAGTCCCACTGGATCCGTATCTGTCGCCTTTCCCCTGCCTGACATCATGGAGAATTCTAAGTGCCAGCAGTAATTCTCCACAATGAAAGCTTATCTTTCCCCCAGAGTTCAGGTCACAATGTCTTCTTCAGCCAATTCTATCCACGAATCCATGAGAGAAGTACTGGTTCTCAACTCAGTTGTTAAAAATGCTTACTGAACAATTACTATTTTCCTAGCACCTATAGAAAGGCAATAGAGGTATAAGACACCATCCCTTTTCTCAAGAAAAATATAATGTTTGAGAAAGAGATAGGAAATAATACTCATGCCAGGACAAAAATACTCATGTCAAGGGTGTGAGACATACACACAGTGAGAGTTATGGGGGTCAGGAAGGAAAACTTGGCTTATCACAAACGTTAATGAAGACAATTTTCATGGAGATAGAATAATTTAAAGAAATGATTATTTTGAGGTTCAAATAAATTGCCACTTATTGAGTGCTTATCATATCCCAGGAACCACAGGATAAGCTTTAACAAAATACCAAAACTGGAAAAGAACTCAGAGAAAATATAGAGAGATGTTAAATGATGGTTTGGGGATTGCCGGTGATTTTATTTGTTCTGAATTTTTTTTGTTTATTAGTATTATATGTGCTGTAAGGAAGGAATAAAAAAGGATTTCTAAGATGTAGGCAGATAAGAAGTAATGGGAAATGTTTTATAATTAGAGAAGGGACTGCGGGCAAAAATATGACAGAATATGGCCTGTGCTACAGACAGTGAAGTGTTCGTTCTGGGAAAATAAACCGAAAAAGTAAGACAAGAGTCATAGTACCAAGAACCTTGGCTGTCTCATAGACAAGTTTATATTTAATCATATCTACATTGGGAACTCATTAAAGTTCCTGAGAAAGAAGGTATAGCTGAAAGATGATGTTTAGAAAGATTGCTCTGGTAACGTACAGGAAAGATTTTGAGTGGAGAGAGATTGAGAGAAAAACAAACAAACAAAAGCAAAAAACCGCAAAGCTGTGATTGCAGTCTGAGGTATGCGAGCAAATCAGGGCTTGGATGAGAACCTCATGGAAGAGACAGAATGTGGACTCAGATCTATCTGCCCAAAGCCCACGATTCTGCCCTTCACACACCTGTCGTGTGTGACTGGAACCAGAAAGGACCCTGGAGACCATCAACTCCACAACTTCAAATTCCTCCACCAGTGTCCCGAAGGACCTAGAGCACAGCAAGCTGCAAACCAAAATTTTCCTTGAAATAGAAGATTTTACATTTCAAGCAACACTTACTTTCTTCTATTGTGTATCACATTTGTTTTGATATGAAATTAATATTTAAAATGTTTGCCACATAGTTCATCTATATTAAAAGTAATAAAGAAATTGTATTATTCTAAAAAAATAAAATAAAATAAAATTTTTGCCACGTAAAAGTAATGATAGGTATATTCTATTCCAATTATACATGGACCGAGAAAGCCCTCCTCCAGCTGTCCAAATGAGCAACAACCAGGATCTTTTTAAATCCCCACCGAGAAGAGTCATTATCTTGTAGATTGTAGGCTTCTACATTAATGAGAAAGTTATGTCATCTAATTAGTTTAAATATAATCTTTTTTAAATTGCTGACCATTGGGTCTATTCTTATGGGGGATCAGGGTGCAGAGATGGGGAAAGCAAAACAATATCTGGAACAACTCATAGCTTTCACAGAGAATATCTTCCCACAGGTCGGTTCTGGTCTGGCCCCTACAAGTTCCAGTGATATAGGGGTGGGGACATGGCAAAAAAACAAAAAAAAGTGGATCAAGAGGGCTGATCAAACACATAGGCTAAAGAAAGGATCAATAGGACTTGGCAACAGAATGATACAAAATGATGTTTTTTTTGCAAAGGAGAAGGCAATGGAGAAATTGATGACCCAGTGACTCCCAGTCTGGGTGATGGGAGAAGAGTCAAATCATGAGCAGAAATAACAAAGCCCAGAGGTGAAGTTTGCTGCAGAGAAAACAACGAGTTCAACATCGTTCCTGCTGCACTTTCACTGACAGAACAGTCAGGGGAAGGTATCTCAAGAAATATATTTGGAGTCATCACTAAAAAGATGAAACTTTAAGAAAGAATGCTGTTTCCAGGGAGCATGCAGAGGCAGGCAGAAAGGTCCCCGAGCTGGATGGTGACACAGTGGCCGTGAGTCAGCAGAGCAGGTGCCCTGATTGTGGAAAATCCCAGTGCTCGGGGATCGTTTTAAAGAGAAGCAAGTCACACGGGCTATAAAATCTGGCACCATGTATATGTATAACTGATTCACTTCGTTATAAAGCAGAAACTAACACACCATTGTAAAGCAATTATACTCCAATAAAGATGTTTAAAAAAAAAAAAAATCTGGCACCAAAGCACATGTGATTAAAGATAGGGGAAATACCATGATTTTGGTAAAGAAAAAAAAAATCACTGCTAACTTGAAGGAAAATGGTTTCAGTGGTGTGATGGGAATAGACATGAGATGAAAGGGAATTTTAGAGGATGGGGGTGAGTAGCTGAAGAGATGAATAGAAGCTGTGAACAGTTCTAGAAAATTCCACGAAGTAATAACCGTCTGTGTTCTGATATCATTGTCATCTTTCTAAATGGAACGTACGTAGTACTCACAAAGCAGCAGCAATAAATAAGCGGTATTAGCAGGGCCATACTACTGCACTGACATGGTTCCAGCATTGGTTTTAAAAAAAAAAAAAAGTAGGGGCTTCCCTGGTGGCGCAGTGGTTGAGAGTCTGCCTGCCAGTGCAGGGGACATGGGTTCGAGCCCTGGTCTGGGAAGATCCCACATGCCGCGGAGCAACTGGGCCCGTGAGCCACAACTACTGAGCCTGTGCATCTGGAGCCTGTGCTCCGCAACAAGAGAGGCCGCGATAGTGAGAGGCCCGCGCACCGCGATGAAGAGTGGCCCCCACTTGCCGCAACTAGAGAAAGCCCTCGCACAGAAACGAAGACCCAACACAGCTAAATATAAATAAATTTTTTAAAAATTAAAAAAAAAAAAGAAGTAAATCTGCAGAGGTTAAACTGGAACTCTTGATATCCTTGTTTTTCTGAGGGAAGCCCACAATTGTCTCTGAACTAAAAACAATACACATCTGTCTCAGTGCTTTCTGTTTCAACAGCAAAAGGAAGAAAAGAGGGGGTTGGGTAGGATTTGAACGAGACTATTTACTAAGGTTCTTTCCAACCTACAGAGTGATTCCATGAGTTTATGCATACCTGAGTCAAAACGAAAACAAAAACAAAGGCCGTGGTGATCATTTTTATTGGTGATACGTTCCTATGCAAGGTACTGCAGAGAAACAGATAACACCAGAGTTGATACGAAATGTTTCATAATCCAATACTTAACAGTTAGGTATTCAGGCTATGGGAGTTGCCTATGTGGTGAAACGTCTCTTGGTAAGCCTCAGAATCTAGCTGCATCTATCATATAATATGCATATTTAGCATACCATCCTGCATACTTATGGGTCCACAAGTATATATTTATACTCATGATCACTTACAAATGCATTGAGCTCTAGCCACCTTAACAGACTAACACTGCTCAATTTAAACCAAAATATCTTCCTTGAATTATAAAAGAACCTTTTCTTTCTAACATGCCTCTTTTAATAGATGAAGTAAGTTAAACTGTTCACTCCAACAAAAATTGCCTTTTCTGTTTTGGTGGTGGTTGTTTGTGTTGAAATGTAAACATTAGTCAAACTTTGTTGAACAGAAAAGTCCAACCCAGGAAAGTAATTCCAATAAAAAGCAAAGTTATGGCCAAGCTCAGTGAAGACAGTAACATGCACGGAACCCAGAAAGAGGATTAATATCAGCAGGGAAGCTCTGGGGAATGTAGCTTCATGTTAGGTCAGCAAAAAGTAGGCCTATTACAATATCTCCAACTTAAGGAAAATTGCCATTATTTTGCCTTTTTGCTTAGCTTTTAATTAGACATTGAGCCTTCTTTCTTAAAAATATATGTCTTTTCATGGGTGTTAGGAAGAAAATACACAACACACACACACACACACACACACACACACACACACACAGGCTCATGATGCTTAAGAGGAAAATTGGATAAAGAATTCTATTAGAACGCTCGGAAATATAAAGATCTCCTTGTCATTAAAATATCCAAGAGGAGAACTCAGACCTGCACTGAAATAATAAAATGACTGTGTAATTGTATTTATAAAATAAACTGTCTCAATTTATATTACAGAAAAATACCATCATTTAATTATTTACATAACATTTTGGAGGTTTTTATAGCTCTTTAAAAATACTGTAGAGAATCCAGGTCAAGCTGGTAAAATGCTACAAATACTATATTTAAAATAATTTCCACTATATTTTTCTTCTGAAAACACCACTCTGTTTGTAGAATTCAAACAGCTTCAACTGCTTGAGATGGTGAAACACCTTTGTGCTTTTCAAAAATCACATTTCATAAAGGGCATTTATTCTATAGAATTAAAGTTTACTGAATAATAAATATAACTTTAAGTGATGCAAGCTGTCAAAACCCTTGAATGTCAAAGTTAAAGCAGATAGCCCTTCATGATTTTTGCTGCTTTGGAATAAGAAAGGAAGCAGAAAGAGAATGATTAAGGAAAGGCAACCTCACCTTTGGACTTCTTCATCTTTGTATTTTCATCATAAATAACAATTTAAATACCCTTTGAGGTTAATATTTTCTGGTTCAAAGGGAAAGTACAGAAAAAATTAATATATTCATGCATAATAGGAGGCGACAGAGACTGGAGCATCTTATTTGTAGCAAATTTTATTTTCAAATGACCAAAAAGGTATCCAGTTACTCTTCAGATTAATTTATGAGATCATGCAAGATGTAAACATGACGTTTCAAAGGAAAAAAAAATCATTCCTGACAATTCTAATAGATGAGGAAAAAGTACACAGAGATACACACCAGGAACTTTCTACATATGGCTAATACCTGGATCTTTATTCTTGCCTGCCTTTCATCATTTCAGCACAGATAAATGTAGTGCAAAGAAGCAAAAGTTAATAATCCAAGGGAAGAAAAACTCTTTGATGTGATGCATGATACGAGAGAGTTTACTATATTAATATTCACAAAGGAATGTTGGAAGTGAGGAGTGATGTTAGGTAAAAATATCTATTTTGCAACAGAGTTAAAAAGAAATTTAGTTGTGATTATATTGCTACCTACATCGTATTCATAGGCTTTCCCTTGAGTACCATGCCCAGTTCCAAACTTTTTTTTTTTTTTTTTTGCTATGGAAACAGATAAAATGAAATGGAAATCTTTCCAGAGGGCATTCAAAAGAATATATTAACTTACAGTTATAATGTATTTTGAAAACATGGTAGATGGTAATATTATTCTGAAAAAAAATGTTATATGGGCAGAATAGGTATTACAAAAATATTTTTTAATCAATGGTGTACTATAAAGAAAGTAACTTCCTATTTTGGGCATGAACTGTAAAGCAAAGGACTGTGGCTTTACATCAGAAGGGTTTTATTTATTTGAATATTCAGAGTTGGTTCCCGATTACTAAATGTATAAAATAGATCCAAAAGGCCAATCCAGAGTGTATCTACATAGTTATACAGCTGTATGGTTTCAAAGAAAACACAATGCCATTTCTGCAATTTGGACTAAGTCCTAGTGTCCTCATTTAACTCTGGTGTCTAGAGACCATAAAATGTAAAAGGTTTTGGATCCCCTGGAGAGTACACGTACACAAACTCCCTACAAGTAAAGCTAGCTTTGTTTATAACATAGTTGAAAATTAAACAGCAACACTCCATACAAAATTAGTTCTTTACATTATTTTTATAACGATATTATCCCTAGGATTCTCCGTAAGAGCCTAGAATAACATGACTCCAAATTTCCATTCCAGAATTTCTCACTTCTTTTTTTTTTTAAATTTTATTGAAGTGTAGTTGATTTACAGTGTTGTGTTCATTTCTGCTGTACAGCAAAGTGATTCAGTTATACATACATAGGTATATCCTTTTTCATCAGAATTTCCCACTTCTAACACTTCTCCCTGGCAGGCACACTGCAACAGAAAATGAGATGCTATTTTTACGTGGCTTGTAAGATGCTGCGCGGCCGAAGAAATGTTATTGTAAATTAACGTGCGGTGGATTCTACGAGGTTTTGTTAAAATAAAGCTATCTACTCTATAGGTGATGAAACATCACCAAGTTTCTAAAAGTGTTTGCTTTGGGTCCTTTGCTATGGAGTAATGTCCTTATCTGAGGTATAAAAAAACCCACCCACTCTGCAAGTCAGCCTTAATGTGGCAACTCACCAAAGCCGACAGATGCTGACTCCCAGTGAAGCGTTTTGTGCCCGAGATCAATTCGCAAGAAGTAGACTAACCCAAGCCTTTGGGAGGTAGAAGCTACAAAAATATAGTGCCCTGCCCCCAACCAAGAAGTCCGCGTCCTTCTCTTCCTCGCCAAACAATAAGGGTGCAGCTTTGCAGACTCAGAGACCGCTGTCCATCACAGGAAAGCACCACGGACCTTAGGATTCAGCATCATACGCTTTTTTCTCTTCCCACTCACATAATTAACGCTCCTTTCCTTTCCTCTTTCACAATGTGCCTGTTTCAAACTTGTATTATTTTTGTCAGATGTCTAATTTCAGTTATGTTCTTTCCCTCTGTGGTCTCTTCCCGCATTTCACATTCCAGAGAAATATTTAAAGGTCTGTAAAACCAGGTGAAGTTCCAAAATATTTCTAAACGGAACTGCCACAGGTGACAGCACAGGGAAAGAAGGCAAAGCTACAGGACAAGGATTGGAATAAACTGGCTGGAAATGTATTGGAAAATCTATTTAAGTTACAATAGCCGTGGTTGAGGTTTTCAATGAGGCATAAACATTCAAGTTACTGACAAAACCAACATGTTTCATGATCACTCAAAATAGTCTACTTGTCATGGTGCATTGTTTTTTTTTCTTTTATTAGTAAGTTGCTCTCTCTTTTTAAAATTTTTTTTTCTTTTTTAGTATTCAGGAAGCGAAAGCATTTAAGAAAACATTCAAAAATCTGAGAATACATGTAAGTGAAATATTTACACTATTATTCATAAAAGTTACATCATTTACATAGGGTTCATTTGTATATAATAAAAATTTCATCATAATGAAAACTTTTCTGGAAAGTTATATGTTAATTTGTTTAACATATGCTTTGGATATACAGCTAAATATGAATAGTTAAAAAAATTCTGTCTTCAAATATCCCTTTAACAATTAAAAAACCTCATTCCTAAACATTTGTTTTTCTTTCCACTTGCTCTTTTGTTTGTGATATCATATGTAGTTTGAACTATGCAAAGATTGGATCTTGTCATAGCTCAGAATATATTTGTATACTTTCAGTAAATTTGCTCATTGCATAGCAAACATGTAAACTTACAGAGGATCTATAAATTTTACCCTAATCATCTAAAAAAGTTGCTGAAATTTTACATGACAGTATATTGAGGTTTATTTTTGTTGTAATTTGGGTTTTCTTTGTTTTAAAAAATATTTTTAGTCCATGTGTCAAGTGAATACAACTAATAAAAAGTCATGAGATGCCAAAAACCAAGTAAATAATTTTATCCTAGATTACCAGAATTTAACCTCATTATATCATTTGGGCTTTTTCCTAAGTATAACAAGTTGGAAATGTATTGTGCTGCCTTTTAAGACAGTGTTCCAAATTAATTTCAAAAGTGTGTGTTTAACATAAAGTTAACTATGTTTCCATCAAATAAAATGTTTATTAATGAAAGCTATTTATCATACAAGAAACAGCAAAGATAAGTCATCATACAGAGATGTACACTAGAAGTGACAGATGTAAAAGTGCATGCAGAGATTTCTGTTTAAAAAGGAAGTAATAAACAATAATACTAAAATCACTGGATTTTGATCCCTATACTCTTAAATGAGTGATAGCTTTTCTTTGAATTTACAATTGGAAAATGCCATTAACAGATAGGACTAATACACATTAGCAAGCAGGTGAAATGAATGTTCTTGGATTTTATTTTACAACTACTGTGCTTGACAAATGTGTGGGATTTTTTTTTTCAATAATTTTCTTCAAATCTGGGGTGGGCATATTACTGCCTGGTTGCTCTGATTTATACACGATTTATCTAATTTTGTTTAAAACCATATAATTTTAAGCCTCCATTTGTGTTAGACATCATAAAAACAGAAGTTTTGTTAACATTCAGTAAATGACATTTAAGTCTCCCGGTCTCTCTCTCTCTCTCTTTCTCTCTCTCTCTCTCTGTCTCTCTTTTTTTGGCTCAATAGATTTTTAAATGTATGATTATCATAACCTAATATTGTCTTTGTCTTCACTGCAGTGGATTTCCGATCAAACTTTTCCCCTTCTTTTAATACTTTAGGGAATTTTCAAACGTCGGGATGTTTGGCTGTAATGCCCCAAGATTTGTTCTCCCTGAAAAAAATCATAGTGACAATTTATTAACTACAGAGCAACTTGGCTTTTAGGGGTCTGCAATTTCTATTTAGATTTACAAATATCCATTTGTGCTCAATAGACCTAACATTAAACTTAATCATATTTAAGGTTTCTTTTCATGCAATTACTTTATCTGCTAATTATCTTTTTTTTAATTCTAAAAATCAGGCTGAGTCAAATCAGTGGGGCATTACTTTTATTGTAGGAAAATATATTTAAAGGTAATTCTAAGTTGAATTACACTGCATATGCAATGGTAATTTAAAATGAATCAGAAGTTTGGAAATCTAAAAACTATTTGTATGTTTGCATATCTAAAATTTTTCATATCACCGTTTTAATAGCTTTTACAAATAGACAATCGAAAACACACTAGTACAGTTAAGCCTTAAGTAAAACTAATGGGAAATAAAACTCCTTAGATTCAAAATCGTTTATTCACACAAATTTAATAGGATATATCACAATTGTTTGGTCCATAAATATTTAGGGGAAATAGTTTCTATACAATGCATTTATCAATAAACAAAGAAACATGGACAATTTTGCTAGACCACTTACTGTACTATAAACACGAAGCTCAATATATAAGATTATTGAATTTATCAACTATATTGGAAAGAGTGCACAACTGCTTTCTATGACATGTTTGTCCCCTCTAACAGGATACACCATAAAAAGAGTTTCAGAAATAAGAGGTAAAACAGTACAAAACTAGTGAGGTGTCAAAAGGGCTTAAAACAGTTAATTTAACAAACAACACATATATCCTGATTTTTCACAAACTTACTTCCAAGTTATCTCATAAGGCACATAGGAGAACTGAGTTATAATTAGTCTACTTAATAAAGTAGATCTATAGTACCATATATTGTTCTGTCAAAGAACAAAATTTATAAGTATCAATATTTTACCTGTAAAAGTGTATTAATAAGATCTCAGCCTTACCAAGGTTGTTTGGTCTGGTTAGTGGTAAATGCCCAAAATGTAATAGAAATATGAAAAGTCAAGATTTAAGCTCCATATAAGATGATGACCACACTTGCTAAATATATAATGGCAATCACACCTTCTTCTGTTACAGTGTTATCTTCCATCATCTTTTTTTAAAAAATAAGCTACTTTCTGTGCTAATTTTCTAAAGACCCTGAGCAAAAGTTACAATAATGCACTTTAATGTGGGCAGTGAACTGTCAATATGTAACCACACATTTATACAGCCAGAAGGACACCTTTAAAATCTATTAAATAGCCACTTCGACCGCCAGAGGAGATTTAAGGGGTCCAAAAAGTGGAGAACATGTGCAAAGTTATTCTTAACAATCCACTAAAGCAAGACATATATCTTGACTTCTTTTTTATTTTTATTTTTTTTAGGAAATCCACAATCTAATTGGTATTTAACTACAACAGAAGCATATAGATGAACATTCACCACTGCCCAGACCATTAAGATTTTAGCTTAAATTAAAAGAAAAAAAATGCTACTGTAAACTAGGAAATATATTCAGATCAGCATCCACAAGGCTTCTGAGTTTATCTACTTTAAAACTAAGAACCTCAAATCTCTAATGTCAGAAAAGTTTTTTTTTTTTCTGACAAATA
Organism: Balaenoptera ricei; assembly: GCF_028023285.1. Lineage (NCBI taxonomy): Eukaryota > Metazoa > Chordata > Mammalia > Artiodactyla > Balaenopteridae > Balaenoptera > Balaenoptera ricei. The sequence goes on along the minus strand of NC_082639.1, from coordinate 189,236,549 downwards.
CATCAACCTGTGCCAAAGTAAAATGAAGCAAAACAAAACCAAAGAATTCTCATTGTTAGCATGTTACTAAGTTTTTTTTTTTAAACATTATTTGTATAGAATGCCAGATACAATATCATGGTACAGCTGAAGCCAATTAAGAGCTATTGATTAAATTATACTGATTTTTTTAACTTCTTAAAAAATTATATTTGCTTATTTCCATTTTCCCTGGGAAAAAAATAATTTAGAAAGAATGGTTTTATAACTATCATTTTTAGCTTGTGGAGGTTAAAAGTATAGAATTTCAAATTCTGTTTGGAATTTTCATGGATACACAGGAGGTTTAAGTATTTTTCAAATGTTGAAAAGCAATAACTAACTAATAAGAAAGTTTTGTTGGGATGTACACCCTAAGAGGAAAAAAGAGTCACATTCCTGGTTAGATTTCCCACCTAATTAATCTTTAATATTTAGATTTGCTATCCTTAATGTTCTTGTTTAATCATATTCCTCATTTGTAAGAAAAAGGAATGATCAAAACATTTTTTTCCATTTTAAAATTTAAAAAAAGACAATATGAAGTTTTCAAAATTCCGTTAAGTACACGTACAATTGCAAGATTAAAAAAATAATTTTAATTAATTATCTGATTCTTTATTAACCTAATTATATAACCGGGAATATGATTATTTGCCCATCATAATACCACTCTTTTTTTTTTCTTCAGGATTCTGGAAATAAGTAACATACAATTTTAAGAGGCACTTATTAGAATGATTCCCAAACTCCCCTTACCGACTGAAAGATCTAATTAATTTTTTTTAAATCCAAATACACTTTGTAGACAAAAAAAAAAAAAAAAAAATACACTTTGTAAAGGAGACAATACTGTAAACTCATTTGCCAAGTGGCTGCAGAGGCTACACACCAAGCTGTTGTTTTTATTTCCCAAGTATCTTGTGGGTTAGGGAAAAAAAAAAAAAAAAAAGTCTTGTAAATAATAAAATAATCATTAGAATAATAATAAAAAGAAGAGGAAGAATTAAAAAAAAAAAAAAAAAACCAATGTTAGAAAAGGTTCGTTAAGGTAGTTTGCGAGGGGCTTCCGGATTCGTGGCTGTCCATGTTAGAGGTCACGGCTGTCACTACAGTGATAGTGGGATTGGTCAGGTCTGTTAAAGTGGTCGCAGTGCCGGGTGGACTGAGCGCGCCGCTGTCTGCTGGGGGCGGGGCCGGAAGCGACGTGCCATCAGCTTTATCAACACCCCCATTCTCCTGCCGCAAAAGGTTCCTTCTGAATTTGGCTCGTGCGTTTTGGAACCAAACCTGCAAACCAATCCCAATGGATTTCTTTACCGATGTTTATTTTTATACTTCTTTTTTTTCCTCTCTCTCTTTCCTTTTTTTCTTTTTCTTTTTTTTTTTTTTTTTGGATATGTTTCTCTTTTAAATATAATTGTTTATTTTTCTTGGGAAAGAAGGGCCTTTTTTTTTTTTTTTTTTTTTTGCTTTCTTTTAAAACAGAGTAATTCCAGTACGACTACGGACACCCTCTGAGCAGCACGTGGGCCCCCGCCCCAGCATTAACAACTGCCGCTTGGGGGCTACGGATACTTAAGTGGAGATACCGTGGGGAAATGAAGGCACAGAGATGAAGAGGGGGAAACACACCCTGATTCCTCAACTACTGTCTTTTTGAGAATGAGGGCAGGCGAGGTCAGGGAATGGTTCACAGAGTAAGAATCACTCGCATGAAATGAACATCATTGAAACAGATTTCTGCCTATTCTTGAGTCTGACACATGGCAAGTATTCCCTGCATAGGAAAAACCCCGAGGGCCACGGACCCCAAGCAACCGGAAACTGGCGGGTGGAATTTTAAATGCCTGCTATTTGTCACTGAAAAGTGTAAGAGCATCACAGGGGACCCACAGCAACCCACTATCATGTCTCTAGTTACATATTCTTACCGTGATGAGTTTAGGAAAGCAGTTGGACAGCAGATCTCATCACTCCCAGTATTTAGTTGTGAAATATGGTTGGTTAAAATGGGAAAATACTTGCTCCAAGTGGTTGCCGAGACACTAACCATACTTGTGGCTTTCCAGGAGTTGACAAAAAGGGTCGTCTTGAATTTGGAAGCTCACAACAGGTAGTGAGGCTGCCAAGAGTGTGTTGAAGTAAGACAGCGCCAGCAGGTCCCCCCGCCAAGTCTGTGCACTGACCCTAATGTGAACGTTAAGTCTCCAAAGCCACAACTTGCGCAGATAACGTCACCTGCATTTGCAGAGCAGCTAGGCAAGCTGAACTGGCTTTGGTGGACCCGTCTCTCCATCTGCAGGGAGAATGCGGCTGCATCTTAGAAGACCCTGCATCTCTCTTTGGGCAGTCTCCGAAAGCCCCTGCAAAATCTCAGTACACTCTCTAGGGAGGTAACTAAGGTAAACTAATGAGAAGCAGTACAGGAAATAGCCGTATCACTCCAAACAGGGAAGAGAACTATTTTTACTGCAAGGGGAAGATGTATACACAGCCAACGATGGAGGTTTCTTACCTGCAAAACTCTTTTGGTCAGGCCTGTTTTCTGAGCAAGCTGCTTGAGGTCCTTGGCGTCCGGGTTGTGGTTGATGGCAAAGTAGGATTTCATGGTCCGGAGCTGGTGATGCTTGAAGGAGGTGCGCATGCGCTTGGTCTTCTGCGAGGGCGGGTAAGGCTGCTGATCTCGGTCCAGATGGTCGGCCTCATTCTCGTTACAACCTGTTGCAGTCACAGTGGACAAACAGGGGCTCAGTGGAAAGTCCTGCATTAGCTGAGAAGATGGCAGGTGGCATGATAATGTCATGACAGGACAACAACGGTGGAAAAATCTGTCGACCCAGTTATGAGTGGGAGCCAGACAAAAGAAAGAGGTTAATTGCCCACGACCTCCAAACTAGTCTGTTCATGTGGACACACCCGAAGTTTAGGTAGTAGAAAAATATTAGATAAATCCCCTCTTCGGCTTAATGGTTGCTAGAAAACCGTGAAAAGATGAATAAGCTGTAAGTGTGGGAGGGAGAGAAATCTTCTCCAAGAGGGAAAAGAAAACACCCTTTTCTACTATATTTATGTGTATCAGCACACCGCCGCTCCACACACAGTTTTTAGAGACTCCACGTTTTGTCTGCATTTGTGAGATGAGGTGTATTCTCTGAAGGCATGAAAGATATGCAAGCGAGTAATTTCAGCTCTCTCACATCTGAAGGTCTCAGAGAGCCCCCCAACGAAGGAAGAATCTGAGTTCCAATTTTTAGCCTTTTCTGCTAATCCTAGAACGTTTCCAGAAAAAGTTAAAAGTGGCTGGACAAGGGAGAGAAGTTAGAAAATAAAAATTTGCAGGATTCTTATGTAACCGTAGGAATATTATTTTTGAGGGCTTTTAGCTATAACTGCTTAACGTAGGGCTAACCAGGATGAAAATAGTTTTCCCTTGGAGTTATTTTAGAAAATATTTCTGAAAGAGAACGAGCGCAGACTTTTCTTCCCTTGGTTCATGCCTGCAGCGCACCCCACAGCTCCCAGCTCAGAGGCTCTGACGTCCCGCTCGGATCGTGGCCCCGTCTGCTCTGGCACGTGGTACGGAGGGGGGTTGAGCTGTGTCCCTGGCCCGCCGGGCAGAAGGAGGGCGGCATCACAACCCCCCTTGCACAGCTCCCTCAGCACTGAGGGCAAAACAACCCAGCCTTTGAAACAAGCCTCAAAGTCCTTATCCCCGGGATGTAAAGATGTGCATTTAAGAGGTCGTTTCCAATAACCTACTGGCTCTGCATAAGAAATACGATTACAAAACGAAAACATTTTGCTAAATATTTACTGATTCAGCCAACTTCTCAACTTAAAGGGCATGGCAGGTTTTTTTTTTTTCCTTTAAACCTTACTTCAGATGTTTATCTCATATATATTCAGACTGATCATCATGCATGTTAGTGCATTATAATAGAATATCTAAAATCAACCTGGTCGTTTCCCTGGGGGAGAAACCTGAATCTTGAAGGAAGTGAGACATCTCTTACTATTACCTCTTCCATTCTGCTGGAGAAAATAGTATTTGCCTGCTATGCTCTGGTTACAATTACTTTTTAAAAAACACTTTTAGTAAATCAGTATATATACAGAAACCCAGTAGTTTTTTAGTCATCAACAAGAGTCAGCTGCATCACAAAATCCACTTAAGAAATTCTCCCTAACGTAACAAGACTAGGCATGGACTAATGTCTCCTTTGTTCATATTTCCATGAGATCCATAAAGAGGGCACACTTGGCAAAAGAGCAATTGAGTTCATGGAGAGAAAGACTCTATCATGTTCACCATCGGGTCCTCTAAGTCATGCACAGGGCCAGGAGCTCAGCGAGCATTCGATCAAGATTTTGAATCTTTGTTCATCCATAAAATCACGATTGACTATAAATGCAAAGTCAAATCAACTTGAAATGGAATGCAAGTTAGATATATACAGCCAAATGTTGAACAGAGGCTCCTTAAACTCCAACAGAAAGGGTAACCTGTACCCAGAAATAAGAGAGAGAATATGCTTTACATTTTATCCTATTGCATCCCCGGGGAGAGATGTCAAGTTCAAATCTTCTACAGAATTGCACTTTTGTATCCTCAAATGGATGAAACAGCATCTTATGACCTACTATAAAACTATACTTATCTCCAGTAAACTGAGCTATATTTCATAACCAGATTATAAATGAAGCCACACCAAAACAGTCAAAGAGGCACACCTTAGTCATTGGAGGCTTCTTCAAGTAAGATTTCAATTCTGTCATAGGTGAGTGATGTGTAACCCTTCCTGAATAGCACATTAAATGGAATATTACACTTGAGGTAGAAGACTTAACTTGGTACTTAAGTAATGTCCTTAGCCATCCACCCCCCCCACACACAAGTTACTATTTCTTAGAAATGGGTTTGATTCCTAACCTAACTATATACTCATTAGTCTTTAAAATGAAGTTTATGAAAAAAATTATAGACAGGTTTGATAAAATTGCTTCTCTGAATGTGCATTCTATATCCATTATTGCTGATTAAGAACTCAGCAGAGAATTATAGTGTATTAAAAACAATTATGGGACTTGTTTTCACATAGAATACAATTCACTGTGCAAAAAGATTAAGTTAGCTCTTTATTAAACTGGTATTAATATAAACAGATAAACTGTGTGATCAGTTATATTATGTGAATTAATAGAGCAATCTATGTCATCTACAGAGTAACGCAGTGCATTGGCCTAAATTACTTGTGTTTCACTATGAATGCCTTACGTAAACTTGCAAGTGATTGCGTTTCCCCAGGGTCTACTTTTAAAGCTATAGGGGTTTTCTTCCCCCCGAATTATGAGATGAGATGATAAATCTCTTAAAACTGTCTTAAACATACACCTGTAAGTACACATCTGGCACTATAAAGTTAATGAGAAGATCTAAAAATTTTATTCTCCGGTCACTTATGGAATGGTCCCTTATCCTGAAGTGAGTTTCTATTCTGCAGGTGTGTAACCTTCTGAGAACTGATCCCTGGGAGACCACTAGGGGTCAGTGCCAGGCAAATTTAACGACTGCCGGGAGCTTTTGAAGTTTGGAAGCCAAGAAAGACCCTAAGGAGGGAGGTTTCGCGAACTGGCAAAAATTTAGTCTCTCAATTAATGCTACATTACCCAACCAAGAGCTGCCTGCCCTAGACTAAATCCTCTTCTCACCCTGGAGGGCTGCATTTCAATCCAGCATCTCGGATAAACTTTCCAGGTCTCTTTCTAAAATATCTGCCTGATATCTGCACAAAGAGCTATAAACTAAATTAGGAAGAGTCTCATGAAAAGACGTTTGCCTTATGTCGAGCACTTACTGATCTTTGCCAAGCTTCCCATCTCTGGAAGTCTGAATCATAAACATATTCTGTGTACATGTGTTTGAAAATATATCAATGTATAAATTAGATGTGTTTAGTATCAACATTAGTCTTTTCTGAGATTAATTTACACTTAAGCAGAGATGGCTCCAAAAAAAGCTAAAATAAGGAGCTAAAACTGCGGGTCCATTTTACTGTCTGCCCTTTAACGTGTTTTCAATGCACTGAAGCGTTTCTTTGGCTAGTTTTGTAATAACAAACTGGCATTGCATTCATAAACTTTTTTTTAATGGCAGGTTGATTTCTGGTCAGGCATCTTTAACCCAATTTCTCTAGATTATTTTCACCTGATCTTAACTTTATGCTATTTGCTCGTATCTCTGGGAAAAGTCCAGAAGGGAGAAGGTGGATGTTAATTAAGAGGTACCGGCTCTGCAGTGGTGGGATCTACAAACTCCCTGCGGTCAGGGAGGCCTCCGCAACTTTTCCCTCCTTAAAGAACAAGAGCATCAACTTTCTCCATAACCTTGTGGCAGCACTAATTTGCAAACTAAAGGCCTAAGTGGAAAGAGATTTTTCGTCCTTTCTAAGAAATAAATGTGTACTCTCTAGTTCTCCTCGGAGAAGCACAATTTTCTTGACCCTAAAGCTCTGTGGATCTTTCTCACGTAAAGTAAGATCAAGGCGAAATCAAACGTAGCTAATTAGGTTAAACAAACAAGCGAAAAACCAGGCTTGCCACCTTTGGCTAGAAATCTCCCCACACTTCTGGACCTTCTCTGGGCTGAGGACTTCCCTCTCTCCAAAAGCCTGGCTAGCTTCTCTCTCTCTCTCTGTCTGTCTGTCTCTCTCTCTCTTTCTCTCTCTCTCTCTCTCTGTCAATCTCTCTCACTCTAATTAGGGCATTAGGGCCTTGGTCAGTGGCTGGAGATTCCGATGTCACCTTCTATTAACAGAGAACAATTAGTGCCCTGCCCGGCCTGCCCCGGGGACCACGCATCAAAGGAGCCCAAGTAAGCGCGCTGGGCACCGTGGCCCCAAACCAGAGCCCCAGCCTCGGGCACAGCAAGGGCAGTGCGCAGCCCGACCTCCGGCGGGGGGTTGGCAAAACCCGGGGGTGCGCCCGCTGTGCGACACCAACCCACCCAGTCAGGGTCTGCAGCCGGCAGCCGGCCCTCCGCCTCTGCCCAGTGACCCCGGCTTGAACCCCGTGGGACCAATACAGTCGCGCTGGGTCCCTGCTCCCTGGGACACCACCCGCTGCGCCTTTTCTGTGAAAACCTCCCGAGAACCAGGAGGGAGCCGAGGAGAGAGCTGGGCAGAGCCCACTCAGCCTGCGGGGATCCTGAAAGCTGTGGGCCCTAGCAGGGCTCCGGATTCCTCTAGCTCACACTGGCTGTGTGACCCTGGGCAAGTCACTTATCTGACGGGACAGTGTCCCTTCACCATTAAGCCACAGTGGCTCACACACCACACCAGGCATGTGGGAACTGGAAGAGAAAAACAGGCAAGATACGTGCTCTGGGGCGCCCACCCTTTGGCTGGTATCTGGGTGATCATGGTAACAGGGGTTGCCACCATGAGGTCCCCAAGGTCCTTCCCAATAGAATGGACTCCCCTGGCCTGAGTCTCCTGACTGCTGAGGTTTCCTTCTGGGGCCAGGCCAGGGGACAGGGAGTCAGAGCAGCTAAACCAACCCTTAGGTTGCCCCAGAGTTATCCTAGGGCTTTCTGGAACCTCTTTTCCAGTGGCTGGGACCCACCGGAAGAGCTTCCATCCCGCTTGGAGTTAGATTGTGGTCCTCAGGGCCTGTCACCATCCTCACCTGGGGGATGGCAGGTGAGGGCGGGCTACCAACAATGGGAAACTGGTGAGTGAGAGAGATCGATGAATGATAACGTGTGCGCCTCCCAAAGCAAGGAGCAAAGCGTGCTCTCTGGCCTGTTGCCTGCATTTTGTTTTTAATTAAGAGAGAAAGCTGGAGGAGGAGAGAAGAGCAGCCTGTGACACCACTAAGCCTCCTCAGAGGGCCTGACCTGGAGGTTCTTCCAGTCTTCAGGGCGGTCTGGGTGTCTGGATGGTTTATCCGGCAGGGAATGAGCTGGCTGGATGGGTCCCCTGACCCAGGGACGGAGCAGGCCAGCTCAGCTGTGGAGACTGACTCCCGCCCCTACAGCTGCTTTTCACCAAGATCAGGGATTTGGTTTTTCAACACTCTTGCCAACTGTTTCCCTGATTAACTCTGAGCTGGTGACCACAGCCTCTGCCCTTTCTAGACAGACTGGGGTTGGGCTCTGTAGACTTCTTTTCTTTCTTTTTTTTTTTTTTTTCCTTTTTTAGTGTTTAGGGAAACCTCCTCCAGGATCTATAATTTGGCCTCCACACAGGAATTGCCCTGGGGCTGTTTTGCTCCAACTGGGAGCCTGAAACTAATGGGCTCATTAACTAATGGGCAACAAGGATTTGGCTCGGCCTGTGTGGGGGAAGTCATTGCAGCCTTATGAATGTGTTTTCTGCCCCAAACTACAGAAAGCTCTCTCTCACCTGTTCTCCCTCTCCCCTCCCCCTCTTCCCTCCCTCTTTCCCTCTCTCCACCTTTCCCTTCTTTCTGAGTGAAAGGGAGCTGTAGTGAGAAAAGGGTCGTGCTAAGGAAAGCACCGTCTTGCAACCAGGTCTTGGACGGGAAGGAGCTGGATGGAATTCTCCGCTGAGCAGAGGAGGGTAGGGCTACAGGGGCACTGGGAAGGGGCTGGGCGCCCACCTGAGTTGTAACTGACGATGTCCACCCCCAGCGCGGGGCTCTTCCGCTTCCTGGGCCGCCCCTTCTGCACGGTGCCAGCGCCGTTGAAGTAAGGCAGGGCCAAGCCGCCGCTCTTGGCCGCCAGCTCGGTGTAGCTCAGCTGAGGTGTATACTCCCCTTGCAAGAGGGTCTCGAAGTGGGCGCGACAGTACACCAGGCTGTCCTTCATGCCAAAATGATCGCCCGTGGTCAGGGTCTTGTTGCAGGTGGAGCAGGTGAAACAGCTCAGGTGGTAGACAGAGTCTCGGGCGCGCATGACCATCTCGGAGGCGGAGATGCCAAGGTGGCAGCGGGCACATCTCTGCACAGAGAACCTTCTGGAAGGAAACAGTCGAGTCAGGGCGCTGGTAGAGGCAAAGGCAGGGCCACCTCCCACTGTGACACTTGGGGCTTGGCCAGCAGTGGCCGAAGACTGAGACCTGGGAGGGGTCTGGGAGGGGAGGACCCGCGCCCACTTGGACATTAATTTTATTTGCTCATTGACCTGCCCTGGTGAACAAGACAAAGAACCCTTGCATTAAATTCAGAAGAATCGGGTAACTGATCCTCAGTTTTCTTCTCTGTAAAGTGAAAATTTTAAAAAGCAAAAACAAAACCAAAAACAAACCCTGCACTGGCTAACTCACAACACAATGTTAAGAATATTACATCGCGATGTCAAGTGAAAACGCTTCCTCGATTACAAAACATACAAACGAAGGGTGTTACTATTTATGGAAGCGTGAGCGTGCCTGAAAGCATTCAGACACGGCCCTGGAAAAAAAAAAAAAAAAGGACAGTTTTGCAGAGGGAAGCTAATTCTTTTTTTAACCACTTTTCTCTCCTCAGCCAAGAGCGGAGCCGAGTCCCTGCACCTCGCTCGCGTCCCCAATCCAAAACCAGAACTGGGAAGAATCAATAAACAAGCTGCCGGCGACTTGACTCTCCGGCGTCTCTCGAGTCTGGCGGGCAGGTTCCAACCAGCGGGAAAGGCATCTCGGAACTGAGAGGCCTGGGTTTCGGCAACAGCGATCATTCCTTTTCATGGTCCTTTACGTGAGTTCCCGCCCCACCCCCCCTCGCGAAAACCTGACACCAGTTGCTGCTGCCCCGGCCACCAGTTGAGTTCCAAGGCACGGGCCTTGCTCACTCAGTTCGTAGTAAACGGAAAAAAAAAAAAAAACAAAACAAAACCCGCTTTCGTCTCGGTGGACCGAGACACGTTCATTTACCCTTCCGAGATTTGCCCAATTCCCTCGGCCGAGCTGCCCAGGGCCCCCTGAGCGGGATAGTCGCTGGTCACGCTCTAGACCTTGGGTGGCCCCGTCCGCGCGCATCCCCCCCGCGCGTCTGGCGGGGATGGGTATGCTGCAGCTTGAAGGCGCACGCGGTGGGCTTCCCTGGTCTGGGGACTGGTAAGAGTACCCCCAAGGGACCAAAGGCTGGGGACAGGGAGGGGACTCCGGGGCTCGGGCAGGTGGCCCTTCCAGGTGTGCCAGGGTGGAAGGGATAGGGGTGGGAATACCTGTAGTAGTCCTCCTTGCAGTAAATGCTACCGTCCTTGGCGAAGCAGGTGAGCTCGGACTCGAGGGCCAGCTTACATTCACAGCATTTCAGGCACCTCAGGTGCCACTGCTTGTCCACGGCCAGCAGGTAGTACCTGTCGGCGATCTTGCCCCCGCAGCCGGCGCACAGGGCGGGCTTCTCGGGGCTCAACGGAGGCATCCCCTGCAAGGAAGCGCGCGCGGCGTCAGGAGGGCGCGCGGGGCCGCCCCACGCGGGTACCCTTCGCGGCGCCAGCCCTCGGCCTCGGCGAGCGCCGCAAGGTCAGGGGCCCCTGCGCAAAGGCAAACGTCGGAGGAACGTTTGCAGTTTTTCCCTCTGCGACTCGCACCCTTTCTACCGCGTCCGCCTGAACGCGGCGTCCGCGTCCTTCCCGGACTTAACCTAAAAACACGCGCCGGCCACCTAGAGCCTTTTTCGAAAGGGCTAGGAGCGCACGGACTATAGTTTGGTGGATGTTTCCAAACTCGAAGAATTAAAAGTTAAAAATTGTGGGTTCCATTGCGCACGAAATAAGACAACGGAAATTGTTATTGGAGAATGGAAAGGCGATCTGAACAAGCACATATTGTTCTTTCAACAAACACTGTTACATTGCTATTTCTCTAAATCCTTATAAGCAACGTTGAAATTAAAAGGAAGGGAGAGGTTTGTATACTGGTGCTCATAATTTGGTCGACATTGTTTTGATCGGGATGTATTTGGCAGATCCTGTTGTTCTCCAGTCTTCAGGGTTATTGGTCCTTTCCTTGGTAAGGGTGTACCGTGCCTGTTCCCGGGGAGAGTCCGTTATCCGATCCCCTCTGCACGGGCCCTCTTTCCCTGGCATCAACATACCCAGGAGATCTTTGTCCTGAAAATCTTTTTAATGCCCAAATTAAGCTTCCCGCCGGCGTCCCCACGACACAGCAAGGATGGGGACACCTCGCCTTAACAAGCGCAGCCCCGCTGTGAAATTCGCGTTTGGATTACTGCTTTTTGTTTTTAAACAGGGTAGCCACAAAAGGGGGGGAAATAGAAGTTAACCGCTGTACGTTTCCCTCAGGACTAGCAGAAATGGGTTGGACTTCCCCCATGAAACTCTGGCGGGCCTGGAAAAGTAAAGTTTCGCCCTTTATTCAGACAAGGGCCTGCACTGAATTCATTTTGCAGATGTAGAAACATCCACCAACGCGGCTACTTGGTGGACCCAAAATACCGCTGACCCGCCCGGGGCAGTCTACCGGCTTAGTTTGAGCCACAATTCCCGGTGTGATGCCTGAGGATCTACATAGCTATGTTCGGCTGAAATCATTTCCGGAGACTTTTGTAGTTTCCCCCCTCCGGCTCGTAAGTGGGAAAGGCGAGCACATAGATTATTCATTGGTTTTCTTTATTAAGCTGGCATGACTTTTATCCTACGTGTGTCGACAGAGGTAGGTGGTCGATCACAGCGTTTAAGGGTTGGAAAGTTCTCGCTCTTGGGCTAGGTGCCCCGCTCCTCCGGATTTTCTATTAGGGTCCCCTGCACACCATACCCGCCCGGCCCGAGAGCTGAGCGCAGTCCTGTCTCCCTCAAAGGGCCCAGACGAGCTGCCAGAGACCCCGAAACTCGCGGGGTTTGAAGGTCCCACGTTCCGAGCAACCGGGGAGCTGGAGGGAGCCCAGTCGCGTTCTAGTCCGCTCCAAATGTCCGGTCACCAGACCCAGGGACTAGAGTCACCAGGCTTCAGCTCAGCCCGGACGCTCGGCCGCGCGCCGGCAGCCCGTGGCCCGCACCAGCTCGCCCTCCGGCCGCCGATCCTCGCCGGGGAGGCGCCCGGGAATCCGAGGTCCGGAGGAGAGGACGTCCCCATCCTCTCGCGCCCGGTTCTCCCTGCTTTCCCGGGACCAGCTGCGGCAGAGGTGAGCGAGCTCGGGGTGTCAGGAGTGCAGACAATTCAAATCGGAAAAGAGCCCTTTCTTACCCTGCACCCAGGCGGACCAGAGATAAGCCACCCGCCAACCTGGAGCGGACGCCCCCACGAGCCGCCATCCTCTGTCGGCCGCCAGGGAGGCTCGGCTCGGCTGCCCCGCGCGCGCACGGGCGCCCGGCTCCCGCCGCCGCCGGCCCTTCCTTACCGCGTCGCGGCCGTTGAGCTGGGCGCCTTTGGCCAGGCGGGCCTCTGTCTTGGATCTGCGCTCCATCTCCTCCATGATGCCTTGGATGTGGCCTCCGGAGATCCCGTGGAAGAGCATGGCTGGGGGGTGGAAAGGACACGAGTTGTCTTCTGCTCGGCACCCCACTATTTCCATATACACACGCCCGGGGCTCTCAGCTCATCCGAGGGAAGGAGAAGCAGGGACCGCAGAGGCGGCGCGATGGGGGGCTGCGGAGACGCTCGGGGACAGCGGGCGAGGGGGCGAGAGGGAAGAAGAAAGAAAGAGGCAGACGGAGTGGAAATTGGTCTGCTCGGAAAGGAAAAAAGAAGAAGGGGGGAGAAAAAGCCCCAGCGGCTCCCTGAAGGAGATGTGCAGAAAACAAACAAACACGGGTGGAGGGGAAAGGAGGCGAAGAAGGCAGGCGAATATTACTGCTCCGAGAGATCGAGTTACTAATGGGAAACAACTGCAGCGGGGGGGAGGAAAACAAAATCTGGTGAAGAAAGAAAATAGTTTTGAACACAAAGAAAGAAAAAGAAGCGCTATTTTCAGCGGTCCCTGGCTGCTTGCAAGTTCCCAGTGCCTGTAGGTTGGGTTGGGGACTGCTCCTGCCGCCGGAGCTGTGTCCAATTTGTTAAGAGACTAAAGCCAGCCCATTTTTGATAATTTAGTAGGAGGAGTTCTCTCCCCGGAGCTGCTACGGATTTTTATTCAGACAACAAAGACCTGTCATACTCCTCTCAACCCCCTGGTGATGGGCAAGTGGGGACAAACATGGGGGGGGTGTAGGGGGGAGACAGTAGGAGGGGGCATTTACTTCCCCCCAACACACACACACACACACACACACACACACCCCCTTCCAAGAGTTCCCAGGAATCACGTTTTAAAGGGGAAAAGGAGCCCTTATTGTCCCCGCCCTGGCGCAGAAGGCAGAGAGCCGGCCTGTTTGGTCCAAGTTCAAGAGCAGATCCTGGCTCAAGAAATGCAGAATGTCAGCTTCCAACTTTAGGTTTCCTCCTTGTGGACTTTCTGGTCCCCAGCTTACGGGATCCCCAAATAAGTAAATATTGAACAGACATTCCTGTCCTCCCCACCCCCTCTTCCTCAATTCACTTTTTAAAAGCAAGTTGCTTCACCTCCCCAAAGGCTCCCGACCCCAGCAGGGACTGAAGCAACCCCCAAAGTGAAAAGGAGCTAGAAGAGCCTATGTTTCTGGAGTTTACTTCTGGCAAAAAGATTTTTCTTTGACACACCAGTGTAGGGGAAAGGCCGTGGGCTTGGAGACGTGATGTGCAACTGAACAGTGACCACAGGGGGTTGTAGTCTCTCACCCAGTTCAGGTTTGGAGGGAAACCGATGGCGAGTCCCGTGTCCCGTCTGAAACTTGTCAATGTGGGCAGCAACTCGGGGACTCGCGCGAGCTTGGCGCCGCCCCCCGGGACCGGGCGCGCGTCCCACTGCCCCGGCTGGACTGGGGGCTTGTAAATCTGGACGCGCCACACATTTAGGAGGATGTGAAGGGGGGGTCCTCGCCGTGAAGGAGGGGAAGGTGAGAGCTGACAAGCAGAATGGCAGCCCCGCGCCTCACAAGAGGCAGGATTGTTCTGTCTCCCTCTGTTCCCGTGAGCGGCGGCCCCTCCTCGGCCCTATTAAAAAGTGTCCACAATACTCTGATATTGTCGATTCATTCAAACCACCAGAAGCCCCCTAGGGGCCCGAAGCGGGGAGCGGTGGCGGCAGGAACCGACCCAGCTCTGAGCTGAGAGGAGGAAGCCCCGGCTGCACTCGGCTCTGCGCCGTCCTCCCTCCGGCCGCCTGTTTCCCACCGCGCCCCGTCGGCTTTCCCGGGGCCGCCCGTTTCTCCCCGGCACGTCCCGGACACCTGGAGGAGTCCGCTGGTGGCGCACTCGCTTCCCTCGGGAGGAGCCCGACATGGAAGGTGGCCAAATCTAGAAAGATAGAGGGAGAGAGGGAAGAAGGGAGGGAGGGAAGGAAGGGAGGGAGGGAGGAAGGAAGGAAGGAAGGGAGGGAGGAAGGGAGGGAGGAAGGAAGAGCATGGGGGAGGAAGGGAGGAAGGAAATGAGAGAGGGAGTAGAAAGGAAAGGAAGGAAGAGAAGAATGGTGCAGATCCTGACTTCCTGCCCCAAAGCATCGCCTTCTGAAGCTGCTGGAGTCACCTCTACCACGAAACCCAAGACTACACTGCCTCCCCCTTACTCTTTTCTCTGGGTCAAAAATAATGTTATTTGCAGACTGGACGCTGTTACGGTCCTCCGGGTGCCAGAATACAGCTCATAAAACACAATTTCACACAAAAATGAAGCCAATCAAGTGAACTAAGCTGGAGACCTCCCCTCACTTTGGCAGCCCTACTGGACAGCAGGGCTGCTATTTACTGTAAGTAATGTAATTAGCCCCTTTGGATGGAAATCAATGAGCTTTTCAAACCCACGTGCACAAACGCTGGGGCTGGGGGCAGCAGCTCTTTCAGAGACAGCAGGTCCTCTCACAAAGGGGCAGACTGCCTTCCCACAAGGCGGTGACTGGGACCAAGGAGGAGGAGGGGGAGGAGGAGGAAGAGGAAGAGGAGGGGTCTTTGAGAAGAACATCAGTCAATTAACCCAAGGAGGCTCCAAGGAAAAAGTAAATATGGGACCTCAATCCAGGAACCCGCTTTGTCTAGTTTCTAGGCTAACTCCCCCCACCGCCCCCCCCCCCCCCATGTGGATGTTCAGAAGTGGGTTTGGCTATTGTTGGACTTGGGTCCTGCTCAGCAAAAACAACAAAGAACCCAAGAACACCACTGCCTCCTTGCAAGGGCTGAAACTTTGGAGACTTCATTAAGTGACAGCTTAACAAACAACTCTAAGAAAAAGCCAGAACTTTTGTGACATCTCCAGGGAAGCCAGGCACAGAAGTCCTGTGAGCCCTCCAATCCTTCGGTCCTTCCTTCATCCTCTGCACACAGATTTGTTCATTGTGAATCGGGTACAGGCAGGGCAGAGGACCTCCTGCCATCAGCTTCCAGGTTGGAGCCCAGCTATCCCTGCTTTTTCTTATAAAACTCGGGTTGCAAGTTCCTGCTCTGGGTGGGATTTGCTACTTCCCATAAAGATGAGAACTGCTAGGATTCTTCCTTCTCAGCCAATGCAGGAAGATTGCAGAGAGCTAGGGGTGGGGCAGGGGGGCTGCTGGAGTTCGGGAGGTCCTCCTTAGTTCTGGGGAGATCGGAAATCGCTCCCCGTCGGTCGAGCCCTGCCTCCTCTCACAGTTCCTGAAAAAGGAAGCCCGTGGGGGCGGGGGACATTTTCTCCAAGAATTGGGCGCGTGACCTGGGACGTCCTAACCTTTTTGTCTTGCAGCCTCGGGGAGGAGATGGCCTAAGAGTGTCCCCCAGCCCACCACTCTCAAAGCACTTTAAGGAGAGCGTCTTGGTGGCTCTGCCTTCTTTCCTCTCTCCAGAAGAGCTGCTGGGGCCCGGGGCCCGCCGAATGACCCTCGAGTGCCAGTTCCTGGGGCTGAGTCCCCGCATCTCTCAGTGGGACAGGTGCAGGGACCCCTACCCCCGCGGCCCGGAGGGGAATCCCGAGTCTCCCCTCTCAACTCAGAGCTCTATTTGGAGCAGGGCGGCAGAACCTTGGCCAGGGGCTGCCCTCCGTCACGACGGAGCCCACTTCGTCCGCTCTTGCCTTTCTGCTCCACCAGCCACCCAGCCGCTTACAGCGGCCGCTTTGAGGAAAGCGGGCGGCTGGGATCGGGGGCACAGGAGTTGGGATTGAGGGTCAGGGCCTCGGAATCTCCGCTAGGGCGGCAGCCTGGTCCCGGGTTCCCACTCCCTCCCCAGAGGGGAGGAGAGGGAAGCAAAGGGAACGCTCGGCTTTATCAAGCGGCAACGGAGACTTTAGGGTCCCAAGGGGAAACCCTGCCTCGACTGAGAGAATAAGTGACTCAAGGTCTCTTCAGACCTGAATTTTGGAGGCCAAGATCCTGTGCCCCGGGTTTGCCCTTAAAAGGGCAGAGGTCGCCTTTCCGCCTGACCCAATTAAGCCAGTTGAGGAGCCTCCTTGGTCTGAAAGGTGCAGCTCTTGGAGCGGCGTCCGGCGTTGGGCGCCGTCCTGAGCATCCCAGGGCCCGGGGGAGTCGGCGCCGTCTTGGGGCTTGGAACCGCGCACCCAGCCCTGGATGCCTCGGGGTCTGCGCTGGGCAGGAGGCCAGAGCATAGCCCGGAGGCGAGCCGGCCCTTCTCCATCCGTGGGCGCAGGGAAACTGTGTGTACACCGAGGGTGGCCGATCCAGACTGGCGCCGCCGCCAGGGCGCCCCTCGCATTCAGTCCTACTAGGAAGGGCGGCCTCCCTCCGGCCGGGATGGGAAGGGGCTGAGCGGCGCCGGGGTGCGGGAGCTCTAGCGCGAGGAGAGGGAGCTCCGCGGCCGGGCCGCTGCGCACTTCGGCCGGGAGCCCGTTCCGCGCGGCCGGCGCGCCGGGCCCTGCCCTCGGGTGCGCCCTGTGCCCACGCACCCCCTTAGCCCCGCGAGGTCTCCGGCCCGCTGCGCGCTGCCTTCAAACCTCTGCCTCCAACGCCCCTGGGTTCTTCTCCAAGGGACGGCCGGCCGGTGGCAGAGACCGCGCTTCTGAAATCTGAAGCTCTTTTACCTGCGGTTTGCCGCGCGGCGGGCCCGCAGCAGCCCCAGGAATAAAGGGAGCCTCCCCCCGCCGCCACCCCCGCGTCCGCGGAGATCGCCCGCAGAAACGGCTACGCGGGGGTCAGGTTGAACCAACAGTGGGGGTGAAACCAGTTTCCAGTTAAGCCCTAATGGGTGAGAAGCGACGTCTTCCTGCCCCCGTCCCCGCCCCATCCCTTCCAGGGAGGAGACGCCCCCAGCAGCTCCGCGAAGGAGCCGGAGCGCATCCCTCGCGCCCCGACACCTCGCGGCTCAGTGGCACCGTGACCTCCGCCCCCAGCGCCTCCGCCCTGAGTAGCTCAGACCTTCGAGAGGAAGGCAAGAGGAGGGGGAACGCGGATTTCAGGAATGCTGTCAGGAGACTCTGAACGAGACCATGTATCTTAGAGCCTACGGTTCGCGGTTTAATGTCTAAGACAGACACAAACAAACCCCTCTTCTTCCCACCCGGTGAAGGCGTGCACACGCGCGTGCACACACACACCCACACACCCACACAGTATATGCTCCGGCCTAAGAGAAAGGGCAAGAGGAAGAGCCTAGCGTGTAACTCACCTGCCTCTAGAGCGGTGCCGTTCAGCATTCTGAGAGCAGGAGTGGGTCCCTCAGCGACGGTGGCTGCACCGCGGAGAAACGAGCGCATCAGCTCCGAGGCGCGGCCCGGGGCCCCGAGCGCCTCCCACCCCGCGGGGGGCGCGTCCCAGCTGCTCCTCCCGCCGCGGCCTCGGGTAGCGGGAGGCCCCGAGGGAAGCCGGGCAGCCTCCGGTAGGTGCCCGGGGCGCTCCCGGGAGCCGGGCGGTCGGGCTCACACCGAGGGCGGAAAACTGCTCCGGCCAGGCAACCCCCATCGGGATCTTACCTTGAGGTCCAGACGTTCCCGCCCGAGAACCCGGTCCTCGGCGAGGGAGGGCGGGAGGCGGCGGCCAGAGGTGCGAGCCAGTCCCCGGATCTCGCCAAGGGGTCCTCTGTTAATCCAAATAAATAAGTCAACCGGTGGCTGGGTGGGTGGATGGTTCTCTCTCTCTCTCCCTCTCTCTCTCCCTCTCTCTCTCTCCTTCCCACTCTCTCTCCTTCCTTCTCTCTCTCTCTCTCTCCCCGCCCCCCTCTCTGTCGGAATTGACCCGAATCCCTCACCTCTGACCCGCAGCTCCCTCCACCTGTCTTTTATTTTCTATTTATGCTTCCAGATCGGGAGGAGGAGGAGAAAGGGGTGGGCAGAGGACACAGACGAGGACCAGTGCAGGGAGACAAGCTCCGAGGCCGTGTTCAGCCCTTCCAGCCTCTCAGTAATCAGGGAAGGTGTTAATGGAGGACTCGGCCGTATGGGAACCTCATAAAGCCGAGAGCATCTTGAGCCTTGGGCGCAGCGGGAGGGCTGGAGTCCCGCGGCGCGCCCTGGGCTCCCGGGCCTCCATCCGGCCTTGGCCTTCCAGGTGCTGGTACCTCAAAGATGCTGCTGCCAGCTGGTGCCTGCATAGACGGTGAACAGGCGGTGGCTCCTGCAGGGAGCTGGGCTAAGCCATTGATTGCTCACCCGCCACCTCCCCGCCTTTCCCTCCCGGTCCTCCCTTTCCTCTCTGCGCTCCCGGGCTTGGTGCCAGCAACCCAGCACTTCGGGGTGCGTTCTGCGCTCGAGGGTGGCGTTCTCGGCCGGGTCGGCGCGAGGGCCCGAGGTATCTCTGCAGCCCGGCTCTGGCTAGGAGGCGGGGATGGAGATCCAGCCGGGAGGAAACTAACTCAAACCCTGGGAAACGAGAGTTCGCGGGGACACAGACAGACTCCCACACCTGGACGGGATGGGGGCCCGGTTACCTGGTCTCGGCTTCCCGAGGGGCTGCGTCGCCCCAGCAACCAAGGGCGCAGTCAGGCCGCGGGGAAACGGAGAGAGAACCGGGAAGCCTGGCCTCTGGCCAATTATTTAGCCCCTCGCCCACCCGGTGCGCCCCTCGCGCTCAGAGATGGGGGCGGGGGATCACTGGGAGGCTCCAGCGCGGATGCGGAAGGGGTGTGGGCAGAGAGATTGGCCGCTCCGCGATGCGGGTCCGGGTGATGGTGCCGCGCTCCCTTCCTGCCCCTCCACCCCTGGGCCGCAGCAGGGGCTCCTCCGCAGGGCGCGGGCCGAGCGCGCAGGGGGTTGGCGGATCCCGCACATCAGCGAGCCGCAGGAGACCACTGCCCGGGATGGGGGCCCGTGGGACTGTGCAGGGGTAGACCCACCCCTTCGCCCGCCCCGCAAGCTCTGCCCACAGTTTAGGGCTGGCAAGGGATCCAGCAGGAGCCACGAATCAAAGCCCTCAGGCTTTCTCTTTCCGTCCCGAGTCCCGGAATGTAGCTCAGAGCACCCCGGTAGAGTCCCTCTTTCTACCCGAACCCTTGGTTGCACTAGCCAGTCCCACCAGCCAACTATTCCTACTAGTTTACCTTCTAAGTTCCCCTCACCCCCGACGTTCCCCTTCCCAAGCCGTCCTCTTTAGCTCTTTCTGTCCTCGAGAATCCCCCCTATCTCGGTTCGTTTTCCCAGCCAGGGAGGGGACAAGCCTCCCAGGTTCAGCTCCTCCGCTCGCTGGCTAGGCCGTCGAATGGATGGACGGCGACACCGACCCGAAGACCTTCAGGTGCTCCCACTCATCCGTGTCCAAACCAGTGGGTTTAATCCTCTTTGGGGTCACGAACCGTTTTAGGTATTTGATAAAAACATGCATTCTACACACACACACACACACACACACACACACACACACACACACAGAGGCAGAGGCGCGCGTGCGCGCACTGAAGTGCACACCGAAGCTCACACTTTAGAATACAAATTTCGGATGGGAAGATGCTATCTCCAGAAATCTTCCAATCCCCCCAGAGCCCATGATTCCGAGTTTTGACTCTCTTTTACACCCACAGTCTCAGGAAGAGGGTGGGGCGTGAGTCTGGAGGTTTTGTGTCAGGAGCCCAACCTGGAAACCGTTTGTAGGGGCGAAGATCAGCCAGCGCTGGGCTTGGGCGCTTTGCAGGGCGTCCCGCGGGCCTGGGTGGGCAACAGACAGTTGCGAGTTCTTCCACGACATTTTCTCAGAGATCGAGCTCTCCAGAGGCGCGCAAGAGGGTGCCAACACCCCCCCCCCCGCGCCACACACACCCACACACCCACACACTTAAACTTCTGACTTTCTTTTTTTTCCCTGAGGGAGGGGATAGTTTTGGCATCCAGAAGTACCTTTTAATTGTTGCAGGGTAGTAAAAAAAGAGCACCGAGTTTTAATCCTCCTTCACGGGCAGACGTCCCGTCCACAACTCAAGCCTTTGCTCAAATGTAAAGAAAATGAAAAGGCAGGTGTCGACACGCAGTGGGCAGGTGTGTGAGGGGGGGCTCCTTCGGGGAAAGGCGGGGACCGTGAGGCCTCAAAGTGCTCAGGGGAAGGCGACATGCCGATGGCCGTTCGCCAGGTCGTGGTCTCCCTTCCCCAGCCTTGTCTGGAGACCCCGCTGGCCTCCGGCGGTGGATCCGGGCGCGCGGGACAGACTTGCGGTCGCCTTAGGACACGGCGCCCTGCGGGGAACAAAGACCCGCGCCGCGCCGGGGGAGTCAACCCCGCTTCTCCAGGCCGCTTCTGGTCCAAAGACACCCACACCGGTGTGGGAGCCCCAGGTTGCACTAGGGCAAAAAAAAAAAAAAAAAAAAAAAAAAAAAATCCCTTCCCTTCCTTGCTCTGCAAAATCGATGGGGTCGGTGTGGCTTTTTGAAGAGGGGGGAGTGCACACGTAATCCACCTGCTGGGAGAACGGGCCAGGGCAGGGCCTTCCCCGCGAAGGGAAGAACCACCGCGGCAGGAACGTATCCCCCCCCCCTCCACCCGGCTAAACCCCGCACAAGACCCCCAGCTTCCCTTGGGTCTTCCAGTATTAGAAACAATCTAGAAATCAATCTTCCTTGATTTATGGTGCCTGCCTTGCGGCGGCAGGAGTCTCCAAAAACCTTAAAAGTGGAGTAGCAGCGGACTTGATTTAAACTGGGAAGTCTGTTTCATCCACATGTATTGGTACACACACACACACACCCAGTAAGAAACCTGACTTTTTACTTTACAAGGTGCGAATACAATAGAACCTGAAGTTCTTGCAGCGAGAGGCCCATTTACGTGGCCGTATTGTGTTTAATGCGGGAGCACCCGCCGCTGCCATCCCCGACGTGCGGTTCACAAGCATCTCCCCAGAACCGCGGCGGAGAACTTCAGACCTCGGCTCCCCGGCTCCAGAGGCAGGAAAGAGTAAGAGCGTCCCCCTCCCCGCCCACACCCCAGCGGCGGCTCCTTGGCTGTTGTTGCCAGGAAGCCTAGAAGTTCTGCCAGGAAGAGTCACAAAGTCCCACGCCAAGGGTCCTCCCGTCTTGGACCAGTTCGGCACTGCAGGAGGTGCTCTGGGAGGAGGAAAGAGCTGCCTCTAGGAGGGACGCATCCCTTACCTTATTCCCATCTGCCAAGGGGCTTTCTCAAAACACTGCCTTACGAGGGGGCGGGGACGGGGTCGGGGGGAGCCTCAAAGTGAACTTGCAAAAAGCAAATAGAACTCTTCTCTTTGCTTTCCTCCCCCTCTTGTGTCTCCAAACAGTTGGCCTTCTCCACTCCATTTCCTTCTGGTTTTCCTCTTGGGACTGCTGAAGAAAGCCCCATACAGCTCCCACCCAGAAGATGTCTTTGGTAATCTTCAAATCTAGTGGGAAACATGGAGCTAGCTGGCTGCTCGTTGACCTAAGAATGGAAAGGAAAGTGGCTCCCGGGAGTCCATGAACCTTTCTGGAAAGACTGACTGCCTCCTCCGTCACAATGCCGATCCCTTCTCCTGTTCTCCTCCAAATAGTTCCCGGAGAGGGCAACACCAGGCCACAGACACTTCTCTTTCCATCCACGGAGGGCCCGGGGCAGTGTTGTTGAGGGAACCACAGTTAGGAGCGTCAGAAACACCGGGGCACCAACACTGCCAACAGTTTTGGGAAACAACTTACTATTTGACATAAAATGAACACATGGCACATTGGAGACTTAATGGGCTTCTTTTCACTCATTTTACAGTTTAGGTCTTTTGTTTTGAATCAAATATGGGAGAAGGCACCAGAGTCTTTTTGCTGCTTAAGATTTTTAGAAAGCTTTAGGCAAAAACCTTCATTGAAGACCACGGGCAGAGACGTAGGCAGACCTCTGAGATGTTGGAGAACCATTCAGATTCTGCCGGGAGAAAAAGCTGAGGGTCAGCTCTGGGTAAAGCCAGACTTCCATTTCACTGACCAGCTTTCCCCTGCAAGGAAAAGGCTTCCTGGGGGCTGCTATCCTCAGAGGGAAACAGAAAAGGAGGCGTGGGGAGGGGACCCAGAACCTGGGTTGGAGACTGAAGCCCAGGGTCTTCGCAGCAGTGAATGAAATGGGTGTAAAGCTAATAAAACATCCTAAAACAGATTAGCCTGCAAAGTGCCATCAGAGATGGAGGAGTAAAATGGGGGGGGGAGAGAAAAAAAGAATGGTTTAATCGAAGCATCTTAAGCAGCCTGACCCCCAAGTCAGAATGATTTAAAGGTTTTATTAGGAGAACAGATGGAAGATGAGAGCATTTCTCGCCGCAGAATGGCCCTTCTTGGACACTCATACGCTGCATGATATAGCATTATATCAATCTCCTTATAGCTCAAGATATAAATAAAAGGAAGAATGTATTCAAACTCTTCTATTTGCCAGCAACCTCCCTTGGGTTGCTAACTCTGAGGAGAAAACAGTAGGAGAATTGAGGCTATAAAAAAAAAAAAATCAAGAGCTACTAATGTGACCCAATTGCTGCTATTTATTTAATGGAACAGTCATTATTTTCTTTCTTCGACATATATCGGATAACGAAGCAAAAAGAAGGGAAAATAATTATCAGTGTGCCACTTTAGATACACACAAACAGAGACTTCCCTGGTGGTACAGTGGTTAAGAATCCGCCTGCTAATGCAGGGGACACGCGTTCGAGCCCTGGTCCGGGAAGATCCCACATGTCACGGAGCCCGTGTGCCACAACTACTGAGCACGTGCGTTGCAACTACCGAAGCCCACGTGCCTAGAGCCTGTGCTCCACAACAAGAGAAGCCACCACAATAAGCAGCCCAGGCACCACAACGAAGAATAGCCCCCGCTCGCCGCAACAAGAAAAAGCCCGCGTGCAGCAACAAAGACCCAACGCAGCCAAACATAAATAAATAAATAAATAAATTTATATCCAGAAAACACACAAACATTTGCCAGCTTTTTCATTTTATTGATGTTCTTTTAATACATGTTTAAGATTAAGATTAATATATGCTTACGTTTAAGATTAAACTAGTGCTCAAGTACTAACAGCACAGAAAGCAATTCTGGATTAAGGTTTTATTTATTTTTTTAATAAGGCTCAATTAGATGGAGAACAGAAATGAAATTCTTCTCAAACATAAAAATATGAATTGAACTGCTTCTTTTTAGATGGATCTTTAACATTGACTTGACCACATGGACACTGCAAAAGAAATAAAACAAGTTACTGTTGAATTATTTAACAATCATCTTGAAGGAGTACACTTCTCATGGTGAAAAAAAGAGACTGCTAATAACGTTCTATAGATTATTTGATCTACCTCCTATAGACTAAGAGGAGAACGATGGCAACGTCTGGCAAATGGTTCTAATTAGGGTCCAAGAATCACTTCCTAAATGCATCCTTCCAACTTCAAGAATTTTACTGTCAAAACCTCACCCTTAAAAAATCCTCCAGTCCTCAATTCAGGCAGAGCTCTTATGGGTTTGATTAGAAACAGCTAATGGCACAGGTAGGAACATCCATAAAAGTGAAGGCTTAATTTTTCAATACTGGCTACTGTTAATACGGGCATTTAATGTCAATTCCTTGATTAGAAAGTAGGTTGGTTAGAGGAAATAACTTCTTGCCCCCAAACATACAGTCAAAGTGGTCTATAAACAGAGGTTATCTGTTTATAATCTTAACTGTATAACAATTTACCTTACTAGTAGTATGCTTTTAAAAAGTTAGAGTGCAGAACCCATTCCCATTTATTTTTTGTTCAAAATAGGGAAGTATTACATAGTTAGTTCATCTTAATCAGTGAGCACAGAGATATATGGCTGCTGAAATATACATTTTAGGAAACGTACAGCACTAAGTTTGGAGTAGCAAGTTTCATGGTTATTTTAAAGACAGAGTAGAAAACAACCACAGAAAGAATGGGCGGGGTGGGGGGGAGAGAAGGAGAAGAAAGAGGAGGGAAGGGGGAGTAGTAATAATAATAATAATAGTAATAATAATGGAGAAGGAGGAAGAGAAGGAGGAGAAAGAGGAGGAGGAAAGGAAGGGAGGGACACGGAGGGAGGAAATCATTATCATTATAAAAAACCCACCTGTCAATGTTGGGCAAGTATCTATTTATTCAGCTAAAAATGAAAAATAAATGCTTCCTGGGATCTAGTTTGCAATATTCCGGATTTCTTTTCCTGCCCTCTTTCTACTTGCCTACTAGTAAACACAACTTATTTGAAACCTCGTGAAAAGCTTCCTCGTAATAAAGAACTCCCATGAATTTCCAAACACAGCGTTTCAAGGAACTGATGCTCACGGTGAAACATTACAAAATTCCATTCACTTTAAAGGTCCTCTGTTGGTCTTAAGGACTTCATTGTCCATGGCCAGAGTAGCTTGTGAAAAGTGCACACCAGGCTCTATTTAGCACTTTTATTTGACTTGTTTTTCAAATAATAGGTATTTACGAAGTCACGGAAGCACCAAAAACTGCTGCCATCCTGCTGAATTGGTACTCACGTGTCTGCAGGTAGAGACGCATCATCTGCCTCTCTGCAAGTGGGCCAGCCGGGTGAGCACCATGTAGCCAGTAGCTGGGTCCACGTAGTTCAGCCCGCCAGCTTGAAGAGTAGTGAAATCAAACAATTCATTCATCTCAATATTCATCATATCTCCTCACCATCATTCCTACTCATAAAATACTGCAACATTTTCTTCAAACAATATTAAACTTCTTCCCAGCAATTTTCGTGGCACTTGCAATTAAGGACTGAATGCATTCCAACATTATACAGGATCCAACTTTATGTGACATAAGGAGAAAATATACAGTTTGAGAAAAATGAGAAGTTGATGGAAAAACAAGAACTCCTCTATACCCAATAACGATGTAACCACTGCTCAGGTATTTTTCATTCAGTTTCTAGGTAACAAGTTTAATAACAGGTGATTTAATGACTTTAAGAGCTTAAGAGGCTGAAAATGAACTTTCACTCAGAAGTTGCAGTTGCAATTTCAGTACTTAAAATATGTGGATAATGATTTAAACTTACAGAAAAGGTGCTAATCAAAACCAACAGTCCTTCGAGAAAAGTACTGCCTTTACTATTATTTAACACTTTTCCTTACCGTCATCGTGTGCTACTCCACTGCACATTTTGCGCTGTTTTCTTTTTTTTTGGAGTGTCGTTAGTGCCATTTTTAAGCAAAATAAAAGTATTATTTTAACATATTAACACTCACTGCTTTCACGACTTTGATCAAAAGCAGCTTTTACTACAGCACTTCAGATATCAAGAAAGCATCCTCTATCTACATTCAAACATAGTCTTAAAAAGATGTCCCAAGCACACTGTGTGAAGACAAATAATGCAACCTCTTCTGTGGATTTGGGCCACATGAGTGATATTACTTAGCCTTGAGATTTTGAAGGGGAACTGTCTCCTGGGCTTTTTCTATAACCCTTTTACCACACAGTAACTCTGCACCCCTCTTGCATAGAGCCTTTCCATTAAAATACACGTGACACTTAAATATCTTCTTACATGTATTTTTGTGTATGCCGCAAACTACTTCTTCGGAGTGTCTTCCTTAGCGGCTGAATATTTTGTTCTGGTTCAGCTTTTCATCAACGATGCGTCATGAATAAAGCATGGAGTAAAAGGAAAACTAGAGTTCAAGCCTAGGCTTCCCCTAAGGCATTCCAGCAAAGTGAGCCCAGGGCAGCAGAAGTCCAGCAATCAAGTCCCAAGGCCAGCCTAAGGGGCCTCCCGAATCCTTTGGGGTCGCAGAAGCAGATTACATGAAACCAGCGGCACTGAACACTACTTTAGAACAACCGATTGTCAAGACCTCGCTTCTTTATTTACAAAGTCCGTGTTGGAAGACTTGGAAGAAAAGCAAAAGAACGCTGGGAACTCTGTTAGCAGACTTCTTTCCGCTTTTCATCGCTGGGGGTCTTCTGGAACCTGGGAGCCTGACAGATTGCTCCTGGGCCTGGGCTGCTCTCCTGCTTTCCAAGTCAACGGGGAAACTCTGATGGCTGCCCACACAAACGTAATTTGTCCTCAGTAAGTGAGCCTCAGGTAGTGCTGGCAACAGACAAAGGCAGGGCAAGGGTGTTGACAGTCCGACTGGAGAACAAGATGCCCAGTGATGCAGGTCAGCACACGTAAGAGAGCTACCTGCCTGCAGGTGTGGAAGAAGGACCACTGCGGGGGGGGGGGGCTCTGATTTGTTGAACAACAAAAACAAGCAGCTCATTATTGGGTTTGCTTATGGTCTCCTGGACAGCCATTTAACCTGCGATACTGACACGGATGAAACAGTGTGAATTCCTTGAGTGAGAAAAAGTTTCTTTCCCTTCCCGGGCTGATTGGGCCGGTCATTCCAGGCCACTGGTGTTTGCTCTATAGAGAATGACACTTTTTGCTTCTATTTACCACATTTATATAGTGAAGTATGGGAACAAATTACACATTATTTTAAAAAGAGTATAAACAAGAACCATCAAAAGCTGCCAGTCATTTCCTAAAGAGTCTTTGTGCAGAAGTTTCAACACAGAAGTGGATCTCAGGGCCTACTAACTGCCCGTGGGAAAAAAAAGTCAACTTTAGGCAACCTCCAAGGTTCTCTTCTCTGCTCCCCTGGTTCAGGCCAAATAACACTAGTCATGTCAAGTGCTGGTCGCCCGCACTGTATTCAACAGGCTACTTTTGTATCTTTTCTATATCTTTATCATAGAACTCACTTGCTCTTTCAAGATGATACAAATTTAAACATGCTACCCTTAAACGTATGTAGTCTGTGTCAGAAAGCGTTAAGGGAGGTGATAAGTTTTGATATTGGTGCTAACAAGCAATTGTCAAATCCCCAAACCAGAAGAAAACACAGCTCAAGATTGTCTAGTAAAAATGTAAACGCCTATTTATACTTTCCTTTGTAACTCTGCTCCGATAGGTGGAAAGGACGAAAGGATGATAGCAAAAATTAAAATAAATTAAAAATAAGTTCATGTTTTATGTTTTCATTATTGAAATCATTGGATGGCAGTGTTTAACTGATAGTGCAGATAAACACACACATATTTCCCTGTGACTTCTCAGCTCCTCTACCTCCTCTATCAATGCCTTACACCCCTCCCCCAGCCCCAAACACACACACGCGCGCACACACACACACACACACACACACACACACAGAGGACAGTGATGACGGGCCCTAGACTGCGACCGGAGTTTAGCTCGGACACTGATCAGAAAGGAGTCGCGCTCATACTCGGGATAGATCCACGTTAACTCTTTGCCCGGAATAGGAAACCGTGGCCAGTTTTCAAGCGAAAAGTTCTGAGCGGGAAGCTTGCACGCCGTCAGACGCCCGAGGCAGGACTGCACCGGCCTCCGGCAATCCCTCTCCGGACCGGGGACGCGCAGGCGCAGCTATCACCGGGCGGCCGGGGAGGGCGGGGCTGACGGGGGGCGGGGCTGACGGGGAGGGCGGGGCGGGGTGTCTGGGGAGGAGGGGCCTCACTGCGCAAGCGCATGGCCCTTGGGGGCTGCGGTCCGGGCGGGGCGGGGAGGGGCAGAGCAACCCGGGTGCCCGGGAGGGACGGGGCGGGGTCTCACCGCGCAGGCGGCGGCTTGAAGCTCCGAGATCCTCCGCTCCGCCGCTGTTAACTCTTTGCTCGCCGGACGCCTCGCTGCTCCCTCCGGCCCGCCTTGCGAGTCGGGCCCGGAGCCGCTGCGGTCTCCCTGCTAAGCGGAGCAGAGGGTGAAGCTGAGGCGCTGTCGGAACGCTTCTCCGACCCGGGGCGGTTCTGGCGGCGGGGCGGCGGACGGCAGCCACCCGAGCGCAGCGCCCGCGGACACCGGGACCCGCCAGGCCGCCATGGCTGCCGCCTGTGGGAGGCGGGGCGCTGGGCCCACGGGGTGGTCCGTACTGCTCCCGCCGAGCTTGGCCGGGCCCAGACCCGCCACTCCGGACCCCGCCCTCCGACCCTCGACCCCGGACCCGCCCTCCGGTCCTGGACCCCGACCCCCACCTCCTGACCTCGGCCTTCCGGACTCTGACTCCCTCTCCGACCCAGGGCCCCGGCCTCCGGACTCGGATCCCGCCCTCCGACCTCTGACCCCTCCCTCTGGACCTGGATCCCATCTTCCGACCCCCGACCCGGACCCCGCCCTCCGATCCCTGCCCTCGGACCTGGACCCCGACCCCAGCCCCGGCTCTCCGGCTCCGGACCTTGACCCCTGACCCCGGATCCCGCCTTCTGGTCCTGGACCTGGCCCTCCGAGCCCAGACCCCCGACCCCGCCCTCGCCCTCCGGACCCGGACCCCGGCCTTCCGCAGCCCCACCGGCCCTGCCCGGCAGATAAAGTGGACCTTAGGCAGCTGAGGAGGCTCCCACAAGATGCGGAGACGGGGAAGAACGTGCCTTTTCCACTCTCTGGACTTTCATTCTAGGTGTTCCATTGGTCTTCTGAGGTGACACGTGGACCTTTTTTCTCGTGTCAAACTAGTCTTGGGATCTTTCAGCGTAATCGCCACAACTAAGATGCCAGAAAGTGATCAGAATACCCCAGGTTTGTTTATAACCCGCTTGGGCTCGTCCAGAAAAGGCTGAGGATCTACAGGTGATGTGTGCTTGGAGGGCAGCTGGAAGGGGAGCCCTCACGGCCTGGTTCTTTGGCCCAGACTAAAATGAGGACCAAAAGGAAGAATGGGCGGTGGTTTCATGTTGCTAAGTATTTGCAAAATCCAAACTAAAATTATATTTCCTGTCCGAAAGATGAGAGAAAGTTATCCTGCTACCCTCCACAAAATTAAATTTGAGAAAATTAGCCCAAGCCCAGGAGGTAACTTAAGGCACTAGAATTAAATTAACACCACTCCTGACTCCCACCCTCACCCTGTGTTTCAGGCTTGAAGAGTAGCCGTTTTGTAAGTGTTCTTAGCTTTTTGAGAAAATGAGGGCAGGAATTGATCCCTGAGGACAAGAGTAGATTGTTGAGTGGTACAGAAGGATGACCCTGGACCATCACCACCCCTTTTTGGCATCTGCATTTACCTATAATCATATTTGGATTCTCTTAGTAGGTGCTGATTGAAACGACCCTATTGGTCTGTTATAGTGAATCTCATAGTGAATTAATAAATCGGCATCCTGTTTTGCAGACCAATTTCCTTTGTGTTGGAATAATAAATTAGTTATCAGGCTCTGGAGACTGCTTAGTGATCTGAGAAGTGTTCAAAACGTGGAAGCCTGAGGAGGGACCCTCAGTAAAGCTATGGAAAAAGCAACTGTGATTAGAAAAAGGAATTCACCATAAATCAGTTGTGTGTGTTTGTTTTTTGTGTTTTTTTGTCAAACCAAATTATCAAATAAAGGAAATAAGTCTGGAAGTTCCAGTTGATTACATTGTTTTTTAAATTGAGGATGAGGATCTATTAATAGTTCATGACAGTAATTCAAAGGGTGGAGACCAAATTTTATGGAAATGAAATAGACTAGACCAGGTTCAAATAGAAAATAAATAGTCATCTAGGAAGAGTAAACCCGTTTGTGCAGCTTTTGCTTTGGTGGATGTGGGGCAGGTGTGAATATAAAGGGGTAGGAGCAAGGGAGATCTTTGTGATAATAGAATAGTTCTGTGTTCTGGTCATGTCAGAAGTCTACACATGTGTTTAGAGGTAGAACTAGAGTACTTTGTTCCAATGTCACATTCCTGGCTTTGATTTGTGTTACACGTGTATAAGATGTAACCAGTGGGGGAAACTGGGTGAAGGGAACCTGTATTATCTTTGAAACTTCTTGTGAATCTAATTATTTTAAAATTTAAAAACAGTACTTGGAAAAAGAGATGTTAAAAAAAAAATAGCTTTCGGATTACCCGGTAAAGCAGATCATGAATTAACCAGAACCTTTCCTTATCTCCTCCATCCCCAGGTTTAAAAATCATCCATTAGTTAGTAAGGCCTTTGGGCATTTAGGCTTAGAAAGCTGTTTTGTGGGACTTCCCTGGTGGTCCAGTGGTTAAGACTTCCTGCTCCCAATGCAGGGGACCTGGGTTCAATCCCTGGTCAGGGGACTAGATCCCTAAAAATCCTGCATGCTGCAACGAAGATCCTGCGTGCCGCAACTAAGACCTGGTGCAGCCAAATTAATAAATAAATAAACATTAAAAAAAAAAAGAAAGAAAGCTGTTTTGTACTATTCATGTTACATATGTGTGCATTCTTATGTATCTTTAAACATAATCTGAGCTGGAAATCTGTATAGTTAAGAGTTGATAAAGTATTTTAGTACAAATCGTTTCCAAACAGATTTGATAATTAGAGTGTCATTTAGACTTTGAATAGATTATCTGCCCGTTTCAGTTTTCGTCTGATCTTCACACTCGGGAGTCAGTGTCATGGCACGTCAAGTAACTTTCATTCACTGCATCTCTTGTTTGAAAGAGCCTTCTTGGATCTTGACCCTTACCTTATTCTAGCGTGTGTTCATTTCTTCTCAGACTGTCTGCGCTCCCAGTAGACACACCTGTATGAAAATGGGGGCACAATGTTCCACCTTAGAATGGTAAATGTAGTTCCCACTTTATTTATGAAGCATTTACACCCAGGTTTGCTTTAGAAAGAGTTCTCTGCCACATCTCTGCATGTTACATGATACAGCATATATTTTATACCCCTTCCTATCATCTGTGATGTTTGTGTTGATACTGAACATGTTTGTTATTTGGAGGAGGAGGAAGGTTCAGAGAAATGTGTTTCCCTAGGCTTCCCTAGGCATTGATTTTTAAATAGTTACATTAGGCCTGTCTAGGTTGTAGGCTGTGGATCACACAGCTTTGTCTGGTTACAGTAAAAGGGATGGGCTCCCATCACCGTGAGGCAGGACTTGATCTAGGCGCAGTGCCACAGCCAGGGCTCAGGCTCCTTTCCCAGCTCTGCCTCCTCATTGCTCGTGGCCTTTTCAGGCAGGTGCTTTTCTCGTGGGTGAAGGATGGCTGCAAACAGCTTTCTCATCCTTGTCCGGCTGAAAAGAGAGCCTTGTTATGAAGCTCCTGGATGAGAAGAAGTCTTTTTGCCCCCAGAAGTTCTAACAGCCATCTCTTCATCATGTGTCCGTTCCTGAACCGATCTTCATGAGTACAGGTTGTGCCAAAGGCAGTCGGGGCCTGTCTCGGGAACTGCCTTGTGAACCCCCCAGACCCAGGCCTGAGAACGGCCTGTATTGATGCTGGGGGCACAATGAACGAATGTCCACTGCAGTGTGACTTGCAAAGGCAAAATAAATTCCTCCAGCCCACTCAGTCTTTTTAGCATTTAGTATTAATTGCTTATGGTTTAAAACATTTTTCACTGTTCCTCTGGTTTCCCCTCTAGATGTCCTTCCTTTGATCTCCCACAATTATTTGCTCCATTTTAGCTTTTTATATGTAGTAATTTGGGGGGCACTGTTTTCTCAACAGATTGTAAACAAGATGGTAGGGCAGCAGTCCCCAACCTTTTTGGTAACCAGGGACCTGTTTTGTGGAAGACAGTTTTTCCATGGACGGGGTGGGGTGTTGGTGCAGGATGATTTCAGGATGATTCAAGCGTATTACATTTATGGTGCACTTTATTTCTATTAGTATTACATTGTAATACATAACGAAATAATTATACAACTCACCGTCATGCTGACAGGAGGCGGAGCTCAGGCAGTAATTTGAGCGATGGGGAGCGGCTGTAAATACAGATGAAGCTTCACTCGCTGGCCCACCGCTACCTCCTGCTGTGTGGTCAGTTCCTAACAGGCCACAGACCAGTAGCAGTCTGTGGCCCGGGGGTTGGGGACCCCTGTGGTAGGGAATATGCTGTTTTCATCTTTGTATCTCCACAACCCCACCTGTACTTTTGTACCTATTACTATGGCACTTAGTGAATAAAGGCTTTTCAAATGGTCAAGTCCGTGGTTGTTCATTCTGAAATATACAATCCTTAGCTAGTGGATAAACATTTCATACGAAATTCTAAAATTAACATTCTTTACATAATGCAAATTTGAAAATATTTACTATGGATTAATAATTGCAAATAAATACTTTAGAAACTGCGTGATAAAGATACTAACTCTGAGGTCTTATTAAATTGTATTTATTAAATAGCATCGGGCCATTTTACTGACAATCAGGACATATGTACACATTATCAAATTGTCTGATGTAAGCCCCCAAAAGCTGCCTCTGATTAATTTTAAGTGTTATCTGTGTTATCTTTTAACGAATTATGAATGTACTGCACTGTTAGTGGGCAAATGGGTGCTGGGGTCACAGAGCACAGACGTCTTGTCCGGGCACTGCCTGTTTGGCGCAGTTGTTTTTGGACACTGATTTATGTATTTGATGCCTTTCAAATAGCCGGATGGTGAGTTATGACATGTCATGCTTCACACAGAGCGCATTTCACTCTCAATTCTTATGATTGAGAGCAAATGTCACACGCCCCTAAGGTCGCCCATAGGGATATCTTCGTTTCATTTCATCCGACATCCCATAGCACACTTTGTTTTACAGAGCTGGTCTTAGAAAGTTCTTCGGGGAATTATAACCGCTTCTGTTTGCCAGCCCAGCGAATCTCGGCTTTCTTCACGAGGGGTGCTCGCCCACCAGCGCTGCCTGTCCGGAGCGCTCCTGCCCTCGGCTGCTATCTTTCCGTTTTATTTTCGTCTCCCTGGACAGACAAGCTGTGGATGGGCTGCCTGACATGAAGGAATCTAGCCATTTCAGCTCCTCCTCCACCCTCGCAATCACTCTCCACTGAGCAGTAGACCAGCTTCTTCCCCCACCGCCAAGGTGAGGCGGCAGGCATGACTTGATGGTTGAATTCGGGGCACTCGGACAGACAGTACTTACCTGACTGCGTTGATAGCAGCGGCCCTCAGCCCTTCTCACTGCACACTGCGCCCTCCCGTGAGTTAATCTATGCTTACGTTTTTAATCTGTTACCTACATGCTCACGGCTCCCAGATCCCTGCTCAGGATCCACGCTTGTGAGGTCCGAACACCTACTCTCCACCTGCCTGCTGTACAGATACACTTACAAATACCCCCAAACTCAGAATGGACTTCACCATCATTCCCTTCGAAGTCCTACTGCCCTGTTTATTTCCTCTTTTAAAAGCACAGCAAATTCAGAGATTTCTTTTCAGAGAATGACCCTTCACTCTTTCCACATCTCCCCACCCAGGTGATCACCAAGTCCTACCCGTTTTACTTATCTATGTCTCAAACCCGTCCTCCTTTGCGTCTATCATTCTTCCAGTTCAGTTTCTTTCTTTCCCCATGGCTACAGCTAGAATGGAATGGCTCATTGATGTAAATAACAAATAATGAGGACTTACTCTGTATTAGGGCCCTCTCCTAAGTGCTGGAGACGGATTGTTCATACTCCGCGCGTGATATTTATTCTGACAAAGATATCCATCAGCTCCTTGAAGTGGTGAAGACATGCCTGTCCCTAAACCTCGGTCCCTATGTCCCCTCCTCCATGAAGCCCTCCCTGACTGCTCATCTTGCTCATTGCCTCCTCTGCAGGCTGGGCTGGGCACACCACTTCAGTGCTCCATAATATCCAAAATGTCTCTCTACATTTGCACTTTCTTATTGTATGGTTTTGTATTTATGAGGGCTTTTTTACTAGCAGCTTGTGAGGTCTTTAAGGGCAAAGGATTGTCTTAATCATCTTTGTATCCTTAGCAGCACAAGTACATAGGAAATGCTAAAAAAGAAAAGCTTGTTGAAATGAATGGATGAACGCATAATGGCAGCAAAACCCCACATCTGAGTCACACGGTAAAGAAATGATACAAATGCACTTTCCCCTAATATTTTATGGTTAAGAATCAGTGTTGGGTTTTATCAACACATCGGTTGATCTCAGTCTATTGTCCTGAGAGACAATATCCTAAGATAACAACAAGGTAAGCGTGATTTTATCTGGGAATCTATTTAGTAAGCTCCCCCCAAACAGTCATTGAATTCATGGTAAGTGCCGTGTATGGGCTGCGTTTCAAATGAAGTCAGTGTATGTTGACAACGAAGTGCAGCCTTGTTAACCCTGAACAATCATTCCAATTATAAACTACGTGCACACAATCACTGTCACATAAAATATCCAGACTAATTACTTCTAGCCCTTTTGCTATGCAATTATTCGAAATGAAACCTACTCTTATGGATATTCGGTATTAACAGTGTATTTCCCAGAAAGAACATTGCTAAAGAGCTAGCAAGAATGTGATTCCATTTGTACCTTATTACAATAGATGGATTAGTGTTGTGCTTTTACAATCACACGGGCAGCCACTGTTTTGTAGGATTTCCCACATACCAACCCAGCAGCAAAGAGATCTCGGTTCGGGTCGTAAATACAACATACAAATCAGAGCCTTGTCCTCTGCACTCTTGCTGCAGCCTGAGGGAGAAAAGCATGTCCACTGTTCCATGACCGCAGTGAAAGGCACACTGAGCTTCAGGTCAAATATCCATGACACTGACGTGTCTGACTAGTCTGCCGACTATGGTCTATGTTAATATCCTCCCCTCAGGGATCAGCACAGCACACAAGCCTTCTGGGTTTCCTACAGGTGTAAAATTGATGCATCTGTGGAGTCCTGTGGAACGTGCATCTTCTACATGTAGCTGAACTGTACACTTGCTGTGTGAATGGTCATATTTGTACAATTCTATAAGGATGCTCTCACCACCAATTGCTCTATCTGATGGTATTTCTTGATGACACGTTTCGATAGCATTGTTAAAGAAGATAGTTCTGAATTTGTCTATGCTTGTGATTTGTTCAGCTTTTCCTTCATGTACTTTGAAGCTCTGTTATCAGGTGCACAAATACACAGGATTGTGATATCCCCTTGAATTTACTCTGTTATCATTATATAATGTCCCTTTTTACTTCTGATAGTTTCCCTTGTTCTGAAATGTGCTTTGTCTGATATTAGCATAACCACTGCAGCTTTCTTTTGATAAGGGTTGTCATGGTATAGCTTTTCCTACCCCTTATTTATTTGTGTTTTTATATTTTAAAATGAGTTTCTTTTAGGCATCATATAGTTGGGTCTTTTTTAAAATCCAATTTCACAAGCCCTGTGTTTTCACTGGTATTTAGACCTGTAATGGGGTAATGGTGCACGCCCCCCCAAATATATGTCTGTGTTCTGATCTCTGGAACCTAAAAATGATACCTTTTCTGGAAAGAAATGGTCTTTTCAGAAGTAATTAAGCTAAGGATTTTGAGATGAGGAGGTCCTCCTGGATTATCCGAGGTGGCGGTGCTGAATCCCGTGACAAGTGTCCTTATAACTGACATACAGAGGACATGATGATATGACAATGGAGGGAGACGCTGGAGAGATGCGGCCAGAAGCCCAGGAAGCTGGGCGAGGCAAGGAAGGGACCCCCCCGGGGCCCCCAGAGGGATGGCAGCCCTGCTGGATTTTGGCTTCCAGTCTCCCAAATTGTCAGAGAGTAAATTGTCATTTTAAGTCTGATAACATATGCTTGCATCATTCAGGGTCCACCTAAAATGGTATTTCCTCCCTCAACCTTTTCATATACACATAAAATGTGATCTCTTGTTCTTCATGACAGCTTGTTCGTAAAATTGACCTCAATAATCCCCCCCCATCCATATGCTCATATCCCCTCGCATTGGGATTTTTGCATCTCCTCCCATCAAGCGTTGAGGTTTCTCTTTCCCACTTAAATTGGGACTTGGTTATGCGACTTGCTATGGCTATTGTGACTTTAGCAAACGTGACACAAACCACAGTTTGTAAAGCTTGTGTGCCCCCCCCTTCTTTTAGACAGAGTTGGAATCATGAAACCATGCTGTAAATAAACAAGCCCACGATAGTCTTCGGCAGAGCACTCGAGGAGGAAAACTGAGGTGCCCCTGCTGACTGCAGTACCCACCGCCAGATGTGTGAATGAGGCCGCCTTAGTCCAGCCCCCGTGAATCTGTCAGATGGATACGGCCTCAGGAGTGATTTCTGGGTAGACCAGAAAAAGAACTGCTCAACTGAGCCTGCCCAATTTGCTGCTTGTGGAGTCATGACAGATAAAATGGTTGTTGGTTTAAGTCAGTAGGTATCGGGGTACCTTGTATCATCAACGGTTAACTGAAACACTTCCCTAATCCCCCTGTTTCGGTCAAAGCAAGGTAACTGCTGTAATGAGCAATACCAAGGTGTGAATGAATTTCTACAATGAAAGTTTATTTCTTACTTATGCAAAACCCACAGGGTATGTTTCTGGTCAGTCAGCTCTCCTTCAAGTAGTGATCCTGGAATTCAGTCTCCTTTTGCACCACTATTTTTAACTGATAACCTCTAAATTCACCAAAAGGTACCTAACCACCTCAGCCTGGAAGTGACTTCATCCACTAGCCATATCTCCTTACCTAGATGGAAATGTATCCAACTCTGTCCTTGCCATCTCTGATTTACCCCTCTACCCCTTTCCTCTTCATACCTTCTTAAGACATAAATAATTATGTGTCCCTTCTCCCATCACTGAGCTATAACCTTAAAGAATACAGTCATATCTGCTGGTGTCTGCTGTAATACCCAACCTAAATCCTTGTATATGGTAGAGGTGCCCTAATACATATCTATCGTCTTATAGAATTTTCAACGTACTTTCAGAAATTCTATTTCATTTAAATCTCACAGCATTTTAAGATAGAAAATATATAATCATATCCATTTTTTACAAATGATGGAACTGAGGACTAAAGATTCTAAGTGATTTGCCCAAAGTCACCACCCAGGAAACGGCAGAGCTGGAACTGGAAGCCTATAATATGACTCAAGTCTTTTTCATACGGTCAAAAATATTTATTTAAGTAAACTAGCGCTTTGCCTTTTTTCCCCCTAATTTGTCCTATGTCCAATTCAGTCACCACATTTCATTCATTCTTCTCTCATAATGTGTGTCTCTCTTTCTTTAAATTCCTATTGAAATCTTACCTGGTTTGGATTGTTGTCACTTGATGACTAAGTTACAGCAGTAGACGCCTAAATTATAATTCCTGCCTCTATTCTGTTCCTCCTCTAATTCATTCTTAACAAACACTGTTGTCAAAATAACAGTACTAACAAACGCACCATTTTAATTGTCATTTTCTGGTTGGAAAATCCTCAGTGTCAAAATTTTACATGTAGGATAGAATATGAACTCATTAGCTAGGCATTTTTGGTACTCCAACACTTTGACCCCTGAAATCTCTTTCTAGTCTTACGTCCTGTTACTCTCTAGGTCAAACATTCTGTACTAGTCAGATTAATTTACCCACCTCCCCTAAATTATCCATGTTGCAGTCATGCTATTTTGTCTCCACAACAGTTCCCCAAATATGTTTCATTGTCCATCACTCCCCCATGGGACCCTGAGATAAATTCTGGCCAGTCTAAGTCAACCTTGGAAATCCCATTCTTCCTGCACTGATTGGTTTACAAAAGCTCCTACCAATGAGACATGGGGGAAATTCTGCAGGAATGCTTCTGAGAAAGGTTTTCTTACTGGTATCACAAGACTAATGGGACCTTAGTTTCCAGGCATATGGCACAGTAGGTATCCTTAAAAATTTCCCTTACCAAAAACCTACATGGAAAAACAAAACAACCATATTTTTAAATGCACAGTTAAGCCCGAAAAAGTAGGAAAAATCTAGGTACCAAAACCTGAAAACTGAGCTAAACATCAGGGTTGTAATTTGTCTCTGACACTACTGTTGTCCTGGAGAATGTGTCCGTCTTGGGAGTTGAGTCTTAGTGGCTGATGGAGTCATTGGCCTGTGCCGGTTGAAGGGTCTGAGACAAGATCCTCGGGTTGAGACACTCTGAGAGCTGTTCTCTTAGTGAGGGCAGCACTTGACCTTTGTCAGAGCCCTGCCCTCGGTGAACGGCTGGACTATAAAACAAATCTACCCGCCAGGAGTGAGAGAAGGCAGGGCTCCTGTCTGACTCTGCCTGGATTCCCCGGAAAATTTGTAAAGAGAGGTCGGCGCACACATGAGTTAGAGGTTAAAGTTTTATTCCCTACTATGTTAGTCTGCTAGGGCGGCCACAACAAAATGCCACGGACTGGATAGCTTAACCAACAGAAATCTGTTTTCTCACAGTCTGAAGCCTGGAAATCCAAACCAAGGTCTTGTCAGGTTTGGTTCCTCCTAAGACCTCTCTCCTCAGCTTGCAGCCGACTCTTTCCCTACTGTGTTTTCACATGGTCTTCCCTCTGTGTGCATGCAACCCTGGGGTCTCTCCCTCTTCTTACAAAACACCAGTCCTATTTGGATTAGGGCCCTGCCTTATGGCCTGATTGAACCCTAATACTTCTTTGAAGGCCCTACTACAAGTATGGTCTTGAAGCAGGTAGCAGGTAGTAGGTAATAGTACTACCTACTTAGTCCTGTAAAATCCAAGTCAGGATGAGAACAAGAATTTGTCCTAAGTTAGTAGAAACCCTGGTTGCTTGACAGAAGCAAAAAGAAACACATTCTCTCTAGTGAGATAAAGCTTCAACATTGGCCCCACAAGATTCCTACAGAAAAAGTCCTCTGGCCATGATTTCACAACCCAAAATTACAAAGCACAGGAGGAATCAAGGCATCATGGGCAACGGCAAACGCAAATAACAAACAGTACACTCTGACAACCAAAGATTCCAATAATGGAATTATTGGTTAGAGAGTACAACATAAAGGTCTAAAATGTTTACAGAAATAAAAATTAGAATTGAAAACATGAGACGGAAGCAACACAACAGGTTTAAAAATCAAAACAGATTGGAATGACAACTAAATGGAAATTCATAAATGAAAAAGAGAATAGCAAATGTTAAAAACTCAATGAGTGGGTTAAAGGGCGGATTAAGCACCACTGAAGTGAGAATTAGTTAACTAGCATGAGAATATATAACATACATATATTAGTTAACTAAAATGAGAATGTGTGTGTGTGTATATATATATATATAGATATATAGATAT
Source organism: Balaenoptera ricei (assembly GCF_028023285.1). Lineage (NCBI taxonomy): Eukaryota > Metazoa > Chordata > Mammalia > Artiodactyla > Balaenopteridae > Balaenoptera > Balaenoptera ricei. Next base: position 189,197,164 of record NC_082639.1, on the reverse strand, counting down.
ATATATAATATTTATGGGGTTGACCAAAGAGTTCATTCAGGTTTTTTCATACACACATACAAATACATAATATTTCCCAAATTAAAACACAGAAAGATCAAGAGATGGAAGATTTGAAATAGGGGTAAATAGACATAGAAGACAGAAGGAAGATAGAATTAGAAGGTCTACCATATGTCTAATTGGATTCCCAGAAGTAGATAACATATTATAAATGATGGGAAAGAGCAATAAGAATTTTTTCCTGTAACTGAGAAAACACAAGTTCTCAGATTCAGAAAGTACAGTAACTCCCAAACAGCATAAGTAAAAAGACACTAATGAACATCATAGTGAATGTATGGAACATGAAAACAAATAGATCTTAAAAATGGCCAGAGAGAAAAGTCAGACTATCCACTCAGGAATTAAATTAGACCAACAGCAACTTGAAATCAGCAACCTTAGAAACCTGAAGGTAACTGCTTAATTGTTTCAAAATGTTGTGATGAAATTCCTGTCAACCTAGAGTTGTACATCAAAGCAACCAGAGAATAAGTGTGAAATAAATATTTTTTCAGACAGAAAAACTATTTATCATCGACAGAAACGTAGTAAAGGAACTCCGTAATAACATACTGCAGAAAGAATGGAGATGTGAGAAGGGAAGTTAAGCAATGAAACTTGTAAATCTGAGTAAGTAAAGCTAAACAAAGACTGATTATTTAAAATTATGATACTAATGTCTAATTAATGGAATTTAAAAACACTATTAAATAAAGCTAACACAATGGTCAATAGTAGGATGTAAGCCAGGAGAGGAATAAGCAGAATTGAAGAGTTCAATAATCTTGTATTGTTTGGGAGGAGGAAAAAGCTATGGAATAAAGTTGATCAGTTAAATATGCTTACTAATTTTCAAAAATAACCAGAAAGTAGATAAAATATAGCATATAATTTTGAAAACAGGAAAAACATCAATCCAAAATACAGCAGTAAGAGAAAGAAGCAGAAAAAAATGAGATGCATAAGAATTATAAAATTATAAAAATAAACACAACTATATTAGTAATCATCAAATAGAAGTGAACTAACATCTCAAAGATGAAAATTATTAGAATGAATTTTTAAATCTATATGCTGCTTAAAAGAAACATACCTAAAATATTAGTGCAAAAATATTGAAAGAGAAAAGATGAAAAATTATATACCAAACAAATTCTAACCAAGAGAAAGCTGCTGTTAGTTATATTAATAGCAGATGAAATAAACTTTAAGGCAAAAAAAAGTTAGAATACAAAGGGATACTACATCATGTTAAAGAGTTTTGTTCACTGGGAAGCTTTAATACTTCTAAAATAGTATGCATTGGGGCTTAGAATATAACTTCCTAAAAGTGTTTAAATGCAGCTGTAGAAATCTATATCAAACATTATACTAAATGGCTAAACTTTAGAAGAACCTCCTTTAAAACATGAAATAAGAAAAAGATATTTGCTGTTACCACTTCTATCAACAATATACTGAAAGCCCTTATCAGCATTAAGACAAAAAAGAAAAATAAAAATTGTAAATTTTGGAAAGACAGAAACAAAACATGATAAAGTTGTCATAGAATAGAAAACAACAATAAGTTTAGTTTCATTGTGAGAACAAATGAGAAAATTTAACTGGGTTACTGGAGATAAAAATCAATATTAAAAATCAACTTTATTATTTTTATGCATGTTACAAACAATTAGAAGATACAATTTTAAGAGACAGATTTATAATGCATCAAAAATATAAAGTACCTAGGGATGAATATAAGGAAACAACAAACAACCCAATCCAAAAATGGGCAGAAGACCTAAATAGATATTTCTCCAAAGAAGATATACAGATTGCCAACAAACACATGAAAGAATGCTCAACATCATTAATCATTACAGAAATGCAAATCAGAACTACAATGAGATACCATCTCACACCGGTCAGAATGGCCATAATCAAAAAATCTACAAACAATAAATACTGGAGAGGGTGTGTAGAAAAGGGAACCCTCTTGCACTGTTGGTGGGAATGTAAATTGATACAGCCACTATGGAGAACAGTATGGAGGTTCCTTAAAAAAACCAGAAATAGAGCTACCATATGACCCAGCAATCCCACTACTGGGCATATACCCTGAGAAAACCATAATTCAAAAAGAGTCATGTAACACAAAGTTCATTGCAGCTCTATTTACAATAGCCAGGACATGGAAGCAACCTAAGTGTCCATCAACAGATGAATGGATAAAGAAGATGTGGCACATATATACAATGGAATATTACTCAGCCATAAAAAGAAACGAAATTGAGTTATTTGTAGTGAGGTGGATGGACCTAGAGTCTGTCATACAGAGTGAAGTAAGTCAGAAAGAGAAAAAAAATACTGTACGCTAACACATATATATGGAATCTAAAAAAAAAAAAAAAAGGTCATGAAGAACGTAGGGGCAAGATAGGAATAAAGACACAGACCTACTAGAGAATGGACTTGAGGATACAGGGAGGGGGAAGGGCAAGCTGGGACAAAGTGAGAGAGTGGCATGGACATATATACACTACCAAACATAAAATAGATAGCTAGTGGGAAGCAGCCGCATAGCACAGGGAGATCAGCTCGGTGCTTTGTGACCACCTAGAGGGGTGGGATAGGGAGGGTGGGAGGGAGGGAGGTGCAAGAGGGAAGAGATATGGGGACATATGTATATGTATAACTGATTCACTTTGTTATAAAGCAGAAACGAACACACCGTTGTAAAGCAATTATACTCCAATAAAGATGTTTTTTAAAAAAAAGAAAACAATTAAAAATATCAAAAGACATGAATAGTTATTCCAAGAAGAGAAAATATAAATGGCTAATAAAAGTATGAAAAGGTGCTCAACCTAAATTCCTCAGGACAATCCAAAGTAATACCACAATTAGATATTATTTTATACCCAACAGATTGTAAAACAAAGAAAAATTGCCTGTGAACCGGAGCAAAGAAAATAGATATACTCTGTGGGTGGGAGTATAAATTGGCACAAATGCTTTGGAAAGCTAGTTGGCACTCTAATGAGTTGGAAATGTGCATATCTTACAACCAATAACTTCACTTTTGGCAGAGAATCTGATATATTTGTCTGCAGACTTGTAGAAGAATTTTTCTAACAGCATAGTATGTAAGAGCAAAAACCTGGACACTATGCAAGTGTTTGTTGACAAGAGAAAAAAAAACAGTGATATGATCTAGCAATGGGATACCGCACAGCAGTGAAAACAAATGGACCGCAGCTATACAAGACATGGAGGTGAAAAACAGTGGAATGCATACATGTAAAGTCATTTAAATAAAGCTCAAAAACATACAAACATCAACAATGTATTATTTAGCTATGAACACATATATTACAAAGACTATAAAGAAAAATATGGACATTCATGGTATGGGAATGTTTAGTTGAAAACCAGCCTTCCACAATCACTGGTGTTCAAAGAATTGGTAAGATGCGACACAGCATGATTTTACAACTGTCTTCTTAAACATTTTTAAAGCCAGTATTTTTTTAATTTTAAAAGATGTTTCTGCTTTAAAATTTTTTCTGGTTTATTTGGACCAATTATTCCTGCTCGTTGATTTTATTACATAAAGTAGGGATAGAACCTAAGTATATAACAATAGAGAATAAGATGGAATGCCCTAATTGTCTAATAATTAGTAGATGACTGAAATTATGGCAGGTTTTTAAAGAGTATATATAGCCTGACCCCATTTTAAAATAACACAGACACACATGTATACCTACACACATGAACATACATGCATAGAGAAAGATCTGAAGGTATTCACTGAGATCTCTCAAGGTGGATGGGATTGTGTGAATTCATTATGTTGTTCTTTTGATTATCTGTATTTTCTGATATTGCCTTTGTGATAATAAAAATAGTCAAAGAAATTAGATGAGAATCTTATTGCTGGGCATTAAGTTGTTCTGGCTAACACGTGTGCACTGCTGGCTCATACACTTGACCATGACATACATTCAATGAAAGTTTTTTTCCCAACCAATCCCGCTTTGGGTATTTGAATTTATTTTCCTTTTAAGTTAGGGAGACTTTGTTGGAATAATTTGAAAAGCACTGCCTTATGACGTGCCTTCAGATCACCACATATTAATACACATTGTTAAATCTCATTTTTAGCTACATTCACCTGCACCTCTGTAAGTAAAGGATCTTACCATTTATTATCATCGCTTTTAAATCTAACGGAGGAAAACTCTTAAGTAATCTCATTAGTTTTATATTTTTTTGATTTGAAGCCTTCAATAGGATATATTTTGAATGTATCTTCAGAACATTTGGTAAGTACATACTTAGCTCCCTGACTGAAACTGATATTTACAGATTTATTCAAGTTCAATTGCTTAAGGTGCTGTGCTTAGTATCTCCTTATACAACATCAATCTTGTTCTCCTAGGGAAAAGGGAAAAATTAAGAACTGTTCTTAGTTATAAAGACCTTTCACTAGTACTGTTTTTGATCTTTAAAAATTTTAAGTGTACCCTTAAATGAAGTGTTATATTTGAGTCTCCAAAAATATATGAATTAGATATGATAGATACTAAATTACTCCTGTTGGATAGATCAGAGAACTGAGTTATTATAGAGAACTTAAGTAAGAGTGATAGTAGTTATTTTAGCTACCATTTATTTCTATACATATCTATACAAGCATTTATTTCTATATGTATCTATACAAGATCCATTGTGTCTATACAATGGTAGATATATCTATATATCTACCATTTATTTCTATACATATCTATACTATATCTATTCTGTACATATCTATACATTTCTATACATATCTATACATATCTATACCTATCTTGTATAGATATGTATAGAAATAAATGCTTACTTAATGTAGGGGCCATAAAAATGTGCTGTTCATATCTCCAGGGAGTGCAAGGTGGGGAGCTAAGTGGGATACGGAGAATCCTTACTGCAAGATGGTGGCCTGATTGCTAAAGATTTCACCAGCAGTGACCTAGGAAGACATCGCATTGGAGGGCAATGCGATGTACTGACGCAGGTGTACTGATTCAGGTATTTGAAAGGTATGGGGGAAAATACCTACAGGCAATAGAGCTAAGCTGAACTGGTGCCCCGAAGAAGGAAAATGAGAACCCGAGAGCCACTAACAGTGGGTTAAAGGCTGGGTGTGAGGATCAGAGGGACTGTGGGGTAGCTTACAAAGAGGTCCTTATTTCCTGCAGTGGAAGAGCACCCAGCTGAGCTACGGGCTGGAGGTCTAATGGAATCCATTCGGATGCTCCTCCTAGGCAGGTCTGGTGTCCTGAAGTCAGTACTCTGGATGGGGAAACCTGGAAGCTTGAAACATGGGATGGTGGTGTCTACCGGGGTGCCCCTGGGGCTCTGCAGAGCAACCTGAAACCTGGGAGCTTGCAGAGGTGGCCCAGCCTTCCCCAGTAAGAGCTGGCAGTTCCCTTGTGCTAAAAGATGCCTTAGGAGCCTCCCTCTCCCCCAGGAGCTGCCCCCGCCTCCTTTCCTGGCTGCCAGGTTGATAATCCAGGGTTAAATTTCAGCATAAGCCAGCTGAGGACAGCCTGACAAGTGAGGAAGGAGACTATCCCCCAGGAGGTGAAAGAATTATTAACAGGACGGACCAGGAGGAGCCAGGTGAGTATCCCCAGGATTGGATCTTCATGGCCAGAAATAAGAGCAGGTAAGTAAGAATCTTTGACTTGAAGGATCCTTCTCGGAATTTAATACCCTGCCCAGGACACTCTGATGTGTCTAACTCACTGCTAGGGTGGCTTTTAAAAGCCTGAAAAAAAGTGAAGAACAGAATAAATGCCCAAGATGGTCTGGAAGAAGGAATAAAGATGCTAAGGGAAGTGAATGCGTTACCGACCGTGCCGAGTGGGTCCCCAACAAGGTTCCTCCTGCTTGGTGTCGCTCCGGCCAGTAGAACGAGACCCACTTGGGTTCAGAAGCAAAGGAAAGCTTTCTTCTTGGGTCAGAGAGCGGAGAGGCGCGAGCTCGGGCTCTGGAGCACAAGCTCTGCTGACAGGCCGTGCGGCGCTGCGTTATAAGGGCTCCTCCGCTGGGCGGGGGCGGGGCTCTCGGGGGCGGGGCAGCTGCGCTGCTCAGACTCCAGATCTCAGTGCCGAGTGCAGTGACTCTGCCCTCGCCCGGCCCCCGCCATCTTGGACGGAGTGTCGTGTGCAGCGTCTGCACGTGACCCTGAGCTGAGGTGCGGGCGCAGCCCTTTAGCGCCGGGAGCTCCGGTCGGAAGGGCCCGGTGTGATCCCCCTGCACATGGGACCCTGTGAGCCAGTGAAACGAGACTAAGCCCAGAGGATAAAAAAAGGTTAGACCGTATTTGATTACCCAGAGTCGATTTTTATTTCCTGGGGATTGTTAATGGGCTTTGCCGGTGACGAATGTGCTGGAATGGATATATTTTGTGAGGCCAGAAAACCCAAAGGTGTTCGGCGGGATGACCCGGAGGGCATCCTGTTCCCGGGGCCGCTAGAGGGCGCTGCTGAGAGGTTCCCACCACCGTGGGCTGGCGGTGGGGAATCCGGAGCCGCAGGAGCGAGGTCCTGAGTCCGGAGATGTCCAGCCAGGCTGGAGGGGCAAGAAGTGGTCGAGAGAGTTAACAGAGCATAGCACCCTGAGGGCCAGGCAGACCCAAACGACTACCGAACGCGTACAAACCATAAAAAATGACACGAGTGAAAGAACCGGAGACTCAGGATGGGCATCCCAGTAAGATGTCCAAGCTCCTACTCAGTTCCTGGACCCGAGCCAGTCTGGGGATCCGGAACTCATTGACTGAAGCGGTTGCCGGGTTCTTAGGAAGAACCAGGCGGCACCGTGACAAGCGTATATACGGTAGTGACGCCCTGGGTCCTTCACGGTGGGACCATTTCCTTGAGTGAGAATACAGTGGGCGGAGGGGAACATCTAGGGATTTTGAGGGTCTGTTGGACGCAGGGTCTGCGCTGACGTTAATACTTAGGTCTGAAGTGTCACTAGTAGCCAGGACTGGAGAGAGGAACTGCCTGACAGCTCCAGCTGCTGAACTCCACATCCGTCACCATCTTCATATCCACGCCACGCTTTCCCCGGGCTGCTTCCGGCCGATGACTAAGCCAACCAGGGCAGGACCACCCCTGGGAGGTGCGGGATTCCTCTGAGAGGCCACTTTTGGATTGAGGATCCCCAGATAGCCTTGCCAACTTTGCTTGGAACTGCAGGGCTGACACTTCACCCAGCCTTCCTGCCCTCTCTCCTTCACTTGGGGTCACAACGGTGTTGTGGTCTGCTGGTTCCCCCAGCCTCTTCTAGCTCCCTCTCCATTTATTCTTACAAGTTTTCTCCCAAAATTAATTGCTTGCATTTCTTAAATGTGTATTTTAATTTAAAAGATGCATAACATAAAATTTATAAACATTAATTTTTTAAACATTAATTTTTTTAATTGTGGTAAAATACATGCACATAAAATTCACTATTTTTTAACCTATTTAAAAGGGTACAGTTTTTTGGTTTTGGGGGTTTTTTTTGGCCACATAGCTGCTTGTGGGATCAGACTCGGGCCCTCAGCAGTGAAAGTGCAGAGTCCTAACCACTGGACTGCCAGGGAATTCCCTAAAAGGGTATAGTTCTTTTTTTTTTTTTTTTTTTAATTAGGTTCAACTTTTTATTTATTTATTTATTTTTGGCTGTGTTGGGTCTTCGTTTCTGTGCGAGGGCTTTCTCCAGTTGCAGAGAGCGGGGGCCACTCTTCATCGCGGTGTGCAGGCCTCTCACTGTCGCGGCCTCTCCCATTGCGGAGCACAGGCTCCAGACGCGCAGGCTCAGTAGTTGTGGCTCACGGGCTTAGTTGTTCCACGGCATGTGGGATCTTCCCAGACCAGGGCTCGAACCTGTGTCCTCTGCATTGGCAGGCAGATTCTTAATCACGGTGCCACCAGGGAAGCCCGAGGGTATAGTTCTTAAAAAGGCGTTAAGTGCATTCACATTGTGCAAACATGACTGCCATCTATCCCCAGAACTTTTTTCATCTTCCCAAATTCCATATCCATTGCCCTGTCTCCCCAGCCCCTGGAGACTGCCGTTCTGTTACTTTCTGTTTCTATGAGTTTGACTACTCTAGGTGTCTCATCAAAGTGGAATCATACAGTATTTGTCCTTTTGTGATTGTCTTATTTCACTTAACCAATAATGTCTTTAAGATTCGCCTATGTTGTAGCATGTGTCAGAATTTCCCTCCTTTTTTAAAAAATAAATTTATTTGGGGCGTCCCTGGTGGCGCAGTGGTTGAGAATCTGCCTGCCAATTTAGGGGACACAGGTTCGAGCCCTGGTCTGGGAAGATCCCACATGCCGCGGAGCAACTAGGCCCGTGAGCCACAACTACTGAGCCTGCGCGTCTGGAGCCCGTGCTCCGCAACAAGAGAGACCGCGACAGTGAGAGGCCCGCGCACCGCGATGAAGAGTGGCCCCCGCTCGCCGCAACTGGAGAAAGCCCTCGCACAGAAACAAAGACCCAACACAGCCATAAATAAATAAATAAATTTAAAAAGGCTTTATGGTGCTGCTGTACCTACTATTAAAAAAAAATTATTTATTTATTTATTCTCGGCTGCATTGGGTCTTCGTTACTGCACGCGGGCTTTCTCTAGTTGTGGCGAGCAGGGCTATGCTTTGTTGTGGTGTGTGGGCTTCTTATTGCTGTGGCTCCTCTTGTTGTGGAGCACAGGCTCTAAGCATGCGGGCTTCAGTAGTTGTGGCACGTGGGCTCAGTAGTTGTGGCTTGCAGGCTCTAAAGTGTAGGCTCAGTAGTTGTGATGCATGGGCTTAGTTGCTCCACAGCATGTGGGATCTTCCCTGAACAGGGCTCAAACCCGTGTCTCCTGCATTGGCAGGCGGATTCTTAAACACTGCGCCACCAGGGAAGTCCCTCCCTCCTTTTTAAGGCTGAATAATACTCCATTGTATGTATGTGCCACGTTTTGTTTACCCATTCACCTGTCGATGGATACTTGGGCTGCTTTTTGGCTATTGTGAATAATGCTTCTATGAACATAGGTGTACAAATATCTCTTTGAGAACTTACTTTCAATTCTTTTGGGTTTATACCTAGAAGTGAAATTGCTGGATCATATGGTAATTCAATTTTAAATTTTTTGAGGAATCACCATACTAGTTTTCCACAGTGCCTGCACCATCTTACATTCTCACTAGCAGTGCACAGGGTTTCTAATTTTTCTACATCCCCACCAACACTTGTGATTTATTTATTTATTTTTATAATATCCATGCTAATGGGTGTGAAGTAGTATGTCATTGTGGTCTTTGCATTTCCCTAACCATTAGTGATTCTGAGCCTCTTTTCATGGACTTACTGGCCACTTGTACATTTTCTTTGAAGAAATGTCTATTCAGGTCTACCCATTTTTAAATTGGTTAGTTTGTTCTTTGTTGGGAACTCTTTATATGCTGGATATTAAGTTTTCAGAAGTCCCCGTGGGGCCCCCCCAGTGGCTTATAATGATAATTTATTTCTCTTTCATGTATTTTTAAAATTGAAATAAGTTAACATACAATATTATGTTAGTTTCAGGTGTACTAAATAATGCTTTGCATTATGAAACGATCACCACAATAAGTCTAGTAAACATGTGTCCCCATACAAAGTTATTACAATATTATTGGCCATATTCCTTATGCTGTATACCTGTATCCATGTGACTTATTTATTATATAACTGGAGGATTTTACCTCTTAATCTCCTTCACCTTTTTCACCTCCCCCACCCCCTTCCTTCGGGCACCTACCCTTTTGTTCTCTGTATCTATGAGTCTGTTTTCATTTTGTTTTGTTTTTTGTTTTGTTTGTTTTGTTTTTAGTTTACACATATAAGTGAGATCATGCAGTATTTGTTTTTCTCTGTCTGACTTACTTTACTTAGCATAATACCCTCTAGATCTATCCATGTTGTCAAAATGGAAAGATTTCATTTTTTTATGACTGAGTAATATTCCGTTTATATATATATATATATATATATATATATATCTCACATCTTCTTTATCTATTCATCTGTTGACACTTAGGTTGCTTCCATATCTTGCCTATTGTAAATGATACTGCAGTGGACATAGGGGTGCATATATCTTTTCACATTAGTGTTTCTCTTTTCTTTGGGTGAATACCTAGGATTGGAATTGAAAATAATTCTATTTTTAAATTTTTGAGAAACCTCTCTACTGTTTTCCATAGTGGCTGCACCAAATTACATTCCCACCAACACATCCTCACCAACACTTGTTATTTCTTGTCTTTTTGATGACAGCCATTCTGAGAGGTCTGAGGTGATATCTTACTGTGGTTTGATTTGCATTTCTCTGATGATTAGTGATGTTGAGCATCTTTTTATGTGTCTGTTGGCCATCCAATTTCTTACATGTTTAATACCATCTTGGTTTCTGTTTCTTGGAGGACTTGTACCAGCACAATCATCATGTTTCTGTTAGAGTGAAGAATTACAGGAGCCAGGTGACAAATGGAGTCCTGCCTAAGTCTGGCTTACAGTGGGTCTGGTCCACTGTGGAGACAATGGGTCTGAAGATCCATCCAATGGTCCTTTCTCCAAACCCTGCCCTGAATGTATTACCACTATTGATATACTTGGCAATTGGAGTAACCCTAACATAGGGTTCTTAGCTTAGGGGGTAAGAGCTATTACAGTGATTAAGGCCAAGTGGAAAACTCTGCAAACAAACCCCTCTCCACCAAAATAGTTAAGCAAAAATATTATTGCATCGCAAGGGTCATGGTGGAGGTTAATGCTACCATTAAAGGCCTAAAGGATCGAGGTAACATTCCATATCATATTACCAATCTGGGCCCTATAGAAACTGGAGAATGACTATGGACTACTAGAGATTTAACAAGCCTCAATTGTGCTGCTAGCCAGAACAAAGCTAGAACAGTTTAATAAGGTCTCAGGTAGGTGATATGAGTCAACTGAAGTGGTGAGTGCACTCCTTTTCATTTTGGATAGAAAAGAACAGGAGTGAAAAAAAACTACAGCCTGTGGATCAAATCTGGTCAGTTGTCTGTTTTGTAAATAAAGTTTTATTGGAACACAGCCCCACTTACTCTTTACATATTGTCTGCTTTCACACTACAACAGTAGAGTTGAATAGTTGCAACAGAGACCATATGGCCTGCAAAGCCTAAGACATTTACTATCATGCTCTGTATAAAAAATTTTGCTGACCCCTGGAAAAGAAGACCAGAATCAATTTGAATTCACATGGGATGGACAACGATATTCATTTGCAATTTTGCATCAAGGTTCTGTTAATTCTTCCACCCTCCATCATAATATAGTCTGAAGAGATTTGAACTGCCTGAACATCCATAGAAATCATCAGGATGAGCAAGAAGTGGCTGGCACTCTGGAGGCCTTGGTAAGACATATGCACTCCAAGAGGTGGAACTTAAATCCTGTGCAGATTCAGGAACATGCCTCTTCAGTGATGTTCTCAAGAGTCCAGCAGTCAGGAGAGCATTGGGATATCCACTCCTAAATAAAACACAAATTTTCACATCTTGCATCTCCTACCACAGTGCAGGAAGCACAAATCTGTGTTCTGGAGGCAACACACTCCACATCTAAGAACACCTGTCCAGGTGGTATGTTAGGTGACATGGAAGTCTGATAGTTCTGAATGGGACCCAGAGAATGAAAGAGTTCCGTACCAGGTCTAGGCTGCAATGCAAACAGCCCTATCCCTTGGGCCGTACAGTCCAACAAACCTTATGGCATTAGAGGTGTCAGTAGTGGGAAAAAATGCCATGTGGTGCTAATGGCAAGCCCCAGGGGGAGGATCACAGCATAGGCCTCTGGGATGCTGGAACTCCAGCAATGGAGTTGGTATGACGGGCCCATAAATGAAGTGACCCTGTTGACAGAGAGGGGGTCTGCAGGACAACAGGTCAGACTCCACTTAGAAGACTGATATAGATACTGCTGCCTCCGAATGTTTAACCTGTGAGCAACAGACACCAGCAGGTGCTCCTGGTGTGGCACTATCCAAGAAGACCAACCAGCCACTTGGCACATCAACCACACTGGCCCATTCCATGCTGGAAGGGCCAGTGGCTTATCCTCACAGTGATAGATACATATTCTAGGTATGAGCTTACCTTCTGGCCCTCAGAGCCTCAGCCAGCACCACAATCCAGGGACTTACAAAATGCCTGATCCATGGCCATGGAATCCCATACAACATAGCATCCAAGTGAGGGACTTACTTCACAGTGAAGGAGCTGTGGGAGTGGGATCATAACGAGAGACCCACTAGGATGGAGAGTGGAAGGTGAGCTGGGAGCCCCCAGCTGTGCCCAGAGACCAACCAACTATGGTACTGGGGGCTATAATTTGTCCCACTATCCCCTCTTCTCAGGAACCACAGAAGAGCTGGCTGTTCCCTGAATTGCTGGTAGCAGTAGATCTGTGAGGCACGAGGGTGGTGGATTTTTGCCGTCATGGAAATGTGCTGCTTGGATCCTGCTGCAAGGAGCATCATTGACTGATGGCCCCAAATGCTGCTCCCCTGGGTCCACTCCTGTGTTTGCACAGACACCACATTTCCCACAAGCATCTCCAAACTGATGACTGAGCACAGAGGGGATACAAATGTAGGCGCTTATTCCAGCAAGGCAAGGGACTCCTCCAGCAGGTGACTTTGGCTCAAGGACAACCTGTCCTCCTGGCTGAGCATCTCTTGGAACTGAACTGCCATCTGACATTCTTCCCACCCATTCCTCCTTCCTCTCTCTCTCCTTCCACTTGGGTCAAACCAGCATCTGCCCCTTCCTTCAATAAGTCTCTCGCATGTCTAATCCCATCTTGGCAGCTGCTTCTAGAGGCAACCTGAACTAATACATTTACATGCTTACAAAATATCTTAAGGTTTATGTTATTATCCCACAGCACAGAGGCAGATGAAGAGCTGAGTTTTAAAGAGATTAAATGACTTGCCTGATGTCACTCAGGACCAAATGCTCCTCAGACGTCTTTCCAACATTCCTAGTTGCCATGTAAAACAGAGGCTGTGCTGTAATGGGATAGACACACTACTTAATTGGGTTGTTTCAGGAAAATGGGATTCTTCTACCCCAAATATGTCAGCAATTGAGAGTCTTTTCAAATGAGAATTTTAGAGTTGTTCCTCTCTGCGCCTTTCAGTCCCAAGAGCTTATGATTTTTCCTTATAGAAAGAGTGGGGTTTTTTGGGCTTTTTTTTGGGGGGGGGGCTGGTTTTCTTTCTTTTTTTTGCTATTCTAACAAAGGGGTCTTGTTACTATAGATTAAAACCCTAAAATGACCCAGAAAAAGGAAGGCTCCATTTCTAATATATTTACATGATCTGGGGATGTGGAACTGGCCAAGCTCTCCCATCCCCCTTCCTCTCCCTTACAGGTTAGTCATTTTACTCTTCCTCAAATAGGCCAAGCTTCAGGAATCTGCCTTTCTTTTTCTCTAGGCCTAAAATGCTATTACCCAAGATCTTCACAGGTTCAACCCCACAATTTAGGTCTCTACTAACCTTTCGCTCTAAAATGGACTCCTCCCCCATCACATTTTCTATTATTTTACACTGCCTTGTTTTCTTCATAGCAATTATTACTACTTGAATGGTTTTATATATTTGTTTAATTATTGTCAGTAAGTAATCTCCTGTAGAATATAATATTTTTATAGCATGCAGTTTTTCCTGTTCACTTGTATATGTAGGTTTTTCATAAATATTTGTTGAATTAATTATTAATACAGAAAATATATACCTTGCTGCTTTAACAGGACTCTTTTCCAAACTTTCTCCCTTCCCATTCTCTTGCCAGTCACCTTTTCATGTAGGTAAAATCTGGTAAAAATAAACATATATTTTGAAGAAGTAATAAAAATTTAGCTTTGTAGAATCCTCTTATTCATTTAATATATGTTTGTTGAAGGCCAACTATTTATATGCTAGGGATTTTTCTAGATCTGGAGACCCAGCAATGAACAAGACAGAAAAGGTTCCTGCTCAACTGGAACTTACTCCGTAGTAAGGAGGAGACAGATAGTAATGACAAACAAACACAATAACTACCAAAAATCAGATAATAATATGTATTTGTAGAAAATGTTAAAGAGGTGACAAGATGGAGTAAGTGGGCAGGTATTTGAAATTAAATGGTCAGGGATGATCCCTTTGAGAAGATGGCAGGGAAAATCATTCTAGAGATTCATCAAAGTTCAAGAGGCCCTTAGAGTTTTTCAAAGTGGTTGTACCAATTTACACCAAGCCCCTCTCAGTTTGTGAGAGTACCAGAGGGAAAATAGCTAGTTTAGATGCTTAAAGCAATATGAACCTGGGGAGCTTGAGGAAGACAGAGACCAGAGCAGTGAGTGATGGGGAGAGTGGTGGTAATTGTGATAAGAGATCCAGGCAGGCAGGATAGAGATGTTTGGGTTTTGTAAATCTGGATAAGAGGATTATATTTTAATACTGAGATGGGAAGGCATTAAGGGGTGTTAAATGGGGACTGACATGATCTTTTTTACATTTTAAAATGAATGAAAAGTAAAACAAATTCAATTTTAAAATGGGCAAAGGAGGAAGACTCTGGGAAGATGGCAGAGTAGAGAGCACTAGAAATTTCTCCCCCCAGCAGCTGCATAGCACAGGGAGATCAACTCGGTGCTTTGTGACCACCTAGAGGGGTGGGATAGGGAGGGTGGGAGGGAGATGCAAGAGGGAGGGGATGTGGGGATATATGTATACATACAGCTGATTCACTTTGTTATACAGCAGAAACTAACACAACATTGTAAAGCAATTATACTCCAATAAAGATGTTAAAAATAAATAAATAAATAAATAAATAAATAAATAAATAAATAAATAAGTAAATCTCTCCCTGAACCCAGACAACAATGGCACTGGTAGAATCTGTCTGATATGACTATTTTGGAACTCTGCAGTCTACTGAAGGCTTGCAAATTCCAGGGGATGGCTTGAAGAGTAAATTGTGATTAATTTTAGTCAATTTCAGCTTTTAGCATAGCAGCAGCTACCCATCTACCCACAGCCAGCACTGTGGCAGGCAGCTGTGCATGTGTTTTGGGAGTAGTTTGCAGGAGCCAGGGTTGGCAAAAAGGACCCTGTCTTCCAAATATTGGGGATCTGTGCTCTGATCTCTGCTTCTAATCACAGAAAGGCAGGCAAAGAGGCAGTGGCCATTGTTACTGCACCTCCTCCCACTGTTGTAAAGTGATTTCCAGGGGGTTAAAGGGATGGTGCCTTTCTCCCAAACCCCCTTCATTTTTCTTTTTCTCCTTTTGGGAATCAGGCATTGAAGATTAGAACATTCAAAAGCAACTGCACATACAGGGGAAATTAGAAAGTCACCATGCATGCCCAGGGGAAGGTACAGGCTCAGAAAGGATTTGAGATGACCTTAAGTTTTCAATGCAGACTGATCCTCAGCACAGAGTCTACAACAATAAAAACAAAAACAAAAATAAAACAAAATCCAGTAAGCCTTGGGGAAGGGAGAGAATCTGATTTCTAGAGCTACCACATTATTAGATTTAAATATCCAGTTTTCAAAAAAAAAAAATCACAAGGTATACAAAGAAACGAGAAAGTATGATCCATTCAAAGAAGAGAAGAAAAAAACCAGAAAAAACAGAATCTGTCTCTGAAAAAGACCTGATGGCAGATCTACTAGATAAAGACTTTAATGTAACTGCCTTAGAGACACTCAAAGAACGAATGCATTTTTATTTATCTAAAAATAAACCAAAAGAAATTCTGGAGCTAAAAAATTAAATAACTGAAATGAAAAAATTCACTAGAGGGATTCAAAAGCAGATTTGCACAGGCAGAAGAAAGAATCTGCAAACTTGAATATAGGACTATGGAAATTATTGAGTCTGAGGAACAGAAAGAAAAAAGATTGAAGAAAACTGAACAGAGCCTAAGGGATCTGTGGGATACCATCAGACAGACCAATATATGCATTGTAGGAGTCCCAGAAGGAGAAGAATGAATATTTAAAGAAACAATGGCAGAAAAGTTCCCAAATGTGATGTAAGACATGAATATAAATATTTAAGAAGCTTAATGAATTCCAAGTAGAATGAACTCAAAGAAACCCACCACCAAGACACATAAACAAACTGTTGAAAGACAAAGATAAATAATTTTGAAAGCAGCAAGAGAGAAACAATTTGTCACCTACAAAGGATCCTCAGTGATCATCAGCAGATTTTTCACCAGAAAATTTGGAGGTCGAATAGTTGTAAGTTGATATATTCAAAGTATTAAGAGAAAAAATAAACTGTCAACCAAGAGTCCTATATCCATAAAAACTGTCCCTCAGAAGTGAGAGAGAAATTAAGGCATTCCCAGATAAATAAAAGCTGAGGGTGTACATTGTACACAAAAGGAAATGATAAAGGAATTAAATCAATTCACTACCAAAAAATCAACTAAACACAAAAGAACACAGTAATGCAGGAAATGAGAGACAAAAAAACTATAAGACATAGAGAATCTAAATAGCAAAATGACAGTTCTCTCCTTATCTAATTACTTTAAATGTAAATGGATTCAGCTACAATCAAGAGAGAAATTGGCAGAATGGATAAAAAAATGATCCAACTATATATTGTCTATAGGAAATTCACTTTAAATCCAAAGACACAAATCGGTTGAAAGTGAAAGTATAGAAAAGGATATTCAATGGAAATAGTAACCAAAGGAGAACAGGGATGGCTCTACCAATATCAGACAAAATAGACTTTAATTCAAAAAGTTTATAAGAAACAAAGGGCATTATATATTAATAATACATTAATTATATATTAATAAATGTTCAATACAAGATATAACAATTATAAACATTTACACACCTAATAAAATACTGTCGAATTATACAAAGCAAAAACTGACAGAATTGAAGGGAGAAATAGAACTACAATTGTAGATGGAGACTTAATACTCCACCCTCAATAAAAAATAGAACAACTAGACAGAAAATAAGTAAGGAAACAGAGGACTTAACTCAATAAACCACTAGATCTAACAAATTTTACACTGTACTCAATGACAACAGAATACACATTCTTCTCAGGTGCACATGGGACATTTTTCCAGACTAGACCACAAATTAAGTCTTATGACATTTTAAAAGAGAGATATCACACAAAGTATCTTTTTTAACTACAATGGGATGAAGTTAGAAATCAGTAGCAGAAACAAAGCAGGGAAATTCACAAAATTGTGGAAACTAAACAACATAGGGCAAAATATGATCCAGCAATTACACTTCTGGGTATTTATCCAAAGAAAAAAATATCACTCTCTTGAAAAGACATCTGCACCCCAGTGTTCATTGCATCATTGTTTTCAATAGCCAAGACATGAAAACAACCTAAAAGGGTCCACTGATGAATGAATGGACAAAGAAACTGTGTTTTATATACATATATATACACACAAGCGCACACACACACATACATATACATACAATGGAATAATATTCAGACATAAAAAAGAAGGAAATCCTGCCATTTGCAACAACATGGATGGACCTTGAAAGCATTATGCTAAGTAAAATATGTCAGACAGAGAAAGACAAATACTGTATAATCTTACTTATGTGTGAAATTTGAAAAGTAAACAAACAAACAAACTGAACTTATTGATACAAAGAACATATTGGTGGTTGCCAGAGGAGGGGTGTAGGAGTTTTGTGAAATGGATGAAAGTGGTCAGAAGGTACAAACTTCCACTTATAAGATAAATTAGTCTTGGGAATGTACTGTACATCATGGCGATTATTGTT
Source organism: Balaenoptera ricei (assembly GCF_028023285.1). Lineage (NCBI taxonomy): Eukaryota > Metazoa > Chordata > Mammalia > Artiodactyla > Balaenopteridae > Balaenoptera > Balaenoptera ricei. Next base: position 189,179,219 of record NC_082639.1, on the reverse strand, counting down.
ATTAATACTGTATTGTATAGAAAGTTGCTAAGAGAGTGGATCTTAAAAGTTCTCATTACAAGAAAAAAAAGTGTAACAATTTGTGGTGATGGATGTTAACTAAACTTATTGTGGTAATCATGTTGCAATATATTATTATTAAGTTGTACACCTAAAACTAATACAGTGTTATATTCAATTATGTCTCAATTTTTAAAAATCCCCCCCATTTTTGGGGGGGGAACTTCCTATGAAAAGGAATTAATATATATCACATTTTAATTAAAAAATATTTATATTGAGTCATTAGTTTCCCTTAATAATCCAACAAATTGGCCTTTGTTCCAACCTCTGGAATAAATCCATGTGTACATAACTTCCCCAGCTAGGTATGTTTGTGCATGTCAAAAACAAACAAGCAAACAAACAAAAAAAACTTTATCCCAAGCTAACTCATCCTCTGTATATATTCTATGGGAAAATTCAATAGAAAATTCAAATAAATAGTTATAGTAATGGTTATATATTAACCTGTAGTATAGTCGTTCAGAAGTTAAAAATATGTTTACTAAATTTCATTAAGGTACAGTCCACATTTTTAAATAGCCCATCCACCTCACTGAAATTTAGGAAACTGAATATTCAAAGATCTCCAAAGTCTTAGGAACAGGCTGAATCTTCCATTTATTCAATTTGTTCAATTAATAATTAATAATCTAGTTCAAAGCAAACCAATAACAGGGATATTCAGATAGATTTAACAATTAAGAATCTTAAGAGTCCACTGCTTTAAAAAATATAGAACCACATTTTATATAAATGCTATATAAAATCACTTACAATTTGCAAATATAAAATGGAATAAACAAAAAAAATTCGTAATCACCTAATGAAGCTATTTCTTCTTTACTAGTTTTTATTTTTACTGTTTGTGTAGAGTGTTCAGTGTTGGGTTCAGAATTATTTCAATGCAAGACAACAATACATAGCTTGGTATCTTGAGTTTAAAGAAGTGCTGATAAATACGTTGCAAAATGAGCAGTGGGAAAATGTGGGGAAACTGTAAGGAATAAAGCTCCATGAGCTCTTGACCTCACATGTGTGCAAATAATTTATCAGAATAAAAGAGTTATAATGTTAATGTGGCCTGGATTTCAAGAGATTAACTTTATTCCCCATTCTGAAAGTGCAAAAAATAGAGGAAAATTAAGAAAAAATAATTCTCTGATATAAGAGATTATAAATGAAAAATGCAACCTAAATCATAGGCGTTTCATCAGTGAAAGAAATGTGGTTAGAGAGAGAAAGACTTTACATTAGTATATCCTTGGTTAACCTTTGATTGACATACCAGATACTCATCACGGACGTATTTTACTTCCATTGTGCCGTCTGATTTTGTTTTCTATTTGAATTTCCACCGAATCCATTCTCTTGTGATAAACGTGGAAATTTTTGTGATTTTAATGAACGTGAATTTTATTATTGTACTTTCCATTATCTTTGAATTCCTATGACTGAAACATTATTAAACTTGTCTCTTGTGCCATACTCTTAATTATTGTATTCCTAGAAGACTTAATCCTAGATCTACATAGAACATTCCATCCAAAAGCATCAGAATACACATTGTTTTCAGGTGCACATGGAACTTTCTCTAGGATAGATCACATACCAGGCCACAAAACAAGTCTCAATACACTTAAGAAGACTGAAAAAAAAAGGAGAGACTTAATCCTTAGGTATGTGAGGTATTCTACAGGAATGTGCATTTCACTGATGAATTTGACTGAAACTTCAAAAATATAATGATATTATGTTAATCTTTCCCATTAATGTTTTGTGTTTTAATGCTTTGTACTTGGTCCCTCCTCTGGAAATTTTTAGTCCCCTTTCCTATAAAGACTCATAGTTGGCTTGAAGTGGGGTCTGTAATAAGTAGGAGATATAGATACTACCATTTTCTCCCTCTTGCCATTGGGTGAGTTCTGTGAGCTGATCTTTCTCAGGCTTCCGTTAAAAACTCTCTGGTTCTAGAGCTAAAGACTAATGGAGAGGGATTTCCCCGGCAGTCCAGTGGTTAACACTCCGTGCTTCCAAGGCAGGGGGTGCAGGTTTGATCCCTGGTCGGTAAACTAAGATCCCACATGCCACGTGGCACGGCCGAAAAATATATATATCAGCAATGAAAAAAAAAAGACTAATGGAGAGCCTCATAGCTGCTTTCAAGTATTTGTAGTATTTTCATAAGTAAAAGAGTTTAGGAGAATATGTGGAATAATAGGAGTAGACTAGGAGCAGCGAAACAACTACAGGAAGGCATGTTTAGGTTTGTAAAGAAAAAGGGCTGGCATTCAGAGTTTTATAAACCTGCCTTTGGGAGGCAGTAAGGTGCAGAGATTGAGATGGTTTCCCATGGACTTCAACTGCAGCCATTGCTGTCCCTGTGATGTGTGCCTTGGTTTATTCTGTGAAATAGGTATAATAGTAATGCCTCCCCCAGAGGGTTTTTGTAAGGATTAAATGAGATGCTTCCTGCCGGGCACTTTTAAGTGTGTCTGGTACAGAATAAAAGTAAAAGTTAGCTTTGTTGTTATGGAATGGCTGTCTGCTTTTGTAAGCTCCCCAGCACTAGAGGAAATTAAGCAGAGGTACAATAATAAATTGGTAGGAGTTTTATGGATAAGAGTTAAGCATTGGATAGCGTCTTTAACCCCTGAGGGTTTCTGTTTCTATCATTTTGTTTCCAGTGAATAGCAGGGTATCTTTCATATATGACAATGGTGATATTAACCTGCATATCGTGCTTTTTTCCTGGTAGTACCATTCCAATGGTACAATCTCCTGTAAGCAATCTATGACCACAGAATAGGGCAGAGAACACCACTGCTTCAGTCCAGTCTCCAATGCTGACTCGTAGAGCAAACCACCTACAGATGTCAGAGACCTACACAGACTGTGAATTCAATTCAGGGAAAACACTAAGGAACAGTTCTTTTGATAATTTGAATCTCTCTTATTTGATGGCAAAAATTAAAAAGGGTCATAACATTCATTGTTAGTAAGACATAAATGAGAGAATGGACATGGTAATATATTGTTAGTGGGAGTATAAACTGCAAACATTTTGAAAAGAAATCTAGCAATGTCTATTATAATCTAAAACACATATTCTCTTTAACGTACCCACTCCATTTTGAATAGCTTTTCTGTAGAAATAGACACATTGTTTTTTAAGGCCATGTTAAAGAATCTTTATTTTACCATCGATTATGCTGGCCAAAAATGGATACAGTCTCACTGTCTATCAACAGGGCAATAGTTCAGTGAAGTACATTTTTACGGTGGAATATTATGTGACTGTTTAAAAGGATGATTTAGTTTTCTATGGACTTGAGATGTCCATGATATACTGAGCAAAGCAAGTCCCAGCATAATAGTTACAGTATTATCTAATATTTGGAACAGCAAACAAACAAAAAATTTCCAAATACCCTTTGAATGTTTGTATATATAAGGGGAGAAGTGAGGATGGTCACATGCCAGACTGATGACATTGGTTACCTCAGGACTGGGGCTAGGAGGGAATCAGCATTTTCTATGTATGTTAATGCATTGTTTTGCACACTGCTTTTGGATGAGAGAAACTAAAAAGAAAATGGTTTAATTAATGAAGAACTTAATAATTACAAAAATATACCTACTTTAGGCACAATGCAAATTTCTTAAGAAAAATACTCCTACTCTCCCTTCCTATTCTTGTTTTTTGTTCCTTTAATCCTCTTTTCCCCCCACTTTCTTCCTTGTCCTTTTCCATACTCTACTTCTCCTAACAAAACAAAAGTATTTTTGTGAAAATGGGAACATATTACAAGTCAAGTGTTTTACCAGACTGGAAGTGTACAGAAAAGCAGCGTATTATTATTTTTTCTTTTTTATCTCAAGCACTAAATATTTATTGCAAAATTTCTTTTTAAGCAGAAGAATAGAGTACCCCCC